>NC_091747.1:4568921-5813782 GCF_043380555.1 Nothobranchius furzeri
CAGTTACACATTTGCGGGCTTATAACTTGGCTTCTGAATGTCCTAGAGAGATCAGGTTTGTTTTAGTGTACTCCAATCAACAGCCCCTACAACCACAAAAAGGAATGGAGTCATTAGCACTTATGGTTTTTAAATGGCACCCAGAATTATGTTGCACAAAGCACAATTTCACATCATTCTGGGTTCATTTGTGTGAAAACAAGGTCCAATCAGGCTGAAACGTTACAGGAAGGTAGAATCTATTGAGTTGTAAGTGATCTGAACGTTTCATGATGATAGCACATTCCAAAGGGGGTCAAACCATGTCCCAAAGGTCACCGGGCCTGGTGCCACTTTAAAGAAGTAGTCCAGTTAAACCTTTGTGGGCTTATAACTTGGCTTCTGAATGTCCTAGAGAGGTCAGGCTTGTTTTAGTGTACTTCAATAAACAGCCCCTACAACCACAAAAAGGAATGGAGTCATTAGCACTTATGGTTTTTAAATGGCACCCAGAATTATGTTGCACAAAGCACAATTTCACATCATTCTGGGTCCATTTGTGTGAAAACAAGGTCCAGTCAGGCTGAAACGTTACAAGAAGGTAGAATCTGTTGAGTTGTAAGTGATCTGAAAGTTTCATGATGATCGCTCATTCCTATAGGGCAGGGGTGGGCAATTATTTTTTCCATGGGGCCACATGAGAAATAGAAAATATTGTGGAGGGCCAGGCCAAAAGGCTGAAGTCAATTATGCATAATATTAATGGTATTTCTTTATAAAAAGCAGTAAATACCATTGTTTTTTCAAGCTGGTAAGAGTAGGCTATATGTTATAAATGAGCAAAAAGGAAAAAGTGAGGTTGGCTTACAAAAATGTGATTTATTCAAATTTCCCAAGGCAATGGTAAACAAAGTGCGCATTTGGTTTTTGTTAAACATTTGTGACTTATATTAGTTAACAGTTTTAGTCACATTCACTCCAAAACACATTTTGAGTTTCAAATATTGTTGGAAAGAGGTTCTTAGCATTCTACAGACACACAGTATTGTCTGTAAAATAAAATCACTGAACTGTGATCTTGAGAAAGAGGTTTAAAAAAAAGTGTCCCAGTTCACTGCTAGTTGCCTACATTTGTGGTCCAAACACCTTATTTTGTGTTTTTAAGCGATTTTTTTCTTATTCAGTGAGAGAAATCTAGTCTCTGCTGGGCTTTAACGAGTGCATCAGTCAGGTTGAATGTCTGAGGTGGAGATGCGAAGCACAGCTGACAAATGATCATCAGTGAGAGAGGATCTTTACCTGGATTTTGTAAACTTCATCATTGAAAATGTTTGTTCACAAATGTAGGTAGAGCCGAAGAAAACCAACATCTTCTGAGCATGTCTCTTCAGGTTTGGAAAGTCCTCCTTAAGAGAAGAGTAGAAATCCAGCAGAGATCCTGAATCTCTGCTTTCAAGTCCCAAACCCTCTTCAGCACTTTCCCCAGGCTGAGCCATCTGACAGCTGTGTGGAGTCCTCCAAAAGAGCTACAAACTGTCTGTGATTTATTGCCCGCGCCCTGATGAAGTTTATTATTTTAGTAACAACATCAGTAACATGGTTGATTTTTAGCACTGACTTTCACAACACATGTTGGTGTATAATTCAAGGCAAAAACACCTATTTTTAATCTGCATCGATTTCTGTCACTTTATCTTGCATGCATTTCTAAAGTTCGACATTTTTCCCTGTAAGATTTGGACAACCGTCTGTTGTGACACCTGACAGTCTCTCCCATTTCAATCCCAGAGTGTCCGTGCACGCATTTACCTCTGTAAAAAGATCACTCCCTGTCGTTGTCCCTTTCATCGGCTGCATTGCTGCCCGCTCCTCTGTGAGCTCCGTTATCCCCCGGACAAATACGAGCAGCTGGGCTGTGTCCCGGACATCACAGCTCTCGTCTGATGAGAAAAAGTCTAAACTTGCCACTTCACGTTGCAGCTGAAGCTCCAGGTTCCCCGCAATGTCCTCGATCCTCCCGGTCACGGTTCGCCTGGACAGCGGGATTTGCTCAAATGCGCCTTTTTTTCAGGGCATATTAGTGCGGCAGAGTCCACCATGCACTCTTTGACAAACTCTCCCTCTGAAAACGGCTTGTTGTTTTTAGCTATTTTGTGGGATATCACAAAGCTGGTCCTGGTTGCTGCATCCCTGGATGTGTGAAGCTTAGTAAAACAGCCTTGCTGCTTTTGCAACTTTGCTAGCAAAGCTTCGGATGTCCGTGCCCTCTCAGCATCAGACAAGTTCTTGTATTTTTCCGAGTGTTTCTTGTCGTAATGCCGACTCAAATTGTAGTCCTTAAACACGGCAATCTCCCCCCCGCAAACCAAACACACGGCTTTACCTCCGGCTTCAGTAAAAAAAATACTTAGCAGTCCAATTTTTGTTGAAAATCCTGCATTCGGCATCTTTCTTTCTTTTCTTTTTTTTTTTTTTTTTTTTTGCATGAGCGGACATTTCTCGGGCTACAATCACCATGTCAACCGCAGGCACCTGTTGCTATACGTATTGCGTCATTGTGCACGTAAAAAACAACTTCAAAATAAAAGCAATGCAGCCTTAGCCCATGCATGAGGTAAAATGAGAAAATACATTTATTTTGTAATTTCCAATTAACCTTACGCGGGCCGGTCAAAGTCAACCAAAGGGCCGTATGTGGCCCGCGGGCCGTAAAATGCCCAGGTCTGCTATAGGGGGTCAAACCATGTCCCAAAGGTCACCGGGCCTGGTGTCACTTTAAAGAAGTAGTCCAGTTACACCTTTGTGGGCTTATAACTTGGCTTCTGAATATCCTACAGAGGTCAGGTTTGTTTTAGAGTACTCCAATTAACAGCCCCCATTACCCCAAAAAGGAATGGAGTCATTAGCACTTATGGTTTTTAAATGGCACCCAGAATTATGTTGTACGAAGCACAATTTCACATCATTCTGGGTCCATTTGTGTGAAAACAAGGTCCAGTCAGGCTGAAACGTTACAAGAAGGTAGAATCTATTGATTTGTAAGTGATCTGAACGTTTCATGATGATCGCACTGTTGAGGGTCTGACCTCATGAGGAAATTACTATGCAGTGATTTTCTCCAAAATGACTGTGCTTAAATTGCTCTGAAAAGCAAATAATCACATCAGCGCCAAGAAACTTCATTTCCCATGATGCTTTGCACACGGAAGCATTGGGATGATGTCACCGCCTAGTACCAGAAACACGTTCTGCGCATGTGCGGGAAGCCGTGGAGCTTTTCCCGCGAACTAAGACCATAAATCTTCAGCAGAGACAAAGAATCCTCGTTCTTTTGCCCAGGATACCTGGCGGTAAGGACACGCTTGTCAACGCTCCGACTCCCTTGAGCACGCGGAAGCTCTAAGTGCCCAAGTTGAGCCCACGGAACTGCTGGAAACTAAACTGCAAGCCCATCAGATCTGCTCGTTTCTGCTCCCCTCCAGCTGATGTTTGAGGACACAGAACTGCGGAGGAAAGCAACAACTCCATCAAGCACGCTGTAAGTTATAACTCAGCACAGAAAGAAACTTTGCTGTCTCTGTCCAGCCCGTGGAGAAACACTCGTGAACGCCAAACAACGGAGAAAGCATCAAACCGACGGACGACGCCGAAAGCTGCGGAGAAACACGGAGAACCGTCAAATCAAAGAGGGAGGGACGCCTCGCTCTTCTGGTGATCAGCAACTCATCTCTTTCTCTCTCTCCTTCTTCTTCCGTTAACTCTATAGTCCAGAATAAGCAATAAAACCGCGCTATTGCTTAAAAAGTAGCTTCGTGTTTTCCTCTTTCGTCCCAAACACGTCCGTCGGGTCATTTTGAAAGAATAAACTGCTTATTGATCATTGTTTGGTATCTTAAAATGGTTTCTGTCATGGCCAGGCTGAAACTAAAAGATATTAATTTGTGATTAATCTTTTGTGTTGTTTCATGATCTTTTGAAATGTTTTGAGTGATTTAAGGTTAAGTTACTACTGATTCTAAGTGCTTTGGAAGTTAAAGTGCAAGTTGCCACCCACACTTTAGCCAGACAAAGGGGTCAGCCATCTTGTATTCAAGACTCCATTTTGAATCCATACACACGCACACACACACACACACACACACACACACACACACACACACACACACACACACACACTACTCCTTTGTGAGAACAAAGGACCCCATTCATACATCCTCCATCACATGCAAACACATCCATCTTCAATCATATCACACGGTTATTATTCATCTATTCCACTGTTTATTCATTTGACAAATTGTTAATTAAATGTTATAAAATTCAGATTTTTGTGTCCAGTAGCTTTGTTGTGTCGAAGAGAAGTCTCTGCTCCGAGGATTCTACGAACTTCAAGAAAGACTGATAAGAGTTTTGGATTCATTTCCCTTTCTAATTAAAGGGTGGTGCCCCGAAGATATCTAAGAATATCTTAATTAATTAATAAATCAGTAAATAGTTCCATATTTACAGAATTTATTGAAGAATCCAAAAGTAAGTTAAAGCTTACGAATTGTTTGCTCCTAATAACACCAACATTTTATTGGTGCGGCCGTGTGAGGCTTGGATACACAGAGATTTCTATCCGGCACAAACAAACAAATAAATCCAAAGAGCTTGAATTAAAAATAATCCGTTGTTCAGCCTTGAACCAGCAACAGAGTGGTGCTGATTTCGCTGAGCAGGAAGCTGCATCGAACTCTCACCAGTAACTCAGTGCTTCTTTAAAGGTGCAACGTGTAAATTAATTCTGGTTGACCTTTTAGGTTAAAAATTCAGTTTTTCCTTAAAGGTGCAACGTGTAATTAATTCTGGCTAACCTTTTAGGTTAAAATTCAGCTTTTCCTTAAAGGTGCAACATGTAATTAATTCTGGCTAACCTTTTAGGTTAAAATTCAGTTCCTCATTAAAGGTGCAGCGTGTAAGTAATTCTGACTAACCCTTTTAGGCTAAAATTAACTGCTAATTTAGCGACTTTAACTCACAGTGGCTATTGTAACTAACTGAAACCTTCACTCAAAGACTGATAACACCTTGTTTGCTAATATTCTGAAGGAATAACTAGCATATTTAACACTGCAAGTGTTGTAAGACGTTGCTACGGCAACGCACCAGCTTTTGCTAAAATACTGAAAGGAATAGTATTTTAGGTGTTAGTCACGGCATTCCGTGCAATCTTAAAACGCTAAAACCTGTGCGCACAAAGGTTAATTTAGTGTTTTTCTGCTACAAAGCTAGCAGTTGCTGCCCAAAAGGTGCAGCTTGAGCTATCTGCAGAAGCTCTACTAGGCTATTTTTGGTTCGGTTGTTAAAAATGGAGGGACAGAGTAGTGAACTGACCAACTCCCAGCAACCAGGTGGCGCTGCGGCCCACGACTATGAACCTGGCCTACTTTCTGGACAAATATTGTCCAAACTGGTCGCGGTTGCTCGAGAACCCGACTACCCTTCTAGGGATTTCACTGAAGAACAGCGTAGCGTCGAGCTAGAAGCTGTAATTGATCAAATAGAAAACCCGGATGGTACAAAACCAATCCAGGTTCACTTAGCTAAGTTAGCCCTGATCCTCTATCAGAGAGGACTCCAACGTGGTCAGAAGATCATGAACCTCCAGAGCATGCTAGCTGAAAGGCAGCAAAATGGAAGGCAGAAGGATGACGAGGAGGAAGACGACACCAGCACCGATTCTGGGGAAGATGGGGAGAAGACCCCGCCCCCTTCTGCTGATGACAACAGACAGTGGGAAGGGGGGAAACACCAGGACTCTCTGGACGGACGCACGCCGCAGGGGAGAGATGAAGCTCATCTGTTCCAACCTTCGGCCCCGTTCCCTACACACACTATAGGGCATTCAGGACCACCTAGGGGCCGAGGGCAATTCGCCCTCGAACCCCAGGTTGGACCACCACCCTCATCTTCACGGCCTTCTCAATCTGTGAGAAGTCGACCAGCTGAGCGGCACCTCTATTTAGACCGCTCCCCCAGTCCACGAAGGGTGCAAGGTGCCGGCTGGGGTTATGCACCCCAAGCTGCACCTCAACCATCCACCCATCCTAGCTACTCCGGTATTCGGCATGCCGGTAACCAGCTGCAGGACAAAGCATCATACGCCAGTCCGTATCCGGACAAAGTGTATTACGCAGAAGCCCCAGTTGAAAGATGCAGGCTGCACTACGCAGACGTGCCCCGGGAGGAGGACCTCCCAAGACACCCACGTGACGTGCCAGCAGCCCACCACCACATGCCGGACCCCGATTTGGGCCCCAGGAGTCAACATTGGGAGCCCAGAGCACACCAGCGATATCCAGCGCCCTCTGAGACAGACCGTGGGTCAGAGTCAGAGGATGACGCGCCGTACCGTGAGTCAGGGCTCCGTGTACGTCAAATTGAATCGCTAGCTAAAGACATAGAACGCTTTGATCCTAACACCAATGAATCCAATGTCGACGATTATCTCAGGGAGATAGAACGTTGTCTGCTTGATCTTCCAGCACCCTCTTCAAGGGAAAAGCTCAAGCTAATTTGGAAAACCACATCTAGAACGGTGCACGGTTTCATGGAAACTCTACCACCTGACATTCGTGATCGGTACTCCTCGCTCTGCCGAGCGTTGAGAGATGAATACGCCACGTATGCAGACTCTGGGGGCCTTCTCCATCAAACACGGGAGGAACGAACCCCCCAGAGAGTATTATCGCCGACTCAAAAGTGCTTATTTCCAAGGTCGAAACGGCCCTGGGCTCGAGGAAGACCCTGCCTTCAGATCCCTGTTCATTCACAACCTGCACGAGTGTGTTCGATCCGAAGTCTCAATGTATTGTCGGATGAAAAAACTGACAACTCAGGAGATTAGGAGATATGCTCAACAGGCTTGGGAAGCCGGCGGAAAGCCCCAAAAGCCTGAAGCACATCACTGCGTTATGCACCTAGCTCCCGACGCCGAGCCGCGTTTGGAGCTCGAAGGCACAGAAGCTCCACCCACTAAGCCAAAATCTGCTAAACCTAGACCTGTTAAACCGCGAGAGCAGTCCCAATCTCCTCAACAGGGGAAGGGGGGTGCTGATTGGCTGCCTAGGTCTGGACAATCAGACAGGAAGTGGCCCAACCAAAACCAACGGCAAGCAGGTCGGAACAGTGGAAGGTTTAAGGAGCGCCGCCCACAGGTAGGTCCCGAACACAAGTCCGCAGGTGAGTACTTGACCAAAGCCGACCTCCAGGAGATGTTTCAGCAGTTCCTAGCTAAACAGAAGGAACAGCTGAGATCTGCAGGAGAGACCCCTGCACCAAAGTCTTCTTCTAAGAAGCCAGACCCAGAGCCAACGTCCGCATGACTAGGCGTGGCTCAACCTCCCAGCGTGGCCAGGACCTACCTGATCAGCTGGGGGAACACTACTGGTAGATCACAGGAGTCTCCTGAAATCTACCCCCCAGAGAAACCTGATACTAAATTTCTGAAGTTCCTTGGTGACTTAACAAACCATGATCATGCTCGCCGTTTGTACTGTAGCACCAACGTAGGTGGATGCATACAGGTTGATGCTCTGCTGGATACTGGCTCAGAAATCACCCTGATATGCTCCACACTGTTCCATCGCTTGTCTGACACCATGCGGTCGCTCGGGAAACCAGTCCAGGTAGAACCCTGTGACCTGAAAATCACCAGCTACACCCAGACCCGGGAGTGTATCACTCACCGGGCGTGGCTGGACATCACCTTCCAAGACATGACTCTGGTTCACCCGTTTTATGTCTGCCAGCTAGACACTGAACCACTTCTCATTGGTCAGGACCTGCTTGAACGTCTAGCTCCCCTCATCGACTGCCAGAAGGGTCAACTGTGGGCCCAGGTGGACACACCTAAGCCCTGGAACCCGGATAGCAGCCGACCATCCTCCATTCTTGAAGTCAGCATAAGTGAGCAGCAAAACCCTTGTTCCAAGGTCATGCCCCTCCCTACGGCTCCCACAGACGATGACCGCCTGCAAAGGCACGAAACCGCTCCTGGAACTCCGCTCCGCGCACATTCATCTTTTCTCTGCTCGCTGAAGAACGTCAGCCTGCAGCCATATGCACCACACATAGTTGGTGGTCTTACCATCAACTGCACCCACATCTCAGATGCTCGCCTTGCTCTTTGGTCTGAAAAGTCAGCCATCAGCCAGCAGACGTTTGAACACCTGCGTCAGAAGGACCCCCTTCTGGTCAGCGTGACACGTAGCCATCGGCTCTTGTCACCTACTTGGCCGCAGAGGCTCCTGAAAGCGCCAGAGGTCTGCTCTCTGACTATCCAACTTGGAGCAAGACAGGTCACACATACATTCAGCATCATACCACAGCTTGATCCACCTGCACTCATTGGAGCAGATCTGCTGGTTCGACTCGGTGCCCAGCTGGACACTTGCAATCAAGTCCTTTGGGCCCGAGCCACACCTTCCTCTGAGCCTCGCTCAGAAGGCCGTGAACACTTGCTGTCCGGTCAGACCATTCCACAGGCCTGCCGTGCAGTGGTTGAGGCCAGCACGGTTCTGCCCCCACTGGTCAAGGGAGTGCCTGTTCGTCTGACTCTGATGAAGCATCAGAAGCTGCCAGGCACACAGGCCTTCTTCCAGCCATCACCGCACTTCTTGGAGCTCAACTTAGCCGTCTGTGGCACGCCACTCTTGGAGCTGAACAATCGTTCTGCCTACTTGTTGGTCGAAAATCCGACCCGGAGTCCTATCCACATGCCGGCAGGAAAGCCCTTGGGCATGCTGATAGATAGCTCATTCCATGACTTCGAACTGTCAGTCCCCGTGATCGGACAACTTCCGTTGTTCTTGAACGACAGACAGGTTGGTGTAGACACATTCAGTACTTTCCCTTCACAAATGATTACCATCAAGCGGCATGAAGCCCTTCCTGAGGAACCCATTTGCAGTGCAACCTTAGATACTGACGGTGGTCAGTGTCTAACGGTTTTTGCAATAAATACTCAACCCTCTGAGTCACCGGCTGAAAGCCCGGAACACCAGAGACCCTCCTCCTCTGAACCTTATGACGGCTTCGAGGCCGAAGTCAGCCAGCAGCTTGACAAAGCGGATGCGCTGGAGTCAGAGGAGCAGAGAGCAGAGCTTAGAAGCCTGTTCTATGAGTTTCAGTCCGTCTTATCCAGGGACTCCCTGGACTGTGGACTCACAAACCTGCACACGGTTCGCATTCCAACGAACCCGAATGCCCCTCCTACTTTTGTACGTCAGTACAAGATTCCCCTCGCTGCTTATGAGTCGATCCAGGAGATCCTCGATCAGCTGAAGGAGAAAAACATCATCAGAGAGTGTAACTCCACTTACAACTCTCCCATCTGGCCGGTTCTGAAACCGACTGGGAAATGGCGTCGCACTGAACAAACAAGTACCTCTCTCCAGATGGCCTATGATCCATTTAGATCAAGAGCTAGCCAGAGTCAGAGATGCTCGTTTCTTCTCTACGGTTGACGTAGCCAACGGCTTCTGGACCATGAAGGTTGAGCCGGCGGACCAGTATAAACTAGCTTTCTCCTTTGGAAATCGCCAATATACTTGGAACCGCTGCCCCTTTGGCTACTCTAACTCACCTGCAGAGTTCAACATCTTCCTCCACAAAGCCATGTCAGATGCTGCTTCCAGAGGGAACCTCATATATGTCGATGACATCTTGATGAGGAGTCGAACCTTCGAGGAGCACCTGGCCGAACTCCGTCACGTGCTGCAACAGCTCGCTGATGCCGGAGCTAAATTGGCGATTCTCAAGGGACAGTGGTGTCGAACCAAATTGGAGTATGTTGGACTGCTGGTTGGCCCTAATGGAGTCGAGCCCCAAGCGGGACGCATTAGAGCCATTCAGGACATCAAAGCCCCAGCTAATCTGACTGAACTCAGGAGCTTCCTCGGAGTCTGCAACTACTCCAGGCAGTTCATTGAGGAGTACGCTGAAATAGCGAGGCCCCTCACCGAGCTACTTCGGAACGACACACCTTTCGTGTGGGACAGACCCCAAGAACACTCCTTCCAGTTCCTAAAACAGAAGTTGGCGTCCGCACCCTGTCTGGCTTACCCAGACAAGGATAAAGAGTTCTACATAGAGGCTACTTTCTCCTCTCACTGCCTGAGCGCTGCTTTGAAGCAGAAACACGATCAGGACATGAGAGTTGTGGCATACACCAGCAAGCCTCTGAGCAAGGTGGAACTCCAGTTCTCAGACTGCGAGAGAGCTCTCCTCTCTACAGTCTGGGCTGTCAAACACTTTTGTAGTTACATCGGTGGACAGAAAGTGATCATTGAAACGTGTCATCAGCCTGTCACCTTCCTAAACAGCCAGCGTCTGCGCGAAGGAAGAGTGTCAAACAGCCGCATTGCGACGTGGATGATGGTGCTCCAAGGATACAACATTGAGGTCAAGTATGGTCAGAACACCAAGCTAGCGCTAGGACAAGGGCTAGCAGGCTGCCAGCACTGTGACTCTGACTCCGTCATGGGCCCCCTGGACACACCTGCCGCAGTCTACCCAACCGCATCCAATCATCGCTACTTTGATGAGAATGTTTGCCAAGGGCTTCCGAAAGTTTACACTGATGGATGCTCCTACCTTCACGAAGGCCAGCTCCGTGCTGGGGTTGGAGTCGTTTGGGTGGACTGTGACACCAAGCAACCAAATCACTACCGGTTGGGCCAAAAGTCTAGTCAGTACGCCGAAATCGCTGCAGTGTTGATAACCCTCCAGCAGGCAGCAGCCTTGGACATCACTCAAATCGTCCTTTGCTCTGATTCAAACTACGCTAGACACAGCTTCATTTCTCACTTCCCCATGTGGAAGGAGAACCACATGAAAAACGCCAGGAACAGAGATGTGAAACACTCGGAGTTATTCCTAGCGTGTGATCTGCTCACCACTGAGAAAGGCATAATGGTCTACTGGAAAAAGGTCAAAGGTCACTCCAGGACCATAGGTCCGGAGAAAGATGGTAATGACGAAGCTGACCGCCTTGCTAAGCTCGGTGCTGACCAGGGAACCTGTTGGGAATTCAAAGACGAGTGGCTTCCACCCAAGGCCGTTCACGAGGTCTGCGCGATTACTCGTCGCCATGCTAAACAGGCAGATGAACCTCAGAACGTTGAGGTACCCGTGTTTCTAGGCAGAAAACCACGGGATGTGGACCTAGTCACCATGCAGGAACAAGATCCTGACCTGAAGCTCATCCGCGAGCTTCTCCAAAAGGGCCCGATGTCTAAACAACCATCACCACCTATTGGTGCAAGCCAAGATTTGGTAAACCTGCATCGTCAACTCGCGCACCTGAAACTACAAAACGATTTGTTAGTTAACATGCGTGACGATCACAGCCCGCCGCGCTGGGTTGTTCCACTCGACCACAGAGGAGTGATGCTTGCCTACGCCCACGACACTCCGGTTGGAGGTCACCGTGGAGCAAAAGCTACCCTCGCGTCACTGACAGAAGTAGCATATTGGCCGTCGATGTCCAAGGACGTACACAGCTATGTCCAAGGCTGCCTCGTCTGTGCCCAGTTTCAACCCTCCCAGCCGCTTGCTAGAGCACCACTGCAACGCAGGGGTTATAACCTTCCCTTGGTCCCACCTGCAGATCGACTGGGTTGGACCGGTTCCCAAATCGGCAAGAGGAAACAAATATATGCTAACTGTAACTTGCAGTTTCACAAAGTGGGTGGAATGCCTTCCAGCGCCAAACGATACAGCCGTCACAACCGCTGTACTGCTGATTAACCACGTTTTCAGTCGATGGGGACTTCCACTCTGCATTGACTCTGACCGAGGAACTCATTTCACATCCAGTATAATGACGTCCCTGTTTGAACTTCTGGGAGTGGAAGTGAGATTCCACCTTCCCTATCACCCACAGTCATCCGGACAGGTCGAACGGATGAACCGCACGGTCGTCTCTATGCTCAAAAAGTACGTCTGCTCCACTGGGAAGGACTGGGACGTCAAGCTCCCTCTGGTCCTGATGGCCATACGGTCCACTCCACAGCGATCCACTGGGGTTACGCCCTTTGAGATGATGACCGGCAGACTGATGACTCTACCACTGCACCTCCTGTATCACCCAGAGGATGTCAGTGTTGCCACTGCCTATACCGCCCATCACTATGTGGCAGACTTGAAAACACACCTCAGAGCTACGTTCGCGCACGCTCAGAAGAAACTGGAGACCAACGTAGAAGGCGCTAAAGCCTACTACGACCAAAAGACAACCAGCCGCGAATACGAGGTGGGTGACAAAGTATTCTACTTTCGGTTCGCCCAACCGGCACGCAAAGCTAAGAAGTTCCTGCCCTGCTGGTCAGGACCATTTGAGATCGTGGCAAAACTCTCTCCAGTTGCATACAGGTTACGCATCACCAAAGCGAGACAGGAGCCTGTCTACAAATGGGTGCATGCAAACCAAATCAAACCCTACGTCAAACCATCCCCGCGGGTACAGAGACCAGACTCCCCGCAGGAGGTAGACGTAGTCTCGACATAGTTCTATGCATGGAAATGGAAAGGGGGGGGGGGGGGAAGTGCACGTTTAACCCACTAACATGTACTAACCGACAAAGAACAAGACCCCCCCGCCCCCCCCCCTGCCGTTCTTTTCACTAACCACGAGTCTCTCCATTACAGGATGGAGTTCCTCTGGATCTTCTGCATCCTCTTTGGATCAACGGCAGCCACTCCATCAGCCATCATTAAACCGGGACCACCAACCGGGATGGTCCTCCAAGACAACCCCGGATTGTTGATCACACACTGCCGCATTCATACGCAACGTATCGTTGTCCCTTTGGACCCGTGGGACGTCTATCACAAACACGTGATACCGGCCCCTCCTCCTCACAAGTCCATTATTGGTACTGTTCAACATGCCAAGCGCACCACCGCTTACATGTTGGCACAACTTCAAAAATTTATAGTCACTGAAGATGACCTCGGAGAAAATAACCGCCCAAAAAGGTTTCTAGGTGGACTCATTGCTGCGGTGTCCGCGGTGGGTTCCCTCTTTTCAGTTGGACTTTCGGCGGCTAACACAATTAGTCTTAAGACTGTCCAACGACACATTGCCGAACTCCAGGATGAGATGCCAGAGATCTAGGGGAACCTCCTCCTCCTAGACCGCAAACAGGAATTCTTACTAAAACCTTACAGGGTACTCTTGTAACAGTCAACCTACATTCTGCTCTGATTAATGAATCTCTACGTGCAATCAAGACTTTGTCTGACACCATACATCAGGATATTGTGTACACATGAGTGGTGAGAGATTTGATGCAGGACCTGCTCAGAGAAGTAAGTTCCACGCTGGACAGCTTGGTTGAAAGTCGTATTTCCCCGTACTTGGTACCACTGGACCTGCTCAAAGTTAGCTTGACAGCTGCTACCCCTCTACTGTGCACCTTTCACAAATCCACCTAGCGTACAGCCTAGGCAGTGCAAATCCCATTCACGTTGAAAAAAATTAGAACTCGGTTTCCTGTTAAACGTTCCCATAATTGTGACACCTCACATCTATAGGTTTAGGTCGATGCTGAGCATTGGTATTTGAAAGGACGGTAGGCATTTCCACTTTGAACTAGAAACCTGACACTCCATCACCTCAACCTCGAACAGCATGACTCAGAGATTGAGATCATGGACGCTTTCCAGGGTTATAACTTTGCCTTCGATTTAGAAATTGACCAACAATTACTGATTGAAGGAACCAAATTTGTTAAGTTCACACAAAACCCGCGTGAACTTACTTTGACGCCCAAGACGCTACATTGACACAGATTATACGATTTAATCTGCACATTGGTCGCCCTGGGGATGGAATGGCTCATCACGGCCGTGATAGCTTATTCTGCCTACAGGCGTGTTAATAAACTCCAAGATAAGATGCACTTGCTCACCTACGGTGTGCCTCGTGACCGCGTTCGGGGAGACTCCAAGCGTGAATGTACCACACCTGTCTAAAGGGGGTGAGCAACATTTTCTTTGTTATTCTGTAACCCTAAGAGTAGTTCTCACTTTAGTCTACCTCACATTTTTATCTGAGTGTTGCATTATGTCACATTCTTTATAAGCTACACACTGAATGTATGACCTAAGAATGTATTTTATGAGACCTCAAGGTTGCTATGAATTTTCTTGGATGTTATATGTTTTTTTTTTTTGGGTTTTCTGTATTTTTGTTTCTTACTTGGTCACATATTGACTAGTGGTTATGTGCCGGCCCAGCTCAGTCTGTCAATGACTCTGTCTGACGCACCAGCACATTGTAGTACCTCTTAGTTTTATGGTCCTTGTTTTAGCCCAAAGACTGTCCTGATCCACCCTTTGGACCAAAAAAGGGGGGAATCTTGGGACCACATAGGTCAATGCGCGTTTGCGAACTATGGACCTCGTACATCACCGCGTGATCCATAAACTGAACTGTATGGCCGGCGGTGAGATGCCTTTGTGTCCCCTCGTGGAGTTAACCGCCCACCGACCTTCCTCCTTCTACACTACTACCTCTCGCATGGACGACATCATCATTGCGTACCACCTGCGTGAGTGGCTTCTTCTCGTTATGCGCGTTGGGGACTATCCCGTTTCCTATCCTCTTTGTGCCTGACCAGGATCAAAGACCAAATGCGCCAGGATCCAAGACAAAGACCAAAGACAAAGGCGTCCAAGGAGACCAACGTCCTAAGGGACAAACCCACCTGTGCTTCCGACAATCAAGTCGACCTACGTTCATGAGGAACAAACCCATATGTGCTTCCGACGATCGAGCTTTGGGCGCGATCCCCGAAACCAAAAGGGGGAATGTTGAGGGTCTGACCTCATGAGGAAATTACTATGCAGTGATTTTCTCCAAAATGACTGTGCTTAAATTGCTCTGAAAAGCAAATAATCACATCAGCGCCAAGAAACTTCATTTCCCATGATGCTTTGCACACGGAAGCATTGGGATGATGTCACCGCCTAGTACCAGAAACACGTTCTGCGCATGTGCGGGAAGCCGTGGAGCTTTTCCCGCGAACTAAGACCATAAATCTTCAGCAGAGACAAAGAATCCTCGTTCTTTTGCCCAGGATACCTGGCGGTAAGGACACGCTTGTCAACGCTCCGACTCCCTTGAGCACGCGGAAGCTCTAAGTGCCCAAGTTGAGCCCACGGAACTGCTGGAAACTAAACTGCAAGCCCATCAGATCTGCTCGTTTCTGCTCCCCTCCAGCTGATGTTTGAGGACACAGAACTGCGGAGGAAAGCAACAACTCCATCAAGCACGCTGTAAGTTATAACTCAGCACAGAAAGAAACTTTGCTGTCTCTGTCCAGCCCGTGGAGAAACACTCGTGAACGCCAAACAACGGAGAAAGCATCAAACCGACGGACGACGCCGAAAGCTGCGGAGAAACACGGAGAACCGTCAAATCAAAGAGGGAGGGACGCCTCGCTCTTCTGGTGATCAGCAACTCATCTCTTTCTCTCTCTCCTTCTTCTTCCGTTAACTCTATAGTCCAGAATAAGCAATAAAACCGCGCTATTGCTTAAAAAGTAGCTTCGTGTTTTCCTCTTTCGTCCCAAACACGTCCGTCGGGTCATTTTGAAAGAATAAACTGCTTATTGATCATTGTTTGGTATCTTAAAATGGTTTCTGTCATGGCCAGGCTGAAACTAAAAGATATTAATTTGTGATTAATCTTTTGTGTTGTTTCATGATCTTTTGAAATGTTTTGAGTGATTTAAGGTTAAGTTACTACTGATTCTAAGTGCTTTGGAAGTTAAAGTGCAAGTTGCCACCCACACTTTAGCCAGACAAAGGGGTCAGCCATCTTGTATTCAAGACTCCATTTTGAATCCATACACACGCACACACACACACACACACACACACACACACACACACACACACACACACACACACACACTACTCCTTTGTGAGAACAAAGGACCCCATTCATACATCCTCCATCACATGCAAACACATCCATCTTCAATCATATCACACGGTTATTATTCATCTATTCCACTGTTTATTCATTTGACAAATTGTTAATTAAATGTTATAAAATTCAGATTTTTGTGTCCAGTAGCTTTGTTGTGTCGAAGAGAAGTCTCTGCTCCGAGGATTCTACGAACTTCAAGAAAGACTGATAAGAGTTTTGGATTCATTTCCCTTTCTAATTAAAGGGTGGTGCCCCGAAGATATCTAAGAATATCTTAATTAATTAATAAATCAGTAAATAGTTCCATATTTAAAGAATTTATTGAAGAATCCAAAAGTAAGTTAAAGCTTACGAATTGTTCGCTCCTAATAACCCCAACAGCACATTCGTATAGGGGGTCAAACCATGTCCCAAAGGTCACCGGGCCTGGTGTCACTTTAAAGAAGTAGTCCAGTTACACCTTTGTGGGCTTATAACTTGGCTTCTGAATATCCTAAAGAGGTCAGGTTTGTTTTAGAGTACTCCAATTAACAGCCCCTATTACCTCAAAAAGGAATGGAGTCATTAGCACTTATGGTTTTTAAATGGCACCCAGAATTATGTTGCACGAAGCACAATTTCACATCATTCTGGGTCCATTTGTGTGAAAACAATGTCCAATCAGGCTCAAACGTTACAAGAAGGTAGAATCTATTGAGTTGTAAGTGATCTGAACGTTTCATGATGATCGCACATTCCTAAGTGGGTCAAACCATGTCCCAAAAGTCACCGGATCTGGTGTCACTTTAAAGAAGTAGTCCAGTTACACATTTGTGGGCTTATAACTTGGCTTCTGAATGTCCTAGAGAGATCAGGTTTGTTTTAGTGCACTCCAATCAACAGCCCCTACAACCACAAAAAAGAATTCAGTCATTAGCACTTATGGTTTGTAAATGGCACCCAGAATTATGTTGCACGAAGCACAATTTCACATCATTCTGGGTCCATTTGTGTGAAAACAAGGTCCAATCAGGCTGAAACGTTACAAGAAGGTAGAATCTATTGAGTTGTAAGTGATATGAACGTTTCATGATGATCGCACATTCCTATAGGGGGTCAAACCATGTCCCAAAGGTCACCGGGCCTGGTGTCACTTTAAAGAAGTAGTCCAGTTACACCTTTGTGGCCTTATAACTTGGCTTCTGAATGTCTAGAGAGATCAGGTTTGTTTTAGTGTACTCCAATCAACAGCCCCTACAACTACAAAAAGGAATGGAGTCATTAGCACTTATGGTTTGTAAATGGCACCCAGAATTATGTTAAACGAAGCACAATTTCACATCATTCTGGGTCCATTTGTGTGAAAACAAGGTCCAATCAGGCTGAAACGTTACAAAAAGGTAGAATCTATTGAGTTGTAAGTGATCTGAAAGTTTCATGATGATCGCACATTCCTAAGTGGGTCAAACCATGTCCCAAAGGTCACCGGATCTGGTGTCACTTTAAAGAAGTAGTCCAGTTACACATTTGTGGGCTTATAACTTGGCTTCTGAATGTCCTAGAGAGGTCAGGCTTGTTTTAGTGTACTTCAATAAACAGCCCCTACAACCACAAAAAGGAATGGAGTCATTAGCACTTATGGTTTTTAAATGGCACCCAGAATTATGTTGCACGAAGCACAATTTCACATCATTCTGGGTTCATTTGTGTGAAAACAAGGTCAAATCAGACTGAAACGTTACAGGAAGGTACAATCTATTGAGTTGTAAGTGATCTGAACGTTTCATGATGATAGCACTTTCCTAAGGGGGTCAAACCATGTCCCAGAGGTCACCGGATCTGGTGTCAATTTAAAGAAGTAGTCCAGTTACACATTTGTGGGCTTATAACTTGGCTTCTGAATGTCCTAGAGAGATCAGGTTTGTTTTAGTGTACTCCAATCAACAGCCCCTACAACCACAAAAAGGAATGGAGTCATTAGCACTTATGGTTTTTAAATGGCACCCAGAATTATGTTGCACGAAGCACAATTTCACATCATTCTGGGTCCATTTGTGTGAAAACAAGGTCCAGTCAGGCTGAAACGTTACAAGAAGGTAGAATCTGTTGAGTTGTAAGTGATCTGAAAGTTTCATGATGATCGCACAATCCTATAGGGGGTCAAACCATGTCCCAAAGGTCACCGGGCCTGGTGTCACTTTAAAGAAGTAGTCCAGTTACACCTTTGTGGGCTTATAACTTGGCTTCTGAATATCCTAAAGAGGTCAGGTTTGTTTTAGAGTACTCCAATTAACAGCCCCTATTACCTCAAAAAGGAATGGAGTCATTAGCACTTATGGTTTTTAAATGGCACCCAGAATTATGTTGCACGAAGCACAATTTCACATCATTCTGGGTCCATTTGTGTGAAAACAATGTCCAATCAGGCTGAAACGTTACAAGAAGGTAGAATCTATTGAGTTGTAAGTGATCTGAACGTTTCATGATGATCGCACATTCCTAAGTGGGTCAAACCATGTCCCAAAAGTCACCGGATCTGGTGTCACTTTAAAGAAGTAGTCCAGTTACACATTTGTGGGCTTATAACTTGGCTTCTGAATGTCCTAGAGAGATCAGGTTTGTTTTAGTGCACTCCAATCAACAGCCCCTACAACCACAAAAAAGAATTCAGTCATTAGCACTTATGGTTTGTAAATGGCACCCAGAATTATGTTGCACGAAGCACAATTTCACATCATTCTGGGTCCATTTGTGTGAAAACAAGGTCCAATCAGGCTGAAACGTTACAAGAAGGTAGAATCTATTGAGTTGTAAGTGATATGAACGTTTCATGATGATCGCACATTCCTATAGGGGGTCAAACCATGTCCCAAAGGTCACCGGGCCTGGTGTCACTTTAAAGAAGTAGTCCAGTTACACCTTTGTGGCCTTATAACTTGGCTTCTGAATGTCCTAGAGTGATCAGGTTTGTTTTAGTGTACTCCAATCAACAGCCCCTACAACTACAAAAAGGAATGGAGTCATTAGCACTTATGGTTTGTAAATAGCACCCAGAATTATGTTAAACGAAGCACAATTTCACATCATTCTGGGTCCATTTGTGTGAAAACAAGGTCCAATCAGGCTGAAACGTTACAAGAAGGTAGAATTTATTGAGTTGTAAGTGATCTGAAAGTTTCATGATGATCGCACATTCCTAAGTGGGTCAAACCATGTCCCAAATGTCACCGGATCTGGTGTCACTTTAAAGAAGTAGTCCAGTTACACATTTGTGGGCTTATAACTTGGCTTCTGAATGTCCTAGAGAGATCAGGTTTGTTTTAGTGTACTCCAATCAACAGCCCATACAACCACAAAAAGGAATGGAGTCATTAGCACTTATGGTTTGTAAATGGCACCCAGAATTATGTTGCACGAAGCACAATTTCACATCATTCTGGGTCCATTTGTTTGAAAACAAGGTCCATTCAGGCTGAAACGTTACAAGAAGGTAGAATCTATTGAGTTGTAAGTGATCTGAACGTTTCATGATGATCGCACATTCCTATAGGGGGTCAAACCATGTCCCAAAGGTCACCGGGCCTGGTGTCACTTTAAAGAAGTAGTCCAGTAACACCTTTGTGGGCTTATAACTTGGCTTCTGAATGTCCTAGAGAGATCAGGTTTGTTTTAGTGTATTCCAATCAACAGCCCCTACAACCACAAAAAGGAATGGAGTCATTAGCACTTATGGTTTGTAAATGGCACCCAGAATTATGTTGCACGAAGCACAATTTCACATCATTCTGGGTCCATTTGTGTGAAAACAAGGTCCAATCAGGCTGAAACGTTACAAGAAGGTAGAATCTATTGAGTTGTAAGTGATCTGAACGTTTCATGATGATCGCACATTCCTATAGGGGGTCAAACCATGTCCCAAAGGTCACCGGGCCTGGTGTCACTTTAAAGAAGTAGTCCAGTTACACCTTTGTGGGCTTATAACTTGGCTTCTGAATGTCCTAAAAAGATCAGGCTTGTTTTAGTGTACTCCAATCAACAGCCCCTACAACCACAAAAAGGAATGGAGTCATTAGCACTTATGGTTTTTAAATGGCACCCAGAATTATGTTGCACGAAGCACAATTTCACATCATTCTGGGTCCATTTGTGTGAAAACAAGGTCCAATCAGGCTGAAACGTTACAGGAAGGTAGAATCTATTGAGTTGTAAGTGATCTGAACGTTTCATGGTGGTAGCACTTTCCTAAGGGGGTCAAACCATGTCCCAGAGGTCACCGGATCTGTTGTCAATTTAAAGAAGTAGTCCAGTTACACCTTTGTGGGCTTATAACTTGGCTTCTGAATGTCCTAGAGAGATCAGGTTTGTTTTAGTGTACTCCAATCAACAGCCCCTACAAACACAAAAAGGAATGGAGTCATTAGCACTTATGGTTTTTAAATGGCACCCAGAATTATGTTGCACGAAGCACAATTTCACATCATTCTGGGTCCATTTGTGCGAAAACAAGGTCCAGTCAGGCTGAAACGTTACAGGAAGGTAGAATCTATTGAGTTGTAAGTGATCTGAACGTTTCATGATGATAGCACTTTCCTAAGGGGGTCAAACCATGTCCCAGAGGTCACCGGATCTGGTGTCAATTTAAAGAAGTAGTCCAGTTACACATTTGTGGGCTTATAACTTGGCTTCTGAATGTCCTAGAGAGATCAGGTTTGTTTTAGTGCACTCCAATCAACAGCCCCTACAACCACAAAAAAGAATTCAGTCATTAGCACTTATGGTTTGTAAATGGCAACCAGAATTATGTTGCACGAAGCACAATTTCACATCATTCTGGGTCCATTTGTGTGAAAACAAGGTCCAATCAGGCTGAAACGTTACAAGAAGGTAGAATCTATTGAGTTGTAAGTGATATGAACGTTTCATGATGATCGCACATTCCTATAGGGGGTCAAACCATGTCCCAAAGGTCACCGGGCCTGGTGTCACTTTAAAGAAGTAGTCCAGTTACACCTTTGTGGCCTTATAACTTGGCTTCTGAATGTCCTAGAGTGATCAGGTTTGTTTTAGTGTACTCCAATCAACAGCCCCTACAACTACAAAAAGGAATGGAGTCATTAGCACGTATGGTTTGTAAATAGCACCCAGAATTATGTTAAACGAAGCACAATTTCACATCATTCTGGGTCCATTTGTGTGAAAACAAGGTCCAATCAGGCTGAAACGTTACAAGAAGGTAGAATCTATTGAGTTGTAAGTGATCTGAAAGTTTCATGATGATCGCACATTCCTAAGTGGGTCAAACCATGTCCCAAAGGTCACCGGATCTGGTGTCACTTTAAAGAAGTAGTCCAGTTACACATTTGTGGGCTTATAACTTGGCTTCTGAATGTCCTAGAGAGATCAGGTTTGTTTTAGTGTACTCCAATCAACAGCCCATACAACCACAAAAAGGAATGGAGTCATTAGCACTTATGGTTTGTAAATGGCACCCAGAATTATGTTGCACGAAGCACAATTTCACATCATTCTGGGTCCATTTGTTTGAAAACAAGGTCCATTCAGGCTGAAACGTTACAAGAAGGTAGAATCTATTGAGTTGTAAGTGATCTGAACGTTTCATGATGATCGCACATTCCTATAGGGGGTCAAACCATGTCCCAAAGGTCACCGGGCCTGGTGTCACTTTAAAGAAGTAGTCCAGTTACACCTTTGTGGGCTTATAACTTGGCTTCTGAATGTCCTAGAGAGATCAGGTTTGTTTTAGTGTATTCCAATCAACAGCCCCTACAACCACAAAAAGGAATGGAGTGATTAGCACTTATGGTTTGTAAATGGCACCCAGAATTATGTTGCACGAAGCACAATTTCACATCATTCTGGGTCCATTTGTGTGAAAACAAGGTCCAATCAGGCTGAAACGTTACAAGAAGGTAGAATCTATTGAGTTGTAAGTGATCTGAACGTTTCATGATGATCGCACATTCCTATAGGGGGTCAAACCATGTCCCAAAGGTCACCGGGCCTGGTGTCACTTTAAAGAAGTAGTCCAGTTACACCTTTGTGGGCTTATAACTTGGCTTCTGAATGTCCTAGAGTGATCAGGTTTGTTTTAGTGTACTCCAATCAACAGCCCCTACAACTACAAAAAGGAATGGAGTCATTAGCACTTATGGTTTGTAAATAGCACCCAGAATTATGTTAAACGAAGCACAATTTCACATCATTCTGGGTCCATTTGTGTGAAAACAAGGTCCAATCAGGCTGAAACGTTACAAGAAGGTAGAATCTATTGAGTTGTAAGTGATCTGAAAGTTTCATGATGATCGCACATTCCTAAGTGGGTCAAACCATGTCCCAAAGGTCACCGGATCTGGTGTCACTTTAAAGAAGTAGTCCAGTTACACATTTGTGGGCTTATAACTTGGCTTCTGAATGTCCTAGAGAGATCAGGTTTGTTTTAGTGTACTCCAATCAACAGCCCATACAACCACGAAAAGGAATGGAGTCATTAGCACTTATGGTTTGTAAATGGCACCCAGAATTATGTTGCACGAAGCACAATTTCACATCATTCTGGGTCCATTTGTTTGAAAACAAGGTCCATTCAGGCTGAAACGTTACAAGAAGGTAGAATCTATTGAGTTGTAAGTGATCTGAACGTTTCATGATGATCGCACATTCCTATAGGGGGTCAAACCATGTCCCAAAGGTCACCGGGCCTGGTGTCACTTTAAAGAAGTAGTCCAGTTACACCTTTGTGGGCTTATAACTTGGCTTCTGAATGTCCTAGAGAGATCAGGTTTGTTTTAGTGTATTCCAATCAACAGCCCCTACAACCACAAAAAGGAATGGAGTCATTAGCACTTATGGTTTGTAAATGGCACCCAGAATTATGTTGCACGAAGCACAATTTCACATCATTCTGGGTCCATTTGTGTGAAAACAAGGTCCAATCAGGCTGAAACGTTACAAGAAGGTAGAATCTATTGAGTTGTAAGTGATCTGAACGTTTCATGATGATCGCACATTCCTATAGGGGGTCAAACCATGTCCCAAAGGTCACCGGGCCTGGTGTCACTTTAAAGAAGTAGTCCAGTTACACCTTTGTGGGCTTATAACTTGGCTTCTGAATGTCCTAGAGAGATCAGGCTTGTTTTAGTGTACTCCAATCAACAGCCCCTACAACCACAAAAAGGAATGGAGTCATTAGCACTTATGGTTTTTAAATGGCACCCAGAATTATGTTGCACGAAGCACAATTTCACATCATTCTGGGTCCATTTGTGTGAAAACAAGGTCCAATCAGGCTGAAACGTTACAGGAAGGTAGAATCTATTGAGTTGTAAGTGATCTGAACGTTTCATGATGATAGCACTTTCCTAAGGGGGTTAAACCATGTCCCAGAGGTCACCGGATCTGTTGTCAATTTAAAGAAGTAGTCCAGTTACACCTTTGTGGGCTTATAACTTGGCTTCTGAATGTCCTAGAGAGATCAGGTTTGTTTTAGTGTACTCCAATCAACAGCCCCTACAAACACAAAAAGGAATGGAGTCATTAGCACTTATGGTTTTTAAATGGCACCCAGAATTATGTTGCACGAAGCACAATTTCACATCATTCTGGGTCCATTTGTGCGAAAACAAGGTCCAGTCAGGCTGAAACGTTACAGGAAGGTAGAATCTATTGAGTTGTAAGTGATCTGAACGTTTCATGATGATAGCACTTTCCTAAGGGGGTCAAACCATGTCCCAGAGGTCACCGGATCTGTTGTCAATTTAAAGAAGTAGTCCAGTTACACATTTGTGGGCTTATAACTTGGCTTCTGAATGTCCTAGAGAGATCAGGTTTGTTTTAGTGTACTCCAATCAACAGCCCCTACAACCACAAAAAGGAATGGAGTCATTAGCACTTATGGTTTTTAAATGGCACCCAGAATTATGTTGCACGAAGCACAATTTCACATCATTCTGGGTCCATTTGTGTGAAAACAAGGTCCAGTCAGGCTGAAACGTTACAAGAAGGTAGAATCTATTGAGTTGTAAGTGATCTGAACGTTTCATGATGATCGCACTTTCCTAAGGGGTTCAAACCATGTCCTAAAGGTCACCGGATCTGGTGTCACTTTAAAGAAGTAGTCCAGTTACATATTTGTGGGCTTATAACTTGGCTTCTGAATGTCCTAGAGAGATCAGGTTTGTTTTAGTGTACTCCAATCAACAGCCCCTACAACCACAAAAAGGAATGGAGTCATTAGCACTTATGGTTTTTAAATGGCACCCAGAATTATGTTGCACGAAGCACAATTTCACATCATTCTGGGTCCATTTGTGTGAAAACAAGGTCCAGTCAGGCTGAAACGTTACAAGAAGGTAGAATCTGTTGAGTTGTAAGTGATCTGAAAGTTTCATGATGATCGCACAATCCTATAGGGGGTCAAACCATGTCCCAAAGGTCACCGGGCCTGGTGTCACTTTAAAGAAGTAGTCCAGTTACACCTTTGTGGGCTTATAACTTGGCTTCTGAATATCCTAAAGAGGTCAGGTTTGTTTTAGAGTACTCCAATTAACAGCCCCTATTACCTCAAAAAGGAATGGAGTCATTAGCACTTATGGTTTTTAAATGGCACCCAGAATTATGTTGCACGAAGCACAATTTCACATCATTCTGGGTCCATTTGTGTGAAAACAATGTCCAATCAGGCTGAAACGTTACAAGAAGGTAGAATCTATTGAGTTGTAAGTGATCTGAACGTTTCATGATGATCGCACATTCCTAAGTGGGTCAAACCATGTCCCAAAAGTCACCGGATCTGGTGTCACTTTAAAGAAGTAGTCCAGTTACACATTTGTGGGCTTATAACTTGGCTTCTGAATGTCCTAGAGAGATCAGGTTTGTTTTAGTGCACTCCAATCAATAGCCCCTACAACCACAAAAAAGAATTCAGTCATTAGCACTTATGGTTTGTAAATGGCACCCAGAATTATGTTGCACGAAGCACAATTTCACATCATTCTGGGTCCATTTGTGTGAAAACAAGGTCCAATCAGGCTGAAACGTTACAAGAAGGTAGAATCTATTGAGTTGTAAGTGATATGAACGTTTCATGATGATCGCACATTCCTATAGGGGTCAAACCATGTCCCAAAGGTCACCGGGCCTGGTGTCACTTTAAAGAAGTAGTCCAGTTACACCTTTGTGGCCTTATAACTTGGCTTCTGAATGTCCTAGAGTGATCAGGTTTGTTTTAGTGTACTCCAATCAACAGCCCCTACAACTACAAAAAGGAATGGAGTCATTAGCACTTATGGTTTGTAAATAGCACCCAGAATTATGTTAAACGAAGCACAATTTCACATCATTCTGGGTCCATTTGTGTGAAAACAAGGTCCAATCAGGCTGAAACGTTACAAGAAGTTAGAATCTATTGAGTTGTAAGTGATCTGAAAGTTTCATGATGATCGCACATTCCTAAGTGGGTCAAACCATGTCCCAAAGGTCACCGGATCTGGTGTCACTTTAAAGAAGTAGTCCAGTTACACATTTGTGGGCTTATAACTTGGCTTCTGAATGTCCTAGAGAGATCAGGTTTGTTTTAGTGTACTCCAATCAATAGCCCATACAACCACAAAAAGGAATGGAGTCATTAGCACTTATGGTTTGTAAATGGCACCCAGAATTATGTTGCACGAAGCACAATTTCACATCATTCTGGGTCCATTTGTTTGAAAACAAGGTCCATTCAGGCTGAAACGTTACAAGAAGGTAGAATCTATTGAGTTGTAAGTGATCTGAACGTTTCATGATGATCGCACATTCCTATAGGGGGTCAAACCATGTCCCAAAGGTCACCGGGCCTGGTGTCACTTTAAAGAAGTAGTCCAGTTACACCTTTGTGGGCTTATAACTTGGCTTCTGAATGTCCTAGAGAGATCAGGTTTGTTTTAGTGTATTCCAATCAACAGCCCCTACAACCACAAAAAGGAATGGAGTCATTAGCACTTATGGTTTGTAAATGGCACCCAGAATTATGTTGCACGAAGCACAATTTCACATCATTCTGGGTCCATTTGTGTGAAAACAAGGTCCAATCAGGCTGAAACGTTACAAGAAGGTAGAATCTATTGAGTTGTAAGTGATCTGAACGTTTCATGATGATCGCACATTCCTATAGGGGGTCAAACCATGTCCCAAAGGTCACCGGGCCTGGTGTCACTTTAAAGAAGAAGTCCAGTTACACCTTTGTGGGCTTATAACTTGGCTTCTGAATGTCCTAGAGAGATCAGGCTTGTTTTAGTGTACTCCAATCAACAGCCCCTACAACCACAAAAAGGAATGGAGTCATTAGCACTTATGGTTTTTAAATGGCACCCAGAATTATGTTGCACGAAGCACAATTTCACATCATTCTGGGTCCATTTGTGTGACAACAAGGTCCAATCAGGCTGAAACGTTACAGGAAGGTAGAATCTATTGAGTTGTAAGTGATCTGAACGTTTCATGATGATAGCACTTTCCTAAGGGGGTCAAACCATGTCCCAGAGGTCACCGGATCTGTTGTCAATTTAAAGAAGTAGTCCAGTTACACCTTTGTGGGCTTATAACTTGGCTTCTGAATGTCCTAGAGAGATCAGGTTTGTTTTAGTGTACTCCAATCAACAGCCCCTACAAACACAAAAAGGAATGGAGTCATTAGCACTTATGGTTTTTAAATGGCACCCAGAATTATGTTGCACGAAGCACAATTTCACATCATTCTGGGTCCATTTGTGCGAAAACAAGGTCCAGTCAGGCTGAAACGTTACAGGAAGGTAGAATCTATTGAGTTGTAAGTGATCTGAACGTTTCATGATGATAGCACTTTCCTAAGGGGGTCAAACCATGTCCCAGAGGTCACCGGATCTGTTGTCAATTTAAAGAAGTAGTCCAGTTACACATTTGTGGGCTTATAACTTGGCCTCTGAATGTCCTAGAGAGATCAGGTTTGTTTTAGTGTACTCCAATCAACAGCCCCTACAACCACAAAAAGGAATGGAGTCATTAGCACTTATGGTTTTTAAATGGCACCCAGAATTATGTTGCACGAAGCACAATTTCACATCATTCTGGGTCCATTTGTGTGAAAACAAGGTCCAGTCAGGCTGAAACGTTACAAGAAGGTAGAATCTATTGAGTTGTAAGTGATCTGAACGTTTCATGATGATCGCACTTTCCTAAGGGGTTCAAACCATGTCCTAAAGGTCACCGGATCTGGTGTCACTTTAAAGAAGTAGTCCAGTTACATATTTGTGGGCTTATAACTTGGCTTCTGAATATCCTAGAGAGGTCAGGTTTGTTTTAGAGTACTCCAATTAACAGCCCCTATTACCTCAAAAAGAAATGGAGTCATTAGCACTTATGGTTTTTAAATGACACCCAGAATTATGTTGCACAAAGCACAATTTCACATCATTCTGGGTCCATTTGTGTGAAAACAAGGTCCAATCAGGCTGAAACGTTTCAAGAAGGTAGAATCTATTGAGTTGTAAGTGATCTGAACGTTTCATGATGATCTCACATTCCTAAGTGGGTCAAACCATGTCCCAAAAGTCACCGGATCTGGTGTCACTTTAAAGAAGTAGTCCAGTTACACATTTGTGGGCTTATAACTTGGCTTCTGAATGTCCTAGAGAGATCAGGTTTGTTTTAGTGTACTCCAATCAACAGCCCCTACAACCACAAAAAAGAATGGAGTCATTAGCACTTATGGTTTGTAAATGGCACCCAGAATTATGTTGCACGAAGCACAATTTCACATCATTCTGGGTCGATTTGTGTAAAAACAAGGTCCAATCAGGCTGAAACGTTACAAGAAGGTAGAATCTATTGAGTTGTAAGTGATCTGAACGTTTCATGATTATCTCACATTCCTAAGTGGGTCAAACCATGTCCCAAAAGTCACCGGATCTGGTGTCACTTTAAAGAAGTAGTCCAGTTACACATTTGTGGGCTTATAACTTGGCTTCTGAATGTCCTAGAGAGATCAGGTTTGTTTTAGTGTACTCCAATCAACAGCCCCTACAACCACAAAAAGGAATGGAGTCATTAGCACTTATGGTTTGTAAATGGCACCCAGAATTATGTTGCACGAAGCACAATTTCACATCATTCTGGGTCCATTTGTGTGAAAACAAGGTCTAATCAGGCTTAAACGTTACAAGAAGGTAGAATCTATTGAGTTGTAAGTGATCTGAAAGTTTCATGATGATCGCACATTCCTAAGGGGGTCAACTTATGTCCCAAAGGTCACCGGATCTGGTGTCACTTTAAAGAAGTAGTCCAGTTACACCTTTGTGGGCTTATAACTTGGCTTCTGAATGTCCTAGAGAGATCAGGTTTGTTTTGGTGTACTCCAATCAACAGCCCCTACAACCACAAAAAGGAATGGAGTCATTAGCACTTATGGTTTGTAAATGGCACCCAGAATTTTGTTGCACGAAGCACAATTTCACATCATTCTGGGTCCATTTGTGTGAAAACAAGGTCCATTAAGGCTGAAACGTTACAAGAAGGTAGAATCTATTGAGTTGTAAGTGATCTGAACGTTTCATGATGATCGCACATTCCTATAGGGGGTCAAACCATGTCCCAAAGGTATCCGGGCCTGGTGTCACTTTAAAGAAGTAGTCCAGTTACACCTTTGTGGGCTTATAACTTGGCTTCTGAATGTCCTAGAGAGGTCAGGCTTGTTTTAGTGTACTCCAATCAACAGCCCCTACAGCCACAAAAAGGAATGGAGTCATTGGCACTTATGGTTTGTAAATGGCACCCAGAATTATGTTGCACGAAGCACAATTTCACATCATTCTGGGTCCATTTGTGTGAAAACAAGGTCCAATCAGGCTGAAACGTTACAGGAAGGTAGAATCTATTGAGTTGTAAGTGATCTGAACGTTTCATGATGATAGCACTTTCCTAAGGGGGTCAAACCATGTCCCAAAGGTCACCGGGCCTGGTGTCACTTTAAAGAAGTAGTCCAGTTACACATTTGTGGGCTTATAACTTGGCTTCTGAATATCCTAGAGAGGTCAGGTTTAATTTAGAGTACTCCAATTAACAGCCCCCATTACCCCAAAAAAGAATTTAGTCATTAACACTTATGGTTTTTAAATGGCACCCAGAATTATGTTGCACGAAGCACAATTTCACATCATTCTGGGTCCATTTGTGTGAAAACAAGGTCCCATCAGGCTGAAATGTTACAGGAAGGTAGAATCTATTGAGTTGTAAGTGATCTGAACGTTTCATGATGATAGCACTTTCCTAAGGGGGTCAAACCATGTCCCAAAGGTATCCGGGCCTGGTGTCACTTTAAAGAAGTAGTCCAGTTACACCTTTGTGGGCTTATAACTTGGCTTCTGAATGTCCTACAGAGGTCAGGCTTGTTTTAGTGTACTCCAATCAACAGCCCCTACAGCCACAAAAAGGAATGGAGTCATTGGCACTTATGGTTTGTAAATGGCACCCAGAATTATGTTGCACGAAGCACAATTTCACATCATTCTGGGTCCATTTGTGTGAAAACAAGGTCCAATCAGGCTGAAACGTTACAGGAAGGTAGAATCTATTGAGTTGTAAGTGATCTGAACGTTTCATGATGATAGCACTTTCCTAAGGGGGTCAAACCATGTCCCAAAGGTCACCGGGCCTGGTGTCACTTTAAAGAAGTAGTCCAGTTACACATTTGTGGGCTTATAACTTGGCTTCTGAATGTCCTAGAGAGATCAGGTTTGTTTTAGTGTACTCCAATCAACAGCCCCTACAACCACAAAAAAGAATGGAGTCATTAGCACTTATGGTTTGTAAATGGCACCCAGAATTATGTTGCACGAAGCACAATTTCACATCATTCTGGGTCGATTTGTGTGAAAACAAGGTCCAATCAGGCTGAAACGTTACAAGAAGGTAGAATCTATTGAGTTGTAAGTGATATGAACGTTTCATGATGATCGCACATTCCTATAGGGGGTCAAACCATGTCCCAAAGGTCACCGGGCCTGGTGTCACTTTAAAGAAGTAGTCCAGTTACACCTTTGTGGGCTTATAACTTGGCTTCTGAATGTCCTAGAGAGATCAGGTTTGTTTTAGTGTACTCCAATCAACAGCCCCTACAACCACAGAAAGGAATGGAGTCATTAGCACTTATGGTTTGTAAATGGCACCCAGAATTATGTTGCACGAAGCACAATTTCACATCATTCTGGGTCCATTTGTGTGAAAACAAGGTCCATTAAGGCTGAAACGTTACAAGAAGGTAGAATCTATTGAGTTGTAAGTGATCTGAAAGTTTGATGATGATCGCACATTCCTAAGGGGGTCAAGTTATGTCCCAAAGGTCACCGGATCTGGTGTCACTTTAAAGAAGTAGTCCAGTTACACCTTTGTGGGCATATAACTTGGCTTCTGAATGTCCTAGAGAGATCAGGTTTGTTTTGGTGTACTCCAATCAACAGCCCCTACAACCACAAAAAGGAATGGAGTCATTAGCACTTATGGTTTTTAAATGGCACCCAGAATTATGTTGCACGAAGCACAATTTCACATCATTCTGGGTCCATTTGTGTGAAAACAAGGTCCATTAAGGCTGAAACGTTACAAGAAGGTATAATCTATTGAGTTGTAAGTGATCTGAACGTTTCATGATGATCTCACATTCCTAAGTGGGTCAAACCATGTCCCAAAAGTCACCGGATCTGGTGTCACTTTAAAGAAGTAGTCCAGTTACACATTTGTGGGCTTATAACTTGGCTTCTGAATGTCCTAGAGAGATCAGGTTTGTTTTAGTGTACTCCAATCAACAGCCCCTACAACCACAAAAAAGAATGGAGTCATTAGCACTTATGGTTTGTAAATGGCACCCAGAATTATGTTGCACGAAGCACAATTTCACATCATTCTGGGTCCATTTGTGTGAAAACAAGGTCCAATCAGGCTGAAACGTTACAGGAAGGTAGAATCTATTGAGTTGTAAGTGATCTGAACGTTTCATGATGATCGCACATTCCTATAGGGGGTCAAACCATGTCCCAAAGGTATCCGGGCCTGGTGTCACTTTAAAGAAGTAGTCCAGTTACACCTTTGTGGGCTTATAACTTGGCTTCTGAATGTACTCGAGAGGTCAGGCTTGTTTTAGTGTACTCCAATCAACAGCCCCTACAGCCACAAAAAGGAATGGAGTCATTGGCACTTATGGTTTGTAAATGGCACCCAGAATTATGTTGCACGAAGCACAATTTCACATCATTCTGGGTCCATTTGTGTGAAAACAAGGTCCAATCAGGCTGAAACGTTACAGGAAGGTAGAATCTATTGAGTTGTAAGTGATCTGAACGTTTCATGATGATAGCACTTTCCTAAGGGGGTCAAACCATGTCCCAAAGGTCACCGGGCCTGGTGTCACTTTAAAGAAGTAGTCCAGTTACACATTTGTGGGCTTATAACTTGGCTTCTGAATATCCTAGAGAGGTCAGGTTTAATTTAGAGTACTCCAATTAACAGCCCCCATTACCCCAAAAAAGAATTTAGTCATTAACACTTATGGTTTTTAAATGGCACCCAGAATTATGTTGCACGAAGCACAATTTCACATCATTCTGGGTCCATTTGTGTGAAAACAAGGTCCAATCAGGCTGAAACGTTACAGGAAGGTAGAATCTATTGAGTTGTAAGTGATCTGAACGTTTCATGATGATAGCACTTTCCTAAGGGGGTCAAACCATGTCCCAAAGGTATTCGGGCCTGGTGTCACTTTAAAGAAGTAGTCCAGTTACACCTTTGTGGGCTTATAACTTGGCTTCTGAATGTCCTAGAGAGGTCAGGCTTGTTTTAGTGTACTCCAATCAACAGCCCCTACAGCCACAAAAAGGAATGGAGTCATTGGCACTTATGGTTTGTAAATGGCACCCAGAATTATGTTGCACGAAGCACAATTTCACATCATTCTGGGTCCATTTGTGTGAAAACAAGGTCCAATCAGGCTGAAACGTTACAAGAAGGTAGAATCTATTGAGTTGTAAGTGATATGAACGTTTCATGATGATCGCACATTCCTATAGGGGGTCAAACCATGTCCCAAAGGTCACCGGGCCTGGTGTCACTTTAAAGAAGTAGTCCAGTTACACCTTTGTGGGCTTATAACTTGGCTTCTGAATGTCCTAGAGAGATCAGGTTTGTTTTAGTGTACTCCAATCAACAGCCCCTACAACCACAAAAAGGAATGGAGTCATTAGCACTTATGGTTTGTAAATGGCACCCAGAATTATGTTGCACGAAACACAATTTCACATCATTCTGGGTCCATTTGTGTGAAAACAAGGTCCATTAAGGCTGAAACGTTACAAGAAGGTAGAATCTATTGAGTTGTAAGTGATCTGAAAGTTTGATGATGATCGCACATTCCTAAGGGGGTCAAGTTATGTCCCAAAGGTCACCGGATCTGGTGTCACTTTAAAGAAGTAGTCCAGTTACACCTTTGTGGGCTTATAACTTGGCTTCTGAATGTCCTAGAGAGATCAGGTTTGTTTTGGTGTACTCCAATCAACAGCCCCTACAACCACAAAAAGGAATGGAGTCATTAGCACTTATGGTTTTTAAATGGCACCCAGAATTATGTTGCACGAAGCACAATTTCACATCATTCTGGGTCCATTTGTGTGAAAACAAGGTCCATTAAGGCTGAAACGTTACAAGAAGGTATAATCTATTGAGTTGTAAGTGATCTGAACGTTTCATGATGATCTCACATTCCTAAGTGGGTCAAACCATGTCCCAAAAGTCACCGGATCTGGTGTCACTTTAAAGAAGTAGTCCAGTTACACATTTGTGGGCTTATAACTTGGCTTCTGAATGTCCTAGAGAGATCAGGTTTCTTTTAGTGTACTCCAATCAACAGCCCCTACAACCACAAAAAAGAATGGAGTCATTAGCACTTATGGTTTGTAAATGGCACCCAGAATTATGTTGCACGAAGCACAATTTCACATCATTCTGGGTCGATTTGTGTGAAAACAAGGTCCAATCAGGCTGAAACGTTACAAGAAGGTAGAATCTATTGAGTTGTAAGTGATATGAACGTTTCATGATGATCGCACATTCCTATAGGGGGTCAAACCATGTCCCAAAGGTCACCGGGCCTGGTGTCACTTTAAAGAAGTAGTCCAGTTACACCTTTGTGGGCTTATAAATTGGCTTCTGAATGTCCTAGAGAGATCAGGTTTGTTTTAGTGTACTCCAATCAACAGCCCCTACAACCACAAAAAGGAATGGAGTCATTAGCACTTATGGTTTGTAAATGGCACCCAGAATTATGTTGCACGAAGCACAATTTCACATCATTCTGGGTCCATTTGTGTGAAAACAAAGTCTAATCAGGCTGAAACGTTACAAGAAGGTAGAATCTATTGAGTTGTAAGTGATCTGAAAGTTTCATGATGATCGCACATTCCTAAGGGGGTCAAGTTATGTCCCAAAGGTCACCGGATCTGGTGTCACTTTAAAGAAGTAGTCCAGTTACACCTTTGTGGGCTTATAACTTGGCTTCTGAATGTCCTAGAGAGATCAGGTTTGTTTTGGTGTACTCCAATCAACAGCCCCTACAACCACAAAAAGGAATGGAGTCATTAGCACTTATGGTTTGTAAATGGCACCCAGAATTATGTTGCACGAAGCACAATTTCACATCATTCTGGGTCCATTTGTGTGAAAACAAGGTCCACTCAGGCTGAAACGTTACAAGAAGGTAGAATCTATTGAGTTGTAAGTGATCTGAACGTTTCATGATGATCGCACATTCCTATAGGGGGTCAAACCATGTCCCAAAGGTATCCGGGCCTGGTGTCACTTTAAAGAAGTAGTCCAGTTACACCTTTGTGGGCTTATAACTTGGCTTCTGAATGTCCTAGAGAGGTCAGGCTTGTTTTAGTGTACTCCAATCAACAGCCCCTACAGCCACAAAAAGGAATGGAGTCATTGGCACTTATGGTTTGTAAATGGCACCCAGAATTATGTTGCACGAAGCACAATTTCACATCATTCTGGGTCCATTTGTGTGAAAACAAGGTCCAATCAGGCTGAAACGTTACAGGAAGGTAGAATCTATTGAGTTGTAAGTGATCTGAACGTTTCATGATGATAGCACTTTGCTAAGGGGGTCAAACCATGTCCCAAAGGTCACCGGGCCTGGTGTCACTTTAAAGAAGTAGTCCAGTTACACATTTGTGGGCTTATAACTTGGCTTCTGAATATCCTAGAGAGGTCAGGTTTAATTTAGAGTACTCCAATTAACAGCCCCCATTACCCCAAAAAAGAATTTAGTCATTAACACTTATGGTTTTTAAATGGCACCCAGAATTATGTTGCACAAAGCACAATTTCACATCATTCTGGGTCCATTTGTGTGAAAACAAGGTCCAATCAGGCTGAAACGTTACAGGAAGGTAGAATCTATTGAGTTGTAAGTGATCTGAACGTTTCATGATGATAGCACTTTCCTAAGGGGGTCAAACCATGTCCCAAAGGTCACCGGGCCTGGTGTCACTTCAAAGAAGTAGTCCAGTTACACATTTGTGGGCTTATAACTTGGCTTCTGAATGTCCTAGAGAGATCAGGTTTGTTTTAGTGTACTCCAATCAACAGCCCCTACAACCACAAAAAAGAATGGAGTCATTAGCACTTATGGTTTGTAAATGGCACCCAGAATTATGTTGCACGAAGCACAATTTCACATCATTCTGGGTCGATTTGTGTGAAAACAAGGTCCAATCAGGCTGAAACGTTACAAGAAGGTAGAATCTATTGAGTTGTAAGTGATCTGAACGTTTCATGATGATCGCACATTCCTATAGGGGGTCAAACCATGTCCCAAAGGTCACCGGGCCTGGTGTCACTTTAAAGAAGTAGTCCAGTTACACCTTTGTGGGCTTATAACTTGGCTTCTGAATGTCCTAGAGAGATCAGGTTTGTTTTAGTGTACTCCAATCAACAGCCCCTACAACCACAAAAAGGAATGGAGTCATTAGCACTTATGGTTTGTAAATGGCACCCAGAATTATGTTGCACGAAGCACAATTTCACATCATTCTGGGTCCATTTGTGTGAAAACAAGGTCCATTAAGGCTGAAACGTTACAAGAAGGTAGAATCAATTGAGTTGTAAGTGATCTGAAAGTTTGATGATGATCGCACATTCCTAAGGGGGTCAAGTTATGTCCCAAAGGTCACCGGATCTGGTGTCACTTTAAAGAAGTAGTCCAGTTACACCTTTGTGGGCTTATAACTTGGCTTCTGAATGTCCTAGAGAGATCAGGTTTGTTTTGGTGTACTCCAATCAACAGCCCCTACAACCACAAAAAGGAATGGAGTCATTAGCACTTATGGTTTGTAAATGGCACCCAGAATTATGTTGCACGAAGCACAATTTCACATCATTCTGGGTCCATTTGTGTGAAAACAAGGTCCATTAAGGCTGAAACGTTACAAGAAGGTAGAATCTATTGAGTTGTAAGTGATCTGAACGTTTCATGATGATCGCACATTCCTATAGGGGGTCAAACCATGTCCCAAAGGTATCCGGGCCTGGTGTCACTTTAAAGAAGTAGTCCAGTTACACCTTTGTGGGCTTATAACTTGGCTTCTGAATGTCCTAGAGAGGTCAGGCTTGTTTTAGTGTACTCCAATCAACAGCCCCTACAGCCACAAAAAGGAATGGAGTCATTGGCACTTATGGTTTGTAAATGGCACCCAGAATTATGTTGCACGAAGCACAATTTCACATCATTCTGGGTCCATTTGTGTGAAAACAAGGTCCAATCAGGCTGAAACGTTACAGGAAGGTAGAATCTATTGAGTTGTAAGTGATCTGAACGTTTCATGATGATAGCACTTTCCTAAGGGGGTCATACCATGTCCCAAAGGTCACCGGGCCTGGTGTCACTTTAAAGAAGTAGTCCAGTTACACATTTGTGGGCTTATAACTTGGCTTCTGAATATCCTAGAGAGGTCAGGTTTAATTTAGAGTACTCCAATTAACAGCCCCCATTACCCCAAAAAGGAATTTAGTCATTAACACTTATGGTTTTTAAATGGCACCCAGAATTATGTTGCACGAAGCACAATTTCACATCATTCTGGGTCCATTTGTGTGAAAACAAGGTCCAATCAGGCTGAAACATTACAAGAAGGTAGAATTTATTGAGTTGTAAGTGATCTGAACGTTTCATGATGATAGCACTTTCCTAAGGGGGTCAAACCATGTCCCAAAGGTCACCGGATCGGTGTCAATTTAAAGAAGTAGTCCAGTTACACATTTGTGGGCTTATAACTTGGCTTCTGAATGTCCTAGAGTGATCAGGTTTGTTTCAGAGTACTCCAATCAACAGTCCCTACAACCACAAAAAGGAATGGAGTCATTAGCACTTATGGTTTGTAAATGGCACCCAGAATTATGTTGCACGAAGCACAATTTCACATCATTCTGGGTCCATTTGTGTGAAAACAAGGTCCATTCAGGCTGAAACGTTACAAGAAGGTAGAATCTATTGAGTTGTAAGTGATCTGAACGTTTCATGATGATCGCACATTCCTATAGGGGGTCAAACCATGTCCCAAAGGTCACCGGGCCTGGTGTCACTTTAAAGAAGTAGTCCAGTTACACCTTTGTGGGCTTATAACTTGGCTTCTGAATGTCCTAGAGAGGTCAGGCTTGTTTTAGTGTACTCCAATCAACAGCCCCTACAGCCACAAAAAGGAATGGAGTCAAAAGCACTTATGGTTTGTAAATGGCACCCAGAATTATGTTGCACGAAGCACAATTTCACATCATTCTGGGTCCATTTGTGTGAAAACAAGGTCCAATCAGGTTGAAACGTTACAAGAAGGTAGAATCTATTGAGTTGTAAGTGATCTGAACGTTTCATGATGATCGCACATTCCTAAGGGGGTCAAACCATGTCCCAAAGGTCACCGGGCCTGGTGTCACTTTAAAGAAGTAGTCCAGTTACACCTTTGTGGGCTTATAACTTGGCTTCTGAATATCCTAGAGAGGTCAGTTTTAATTTAGAGTACTCCAAATAACAGCCCCCATTACCCCAAAAAGGAATGGAGTCATTAGCACTTATGGTTTTTAAATGGCACCCAGAATTATGTTGCACGAAGCACAATTTCACATCATTCTGGGTTCATTTGTGTGAAAACAAGGTCCAATCAGGCTGAAACGTTACAGGAAGGTAGAATCTATTGAGTTGTAAGTGATCTGAACGTTTCATGATGATAGCACTTTCCTAAGGGGGTAAAACCATGTCCCAAAGGTCACCGGATCGGTGTAAATTTAAAGAAGTAGTCCAGTTACACATTCGTGGGCTTATAACTTGGCTTCTGAATGTCCTAGATAGATCAGGTTTGTTTTAGTGTACTCCAATCAACAGCCCCTACAACCACAAAAAGGAATGGAGTCATTAGCACTCATGGTTTGTAAATGGCACCCAGAATTATGTGGCACGAAGCACAATTTCACATCATTCTGGGTTCATTTGTGTGAAAACAAGGTCCAATCAGGCTGAAACGTTACAGGAAGGTAGAATCTATTGAGTTGTAATTGATCTGAACGTTTCATGATGATAGCACTTTCCTAAGGAGGTAAAACCATGTCCCAAAGGTCACCGGATCGGTGTCAATTTAAAAAAGTAGTCCAGTTACACATTTGTGGGCTTATAACTTGGCTTCTGAATGTCCTAGAGAGATCAGGTTTGTTTTAGTGTACTCCAATCAACAGCCCCTACAACCACAAAAAGGAATGGAGTCATTAGCACTTATGGTTTTTAAATGGCACCCAGAATTATGTTGCACGAAGCACAATTTCACATCATTCTGGGTCCATTTGTGTGAAAACAAGGTCCAATAGGGCTGAAACGTTACAGGAAGGTAGGATCTATTTAGTTGTAAGTTATCTGAACGTTTCATGATGATAGCACTTTCCTAAGGGGGTCAAACCATGTCCCAGAGGTCACCGGATCTGTTGTCAATTTAAAGAAGTAGTCCAGTTACACATTTGTGGGCTTATAACGTGGCTTCTCAATGTCCTAGAGAGATCAGGTTTGTTTTAGTGTACTCCAATCAACAGCCCCTACAACCACAAAAAGGAATGGAGTCATTAGCACTTATGGTTTTTAAATGGCACCCAGATCTATGTTGCACGAAGCACAATTTCACATCATTCTGGGTCCATTTGTGTGAAAAAAAGGTCCAGTCAGGCTGAAACGTTACAAGAAGGTAGAATCTGTTGAGTTGTAAGTGATCTGAACGTTTCATGATGATCGCACATTCCTATAGGGGGTCAAACCATGTCCCAAAGGTCACCGGGCCTGGTGTCACTTTAAAGAAGTAGTCCAGTTAAACCTTAGTGGGCTTATAACTTGGCTTCTGAATATCCTAAAGAGGTCAGGTTTGTTTTAGAGTACTCCAATCAACAGCCCCCATTACCCCAAAAAGGAATGGAGTCATTAGCACTTATGGTTTTTAAATGGCACCCAGAATTATGTGGCACGAAGCACAATTTCACATCATTCTGGGTTCATTTGTGTGAAAACAAGGTCCAATCAGGCTGAAACGTTACAGGAAGGTAGAATCTATTGAGTTGTAAGTGATCTGAACGTTTCATGATGATAGCACTTTCCTAAGGAGGTAAAACCATGTCCCAAAGGTCACCGGATCGGTGTCAATTTAAAAAAGTAGTCCAGTTACACATTTGTGGGCTTATAACTTGGCTTCTGAATGTCCTAGAGAGATCAGGTTTGATTTAGTGTACTCCAATCAACAGCCCCTACAACCACAAAAAGGAATGGAGTCATTAGCACTTATGGTTTTTAAATGGCACCCAGATCTATGTTGCACGAAGCACAATTTCACATCATTCTGGGTCCATTTGTGTGAAAACAAGGTCCAGTCAGGCTGAAACGTTACAAGAAGGTAGAATCTGTTGAGTTGTAAGTGATCTGAACGTTTCATGATGATCGCACATTCCTATAGGGGGTCAAACCATGTCCCAAAGGTCACCGGGCCTGGTGTCACTTTAAAGAAGTAGTCCAGTTAAACCTTTGTGGGCTTATAACTTGGCTTCTGAATATCCTAGAGAGGTCAGGTTTGTTTTAGAGTACTCCAATCAACAGCCCCCATTACCCCAAAATGGAATGGAGTCATTAGCACTTATGGTTTTTAAATGGCACCCAGAATTATGTTGCACAAAGCACAATTTCACATCATTCTGGGTTCATTTGTGTGAAAACAAGGTCCAATCAGGCTGAAACGTTACAGGATGGTAGAATCTATTGAGTTGTAAGTGATCTGAACGTTTCATGATGATCGCACTTTTCTAAGGGGTTCAAACCATGTCCTAAAGGTCACCGGATCTGGTTTCACTTTAAAGAAGTAGTCCAGTTACATATTTGTGGGCTTATAACTTGGCTTCTGAATATCCTAGAGAGGTCAGGTTTGTTTTAGAGTACTCCAATTAACAGCCCCTACAACCTCAAAAAGAAATGGAGTCATTAGCACTTATGGTTTTTAAATGGCACCCAGAATTATGTTGCACAAAGCAGAATTTCACATCATTCTGGGTCCATTTGTGTGAAAACAAGGTCCAATCAGGCTGAAACGTTTCAAGAAGGTAGAATCTATTGAGTTGTAAGTGATCTGAACGTTTCATGATGATCTCACATTCCTAAGTGGGTCAAACCATGTCCCAAAAGTCACCGGATCTGGTGTCACTTTAAAGAAGTAGTCCAGTTACACATTTGTGGGCTTATAACTTGGCTTCTGAATGTCCTAGAGAGATCAGGTTTGTTTTAGTGTACTCCAATCAACAGCCCCTACAACCACAAAAAAGAATGGAGTCATTAGCACTTATGGTTTGTAAATGGCACCCAGAATTATGTTGCACGAAGCACAATTTCACATCATTCTGGGTCGATTTGTGTGAAAACAAGGTCCAATCAGGCTGAAACGTTACAAGAAGGTAGAATCTATTGAGTTGTAAGTGATATGAACGTTTCATGATGATCGCACATTCCTATAGGGGGTCAAACCATGTCCCAAAGGTCACCGAGCCTGGTGTCACTTTAAAGAAGTAGTCCAGTTACACCTTTGTGGGCTTATAACTTGGCTTCTGAATGTCCTAGAGAGATCAGGTTTGTTTTAGTGTACTCCAATCAACAGCCTCTACAACCACAAAAAGGAATGGAGTCATTAGCACTTATGGTTTGTAAATGGCACCCAGAATTATGTTGCACGAAGCACAATTTCACATCATTCTGGGTTCATTTGTGTGAAAACAAGGTCCAATCAGGCTGAAACGTTACAAGAAGGTAGAATCTATTGAGTTGTAAGTGATCTGAAAGTTTCATGATGATCGCACATTCCTAAGGGGGTCAAATTATGTCCCAAAGGTCACCGGATCTGGTGTCACTTTAAAGAAGTAGTCCAGTTACACCTTTGTGGGCTTATAACTTGGCTTCTGAATGTCCTAGAGAGATCAGGTTTGTTTTGGTGTACTCCAATCAACAGCCCCTACAACCACAAAAAGGAATGGAGTCATTAGCACTTATGGTTTGTAAATGGCACCCAGAATTATGTTGCACGAAGCACAATTTCACATCATTCTGGGTCCATTTGTGTGAAAACAAGGTCCATTAAGGCTGAAACGTTACAAGAAGGTAGAATCTATTGAGTTGTAAGTGATCTGAACGTTTCATGATGATCGCACATTCCTATAGGGGGTCAAACCATGTCCCAAAGGTATCCGGGCCTGGTGTCACTTTAAAGAAGTAGTCCAGTTACACCTTTGTGGGCTTATAACTTGGCTTCTGAATGTCCTAGAGAGGTCAGGCTTGTTTTAGTGTACTCCAATCAACAGCCCCTACAGCCACAAAAAGGAATGGAGTCATTGGCACTTATGGTTTGTAAATGGCACCCAGAATTATGTTGCACGAAGCACAATTTCACATCATTCTGGGTCCATTTGTGTGAAAACAAGGTCCAATCAGGCTGAAACGTTACAGGAAGGTAGAATCTATTGAGTTGTAAGTGATCTGAACGTTTCATGATGATAGCACTTTCCTAAGGGGGTCATACCATGTCCCAAAGGTCACCGGGCCTGGTGTCACTTTAAAGAAGTAGTCCAGTTACACATTTGTGGGCTTATAACTTGGCTTCTGAATATCCTAGAGAGGTCAGGTTTAATTTAGAGTACTCCAATTAACAGCCCCCATTACCCCAAAAAGGAATTAAGTCATTAACACTTATGGTTTTTAAATGGCACCCAGAATTATGTTGCACGAAGCACAATTTCACATCATTCTGGGTCCATTTGTGTGAAAACAAGGTCCAATCAGGCTGAAACGTTACAAGAAGGTAGAATCTATTGAGTTGTAAGTGATCTGAACGTTTCATGATGATAGCACTTTCCTAAGGGGGTCAAACCATGTCCCAAAGGTCACCGGATCGGTGTCAATTTAAAGAAGTAGTCCAGTTACACATTTGTGGGCTTATAACTTGGCTTCTGAATGTCCTAGAGTGATCAGGTTTGTTTCAGAGTACTCCAATCAACAGCCCCTACAACCACAAAAAGGAATGGAGTCATTAGCACTTATGGTTTGTAAATGGCACCCAGAATTATGTTGCACGAAGCACAATTTCACATCATTCTGGGTCCATTTGTGTGAAAACAAGGTCCATTCAGGCTGAAACGTTACAAGAAGGTAGAATCTATTGAGTTGTAAGTGATCTGAACGTTTCATGATGATCGCACATTCCTATAGGGGGTCAAACCATGTCCCAAAGGTCACCGGGCCTGGTGTCACTTTAAAGAAGTAGTCCAGTTACACCTTTGTGGGCTTATAACTTGGCTTCTGAATATCCTAGAGAGGTCAGTTTTAATTTAGAGTACTCCAAATAACAGCCCCCATTACCCCAAAAAGGAATGGAGTCATTAGCACTTATGGTTTTTAAATGGCACCCAGAATTATGTTGCACGAAGCACAATTTCACATCATTCTGGGTTCATTTGTGTGAAAACAAGGTCCAATCAGGCTGAAACGTTACAGGAAGGTAGAATCTATTGAGTTGTAAGTGATCTGAACGTTTCATGATGATAGCACTTTCCTAAGGGGGTAAAACCATGTCACAAAGGTCACCGGATCTGTGTCAATTTAAAGAAGTAGTCCAGTTACACATTCGTGGGCTTATAACTTGGCTTCTGAATGTCCTAGAGAGATCAGGTTTGTTTTAGTGTACTCCAATCAACAGCCCCTACAACCACAAAAAGGAATGGAGTCATTAGCACTCATGGTTTGTAAATGGCACCCAGAATTATGTGGCACGAAGCACAATTTCACATCATTCTGGGTTCATTTGTGTGAAAACAAGGTCCAATCAGGCTGAAACGTTACAGGAAGGTAGAATCTATTGAGTTGTAATTGATCTGAACGTTTCATGATGATAGCACTTTCCTAAGGAGGTAAAACCATGTCCCAAAGGTCACCGGATCGGTGTCAATTTAAAAAAGTAGTCCAGTTACACATTTGTGGGCTTATAACTTGGCTTCTGAATGTCCTAGAGAGATCAGGTTTGTTTTAGTGTACTCCAATCAACAGCCCCTACAACCACAAAAAGGAATGGAGTCATTAGCACTTATGGTTTTTAAATGGCACCCAGAATTATGTTGCACGAAGCACAATTTCACATCATTCTGGGTCCATTTGTGTGAAAACAAGGTCCAATAGGGCTGAAACGTTACAGGAAGGTAGGATCTATTTAGTTGTAAGTGATCTGAACGTTTCATGATGATAGCACTTTCCTAAGGGGGTCAAACCATGTCCCAGAGGTCACCGGATCTGTTGTCAATTTAAAGAAGTAGTCCAGTTACACATTTGTGGGCTTATAACGTGGCTTCTCAATGTCCTAGAGAGATCAGGTTTGTTTTAGTGTACTCCAATCAACAGCCCCTACAACCCCAAAAAAGGAATGGAGTCATTAGCACTTATGGTTTTTAAATGGCACCCAGAATTATGTGGCACGAAGCACAATTTCACATCATTCTGGGTTCATTTGTGTGAAAACAAGGTCCAATCAGGCTGAAACGTTACAGGAAGGTAGAATCTATTGAGTTGTAAGTGATCTGAACGTTTCATGATGATCGCACTTTCCTAAGGAGGTAAAACCATGTCCCAAAGGTCACCGGATCGGTGTCAATTTAAAAAAGTAGTCCAGTTACACATTTGTGGGCTTATAACTTGGCTTCTGAATGTCCTAGAGAGATCAGGTTTGTTTTAGTGTACTCCAATCAACAGCCCCTACAACCACAAAAAGGAATGGAGTCAAAAGCACTTATGGTTTGTAAATGGCACCCAGAATTATGTTGCACGAAGAACAATTTCACATCATTCTGGGTCCATTTGTGTGAAAACAAGGTCCAATCAGGCTGAAACGTTAGAAGAAGGTAGAATCTATTGAGTTGTAAGTGATCTGAAAGTTTCATGATGATCGCACATTCCTAAGGGGGTCAAACCATGTCCCAAAGGTCACCGGGCCTGGTGTCACTTTAAAGAAGTAGTCCAGTTACACCTTTGTGGGCTTATAACTTGGCTTCTGAATATCCTAGAGAGGTCAGTTTTAATTTAGAGTACTCCAATTAACAGCCCCCATTACCCCAAAAAGGAATGGAGTCATTAGCACTTATGGTTTTTAAATGGCACCCAGAATTATGTTGCACGAAGCACAATTTCACATCATTCTGGGTCCATTTGTGTGAAAACAAGGTCCAATAGGGCTGAAACGTTACAGGAAGGTAGGATCTATTTAGTTGTAAGTGATCTGAACGTTTCATGATGATAGCACTTTCCTAAGGGGGTCAAACCATGTCCCAGAGGTCACCGGATCTGTTGTCAATTTAAAGAAGTAGTCCAGTTACACATTTGTGGGCTTATAACTTGGCTTCTCAATGTCCTAGAGAGATCAGGTTTGTTTTAGTGTACTCCAATCAACAGCCCCTACAACCACAAAAAGGAATGGAGTCATTAGCACTTATGGTTTTTAAATGGCACCCAGAATTATGTTGCACGAAGCACAATTTCACATCATTCTGGGTCCATTTGTGTGAAAACAAGGTCCAATAGGGCTGAAACGTTACAGGAAGGTAGGATCTATTTAGTTGTAAGTGATCTGAACGTTTCATGATGATAGCACTTTCCTAAGGGGGTCAAACCATGTCCCAGAGGTCACCGGATCTGTTGTCAATTTAAAGAAGTAGTCCAGTTACACATTTGTGGGCTTATAACGTGGCTTCTCAATGTCCTAGAGAGATCAGGTTTGTTTTAGTGTACTCCAATCAACAGCCCCTACAACCACAAAAAGGAATGGAGTCATTAGCACTTATGGTTTTTAAATGGCACCCAGATCTATGTTGCACGAAGCACAATTTCACATCATTCTGGGTCCATTTGTGTGAAAAAAAGGTCCAGTCAGGCTGAAACGTTACAAGAAGGTAGAATCTGTTGAGTTGTAAGTGATCTGAACGTTTCATGATGATCGCACATTCCTATAGGGGGTCAAACCATGTCCCAAAGGTCACCGGGCCTGGTGTCACTTTAAAGAAGTAGTCCAGTTAAACCTTTGTGGGCTTATAACTTGGCTTCTGAATATCCTAAAGAGGTCAGGTTTGTTTTAGAGTACTCCAATCAACAGCCCCCATTACCCCAAAAAGGAATGGAGTCATTAGCACTTATGGTTTTTAAATGGCACCCAGAATTATGTGGCACGAAGCACAATTTCACATCATACTGGGTTCATTTGTGTGAAAACAAGGTCCAATCAGGCTGAAACGTTACAGGAAGGTAGAATCTATTGAGTTGTAAGTGATCTGAACGTTTCATGATGATAGCACTTTCCTAAGGAGGTAAAACCATGTCCCAAAGGTCACCGGATCGGTGTCAATTTAAAAAAGTAGTCCAGTTACACATTTGTGGGCTTATAACTTGGCTTCTGAATGTCCTAGAGAGATCAGGTTTGTTTTAGTGTACTCCAATCAACAGCCCCTACAACCACAAAAAGGAATGGAGTCAAAAGCACTTATGGTTTGTTTATGGCACCCAGAATTATGTTGCACGAAGAACAATTTCACATCATTCTGGGTCCATTTGTGTGAAAACAAGGTCCAATCAGGCTGAAACGTTAGAAGAAGGTAGAATCTATTGAGTTGTAAGTGATCTGAAAGTTTCATGATGATCGCACATTCCTAAGGGGGTCAAACCATGTCCCAAAGGTCACCGGGCCTGGTGTCACTTTAAAGAAGTAGTCCAGTTACACCTTTGTGGGCTTATAACTTGGCTTCTGAATATCCTAGAGAGGTCAGTTTTAATTTAGAGTACTCCAATTAACAGCCCCCATTACCCCAAAAAGGAATGGAGTCATTAGCACTTATGGTTTTTAAATGGCACCCAGAATTATGTTGCACGAAGCACAATTTCACATCATTCTGGGTCCATTTGTGTGAAAACAAGGTCCAATAGGGCTGAAACGTTACAGGAAGGTAGGATCTATTTAGTTGTAAGTGATCTGAACGTTTCATGATGATAGCACTTTCCTAAGGGGGTCAAACCATGTCCCAGAGGTCACCGGATCTGTTGTCAATTTAAAGAAGTAGTCCAGTTACACATTTGTGGGCTTATAACTTGGCTTCTCAATGTCCTAGAGAGATCAGGTTTGTTTTAGTGTACTCCAATCAACAGCCCCTACAACCACAAAAAGGAATGGAGTCAGTAGCACTTATGGTTTTTAAATGGCACCCAGATCTATGTTGCACGAAGCACAATTTCACATCATTCTGGGTCCATTTGTGTGAAAACAAGGTCCAGTCAGGCTGAAACGTTACAAGAAGGTAGAATCTGTTGAGTTGTAAGTGATCTGAACGTTTCATGATGATCGCACATTCCTATAGGGGGTCAAACCATGTCCCAAAGGTCACCGGGCCTGGTGTCACTTTAAAGAAGTAGTCCAGTTAAACCTTTGTGGGCTTATAACTTGGCTTCTGAATATCCTAAAGAGGTCAGGTTTGTTTTAGAGTACTCCAATCAACAGCCCCCATCACCCCAAAAAGGAATGGAGTCATTAGCACTTATGGTTTTTAAATGCACCCAGAATTATGTTGCACAAAGCACAATTTCACATCATTCTGGGTTCATTTGTGTGAAAACAAGGTCCAATCAGGCTGAAACGTTACAGGATGGTAGAACCTATTGAGTTGTAAGTGATCTGAACGTTTCATGATGATCGCACTTTCCTAAGGGGTTCAAACCATGTCCTAAAGGTCACCGGATCTGGTGTCACTTTAAAGAAGTAGTCCAGTTACATATTTGTGGGCTTATAACTTGGCTTCTGAATATCCTAGAGAGGTCAGGTTTGTTTTAGAGTACTCCAATTAACAGCCCCTATTACCTCAAAAAGAAATGGAGCCATTAGCACTCATGGTTTTTAAATGGCACCCAGAATTATGTTGCACAAAGCACAATTTCACATCATTCTGGGTCCATTTGTGTGAAAACAACGTCCAATCAGGCTGAAACGTTTCAAGAAGGTAGAATCTACTGAGTTGTAAGTGATCTGAAAGTTTCATGATGATCGCACATTCCTAAGGGGGTCAAATTATGTCCCAAAGGTCACCGGATCTGGTGTCACTTTAAAGAAGTAGTCCAGTTACACCTTTGTGGGCTTATAACTTGGCTTCTGAATGTCCTAGAGAGATCAGGTTTGTTTTGGTGTACTCCAATCAACAGCCCCTACAACCACAAAAAGGAATGGAGTCATTAGCACTTATGGTTTGTAAATGGCACCCAGAATTATGTTGCACGAAGCACAATTTCACATCATTCTGGGTCCATTTGTGTGAAAACAAGGTCCATTAAGGCTGAAACGTTACAAGAAGGTAGAATCTATCGAGTTGTAAGTGATCTGAACGTTTCATGATGATCGCACATTCCTATAGGGGGTCAAACCATGTCCCAAAGGTCACCGGGCCTGGTGTCAATTTAAAGAAGTAGTCCAGTTACACATTTGTGGGCTTATAACTTGGCTTCTGAATGTCCTAGAGAGATCAGGTTTGTTTAGTGTACTCCAATCAACAGCCCCTACAACCACAAAAAGGAATGGAGTCATTAGCACTTATGGTTTGTAAATGGCACCCAGAATCATGTTGCACGAAGCACAATTTCACATCATTCTAGGTCCATTTGTGTGAAAACAAGCTCCAATCAGTCTGAAACGTTACAAGAAGGTAGAATCTATTGAGTTGTAAGTGATCTGAACTTTTCATGATGATCGCACATTCCTATAGGGGGTCAAACCATGTCCCAAAGGTCACCGGGCCTGGTGTCACTTTAAAGAAGTAGTCCAGTTACACATTTGTGGGCTTATAACTTGGCTTCTGAATGTCCTAGAGAGATCAGGTTTGTTTTAGTGTACTCCAATCAACAGCCCCTACAACCACAAAAAGGAATGGAGTCATTAGCACTTATGGTTTGTAAATGGCACCCATAATCATGTTGCACGAAGCACAATTTCACATCATTCTGGGTCCATTTGTGTGAAAACAAGCTCCAATCAGGCTGAAACGTTACAAGAAGGTAGAATTAATTGAGTTGTAAGTGATCTGAACGTTTCATGATGATCGCACATTCCTATAGGGGGTCAAACCATGTCCCAAAGGTCACCGGGCCTGGTGTCACTTTAAAGAAGTAGTCCAGTTACATATTTGTGGGCTTATAACTTGGCTTCTGAATGTCCTAGAGAGGTCAGGTTTGTTTCAGAGTACTCCAATTAACAGCCCCCATTACCCCAAAAAGGAATGGAGTCATTAGCACTTATGGTTTTTAAATGGCACCCAGAATTATGTTGCATGAAGCACAATTTAACATTATTAAGGGTTCATTTGTGTGAAAACAAGGTCCAATCAGGCTGAAACGTTACAGGAAGGTAGAATCTATTGAGTTGTAAGTGATCTGAACGTTTCATGATGATCGCACATTCCTATAGGGGGTCAAACCATGTCCCAAAGGTCACCGGATCTGGTGTCAATTTAAAGAAGTAGTCCAGTTACACATTTGTGGGCTTATAACTTGGCTTCTGAATATCCTAGAGAGATCAGGTTTGTTTTAGTGTACTCCAATCAACAGCCCCTACAACCACAAAAAGGAATAGAGTCATTAGCACTTATGGTTTTTAAATGGCACCCAGAATTATGTTGCACGAAGCACAATTTCACATCATTCTGGGTCTATTTGTGTGTAAACAAGGTCCACTCAGGCTGAAACGTTACAAGAAGGTAGAATCTATTGAGTTGTAAGTGATCTGAACGTTTCATGATGATCGCACATTCCTATAGGAGGTCAAACCATGTCCCAAAGGTCACCGGATCTGGTGTCAATTTAAAGAAGTAGTCCAGTTACACATTTGTGGGCTTATAACTTGGCTTCTAAATGTCCTAGAGTGATCAGGTTTGTTTTAGAGTACTCCAATCAACAGCCCCTACAACCACAAAAAGGAATGGAGTCATTAGCACTTATGGTTTGTAAATGGCACCCAGAATTATGTTGCACGAAGCACAATTTCACATCATTCTGGGTTCATTTGTGTGAAAACAAGGTCCAATCAGGCTGAAACGTTACAGGAAGGTAGAATCTATTGAGTTGTAAGTGATCTGAAAGTTTCATGATGATAGCACTTTCCTAAGGGGGTCAAACCATGTCCCAAAGGTCACCGGATCTGGTGTCAATTTAAAGAAGTAGTCCAGTTACACATTTTTGGGCTTATAACTTGGCTTCTGAATATCCTAGAGAGATCAGGTTTGTTTTAGTGTACTCCAATCAACAGCCCCTACAACCACAAAAAGGAATAGAGTCATTAGCACTTATGGTTTTTAAATGGCACCCAGAATTATGTTGCATGAAGCACAATTTCACATCATTCTGGGTCCATTTGTGTGAAAACAAGGTCCAATCAGGCTGAAACGTTACAAGAAGGTAGAATCTATTGAGTTGTAAGTGATCTGAACGTTTCATGATGATCGCACATTCCTATAGGGGGTCAAACCATGTCCCAAAGGTCACCGGATCTGGTGTCAATTTAAAGAAGTAGTCCAGTTACACATTTGTGGGCTTATAACTTGGCTTCTAAATGTCCTAGAGAGATCAGGTTTGTTTTCGTGTACTCCAATCAACAGCCCCTACAACCACAAAAAGGAATGGAGTCATTAGCACTTATGGTTTGTAAATGGCACCCAGAATTATGTTGCACGAAGCACAATTTCACATCATTCTGGGTTCATTTGTGTGAAAACAAGGTCCAATCAGGCTGAAACGTTACAGGAAGGTAGAATCTATTGAGTTGTAAGTGATCTGAACGTTTCATGATGATAGCACTTTCCTAAGGGGGTCAAACCATGTCCCAAAGGTCACCGGATCTGGTGTCAATTTAAAGAAGTAGTCCAGTTACACATTTGTGGGCTTATAACTTGGCTTCTGTCAACACTGGGTCTGACAGAGGGCCTCCATGAGAGAGGCCCAAGCAAGACGCGTCCCGAGGAGCGTCTTGCCACGTGTCAACACTGGGTCTGATTGAGGGCCTTCTGGAGAGAGGCCCAAGCAAGACGCGCCCCGAGGAGCGTCTTGCCACATGTCAACAATGGTTCTTACTGAGGGCCTCCGGGAGAGAAGCCCAAGCAAGACGCGCCCCGAGGAGCTTCTTGCCACATGTCAGCACTCGGTCTGACTGAGCGCCTCCAGGAGAGAGGCCAAAGCAAGACGCCCCCCGAGGAGCGTCTTGACACATGTCAACACTGGGTCTGACAGAGGGCCTCCATGAGAGAGGCCCAAGCAAGACGCGCCCCGAGGAGTGTCTTGCCAAATGTCAACACTGGGTCTGACTGAGCGCCTCAGGGAGAGAGGTCCAAGCAAGACGCGCCCCGAGGAGCGTCTTGCCAATTGTCAACAATGGGTCTGACTGAGGGCCTCCAGGAGAGAAGCCCAAGCAAGATGCGCCCCGAGGAGCGTCTTGCCACATGTCAACACTGGGTCTGACTGAGCGCCTCCAGGAGAGAGGCCCAAGCAAGACACGCCCTGAGGAGCGTCTTGACACATGTCAACACTGGGTCTGACTGAGGGCCTCCATGAGAGAAGCCCAAGCAAGACGCGTCCCGAGCAGAGTCTTGCCACATGTCAACACTCGGTCTGACAGAGGGCATCCAGGAGAGAGGCCCAAGCAATACGCGCCCCGAGGAGCGTCTTGCCACATGTCACCACTGGGTCTGACTGAGCGCCTCCAGGAGAGAGGCCCAACCAAGACGCGCCCTGAGGAGCGTCTTGCCACATGCCAACACTGGGTCTGACAGAGGGCCTCCAGGAGAGAGTTCCAAGCAAGACGCGCCCCGAGGAGTGTCTTGCCACATGTCACCACTGGGTCTGACTGAGCGCCTCCAGGAGAGAGGCCCAAGCAAGACGCGCCCCAAAGAGCGTCTTGTCACATGTCAACACTGGGTCTTTCTGAGCGCCTCCAGGACAGAAGCCCAAGCAAGACGCGCCCCGAGGAGCGTCAGGCCACATGTCACTACTCAGTCTGACTGAGCGCCTCCAGGAGAGAGGCCCAAGTAAGACGCGCCACGAGGAGCGTCTTGCCACGTGTCAACACTGGGTCTGATTGAGGGCCTTCTGGAGAGAGGCCCAAGCAAGACGCGCCCCGAGGAGCGTCTTGCCACATGTCACTACTCGGTCTGACTGAGCGCCTCCAGAAGAGAGGCCCAAGCAAGACGCGCCCCGAGGAGCGTCTTGTCACATGTCAACACTGGGTCTTTCTGAGCGCCTCCAGGACAGAAGCCCAAGCAAGACGCGCCCCGAGGAGCGTCTTTCCACATGTCAGCACTCGGTCTGACTGAGCGCCTCCAGGAGAGAGGCCAAAGCAAGACGCGCCCCGAGGAGCGTCTTGCCACATGTCAACAATGGGTATGACTGAGGGCCTCCAGGAGAGAAGCCCAAGCAAGACGCGCCCCGAGGAGCGTCTTGACACATGTCAACACTGGGTCTGACAGAGGGACTCCAGGAGAGAGGCCCGAGCAAGACGCACCCCGAGGAGTGTCTTGCCACATGTCACCACTTGGTCTGACTGAGCGCCTCCAGGAGAGAGGCCCAAGCAACACGCGCCCCGAGGAGCGTCAGGCCACATGTCACTACTCAGTCTGACTGAGCGCCTCCAGGAGAGAGGCCCAAGTAAGACGCGCCCCGAGGAGCGTCTTGCCACGTGTCAACACTGGGTCTGATTGAGGGCCTTCTGGAGAGAGGCCCAAGCAAGACGCGCCCCGAGGAGCGTCTTGCCACATGTCACTACTCGGTCTGACTGAGCGCCTCCAGGAGAGAGGCCCAAGCAAGATGTGCCCCGAGGAGCGTCTTGCCACATCTCAACAATGGGTCTGACTGAGGGCCTCCAGGAGAGAAGCCCAAGCAAGACGTGCCCCGAGGAGCGTCTTGCCACATGTCAACACTGGGTCTGACTGAGGGCCTCCAGGAGAGAAGCCCAAGCAAGATGCGCCCCGACGAGCGTCTTGCCACATGTCAGCACTCGGTCTGACTGAGCGCCTCCAGGAGAGAGGCCCAACCAAGACGCGCCCTCAGGAGCGTCTTGCCACATGCCAACACTGGGTCTGACAGAGGGCCTCCAGGAGAGAGGCCCAAGCAAGACGCGCCCCGAGGAGTGTCTTGCCACATGTCACCACTGGGTCTGACTGAGCGCCTCCAGGAGAGAGCCCCAATCAAGACGCGCCCTCAGGAGCGTCTTGCCACATGCCAACACTGGGTCTGACAGAGGGCCTCCAGGAGAGAGGCCCAAGCAAGACGCGCCCCGAGGAGTGTCTTGCCACATGTCACCACTGGGTCTGACTGAGCGCCTCCAGGAGAGAGGCCCAAGCAAGACGCGCCCCGAGGAGCTTCTTGTCACATGTCAACACTGGGTCTTTCTGAGCGCCTCCAGGACAGAAGCCCAAGCAAGACGCGCCCCGAGGAGCGTCTTTCCACATGTCTGCACTCGGTCTGACTGAGCGCCACCAGGAGAGAGGCCAAAGCAAGACGCGCCCCGAGGAGCGTCTTGCCACATGTCAACAATGGGTATGACTGAGGGCCTCCAGGAGAGAAGCCCAAGCAACACGCGCCCCGAGGAGCGTCAGGCCACATGTCACTACTCAGTCTGACTGAGCGCCTCCAGGAGAAAGGCCCAAGCAAGACGTGCCCCGAGGAGCGTCTTGCCACATGTCAACAATGGGTCTGACTGAGGGCCTCCAGGAGAGAAGCCCAAGCAAGACGTGCCCCGAGGAGCGTCTTGCCACATGTCAACACTGGGTCTGACTGAGGGCCTCCAGGAGAGAGGCCCAAATAAGACGCGCCCCGAGGAGCGTCTTGCCACATGTCAACACTGGGTCTGACTGAGGGCCTTCAGGAGAGAAGCCCAAGCAAGATGCGCCCCGAGGAGCGTCTTGCCACATGTCAGCACTCTGTCTGAGTGAGCGCCTCCAGGAGAGAGGCCCAAGCAAGACGCGCCCCGAGGAGCGTCTTGCCACATGTCAACACTGGGTCTGACAGAGGGCCTCCAGGAGAGAGGCCCAAGCAAGACGCGCCCCGAGGAGTGTCTTGCCACATGTCTTCATTTGGTCTGACTGAGCGCCTCCAGGAGAGAGGCCCAAGCAAGACGCGCCCCGACGAGCGTCTTGCCACATGTCAACAATGGGTATTACTGAGGGCCTCCAGGAGAGAAGCCCAAGCAAGACGCCCCCCGAGGAGCTTCTTGCCACATGTCAGCACTCGGTCTGACTGAGCGCCTCCAGGAGAGAGGCCAAAGCAAGACGCGCCCCGAGGAGCGTCTTGACAAATGTCAACACTGGGTCTGACAGAGGGCCTCCATGAGAGAGGCCCAAGCAAGACGAGCCCCGAGGAGTGTCTTGCCACATGTCAACACTGGGTCTGACAGAGGGGCTCCAGGAGAGAGGCCCAAGCAAGACGCGCCCCGAGGATTGTCTTGCCACATGTCACCACTTGGTCTGACTGAGCGCCTCCAGGAGAGAGGCCCAAGCAAGACGCGCCCCGAGGAGCGTCAGGCCACATGTCACTACTCAGTCTGACTGAGCGCCTCCAGGAGAGAGGCCCAAGCAAGACGCGTCCCGAGGAGCGTCTTGCCACGTGTCAACACTGGGTCTGATTGAGGGCCTTCTGGAGAGAGGCCCAAGCAAGACGCTCCCCGAGGAGCGTCTTGCCACATGTCAACAATGGTTCTTTCTGAGGGCCTCCGGGAGAGAAGCCCAAGCAAGACGCGCCCCGAGGAGCTTCTTGCCACATGTCAGCACTCGGTCTGACTGAGCGCCTCCAGGAGAGAGGCCAAAGCAAGACGCCCCCCGAGGAGCGTCTTGACACATGTCAACACTGGGTCTGACAGAGGGCCTCCATGAGAGAGGCCCAAGCAAGACGCGCCCCGAGGAGTGTCTTGCCAAATGTCAACACTGGGTCTGACTGAGCGCCTCAGGGAGAGAGGTCCAAGCAAGACGCGCCCCGAGGAGCGTCTTGCCAATTGTCAACAATGGGTCTGACTGAGGGCCTCCAGGAGAGAAGCCCAAGCAAGATGCGCCCCGAGGAGCGTCTTGCCACATGTCAACACTGGGTCTGACTGAGCGCCTCCAGGAGAGAGGCCCAAGCAAGACACGCCCTGAGGAGCGTCTTGACACATGTCAACACTGGGTCTGACTGAGGGCCTCCATGAGAGAAGCCCAAGCAAGACGCGCCCCGAGCAGAGTCTTGCCACATGTCAACACTCGGTCTGACAGAGGGCATCCAGGAGAGAGGCCCAAGCAATACGCGCCCCGAGGAGCGTCTTGCCACATGTCACCACTGGGTCTGACTGAGCGCCTCCAGGAGAGAGGCCCAACCAAGACGCGCCCTGAGGAGCGTCTTGCCACATGCCAACACTGGGTCTGACAGAGGGCCTCCAGGAGAGAGTTCCAAGCAAGACGCGCCCCGAGGAGTGTCTTGCCACATGTCACCACTGGGTCTGACTGAGCGCCTCCAGGAGAGAGGCCCAAGCAAGACGCGCCCCAAAGAGCGTCTTGTCACATGTCAACACTGGGTCTTTCTGAGCGCCTCCAGGACAGAAGCCCAAGCAAGACGCGCCCCGAGGAGCGTCAGGCCACATGTCACTACTCAGTCTGACTGAGCGCCTCCAGGAGAGAGGCCCAAGTAAGACGCGCCCCGAGGAGCGTCTTGCCACGTGTCAACACTGGGTCTGAGTGAGCGCCTCCAGGAGAGAGGCCCAAGCAAGACGCGCCCCGAGGAGCGTCTTGCCACATGTCAACACTGGGTCTGACAGAGGGCCTCCAGGAGAGAGGCCCAAGCAAGACGCGCCCCGAGGAGTGTCTTGCCACATGTCACCATTTGGTCTGACTGAGCGCCTCCAGGAGAGAGGCCCAAGCAAGACGCGCCCCGACGAGCGTCTTGCCACATGTCAACAATGGGTATTACTGAGGGCCTCCAGGAGAGAAGCCCAAGCAAGACGCCCCCCGAGGAGCTTCTTGCCACATGTCAGCACTCGGTCTGACTGAGCGCCTCCAGGAGAGAGGCCAAAGCAAGACGCGCCCCGAGGAGCGTCTTGACACATGTCAACACTGGGTCTGACAGAGGTCCTCCATGAGAGAGGCCCAAGCAAGACGCGCCCCGAGGAGTGTCTTGCCACATGTCAACACTGGGTCTGACAGAGGGGCTCCAGGAGAGAGGCCCAAGCAAGACGCGCCCCGAGGATTGTCTTGCCACATGTCACCACTTGGTCTGACTGAGCGCCTCCAGGAGAGAGGCCCAAGCAAGACGCGCCCCGAGGAGCGTCAGGCCACATGTCACTACTCAGTCTGACTGAGCGCCTCCAGGAGAGAGGCCCAAGCAAGACGCGTCCCGAGGAGCGTCTTGCCACGTGTCAACACTGGGTCTGATTGAGGGCCTTCTGGAGAGAGGCCCAAGCAAGACGCGCCCCGAGGAGCGTCTTGCCACATGTCAACAATGGTTCTTACTGAGGGCCTCCGGGAGAGAAGCCCAAGCAAGACGCGCCCCGAGGAGCTTCTTGCCACATGTCAGCACTCGGTCTGACTGAGCGCCTCCAGGAGAGAGGCAAAAGCAAGACGCCCCCCGAGGAGCGTCTTGACACATGTCAACACTGGGTCTGACAGAGGGCCTCCATGAGAGAGGCCCAAGCAAGACGCGCCCCGAGGAGTGTCTTGCCAATTGTCAACAATGGGTCTGACTGAGGGCCTCCAGGAGAGAAGCCCAAGCAAGATGCGCCCCGAGGAGCGTCTTGCCACATGTCAACACTGGGTCTGACTGAGCGCCTCCAGGAGAGAGGCCCAAGCAAGACACGCCCTGAGGAGCGTCTTGACACATGTCAACACTGGGTCTGACTGAGGGCCTCCATGAGAGAAGCCCAAGCAAGACGCGCCCCGAGCAGAGTCTTGCCACATGTCAACACTCGGTCTGACAGAGGGCATCCAGGAGAGAGGCCCAAGCAATACGCGCCCCGAGGAGCGTCTTGCCACATGTCACCACTGGGTCTGACTGAGCGCCTCCAGGAGAGAGGCCCAACCAAGACGCGCCCTGAGGAGCGTCTTGCCACATGCCAACACTGGGTCTGACAGAGGGCCTCCAGGAGAGAGTTCCAAGCAAGACGCGCCCCGAGGAGTGTCTTGCCACATGTCACCACTGGGTCTGACTGAGCGCCTCCAGGAGAGAGGCCCAAGCAAGACGCGCCCCAAAGAGCGTCTTGTCACATGTCAACACTGGGTCTTTCTGAGCGCCTCCAGGACAGAAGCCCAAGCAAGACGCGCCCCGAGGAGCGTCAGGCCACATGTCACTACTCAGTCTGACTGAGCGCCTCCAGGAGAGAGGCCCAAGTAAGACGCGCCCCGAGGAGCGTCTTGCCACGTGTCAACACTGGGTCTGATTGAGGGCCTTCTGGAGAGAGGCCCAAGCAAGACGCGCCCCGAGGAGCGTCTTGCCACATGTCACTACTCGGTCTGACTGAGCGCCTCCAGGAGAGAGGCCCAAGCAAGACGCGCCCCGAGGAGCGTCTTGTCACATGTCAACACTGGGTCTTTCTGAGCGCCTCCAGGACAGAAGCCCAAGCAAGACGCGCCCCGAGGAGCGTCTTTCCACATGTCAGCACTCGGTCTGACTGAGCGCCTCCAGGAGAGAGGCCAAAGCAAGACGCGCCCCGAGGAGCGTCTTGCCACATGTCAACAATGGGTCTGACTGAGGGCCTCCAGGAGAGAAGCCCAAGCAAGACGCGCCCCGAGGAGCGTCTTGATACATGTCAACACTGGGTCTGACAGAGGGCCTCCAGGAGAGAGGCCCGAGCAAGACGCACCCCGAGGAGTGTCTTGCCACATGTCACCACTTGGTCTGACTGAGCGCCTCCAGGAGAGAGGCCCAAGCAACACGCGCCCCGAGGAGCGTCAGGCCACATGTCACTACTCAGTCTGACTGAGCGCCTCCAGGAGAGAGGCCCAAGTAAGACGCGCCCCGAGGAGCGTCTTGCCACGTGTCAACACTGGGTCTGATTGAGGGCCTTCTGGAGAGAGGCCCAAGCAAGACGCGCCCCGAGGAGCGTCTTGCCACATGTCACTACTCGGTCTGACTGAGCGCCTCCAGGAGAGAGGCCCAAGCAAGATGTGCCCCGAGGAGCGTCTTGCCACATCTCAACAATGGGTCTGACTGAGGGCCTCCAGGAGAGAAGCCCAAGCAAGACGTGCCCCGAGGAGCGTCTTGCCACATGTCAACACTGGGTCTGACTGAGGGCCTCCAGGAGAGAGGCCCAAATAAGACGCGCCCCGAGGAGCGTCTTGCCATATGTCAACACTGGGTCTGACTGAGGGCCTCCAGGAGAGAAGCCCAAGCAAGATGCGCCCCGAGGAGCGTCTTGCCACATGTCAGCACTCGGTCTGACTGAGCGCCTCCAGGAGAGAGGCCCAACCAAGACGCGCCCTCAGGAGCGTCTTGCCACATGCCAACACTGGGTCTGACAGAGGGCCTCGAGGAGAGAGGCCCAAGCAAGACGCGCCCCGAGGAGTGTCTTGCCACATGTCACCACTGGGTCTGACTGAGCGCCTCCAGGAGAGAGCCCCAATCAAGACGCGCCCTCAGGAGCGTCTTGCCACATGCCAACACTGGGTCTGACAGAGGGCCTCCAGGAGAGAGGTCCAAGCAAGACGCGCCCCGAGGAGTGTCTTGCCACATGTCACCACTGGGTCTGACTGAGCGCCTCCAGGAGAGAGGCCCAAGCAAGACGCGCCCCGAGGAGCTTCTTGTCACATGTCAACACTGGGTCTTTCTGAGCGCCTCCAGGACAGAAGCCCAAGCAAGACGCGCCCCGAGGAGCGTCTTTCCACATGTCAGCACTCGGTCTGACTGAGCGCCACCAGGAGAGAGGCCAAAGCAAGACGCGCCCCGAGGAGCGTCTTGCCACATGTCAACAATGGGTATGACTGAGGGCCTCCAGGAGAGAAGCCCAAGCAAGACGCACCCAGAGGAGCGTCTTGCCACATGTCACCACTTGGTCTGTCTGAGCGCCTCCAGGAGAGAGGCCCAAGCAACACGCGCCCCGAGGAGCGTCAGGCCACATGTCACTACTCAGTCTGACTGAGCGCCTCCAGGAGAAAGGCCCAAGCAAGACGTGCCCCGAGGAGCGTCTTGCCACATGTCAACAATGGGTCTGACTGAGGGCCTCCAGGAGAGAAGCCCAAGCAAGACGTGCCCCGAGGAGCGTCTTGCCACATGTCAACACTGGGTCTGACTGAGGGCCTCCAAGAGAGAGGCCCAAATAAGACGCGCCCCGAGGAGCGTCTTGCCACATGTCAACACTGGGTCTGACTGAGGGCCTCCAGGAGAGAAGCCCAAGCAAGATGCGCCCCGAGGAGCGTCTTGCCACATGTCAGCACTCTGTCTGAGTGAGCGCCTCCAGGAGAGAGGCCCAAGCAAGACGCGCCCCGAGGAGCGTCTTGCCACATGTCAACACTGGGTCTGACAGAGGGCCTCCAGGAGAGAGGCCCAAGCAAGACGCGCCCCGAGGAGTGTCTTGCCACATGTCACCATTTGGTCTGACTGAGCGCCTCCAGGAGAGAGGCCCAAGCAAGACGCGCCCCGACGAGCGTCTTGCCACATGTCAACAATGGGTATTACTGAGGGCCTCCAGGAGAGAAGCCCAAGCAAGACGCCCCCCGAGGAGCTTCTTGCCACATGTCAGCACTCGGTCTGACTGAGCGCCTCCAGGAGAGAGGCCAAAGCAAGACGCGCCCCGAGGAGCGTCTTGACACATGTCAACACTGGGTCTGACAGAGGGCCTCCATGAGAGAGGCCCAAGCAAGACGCGCCCCGAGGAGTGTCTTGCCACATGTCAACACTGGGTCTGACAGAGGGGCTCCAGGAGAGAGGCCCAAGCAAGACGCGCCCCGAGGATTGTCTTGCCACATGTCACCACTTGGTCTGACTGAGCGCCTCCAGGAGAGAGGCCCAAGCAAGACGCGCCCCGAGGAGCGTCAGGCCACATGTCACTACTCAGTCTGACTGAGCGCCTCCAGGAGAGAGGCCCAAGCAAGACGCGTCCCGAGGAGCGTCTTGCCACGTGTCAACACTGGGTCTGATTGAGGGCCTTCTGGAGAGAGGCCCAAGCAAGACGCGCCCCGAGGAGCGTCTTGCCACATGTCAACAATGGTTCTTACTGAGGGCCTCCGGGAGAGAAGCCCAAGCAAGACGCGCCCCGAGGAGCTTCTTGCCACATGTCAGCACTCGGTCTGACTGAGCGCCTCCAGGAGAGAGGCCAAAGCAAGACGCCCCCCGAGGAGCGTCTTGACACATGTCAACACTGGGTCTGACAGAGGGCCTCCATGAGAGAGGCCCAAGCAAGACGCGCCCCGAGGAGTGTCTTGCCAAATGTCAACACTGGGTCTGACTGAGCGCCTCAGGGAGAGAGGTCCAAGCAAGACGCGCCCCGAGGAGCGTCTTGCCAATTGTCAACAATGGGTCTGACTGAGGGCCTCCAGGAGAGAAGCCCAAGCAAGATGCGCCCCGAGGAGCGTCTTGCCACATGTCAACACTGGGTCTGACTGAGCGCCTCCAGGAGAGAGGCCCAAGCAAGACACGCCCTGAGGAGCGTCTCTACACATGTCAACACTGGGTCTGACTGAGGGCCTCCATGAGAGAAGCCCAAGCAAGACGCGCCCCGAGCAGAGTCTTGCCACATGTCAACACTCGGTCTGACAGAGGGCATCCAGGAGAGAGGCCCAAGCAATTTGCGCCCCGAGGAGCGTCTTGCCACATGTCACCACTGGGTCTGACTGAGCGCCTCCAGGAGAGAGGCCCAACCAAGACGCGCCCTGAGGAGCGTCTTGCCACATGCCAACACTGGGTCTGATAGAGGGCCTCCAGGAGAGAGTTCCAAGCAAGACGCGCCCCGAGGAGTGTCTTGCCACATGTCACCACTGGGTCTGACTGAGCGCCTCCAGGAGAGAGGCCCAAGCAAGACGCGCCCCAAAGAGCGTCTTGTCACATGTCAACACTGGGTCTTTCTGAGCGCCTCCAGGACAGAAGCCCAAGCAAGACGCGCCCCGAGGAGCGTCAGGCCACATGTCACTACTCAGTCTGACTGAGCGCCTCCAGGAGAGAGGCCCAAGTAAGACGCGCCCCGAGGAGCGTCTTGCCACGTGTCAACACTGGGTCTGATTGAGGGCCTTCTGGAGAGAGGCCCAAGCAAGACGCGCCCCGAGGAGCGTCTTGCCACATGTCACTACTCGGTCTGACTGAGCGCCTCCAGGAGAGAGGCCCAAGCAAGACGTGCCCCGAGGAGCGTCTTGCCACATGTCAACAATGGGTCTGACTGAGGGCCTCCAGGAGAGAAGCCCAAGCAAGACGTGCCCCGAGGAGCGTCTTGCCACATGTCAACACTGGATCTGACTGAGGGCCTCCAGGAGAGAGGCCCAAATAAGACGCGCCCCGAGGAGCGTCTTGCCACATGTCAACACTGGGTCTGACTGAGGGCCTCCAGGAGAGAAGCCCAAGCAAGATGCACCCCGAGGAGCGTCTTGCCACATGTCAGCACTCGGTCTGACTGAGCGCCTCCAGGAGAGAGGCCCAAGCAAGACGCGCCCCGAGGAGCGTCTTGCCACATGTCAACACTGGGTCTGACTGAGCGCCTCCAGGAGAGAGGCCCAAGCAAGACGTGCCCCCAGGAGCGTCTTGCCACATGTGAACACTGGGTCTGACTGAGCGCCTCCAGGAGAGAGGCCCAAGCAAGACGCGCCCCGAGGAGCGTCTTGCCACATGTCAACACTGGGTCTGACTGAGCGCCTCCAGGAGAGAGGCACGAGGAGCGTCTTGCCACATGCCACCTCTGGGTCTGACTGAGCGCCTCCAGGAGAGAGGCGCAAGCAAGAAACGCCCGAGGAGCGTCTTGACACATGTCAACACTGGGTTTGACTGAGCGCCTCCAGGAGAGAGGCCCCAGCAAGACGCGCCCCGAGGAGCATCTTGCCACATGTCAGCACTCGGTCTGACTGAGCGCCTCCAGGAGAGAGGCCCAAGCAAGAAGCGCCCCGAGGAGCTTCTTGCCACATGTCAACAATGGGTCTGACTGAGGGCCTCCAGGAGAGAAGCCCAAGAAAGAAGCTCCCCGAGGAGCATCGTGCCACATGTCAACACTGGGTCTGACTGAGCGCCTCCAGGAGAGAGGCTCAAGCAAGACACGCCCCGAGGAGCATCTTGACACATGTCAACACTGGGTCTGACTGAGGGCCTCCATGAGAGAAGCCCAAGCAAGACGCGCCCCGAGGAGAGTCTTGCCACATGTCAACACTGGGTCTGACAGAGGGCATCCAGGAGAGAGGCCCAAGCAATACGCGCCCCGAGGAGCGTCTTGCCACATGTCAACAATGGGTCTGACTGAGGGCCTCCAGGAGAGAAGCCAAAGCAAGACGCGCCCCGAGGAGCTTCTTTCCACATGTCAACAATGGGTCTTACTGAGGGCCTCCATGAGAGAAGCCCAAGCAAGACGCGCCCCGAGGAGTGTCTTGCCACATGTCAACACTGTGTCTGACTGAGTGCCTCCAGGAGAGAGGCCCAAGCAAGACGCGCCCCGAGGAGCGTCTTGCCACGTGTCAACACTGGGTCTGACTTAGCGCCTCCAGGAGAGAGGCCCAAGCAAGATGCGCCCCGAGGAGCGTCTTGCCACGTGTCACTACTCGGTCTAACTGAGCGCGTCCCGGAGAGAGGTCCAAGCAAGACGCGCCCCGAGGAGCGTCTTGCCAAATGTCACTACTCGGTCTGACTGAGCGCCTCCAGGAGGGAGGTCCAAGCAAGACGCGCCCCGAGGAGCGTCTTGCCACATGTCACTACTCGGTCTGACTGAGCACCTCCAGGAGAGAGGCCCAAGCAAGACGTGCCCCGAGGAGCGTCTTGCCACATGTCAACAATGGGTCTGACTGAGGGCCTCCAGGAGAGAAGCCCAAGCAAGACGCGCCCAGAGGAGCGTCTTGCCACATGTCAACACTGGGTCTGACTGAGCGCCTCCAGGAGAGAAGCCCAAGCAAGACGCGCCCCGAGGAGAGTCTTGCCACATGTCAACACTCGGTCTGACAGAGGGCATTCAGGAGAGAGGCCCAAGCAATACGCGCCCCGAGGAGCGTCTTGCCACATGTCACCACTGGGTCTGAATGAGCGCCTCCAGGAGAGAGGCCCAACCAAGACGCGCCCCGAGGAGTGTCTTGCCACATGCCAACACTGGGTCTGACTGAGCGCCTCCAGGAGAGAGGCCCAAGCAAGACGCGCCCCGAGGAGCGTCTTGCCACGTGTCAACACTGGGTCTGACTGAGCGCCTCCAGGAGAGAGGCCCAACCAAGACGCGCCCCGAGGAGTGTCTTGCCACATGCCAACACTGGGTCTGACTGAGCGCCTCCAGGAGAGAGGCCCAAGCAAGACGCGCCCCGAGGAGCGTCTTGCCACGTGTCAACACTGGGTCTGACTGAGCGCCTCCAGGAGAGAGGCCCAAGCAAGACGCGCCCCGAGGAGCGTCTTTCCACGTGTCACCACTGGGTCTGACTGAGCGCCTCCAGGAGAGAGGCCCAAGCAAGATGCGCCCCGAGGAGCGTCTTGCCACATGTCAACACTGGACTGACTGAGCGCCTCCAGGAGAGAGGGCCAAGCAAGACGCGCCCCGAGGAGCGTCTTACCACATGTCAACACTGGGTCTGACTGAGCGCCTCCAGGAGAGAGGCCCAAGAAAGACGCGCCCCGAGGAGCGTCTTGCCACATGTCAGCACTGGGTCTGACTGAGCGCCTCCAGGAGAGAGGCCTCAGCAAGACGCGCCCCGAGGAGCGTCTTGCCTTATGTCAGCACTCGGTCTGACTGAGCGCCTCCAGGAGAGAGGCCCAAGCAAGACGCGCCCCGAGGAGCGTCTTGCCACATGTCAACAATGGGTTTGACTGAGGGCCTCCAGGAGAGAGGCCCAAGCAAGATGCGCCCGGAGGAGCGTCTTGCCACATGTCAACACTGGGTCTGACAGAGGGCCTCCAGGAGAGAGGCCCAAGCAAGACACGCCCCGAGGAGCGTCTTGCCACATGTCACCTCTGGTTCTGACTGAGCGCCTCCAGGAGAGAGGCCCAAGCAAGACGCGCCCCGAGGAGCGTCTTGTCACATGTCAACACTGGGTCTGTCTGAGCGCCTCCAGGAGAGAAGCCCAAGCAAGACGCGCCCCGAGGAGTGTCTTGCCACATGTCAACAATGGGTCTGACTGAGGGCCTCCAGGAGAGAAGCCCAAGCAAGACGCGCCCCGAGGAGCGTCTTGACACATGTCAACACTGGGTCTGACAGAGGGCCTCCAGGAGAGAGGCCCAAGCAAGACGTGCCCCGAGGAGTGTCTTGCCACATGTCACCACTGGGTCTGACTGAGCGCCTCCAGGAGAGAGGCCCAAGCAAGACGCGCCCCGAGGAGCGTCAGGCCACATGTCACTACTCAGTCTGACTGAGCGCCTCCAGGAGAGAGGCCCAAGCAAGACGCGCCCCGAGGAGCGTCTTGCCACATGTCAACACTGGGTCTGACAGAGGGCCTCTAGGAGAGAGGCCCAAGCAAGACGCGCCCCGAGGAGTGTCTTGCCACATGTCACCTCTGGTTCTGACTGAGCGCCTCCAGGAGAGAGGCCCAAGCAAGACGTGCCCCGAGGAGCGTCTTGCCACATGTCAACAATGGGTCTGACTGAGGGCCTCCAGGAGAGATGCCCAAGCAACACGCGGCCCGAGGAGCGTCTTGCCACATGTCATTACTCGGTCTGACTGAGCGCCTCCAGGAGAGAGGCCAAAGCAAGACGCGCCCCGAGGAGTGTCTTGACCCATGTCAACACTGGGTCTGACAGAGGGCCTCCATGAGAGAGGCCCAAGCAAGACGCGCCCCGAGGAGTGTCTTGCCACATGTCAACACTGGGTCTGACAGAGGGCCTCCAGGAGAGAGGCCCAAGCAAGACGCGCCCCGAGAAGTGTCTTGCCACATGTCACCACTTGGTCTGACTGAGCGCCTCCAGGAGAGAGGCCCAAGCAACACGCGCCCCGAGGAGTGTCAGGCCACATGTCACCACTTGGTCTGACTGAGCGCCTCCAGGAGAGAGGCCCAAGCAACACGCGCCCCGAGGAGCGTCAGGCCACATGTCACTACTCATTCTGACTGAGCGCCTCCAGGAGAGAGGCCCAAGCAAGACGCGCCCCGAGGAGCGTCTTGCCACGTGTCAACACTGGGTCTGATTGAGGGCCTTCTGGAGAGAGGCCCAAGCAAGACGCGCCCCGAGGAGCGTCTTGCCACATGTCACCACTTGGTCTGACTGAGCGCCTCCAGGAGAGAGGCCCAAGCAACACGCGCCCCGAGGAGCGTCAGGCCACATGTCACTACTCAGTCTGACTGAGCGCCTCCAGGAGAGAGGCCCAAGCAAGACGCGCCCCGAGGAGCGTCTTGCCACATGTCAACAATGGGTCTTACTGAGGGCCTCCAGGAGAGAAGCCCAAGCAAGACGCGCCCCGAGGAGCTTCTTGCCACATGTCAGCACTCGGTCTGACTGAGCGCCTCCAGGAGAAAGGCCAAAGCAAGACGCGCCCCGAGGAGCGTCTTGACACATGTCAACACTGGGTCTGACAGAGGGCCTCCATGAGAGAGGCCCAAGCAAGACGCGCCCCGAGGAGTGTCTTGCCACATGTCAACACTGGGTCTGACAGAGGGCCTCCAGGAGAGAGGCCCAAGCAAGACGCGCCCTGAGGAGTGTCTTGCCACATGTCACCACTTGGTCTGACTGAGCGCCTCCAGGAGAGAGGCCCAAGCAACACGCGCCCCGAGGAGCGTCAAGCCACATGTCACTACTCAGTCTGACTGAGCGCCTCCAGGAGAGAGGCCCAAGCAAGACGCGCCCCGAGGAGCGTCTTGCCACGTGTCAACACTGGGTCTGATTGAGGGCCTTCTGGAGAGAGGCCCAAGCAAGACGCGCCCCGAGGAGCGTCTTGCCACATGTCAACAATGGTTCTTACTGAGGGCCTCCAGGAGAGAAGCCCAAGCAAGACGCGCCCCAAGGAGCTTCTTGCCACATGTCAGCACTCGGTCTGACTGAGCGCCTCCAGGAGAGAGGCCAAAGCAAGACGCCCCCCGAGGAGCGTCTTGACACATGTCAACACTGGGTCTGACAGAGGGCCTCCATGAGAGAGGCCCAAGCAAGACGCGCCCCGAGGAGTGTCTTGCCAAATGTCAACACTGGGTCTGACTGAGCGCCTCCAGGAGAGAAGCCCAAGCAAGACGTGCCCCGAGGAGCTTCTTGCCACATGTCAGCACTCGGTCTGACTGAGCGCCTCCAGCAGAGAGGCAAAAGCAAGACGCGCCCCGAGGAGCGTCTTTCCACGTGTCACCACTGGGTCTGATTGAGCGCCTCCAGGAGAGAGGCCCAAGCAAGATGCGCCCCAAGGAGCGTCTTGCCACATGTCAACAATGGGTCTGACTGAGCGCCTCCAGGAGAGAGGGCCAAGAAAGACGCGCCCCGAGGAGCGTCTTACCACATGTCAACACTGGGTCTGACTGAGCGCCTCCAGGAGAGAGGCCCAAGAAAGACGCGCCCCGAGGAGCGTCTTGCCACATGTCAGCACTGGGTCTGACTGAGCACCTCCAGGAGAGAGGCCCCAGCAAGACGCGCCCCGAGGAGCGTCTTGCCTTATGTCAGCACTCGGACTGACTGAGCACCTCCAGGAGAGAGGCCCAAGCAAGACGCGCCCCGAGGAGTGTCTTGACACATGTCAACAATGGGTCTGACTGAGGGCCTCCAGGAGAGAGGCCCAAGCAAGATGCGCCCGGAGGAGCGTCTTGCCACATGTCAACACTGGGTAAGACAGAGGGCCTCCAGGAGAGAGGGCCAAGCAAGACGCGCCCCGAGGAGTGTCTTGCCACATGTCACCACTGGGTCTGACTGAGCGCCTCCAGGAGAGAGGCCCAAGCAAGACGCGCCCCGAGGAGCGTCAGGCCACATGTCACTACTCAGTCTGACTGAGCGCCTCCAGGAGAGAGGCCCAAGCAAGACGCGCCCCGAGGAGTGTCTTGCCACATGTCAGCACTGGGTCTGACTGAGCGCCTCCAGGAGAGAGGCCCAAGCAAGACGCGCCCCGAGGAGTGTCTTGCCACATGTCACCTCTGGTTCTGACTGAGCGCCTCCAGGAGAGAGGCCCAAGCAAGACGTGCCCCGAGGAGCGTCTTGTCACATGTCAACACTTGGTCTTTCTGAGCACCTCCAGGAGAGAAGCCCAAGCAAGAAGCGCCCCGAGGAGCGTTTTGCCACATGTCAACAATGGGTCTGACTGAGGGCCTCCAGGAAAGAAGCCCAAGCAACACGCGGCCCGAGGAGCGTCTTGCCACATGTCAGCACTCGGTCTGACTGAGCGCCTCCAGAAGAGAGGCCAAAGCAAGACGCGCCCCGAGGAGTGTCTTGACACATGTCAACACTGGGTCTGACAGAGGGCCTCCATGAGAGAGGCCCAAGCAAGACGCGCCCCGAGGAGTGTCTTGCCACATGTCAACACTGGGTCTGACAGAGGGCCTCCAGGAGAGAGGCCCAAGCAAGACGCGCCCCGAGAAGTGTCTTGCCACATGTCACCACTTGGTCTGACTGAGCGCCTCCAGGAGAGAGGCCCAAGCAACACACGCCCCGAGGAGCGTCAGGCCACATGTCACCACTTGGTCTGACTGAGCGCCTCCAGGAGAGAGGCCCAAGCAACACGCGCCCCGAGGAGCGTCAGGCCACATGTCACTACTCAGTCTGACTGAGCACCTCCAGGAGAGAGGCCCAAGCAAGACGCGCCCCGAGGAGCGTCTTGCCACATGTCAACAATGGGTCTTACTGAGGGCCTCCAGGAGAGAAGCCCAAGCAAGACGCGCCCCGAGGAGCTTCTTGCCACATGTCAGCACTCGGTCTTACTGAGCGCCTCCAGGAGAGAGGCCAAAGCAAGACGCGCCCCGAGGAGCGTCTTGACACATGTCAATACTGGGTCTGACAGAGGGCCTCCATGAGAGAGGCCCAAGCAAGACGCGCCCCGAGGAGTGTCTTGCCACATGTCAACACTGGGTCTGACAGAGGGCCTCCAGGAGAGAGGCCCAAGCAAGACGCTCCCTGAGGAGTGTCTTGCCACATGTCACCACTTGGTCTGACTGAGCGCCTCCAGGAGAGAGGCCCAAGCAACACGCGCCCCGAGGAGCGTCAAGCCACATGTCACTACTCAGTCTGACTGAGCGCCTCCAGGAGAGAGGCCCAAGCAACACGCGCCCCGAGGAGCGTCAGGCCACATGTCACTACTCATTCTGACTGAGCGCCTCCAGGAGAGAGGCCCAAGCAAGACGCGCCCCGAGGAGCGTCTTGCCACGTGTCAACACTGGGTCTGATTGAGGGCCTTCTGGAGAGAGGCCCAAGCAAGACGCGCCCCGAGGAGCGTCTTGCCACATGTCACCACTTGGTCTGACTGAGCGCCTCCAGGAGAGAGGCCCAAGCAACACGCGCCCCGAGGAGCGTCAGGCCACATGTCACTACTCAGTCTGACTGAGCGCCTCCAGGAGAGAGGCCCAAGCAAGACGCGCCCCGAGGAGCGTCTTGCCACATGTCAACAATGGGTCTTACTGAGGGCCTCCAGGAGAGAAGCCCAAGCAAGACGCGCCCCGAGGAGCTTCTTGCCACATGTCAGCACTCGGTCTGACTGAGCGCCTCCAGGAGAAAGGCCAAAGCAAGACGCGCCCCGAGGAGCGTCTTGACACATGTCAACACTGGGTCTGACAGAGGGCCTCCATGAGAGAGGCCCAAGCAAGACGCGCCCCGAGGAGTGTCTTGCCACATGTCAACACTGGGTCTGACAGAGGGCCTCCAGGAGAGAGGCCCAAGCAAGACGCGCCCTGAGGAGTGTCTTGCCACATGTCACCACTTGGTCTGACTGAGCGCCTCCAGGAGAGAGGCCCAAGCAACACGCGCCCCGAGGAGCGTCAAGCCACATGTCACTACTCAGTCTGACTGAGCGCCTCCAGGAGAGAGGCCCAAGCAAGACGCGCCCCGAGGAGCGTCTTGCCACGTGTCAACACTGGGTCTGATTGAGGGCCTTCTGGAGAGAGGCCCAAGCAAGACGCGCCCCGAGGAGCGTCTTGCCACATGTCAACAATGGTTCTTACTGAGGGCCTCCAGGAGAGAAGCCCAAGCAAGACGCGCCCCAAGGAGCTTCTTGCCACATGTCAGCACTCGGTCTGACTGAGCGCCTCCAGGAGAGAGGCCAAAGCAAGACGCCCCCCGAGGAGCGTCTTGACACATGTCAACACTGGGTCTGACAGAGGGCCTCCATGAGAGAGGCCCAAGCAAGACGCGCCCCGAGGAGTTTCTTGCCAAATGTCAACACTGGGTCTGACTGAGCGCCTCCAGGAGAGAAGCCCAAGCAAGACGTGCCCCGAGGAGCTTCTTGCCACATGTCAGCACTCGGTCTGACTGAGCGCCTCCAGCAGAGAGGCAAAAGCAAGACGCGCCCCGAGGAGCGTCTTTCCACGTGTCACCACTGGGTCTGACTGAGCGCCTCCAGGAGAGAGGCCCAAGCAAGATGCGCCCCAAGGAGCGTCTTGCCACATGTCAACAATGGGTCTGACTGAGCGCCTCCAGGAGAGAGGGCCAAGAAAGACGCGCCCCGAGGAGCGTCTTACCACATGTCAACACTGGGTCTGACAGAGCGCCTCCAGGAGAGAGGCCCAAGAAAGACGCGCCCCGAGGAGCGTCTTGCCACATGTCAGCACTGGGTCTGACTGAGCACCTCCAGGAGAGAGGCCCCAGCAAGACGCGCCCCGAGGAGCGTCTTGCCTTATGTCAGCACTCGGACTGACTGAGCACCTCCAGGAGAGAGGCCCAAGCAAGACGCGCCCCGAGGAGTGTCTTGACACATGTCAACAATGGGTCTGACTGAGGGCCTCCAGGAGAGAGGCCCAAGCAAGATGCGCCCGGAGGAGCGTCTTGCCACATGTCAACACTGGGTAAGACAGAGGGCCTCCAGGAGAGAGGGCCAAGCAAGACGCGCCCCGAGGAGTGTCTTGCCACATGTCACCACTGGGTCTGACTGAGCGCCTCCAGGAGAGAGGCCCAAGCAAGACGCGCCCCGAGGAGCGTCAGGCCACATGTCACTACTCAGTCTGACTGAGCGCCTCCAGGAGAGAGGCCCAAGCAAGACGCGCCCCGAGGAGTGTCTTGCCACATGTCAGCACTGGGTCTGACTGAGCGCCTCCAGGAGAGAGGCCCAAGCAAGACGCGCCCCGAGGAGTGTCTTGCCACATGTCACCTCTGGTTCTGACTGAGCGCCTCCAGGAGAGAGGCCCAAGCAAGACGTGCCCCGAGGAGCGTCTTGTCACATGTCAACACTTGGTCTTTCTGAGCACCTCCAGGAGAGAAGCCCAAGCAAGAAGCGCCCCGAGGAGCGTTTTGCCACATGTCAACAATGGGTCTGACTGAGGGCCTCCAGGAAAGAAGCCCAAGCAACACGCGGCCCGAGGAGCGTCTTGCCACATGTCAGCACTCGGTCTGACTGAGCGCCTCCAGAAGAGAGGCCAAAGCAAGACGCGCCCCGAGGAGTGTCTTGACACATGTCAACACTGGGTCTGACAGAGGGCCTCCATGAGAGAGGCCCAAGCAAGACGCGCCCCGAGGAGTGTCTTGCCACATGTCAACACTGGGTCTGACAGAGGGCCTCCAGGAGAGAGGCCCAAGCAAGACGCGCCCCGAGAAGTGTCTTGCCACATGTCACCACTTGGTCTGACTGAGCGCCTCCAGGAGAGAGGCCCAAGCAACACACGCCCCGAGGAGCGTCAGGCCACATGTCACCACTTGGTCTGACTGAGCGCCTCCAGGAGAGAGGCCCAAGCAACACGCGCCCCGAGGAGCGTCAGGCCACATGTCACTACTCAGTCTGACTGAGCACCTCCAGGAGAGAGGCCCAAGCAAGACGCGCCCCGAGGAGCGTCTTGCCACATGTCAACAATGGGTCTTACTGAGGGCCTCCAGGAGAGAAGCCCAAGCAAGACGCGCCCCGAGGAGCTTCTTGCCACATGTCAGCACTCGGTCTGACTGAGCGCCTCCAGGAGAGAGGCCAAAGCAAGACGCGCCCCGAGGAGCGTCTTGACACATGTCAATACTGGGTCTGACAGAGGGCCTCCATGAGAGAGGCCCAAGCAAGACGCGCCCCGAGGAGTGTCTTGCCACATGTCAACACTGGGTCTGACAGAGGGCCTCCAGGAGAGAGGCCCAAGCAAGACGCTCCCTGAGGAGTGTCTTGCCACATGTCACCACTTGGTCTGACTGAGCGCCTCCAGGAGAGAGGCCCAAGCAACACGCGCCCCGAGGAGCGTCAAGCCACATGTCACTACTCAGTCTGACTGAGCGCCTCCAGGAGAGAGGCCCAAGCAAGACGCACCCCGAGGAGCGTCTTGCCACGTGTCAACACTGGGTCTGATTGAGGGCCTTCTGGAGAGAGGCCCAAGCAAGACGCGCCCCGAGGAGCGTCTTGCCACATGTCAACAATGGTTCTTACTGAGGGCCTCCAGGAGAGAAGCCCAAGCATGACGCACCCCGAGGAGCTTCTTGCCACATGTCAGCACTCGGTCTGACTGAGCGCCTCCACGAGAGAGGCCCAAGCAAGATGCGCCAAGGAGGAGCGTCTTGCCACATGTCAACACTGGGTCTGACAGAGGGCCTCCAGGAGAGAGGCCCAAGCAAGACGTGCCCCGAGGAGCATCTTGCCACATGTCACCTCTGGTTCTGACTGAGCGACTCCAGGAGAGAGGCCCAAGCAAGACGCGCCCCGAGGAGCGTCTTGCCACATGTCAACACTGGGTCTGACTGAGTGCCTCCATGAGAGAAGCCCCAGCAAGACGCGCCCCGAGGAGCGTCTTGCCACATGTCACTACTCGGTCAGTTTGAGCGCCTCCAGGAGAGAGGCCCAAGCAAGACGTGCCCCGAGGAGCGTCTTGCCACATGTCAACAATGGGTCTGACTGAGGGCCTCCAGGAGAGAAGCCCAAGCAAGACGCGCCCCGAGGAGCGTCTTGCCACATGTCAACACTGGGTCTGACTGAGCGCCCACAGGAGAGAGGCCCAAGCAAGACACCCCCCGAGGAGCGTCTTGACACATGTCAACACTGGGTCTGACTGAGGGCCCCCATGAGATAAGCCCAAGCAAGACGCGCCCCGAGGAGAGTCTTGCCACATGACAACACTCGGTCTGACAGAGGGCCTCCAGGAGAGAGGCCCAAGCAAGACGCGCCCCGAGGAGTGTCTTGCCACATGTCACCACTGGGTCTGACTGAACGCCTCCAGGAGAGAGGCCCAAGCAAGACGCGCCCCGAGGAGCGTCTTGCCACATGTCAACAATGGGTCTGACTGAGGGCCTCCAGGAGAGAAGCCCAAGCAACACGCGGCCCGAGGAGCGTCTTGCCACATCACAGCACTCGGTCTGACTGAGCCCCTCCAGGAGAGAGGCCCAAGCAACACGGGCCCCGAGGAGCGTCTTGCCACGTGTCAACACTGGGTCTGATTGAGGGCCTTCTGGAGAGAGGCCCAAGCAAGATGAGCCCCGAGGAGCGTCTTGCCACATGTCAACAATGGGTCTTACTGAGGGCCTCCAGGAGAGAAGCCCAAGCAAGACGCGCCCCGAGGAGCGTCTTGCCACATGTCAACACTGGGTCTGACTGAGCGCCCACAGGAGAGAGGCCCAAGCAAGACAACCCCCGAGGAGCGTCTTGACACATGTCAACACTGGGTCTGACTGAGGGCCTCCATGAGATAAGCCCAAGCAAGACGCGCCCCGAGGAGAGTCTTGCCACATGACAACACTCGGTCTGACAGAGGGCCTCCAGGAGAGAGGCCCAAGCAAGACGCGCCCCGAGGAGCGTCTTGCCACATGTCACCACTGGGTCTGACTGAGCGCCTCCAGGAGAGAGGCCCAAGCAAGACGCGCCCCGAGGAGCGTCTTGCCACATGTCAACAATGGGTCTGACTGAGGGCCTCCAGGAGAGAAGCCCAAGCAACACGCGGCCCGAGGAGCGTCTTGCCACATGACAGCACTCGGTCTGACTGAGCGCCTCCAGGAGAGAGGCCAAAGCAAGACGCGCCCCTAGGAGCGTCTTGCCACATGTCAACAATGGGTCTGACTGAGGGCCTCCCGGAGAGAAGCCCAAGCAACACGCGCCCCGAGGAGCGTCTTGCCACGTGTCAACACTGGGTCTGATTGAGGGCCTTCTGGAGAGAGGCCCAAGCAAGACGAGCCCCGAGGAGCGTCTTGCCACATGTCAACAATGGGTCTTACTGAGGGCCTCCAGGAGAGAAGCCCAAGCAAGACGCGCCCCGAGGAGCTTCTTGCCACATGACAACACTCGGTCTGACAGAGGGCCTCCAGGAGAGAGGCCCAAGCAAGACGCGCCCCGAGGAGTGTCTTGCCACCTGTCAACACTGGGTCTGACTGAGCGCCTCCAGGAGAGAGGCCCAAGCAAGACGCGCCCCGAGGAGCGTCTTGCCACGTGTCACCACTGGGTCTGACTGAGCGCCTCCAGGAGAGAGGCCCAAGCAAGACGCGCCCCGAGGAGCGTCTTGCCACGTGTCACCACTGGGTCTGATTGAGCGCCTCCAGGAGAGAGGCCCCAGCAAGACGCGCCCCGAGGAGCGTCTTGCCTTATGTCAGCACTCGGTCTGACTGAGCGCCTCCAGGAGAGAAGCCCAAGCAAGACGCGCCCCGAGGAGCTTCTTGCCACATGTCAGCACTCGGTCTGACTGAGCGCCTCCAGCAGAGAGGCCAAAGCAAGACGCGCCCCGAGGAGCGTCTTTCCACGTGTCACCACTGGGTCTGACTGAGCGCCTCCAGGATAGAGGCCCAAGCAAGATGCGCCCCGAGGAGCGTCTTGCCACATGTCAACAATGGGTCAGACTGAGCGCCTCCAGGAGAGAGGGCCAAGAAAGACGCGCCCCGAGGAGCGTCTTACCACATGTCAACACTGGGTCTGACTGAGCGCCTCCAGGAGAGAGGCCCAAGAAAGACGCGCCCCGAGGAGCGTCTTGCCACATGTTAGCACTGGGTCTGACTGAGCGCCTCCAGGAGAGAGGCCCCAGCAAGACGCGCCCCGAGGAGCGTCTTGCCTTATGTCAGCACTCGGACTGACTGAGCACCTCCAGGAGAGAGGCCCAAGCAAGACGCGCCCCGAGGAGTGTCTTGACACATGTCAACAATGGGTCTGACTGAGGGCCTCCAGGAGAGAGGCCCAAGCAAGATGCGCCCGGAGGAGCGTCTTGCCACATGTCAACACTGGGTAAGACAGAGGGCCTCCAGGAGAGAGGCCCAAGCAAGACGCGCCCCGAGGAGTGTCTTGCCACATGTCACCACTGGGTCTGACTGAGCGCCTCCAGGAGAGAGGCCCAAGCAAGACGCGCCCCGAGGAGCGTCAGGCCACATGTCACTACTCAGTCTGACTGAGCGCCTCCAGGAGAGAGGCCCAAGCAAGATGCGCCCCGAGGAGCGTCTTGCCACATGTCAACACTGGCTCTGACAGAGGGCCTCCAGGAGAGAGGCCCAAGCAAGACGCGCCCCGAGGAGTGTCTTGCCACATGTCAGCACTGGGTCTGACTGAGCGCCTCCAGGAGAGAGGCCCCAGCAAGACGCGCCCCGAGGAGCGTCTTGCCTTATGTCAGCACTCGGTCTGACTGAGCACCTCCAGGAGAGAGGCCCAAGCAAGACGCGCCCCGAGGAGTGTCTTGACACATGTCAACAATGGGTCTGACTGAGGGCCTCCAGGAGAGAGGCCCAAGCAAGATGCGCCCGGAGGAGCGACTTGCCACATGTCAACACTGGGTCAGACAGAGGGCCTCCAGGAGAGAGGCCCAAGCAAGATGCGCCCCGAGGAGTGTCTTGCCACATGTCACCACTGGGTCTGACTGAGCGCCTCCAGGAGAGAGGCCCAAGCAAGACGCGCCCCGAGGAGCGTCAGGCCACATGTCACTACTCAGTCTGACTGAGCGCCTCCAGGAGAGAGGCCCAAGCAAGACGCGCCGCGAGGAGCGTCTTGCCACATGTCAACACTGGGTCTGACAGAGGGCCTCCAGGAGAGAGGCCCAAGCAAGACGCGCCCCGAGGAGTGTCTTGCCACATGTCACCTCTGGTTCTGACTGAGCTCCTCCAGGAGAGAGGCCCAAGCAAGACGTGCCCCGAGGAGCGTCTTGTCACATGTCAACACTTGGTCTTTCTGAGCGCCTCCAGGAGAGAAGCCCAAGCAAGAAGCGCCCCGAGGAGCGTTTTGCCACATGTCAACAATGGGTCTGACTGAGGGCCTCCAGGAAAGAAGCCCAAGCAACACGCGGCCCGAGGAGCGTCTTGCCACATGTCAGCACTCGGTCTGACTGAGCGCCTCCAGAAGAGAGGCCAAAGCAAGACGCACCCCGAGGAGTGTCTTGACACATGTCAAAACTGGGTCTGACAGAGGGCCTCCATGAGAGAGGCCCAAGCAAGACGCGCCCCGAGGAGTGTCTTGCCACATGTCAACAATGGGTCTGACAGAGGGCCTCCAGGAGAGAGGCCCAAGCAAGACGCGCCCCGAGAAGTGTCTTGCCACATGTCACCACTTGGTCTGACTGAGCGCCTCCAGGAGAGAGGCCCAAGCAACACGCGCCCCGAGGAGCGTCAGGCCACATGTCACCACTTGGTCTGACTGAGCGCCTCCAGGAGAGAGGCCCAAGCAACACGCGCCCCGAGGAGCGTCCGGCCACATGTCACTACTCAGTCTGACTGAGCACCTCCAGGAGAGAGGCCCAAGCAAGACGCGCCCCGAGGAGCGTCTTGCCACATGTCAACAATGGGTCTTACTGAGGGCCTCCAGGAGAGAAGCCCAAGCAAGACGCGCCCCGAGGAGCTTCTTGCCACATGTCAGCACTCGGTCTGACTGAGCGCCTCCAGGAGAGAGGCCAAAGCAAGACGCGCCCCGAGGAGCGTCTTGACACATGTCAACACTGGGTCTGACAGAGGGCCTCCATGAGAGAGGCCCAAGCAAGACGCGCCCCGAGGAGTGTCTTGCCACATGTCAACACTGGGTCTGACAGAGGGCCTCCAGGAGAGAGGCCCAAGCAAGACGCGCCCTGAGGAGTGTCTTGCCACATGTCACCACTTGGTCTGACTGAGCGCCTCCAGGAGAGAGGCCCAAGCAACACGCGCCCCGAGGAGCGTCAAGCCACATGTCACTACTCAGTCTGACTGAGCGCCTCCAGGAGAGAGGCCCACGCAAGACGCGCCCCGAGGAGCGTCTTGCCACATGTCAACAATGGTTCTTACTGAGGGCCTCCAGGAGAGAAGCCCAAGCAAGACGCGCCCCGAGGAGCTTCTTGCCACATGTCAGCACTCGGTCTGACTGAGCGCCTCCACGAGAGAGGCCCAAGCAAGATGCGCCAAGGAGGAGCGTCTTGCCACATGTCAACACTGGGTCTGACAGAGGGCCTCCAGGAGAGAGGCCCAAGCAAAACGTGCCCCGAGGAGCGTCTTGCCACATGTCACCTCTGGTTCTGACTGAGCGACTCCAGGAGAGAGGCCCAAGCAAGACGCGCCCCGAGGAGCGTCTTGCCACATGTCAACACTGGGTCTGACTGAGTGCCTCCATGAGAGAAGCCCCAGCAAGACGCGCCCCGAGGAGCGTCTTGCCACATGTCACTACTCGGTCAGTTTGAGCGCCTCCAGGAGAGAGGCCCAAGCAAGACGTGCCCCGAGGAGCGTCTTGCCACATGTCAACAATGGGTCTGACTGAGGGCCTCCAGGAGAGAAGCCCAAGCAAGACGCGCCCCGAGGAGCGTCTTGCCACATGTCAACACTGGGTCTGACTGAGGGCCTCCATGAGATAAGCCCAAGCAAGACGCGCCCCGAGGAGAGTCTTGCCACATGACAACACTCGGTCTGACAGAGGGCCTCCAGGAGAGAGGCCCAAGCAAGATGCGCCCCGAGGAGTGTCTTGCCACATGTCACCACTGGGTCTGACTGAACGCCTCCAGGAGAGAGGCCCAAGCAAGACGCGCCCTGAGGAGCGTCTTGCCACATGTCAACAATGGGTCTGACTGAGGGCCTCCAGGAGAGAAGCCCAAGCAACACGCGGCCCGAGGAGCGTCTTGCCACATGACAGCACTCGGTCTGACTGAGCGCCTCCAGGAGAGAGGCCAAAGCAAGACGCGCCCCGAGGAGCGTCTTGCCACATGTCAACAATGGGTCTGACTGAGGGCCTCCAGGAGAGAGGCCCAAGCAAGACAACCCCCGAGGAGCGTCTTGACACATGCCAACACTGGGTCTGACTGAGGGCCTCCATGAGATAAGCCCAAGCAAGACGCGCCCCGAGGAGAGTCTTGCCACATGACAACACTCGGTCTGACAGAGGGACTCCAGGAGAGAGGCCCAAGCAAGACGCGCCCCGAGGAGTGTCTTGCCACATGTCACCACTGGGTCTGACTGAGGGCCTCCAGGAGAGAAGCCCAAGCAACACGCGGCCCGAGGAGCGTCTTGCCACATGACAGCACTCGGTCTGACTGAGCGCCTCCAGGAGAGAGGCCAAAGCAAGACGCGCCCCGAGGAGCGTCTTGCCACATGTCAACAATGGGTCTGACTGAGGGCCTCCCGGAGAGAAGCCCAAGCAAGACGCGCCCCGAGGAGCGTCTTGACACATGTCAACACTGGGTATGACAGAGGGCCTCCAGGAGAGAGGCCCAAGCAAGATGCGCCCCAAGGAGTGTCTTGCCACATGTCACCACTTGGTCTGACTGAGCCCCTCCAGGAGAGAGGCCCAAGCAACACGCGCCCCGAGGAGCGTCTTGCCACGTGTCAACACTGGGTCTGATTGAGGGCCTTCTGGAGAGAGGCCCAAGCAAGACGAGCCCCGAGGAGCGTCTTGCCACATGTCAACAATGGGTCTGACAGAGGGCCTCCAGGAGAGAGGCCCAAGCAAGACGCGCCCCGAGGAGTGTCTTGCCACATGTCAACACTGGGTCTGACTGAGCGCCTCCAGGAGAGAGGCCCAAGCAAGACGCGCCCCGAGGAGCGTCTTGCCACGTGTCACCACTGGGTCTGACTGAGCGCCTCCAGGAGAGAGGCCCAAGCAAGACGCGCCCCGAGGAGCGTCTTGCCACGTGTCACCACTGGGTCTGATTTAGCGCCTCCAGGAGAGAGGCCCCAGCAAGACGCGCCCCGAGGAGCGTCTTGCCTTATGTCAGCACTCGGTCTGACTGAGCGCCTCCAGGAGAGAGGCCCAAGCAAGACGTGCCCCGAGGAGCGTCTTGCCACATGTCAACAATGGGTCTGACTGAGGGCCTCCAGGAGAGAAGCCCAAGCAAGACGCGCCCCGAGGAGCGTCTTGCCACATGTCAACACTGGGTCTGACTGAGCGTCTCCAGGAGAGAGGCCCAAGCAAGACGCGCCCCGAGGAGCGTCAGGCCACATGTCACTACTCAGTCTGACTGAGCGCCTCCAGGAGAGAGGCCCAAGCAAGACGCGCCCCGAGGAGCGTCTTGCCACATGTCAACACTGGGTCTGACTGAGTGCCTCCATGAGAGAAGCCCCAGCAAGACGCGCCCCGAGGAGTGTCTTGCCACATGTCACTACTCGGTCTGTTTGAGCGCCTCCAGGAGAGAGGCCCAAGCAAGACGTGCCCCGAGGAGCGTCTTGCCACATGTCAACAATGGGTCTGACTGAGGGCCTCCAGGAGAGAAGCCCAAGCAAGACACGCCCCTAGGAGCGTCTTGCCACATGTCAACACTGGGTCTGACTGAGCGCCTCCAGGAGAGAGGCCCAAGCAAGACACGCCCCGAGGAGCGTCTTGACACATGTCAACACTGGGTCTGACTGAGGGCCTCCATGAGAGAAGCCCAAGCAAGACGCGCCCCGAGGAGAGTCTTGACACATGTCAACACTGGGTCTGACTGAGGGCCTCCATGAGAGAAGCCCAAGCAAGACGCGCCCCGAGGAGAGTCTTGCCACATGTCAACACTCGGTCTGACAAAGGGCCTCCAGGAGAGAGGCCCAAGCAAGACGCGCCCCGAGGAGTGTATTGACACATGTCAACACTCGGTCTGACTGAGGGCCTCCAGGAGAGAAGCCCAAGCAAGACGCGCCCCGAGGAGCGTATTGACACATGTCAACACTGGGTCTGACAGAGGGCCTCCAGGAGAGAGGCCCAAGCAAGACGCGCCCCGAGGAGTGTCTTGCCTCATGTCACCACTTGGTCTGACTAAGCGCCTCCAGGAGAGAGGCCCAAGCAACACGTGCCCCGAGGAGCGTCAGGCCACATGTCAACACTGGGTCTGATTGAGGGCCTTCTGGAGAGAGGCCCAAGCAAGACGCGCCCCGAGGAGCGTCTTGCCACATGTCAACACTGGGTCTGACTGAGCGCCTCCAGGAGAGAGGCCCAAGCAAGACACGCCCCGAGGAGCGTCTTTACACATGTCAACACTGGGTCTGACTGAGGGCCTCCATGAGAGAATCCCAAGCAAGACGCGCCCCGAGGAGAGTCTTGCCACATGTCAACACTCGGTCTGACAAAGGGCCTCCAGGAGAGAGGCCCAAGCAAGACGCGCCCCGAGGAGTGTCTTGCCACATGTCACCACTGGGTCTGACTGAGCGCCTCCAGGAGAGAGGCCCAAGCAAGAAGCGCCCCGAGGAGCGTCTTGTCACATGTCAACACTGGGTCTTTCTGAGCGCCTCCAGGAGAGAAGCCCAAGCAAGACGCGCCCCGAGGAGCGTCTTTCCATATGTCAGCACTCGGTCTGACTGAGCGCCTCCAGGAGAGAGTTCCAAGCAAGACGTGCCCCGAGGAGTGTCTTGCCACATGTCACCACTGGGTCTGACTGAGCGCCTCCAGGAGAGAGGCCCAAGCAAGAAGCGCCCCGAGGAGCGTCTTGTCACATGTCAACACTGGGTCTTTCTGAGCGCCTCCAGGAGAGAAGCCCAAGCAAGACGCGCCCCGAGGAGCGTCTTTCCATATGTCAGCACTCGGTCTGACTGAGCGCCTCCAGGAGAGAGTTCCAAGCAAGACGTGCCCCGAGGAGCGTCTTGCCACATGTCAACAATGGGTCTGACTGAGGGCCTCCAGGAGAGAAGCCCAAGCAACACGCGGCCCGAGGAGCGTCTTGCCACATGTCAGCACTCGGTCTGACTGAGCGCCTCCAGGAGAGAGGCCAAAGCAAGACGCGCCCCGAGGAGCGTCTTGCCACATGTCAACAATGGGTCTGACTGAGGGCCTCCAAGAGAGAAGCCCAAGCAAGACGCGCCCCGAGGAGCGTCTTGACACATGTCAACACTGGGTCTGACAGAGGGCCTCCAGGAGAGAGGCCCAAGCAAGACGCGCCCCGAGGAGTGTCTTGCCACATGTCACCACTTGGTCTGACTGAGCGCCTCCAGGAGACAGGCCCAAGCAACACGCGCCCCGAGGAGCGTCAGGCCACGTGTCACTACTCAGTCTGACTGAGCGCCTCCAGGAGAGAGGCCCAAGCAAGACGCGCCCCGAGGAGCGTCTTGCCACGTGTCAACACTGGGTCTGATTGAGGGCCTTCTGGAGAGAGGCCCAAGCAAGACGCGCCCCGAGGAGCGTCTTGCCACATGTCAACAATGGGTCTTACTGAGGGCCTCCAGGAGAGAAGCCCAAGCAAGACGCGCCCCGTGGAGCTTCTTGCCACATGTCAGCACTGGGTCTGACTGAGCGCCTCCAGGAGAGAGGCCCAAGCTAGACGCGCCACGAGGAGCGTCTAGCCACATGTCACTACTCGGTCTGACTGAGCGCCTCCAGGAGAGAGGTCCAAGCAACACGCGCCCCGAGGAGCGTCTAGCCACATGTCAACACTGGGTCTGACTGAGTGCCTCCATGAGAGACGCCCCAGCAAGACGCGCCCCGAGGAGCGTCTTGCCACATGTCACTACTCGGTCTGACTGAGCGCCTCCAGGAGAGAGGCCCAAGCAAGACGTGCCCCGAGGAGCGTCTTGCCACATGTCAACAATGGGTCTGACTGAGGGCCTCCAGGAGAGAAGCCCAAGCAAGAAGCGCCCCGAGGAGCGTCTTGCCACATGTCAACACTGGGTCTGACTGAGCGCCTCCAGGAGAGAGGCCCAAGCAAGACACGCCCCGAGGAGCGTCTTGACACATGTCAACACTGGGTCTGACTGAGGGCCTCCATGAGAGAAGCCCAAGCATGACGCACCCCGAGGAGCTTCTTGCTACATGTCAGCACTCGGTCTGACTGAGCGTCTCCAGGAGAGAGGCCAAAGCAAGACGCGCCCCGAGGAGCGTCTTGACACATGTCAACACTGGGTCTGACAGAGGGCCTCCATGAGAGAGGCCCAAGCAAAATGCGCCCCGAGGAGTGTCTTGCCACATGTCAACACTGTGTCCGACTGAGCGCCTCCAGGAGAGAGGCCCAAGCAAGACGCGCCCAGAGGAGCGTCTTGCCACGTGTCAACACTGGGTCTGACTTAGCGCCTCCAGGAGCGAGCCCCAAGCAAGACGCGCCCCGAGGAGTGTCTTGCCACATGTCACCACTTGGTCTGACTGAGCGCCTCCAGGAGAGAGGCCCAAGCAACACGCGCCCCGAGGAGCGTCAGGCCACATGTCAACACTGGGTCTGATTGAGGGCCTTCTGGAGAGAGGCCCAAGCAAGACGTGCCCCGAGTAGCGTCTTGCCACATGTCAACACTGGGTCTGACTGAGCGCCTCCAGGAGAGAGGCCCAAGCAAGACACGCCCCGAGGAGCGTCTTGACACATGTCAACACTGGGTCTGACTGAGGGCCTCCATGAGAGAATCCCAAGCAAGACGCGCCCCGAGGAGAGTCTTGCCACATGTCAACACTCGGTCTGACAAAGGGCCTCCAGGAGAGAGCCCCAAGCAAGACGCGCCCCGAGGAGTGTCTTGCCACATGTCACCACTGGGTCTGACTGAGCGCCTCCAGGAGAGAGGCCCAAGCAAGAAGCGCCCCGAGGAGCGTCTTGTCACATGTCAACACTGGGTCTTTCTGAGCGCCTCCAGGAGAGAAGCCCAAGCAAGTCGCGCCCCGAGGAGCGTCTTTCCATATGTCAGCACTCGGTCTGACTGAGCGCCTCCAGGAGAGAGTTCCAAGCAAGACGTGCCCCGAGGAGCGTCTTGCCACATGTCAACAATGGGTCTGACTGAGGGCCTCCAGGAGAGAAGCCCAAGCAACACGCGGCCCGAGGAGCGTCTTGCCACATGTCAGCACTCGGTCTGACTGAGCGCCTCCAGGAGAGAGGCCAAAGCAAGACGCGCCCCGAGGAGCGTCTTGCCACATGTCAACAATGGGTCTGACTGAGGGCCTCCAAGAGAGAAGCCCAAGCAAGACGCGCCCCGAGGAGCGTCTTGACACATGTCAACACTGGGTCTGACAGAGGGCCTTTAGGAGAGAGGCCCAAGCAAGACGCCCCCCGAGGAGTGTCTTGCCACATGTCACCACTTGGTCTGACTGAGCGCCTCCAGGAGAGAGGCCCAAGCAACAGGCGCCCCGAGGAGCGTCAGGCCACATGTCACTACTCAGTCTGACTGAGCGCCTCCAGGAGAGAGGCCCAAGCAAGACGCGCCCCGAGGAGCGTCTTGCCACGTGTCAACACTGGGTCTGATTGAGGGCCTTCTGGAGAGAGGCCCAAGCAAGACGTGCCCCGAGGAGCGTCTTGCCACATGTCAACAATGGGTCTTACTGAGGGCCTCCAGGAGAGAAGCCCAAGCAAGACGCGCCCCGTGGAGCTTCTTGCCACATGTCAGCACTGGGTCTGACTGAGCGCCTCCAGGAGAGAGGCCCAAGCAAGACGCGCCACGAGGAGCGTCTTGCCACATGTCACTACTCGGTCTGACTGAGCGCCTCCAGGAGAGAGGTCCAAGCAACACGCGCCCCGAGGAGCGTCTAGCTACATGTCAACACTGGGTCTGACTGAGCGCCTCCAGGAGAGAGGCCCAAGCAAGACGTGCCCCGAGGAGCGTCTTGCCACATGTCAACAATGGGTCTGACTGAGGGCCTCCAGGAGAGAAGCCCAAGCAAGAAGCGCCCCGAGGAGCGTCTTGCCACATGTCAACACTGGGTCTGACTGAGCGCCTCCAGGAGAGAGGCCCAAGCAAGACACGCCCCGAGGAGCGTCTTGACACATGTCAACACTGGGTCTGACTGAGGGCCTCCATGAGAGAAGCCCAAGCAAGACGGGCCCCGAGGAGAGTCTTGCCACATGTCAACACTGGGTCTGACAGAGGGCATCCAGGAGAGAGGCCCAAGCAATACGCGCCCGGAGGAGCGTCTTGCCACATGTCAACACTGGGTCAGACTGAGGGCCTCCAGGAGAGAAGCCCAAGCATGACGCACCCCGAGGAGCTTCTTGCTACATGTCAGCACTCGGTCTGACTGAGCGCCTCCAGGAGAGAGGCCAAAGCAAGACGCGCCCCGAGGAGCGTCTTGACACATGTCAACACTGGGTCTGACAGAGGGCCTCCATGAGAGAGGCCCAAGCAAGATGCACCCCGAGGAGTGTCTTGCCACATGTCAACACTGTGTCCGACTGAGCGCCTCCAGGAGAGAGGCCCAAGCAAGACGCGCCACGAGGAGCGTCTTGCCACGTGTCAACACTGGGTCTGACTTAGCGCCTCCAGGAGAGAGGCCCAAGCAAGATGCGCCCCGAGGAGCGTCTTGCCACGTGTCACCACTGGGTCTGACTGAGCTCCTCCAGGAGAGAGGCCCAAGCAAGACGCGCCCCGAGGAGCGTCTTGCCACGTGTCAACACTGGGTCTGATTGAGCACCTCCAGGAGAGAGGCCCCAGCAAGACGCGCCCCGAGGAGCGTCTTGCCACATGTCACTACTCGGTCTGACTGAGCACCTCCAGGAGGGAGGTCCAAGCAAGACGCACCCCGAGGAGCGTCTTGCCACGTGTCACTACTCGGTCTAACTGAGCACCTCCAGGAGAGAGGCCCAAGCAAGACTTGCCCCGAGGAGCGTCTTGCCACATGTCAACACTGGGTCTGACTGAGCACCTCCAGGAGATAGGCCCAAGCAAGACACGCCCCGAGGAGCGTCTTGACACATGTCAACACTGGGTCAGACTGAGGGCCTCCATGAGAGAAGCCCAAGCAAGACGCGCCCCGAGGAGAGTCTTGCCACATGTCAACACTCGGTCTGACAGAGGGCATTCAGGAGAGAGGCCCAAGCAATACGCGCCACGTGGGTGTCTTGCCACATGTCACCACTGGGTCTGAATGAGCGCCTCCAGGAGAGAGGCCCAACCAAGACGCGCCCCGAGGAGTGTCTTGCCACATGCCAACACTGGGTCTGACTGAGCGCCTCCAGGAGAGAGGCCCAAGCAAGACGCGCCCCGAGGAGCATCTTGCCACGTGTCAACACTGTGTCTGACTGAGCGCCTCCAGGAGCGAGGCCCAAGCAAGACGCGCCCCGAGGAGCGTCTTTCCACGTGTCACCACTGGGTCTGACTGAGCGCCTCCAGGAGAGAGGCCCAAGCAAGACGCGCCCCGAGGAGCGTCTTGCCACATGTCAACACTGGGTCTGACCGAGCGCCTCCAGGAGAGAGGCCCAAGCAAGACGCGCCCCGAGGAGCGTCTTGCCACATGTCAACAATGGGTCTGACTGAGAGCCTCCAGGAGAGAGGCCCAAGCAAGATGCGCCCGGAGGAGCGTCTTTCCACATGTCAACACTGGGTCTGACAGAGGGCCTCCAGGAGAGATGCCCAAGCAAGACGCGCCCCGAGGAGCGTCTTGCCACATGTCACCTCTGGTTCTGACTGAGCGCCTCCAGGAGAGAGGCCCAAGCAAGACGCGCCCCGAGGAGCGTCTTGTCACATGTCACCACTGGGTCTTTTTGAGCGCCTCCAGGAGAGAAGCCCAAGCAAGACGCGCCCCGAGGAGCGTCTTGCCACATGTCAGCACTCGGTCTGACTGAGCGCCTCCAGGAGAGAGGCCCAAGCAAGACGCGCCCCGAGGAGCGTCTTGCCACATGTCAACAATGGGTCTGACTGAGGGCCTCCAGGAGAGAGGCCCAAGCAAGACGCGCCCCGAGGAGCGTCAGGCCACATGTCACTACTCAGTCTGACTGAGCGCCTCCAGGAGAGAGGCCCAAGCAAGACGCGCCCCGAGGAGCGTCTTGCCACATGTCAGCACTGGGTCTGACTGAGCGCCTCCAGGAGAGAGGCCCCAGCAAGACGCGCCCCGAGGAGCGTCTTGCCTTATGTCAGCACTCGGTCTGACTGAGCGCCTCCAGGAGAGAGGCCCAAGCAAGACGCGCCCCGAGGAGCGTCTTGCCACATGTCAACAATGGGTCTGACTAAGGGCCTCCAGGAGAGAGGCCCAAGCAAGATGCGCCCGGAGGAGCGTATTGCCACATGTCAACACTGGGTCTGACAGAGGGCCTCCAGGAGAGAGGCCCAAGCAAGACGCGCCCCGAGGAGCGTCTTGTCACATGTCAACACTGGGTCTTTCTGAGCGCCTCCAGGAGAGAAGCCCAAGCAAGACGCGCCCCGAGGAGCGTCTTGCCACATGTCAGCACTCGGTCTGACTGAGCGCCTCCAGGAGAGAGGCCCAAGCACGACGCGCCCCGAGGAGCGTCTTGCCACATGTCAGCACTCGATCTGACTGAGCGCCTCCAGGAGAGAGGCCCAAGCAAGACGCGCCCCGAGAAGCGTCTTGCCACATGTCAACAATGGGTCTGACTAAGGGCCTCCAGGAGAGAAACCCAAGCAACACGCGGCCCGAGGAGCGTCTTGCCACATGTCAGCACTCGGTCTGACTGAGCGCCTCCAGGAGAGAGGCCCAAGCAAGACGCGCCCCGAGGAGCGTCTTGCCTTATGTCAACACTGGGTCTGACAGAGGGCCTCCATGAGAGAGGCCCAAGCAAGACATGCCCCGAGGAGTGTCTTGACACATGTCACCACTTGGTCTGACTGAGCGCCTCCAGGAGAGAGGCCCAAGCAACACGCGCCCCGAGGAGCGTCAGGCCACATGTCACTACTCAGTCTGACTGAGCGCCTCCAGGAGAGAGGCCCAAGTAAGACGCGCCCCGAGGAGCGTATTGCCACGTGTCAACACTGGGTCTGATTGAGGGCCTTCTGGAGAGAGGCCCAAGCAAGACGCGCCCCGAGGAGCGTCTTGCCACATGTCAACAATGGTTCTTACTGAGGGCCTCCAGGAGAGAAGCCCAAGCAAGACGTGCCCCGAGGAGCTTCTTGCCACATGTCAGCACTCGGTCTGACAGAGGGCCTCCATGAGAGACGCCCAAGCAAGACGCGCCCCGAGGAGTGTCTTGCCAAATGTCAACACTGGGTCGGACTGATTGCCTCAGGGAGAGAGGTCCAAGCAAGACGCGCCCCGAGGAGCGTCTTGCCACATGTCACTACTCGGTCTGACTGAGCGCCTCAGTTAGAGAGGTCCAAGCAAGACGCGCCCCGAGAAGCGTCTTGGCACATGTCACCACTTGGTCTGTCTGAGCGCCTCCAGGAGAGAGGCCCAAGCAACACGCGCCCCGAGGAGCGTCAGGCCACATGTCACTACTCAGTCTGACTGAGCGCCTCCAGGAGAAAGGCCCAAGCAAGACGTGCCCCGTGGAACGTCTTGCCACATGTCAACAATGGGTCTGACTGAGCGCCTCAGGGAGAGAGGTCCAAGCAAGACGCGCCCCGAGGAGCGTCTTGCCAATTGTCAACAATGGGTCTGACTGAGGGCCTCCAGGAGAGAGGCCCAAATAAGACGCGCCCCGAGGAGCGTCTTGCCACATGTCAACACTGGGTCTGACTGAGGGCCTCCAGGAGAGAAGCCCAAGCAAGATGCGCCCCGAGGAGCGTCTTGCCACATGTCAGCACTCTGTCTGTGTGAGCGCCTCCAGGAGAGAGGCCCAAGCAAGACGCGCCCCGAGGAGCGTCTTGCCACATGTCAACACTGGGTCTGACAGAGGGCCTCCAGGAGAGAGGCCCAAGCAAGACGCGCCCCGAGGAGTGTCTTGCCACATGTCACCATTTGGTCTGACTGAGCGCCTCCAGGAGAGAGGCCCAAGCAAGACGCGCCCCGACGAGCGTCTTGCCACATGTCAACAATGGGTATTACTGAGGGCCTCCAGGAGAGAAGCCCAAGCAAGACGCCCCCCGAGGAGCTTCTTGCCACATGTCAGCATTCGGTCCGACTGAGCGCCTCCAGGAGAGAGGCCAAAGCAAGACGCGCCCCGAGGAGCGTCTTGACACATGTCAACACTGGGTCTGACAGAGGGCCTCCATGAGAGAGGCCCAAGCAAGACGCGCCCCGAGGAGTGTCTTGCCACATGTCAACACTGGGTCTGACAGAGGGGCTCCAGGAGAGAGGCCCAAGCAAGACGCGCCCCGAGGATTGTCTTGCCACATGTCACCACTTGGTCTGACTGAGCGCCTCCAGGAGAGAGGCCCAAGCAAGACGCGCCCCGAGGAGCGTCAGGCCACATGTCACTACTCAGTCTGACTGAGCGCCTCCAGGAGAGAGGCCCAAGCAAGACGCGTCCCGAGGAGCGTCTTGCCACGTGTCAACACTGGGTCTGATTGAGGGCCTTCTGGAGAGAGGCCCAAGCAAGACGCGCCCCGAGGAGCGTCTTGCCACATGTCAACAATGGTTCTTACTGAGGGCCTCCGGGAGAGAAGCCCAAGCAAGACGCGCCCCGAGGAGCTTCTTGCCACATGTCAGCACTCGGTCTGACTGAGCGCCTCCAGGAGAGAGGCCAAAGCAAGATGCCCCCCGAGGAGCGTCTTGACACATGTCAACACTGGGTCTGACAGAGGGCCTCCATGAGAGAGGCCCAAGCAAGACGCGCCCCGAGGAGTGTCTTGCCAAATGTCAACACTGGGTCTGACTGAGCGCCTCAGGGAGAGAGGTCCAAGCAAGACGCGCCCCGAGGAGCGTCTTGCCAATTGTCAACAATGGGTCTGACTGAGGGCCTCCAGGAGAGAAGCCCAAGCAAGATGCGCCCCGAGGAGCGTCTTGCCACATGTCAACACTGGGTCTGACTGAGCGCCTCCAGGAGAGAGGCCCAAGCAAGACACGCCCTGAGGAGCGTCTTGACACATGTCAACACTGGGTCTGACTGAGGGCCTCCATGAGAGAAGCCCAAGCAAGACGCGCCCCGAGCAGAGTCTTGCCACATGTCAACACTCGGTCTGACAGAGGGCATCCAGGAGAGAGGCCCAAGCAATACGCGCCCCGAGGAGCGTCTTGCCACATGTCACCACTGGGTCTGACTGAGCGCCTCCAGGAGAGAGGCCCAACCAAGACGCGCCCTGAGGAGCGTCTTGCCACATGCCAACACTGGGTCTGACAGAGGGCCTCCAGGAGAGAGTTCCAAGCAAGACGCGCCCCGAGGAGTGTCTTGCCACATGTCACCACTGGGTCTGACTGAGCGCCTCCAGGAGAGAGGCCCAAGCAAGACGCGCCCCAAAGAGCGTCTTGTCACATGTCAACACTGGGTCTTTCTGAGCGCCTCCAGGACAGAAGCCCAAGCAAGACGCGCCCCGAGGAGCGTCAGGCCACATGTCACTACTCAGTCTGACTGAGCGCCTCCAGGAGAGAGGCCCAAGTAAGACGCGCCCCGAGGAGCGTCTTGCCACGTGTCAACACTGGGTCTGATTGAGGGCCTTCTGGAGAGAGGCCCAAGCAAGACGCGCCCCGAGGAGCGTCTTGCCACATGTCACTACTCGGTCTGACTGAGCGCCTCCAGGAGAGAGGCCCAAGCAAGACGCGCCCCGAGGAGCGTCTTGTCACATGTCAACACTGGGTCTTTCTGAGCGCCTCCAGGACAGAAGCCCAAGCAAGACGCGCCCCGAGGAGCGTCTTTCCACATGTCAGCACTCGGTCTGACTGAGCGCCTCCAGGAGAGAGGCCAAAGCAAGACGCGCCCCGAGGAGCGTCTTGCCACATGTCAACAATGGGTATGACTGAGCGCCTCCAGGAGAGAGGCCCAAGCAAGACGCGCCCCGACGAGCGTCTTGCCACATGTCAACAATGGGTATTACTGAGGGCCTCCAGGAGAGAAGCCCAAGCAAGACGCCCCCCGAGGAGCTTCTTGCCACATGTCAGCACTCGGTCTGACTGAGCGCCTCCAGGAGAGAGGCCAACGCAAGACGCGCCCCGAGGAGCGTCTTGACACATGTCAACACTGGGTCTGACAGAGGGCCTCCATGAGAGAGGCCCAAGCAAGACGAGCCCCGAGGAGTGTCTTGCCACATGTCAACACTGGGTCTGACAGAGGGGCTCCAGGAGAGAGGCCCAAGCAAGACGCGCCCCGAGGATTGTCTTGCCACATGTCACCACTTGGTCTGACTGAGCGCCTCCAGGAGAGAGGCCCAAGCAAGACGCGCCCCGAGGAGCGTCAGGCCACATGTCACTACTCAGTCTGACTGAGCGCCTCCAGGAGAGAGGCCCAAGCAAGACGCGTCCCGAGGAGCGTCTTGCCACATGTCAACAATGGGTCTGACTGAGGGCCTCCAGGAGAGAAGCCCAAGCAAGACGTGCCCCGAGGAGCGACTTGCCACATGTCAACACTGGGTCTGACTGAGGGCCTCCAGGAGAGAGGCCCAAATAAGACGCGCCCCGAGGAGCGTCTTGCCACATGTCAACACTGGGTCTGACTGAGGGCCTTCAGGAGAGAAGCCCAACAAGATGCGCCCCGAGGAGCGTCTTGCCACATGTCAGCACTCTGTCTGAGTGAGCGCCTCCAGGAGAGAGGCCCAAGCAAGACGCGCCCCGAGGAGCGTCTTGCCACATGTCAACACTGGGTCTGACAGAGGGCCTCCAGGAGAGAGGCCCAAGCAAGACGCGCCCCGAGGAGTGTCTTGCCACATGTCACCATTTGGTCTGACTGAGCGCCTCCAGGAGAGAGGCCCAAGCAAGACGCGCCCCGACGAGCGTCTTGCCACATGTCAACAATGGGTATTACTGAGGGCCTCCAGGAGAGAAGCCCAAGCAAGACGCCCCCCGAGGAGCTTCTTGCCACATGTCAGCACTCGGTCTGACTGAGCGCCTCCAGGAGAGAGGCCAACGCAAGACGCGACCCGAGGAGCGTCTTGACACATGTCAACACTGGGTCTGACAGAGGGCCTCCATGAGAGAGGCCCAAGCAAGACGAGCCCCGAGGAGTGTCTTGCCACATGTCAACACTGGGTCTGACAGAGGGGCTCCAGGAGAGAGGCCCAAGCAAGACGCGCCCCGAGGATTGTCTTGCCACATGTCACCACTTGGTCTGACTGAGCGCCTCCAGGAGAGAGGCCCAAGCAAGACGCGCCCCGAGGAGCGTCAGGCCACATGTCACTACTCAGTCTGACTGAGCGCCTCCAGGAGAGAGGCCCAAGCAAGACGCGTCCCGAGGAGCGTCTTGCCACGTGTCAACACTGGGTCTGATTGAGGGCCTTCTGGAGAGAGGCCCAAGCAAGACGCGCCCCGAGGAGCGTCTTGCCACATGTCAACAATGGTTCTTACTGAGGGCCTCCGGGAGAGAAGCCCAAGCAAGACGCGCCCCGAGGAGCTTCTTGCCACATGTCAGCACTCGGTCTGACTGAGCGCCTCCAGGAGAGAGGCCAAAGCAAGACGCCCCCCGAGGAGCGTCTTGACACATGTCAACACTGGGTCTGACAGAGGGCCTCCATGAGAGAGGCCCAAGCAAGACGCGCCCCGAGGAGTGTCTTGCCAAATGTCAACACTGGGTCTGACTGAGCGCCTCAGGGAGAGAGGTCCAAGCAAGACGCGCCCCGAGGAGCGTCTTGCCAATTGTCAACAATGGGTCTGACTGCGGGCCTCCAGGAGAGAAGCCCAAGCAAGATGCGCCCCGAGGAGCGTCTTGCCACATGTCAACACTGGGTCTGACTGAGCGCCTCCAGGAGAGAGGCCCAAGCAAGACACGCCCTGAGGAGCGTCTTGACACATGTCAACACTGGGTCTGACTGAGGGCCTCCATGAGAGAAGCCCAAGCAAGACGCGCCCCGAGCAGAGTCTTGCCACATGTCAACACTCGGTCTGACAGAGGGCATCCAGGAGAGAGGCCCAAGCAATACGCGCCCCGAGGAGCGTCTTGCCACATGTCACCACTGGGTCTGACTGAGCGCCTCCAGGAGAGAGGCCCAACCAAGACGCGCCCTGAGGAGCGTCTTGCCACATGCCAACACTGGGTCTGACAGAGGGCCTCCAGGAGAGAGTTCCAAGCAAGACGCGCCCCGAGGAGCGTCAGGCCACATGTCACTACTCAGTCTGACTGAGCGCCTCCAGGAGAGAGGCCCAAGTAAGACGCGCCCCGAGGAGCGTCTTGCCACGTGTCAACACTGGGTCTGATTGAGGGCCTTCTGGAGAGAGGCCCAAGCAAGACGCGCCCCGAGGAGCGTCTTGCCACATGTCACTACTCGGTCTGACTGAGCGCCTCCAGGAGAGAGGCCCAAGCAAGACGCGCCCCGAGGAGCGTCTTGTCACATGTCAACACTGGGTCTTTCTGAGCGCCTCCAGGACAGAAGCCCAAGCAAGACGCGCCCCGAGGAGCGTCTTTCCACATGTCAGCACTCGGTCTGACTGAGCGCCTCCAGGAGAGAGGCCAAAGCAAGACGCGCCCCGAGGAGCGTCTTGCCACATGTCAACAATGGGTATGACTGAGGGCCTCCAGGAGAGAAGCCCAAGCAAGACGCGCCCCGAGGAGCGTCTTGACACATGTCAACACTGGGTCTGACAGAGGGCCTCCAGGAGAGAGGCCCGAGCAAGACGCACCCCGAGGAGTGTCTTGCCACATGTCACCACTTGGTCTGACTGAGCGCCTCCAGGAAAGAGGCCCAAGCAACACGCGCCCCGAGGAGCGTCAGGCCACATGTCACTACTCAGTCTGACTGAGCGCCTCCAGGAGAGAGGCCCAAGTAAGACGCGCCCTGAGGAGCGTCTTGCCACGTGTCAACACTGGGTCTGATTGAGGGCCTTCTGGAGAGAGGCCCAAGCAAGACGCGCCCCGAGGAGCGTCTTGCCACATGTCACTACTCGGTCTGACTGAGCGCCTCCAGGAGAGAGGCCCAAGCAAGATGTGCCCCGAGGAGCGTCTTGCCACATCTCAACAATGGGTCTGACTGAGGGCCTCCAGGAGAGAAGCCCAAGCAAGACGTGCCCCGAGGAGCGTCTTGCCACATGTCAACACTGGGTCTGACTGAGGGCCTCCAGGAGAGAAGCCCAAGCAAGACGTGCCCCGAGGAGCGTCTTGCCATATGTCAACACTGGGTCTGACTGAGGGCCTCCAGGAGAGAAGCCCAAGCAAGATGCGCCCCGAGGAGCGTCTTGCCACATGTCAGCACTCGGTCTGACTGAGCGCCTCCAGGAGAGAGGCCCAACCAAGACGCGCCCTCAGGAGCGTCTTGCCACATGCCAACACTGGGTCTGACAGAGGGCCTCCAGGAGAGAGGCCCAAGCAAGACGCGCCCCGAGGAGTGTCTTGCCACATGTCACCACTGGGTCTGACTGAGCGCCTCCAGGAGAGAGCCCCAATCAAGACGCGCCCTCAGGAGCGTCTTGCCACATGCCAACACTGGGTCTGACAGAGGGCCTCCAGGAGAGAGGCCCAAGCAAGACGCTCCCCGAGGAGTGTCTTGCCACATGTCACCACTGGGTCTGACTGAGCGCCTCCAGGAGAGAGGCCCAAGCAAGACGCGCCCCGAGGAGCTTCTTGTCACATGTCAACACTGGGTCTTTCTGAGCGCCTCCAGGACAGAAGCCCAAGCAAGACGCGCCCCGAGGAGCGTCTTTCCACATGTCAGCACTCGGTCTGACTGAGCGCCACCAGGAGAGAGGCCAAAGCAAGACGCGCCCCGAGGAGCGTCTTGCCACATGTCAACAATGGGTATGACTGAGGGCCTCCAGGAGAGAAGCCCAAGCAAGACGCACCCAGAGGAGCGTCTTGCCACATGTCACCACTTGGTCTGTCTGAGCGCCTCCAGGAGAGAGGCCCAAGCAACACGCGCCCCGAGGAGCGTCAGGCCACATGTCACTACTCAGTCTGACTGAGCGCCTCCAGGAGAAAGGCCCAAGCAAGACGTGCCCCGAGGAGCGTCTTGCCACATGTCAACAATGGGTCTGACTGAGGGCCTCCAGGAGAGAAGCCCAAGCAAGACGTGCCCCGAGGAGCGTCTTGCCACATGTCAACACTGGGTCTGACTGAGGGCCTCCAGGAGAGAGGCCCAAATAAGACGCGCCCCGAGGAGCGTCTTGCCACATGTCAACACTGGGTCTGACTTAGGGCCTCCAGGAGAGAAGCCCAAGCAAGATGCGCCCCGAGGAGCGTCTTGCCACATGTCAGCACTCTGTCTGAGTGAGCGCCTCCAGGAGAGAGGCCCAAGCAAGACGTGCCCCGAGGAGCGTCTTGCCACATGTCAACACTGGGTCTGACAGAGGGCCTCCAGGAGAGAGGCCCAAGCAAGACGCGCCCCGAGGAGTGTCTTGCCACATGTCACCATTTGGTCTGACTGAGCGCCTCCAGGAGAGAGGCCCAAGCAAGACGCGCCCCGACGAGCGTCTTGCCACATGTCAACAATGGGTATTACTGAGGGCCTCCAGGAGAGAAGCCCAAGCAAGACGCCCCCCGAGGAGCTTCTTGCCACATGTCAGCACTCGGTCTGACTGAGCGCCTCCAGGAGAGAGGCCAAAGCAAGACGCGCCCCGAGGAGCGTCTTGACACATGTCAACACTGGGTCTGACAGAGGGCCTCCATGAGAGAGGCCCAAGCAAGACGCGCCCCGAGGAGTGTCTTGCCACATGTCAACACTGGGTCTGAAAGAGGGGCTCCAGGAGAGAGGCCCAAGCAAGACGCGCCCCGAGGATTGTCTTGCCACATGTCACCACTTGGTCTGACTGAGCGCCTCCAGGAGAGAGGCCCAAGCAAGACGCGCCCCGAGGAGCGTCAGGCCACATGTCACTACTCAGTCTGACTGAGCGCCTCCAGGAGAGAGGCCCAAGCAAGACGCGTCCCGAGGAGCGTCTTGCCACGTGTCAACACTGGGTCTGATTGAGGGCCTTCTGGAGAGAGGCCCAAGCAAGACGCGCCCCGAGGAGCGTCTTGCCACATGTCAACAATGGTTCTTACTGAGGGCCTCCGGGAGAGAAGCCCAAGCAAGACGCGCCCCGAGGAGCTTCTTGCCACATGTCAGCACTCGGTCTGACTGAGCGCCTCCAGGAGAGAGGCCAAAGTAAGACGCCCCCCGAGGAGCGTCTTGACACATGTCAACACTGGGTCTGACAGAGTGCCTCCATGAGAGAGGCCCAAGCAAGACGCGCCCCGAGGAGTGTCTTGCCAAATGTCAACACTGGGTCTGACTGAGCGCCTCAGGGAGAGAGGTCCAAGCAAGACGCGCCCCGAGGAGCGTCTTGCCAATTGTCAACAATGGGTCTGACTGAGGGCCTCCAGGAGAGAAGCCCAAGCAAGATGCGCCCCGAGGAGCGTCTTGCCACATGTCAACACTGGGTCTGACTGAGCGCCTGCAGGAGAGAGGCCCAAGCAAGACACGCCCTGAGGAGCGTCTTGACACATGTCAACACTGGGTCTGACTGAGGGCCTCCATGAGAGAAGCCCAAGCAAGACGCGCCCCGAGCAGAGTCTTGCCACATGTCAACACTCGGTCTGACAGAGGGCATCCAGGAGAGAGGCCCAAGCAATACGCGCCCCGAGGAGCGTCTTGCCACATGTCACCACTGGGTCTGACTGAGCGCCTCCAGGAGAGAGGCCCAACCAAGACGCGCCCTGAGGAGCGTCTTGCCACATGCCAACACTGGGTCTGACAGAGGGCCTCCAGGAGAGAGTTCCAAGCAAGACGCGCCCCGAGGAGCGTCAGGCCACATGTCACTACTCAGTCTGACTGAGCGCCTCCAGGAGAGAGGCCCAAGTAAGACGCGCCCCGAGGAGCGTCTTGCCACGTGTCAACACTGGGTCTGATTGAGGGCCTTCTGGAGAGAGGCCCAAGCAAGACGCGCCCCGAGGAGCGTCTTGCCACATGTCACTACTCGGTCTGACTGAGCGCCTCCAGGAGAGAGGCCCAAGCAAGACGCGCCCCGAGGAGCGTCTTGTCACATGTCAACACTGGGTCTTTCTGAGCGCCTCCAGGACAGAAGCCCAAGCAAGACGCGCCCCGAGGAGCGTCTTTCCACATGTCAGCACTCGGTCTGACTGAGCGCCTCCAGGAGAGAGGCCAAAGCAAGACGCGCCCCGAGGAGCGTCTTGCCACATGTCAACAATGGGTATGACTGAGGGCCTCCAGGAGAGAAGCCCAAGCAAGACGCGCCCCGAGGAGCGTCTTGACACATGTCAACACTGGGTCTGACAGAGGGCCTCCAGGAGAGAGGCCCGAGCAAGACGCACCCCGAGGAGTGTCTTGCCACATGTCACCACTTGGTCTGACTGAGCGCCTCCAGGAAAGAGGCCCAAGCAACACGCGCCCCGAGGAGCGTCAGGCCACATGTCACTACTCAGTCTGACTGAGCGCCTCCAGGAGAGAGGCCCAAGTAAGACGCGCCCTGAGGAGCGTCTTGCCACGTGTCAACACTGGGTCTGATTGAGGGCCTTCTGGAGAGAGGCCCAAGCAAGACGCGCCCCGAGGAGCTTCTTGTCACATGTCAACACTGGGTCTTTCTGAGCGCCTCCAGGACAGAAGCCCAAGCAAGACGCGCCCCGAGGAGCGTCTTTCCACATGTCAGCACTCGGTCTGACTGAGCGCCACCAGGAGAGAGGCCAAAGCAAGACGCGCCCCGAGGAGCGTCTTGCCACATGTCAACAATGGGTATGACTGAGGGCCTCCAGGAGAGAAGCCCAAGCAAGACGCACCCAGAGGAGCGTCTTGCCACATGTCACCACTTGGTCTGTCTGAGCGCCTCCAGGAGAGAGGCCCAAGCAACACGCGCCCCGAGGAGCGTCAGGCCACATGTCACTACTCAGTCTGACTGAGCGCCTCCAGGAGAAAGGCCCAAGCAAGACGTGCCCCGAGGAGCGTCTTGCCACATGTCAACAATGGGTCTGACTGAGGGCCTCCAGGAGAGAAGCCCAAGCAAGACGTGCCCCGAGGAGCGTCTTGCCACATGTCAACACTGGGTCTGACTGAGGGCCTCCAGGAGAGAGGCCCAAATAAGACGCGCCCCGAGGAGCGTCTTGCCACATGTCAACACTGGGTCTGACTGAGGGCCTCCAGGAGAGAAGCCCAAGCAAGATGCGCCCCGAGGAGCGTCTTGCCACATGTCAGCACTCTGTCTGAGTGAGCGCCTCCAGGAGAGAGGCCCAAGCAAGACGTGCCCCGAGGAGCGTCTTGCCACATGTCAACACTGGGTCTGACAGAGGGCCTCCAGGAGAGAGGCCCAAGCAAGACGCGCCCCGAGGAGTGTCTTGCCACATGTCACCATTTGGTCTGACTGAGCGCCTCCAGGAGAGAGGCCCAAGCAAGACGCGCCCCGACGAGCGTCTTGCCACATGTCAACAATGGGTATTACTGAGGGCCTCCAGGAGAGAAGCCCAAGCAAGACGCCCCCCGAGGAGCTTCTTGCCACATGTCAGCACTCGGTCTGACTGAGCGCCTCCAGGAGAGAGGCCAAAGCAAGACGCGCCCCGAGGAGCGTCTTGACACATGTCAACACTGGGTCTGACAGAGGGCCTCCATGAGAGAGGCCCAAGCAAGACGCGCCCCGAGGAGTGTCTTGCCACATGTCAACACTGGGTCTGACAGAGGGGCTCCAGGAGAGAGGCCCAAGCAAGACGCGCCCCGAGGATTGTCTTGCCACATGTCACCACTTGGTCTGACTGAGCGCCTCCAGGAGAGAGGCCCAAGCAAGACGCGCCCCGAGGAGCGTCAGGCCACATGTCACTACTCAGTCTGACTGAGCGCCTCCAGGAGAGAGGCCCAAGCAAGACGCGTCCCGAGGAGCGTCTTGCCACGTGTCAACACTGGGTCTGATTGAGGGCCTTCTGGAGAGAGGCCCAAGCAAGACGCGCCCCGAGGAGCGTCTTGCCACATGTCAACAATGGTTCTTACTGAGGGCCTCCGGGAGAGAAGCCCAAGCAAGACGCGCCCCGAGGAGCTTCTTGCCACATGTCAGCACTCGGTCTGACTGAGCGCCTCCAGGAGAGAGGCCAAAGTAAGACGCCCCCCGAGGAGCGTCTTGACACATGTCAACACTGGGTCTGACAGAGTGCCTCCATGAGAGAGGCCCAAGCAAGACGCGCCCCGAGGAGTGTCTTGCCAAATGTCAACACTGGGTCTGACTGAGCGCCTCAGGGAGAGAGGTCCAAGCAAGACGCGCCCCGAGGAGCGTCTTGCCAATTGTCAACAATGGGTCTGACTGAGGGCCTCCAGGAGAGAAGCCCAAGCATGATGCGCCCCGAGGAGCGTCTTGCCACATGTCAACACTGGGTCTGACTGAGCGCCTCCAGGAGAGAGGCCCAAGCAAGACACGCCCTGAGGAGCGTCTTGACACATGTCAACACTGGGTCTGACTGAGGGCCTCCATGAGAGAAGCCCAAGCAAGACGCGCCCCGAGCAGAGTCTTGCCACATGTCAACACTCGGTCTGACAGAGGGCATCCAGGAGAGAGGCCCAAGCAATACGCGCCCCGAGGAGCGTCTTGCCACATGTCACCACTGGGTCTGACTGAGCGCCTCCAGGAGAGAGGCCCAACCAAGACGCGCCCTGAGGAGCGTCTTGCCACATGCCAACACTGGGTCTGACAGAGGGCCTCCAGGAGAGAGTTCCAAGCAAGACGCGCCCCGAGGAGCGTCAGGCCACATGTCACTACTCAGTCTGACTGAGCGCCTCCAGGAGAGAGGCCCAAGTAAGACGCGCCCCGAGGAGCGTCTTGCCACGTGTCAACACTGGGTCTGATTGAGGGCCTTCTGGAGAGAGGCCCAAGCAAGACGCGCCCCGAGGAGCGTCTTGCCACATGTCACTACTCGGTCTGACTGAGCGCCTCCAGGAGAGAGGCCCAAGCAAGACGCGCCCCGAGGAGCGTCTTGTCACATGTCAACACTGGGTCTTTCTGAGCGCCTCCAGGACAGAAGCCCAAGCAAGACGCGCCCCGAGGAGCGTCTTTCCACATGTCAGCACTCGGTCTGACTGAGCGCCTCCAGGAGAGAGGCCAAAGCAAGACGCGCCCCGAGGAGCGTCTTGCCACATGTCAACAATGGGTATGACTGAGGGCCTCCAGGAGAGAAGCCCAAGCAAGACGCGCCCCGAGGAGCGTCTTGACACATGTCAACACTGGGTCTGACAGAGGGCCTCCAGGAGAGAGGCCCGAGCAAGACGCACCCCGAGGAGTGTCTTGCCACATGTCACCACTTGGTCTGACTGAGCGCCTCCAGGAAAGAGGCCCAAGCAACACGCGCCCCGAGGAGCGTCAGGCCACATGTCACTACTCAGTCTGACTGAGCGCCTCCAGGAGAGAGGCCCAAGTAAGACGCGCCCTGAGGAGCGTCTTGCCACGTGTCAACACTGGGTCTGATTGAGGGCCTTCTGGAGAGAGGCCCAAGCAAGACGCGCCCCGAGGAGCGTCTTGCCACATGTCACTACTCGGTCTGACTGAGCGCCTCCAGGAGAGAGGCCCAAGCAAGATGTGCCCCGAGGAGCGTCTTGCCACATCTCAACAATGGGTCTGACTGAGGGCCTCCAGGAGAGAAGCCCAAGCAAGACGTGCCCCGAGGAGCGTCTTGCCACATGTCAACACTGGGTCTGACTGAGGGCCTCCAGGAGAGAGGCCCAAATAAGACGCGCCCCGAGGAGCGTCTTGCCATATGTCAACACTGGGTCTGACTGAGGGCCTCCAGGAGAGAAGCCCAAGCAAGATGCGCCCCGAGGAGCGTCTTGCCACATGTCAGCACTCGGTCTGACTGAGCGCCTCCAGGAGAGAGGCCCAACCAAGACGCGCCCTCAGGAGCGTCTTGCCACATGCCAACACTGGGTCTGACAGAGGGCCTCCAGGAGAGAGGCCCAAGCAAGACGCGCCCCGAGGAGTGTCTTGCCACATGTCACCACTGGGTCTGACTGAGCGCCTCCAGGAGAGAGCCCCAATCAAGACGCGCCCTCAGGAGCGTCTTGCCACATGCCAACACTGGGTCTGACAGAGGGCCTCCAGGAGAGAGGCCCAAGCAAGACGCGCCCCGAGGAGTGTCTTGCCACATGTCACCACTGGGTCTGACTGAGCGCCTCCAGGAGAGAGGCCCAAGCAAGACGCGCCCCGAGGAGCTTCTTGTCACATGTCAACACTGGGTCTTTCTGAGCGCCTCCAGGACAGAAGCCCAAGCAAGACGCGCCCCGAGGAGCGTCTTTCCACATGTCAGCACTCGGTCTGACTGAGCGCCACCAGGAGAGAGGCCAAAGCAAGACGCGCCCCGAGGAGCGTCTTGCCACATGTCAACAATGGGTATGACTGAGGGCCTCCAGGAGAGAAGCCCAAGCAAGACGCACCCAGAGGAGCGTCTTGCCACATGTCACCACTTGGTCTGTCTGAGCGCCTCCAGGAGAGAGGCCCAAGCAACACGCGCCCCGAGGAGCGTCAGGCCACATGTCACTACTCAGTCTGACTGAGCGCCTCCAGGAGAAAGGCCCAAGCAAGACGTGCCCCGAGGAGCGTCTTGCCACATGTCAACAATGGGTCTGACTGAGGGCCTCCAGGAGAGAAGCCCAAGCAAGACGTGCCCCGAGGAGCGTCTTGCCACATGTCAACACTGGGTCTGACTGAGGGCCTCCAGGAGAGAGGCCCAAATAAGACGCGCCCCGAGGAGCGTCTTGCCACATGTCAACACTGGGTCTGACTGAGGGCCTCCAGGAGAGAAGCCCAAGCAAGATGCGCCCCGAGGAGCGTCTTGCCACATGTCAGCACTCTGTCTGAGTGAGCGCCTCCAGGAGAGAGGCCCAAGCAAGACGTGCCCCGAGGAGCGTCTTGCCACATGTCAACACTGGGTCTGACAGAGGGCCTCCAGGAGAGAGGCCCAAGCAAGACGCGCCCCGAGGAGTGTCTTGCCACATGTCACCATTTGGTCTGACTGAGCGCCTCCAGGAGAGAGGCCCAAGCAAGACGCGCCCCGACGAGCGTCTTGCCACATGTCAACAATGGGTATTACTGAGGGCCTCCAGGAGAGAAGCCCAAGCAAGACGCCCCCCGAGGAGCTTCTTGCCACATGTCAGCACTCGGTCTGACTGAGCGCCTCCAGGAGAGAGGCCAAAGCAAGACGCGCCCCGAGGAGCGTCTTGACACATGTCAACACTGGGTCTGTCAGAGGGCCTCCATGAGAGAGGCCCAAGCAAGACGCGCCCCGAGGAGTGTCTTGCCACATGTCAACACTGGGTCTGACAGAGGGGCTCCAGGAGAGAGGCCCAAGCAAGACGCGCCCCGAGGATTGTCTTGCCACATGTCACCACTTGGTCTGACTGAGCGCCTCCAGGAGAGAGGCCCAAGCAAGACGCGCCCCGAGGAGCGTCAGGCCACATGTCACTACTCAGTCTGACTGAGCGCCTCCAGGAGAGAGGCCCAAGCAAGACGCGTCCCGAGGAGCGTCTTGCCACGTGTCAACACTGGGTCTGATTGAGGGCCTTCTGGAGAGAGGCCCAAGCAAGACGCGCCCCGAGGAGCGTCTTGCCACATGTCAACAATGGTTCTTACTGAGGGCCTCCGGGAGAGAAGCCCAAGCAAGACGCGCCCCGAGGAGCTTCTTGCCACATGTCAGCACTCGGTCTGACTGAGCGCCTCCAGGAGAGAGGCCAAAGTAAGACGCCCCCCGAGGAGCGTCTTGACACATGTCAACACTGGGTCTGACAGAGTGCCTCCATGAGAGAGGCCCAAGCAAGACGCGCCCCGAGGAGTGTCTTGCCAAATGTCAACACTGGGTCTGACTGAGCGCCTCAGGGAGAGAGGTCCAAGCAAGACGCGCCCCAAGGAGCGTCTTGCCAATTGTCAACAATGGGTCTGACTGAGGGCCTCCAGGAGAGAAGCCCAAGCAAGATGCGCCCCGAGGAGCGTCTTGCCACATGTCAACACTGGGTCTGACTGAGCGCCTCCAGGAGAGAGGCCCAAGCAAGACACGCCCTGAGGAGCGTCTTGACACATGTCAACACTGGGTCTGACTGAGGGCCTCCATGAGAGAAGCCCAAGCAAGACGCGCCCCGAGCAGAGTCTTGCCACATGTCAACACTCGGTCTGACAGAGGGCATCCAGGAGAGAGGCCCAAGCAATACGCGCCCCGAGGAGCGTCTTGCCACATGTCACCACTGGGTCTGACTGAGCGCCTCCAGGAGAGAGGCCCAACCAAGACGCGCCCTGAGGAGCGTCTTGCCACATGCCAACACTGGGTCTGACAGAGGGCCTCCAGGAGAGAGTTCCAAGCAAGACGCGCCCCGAGGAGTGTCTTGCCACATGTCACCACTGGGTCTGACTGAGCGCCTCCAGGAGAGAGGCCCAAGCAAGACGCGCCCCAAAGAGCGTCTTGTCACATGTCAACACTGGGTCTTTCTGAGCGCCTCCAGGACAGAAGCCCAAGCAAGACGCGCCCCGAGGAGCGTCAGGCCACATGTCACTACTCAGTCTGACTGAGCGCCTCCAGGAGAGAGGCCCAAGTAAGACGCGCCCCGAGGAGCGTCTTGCCACGTGTCAACACTGGGTCTGATTGAGGGCCTTCTGGAGAGAGGCCCAAGCAAGACGCGCCCCGAGGAGCGTCTTGCCACATGTCACTACTCGGTCTGACTGAGCGCCTCCAGGAGAGAGGCCCAAGCAAGACGTGCCCCGAGGAGCGTCTTGCCACATGTCAACAATGGGTCTGACTGAGGGCCTCCAGGAGAGAAGCCCAAGCAAGACGTGCCCCGAGGAGCGTCTTGCCACATGTCAACACTGGATCTGACTGAGGGCCTCCAGGAGAGAGGCCCAAATAAGACGCGCCCCGAGGAGCGTCTTGCCACATGTCAACACTGGGTCTGACTGAGGGCCTCCAGGAGAGAAGCCCAAGCAAGATGCACCCCGAGGAGCGTCTTGCCACATGTCAACACTGGGTCTGACTGAGCACCTCCAGGAGAGAGGCCCAAGCAAGACGTGCCCCCAGGAGCGTCTTGCCACATTTGAACACTGGGTCTGACTGAGCGCCTCCAGGAGAGAGCCCCAAGCAAGACGCGCCACGAGGAGCGTCTTGCCACATGTCAACACTGGGTCTGACTGAGCGCCTCCAGGAGAGAGGCACGAGGAGCGTCTTGCCACATGCCACCTCTGGGTCTGACTGAGCGCCTCCAGGAGAGAGGCGCAAGCAAGAAACGCCCGAGGAGCGTCTTGACACATGTCAACACTGGGTTTGACTGAGCGCCTCCAGGAGAGAGGCCCCAGCAAGACGCGCCCCGAGGAGCATCTTGCCACATGTCAGCACTCGGTCTGACTGAGCGCCTCCAGGAGAGAGGCCCAAGCAAGAAGCGCCCCGAGGAGCTTCTTGCCACATGTCAACAATGGGTCTGACTGAGGGCCTCCAGGAGAGAAGCCCAAGAAAGAAGCTCCCCGAGGAGCATCGTGCCACATGTCAACACTGGGTCTGACTGAGCGCCTCCAGGAGAGAGGCTCAAGCAAGACACGCCCCGAGGAGCATCTTGACACATGTCAACACTGGGTCTGACTGAGGGCCTCCATGAGAGAAGCCCAAGCAAGACGCGCCCCGAGGAGAGTCTTGCCACATGTCAACACTGGGTCTGACAGAGGGCATCCAGGAGAGAGGCCCAAGCAATACGCGCCCCGAGGAGCGTCTTGCCACATGTCAACAATGGGTCTGACTGAGGGCCTCCAGGAGAGAAGCCAAAGCAAGACGCGCCCCGAGGAGCTTCTTTCCACATGTCAACAATGGGTCTTACTGAGGGCCTCCATGAGAGAAGCCCAAGCAAGACGCGCCCCGAGGAGTGTCTTGCCACATGTCAACACTGTGTCTGACTGAGTGCCTCCAGGAGAGAGGCCCAAGCAAGACGCGCCCCGAGGAGCGTCTTGCCACGTGTCAACACTGGGTCTGACTTAGCGCCTCCAGGAGAGAGGCCCAAGCAAGATGCGCCCCGAGGAGCGTCTTGCCACGTGTCACTACTCGGTCTAACTGAGCGCGTCCAGGAGAGAGGTCCAAGCAAGACGCGCCCCGAGGAGCGTCTTGCCAAATGTCACTACTCGGTCTGACTGAGCGCCTCCAGGAGGGAGGTCCAAGCAAGACGCGCCCCGAGGAGCGTCTTGCCACATGTCACTACTCGGTCTGACTGAGCACCTCCAGGAGAGAGGCCCAAGCAAGACGTGCCCCGAGGAGCGTCTTGCCACATGTCAACAATGGGTCTGACTGAGGGCCTCCAGGAGAGAAGCCCAAGCAAGACGCGCCCAGAGGAGCGTCTTGCCACATGTCAACACTGGGTCTGACTGAGCGCCTCCAGGAGAGAAGCCCAAGCAAGACGCGCCCCGAGGAGAGTCTTGCCACATGTCAACACTCGGTCTGACAGAGGGCATTCAGGAGAGAGGCCCAAGCAATACGCGCCCCGAGGAGCGTCTTGCCACATGTCACCACTGGGTCTAAATGAGCGCCTCCAGGAGAGAGGCCCAACCAAGACGCGCCCCGAGGAGTGTCTTGCCACATGCCAACACTGGGTCTGACTGAGCGCCTCCAGGAGAGAGGCCCAAGCAAGACGCGCCCCGAGGAGCGTCTTGCCACGTGTCAACACTGGGTCTGACTGAGCGCCTCCAGGAGAGAGGCCCAAGCAAGACGCGCCCCGAGGAGCGTCTTTCCACGTGTCACCACTGGGTCTGACTGAGCGCCTCCAGGAGAGAGGCCCAAGCAAGATGCGCCCCGAGGAGCGTCTTGCCACATGTCAACACTGGACTGACTGAGCGCCTCCAGGAGAGAGGGCCAAGCAAGACGCGCCCCGAGGAGCGTCTTACCACATGTCAACACTGGGTCTGACTGAGCGCCTCCAGGAGAGAGGCCCAAGAAAGACGCGCCCCGAGGAGCGTCTTGCCACATGTCAGCACTGGGTCTGACTGAGCGCCTCCAGGAGAGAGGCCTCAGCAAGACGCGCCCCGAGGAGCGTCTTGCCTTATGTCAGCACTCGGTCTGACTGAGCGCCTCCAGGAGAGAGGCCCAAGCAAGACGCGCCCCGAGGAGCGTCTTGCCACATGTCAACAATGGGTTTGACTGAGGGCCTCCAGGAGAGAGGCCCAAGCAAGATGCGCCCGGAGGAGCGTCTTGCCACATGTCAACACTGGGTCTGACAGAGGGCCTCCAGGAGAGAGGCCCAAGCAAGACACGCCCCGAGGAGCGTCTTGCCACATGTCACCTCTGGTTCTGACTGAGCGCCTCCAGGAGAGAGGCCCAAGCAAGACGCGCCCCGAGGAGCGTCTTGTCACATGTCAACACTGGGTCTGTCTGAGCGCCTCCAGGAGAGAAGCCCAAGCAAGACGCGCCCCGAGGAGTGTCTTGCCACATGTCAACAATGGGTCTGACTGAGGGCCTCCAGGAGAGAAGCCCAAGCAAGACGCGCCCCGAGGAGCGTCTTGACACATGTCAACACTGGGTCTGACAGAGGGCCTCCAGGAGAGAGGCCCAAGCAAGACGTGCCCCGAGGAGTGTCTTGCCACATGTCACCACTGGGTCTGACTGAGCGCCTCCAGGAGAGAGGCCCAAGCAAGACGCGCCCCGAGGAGCGTCAGGCCACATGTCACTACTCAGTCTGACTGAGCGCCTCCAGGAGAGAGGCCCAAGCAAGACGCGCCCCGAGGAGCGTCTTGCCACATGTCAACACTGGGTCTGACAGAGGGCCTCTAGGAGAGAGGCCCAAGCAAGACGCGCCCCGAGGAGTGTCTTGCCACATGTCACCTCTGGTTCTGACTGAGCGCCTCCAGGAGAGAGGCCCAAGCAAGACGTGCCCCGAGGAGCGTCTTGTCACATGTCAACACTTGGTCTTTCTGAGCGCCTCCAGGAGAGAAGCCCAAGCAAGACGCGCCCCGAGGAGCGTCTTGCCACATGTCAACAATGGGTCTGACTGAGGGCCTCCAGGAGAGATGCCCAAGCAACACGCGGCCCGAGGAGCGTCTTGCCACATGTCATTACTCGGTCTGACTGAGCGCCTCCAGGAGAGAGGCCAAAGCAAGACGCGCCCCGCGGAGTGTCTTGACCCATGTCAACACTGGGTCTGACAGAGGGCCTCCATGAGAGAGGCCCAAGCAAGACGCGCCCCGAGGAGTGTCTTGCCACATGTCAACACTGGGTCTGACAGAGGGCCTCCAGGAGAGAGGCCCAAGCAAGACGCGCCCCGAGAAGTGTCTTGCCACATGTCACCACTTGGTCTGACTGAGCGCCTCCAGGAGAGAGGCCCAAGCAACACGCGCCCCGAGGAGTGTCAGGCCACATGTCACCACTTGGTCTGACTGAGCGCCTCCAGGAGAGAGGCCCAAGCAACACGCGCCCCGAGGAGCGTCAGGCCACATGTCACTACTCATTCTGACTGAGCGCCTCCAGGAGAGAGGCCCAAGCAAGACGCGCCCCGAGGAGCGTCTTGCCACGTGTCAACACTGGGTCTGATTGAGGGCCTTCTGGAGAGAGGCCCAAGCAAGACGCGCCCCGAGGAGCGTCTTGCCACATGTCACCACTTGGTCTGACTGAGCGCCTCCAGGAGAGAGGCCCAAGCAACACGCGCCCCGAGGAGCGTCAGGCCACATGTCACTACTCAGTCTGACTGAGCGCCTCCAGGAGAGAGGGCCAAGCAAGACGCGCCCCGAGGAGCGTCTTGCCACATGTCAACAATGGGTCTTACTGAGGGCCTCCAGGAGAGAAGCCCAAGCAAGACGCGCCCCGAGGAGCTTCTTGCCACATGTCAGCACTCGGTCTGACTGAGCGCCTCCAGGAGAAAGGCCAAAGCAAGACGCGCCCCGAGGAGCGTCTTGACACATGTCAACACTGGGTCTGACAGAGGGCCTCCATGAGAGAGGCCCAAGCAAGACGCGCCCCGAGGAGTGTCTTGCCACATGTCAACACTGGGTCTGACAGAGGGCCTCCAGGAGAGAGGCCCAAGCAAGACGCGCCCTGAGGAGTGTCTTGCCACATGTCACCACTTGGTCTGACTGAGCGCCTCCAGGAGAGAGGCCCAAGCAACACGCGCCCCGAGGAGCGTCAAGCCACATGTCACTACTCAGTCTGACTGAGCGCCTCCAGGAGAGAGGCCCAAGCAAGACGCGCCCCGAGGAGCGTCTTGCCACGTGTCAACACTGGGTCTGATTGAGGGCCTTCTGGAGAGAGGCCCAAGCAAGACGCGCCCCGAGGAGCGTCTTGCCACATGTCAACAATGGTTCTTACTGAGGGCCTCCAGGAGAGCAGCCCAAGCAAGACGCGCCCCAAGGAGCTTCTTGCCACATGTCAGCACTCGGTCTGACTGAGCGCCTCCAGGAGAGAGGCCAAAGCAAGACGCCCCCCGAGGAGCGTCTTGACACATGTCAACACTGGGTCTGACAGAGGGCCTCCATGAGAGAGGCCCAAGCAAGACGCGCCCCGAGGAGTGTCTTGCCAAATGTCAACACTGGGTCTGACTGAGCGCCTCCAGGAGAGAAGCCCAAGCAAGACGTGCCCCGAGGAGCTTCTTGCCACATGTCAGCACTCGGTCTGACTGAGCGCCTCCAGCAGAGAGGCAAAAGCAAGACGCGCCCCGAGGAGCGTCTTTCCACGTGTCACCACTGGGTCTGACTGAGCGCCTCCAGGAGAGAGGCCCAAGCAAGATGCGCCCCGAGGAGCGTCTTGACACATGTCAACACTGGGTCTGACAGAGGGCCTTTAGGAGAGAGGCCCAAGCAAGACGCCCCCCGAGCAGTGTCTTGCCACATGTCACCACTTGGTCTGACTGAGCGCCTCCAGGAGAGAGGCCCAAGCAACAGGCGCCCCGAGGAGCGTCAGGCCACATGTCACTACTCAGTCTGACTGAGCGCCTCCAGGAGAGAGGCCCAAGCAAGACGCGCCCCGAGGAGCGTCTTGCCACGTGTCAACACTGGGTCTGATTGAGGGCCTTCTGGAGAGAGGCCCAAGCAAGACGTGCCCCGAGGAGCGTCTTGCCACATGTCAACAATGGGTCTTACTGAGGGCCTCCAGGAGAGAAGCCCAAGCAAGACGCGCCCCGTGGAGCTTCTTGCCACATGTCAGCACTGGGTCTGACTGAGCGCCTCCAGGAGAGAGGCCCAAGCAAGACGCGCCACGAGGAGCGTCTTGCCACATGTCACTACTCGGTCTGACTGAGCGCCTCCAGGAGAGAGGTCCAAGCAACACGCGCCCCGAGGAGCGTCTAGCTACATGTCAACACTGGGTCTGACTGAGTGCCTCCATGAGAGAAGCCCCAGCAAGACGCGTCCCGAGGAGCGTCTTGCCACATGTCACTACTCGGTCTGACTGAGCGCCTCCAGGAGAGAGGCCCAAGCAAGACGTGCCCCGAGGAGCGTCTTGCCACATGTCAACAATGGGTCTGACTGAGGGCCTCCAGGAGAGAAGCCCAAGCAAGAAGCGCCCCGAGGAGCGTCTTGCCACATGTCAACACTGGGTCTGACTGAGCGCCTCCAGGAGAGAGGCCCAAGCAAGACACGCCCCGAGGAGCGTCTTGACACATGTCAACACTGGGTCTGACTGAGGGCCTCCATGAGAGAAGCCCAAGCAAGACGGGCCCCGAGGAGAGTCTTGCCACATGTCAACACTGGGTCTGACAGAGGGCATCCAGGAGAGAGGCCCAAGCAATACGCGCCCGGAGGAGCGTCTTGCCACATGTCAACACTGGGTCTGACTGAGGGCCTCCAGGAGAGAAGCCCAAGCATGACGCACCCCGAGGAGCTTCTTGCTACATGTCAGCACTCGGTCTGACTGAGCGCCTCCAGGAGAGAGGCCAAAGCAAGACGCGCCCCGAGGAGCGTCTTGACACATGTCAACACTGGGTCTGACAGAGGGCCTCCATGAGAGAGGCCCAAGCAAGATGCACCCCGAGGAGTGTCTTGCCACATGTCAACACTGTGTCCGACTGAGCGCCTCCAGGAGAGAGGCCCAAGCAAGACGCGCCACGAGGAGCGTCTTGCCACGTGTCAACACTGGGTCTGACTTAGCGCCTCCAGGAGAGAGGCCCAAGCAAGATGCGCCCCGAGGAGCGTCTTGCCACGTGTCACCACTGGGTCTGACTGAGCTCCTCCAGGAGAGAGGCCCAAGCAAGACGCGCCCCGAGGAGCGTCTTGCCACGTGTCAACACTGGGTCTGATTGAGCACCTCCAGGAGAGAGGCCCCAGCAAGACGCGCCCCGAGGAGCGTCTTGCCACATGTCACTACTCGGTCTGACTGAGCACCTCCAGGAGGGAGGTCCAAGCAAGACGCACCCCGAGGAGCGTCTTGCCACGTGTCACTACTCGGTCTAACTGAGCACCTCCAGGAGAGAGGCCCAAGCAAGACTTGCCCCGAGGAGCGTCTTGCCACATGTCAACACTCGGTCTGACAGAGGGCATTCAGGAGAGAGGCCCAAGCAATACGCGCCACGTGGGTGTCTTGCCACATGTCACCACTGGGTCTGAATGAGCGCCTCCAGGAGAGAGGCCCAACCAAGACGCGCCCCGAGGAGTGTCTTGCCACATGCCAACACTGGGTCTGACTGAGCGCCTCCAGGAGAGAGGCCCAAGCAAGACGCGCCCCGAGGAGCGTCTTGCCACGTGTCAACACTGGGTCTGACTGAGCGCCTCCAGGAGCGAGGCCCAAGCAAGACGCGCCCCGAGGAGCGTCTTTCCACGTGTCACCACTGGGTCTGACTGAGCGCCTCCAGGAGAGAGGCCCAAGCAAGACGCGCCCCGAGGAGCGTCTTGCCACATGTCAACACTGGGTCTGACCGAGCGCCTCCAGGAGAGAGGCCCAAGCAAGACGCGCCCCGAGGAGCGTCTTGCCACATGTCAACAATGGGTCTGACTGAGGGCCTCCAGGAGAGAGGCCCAAGCAAGATGCGCCCGGAGGAGCGTCTTTCCACATGTCAACACTGGGTCTGACAGAGGGCCTCCAGGAGAGATGCCCAAGCAAGACGCGCCCCGAGGAGCGTCTTGCCACATGTCACCTCTGGTTCTGACTGAGCGCCTCCAGGAGAGAGGCCCAAGCAAGACGCGCCCCGAGGAGCGTCTTGTCACATGTCACCACTGGGTCTTTTTGAGCGCCTCCAGGAGAGAAGCCCAAGCAAGACGCGCCCCGAGGAGCGTCTTGCCACATGTCAGCACTCGGTCTGACTGAGCGCCTCCAGGAGAGAGGCCCAAGCAAGACGCGCCCCGAGGAGCGTCTTGCCACATGTCAACAATGGGTCTGACTGAGGGCCTCCAGGAGAGAGGCCCAAGCAAGACGCGCCCCGAGGAGCGTCAGGCCACATGTCACTACTCAGTCTGACTGAGCGCCTCCAGGAGAGAGGCCCAAGCAAGACGCGCCCCGAGGAGCGTCTTGCCACATGTCAGCACTGGGTCTGACTGAGCGCCTCCAGGAGAGAGGCCCCAGCAAGACGCGCCCCGAGGAGCGTCTTGCCTTATGTCAGCACTCGGTCTGACTGAGCGCCTCCAGGAGAGAGGCCCAAGCAAGACGCGCCCCGAGGAGCGTCTTGCCACATGTCAACAATGGGTCTGACTAAGGGCCTCCAGGAGAGAGGCCCAAGCAAGATGCGCCCGGAGGAGCGTATTGCCACATGTCAACACTGGGTCTGACAGAGGGCCTCCAGGAGAGAGGCCCAAGCAAGACGCGCCCCGAGGAGCGTCTTGTCACATGTCAACACTGGGTCTTTCTGAGCGCCTCCAGGAGAGAAGCCCAAGCAAGACGCGCCCCGAGGAGCGTCTTGCCACATGTCAGCACTCGGTCTGACTGAGCGCCTCCAGGAGAGAGGCCCAAGCACGACGCGCCCCGAGGAGCGTCTTGCCACATGTCAGCACTCGATCTGACTGAGCGCCTCCAGGAGAGAGGCCCAAGCAAGACGCGCCCCGAGAAGCGTCTTGCCACATGTCAACAATGGGTCTGACTGAGGGCCTCCAGGAGAGAAACCCAAGCAACACGCGGCCCGAGGAGCGTCTTGCCACATGTCAGCACTCGGTCTGACTGAGCGCCTCCAGGAGAGAGGCCCAAGCAAGACGCGCCCCGAGGAGCGTCTTGCCTTATGTCAACACTGGGTCTGACAGAGGGCCTCCATGAGAGAGGCCCAAGCAAGACATGCCCCGAGGAGTGTCTTGACACATGTCACCACTTGGTCTGACTGAGCGCCTCCAGGAGAGAGGCCCAAGCAACACGCGCCCCGAGGAGCGTCAGGCCACATGTCACTACTCAGTCTGACTGAGCGCCTCCAGGAGAGAGGCCCAAGTAAGACGCGCCCCGAGGAGCGTATTGCCACGTGTCAACACTGGGTCTGATTGAGGGCCTTCTGGAGAGAGGCCCAAGCAAGACGCGCCCCGAGGAGCGTCTTGCCACATGTCAACAATGGTTCTTACTGAGGGCCTCCAGGAGAGAAGCCCAAGCAAGACGTGCCCCGAGGAGCTTCTTGCCACATGTCAGCACTCGGTCTGACAGAGGGCCTCCATGAGAGACGCCCAAGCAAGACGCGCCCCGAGGAGTGTCTTGCCAAATGTCAACACTGGGTCGGACTGATTGCCTCAGGGAGAGAGGTCCAAGCAAGACGCGCCCCGAGGAGCGTCTTGCCACATGTCACTACTCGGTCTGACTGAGCGCCTCAGTTAGAGAGGTCCAAGCAAGACGCGCCCCGAGAAGCGTCTTGGCACATGTCACCACTTGGTCTGTCTGAGCGCCTCCAGGAGAGAGGCCCAAGCAACACGCGCCCCGAGGAGCGTCAGGCCACATGTCACTACTCAGTCTGACTGAGCGCCTCCAGGAGAAAGGCCCAAGCAAGACGTGCCCCGTGGAACGTCTTGCCACATGTCAACAATGGGTCTGACTGAGCGCCTCAGGGAGAGAGGTCCAAGCAAGACGCGCCCCGAGGAGCGTCTTGCCAATTGTCAACAATGGGTCTGACTGAGGGCCTCCAGGAGAGAGGCCCAAATAAGACGCGCCCCGAGGAGCGTCTTGCCACATGTCAACACTGGGTCTGACTGAGGGCCTCCAGGAGAGAAGCCCAAGCAAGATGCGCCCCGAGGAGCGTCTTGCCACATGTCAGCACTCTGTCTGTGTGAGCGCCTCCAGGAGAGAGGCCCAAGCAAGACGCGCCCCGAGGAGCGTCTTGCCACATGTCAACACTGGGTCTGACAGAGGGCCTCCAGGAGAGAGGCCCAAGCAAGACGCGCCCCGAGGAGTGTCTTGCCACATGTCACCATTTGGTCTGACTGAGCGCCTCCAGGAGAGAGGCCCAAGCAAGACGCGCCCCGACGAGCGTCTTGCCACATGTCAACAATGGGTATTACTGAGGGCCTCCAGGAGAGAAGCCCAAGCAAGACGCCCCCCGAGGAGCTTCTTGCCACATGTCAGCATTCGGTCTGACTGAGCGCCTCCAGGAGAGAGGCCAAAGCAAGACGCGCCCCGAGGAGCGTCTTGACACATGTCAACACTGGGTCTGACAGAGGGCCTCCATGAGAGAGGCCCAAGCAAGACGCGCCCCGAGGAGTGTCTTGCCACATGTCAACACTGGGTCTGACAGAGGGGCTCCAGGAGAGAGGCCCAAGCAAGACGCGCCCCGAGGATTGTCTTGCCACATGTCACCACTTGGTCTGACTGAGCGCCTCCAGGAGAGAGGCCCAAGCAAGACGCGCCCCGAGGAGCGTCAGGCCACATGTCACTACTCAGTCTGACTGAGCGCCTCCAGGAGAGAGGCCCAAGCAAGACGCGTCCCGAGGAGCGTCTTGCCACGTGTCAACACTGGGTCTGATTGAGGGCCTTCTGGAGAGAGGCCCAAGCAAGACGCGCCCCGAGGAGCGTCTTGCCACATGTCAACAATGGTTCTTACTGAGGGCCTCCGGGAGAGAAGCCCAAGCAAGACGCGCCCCGAGGAGCTTCTTGCCACATGTCAGCACTCGGTCTGACTGAGCGCCTCCAGGAGAGAGGCCAAAGCAAGATGCCCCCCGAGGAGCGTCTTGACACATGTCAACACTGGGTCTGACAGAGGGCCTCCATGAGAGAGGCCCAAGCAAGACGGGCCCCGAGGAGTGTCTTGCCAAATGTCAACACTGGGTCTGACTGAGCGCCTCAGGGAGAGAGGTCCAAGCAAGACGCGCCCCGAGGAGCGTCTTGCCAATTGTCAACAATGGGTCTGACTGAGGGCCTCCAGGAGAGAAGCCCAAGCAAGATGCGCCCCGAGGAGCGTCTTGCCACATGTCAACACTGGGTCTGACTGAGCGCCTCCAGGAGAGAGGCCCAAGCAAGACACGCCCTGAGGAGCGTCTTGACACATGTCAACACTGGGTCTGACTGAGGGCCTCCATGAGAGAAGCCCAAGCAAGACGCGCCCCGAGCAGAGTCTTGCCACATGTCAACACTCGGTCTGACAGAGGGCATCCAGGAGAGAGGCCCAAGCAATACGCGCCCCGAGGAGCGTCTTGCCACATGTCACCACTGGGTCTGACTGAGCGCCTCCAGGAGAGAGGCCCAACCAAGACGCGCCCTGAGGAGCGTCTTGCCACATGCCAACACTGGGTCTGACAGAGGGCCTCCAGGAGAGAGTTCCAAGCAAGACGCGCCCCGAGGAGTGTCTTGCCACATGTCACCACTGGGTCTGACTGAGCGCCTCCAGGAGAGAGGCCCAAGCAAGACGCGCCCCAAAGAGCGTCTTGTCACATGTCAACACTGGGTCTTTCTGAGCGCCTCCAGGACAGAAGCCCAAGCAAGACGCGCCCCGAGGAGCGTCAGGCCACATGTCACTACTCAGTCTGACTGAGCGCCTCCAGGAGAGAGGCCCAAGTAAGACGCGCCCCGAGGAGCGTCTTGCCACGTGTCAACACTGGGTCTGATTGAGGGCCTTCTGGAGAGAGGCCCAAGCAAGACGCGCCCCGAGGAGCGTCTTGCCACATGTCACTACTCGGTCTGACTGAGCGCCTCCAGGAGAGAGGCCCAAGCAAGACGCGCCCCGAGGAGCATCTTGTCACATGTCAACACTGGGTCTTTCTGAGCGCCTCCAGGACAGAAGCCCAAGCAAGACGCGCCCCGAGGAGCGTCTTGCCACGTGTCAACACTGGGTCTGATTGAGGGCCTTCTGGAGAGAGGCCCAAGCAAGACGCGCCCCGAGGAGCGTCTTGCCACATGTCACTACTCGGTCTGACTGAGCGCCTCCAGGAGAGAGGCCCAAGCAAGATGTGCCCCGAGGAGCGTCTTGCCACATCTCAACAATGGGTCTGACTGAGGGCCTCCAGGAGAGAAGCCCAAGCAAGACGTGCCCCGAGGAGCGTCTTGCCACATGTCAACACTGGGTCTGACTGAGGGCCTCCAGGAGAGAGGCCCAAATAAGACGCGCCCCGAGGAGCGTCTTGCCATATGTCAACACTGGGTCTGACTGAGGGCCTCCAGGAGAGAAGCCCAAGCAAGATGCGCCCCGAGGAGCGTCTTGCCACATGTCAGCTCTCGGTCTGACTGAGCGCCTCCAGGAGAGAGGCCCAACCAAGACGCGCCCTCAGGAGCGTCTTGCCACATGCCAACACTGGGTCTGACAGAGGGCCTCCAGGAGAGAGGCCCAAGCAAGACGCGCCCCGAGGAGTGTCTTGCCACATGTCACCACTGGGTCTGACTGAGCGCCTCCAGGAGAGAGCCCCAATCAAGACGCGCCCTCAGGAGCGTCTTGCCACATGCCAACACTGGGTCTGACAGAGGGCCTCCAGGAGAGAGGCCCAAGCAAGACGCGCCCCGAGGAGTGTCTTGCCACATGTCACCACTGGGTCTGACTGAGCGCCTCCAGGAGAGAGGCCCAAGCAAGACGCGCCCCGAGGAGCTTCTTGTCACATGTCAACACTGGGTCTTTCTGAGCGCCTCCAGGACAGAAGCCCAAGCAAGACGCGCCCCGAGGAGCGTCTTTCCACATGTCTGCACTCGGTCTGACTGAGCGCCACCAGGAGAGAGGCCAAAGCAAGACGCGCCCCGAGGAGCGTCTTGCCACATGTCAACAATGGGTATGACTGAGGGCCTCCAGGAGAGAAGACCAAGCAAGACGCACCCAGAGGAGCGTCTTGCCACATGTCACCACTTGGTCTGTCTGAGCGCCTCCAGGAGAGAGGCCCAAGCAACACGCGCCCCGAGGAGCGTCAGGCCACATGTCACTACTCAGTCTGACTGAGCGCCTCCAGGAGAAAGGCCCAAGCAAGACGTGCCCCGAGGAGCGTCTTGCCACATGTCAACAATGGGTCTGACTGAGGGCCTCCAGGAGAGAAGCCCAAGCAAGACGTGCCCCGAGGAGCGTCTTGCCACATGTCAACACTGGGTCTGACTGAGGGCCTCCAGGAGAGAGGCCCAAATAAGACGCGCCCCGAGGAGCGTCTTGCCACATGTCAACACTGGGTCTGACTGAGGGCCTTCAGGAGAGAAGCCCAACAAGATGCGCCCCGAGGAGCGTCTTGCCACATGTCAGCACTCTGTCTGAGTGAGCGCCTCCAGGAGAGAGGCCCAAGCAAGACGCGCCCCGAGGAGCGTCTTGCCACATGTCAACACTGGGTCTGACAGAGGGCCTCCAGGAGAGAGGCCCAAGCAAGACGCGCCCCGAGGAGTGTCTTGCCACATGTCACCATTTGGTCTGACTGAGCGCCTCCAGGAGAGAGGCCCAAGCAAGACGCGCCCCGACGAGCGTCTTGCCACATGTCAACAATGGGTATTACTGAGGGCCTCCAGGAGAGAAGCCCAAGCAAGACGCCCCCCGAGGAGCTTCTTGCCACATGTCAGCACTCGGTCTGACTGAGCGCCTCCAGGAGAGAGGCCAAAGCAAGACGCGCCCCGAGGAGCGTCTTGACACATGTCAACACTGGGTCTGACAGAGGGCCTCCATGAGAGAGGCCCAAGCAAGACGAGCCCCGAGGAGTGTCTTGCCACATGTCAACACTGGGTCTGACAGAGGGGCTCCAGGAGAGAGGCCCAAGCAAGACGCGCCCCGAGGATTGTCTTGCCACATGTCACCACTTGGTCTGACTGAGCGCCTCCAGGAGAGAGGCCCAAGCAAGACGCGCCCCGAGGAGCGTCAGGCCACATGTCACTACTCAGTCTGACTGAGCGCCTCCAGGAGAGAGGCCCAAGCAAGACGCGTCCCGAGGAGCGTCTTGCCACATGTCAACACTGGGTCTGATTGAGGGCCTTCTGGAGAGAGGCCCAAGCAAGACGCGCCCCGAGGAGCGTCTTGCCACATGTCAACAATGGTTCTTACTGAGGGCCTCCGGGAGAGAAGCCCAAGCAAGACGCGCCCCGAGGAGCTTCTTGCCACATGTCAGCACTCGGTCTGACTGAGCGCCTCCAGGAGAGAGGCCAAAGCAAGACGCCCCCCGAGGAGCGTCTTGACACATGTCAACACTGGGTCTGACAGAGGGCCTCCATGAGAGAGGCCCAAGCAAGACGCGCCCCGAGGAGTGTCTTGCCAAATGTCAACACTGGGTCTGACTGAGCGCCTCAGGGAGAGAGGTCCAAGCAAGACGCGCCCCGAGGAGCGTCTTGCCAATTGTCAACAATGGGTCTGACTGAGGGCCTCCAGGAGAGAAGCCCAAGCAAGATGCGCCCCGAGGAGCGTCTTGCCACATGTCAACACTGGGTCTGACTGAGCGCCTCCAGGAGAGAGGCCCAAGCAAGACACGCCCTGAGGAGCGTCTTGACACATGTCAACACTGGGTCTGACTGAGGGCCTCCATGAGAGAAGCCCAAGCAAGACGCGCCCCGAGCAGAGTCTTGCCACATGTCAACACTCGGTCTGACAGAGGGCATCCAGGAGAGAGGCCCAAGCAATACGCGCCCCGAGGAGCGTCTTGCCACATGTCACCACTGGGTCTGACTGAGCGCCTCCAGGAGAGAGGCCCAACCAAGACGCGCCCTGAGGAGCGTCTTGCCACATGCCAACACTGGGTCTGACAGAGGGCCTCCAGGAGAGAGTTCCAAGCAAGACGCGCCCCGAGGAGCGTCAGGCCACATGTCACTACTCAGTCTGACTGAGCGCCTCCAGGAGAGAGGCCCAAGTAAGACGCGCCCCGAGGAGCGTCTTGCCACGTGTCAACACTGGGTCTGATTGAGGGCCTTCTGGAGAGAGGCCCAAGCAAGACGCGCCCCGAGGAGCGTCTTGCCACATGTCACTACTCGGTCTGACTGAGCGCCTCCAGGAGAGAGGCCCAAGCAAGACGCGCCCCGAGGAGCGTCTTGTCACATGTCAACACTGGGTCTTTCTGAGCGCCTCCAGGACAGAAGCCCAAGCAAGACGCGCCCCGAGGAGCGTCTTTCCACATGTCAGCACTCGGTCTGACTGAGCGCCTCCAGGAGAGAGGCCAAAGCAAGACGCGCCCCGAGGAGCGTCTTGCCACATGTCAACAATGGGTATGACTGAGGGCCTCCAGGAGAGAAGCCCAAGCAAGACGCGCCCCGAGGAGCGTCTTGACACATGTCAACACTGGGTCTGACAGAGGGCCTCCAGGAGAGAGGCCCGAGCAAGACGCACCCCGAGGAGTGTCTTGCCACATGTCACCACTTGGTCTGACTGAGCGCCTCCAGGAAAGAGGCCCAAGCAACACGCGCCCCGAGGAGCGTCAGGCCACATGTCACTACTCAGTCTGACTGAGCGCCTCCAGGAGAGAGGCCCAAGTAAGACGCGCCCTGAGGAGCGTCTTGCCACGTGTCAACACTGGGTCTGATTGAGGGCCTTCTGGAGAGAGGCCCAAGCAAGACGCGCCCCGAGGAGCGTCTTGCCACATGTCACTACTCGGTCTGACTGAGCGCCTCCAGGAGAGAGGCCCAAGCAAGATGTGCCCCGAGGAGCGTCTTGCCACATCTCAACAATGGGTCTGACTGAGGGCCTCCAGGAGAGAAGCCCAAGCAAGACGTGCCCCGAGGAGCGTCTTGCCACATGTCAACACTGGGTCTGACTGAGGGCCTCCAGGAGAGAGGCCCAAATAAGACGCGCCCCGAGGAGCGTCTTGCCATATGTCAACACTGGGTCTGACTGAGGGCCTCCAGGAGAGAAGCCCAAGCAAGATGCGCCCCGAGGAGCGTCTTGCCACATGTCAGCACTCGGTCTGACTGAGCGCCTCCAGGAGAGAGGCCCAACCAAGACGCGCCCTCAGGAGCGTCTTGCCACATGCCAACACTGGGTCTGACAGAGGGCCTCCAGGAGAGAGGCCCAAGCAAGACGCGCCCCGAGGAGTGTCTTGCCACATGTCACCACTGGGTCTGACTGAGCGCCTCCAGGAGAGAGCCCCAATCAAGACGCGCCCTCAGGAGCGTCTTGCCACATGCCAACACTGGGTCTGACAGAGGGCCTCCAGGAGAGAGGCCCAAGCAAGACGCGCCCCGAGGAGTGTCTCGCCACATGTCACCACTGGGTCTGACTGAGCGCCTCCAGGAGAGAGGCCCAAGCAAGACGCGCCCCGAGGAGCTTCTTGTCACATGTCAACACTGGGTCTTTCTGAGCGCCTCCAGGACAGAAGCCCAAGCAAGACGCGCCCCGAGGAGCGTCTTTCCACATGTCAGCACTCGGTCTGACTGAGCGCCACCAGGAGAGAGGCCAAAGCAAGACGCGCCCCGAGGAGCGTCTTGCCACATGTCAACAATGGGTATGACTGAGGGCCTCCAGGAGAGAAGCCCAAGCAAGACGCACCCAGAGGAGCGTCTTGCCACATGTCACCACTTGGTCTGTCTGAGCGCCTCCAGGAGAGAGGCCCAAGCAACACGCGCCCCGAGGAGCGTCAGGCCACATGTCACTACTCAGTCTGACTGAGCGCCTCCAGGAGAAAGGCCCAAGCAAGACGTGCCCCGAGGAGCGTCTTGCCACATGTCAACAATGGGTCTGACTGAGGGCCTCCAGGAGAGAAGCCCAAGCAAGACGTGCCCCGAGGAGCGTCTTGCCACATGTCAACACTGGGTCTGACTGAGGGCCTCCAGGAGAGAGGCCCAAATAAGACGCGCCCCGAGGAGCGTCTTGCCACATGTCAACACTGGGTCTGACTGAGGATCTCCAGGAGAGAAGCCCAAGCAAGATGCGCCCCGAGGAGCGTCTTGCCACATGTCAGCACTCTGTCTGAGTGAGCGCCTCCAGGAGAGAGGCCCAAGCAAGACGTGCCCCGAGGAGCGTCTTGCCACATGTCAACACTGGGTCTGACAGAGGGCCTCCAGGAGAGAGGCCCAAGCAAGACGCGCCCCGAGGAGTGTCTTGCCACATGTCACCATTTGGTCTGACTGAGCGCCTCCAGGAGAGAGGCCCAAGCAAGACGCGCCCCGACGAGCGTCTTGCCACATGTCAACAATGGGTATTACTGAGGGCCTCCAGGAGAGAAGCCCAAGCAAGACGCCCCCCGAGGAGCTTCTAGCCACATGTCAGCACTCGGTCTGACTGAGCGCCTCCAGGAGAGAGGCCAAAGCAAGACGCGCCCCGAGGAGCGTCTTGACACATGTCAACACTGGGTCTGACAGAGGGCCTCCATGAGAGAGGCCCAAGCAAGACGCGCCCCGAGGAGTGTCTTGCCACATGTCAACACTGGGTCTGACAGAGGGGCTCCAGGAGAGAGGCCCAAGCAAGACGCGCCCCGAGGATTGTCTTGCCACATGTCACCACTTGGTCTGACTGAGCGCCTCCAGGAGAGAGGCCCAAGCAAGACGCGCCCCGAGGAGCGTCAGGCCACATGTCACTACTCAGTCTGACTGAGCGCCTCCAGGAGAGAGGCCCAAGCAAGACGCGTCCCGAGGAGCGTCTTGCCACGTGTCAACACTGGGTCTGATTGAGGGCCTTCTGGAGAGAGGCCCAAGCAAGACGCTCCCCGAGGAGCGTCTTGCCACATGTCAACAATGGTTCTTACTGAGGGCCTCCGGGAGAGAAGCCCAAGCAAGACGCGCCCCGAGGAGCTTCTTGCCACATGTCAGCACTCGGTCTGACTGAGCGCCTCCAGGAGAGAGGCCAAAGTAAGACGCCCCCCGAGGAGCGTCTTGACACATGTCAACACTGGGTCTGACAGAGTGCCTCCATGAGAGAGGCCCAAGCAAGACGCGCCCCGAGGAGTGTCTTGCCAAATGTCAACACTGGGTCTGACTGAGCGCCTCAGGGAGAGAGGTCCAAGCAAGACGCGCCCCGAGGAGCGTCTTGCCAATTGTCAACAATGGGTCTGACTGAGGGCCTCCAGGAGAGAAGCCCAAGCAAGATGCGCCCCGAGGAGCGTCTTGCCACATGTCAACACTGGGTCTGACTGAGCGCCTCCAGGAGAGAGGCCCAAGCAAGACACGCCCTGAGGAGCGTCTTGACACATGTCAACACTGGGTCTGACTGAGGGCCTCCATGAGAGAAGCCCAAGCAAGACGCGCCCCGAGCAGAGTCTTGCCACATGTCAACACTCGGTCTGACAGAGGGCATCCAGGAGAGAGGCCCAAGCAATACGCGCCCCGAGGAGCGTCTTGCCACATGTCACCACTGGGTCTGACTGAGCGCCTCCAGGAGAGAGGCCCAACCAAGACGCGCCCTGAGGAGCGTCTTGCCACATGCCAACACTGGGTCTGACAGAGGGCCTCCAGGAGAGAGTTCCAAGCAAGACGCGCCCCGAGGAGTGTCTTGCCACATGTCACCACTGGGTCTGACTGAGCGCCTCCAGGAGAGAGGCCCAAGCAAGACGCGCCCCAAAGAGCGTCTTGTCACATGTCAACACTGGGTCTTTCTGAGCGCCTCCAGGACAGAAGCCCAAGCAAGACGCGCCCCGAGGAGCGTCAGGCCACATGTCACTACTCAGTCTGACTGAGCGCCTCCAGGAGAGAGGCCCAAGTAAGACGCGCCCCGAGGAGCGTCTTGCCACGTGTCAACACTGGGTCTGATTGAGGGCCTTCTGGAGAGAGGCCCAAGCAAGACGCGCCCCGAGGAGCGTCTTGCCACATGTCACTACTCGGTCTGACTGAGCGCCTCCAGGAGAGAGGCCCAAGCAAGACGTGCCCCGAGGAGCGTCTTGCCACATGTCAACAATGGGTCTGACTGAGGGCCTCCAGGAGAGAAGCCCAAGCAAGACGTGCCCCGAGGAGCGTCTTGCCACATGTCAACACTGGATCTGACTGAGGGCCTCCAGGAGAGAGGCCAAAATAAGACGCGCCCCGAGGAGCGTCTTGCCACATGTCAACACTGGGTCTGACTGAGGGCCTCCAGGAGAGAAGCCCAAGCAAGATGCACCCCGAGGAGCGTCTTGCCACATGTCAACACTGGGTCTGACTGAGCACCTCCAGGAGAGAGGCCCAAGCAAGACGTGCCCCCAGGAGCGTCTTGCCACATGTGAACACTGGGTCTGACTGAGCGCCTCCAGGAGAGAGGCCCAAGCAAGACGCGCCCCGAGGAGCGTCTTGCCACATGTCAACACTGGGTCTGACTGAGCGCCTCCAGGAGAGAGGCACGAGGAGCGTCTTGCCACATGCCACCTCTGGGTCTGACTGAGCGCCTCCAGGAGAGAGGCGCAAGCAAGAAACGCCCGAGGAGCGTCTTGACACATGTCAACACTGGGTTTGACTGAGCGCCTCCAGGAGAGAGGCCCCAGCAAGACGCGCCCCGAGGAGCATCTTGCCACATGTCAGCACTCGGTCTGACTGAGCGCCTCCAGGAGAGAGGCCCAAGCAAGAAGCGCCCCGAGGAGCTTCTTGCTACATGTCAACAATGGGTCTGACTGAGGGCCTCCAGGAGAGAAGCCCAAGAAAGAAGCTCCCCGAGGAGCATCGTGCCACATGTCAACACTGGGTCTGACTGAGCGCCTCCAGGAGAGAGGCTCAAGCAAGACACGCCCCGAGGAGCATCTTGACACATGTCAACACTGGGTCTGACTGAGGGCCTCCATGAGAGAAGCCCAAGCAAGACGCGCCCCGAGGAGAGTCTTGCCACATGTCAACACTGGGTCTGACAGAGGGCATCCAGGAGAGAGGCCCAAGCAATACGCGCCCCGAGGAGCGTCTTGCCACATGTCAACAATGGGTCTGACTGAGGGCCTCCAGGAGAGAAGCCAAAGCAAGACGCGCCCCGAGGAGCTTCTTTCCACATGTCAACAATGGGTCTTACTGAGGGCCTCCATGAGAGAAGCCCAAGCAAGACGCGCCCCGAGGAGTGTCTTGCCACATGTCAACACTGTGTCTGACTGAGTGCCTCCAGGAGAGAGGCCCAAGCAAGACGCGCCCCGAGGAGCGTCTTGCCACGTGTCAACACTGGGTCTGACTTAGCGCCTCCAGGAGAGAGGCCCAAGCAAGATGCGCCCCGAGGAGCGTCTTGCCACGTGTCACTACTCGGTCTAACTGAGCGCGTCCAGGAGAGAGGTCCAAGCAAGACGCGCCCCGAGGAGCGTCTTGCCAAATGTCACTACTCGGTCTGACTGAGCGCCTCCAGGAGGGAGGTCCAAGCAAGACGCGCCCCGAGGAGCGTCTTGCCACATGTCACTACTCGGTCTGACTGAGCACCTCCAGGAGAGAGGCCCAAGCAAGACGTGCCCCGAGGAGCGTCTTGCCACATGTCAACAATGGGTCTGACTGAGGGCCTCCAGGAGAGAAGCCCAAGCAAGACGCGCCCAGAGGAGCGTCTTGCCACATGTCAACACTGGGTCTGACTGAGCGCCTCCAGGAGAGAAGCCCAAGCAAGACGCGCCCCGAGGAGAGTCTTGCCACATGTCAACACTCGGTCTGACAGAGGGCATTCAGGAGAGAGGCCCAAGCAATACGCGCCCCGAGGAGCGTCTTGCCACATGTCACCACTGGGTCTAAATGAGCGCCTCCAGGAGAGAGGCCCAACCAAGACGCGCCCCGAGGAGTGTCTTGCCACATGCCAACACTGGGTCTGACTGAGCGCCTCCAGGAGAGAGGCCCAAGCAAGACGCGCCCCGAGGAGCGTCTTGCCACGTGTCAACACTGGGTCTGACTGAGCGCCTCCAGGAGAGAGGCCCAACCAAGACGCGCCCCGAGGAGTGTCTTGCCACATGCCAACACTGGGTCTGACTGAGCGCCTCCAGGAGAGAGGCCCAAGCAAGACGCGCCCCGAGGAGCGTCTTGCCACGTGTCAACACTGGGTCTGACTGAGCGCCTCCAGGAGAGAGGCCCAAGCAAGACGCGCCCCGAGGAGCGTCTTTCCACGTGTCACCACTGGGTCTGACTGAGCGCCTCCAGGAGAGAGGCCCAAGCAAGATGCGCCCCGAGGAGCGTCTTTCCACGTGTCACCACTGGGTCTGACTGAGCGCCTCCAGGAGAGAGGCCCAAGCAAGATGCGCCCCGAGGAGCGTCTTGCCACATGTCAACACTGGACTGAATGAGCGCCTCCAGGAGAGAGGGCCAAGCAAGACGCGCCCCGAGGAGCGTCTTACCACATGTCAACACTGGGTCTGACTGAGCGCCTCCAGGAGAGAGGCCCAAGAAAGACGCGCCCCGAGGAGCGTCTTGCCACATGTCAGCACTGGGTCTGACTGAGCGCCTCCAGGAGAGAGGCCTCAGCAAGACGCGCCCCGAGGAGCGTCTTGCCTTATGTCAGCACTCGGTCTGACTGAGCGCCTCCAGGAGAGAGGCCCAAGCAAGACGCGCCCCGAGGAGCGTCTTGCCACATGTCAACAATGGGTTTGACTGAGGGCCTCCAGGAGAGAGGCCCAAGCAAGATGCGCCCGGAGGAGCGTCTTGCCACATGTCAACACTGGGTCTGACAGAGGGCCTCCAGGAGAGAGGCCCAAGCAAGACACGCCCCGAGGAGCGTCTTGCCACATGTCACCACTGGGTCTGACTGAGCGCCTCCAGGAGAGAGGCCCAAGCAAGACGCGCCCCGAGGAGCGTCAGGCCACATGTCACTACTCAGTCTGACTGAGCGCCTCCAGGAGAGAGGCCCAAGCAAGACGCGCCCCGAGGAGCGTCTTGCCACATGTCAACACTGGGTCTGACAGAGGGCCTCTAGGAGAGAGGCCCAAGCAAGACGCGCCCCGAGGAGTGTCTTGCCACATGTCACCTCTGGTTCTGACTGAGCGCCTCCAGGAGAGAGGCCCAAGCAAGACGTGCCCCGAGGAGCGTCTTGTCACATGTCAACACTTGGTCTTTCTGAGCGCCTCCAGGAGAGAAGCCCAAGCAAGACGCGCCCCGAGGAGCGTCTTGCCACATGTCAACAATGGGTCTGACTGAGGGCCTCCAGGAGAGATGCCCAAGCAACACGCGGCCCGAGGAGCGTCTTGCCACATGTCATTACTCGGTCTGACTGAGCGCCTCCAGGAGAGAGGCCAAAGCAAGACGCGCCCCGAGGAGTGTCTTGACCCATGTCAACACTGGGTCTGACAGAGGGCCTCCATGAGAGAGGCCCAAGCAAGACGCGCCCCGAGGAGTGTCTTGCCACATGTCAACACTGGGTCTGACAGAGGGCCTCCAGGAGAGAGGCCCAAGCAAGACGCGCCCCGAGAAGTGTCTTGCCACATGTCACCACTTGGTCTGACTGAGCGCCTCCAGGAGAGAGGCCCAAGCAACACGCGCCCCGAGGAGTGTCAGGCCACATGTCACCACTTGGTCTGACTGAGCGCCTCCAGGAGAGAGGCCCAAGCAACACGCGCCCCGAGGAGCGTCAGGCCACATGTCACTACTCATTCTGACTGAGCGCCTCCAGGAGAGAGGCCCAAGCAAGACGCGCCCCGAGGAGCGTCTTGCCACGTGTCAACACTGGGTCTGATTGAGGGCCTTCTGGAGAGAGGCCCAAGCAAGACGCGCCCCGAGGAGCGTCTTGCCACATGTCACCACTTGGTCTGACTGAGCGCCTCCAGGAGAGAGGCCCAAGCAACACGCGCCCCGAGGAGCGTCAGGCCACATGTCACTACTCAGTCTGACTGAGCGCCTCCAGGAGAGAGGGCCAAGCAAGACGCGCCCCGAGGAGCGTCTTGCCACATGTCAACAATGGGTCTTACTGAGGGCCTCCAGGAGAGAAGCCCAAGCAAGACGCGCCCCGAGGAGCTTCTTGCCACATGTCAGCACTCGGTCTGACTGAGCGCCTCCAGGAGAAAGGCCAAAGCAAGACGCGCCCCGAGGAGCGTCTTGACACATGTCAACACTGGGTCTGACAGAGGGCCTCCATGAGAGAGGCCCAAGCAAGACGCGCCCCGAGGAGTGTCTTGCCACATGTCAACACTGGGTCTGACAGAGGGCCTCCAGGAGAGAGGCCCAAGCAAGACGCGCCCTGAGGAGTGTCTTGCCACATGTCACCACTTGGTCTGACTGAGCGCCTCCAGGAGAGAGGCCCAAGCAACACGCGCCCCGAGGAGCGTCAAGCCACATGTCACTACTCAGTCTGACTGAGCGCCTCCAGGAGAGAGGCCCAAGCAAGACGCGCCCCGAGGAGCGTCTTGCCACGTGTCAACACTGGGTCTGATTGAGGGCCTTCTGGAGAGAGGCCCAAGCAAGACGCGCCCCGAGGAGCGTCTTGCCACATGTCAACAATGGTTCTTACTGAGGGCCTCCAGGAGAGCAGCCCAAGCAAGACGCGCCCCAAGGAGCTTCTTGCCACATGTCAGCACTCGGTCTGACTGAGCGCCTCCAGGAGAGAGGCCAAAGCAAGACGCCCCCCGAGGAGCGTCTTGACACATGTCAACACTGGGTCTGACAGAGGGCCTCCATGAGAGAGGCCCAAGCAAGACGCGCCCCGAGGAGTGTCTTGCCAAATGTCAACACTGGGTCTGACTGAGCGCCTCCAGGAGAGAAGCCCAAGCAAGACGTGCCCCGAGGAGCTTCTTGCCACATGTCAGCACTCGGTCTGACTGAGCGCCTCCAGCAGAGAGGCAAAAGCAAGACGCGCCCCGAGGAGCGTCTTTCCACGTGTCACCACTGGGTCTGACTGAGCGCCTCCAGGAGAGAGGCCCAAGCAAGATGCGCCCCGAGGAGCGTCTTGCCACATGTCAGCACTCTGTCTGTGTGAGCGCCTCCAGGAGAGAGGCCCAAGCAAGACGCGCCCCGAGGAGCGTCTTGCCACATGTCAACACTGGGTCTGACAGAGGGCCTCCAGGAGAGAGGCCCAAGCAAGACGCGCCCCGAGGAGTGTCTTGCCACATGTCACCATTTGGTCTGACTGAGCGCCTCCAGGAGAGAGGCCCAAGCAAGACGCGCCCCGACGAGCGTCTTGCCACATGTCAACAATGGGTATTACTGAGGGCCTCCAGGAGAGAAGCCCAAGCAAGACGCCCCCCGAGGAGCTTCTTGCCACATGTCAGCATTCGGTCTGACTGAGCGCCTCCAGGAGAGAGGCCAAAGCAAGACGCGCCCCGAGGAGCGTCTTGACACATGTCAACACTGGGTCTGACAGAGGGCCTCCATGAGAGAGGCCCAAGCAAGACGCGCCCCGAGGAGTGTCTTGCCACATGTCAACACTGGGTCTGACAGAGGGGCTCCAGGAGAGAGGCCCAAGCAAGACGCGCCCCGAGGATTGTCTTGCCACATGTCACCACTTGGTCTGACTGAGCGCCTCCAGGAGAGAGGCCCAAGCAAGACGCGCCCCGAGGAGCGTCAGGCCACATGTCACTACTCAGTCTGACTGAGCGCCTCCAGGAGAGAGGCCCAAGCAAGACGCGTCCCGAGGAGCGTCTTGCCATGTGTCAACACTGGGTCTGATTGAGGGCCTTCTGGAGAGAGGCCCAAGCAAGACGCGCCCCGAGGAGCGTCTTGCCACATGTCAACAATGGTTCTTACTGAGGGCCTCCGGGAGAGAAGCCCAAGCAAGACGCGCCCCGAGGAGCTTCTTGCCACATGTCAGCACTCGGTCTGACTGAGCGCCTCCAGGAGAGAGGCCAAAGCAAGATGCCCCCCGAGGAGCGTCTTGACACATGTCAACACTGGGTCTGACAGAGGGCCTCCATGAGAGAGGCCCAAGCAAGACGCGCCCCGAGGAGTGTCTTGCCAAATGTCAACACTGGGTCTGACTGAGCGCCTCAGGGAGAGAGGTCCAAGCAAGACGCGCCCCGAGGAGCGTCTTGCCAATTGTCAACAATGGGTCTGACTGAGGGCCTCCAGGAGAGAAGCCCAAGCAAGATGCGCCCCGAGGAGCGTCTTGCCACATGTCAACACTGGGTCTGACTGAGCGCCTCCAGGAGAGAGGCCCAAGCAAGACACGCCCTGAGGAGCGTCTTGACACATGTCAACACTGGGTCTGACTGAGGGCCTCCATGAGAGAAGCCCAAGCAAGACGCGCCCCGAGCAGAGTCTTGCCACATGTCAACACTCGGTCTGACAGAGGGCATCCAGGAGAGAGGCCCAAGCAATACGCGCCCCGAGGAGCGTCTTGCCACATGTCACCACTGGGTCTGACTGAGCGCCTCCAGGAGAGAGGCCCAACCAAGACGCGCCCTGAGGAGCGTCTTGCCACATGCCAACACTGGGTCTGACAGAGGGCCTCCAGGAGAGAGTTCCAAGCAAGACGCGCCCCGAGGAGTGTCTTGCCACATGTCACCACTGGGTCTGACTGAGCGCCTCCAGGAGAGAGGCCCAAGCAAGACGCGCCCCAAAGAGCGTCTTGTCACATGTCAACACTGGGTCTTTCTGAGCGCCTCCAGGACAGAAGCCCAAGCAAGACGCGCCCCGAGGAGCGTCAGGCCACATGTCACTACTCAGTCTGACTGAGCGCCTCCAGGAGAGAGGCCCAAGTAAGACGCGCCCCGAGGAGCGTCTTGCCACGTGTCAACACTGGGTCTGATTGAGGGCCTTCTGGAGAGAGGCCCAATCAAGACGCGCCCCGAGGAGCGTCTTGCCACATGTCACTACTCGGTCTGACTGAGCGCCTCCAGGAGAGAGGCCCAAGCAAGACGCGCCCCGAGGAGCGTCTTGTCACATGTCAACACTGGGTCTTTCTGAGCGCCTCCAGGACAGAAGCCCAAGCAAGACGCGCCCCGAGGAGCGTCTTGCCACGTGTCAACACTGGGTCTGATTGAGGGCCTTCTGGAGAGAGGCCCAAGCAAGACGCGCCCCGAGGAGCGTCTTGCCACATGTCACTACTCGGTCTGACTGAGCGCCTCCAGGAGAGAGGCCCAAGCAAGATGTGCCCCGAGGAGCGTCTTGCCACATCTCAACAATGGGTCTGACTGAGGGCCTCCAGGAGAGAAGCCCAAGCAAGACGTGCCCCGAGGAGCGTCTTGCCACATGTCAACACTGGGTCTGACTGAGGGCCTCCAGGAGAGAGGCCCAAATAAGACGCGCCCCGAGGAGCGTCTTGCCATATGTCAACACTGGGTCTGACTGAGGGCCTCCAGGAGAGAAGCCCAAGCAAGATGCGCCCCGAGGAGCGTCTTGCCACATGTCAGCTCTCGGTCTGACTGAGCGCCTCCAGGAGAGAGGCCCAACCAAGACGCGCCCTCAGGAGCGTCTTGCCACATGCCAACACTGGGTCTGACAGAGGGCCTCCAGGAGAGAGGCCCAAGCAAGACGCGCCCCGAGGAGTGTCTTGCCACATGTCACCACTGGGTCTGACTGAGCGCCTCCAGGAGAGAGCCCCAATCAAGACGCGCCCTCAGGAGCGTCTTGCCACATGCCAACACTGGGTCTGACAGAGGGCCTCCAGGAGAGAGGCCCAAGCAAGATGCGCCCCGAGGAGTGTCTTGCCACATGTCACCACTGGGTCTGACTGAGCGCCTCCAGGAGAGAGGCCCAAGCAAGACGCGCCCCGAGGAGCTTCTTGTCACATGTCAACACTGGGTCTTTCTGAGCGCCTCCAGGACAGAAGCCCAAGCAAGACGCGCCCCGAGGAGCGTCTTTCCACATGTCTGCACTCGGTCTGACTGAGCGCCACCAGGAGAGAGGCCAAAGCAAGACGCGCCCCGAGGAGCGTCTTGCCACATGTCAACAATGGGTATGACTGAGGGCCTCCAGGAGAGAAGACCAAGCAAGACGCACCCAGAGGAGCGTCTTGCCACATGTCACCACTTGGTCTGTCTGAGCGCCTCCAGGAGAGAGGCCCAAGCAACACGCGCCCCGAGGAGCGTCAGGCCACATGTCACTACTCAGTCTGACTGAGCGCCTCCAGGAGAAAGGCCCAAGCAAGACGTGCCCCGAGGAGCGTCTTGCCACATGTCAACAATGGGTCTGACTGAGGGCCTCCAGGAGAGAAGCCCAAGCAAGACGTGCCCCGAGGAGCGTCTTGCCACATGTCAACACTGGGTCTGACTGAGGGCCTCCAGGAGAGAGGCCCAAATAAGACGCGCCCCGAGGAGCGTCTTGCCACATGTCAACACTGGGTCTGACTGAGGGCCTTCAGGAGAGAAGCCCAACAAGATGCGCCCCGAGGAGCGTCTTGCCACATGTCAGCACTCTGTCTGAGTGAGCGCCTCCAGGAGAGAGGCCCAAGCAAGACGCGCCCCGAGGAGCGTCTTGCCACATGTCAACACTGGGTCTGACAGAGGGCCTCCAGGAGAGAGGCCCAAGCAAGACGCGCCCCGAGGAGTGTCTTGCCACATGTCACCATTTGGTCTGACTGAGCGCCTCCAGGAGAGAGGCCCAAGCAAGACGCGCCCCGACGAGCGTCTTGCCACATGTCAACAATGGGTATTACTGAGGGCCTCCAGGAGAGAAGCCCAAGCAAGACGCCCCCCGAGGAGCTTCTTGCCACATGTCAGCACTCGGTCTGACTGAGCGCCTCCAGGAGAGAGGCCAAAGCAAGACGCGCCCCGAGGAGCGTCTTGACACATGTCAACACTGGGTCTGACAGAGGGCCTCCATGAGAGAGGCCCAAGCAAGACGAGCCCCGAGGAGTGTCTTGCCACATGTCAACACTGGGTCTGACAGAGGGGCTCCAGGAGAGAGGCCTAAGCAAGACGCGCCCCGAGGATTGTCTTGCCACATGTCACCACTTGGTCTGACTGAGCGCCTCCAGGAGAGAGGCCCAAGCAAGACGCGCCCCGAGGAGCGTCAGGCCACATGTCACTACTCAGTCTGACTGAGCGCCTCCAGGAGAGAGGCCCAAGCAAGACGCGTCCCGAGGAGCGTCTTGCCACGTGTCAACACTGGGTCTGATTGAGGGCCTTCTGGAGAGAGGCCCAAGCAAGACGCGCCCCGAGGAGCGTCTTGCCACATGTCAACAATGGTTCTTACTGAGGGCCTCCGGGAGAGAAGCCCAAGCAAGACGCGCCCCGAGGAGCTTCTTGCCACATGTCAGCACTCGGTCTGACTGAGCGCCTCCAGGAGAGAGGCCAAAGCAAGACGCCCCCCGAGGAGCGTCTTGACACATGTCAACACTGGGTCTGACAGAGGGCCTCCATGAGAGAGGCCCAAGCAAGACGCGCCCCGAGGAGTGTCTTGCCAAATGTCAACACTGGGTCTGACTGAGCGCCTCAGGGAGAGAGGTCCAAGCAAGACGCGCCCCGAGGAGCGTCTTGCCAATTGTCAACAATGGGTCTGACTGAGGGCCTCCAGGAGAGAAGCCCAAGCAAGATGCGCCCCGAGGAGCGTCTTGCCACATGTCAACACTGGGTCTGACTGAGCGCCTCCAGGAGAGAGGCCCAAGCAAGACACGCCCTGAGGAGCGTCTTGACACATGTCAACACTGGGTCTGACTGAGGGCCTCCATGAGAGAAGCCCAAGCAAGACGCGCCCCGAGCAGAGTCTTGCCACATGTCAACACTCGGTCTGACAGAGGGCATCCAGGAGAGAGGCCCAAGCAATACGCGCCCCGAGGAGCGTCTTGCCACATGTCACCACTGGGTCTGACTGAGCGCCTCCAGGAGAGAGGCCCAACCAAGACGCGCCCTGAGGAGCGTCTTGCCACATGCCAACACTGGGTCTGACAGAGGGCCTCCAGGAGAGAGTTCCAAGCAAGACGCGCCCCGAGGAGCGTCAGGCCACATGTCACTACTCAGTCTGACTGAGCGCCTCCAGGAGAGAGGCCCAAGTAAGACGCGCCCCGAGGAGCGTCTTGCCACGTGTCAACACTGGGTCTGATTGAGGGCCTTCTGGAGAGAGGCCCAAGCAAGACGCGCCCCGAGGAGCGTCTTGCCACATGTCACTACTCGGTCTGACTGAGCGCCTCCAGGAGAGAGGCCCAAGCAAGACGCGCCCCGAGGAGCGTCTTGTCACATGTCAACACTGGGTCTTTCTGAGCGCCTCCAGGACAGAAGCCCAAGCAAGACGCGCCCCGAGGAGCGTCTTTCCACATGTCAGCACTCGGTCTGACTGAGCGCCTCCAGGAGAGAGGCCAAAGCAAGACGCGCCCCGAGGAGCGTCTTGCCACATGTCAACAATGGGTATGACTGAGGGCCTCCAGGAGAGAAGCCCAAGCAAGACGCGCCCCGAGGAGCGTCTTGACACATGTCAACACTGGGTCTGACAGAGGGCCTCCAGGAGAGAGGCCCGAGCAAGACGCACCCCGAGGAGTGTCTTGCCACATGTCACCACTTGGTCTGACTGAGCGCCTCCAGGAAAGAGGCCCAAGCAACACGCGCCCCGAGGAGCGTCAGGCCACATGTCACTACTCAGTCTGACTGAGCGCCTCCAGGAGAGAGGCCCAAGTAAGACGCGCCCTGAGGAGCGTCTTGCCACGTGTCAACACTGGGTCTGATTGAGGGCCTTCTGGAGAGAGGCCCAAGCAAGACGCGCCCCGAGGAGCGTCTTGCCACATGTCACTACTCGGTCTGACTGAGCGCCTCCAGGAGAGAGGCCCAAGCAAGATGTGCCCCGAGGAGCGTCTTGCCACATCTCAACAATGGGTCTGACTGAGGGCCTCCAGGAGAGAAGCCCAAGCAAGACGTGCCCCGAGGAGCGTCTTGCCACATGTCAACACTGGGTCTGACTGAGGGCCTCCAGGAGAGAGGCCCAAATAAGACGCGCCCCGAGGAGCGTCTTGCCATATGTCAACACTGGGTCTGACTGAGGGCCTCCAGGAGAGAAGCCCAAGCAAGATGCGCCCCGAGGAGCGTCTTGCCACATGTCAGCACTCGGTCTGACTGAGCGCCTCCAGGAGAGAGGCCCAACCAAGACGCGCCCTCAGGAGCGTCTTGCCACATGCCAACACTGGGTCTGACAGAGGGCCTCCAGGAGAGAGGCCCAAGCAAGACGCGCCCCGAGGAGTGTCTTGCCACATGTCACCACTGGGTCTGACTGAGCGCCTCCAGGAGAGAGCCCCAATCAAGACGCGCCCTCAGGAGCGTCTTGCCACATGCCAACACTGGGTCTGACAGAGGGCCTCCAGGAGAGAGGCCCAAGCAAGACGCGCCCCGAGGAGTGTCTCGCCACATGTCACCACTGGGTCTGACTGAGCGCCTCCAGGAGAGAGGCCCAAGCAAGACGCGCCCCGAGGAGCTTCTTGTCACATGTCAACACTGGGTCTTTCTGAGCGCCTCCAGGACAGAAGCCCAAGCAAGACGCGCCCCGAGGAGCGTCTTTCCACATGTCAGCACTCGGTCTGACTGAGCGCCACCAGGAGAGAGGCCAAAGCAAGACGCGCCCCGAGGAGCGTCTTGCCACATGTCAACAATGGGTATGACTGAGGGCCTCCAGGAGAGAAGCCCAAGCAAGACGCACCCAGAGGAGCGTCTTGCCACATGTCACCACTTGGTCTGTCTGAGCGCCTCCAGGAGAGAGGCCCAAGCAACACGCGCCCCGAGGAGCGTCAGGCCACATGTCACTACTCAGTCTGACTGAGCGCCTCCAGGAGAAAGGCCCAAGCAAGACGTGCCCCGAGGAGCGTCTTGCCACATGTCAACAATGGGTCTGACTGAGGGCCTCCAGGAGAGAAGCCCAAGCAAGACGTGCCCCGAGGAGCGTCTTGCCACATGTCAACACTGGGTCTGACTGAGGGCCTCCAGGAGAGAGGCCCAAATAAGACGCGCCCCGAGGAGCGTCTTGCCACATGTCAACACTGGGTCTGACTGAGGGCCTCCAGGAGAGAAGCCCAAGCAAGATGCGCCCCGAGGAGCGTCTTGCCACATGTCAGCACTCTGTCTGAGTGAGCGCCTCCAGGAGAGAGGCCCAAGCAAGACGTGCCCCGAGGAGCGTCTTGCCACATGTCAACACTGGGTCTGACAGAGGGCCTCCAGGAGAGAGGCCCAAGCAAGACGCGCCCCGAGGAGTGTCTTGCCACATGTCACCATTTGGTCTGACTGAGCGCCTCCAGGAGAGAGGCCCAAGCAAGACGCGCCCCGACGAGCGTCTTGCCACATGTCAACAATGGGTATTACTGAGGGCCTCCAGGAGAGAAGCCCAAGCAAGACGCCCCCCGAGGAGCTTCTTGCCACATGTCAGCACTCGGTCTGACTGAGCGCCTCCAGGAGAGAGGCCAAAGCAAGACGCGCCCCGAGGAGCGTCTTGACACATGTCAACACTGGGTCTGACAGAGGGCCTCCATGAGAGAGGCCCAAGCAAGACGCGCCCCGAGGAGTGTCTTGCCACATGTCAACACTGGGTCTGACAGAGGGGCTCCAGGAGAGAGGCCCAAGCAAGACGCGCCCCGAGGATTGTCTTGCCACATGTCACCACTTGGTCTGACTGAGCGCCTCCAGGAGAGAGGCCCAAGCAAGACGCGCCCCGAGGAGCGTCAGGCCACATGTCACTACTCAGTCTGACTGAGCGCCTCCAGGAGAGAGGCCCAAGCAAGACGCGTCCCGAGGAGCGTCTTGCCACGTGTCAACACTGGGTCTGATTGAGGGCCTTCTGGAGAGAGGCCCAAGCAAGACGCTCCCCGAGGAGCGTCTTGCCACATGTCAACAATGGTTCTTACTGAGGGCCTCCGGGAGAGAAGCCCAAGCAAGACGCGCCCCGAGGAGCTTCTTGCCACATGTCAGCACTCGGTCTGACTGAGCGCCTCCAGGAGAGAGGCCAAAGTAAGACGCCCCCCGAGGAGCGTCTTGACACTTGTCAACACTGGGTCTGACAGAGTGCCTCCATGAGAGAGGCCCAAGCAAGACGCGCCCCGAGGAGTGTCTTGCCAAATGTCAACACTGGGTCTGACTGAGCGCCTCAGGGAGAGAGGTCCAAGCAAGACGCGCCCCGAGGAGCGTCTTGCCAATTGTCAACAATGGGTCTGACTGAGGGCCTCCAGGAGAGAAGCCCAAGCAAGATGCGCCCCGAGGAGCGTCTTGCCACATGTCAACACTGGGTCTGACTGAGCGCCTCCAGGAGAGAGGCCCAAGCAAGACACGCCCTGAGGAGCGTCTTGACACATGTCAACACTGGGTCTGACTGAGGGCCTCCATGAGAGAAGCCCAAGCAAGACGCGCCCCGAGCAGAGTCTTGCCACATGTCAACACTCGGTCTGACAGAGGGCATCCAGGAGAGAGGCCCAAGCAATACGCGCCCCGAGGAGCGTCTTGCCACATGTCACCACTGGGTCTGACTGAGCGCCTCCAGGAGAGAGGCCCAACCAAGACGCGCCCTGAGGAGCGTCTTGCCACATGCCAACACTGGGTCTGACAGAGGGCCTCCAGGAGAGAGTTCCAAGCAAGACGCGCCCCGAGGAGTGTCTTGCCACATGTCACCACTGGGTCTGACTGAGCGCCTCCAGGAGAGAGGCCCAAGCAAGACGCGCCCCAAAGAGCGTCTTGTCACATGTCAACACTGGGTCTTTCTGAGCGCCTCCAGGACAGAAGCCCAAGCAAGACGCGCCCCGAGGAGCGTCAGGCAACATGTCACTACTCAGTCTGACTGAGCGCCTCCAGGAGAGAGGCCCAAGTAAGACGCGCCCCGAGGAGCGTCTTGCCACGTGTCAACACTGGGTCTGATTGAGGGCCTTCTGGAGAGAGGCCCAAGCAAGACGCGCCCCGAGGAGCGTCTTGCCACATGTCACTACTCGGTCTGACTGAGCGCCTCCAGGAGAGAGGCCCAAGCAAGACGTGCCCCGAGGAGCGTCTTGCCACATGTCAACAATGGGTCTGACTGAGGGCCTCCAGGAGAGAAGCCCAAGCAAGACGTGCCCCGAGGAGCGTCTTGCCACATGTCAACACTGGATCTGACTGAGGGCCTCCAGGAGAGAGGCCCAAATAAGACGCGCCCCGAGGAGCGTCTTGCCACATGTCAACACTGGGTCTGACTGAGGGCCTCCAGGAGAGAAGCCCAAGCAAGATGCACCCCGAGGAGCGTCTTGCCACATGTCAACACTGGGTCTGACTGAGCACCTCCAGGAGAGAGGCCCAAGCAAGACGTGCCCCCAGGAGCGTCTTGCCACATGTGAACACTGGGTCTGACTGAGCGCCTCCAGGAGAGAGGCCCAAGCAAGACGCGCCCCGAGGAGCGTCTTGCCACATGTCAACACTGGGTCTGACTGAGCGCCTCCAGGAGAGAGGCACGAGGAGCGTCTTGCCACATGCCACCTCTGGGTCTGACTGAGCGCCTCCAGGAGAGAGGCGCAAGCAAGAAACGCCCGAGGAGCGTCTTGACACATGTCAACACTGGGTTTGACTGAGCGCCTCCAGGAGAGAGGCCCCAGCAAGACGCGCCCCGAGGAGCATCTTGCCACATGTCAGCACTCGGTCTGACTGAGCGCCTCCAGGAGAGAGGCCCAAGCAAGAAGCGCCCCGAGGAGCTTCTTGCTACATGTCAACAATGGGTCTGACTGAGGGCCTCCAGGAGAGAAGCCCAAGAAAGAAGCTCCCCGAGGAGCATCGTGCCACATGTCAACACTGGGTCTGACTGAGCGCCTCCAGGAGAGAGGCTCAAGCAAGACACGCCCCGAGGAGCATCTTGACACATGTCAACACTGGGTCTGACTGAGGGCCTCCATGAGAGAAGCCCAAGCAAGACGCGCCCCGAGGAGAGTCTTGCCACATGTCAACACTGGGTCTGACAGAGGGCATCCAGGAGAGAGGCCCAAGCAATACGCGCCCCGAGGAGCGTCTTGCCACATGTCAACAATGGGTCTGACTGAGGGCCTCCAGGAGAGAAGCCAAAGCAAGACGCGCCCCGAGGAGCTTCTTTCCACATGTCAACAATGGGTCTTACTGAGGGCCTCCATGAGAGAAGCCCAAGCAAGACGCGCCCCGAGGAGTGTCTTGCCACATGTCAACACTGTGTCTGACTGAGTGCCTCCAGGAGAGAGGCCCAAGCAAGACGCGCCCCGAGGAGCGTCTTGCCACGTGTCAACACTGGGTCTGACTTAGCGCCTCCAGGAGAGAGGCCCAAGCAAGATGCGCCCCGAGGAGCGTCTTGCCACGTGTCACTACTCGGTCTAACTGAGCGCGTCCAGGAGAGAGGTCCAAGCAAGACGCGCCCCGAGGAGCGTCTTGCCAAATGTCACTACTCGGTCTGACTGAGCGCCTCCAGGAGGGAGGTCCAGGCAAGACGCGCCCCGAGGAGCGTCTTGCCACATGTCACTACTCGGTCTGACTGAGCACCTCCAGGAGAGAGGCCCAAGCAAGACGTGCCCCGAGGAGCGTCTTGCCACATGTCAACAATGGGTCTGACTGAGGGCCTCCAGGAGAGAAGCCCAAGCAAGACGCGCCCAGAGGAGCGTCTTGCCACATGTCAACACTGGGTCTGACTGAGCGCCTCCAGGAGAGAAGCCCAAGCAAGACGCGCCCCGAGGAGAGTCTTGCCACATGTCAACACTCGGTCTGACAGAGGGCATTCAGGAGAGAGGCCCAAGCAATACGCGCCCCGAGGAGCGTCTTGCCACATGTCACCACTGGGTCTAAATGAGCGCCTCCAGGAGAGAGGCCCAACCAAGACGCGCCCCGAGGAGTGTCTTGCCACATGCCAACACTGGGTCTGACTGAGCGCCTCCAGGAGAGAGGCCCAAGCAAGACGCGCCCCGAGGAGCGTCTTGCCACGTGTCAACACTGGGTCTGACTGAGCGCCTCCAGGAGAGAGGCCCAACCAAGACGCGCCCCGAGGAGTGTCTTGCCACATGCCAACACTGGGTCTGACTGAGCGCCTCCAGGAGAGAGGCCCAAGCAAGACGCGCCCCGAGGAGCGTCTTGCCACGTGTCAACACTGGGTCTGACTGAGCGCCTCCAGGAGAGAGGCCCAAGCAAGACGCGCCCCGAGGAGCGTCTTTCCACGTGTCACCACTGGGTCTGACTGAGCGCCTCCAGGAGAGAGGCCCAAGCAAGATGCGCCCCGAGGAGCGTCTTTCCACGTGTCACCACTGGGTCTGACTGAGCGCCTCCAGGAGAGAGGCCCAAGCAAGATGCGCCCCGAGGAGCGTCTTGCCACATGTCAACACTGGACTGACTGAGCGCCTCCAGGAGAGAGGGCCAAGCAAGACGCGCCCCGAGGAGCGTCTTACCACATGTCAACACTGGGTCTGACTGAGCGCCTCCAGGAGAGAGGCCCAAGAAAGACGCGCCCCGAGGAGCGTCTTGCCACATGTCAGCACTGGGTCTGACTGAGCGCCTCCAGGAGAGAGGCCTCAGCAAGACGCGCCCCGAGGAGCGTCTTGCCTTATGTCAGCACTCGGTCTGACTGAGCGCCTCCAGGAGAGAGGCCCAAGCAAGACGCGCCCCGAGGAGCGTCTTGCCACATGTCAACAATGGGTTTGACTGAGGGCCTCCAGGAGAGAGGCCCAAGCAAGATGCGCCCGGAGGAGCGTCTTGCCACATGTCAACACTGGGTCTGACAGAGGGCCTCCAGGAGAGAGGCCCAAGCAAGACACGCCCCGAGGAGCGTCTTGCCACATGTCACCACTGGGTCTGACTGAGCGCCTCCAGGAGAGAGGCCCAAGCAAGACGCGCCCCGAGGAGCGTCAGGCCACATGTCACTACTCAGTCTGACTGAGCGCCTCCAGGAGAGAGGCCCAAGCAAGACGCGCCCCGAGGAGCGTCTTGCCACATGTCAACACTGGGTCTGACAGAGGGCCTCTAGGAGAGAGGCCCAAGCAAGACGCGCCCCGAGGAGTGTCTTGCCACATGTCACCTCTGGTTCTGACTGAGCGCCTCCAGGAGAGAGGCCCAAGCAAGACGTGCCCCGAGGAGCGTCTTGTCACATGTCAACACTTGGTCTTTCTGAGCGCCTCCAGGAGAGAAGCCCAAGCAAGACGCGCCCCGAGGAGCGTCTTGCCACATGTCAACAATGGGTCTGACTGAGGGCCTCCAGGAGAGATGCCCAAGCAACACGCGGCCCGAGGAGCGTCTTGCCACATGTCATTACTCGGTCTGACTGAGCGCCTCCAGGAGAGAGGCCAAAGCAAGACGCGCCCCGAGGAGTGTCTTGACCCATGTCAACACTGGGTCTGACAGAGGGCCTCCATGAGAGAGGCCCAAGCAAGACGCGCCCCGAGGAGTGTCTTGCCACATGTCAACACTGGGTCTGACAGAGGGCCTCCAGGAGAGAGGCCCAAGCAAGACGCGCCCCGAGAAGTGTCTTGCCACATGTCACCACTTGGTCTGACTGAGCGCCTCCAGGAGAGAGGCCCAAGCAACACGCGCCCCGAGGAGTGTCAGGCCACATGTCACCACTTGGTCTGACTGAGCGCCTCCAGGAGAGAGGCCCAAGCAACACGCGCCCCGAGGAGCGTCAGGCCACATGTCACTACTCATTCTGACTGAGCGCCTCCAGGAGAGAGGCCCAAGCAAGACGCGCCCCGAGGAGCGTCTTGCCACGTGTCAACACTGGGTCTGATTGAGGGCCGTCTGGAGAGAGGCCCAAGCAAGACGCGCCCCGAGGAGCGTCTTGCCACATGTCACCACTTGGTCTGACTGAGCGCCTCCAGGAGAGAGGCCCAAGCAACACGCGCCCCGAGGAGCGTCAGGCCACATGTCACTACTCAGTCTGACTGAGCGCCTCCAGGAGAGAGGGCCAAGCAAGACGCGCCCCGAGGAGCGTCTTGCCACATGTCAACAATGGGTCTTACTGAGGGCCTCCAGGAGAGAAGCCCAAGCAAGACGCGCCCCGAGGAGCTTCTTGCCACATGTCAGCACTCGGTCTGACTGAGCGCCTCCAGGAGAAAGGCCAAAGCAAGACGCGCCCCGAGGAGCGTCTTGACACATGTCAACACTGGGTCTGACAGAGGGCCTCCATGAGAGAGGCCCAAGCAAGACGCGCCCCGAGGAGTGTCTTGCCACATGTCAACACTGGGTCTGACAGAGGGCCTCCAGGAGAGAGGCCCAAGCAAGACGCGCCCTGAGGAGTGTCTTGCCACATGTCACCACTTGGTCTGACTGAGCGCCTCCAGGAGAGAGGCCCAAGCAACACGCGCCCCGAGGAGCGTCAAGCCACATGTCACTACTCAGTCTGACTGAGCGCCTCCAGGAGAGAGGCCCAAGCAAGACGCGCCCCGAGGAGCGTCTTGCCACGTGTCAACACTGGGTCTGATTGAGGGCCTTCTGGAGAGAGGCCCAAGCAAGACGCGCCCCGAGGAGCGTCTTGCCACATGTCAACAATGGTTCTTACTGAGGGCCTCCAGGAGAGCAGCCCAAGCAAGACGCGCCCCAAGGAGCTTCTTGCCACATGTCAGCACTCGGTCTGACTGAGCGCCTCCAGGAGAGAGGCCAAAGCAAGACGCCCCCCGAGGAGCGTCTTGACACATGTCAACACTGGGTCTGACAGAGGGCCTCCATGAGAGAGGCCCAAGCAAGACGCGCCCCGAGGAGTGTCTTGCCAAATGTCAACACTGGGTCTGACTGAGCGCCTCCAGGAGAGAAGCCCAAGCAAGACGTGCCCCGAGGAGCTTCTTGCCACATGTCAGCACTCGGTCTGACTGAGCGCCTCCAGCAGAGAGGCAAAAGCAAGACGCGCCCCGAGGAGCGTCTTTCCACGTGTAACCACTGGGTCTGACTGAGCGCCTCCAGGAGAGAGGCCCAAGCAAGATGCGCCCCGAGGAGCGTCTTGCCACATGTCAACAATGGGTCTGACTGAGCGCCTCCAGGAGAGAGGGCCAAGAAAGACGCGCCCCGAGGAGCGTCTTACCACATGTCAACACTGGGTCTGACTGAGCGCCTCCAGGAGAGAGGCCCAAGAAAGACGCGCCCCGAGGAGCGTCTTGCCACATGTCAGCACTGGGTCTGACTGAGCACCTCCAGGAGAGAGGCCCCAGCAAGACGCGCCCCGAGGAGCGTCTTGCCTTATGTCAGCACTCGGACTGACTGAGCACCTCCAGGAGAGAGGCCCAAGCAAGACGCGCCCCGAGGAGTGTCTTGACACATGTCAACAATGGGTCTGACTGAGGGCCTCCAGGAGAGAGGCCCAAGCAAGATGCGCCCGGAGGAGCGTCTTGCCACATGTCAACACTGGGTAAGACAGAGGGCCTCCAGGAGAGAGGCCCAAGCAAGACGCGCCCCGAGGAGTGTCTTGCCACATGTCACCACTGGGTCTGACTGAGCGCCTCCAGGAGAGAGGCCCAAGCAAGACGCGCCCCGAGGAGCGTCAGGCCACATGTCACTACTCAGTCTGACTGAGCGCCTCCAGGAGAGAGGCCCAAGCAAGACGCGCCCCGAGGAGTGTCTTGCCACATGTCAGCACTGGGTCTGACTGAGCGCCTCCAGGAGAGAGGCCCAAGCAAGACGCGCCCCGAGGAGTGTCTTGCCACATGTCACCTCTGGTTCTGACTGAGCGCCTCCAGGAGAGAGGCCCAAGCAAGACGTGCCCCGAGGAGCGTCTTGTCACATGTCAACACTTGGTCTTTCTGAGCGCCTCCAGGAGAGAAGCCCAAGCAAGAAGCGCCCCGAGGAGCGTCTTGCCACATGTCAACAATGGTTCTTACTGAGGGCCTCCGGGAGAGAAGCCCAAGCAAGACGCGCCCCGAGGAGCTTCTTGCCACATGTCAGCACTCGGTCTGACTGAGCGCCTCCAGGAGAGAGGCCAAAGTAAGACGCCCCCCGAGGAGCGTCTTGACACTTGTCAACACTGGGTCTGACAGAGTGCCTCCATGAGAGAGGCCCAAGCAAGACGCGCCCCGAGGAGTGTCTTGCCAAATGTCAACACTGGGTCTGACTGAGCGCCTCAGGGAGAGAGGTCCAAGCAAGACGCGCCCCGAGGAGCGTCTTGCCAATTGTCAACAATGGGTCTGACTGAGGGCCTCCAGGAGAGAAGCCCAAGCAAGATGCGCCCCGAGGAGCGTCTTGCCACATGTCAACACTGGGTCTGACTGAGCGCCTCCAGGAGAGAGGCCCAAGCAAGACACGCCCTGAGGAGCGTCTTGACACATGTCAACACTGGGTCTGACTGAGGGCCTCCATGAGAGAAGCCCAAGCAAGACGCGCCCCGAGCAGAGTCTTGCCACATGTCAACACTCGGTCTGACAGAGGGCATCCAGGAGAGAGGCCCAAGCAATACGCGCCCCGAGGAGCGTCTTGCCACATGTCACCACTGGGTCTGACTGAGCGCCTCCAGGAGAGAGGCCCAACCAAGACGCGCCCTGAGGAGCGTCTTGCCACATGCCAACACTGGGTCTGACAGAGGGCCTCCAGGAGAGAGTTCCAAGCAAGACGCGCCCCGAGGAGTGTCTTGCCACATGTCACCACTGGGTCTGACTGAGCGCCTCCAGGAGAGAGGCCCAAGCAAGACGCGCCCCAAAGAGCGTCTTGTCACATGTCAACACTGGGTCTTTCTGAGCGCCTCCAGGACAGAAGCCCAAGCAAGACGCGCCCCGAGGAGCGTCAGGCCACATGTCACTACTCAGTCTGACTGAGCGCCTCCAGGAGAGAGGCCCAAGTAAGACGCGCCCCGAGGAGCGTCTTGCCACGTGTCAACACTGGGTCTGATTGAGGGCCTTCTGGAGAGAGGCCCAAGCAAGACGCGCCCCGAGGAGCGTCTTGCCACATGTCACTACTCGGTCTGACTGAGCGCCTCCAGGAGAGAGGCCCAAGCAAGACGTGCCCCGAGGAGCGTCTTGCCACATGTCAACAATGGGTCTGACTGAGGGCCTCCAGGAGAGAAGCCCAAGCAAGACGTGCCCCGAGGAGCGTCTTGCCACATGTCAACACTGGATCTGACTGAGGGCCTCCAGGAGAGAGGTCCAAATAAGACGCGCCCCGAGGAGCGTCTTGCCACATGTCAACACTGGGTCTGACTGAGGGCCTCCAGGAGAGAAGCCCAAGCAAGATGCACCCCGAGGAGCGTCTTGCCACATGTCAACACTGGGTCTGACTGAGCACCTCCAGGAGAGAGGCCCAAGCAAGACGTGCCCCCAGGAGCGTCTTGCCACATGTGAACACTGGGTCTGACTGAGCGCCTCCAGGAGAGAGGCCCAAGCAAGACGCGCCCCGAGGAGCGTCTTGCCACATGTCAACACTGGGTCTGACTGAGCGCCTCCAGGAGAGAGGCACGAGGAGCGTCTTGCCACATGCCACCTCTGGGTCTGACTGAGCGCCTCCAGGAGAGAGGCGCAAGCAAGAAACGCCCGAGGAGCGTCTTGACACATGTCAACACTGGGTTTGACTGAGCGCCTCCAGGAGAGAGGCCCCAGCAAGACGCGCCCCGAGGAGCATCTTGCCACATGTCAGCACTCGGTCTGACTGAGCGCCTCCAGGAGAGAGGCCCAAGCAAGAAGCGCCCCGAGGAGCTTCTTGCTACATGTCAACAATGGGTCTGACTGAGGGCCTCCAGGAGAGAAGCCCAAGAAAGAAGCTCCCCGAGGAGCATCGTGCCACATGTCAACACTGGGTCTGACTGAGCGCCTCCAGGAGAGAGGCTCAAGCAAGACACGCCCCGAGGAGCATCTTGACACATGTCAACACTAGGTCTGACTGAGGGCCTCCATGAGAGAAGCCCAAGCAAGACGCGCCCCGAGGAGAGTCTTGCCACATGTCAACACTGGGTCTGACAGAGGGCATCCAGGAGAGAGGCCCAAGCAATACGCGCCCCGAGGAGCGTCTTGCCACATGTCAACAATGGGTCTGACTGAGGGCCTCCAGGAGAGAAGCCAAAGCAAGACGCGCCCCGAGGAGCTTCTTTCCACATGTCAACAATGGGTCTTACTGAGGGCCTCCATGAGAGAAGCCCAAGCAAGACGCGCCCCGAGGAGTGTCTTGCCACATGTCAACACTGTGTCTGACTGAGTGCCTCCAGGAGAGAGGCCCAAGCAAGACGCGCCCCGAGGAGCGTCTTGCCACGTGTCAACACTGGGTCTGACTTAGCGCCTCCAGGAGAGAGGCCCAAGCAAGATGCGCCCCGAGGAGCGTCTTGCCACGTGTCACTACTCGGTCTAACTGAGCGCGTCCAGGAGAGAGGTCCAAGCAAGACGCGCCCCGAGGAGCGTCTTGCCAAATGTCACTACTCGGTCTGACTGAGCGCCTCCAGGAGGGAGGTCCAAGCAAGACGCGCCCCGAGGAGCGTCTTGCCACATGTCACTACTCGGTCTGACTGAGCACCTCCAGGAGAGAGGCCCAAGCAAGACGTGCCCCGAGGAGCGTCTTGCCACATGTCAACAATGGGTCTGACTGAGGGCCTCCAGGAGAGAAGCCCAAGCAAGACGCGCCCAGAGGAGCGTCTTGCCACATGTCAACACTGGGTCTGACTGAGCGCCTCCAGGAGAGAAGCCCAAGCAAGACGCGCCCCGAGGAGAGTCTTGCCACATGTCAACACTCGGTCTGACAGAGGGCATTCAGGAGAGAGGCCCAAGCAATACGCGCCCCGAGGAGCGTCTTGCCACATGTCACCACTGGGTCTAAATGAGCGCCTCCAGGAGAGAGGCCCAACCAAGACGCGCCCCGAGGAGTGTCTTGCCACATGCCAACACTGGGTCTGACTGAGCGCCTCCAGGAGAGAGGCCCAAGCAAGACGCGCCCCGAGGAGCGTCTTGCCACGTGTCAACACTGGGTCTGACTGAGCGCCTCCAGGAGAGAGGCCCAACCAAGACGCGCCCCGAGGAGTGTCTTGCCACATGCCAACACTGGGTCTGACTGAGCGCCTCCAGGAGAGAGGCCCAAGCAAGACGCGCCCCGAGGAGCGTCTTGCCACGTGTCAACACTGGGTCTGACTGAGCGCCTCCAGGAGAGAGGCCCAAGCAAGACGCGCCCCGAGGAGCGTCTTTCCACGTGTCACCACTGGGTCTGACTGAGCGCCTCCAGGAGAGAGGCCCAAGCAAGATGCGCCCCGAGGAGCGTCTTTCCACGTGTCACCACTGGGTCTGACTGAGCGCCTCCAGGAGAGAGGCCCAAGCAAGATGCGCCCCGAGGAGCGTCTTGCCACATGTCAACACTGGACTGACTGAGCGCCTCCAGGAGAGAGGGCCAAGCAAGACGCGCCCCGAGGAGCGTCTTACCACATGTCAACACTGGGTCTGACTGAGCGCCTCCAGGAGAGAGGCCCAAGAAAGACGCGCCCCGAGGAGCGTCTTGCCACATGTCAGCACTGGGTCTGACTGAGCGCCTCCAGGAGAGAGGCCTCAGCAAGACGCGCCCCGAGGAGCGTCTTGCCTTATGTCAGCACTCGGTCTGACTGAGCGCCTCCAGGAGAGAGGCCCAAGCAAGACGCGCCCCGAGGAGCGTCTTGCCACATGTCAACAATGGGTTTGACTGAGGGCCTCCAGGAGAGAGGCCCAAGCAAGATGCGCCCGGAGGAGCGTCTTGCCACATGTCAACACTGGGTCTGACAGAGGGCCTCCAGGAGAGAGGCCCAAGCAAGACACGCCCCGAGGAGCGTCTTGCCACATGTCACCACTGGGTCTGACTGAGCGCCTCCAGGAGAGAGGCCCAAGCAAGACGCGCCCCGAGGAGCGTCAGGCCACATGTCACTACTCAGTCTGACTGAGCGCCTCCAGGAGAGAGGCCCAAGCAAGACGCGCCCCGAGGAGCGTCTTGCCACATGTCAACACTGGGTCTGACAGAGGGCCTCTAGGAGAGAGGCCCAAGCAAGACGCGCCCCGAGGAGTGTCTTGCCACATGTCACCTCTGGTTCTGACTGAGCGCCTCCAGGAGAGAGGCCCAAGCAAGACGTGCCCCGAGGAGCGTCTTGTCACATGTCAACACTTGGTCTTTCTGAGCGCCTCCAGGAGAGAAGCCCAAGCAAGACGCGCCCCGAGGAGCGTCTTGCCACATGTCAACAATGGGTCTGACTGAGGGCCTCCAGGAGAGATGCCCAAGCAACACGCGGCCCGAGGAGCGTCTTGCCACATGTCATTACTCGGTCTGACTGAGCGCCTCCAGGAGAGAGGCCAAAGCAAGACGCGCCCCGAGGAGTGTCTTGACCCATGTCAACACTGGGTCTGACAGAGGGCCTCCATGAGAGAGGCCCAAGTAAGACGCGCCCCGAGGAGTGTCTTGCCACATGTCAACACTGGGTCTGACAGAGGGCCTCCAGGAGAGAGGCCCAAGCAAGACGCGCCCCGAGAAGTGTCTTGCCACATGTCACCACTTGGTCTGACTGAGCGCCTCCAGGAGAGAGGCCCAAGCAACACGCGCCCCGAGGAGTGTCAGGCCACATGTCACCACTTGGTCTGACTGAGCGCCTCCAGGAGAGAGGCCCAAGCAACACGCGCCCCGAGGAGCGTCAGGCCACATGTCACTACTCATTCTGACTGAGCGCCTCCAGGAGAGAGGCCCAAGCAAGACGCGCCCCGAGGAGCGTCTTGCCACGTGTCAACACTGGGTCTGATTGAGGGCCTTCTGGAGAGAGGCCCAAGCAAGACGCGCCCCGAGGAGCGTCTTGCCACATGTCACCACTTGGTCTGACTGAGCGCCTCCAGGAGAGAGGCCCAAGCAACACGCGCCCCGAGGAGCGTCAGGCCACATGTCACTACTCAGTCTGACTGAGCGCCTCCAGGAGAGAGGGCCAAGCAAGACGCGCCCCGAGGAGCGTCTTGCCACATGTCAACAATGGGTCTTACTGAGGGCCTCCAGGAGAGAAGCCCAAGCAAGACGCGCCCCGAGGAGCTTCTTGCCACATGTCAGCACTCGGTCTGACTGAGCGCCTCCAGGAGAAAGGCCAAAGCAAGACGCGCCCCGAGGAGCGTCTTGACACATGTCAACACTGGGTCTGACAGAGGGCCTCCATGAGAGAGGCCCAAGCAAGACGCGCCCCGAGGAGTGTCTTGCCACATGTCAACACTGGGTCTGACAGAGGGCCTCCAGGAGAGAGGCCCAAGCAAGACGCGCCCTGAGGAGTGTCTTGCCACATGTCACCACTTGGTCTGACTGAGCGCCTCCAGGAGAGAGGCCCAAGCAACACGCGCCCCGAGGAGCGTCAAGCCACATGTCACTACTCAGTCTGACTGAGCGCCTCCAGGAGAGAGGCCCAAGCAAGACGCGCCCCGAGGAGCGTCTTGCCACGTGTCAACACTGGGTCTGATTGAGGGCCTTCTGGAGAGAGGCCCAAGCAAGACGCGCCCCGAGGAGCGTCTTGCCACATGTCAACAATGGTTCTTACTGAGGGCCTCCAGGAGAGCAGCCCAAGCAAGACGCGCCCCAAGGAGCTTCTTGCCACATGTCAGCACTCGGTCTGACTGAGCGCCTCCAGGAGAGAGGCCAAAGCAAGACGCCCCCCGAGGAGCGTCTTGACACATGTCAACACTGGGTCTGACAGAGGGCCTCCATGAGAGAGGCCCAAGCAAGACGCGCCCCGAGGAGTGTCTTGCCAAATGTCAACACTGGGTCTGACTGAGCGCCTCCAGGAGAGAAGCCCAAGCAAGACGTGCCCCGAGGAGCTTCTTGCCACATGTCAGCACTCGGTCTGACTGAGCGCCTCCAGCAGAGAGGCAAAAGCAAGACGCGCCCCGAGGAGCGTCTTTCCACGTGTAACCACTGGGTCTGACTGAGCGCCTCCAGGAGAGAGGCCCAAGCAAGATGCGCCCCGAGGAGCGTCTTGCCACATGTCAACAATGGGTCTGACTGAGCGCCTCCAGGAGAGAGGGCCAAGAAAGACGCGCCCCGAGGAGCGTCTTACCACATGTCAACACTGGGTCTGACTGAGCGCCTCCAGGAGAGAGGCCCAAGAAAGACGCGCCCCGAGGAGCGTCTTGCCACATGTCAGCACTGGGTCTGACTGAGCACCTCCAGGAGAGAGGCCCCAGCAAGACGCGCCCCGAGGAGCGTCTTGCCTTATGTCAGCACTCGGACTGACTGAGCACCTCCAGGAGAGAGGCCCAAGCAAGACGCGCCCCGAGGAGTGTCTTGACACATGTCAACAATGGGTCTGACTGAGGGCCTCCAGGAGAGAGGCCCAAGCAAGATGCGCCCGGAGGAGCGTCTTGCCACATGTCAACACTGGGTAAGACAGAGGGCCTCCAGGAGAGAGGCCCAAGCAAGACGCGCCCCGAGGAGTGTCTTGCCACATGTCACCACTGGGTCTGACTGAGCGCCTCCAGGAGAGAGGCCCAAGCAAGACGCGCCCCGAGGAGCGTCAGGCCACATGTCACTACTCAGTCTGACTGAGCGCCTCCAGGAGAGAGGCCCAAGCAAGACGCGCCCCGAGGAGTGTCTTGCCACATGTCAGCACTGGGTCTGACTGAGCGCCTCCAGGAGAGAGGCCCAAGCAAGACGCGCCCCGAGGAGTGTCTTGCCACATGTCACCTCTGGTTCTGACTGAGCGCCTCCAGGAGAGAGGCCCAAGCAAGACGTGCCCCGAGGAGCGTCTTGTCACATGTCAACACTTGGTCTTTCTGAGCGCCTCCAGGAGAGAAGCCCAAGCAAGAAGCGCCCCGAGGAGCGTTTTGCCACATGTCAACAATGGGTCTGACTGAGGGCCTCCAGGAAAGAAGCCCAAGCAACACGCGGCCCGAGGAGCGTCTTGCCACATGTCAGCACTCGGTCTGACTGAGCGCCTCCAGAAGAGAGGCCAAAGCAAGACGCGCCCCGAGGAGTGTCTTGACACATGTCAACACTGGGTCTGACAGAGGGCCTCCATGAGAGAGGCCCAAGCAAGACGCGCCCCGAGGAGTGTCTTGCCACATGTCAACACTGGGTCTGACAGAGGGCCTCCAGGAGAGAGGCCCAAGCAAGACGCGCCCCGAGAAGTGTCTTGCCACATGTCACCACTTGGTCTGACTGAGCGCCTTCAGGAGAGAGGCCCAAGCAACACACGCCCCGAGGAGCGTCAGGCCACATGTCACCACTTGGTCTGACTGAGCGCCTCCAGGAGAGAGGCCCAAGCAACACGCGCCCCGAGGAGCGTCAGGCCACATGTCACTACTCAGTCTGACTGAGCACCTCCAGGAGAGAGGCCCAAGCAAGACGCGCCCCGAGGAGCGTCTTGCCACATGTCAACAATGGGTCTTACTGAGGGCCTCCAGGAGAGAAGCCCAAGCAAGACGCGCCCCGAGGAGCTTCTTGCCACATGTCAGCACTCGGTCTGACTGAGCGCCTCCAGGAGAGAGGCCAAAGCAAGACGCGCCCCGAGGAGCGTCTTGACACATGTCAATACTGGGTCTGACAGAGGGCCTCCATGAGAGAGGCCCAAGCAAGACGCGCCCCGAGGAGTGTCTTGCCACATGTCAACACTGGGTCTGACAGAGGGCTTCCAGGAGAGAGGCCCAAGCAAGACGCTCCCTGAGGAGTGTCTTGCCACATGTCACCACTTGGTCTGACTGAGCGCCTCCAGGAGAGAGGCCCAAGCAAAACGCGCCCCGAGGAGCGTCAAGCCACATGTCACTACTCAGTCTGACTGAGCGCCTCCAGGAGAGAGGCCCAAGCAAGACGCGCCCCGAGGAGCGTCTTGCCACGTGTCAACACTGGTTCTGACTGAGCGACTCCAGGAGAGAGGCCCAAGCAAGACGCGCCCCGAGGAGCGTCTTGCCACATGTCAACACTGGGTCTGACTGAGTGCCTCCATGAGAGAAGCCCCAGCAAGACGCGCCCCGAGGAGCGTCTTGCCACATGTCACTACTCGGTCAGTTTGAGCGCCTCCAGGAGAGAGGCCCAAGCAAGACGTGCCCCGAGGAGCGTCTTGCCACATGTCAACAATGGGTCTTACTGAGGGCCTCCAGGAGAGAAGCCCAAGCAAGACGCGCCCCGAGGAGCGTCTTGCCACATGTCAACACTGGGTCTGACTGAGCGCCCACAGGAGAGAGGCCCAAGCAAGACACCCCCCGAGGAGCGTCTTGACACATGTCAACACTGGGTCTGACTGAGGGCCCCCATGAGATAAGCCCAAGCAAGACGCGCCCCGAGGAGAGTCTTGCCACATGACAACACTCGGTCTGACAGAGGGCCTCCAGGAGAGAGGCCCAAGCAAGACGCGCCCCGAGGAGTGTCTTGCCACATGTCACCACTGGGTCTGACTGAACGCCTCCAGGAGAGAGGCCCAAGCAAGACGCGCCCCGAGGAGCGTCTTGCCACATGTCAACAATGGGTCTGACTGAGGGCCTCCAGGAGAGAAGCCCAAACAACACGCGGCCCGAGGAGCGTCTTGCCACATCACAGCACTCGGTCTGACTGAGCGCCTCCAGGAGAGAGGCCAAAGCAAGACGCGCCCCGAGGAGCGTCTTGCCACATGTCAACAATGGGTCTGACTGAGGGCCTCCCGGAGAGAAGCCCAAGCAAGACGCGCCCCGAGGAGCGTCTTGACACATGTCAACACTGGGTCTGACAGAGGGCCTCCAGGAGAGAGGCCCAAGCAAGACGCGCCCCAAGGAGTGTCTTGCCACATGTCACCACTTGGTCTGACTGAGCCCCTCCAGGAGAGAGGCCCAAGCAACACGGGCCCCGAGGAGCGTCTTGCCACGTGTCAACACTGGGTCTGATTGAGGGCCTTCTGGAGAGAGGCCCAAGCAAGACGAGCCCCGAGGAGCGTCTTGCCACATGTCAACAATGGGTCTTACTGAGGGCCTCCAGGAGAGAAGCCCAAGCAAGACGCGCCCCAAGGAGCGTCTTGCCACATGTCAACACTGGGTCTGACTGAGCGCCCACAGGAGAGAGGCCCAAGCAAGACAACCCCCGAGGAGCGTCTTGACACATGTCAACACTGGGTCTGACTGAGGGCCTCCATGAGATAAGCCCAAGCAAGACGCGCCCCGAGGAGAGTCTTGCCACATGACAACACTCGGTCTGACAGAGGGCCTCCAGGAGAGAGGCCCAAGCAAGACGCGCCCCGAGGAGCGTCTTGCCACATGTCACCACTGGGTCTGACTGAGCGCCTCCAGGAGAGAGGCCCAAGCAAGACGCGCCCCGAGGAGCGTCTTGCCACATGTCAACAATGGGTCTGACTGAGGGCCTCCAGGAGAGAAGCCCAAGCAACACGCGGCCCGAGGAGCGTCTTGCCACATGACAGCACTCGGTCTGACTGAGCGCCTCCAGGAGAGAGGCCAAAGCAAGACGCGCCCCTAGGAGCGTCTTGCCACATGTCAACAATGGGTCTGACTGAGGGCCTCCCGGAGAGAAGCCCAAGCAAGACGCGCCCCGAGGAGCGTCTTGACACATGTCAACACTGGGTCTTACAGAGGGCCTCCAGGAGAGAGAACCAAGCAAGACGCGCCCCAAGGAGTGTCTTGTCACATGTCACCACTTGGTCTGACTGAGCCCCTCCAGGAGAGAGGCCCAAGCAACACGCGCCCCGAGGAGCGTCTTGCCACGTGTCAACACTGGGTCTGATTGAGGGCCTTCTGGAGAGAGGCCCAAGCAAGACGAGCCCCGAGGAGCGTCTTGCCACATGTCAACAATGGGTCTTACTGAGGGCCTCCAGGAGAGAAGCCCAAGCAAGACGCTCCCCGAGGAGCTTCTTGCCACATGACAACACTCGGTCTGACAGAGGGCCTCCAGGAGAGAGGCCCAAGCAAGACGCGCCCCGAGGAGTGTCTTGCCACCTGTCAACACTGGGTCTGACTGAGCGCCTCCAGGAGAGAGGCCCAAGCAAGACGCGCCCCGAGGAGCGTCTTGCCACGTGTCACCACTGGGTCTGATTGAGCGCCTCCAGGAGAGAGGCCCCAGCAAGACGCGCCCCGAGGAGCGTCTTGCCTTATGTCAGCACTCGGTCTGACTGAGCGCCTCCAGGAGAGAAGCCCAAGCAAGACGCGCCCCGAGGAGCTTCTTGCCACATGTCAGCACTCGGTCTGACTGAGCGCCTCCAGCAGAGAGGCCAAAGCAAGACGCGCCCCGAGGAGCGTCTTTCCACGTGTCACCACTGGGTCTGACTGAGCGCCTCCAGGATAGAGGCCCAAGCAAGATGCGCCCCGAGGAGCGTCTTGCCACATGTCAACAATGGGTCAGACTGAGCGCCTCCAGGAGAGAGGGCCAAGAAAGACGCGCCCCGAGGAGCGTCTTACCACATGTCAACACTGGGTCTGACTGAGCGCCTCCAGGAGAGAGGCCCAAGAAAGACGCGCCCCGAGGAGCGTCTTGCCACATGTTAGCACTGGGTCTGACTGAGCGCCTCCAGGAGAGAGGCCCCAGCAAGACGCGCCCCGAGGAGCGTCTTGCCTTATGTCAGCACTCGGACTGACTGAGCACCTCCAGGAGAGAGGCCCAAGCAAGACGCGCCCCGAGGAGTGTCTTGACACATGTCAACAATGGGTCTGACTGAGGGCCTCCAGGAGAGAGGCCCAAGCAAGATGCGCCCGGAGGAGCGTCTTGCCACATGTCAACACTGGGTAAGACAGAGGGCCTCCAGGAGAGAGGCCCAAGCAAGACGCGCCCCGAGGAGTGTCTTGCCACATGTCACCACTGGGTCTGACTGAGCGCCTCCAGGAGAGAGGCCCAAGCAAGACGCGCCCCGAGGAGCGTCAGGCCACATGTCACTACTCAGTCTGACTGAGCGCCTCCAGGAGAGAGGCCCAAGCAAGATGCGCCCCGAGGAGCGTCTTGCCACATGTCAACACTGGCTCTGACAGAGGGCCTCCAGGAGAGAGGCCCAAGCAAGACGCGCCCCGAGGAGTGTCTTGCCACATGTCAGCACTGGGTCTGACTGAGCGCCTCCAGGAGAGAGGCCCCAGCAAGACGCGCCCCGAGGAGCGTCTTGCCTTATGTCAGCACTCGGTCTGACTGAGCACCTCCAGGAGAGAGGCCCAAGCAAGACGCGCCCCGAGGAGTGTCTTGACACATGTCAACAATGGGTCTGACTGAGGGCCTCCAGGAGAGAGGCCCAAGCAAGATGCGCCCGGAGGAGCGACTTGCCACATGTCAACACTGGGTCAGACAGAGGGCCTCCAGGAGAGAGGCCCAAGCAAGATGCGCCCCGAGGAGTGTCTTGCCACATGTCACCACTGGGTCTGACTGAGCGCCTCCAGGAGAGAGGCCCAAGCAAGACGCGCCCCGAGGAGCGTCAGGCCACATGTCACTACTCAGTCTGACTGAGCGCCTCCAGGAGAGAGGCCCAAGCAAGACGCGCCGCGAGGAGCGTCTTGCCACATGTCAACACTGGGTCTGACAGAGGGCCTCCAGGAGAGAGGCCCAAGCAAGACGCGCCCCGAGGAGTGTCTTGCCACATGTCACCTCTGGTTCTGACTGAGCTCCTCCAGGAGAGAGGCCCAAGCAAGACGTGCCCCGAGGAGCGTCTTGTCACATGTCAACACTTGGTCTTTCTGAGCGCCTCCAGGAGAGAAGCCCAAGCAAGAAGCGCCCCGAGGAGCGTTTTGCCACATGTCAACAATGGGTCTGACTGAGGGCCTCCAGGAAAGAAGCCCAAGCAACACGCGGCCCGAGGAGCGTCTTGCCACATGTCAGCACTCGGTCTGACTGAGCGCCTCCAGAAGAGAGGCCAAAGCAAGACGCGCCCCGAGGAGTGTCTTGACACATGTCAAAACTGGGTCTGACAGAGGGCCTCCATGAGAGAGGCCCAAGCAAGACGCGCCCCGAGGAGTGTCTTGCCACATGTCAACACTGGGTCTGACAGAGGGCCTCCAGGAGACAGGCCCAAGCAAGACGCGCCCCGAGAAGTGTCTTGCCACATGTCACCACTTGGTCTGACTGAGCGCCTCCAGGAGAGAGGCCCAAGCAACACGCGCCCCGAGGAGCGTCAGGCCACATGTCACCACTTGGTCTGACTGAGCGCCTCCAGGAGAGAGGCCCAAGCAACACGCGCCCCGAGGAGCGTCCGGCCACATGTCACTACTCAGTCTGACTGAGCACCTCCAGGAGAGAGGCCCAAGCAAGACGCGCCCCGAGGAGCGTCTTGCCACATGTCAACAATGGGTCTTACTGAGGGCCTCCAGGAGAGAAGCCCAAGCAAGACGCGCCCCGAGGAGCTTCTTGCCACATGTCAGCACTCGGTCTGACTGAGCGCCTCCAGGAGAGAGGCCAAAGCAAGACGCGCCCCGAGGAGCGTCTTGACACATGTCAACACTGGGTCTGACAGAGGGCCTCCATGAGAGAGGCCCAAGCAAGACGCGCCCTGAGGAGTGTCTTGCCACATGTCAACACTGGGTCTGACAGAGGGCCTCCAGGAGAGAGGCCCAAGCAAGACGCGCCCTGAGGAGTGTCTTGCCACATGTCACCACTTGGTCTGACTGAGCGCCTCCAGGAGAGAGGCCCAAGCAACACGCGCCCCGAGGAGCGTCAAGCCACATGTCACTACTCAGTCTGACTGAGCGCCTCCAGGAGAGAGGCCCAAGCAAGACGCGCCCCGAGGAGCGTCTTGCCACATGTCAACAATGGTTCTTACTGAGGGCCTCCAGGAGAGAAGCCCAAGCAAGACGCGCCCCGAGGAGCTTCTTGCCACATGTCAGCACTCGGTCTGACTGAGCGCCTCCACGAGAGAGGCCCAAGCAAGATGCGCCAAGGAGGAGCGTCTTGCCACATGTCAACACTGGGTCTGACAGAGGGCCTCCAGGAGAGAGGCCCAAGCAAGACGTGCCCCGAGGAGCGTCTTGCCACATGTCACCTCTGGTTCTGACTGAGCGACTCCAGGAGAGAGGCCCAAGCAAGACGCGCCCCGAGGAGCGTCTTGCCACATGTCAACACTGGGTCTGACTGAGTGCCTCCATGAGAGAAGCCCCAGCACGACGCGCCCCGAGGAGCGTCTTGCCACATGTCACTACTCGGTCAGTTTGAGCGCCTCCAGGAGAGAGGCCCAAGCAAGACGTGCCCCGAGGAGCGTCTTGCCACATGTCAACAATGGGTCTGACTGAGGGCCTCCAGGAGAGAAGCCCAAGCAAGACGCGCCCCGAGGAGCGTCTTGCCACATGTCAACACTGGGTCTGACTGAGCGCCCACAGGAGAGAGGCCCAAGCAAGACACCCCCCGAGGAGCGTCTTCACACATGTCAACACTGGGTCTGACTGAGGGCCTCCATGAGATAAGCCCAAGCAAGACGCGCCCCGAGGAGAGTCTTGCCACATGACAACACTCGGTCTGACAGAGGGCCTCCAGGAGAGAGGCCCAAGCAAGATGCGCCCCGAGGAGTGTCTTGCCACATGTCACCACTGGGTCTGACTGAACGCCTCCAGGAGAGAGGCCCAAGCAAGACGCGCCCTGAGGAGCGTCTTGCCACATGTCAACAACTGGTCTGACTGAGGGCCTCCAGGAGAGAAGCCCAAGCAACACGCGGCCCGAGGAGCGTCTTGCCACATGACAGCACTCGGTCTGACTGAGCGCCTCCAGGAGAGAGGCCAAAGCAAGACGCGCCCCGAGGAGCGTCTTGCCACATGTCAACAATGGGTCTGACTGAGGGCCTCCCGGAGAGAAGCCCAAGCAAGACGCGCCCCGAGGAGCGTCTTGACACATGTCAACACTGGGTCTGACAGAGGGCCTCCAGGAGAGAGGCCCAAGCAAGACGCGCCCCAGGGAGTGTCTTGCCACATGTCACCACTTGGTCTGACTGAGCCCCTCCAGGAGAGAGGCCCAAGCAACACGCGCCCCGAGGAGCGTCTTGCCACGTGTCAACACTGGGTCTGATTGAGGGCCTTCTGGAGAGAGGCCCAAGCAAGACGAGCCCCGAGGAGCATCTTGCCACATGTCAACAATGGGTCTTACTGAGGGCCTCCAGGAGAGAAGCCCAAGCAAGACGCGCCCCGAGGAGCGTCTTGCCACATGTCAACACTGGGTCTGACTGAGCGCCCACAGGAGAGAGGCCCAAGCAAGACAACCCCCGAGGAGCGTCTTGACACATGTCAACACTGGGTCTGACTGAGGGCCTCCATGAGATAAGCCCAAGCAAGACGCGCCCCGAGGAGAGTCTTTCCACATGACAACACTCGGTCTGACAGAGGGCCTCCAGGAGAGAGGCCCAAGCAAGACGCGCCCCGAGGAGTGTCTTGCCACATGTCACCACTGGGTCTGACTGAGCGCCTCCAGGAGAGAGGCCCAAGCAAGACAACCCCCGAGGAGCGTCTTGACACATGTCAACACTGGGTCTGACTGAGGGCCTCCATGAGAGAAGCCCAAGCAAGACGTGCCCCGAGGAGAGTCTTGCCACATGTCAACACTCGGTCTGACTGAGGGCCTCCAGGAGAGAAGCCCAAGCAAGACGCGCCCCGAGGAGCGTATTGACACATGTCAACACTGGGTCTGACAGAGGGCCTCCAGGAGAGAGCCCCAAGCAAGACGCGCCCCGAGGAGTGTCTTGCCTCATGTCACCACTTGGTCTGACTGAGCGCCTCCAGGAGAGAGGCCCAAGCAACACGTGCCCCGAGGAGCGTCAGGCCACATGTCAACACTGGGTCTGATTGAGGGCCTTCTGGAGAGAGGCCCAAGCAAGACGCGCCCCGAGGAGCGTCTTGCCACATGTCAACACTGGGTCTGACTGAGCGCCTCCAGGAGAGAGGCCCAAGCAAGACACGCCCCGAGGAGCGTCTTGACACATGTCAACACTGGGTCTGACTGAGGGCCTCCATGAGAGAATCCCAAGCAAGACGCGCCCCGAGGAGAGTCTTGCCATATGTCAACACTCGGTCTGACAAAGGGCCTCCAGGAGAGAGGCCCAAGCAAGACGCGCCCCGAGGAGTGTCTTGCCACATGTCACCACTGGGTCTGACTGAGCGCCTCTAGGAGAGAGGCCCAAGCAAGAAGCGCCCCGAGGAGCGTCTTGTCACATGTCAACACTGGGTCTTTCTGAGCGCCTCCAGGAGAGAAGCCCAAGCAAGACGCGCCCCGAGGAGCGTCTTTCCATATGTCAGCACTCGGTCTGACTGAGCGCCTCCAGGAGAGAGTTCCAAGCAAGACGTGCCCCGAGGAGCGTCTTGCCACATGTCAACAATGGGTCTGACTGAGGGCCTCCAGGAGAGAAGCCCAAGCAACACGCGGCCCGAGGAGCGTCTTGCCACATGTCAGCACTCGGTCTGACTGAGCGCCTCCAGGAGAGAGGCCAAAGCAAGACGCGCCCCGAGGAGTGTCTTGCCACATGTCAACAATGGGTCTGACTGAGGGCCTCCAAGAGAGAAGCCCAAGCAAGACGCGCCCCGAGGAGCGTCTTGACACATGTCAACACTGGGTCTGACAGAGGGCCTCCAGGAGAGAGGCCCAAGCAAGACGCGCCCCGAGGAGTGTCTTGCCACATGTCACCACTTGGTCTGACTGAGCGCCTCCAGGAGACAGGCCCAAGCAACACGCGCCCCGAGGAGCGTCAGGCCACGTGTCACTACTCAGTCTGACTGAGCGCCTCCAGGAGAGAGGCCCAAGCAAGACGCGCCCCGAGGAGCGTCTTGCCACGTGTCAACACTGGGTCTGATTGAGGGCCTTCTGGAGAGAGGCCCAAGCAAGACGCGCCCCGAGGAGCGTCTTGCCACATGTCAACAATGGGTCTTACTGAGGGCCTCCAGGAGAGAAGCCCAAGCAAGACGCGCCCCGTGGAGCTTCTTGCCACATGTCAGCACTGGGTCTGACTGAGCGCCTCCAGGAGAGAGGCCCAAGCTAGACGCGCCACGAGGAGCGTCTTGCCACATGTCACTACTCGGTCTGACTGAGCGCCTCCAGGAGAGAGGTCCAAGCAACACGCGCCCCGAGGAGCGTCTAGCCACATGTCAACACTGGGTCTGACTGAGTGCCTCCATGAGAGACGCCCCAGCAAGACGCGCCCCGAGGAGCGTCTTGCCACATGTCACTACTCGGTCTGACTGAGCGCCTCCAGGAGAGAGGCCCAAGCAAGACGTGCCCCGAGGAGCGTCTTGCCACATGTCAACAATGGGTCTGACTGAGGGCCTCCAGGAGAGAAGCCCAAGCAAGAAGCGCCCCGAGGAGCGTCTTGCCACATGTCAACACTGTGTCTGACTGAGCGCCTCCAGGAGAGAGGCCCAAGCAAGACACGCCCCGAGGAGCGTCTTGACACATGTCAACACTGGGTCTGACTGAGGGCCTCCATGAGAGAAGCCCAAGCATGACGCACCCCGAGGAGCTTCTTGCTACATGTCAGCACTCGGTCTGACTGAGCGTCTCCAGGAGAGAGGCCAAAGCAAGACGCGCCCCGAGGAGCGTCTTGACACATGTCAACACTGGGTCTGACAGAGGGCCTCCATGAGAGAGGCCCAAGCAAGATGCGCCCCGAGGAGTGTCTTGCCACATGTCAACACTGTGTCCGACTGAGCGCCTCCAGGAGAGAGGCCCAAGCAAGACGCGCCCAGAGGAGCGTCTTGCCACGTGTCAACACTGGGTCTGACTTAGCGCCTCCAGGAGAGAGCCCCAAGCAAGACGCGCCCCGAGGAGTGTCTTGCCACATGTCACCACTTGGTCTGACTGAGCGCCTCCAGGAGAGAGGCCCAAGCAACACGCGCCCCGAGGAGCGTCAGGCCACATGTCAACACTGGGTCTGATTGAGGGCCTTCTGGAGAGAGGCCCAAGCAAGACGTGCCCCGAGTAGCGTCTTGCCACATGTCAACACTGGGTCTGACTGAGCGCCTCCAGGAGAGAGGCCCAAGCAAGACACGCCCCGAGGAGCGTCTTGACACATGTCAACACTGGGTCTGACTGAGGGCCTCCATGAGAGAATCCCAAGCAAGACGCGCCCCGAGGAGAGTCTTGCCACATGTCAACACTCGGTCTGACAAAGGGCCTCCAGGAGAGAGGCCCAAGCAAGACGCGCCCCGAGGAGTGTCTTGCCACATGTCACCACTGGGTCTGACTGAGCGCCTCCAGGAGAGAGGCCCAAGCAAGAAGCGCCCCGAGGAGCGTCTTGTCACATGTCAACACTGGGTCTTTCTGAGCGCCTCCAGGAGAGAAGCCCAAGCAAGTCACGCCCCGAGGAGCGTCTTTCCATATGTCAGCACTCGGTCTGACTGAGCGCCTCCAGGAGAGAGTTCCAAGCAAGACGTGCCCCGAGGAGCGTCTTGCCACATGTCAACAATGGGTCTGACTGAGGGCCTCCAGGAGAGAAGCCCAAGCAACACGCGGCCCGAGGAGCGTCTTGCCACATGTCAGCACTCGGTCTGACTGAGCGCCTCCAGGAGAGAGGCCAAAGCAAGACGCGCCCCGAGGAGCGTCTTGCCACATGTCAACAATGGGTCTGACTGAGGGCCTCCAAGAGAGAAGCCCAAGCAAGACGCGCCCCGAGGAGCGTCTTGACACATGTCAACACTGGGTCTGACAGAGGGCCTTTAGGAGAGAGGCCCAAGCAAGACGAGCCCCGAGGAGTGTCTTGCCACATGTCACCACTTGGTCTGACTGAGCGCCTCCAGGAGAGAGGCCCAAGCAACACGCGCCCCGAGGAGCGTCAGGCCACATGTCACTACTCAGTCTGACTGAGCGCCTCCAGGAGAGAGGCCCAAGCAAGACGCGCCCCGAGGAGCGTCTTGCCACGTGTCAACACTGGGTCTGATTGAGGGCCTTCTGGAGAGAGGCCCAAGCAAGACGTGCCCCGAGGAGCGTCTTGCAACATGTCAACAATGGGTCTTACTGAGGGCCTCCAGGAGAGAAGCCCAAGCAAGACGCGCCCCGTGGAGCTTCTTGCCACATGTCAGCACTGGGTCTGACTGAGCGCCTCCAGGAGAGAGGCCCAAGCAAGACGCGCCACGAGGAGCGTCTTGCCACATGTCACTACTCGGTCTGACTGAGCGCCTCCAGGAGAGAGGTCCAAGCAACACGCGCCCCGAGGAGCGTCTAGCCACATGTCAACACTGGGTCTGACTGAGTGCCTCCATGAGAGAAGCCCCAGCAAGACGCGCCCCGAGGAGCGTCTTGCCACATGTCACTACTCGGTCTGACTGAGCGCCTCCAGGAGAGAGGCCCAAGCAAGACGTGCCCCGAGGAGCGTCTTGCCACATGTCAACAATGGGTCTGACTGAGGGCCTCCAGGAGAGAAGCCCAAGCAAGAAGCGCCCCGAGGAGCGTCTTGCCACATGTCAACACTGGGTCTGACTGAGCACCTCCAGGAGAGAGGCCTAAGCAAGACACGCCCCGAGGAGCGTCTTGACACATGTCAACACTGGGTCTGACTGAGGGCCTCCATGAGAGAAGCCCAAGCAAGACGGGCCCCGAGGAGAGTCTTGCCACATGTCAACACTGGGTCTGACAGAGGGCATCCAGGAGAGAGGCCCAAGCAATACGCGCCCGGAGGAGCGTCTTGCCACATGTCAACACTGGGTCAGACTGAGGGCCTCCAGGAGAGAAGCCCAAGCATGACGCACCCCGAGGAGCTTCTTGCTACATGTCAGCACTCGGTCTGACTGAGCGCCTCCAGGAGAGAGGCCAAAGCAAGACGCGCCCCGAGGAGCGTCTTGACACATGTCAACACTGGGTCTGACAGAGGGCCTCCATGAGAGAGGCCCAAGCAAGATGCGCCCCGAGGAGTGTCTTGCCACATGTCAACACTGTGTCCGACTGAGCGCCTCCAGGAGAGAGGCCCAAGCAAGACGCGCCACGAGGAGCGTCTTGCCACGTGTCAACACTGGGTCTGACTTAGCGCCTCCAGGAGAGAGGCCCAAGCAAGATGCGCCCCGAGGAGCGTCTTGCCACGTGTCACCACTGGGTCTGACTGAGCTCCTCCAGGAGAGAGGCCCAAGCAAGACGCGCCCCGAGGAGCGTCTTGCCACGTGTCAACACTGGGTCTGATTGAGCACCTCCAGGAGAGAGGCCCCAGCAAGACGCGCCCCGAGGAGCGTCTTGCCACATGTCACTACTCGGTCTGACTGAGCACCTCCAGGAGGGAGGTCCAAGCAAGACGCACCCCGAGGAGCGTCTTGCCACGTGTCACTACTCGGTCTAACTGAGCACCTCCAGGAGAGAGGCCCAAGCAAGACTTGCCCCGAGGAGCGTCTTGCCACATGTCAACACTGGGTCTGACTGAGCACCTCCAGGAGATAGGCCCAAGCAAGACACGCCCCGAGGAGCGTCTTGACACATGTCAACACTGGGTCGGACTGAGGGCCTCCATGAGAGAAGCCCAAGCAAGACGCGCCCCGAGGAGAGTCTTGCCACATGTCAACACTCGGTCTGACAGAGGGCATTCAGGAGAGAGGCCCAAGCAATACGCGCCACGTGGGTGTCTTGCCACATGTCACCACTGGGTCTGAATGAGCGCCTCCAGGAGAGAGGCCCAACCAAGACGCGCCCCGAGGAGTGTCTTGCCACATGCCAACACTGGGTCTGACTGAGCGCCTCCAGGAGAGAGGCCCAAGCAAGACGCGCCCCGAGGAGCGTCTTGCCACGTGTCAACACTGGGTCTGACTGAGCGCCTCCAGGAGCGAGGCCCAAGCAAGACGCGCCCCGAGGAGCGTCTTTCCACGTGTCACCACTGGGTCTGACTGAGCGCCTCCAGGAGAGAGGCCCAAGCAAGACGCGCCCCGAGGAGCGTCTTGCCACATGTCAACACTGGGTCTGACCGAGCGCCTCCAGGAGAGAGGCCCAAGCAAGACGCGCCCCGAGGAGCGTCTTGCCACATGTCAACAATGGGTCTGACTGAGGGCCTCCAGGAGAGAGGCCCAAGCAAGATGCGCCCGGAGGAGCGTCTTGCCACATGTCACCTCTGGTTCTGACTGAGCGCCTCCAGGAGAGAGGCCCAAGCAAGACGCGCCCCGAGGAGCGTCTTGTCACATGTCACCACTGGGTCTTTTTGAGCGCCTCCAGGAGAGAAGCCCAAGCAAGACGCGCCCCGAGGAGCGTCTTGCCACATGTCAGCACTCGGTCTGACTGAGCGCCTCCAGGAGAAAGGCCCAAGCAAGACGCGCCCCGAGGAGCGTCTTGCCACATGTCAACAATGGGTCTGACTGAGGGCCTCCAGGAGAGAGGCCCAAGCAAGACGCGCCCCGAGGAGCGTCAGGCCACATGTCACTACTCAGTCTGACTGAGCGCCTCCAGGAGAGAGGCCCAAGCAAGACGCGCCCCGAGGAGCGTCTTGCCACATGTCAGCACTGGGTCTGACTGAGCGCCTCCAGGAGAGAGGCCCCAGCAAGACGCGCCCCGAGGAGCGTCTTGCCTTATGTCAGCACTCGGTCTGACTCAGCGCCTCCAGGAGAGAGGCCCAAGCAAGACGCGCCCCGAGGAGCGTCTTGCCACATGTCAACAATGGGTCTGACTAAGGGCCTCCAGGAGAGAGGCCCAAGCAAGACGCGCCCCGAGGAGCGTCTTGTCACATGTCAACACTGGGTCTTTCTGAGCGCCTCCAGGAGAGAAGCCCAAGCAAGACGCGCCCCGAGGAGCGTCTTGCCACATGTCAGCACTCGGTCTGACTGAGCGCCTCCAGGAGAGAGGCCCAAGCACGACACGCCCCGAGGAGCGTCTTGCCACATGTCAGCACTCGATCTGACTGAGCGCCTCCAGGAGAGAGGCCCAAGCAAGACGCGCCCCGAGAAGCGTCTTGCCACATGTCAACAATGGGTCTGACTGAGGGCCTCCAGGAGAGAAACCCAAGCAACACGCGGCCCGAGGAGCGTCTTGCCACATGTCAGCACTCGGTCTGACTGAGCGCCTCCAGGAGAGAGGCCCAAGCAAGACGCGCCCCGAGGAGCGTCTTGCCACATGTCAACACTGGGTCTGACAGAGGGCCTCCATGAGAGAGGCCCAAGCAAGACATGCCCCGAGGAGTGTCTTGACACATGTCACCACTTGGTCTGACTGAGCGCCTCCAGGAGAGAGGCCCAAGCAACACGCGCCCCGAGGAGCGTCAGGCCACATGTCACTACTCAGTCTGACTGAGCGCCTCCAGGAGAGAGGCCCAAGTAAGACGCGCCCCGAGGAGCGTATTGCCACGTGTCAACACTGGGTCTGATTGAGGGCCTTCTGGAGAGAGGCCCAAGCAAGACGCGCCCCGAGGAGCGTCTTGCCACATGTCAACAATGGTTCTTACTGAGGGCCTCTAGGAGAGAAGCCCAAGCAAGACGTGCCCCGAGGAGCTTCTTGCCACATGTCAGCACTCGGTCTGACAGAGGGCCTCCATGAGAGACGCCCAAGCAAGACGCGCCCCGAGGAGTGTCTTGCCAAATGTCAACACTGGGTCGGACTGATTGCCTCAGGGAGAGAGGTCCAAGCAAGACGCGCCCCGAGGAGCGTCTTGCCACATGTCACTACTCGGTCTGACTGAGCGCCTCAGTTAGAGAGGTCCAAGCAAGACGCGCCCCGAGAAGCGTCTTGGCACATGTCAACAATGGGTCTGACTGAGGGCCTCCAGGAGAGAAGCCCAAGCAAGACGTGCCCCGAGGAGCGTCTTGCCACATGTCAACACTGGGTCTGACTGAGCGCCTCCAGGAGAGAGGCCCAAGCAAGACGCGCCCCGAGGAGCGTCAGGCCACATGTCACTACTCAGTCTGACTGAGCGCCTCCAGGAGAGAGGCCCAAGCAAGACGCGCCCCGAGGAGCGTCTTGCCACATGTCAACAATGGGTCTGACTGAGGGCCTCCAGGAAAGAAGCCCAAGCAAGACGCGGCCCGAGGAGCGTCTTGCCACATGTCAGCAATCGGTCTGACCGAGCGCCTCCAGGAGAGAGGCCCAAGCAAGACGCGCCCCGAGGAGCGTCTTGCCACATGTCAACAATGGGTCTGACTGAGGGCCTCCAGGAGAGAAGCTCAAGCAAGACGCGCCCCGTGGAGCGTCTTGACACATGTCAACTCTGGGTCTGACAGAGGGCCTCCAGGAGAGAGGCCCAAGCAAGACGCGCCCCGAGAAGTGTCTTGCCACATGTCACCTTTGGGTCTGACTGAGCGCCTCCAGGAGAGAGGCCCAAGCAAGACGCGCCCCGAGGAGCGTCAGGCCACATGTCACTACTCAGTCTGACTGAGCGCCTCCAGGAGAGAGGCCCAAGCAAGACGCGCCCCGAGGAGCGTATTGCCACGTGTCAACACTGGGTCTGATTGAGGGCCTTCCGGAGAGAGGCCCAAGCAAGACGCGCCCCGAGTAGCGTCTTGCCACATGTCAACAATGGGTCTTACTGAGGGCCTCCAGGAGAGAAGCCCAAGCAAGACGCGCCCCGAGGAGCTTCTTGCCACATGTCAGCACTCGGTCTGACTGAGCGCCTCCTGGAGAGAGGCCCAAGCAAGACGCGCCCCGAGGAGCGTCTTGCCACGTGTCAACACTGGGTCTGATTGAGGGCCTTCTGGAGAGAGGCCCAAGCAAGACGCACCCCGAGGAGCGTCTTGCCACATGTCAACAATGGGTCTTACTGAGGGCCTCCAGGAGAGAAGCCCAAGCAAGACGCGCCCCGTGGAGCTTCTTGCCACATGTCAGCACTGGGTCTGACTGAGCGCCTCCAGGAGAGAGGCCCAAGCAAGACGCGCCACGAGGAGCATCTTGCCACATGTCACTACTCGGTCTGACTGAGCGCCTCCAGGAGAGAGGTCCAAGCAACACGCGCCCCGAGGAGCGTCTAGCCACATGTCAACACTGGGTCTGACTGAGTGCCTCCATGAGAGAAGCCCCAGCAAGACGCGCCCCGAGGAGCGTCTTGCCACATGTCACTACTCGGTCTGACTGAGCGCCTCCAGGAGAGAGGCCCAAGCAAGACGTGCCCTGAGGAGCGTCTTGCCACATGTCAACAATGGGTCTGACTGAGGGCCTCCAGGAGAGAAGCCCAAGCAAAAAGCGCCCCGAGGAGCGTCTTGCCACATGTCAACACTGGGTCTGACTGAGCGCCTCCAGGAGAGAGGCCCAAGCAAGACACGCCCCGAGGAGCGTCTTGACACATGTCAACACTGGGTCTGACTGAGGGCCTCCATGAGAGAAGCCCAAGCAAGACGGGCCCCGAGGAGAGTCTTGCCACATGTCAACACTGGGTCTGACAGAGGGCATCCAGGAGAGAGGCCCAAGCAATACGCGCCCGGAGGAGCGTCTTGCCACATGTCAACACTGGGTCAGACTGAGGGCCTCCAGGAGAGAAGCCCAAGCATGACGCACCCCGAGGAGCTTCTTGCTACATGTCAGCACTCGGTCTGACTGAGCGCCTCCAGGAGAGAGGCCAAAGCAAGACGCGCCCCGAGGAGCGTCTTGACACATGTCAACACTGGGTCTGACAGAGGGCCTCCATGAGAGAGGCCCAAGCAAGATGCGCCCCGAGGAGTGTCTTGCCACATGTCAACACTGTGTCCGACTGAGCGCCTCCAGGAGAGAGGCCCAAGCAAGACGCGCCACGAGGAGCGTCTTGCCACGTGTCAACACTGGGTCTGACTTAGCGCCTCCAGGAGAGAGGCCCAAGCAAGATGCGCCCCGAGGAGCGTCTTGCCACGTGTCACCACTGGGTCTGACTGAGCTCCTCCAGGAGAGAGGCCCAAGCAAGACGCGCCCCGAGGAGCGTCTTGCCACGTGTCAACACTGGGTCTGATTGAGCACCTCCAGGAGAGAGGCCCCAGCAAGACGCGCCCCGAGGAGCGTCTTGCCACATGTCACTACTCGGTCTGACTGAGCACCTCCAGGAGGGAGGTCCAAGCAAGACGCACCCCGAGGAGCGTCTTGCCACATGTCACTACTCGGTCTAACTGAGCACCTCCAGGAGAGAGGCCCAAGCAAGACTTGCCACGAGGAGCGTCTTGCCACATGTCAACACTGGGTCTGACTGAGCACCTCCAGGAGATAGGCCCAAGCAAGACACGCCCCGAGGAGCGTCTTGACACATGTCAACACTGGGTCGGACTGAGGGCCTCCATGAGAGAAGCCCAAGCAAGACGCGCCCCGAGGAGAGTCTTGCCACATGTCAACACTCGGTCTGACAGAGGGCATTCAGGAGAGAGGCCCAAGCAATACGCGCCCCGAGGGTGTCTTGCCACATGTCACCACTGGGTCTGAATGAGCGCCTCCAGGAGAGAGGCCCAACCAAGAAGCGCCCCGAGGAGTGTCTTGCCACATGCCAACACTGGGTCTGACTGAGCGCCTCCAGGAGAGAGGCCCAAGCAAGACGCGCCCCGAGGAGCGTCTTGCCACGTGTCAACACTGGGTCTGACTGAGCGCCTCCAGGAGCGAGGCCCAAGCAAGACGCGCCCCGAGGAGCGTCTTTCCACGTGTCACCACTGGGTCTGACTGAGCGCCTCCAGGAGAGAGGCCCAAGCAAGACGCGCCCCGAGGAGCGTCTTGCCACATGTCAACACTGGGTCTGACTGAGCGCCTCCAGGAGAGAGGCCCAAGCGAGACGCGCCCCGAGGAGCGTCTTGCCACATGTCAACAATGGGTCTGACTGAGGGCCTCCAGGAGAGAGGCCCAAGCAAGATGCGCCCCGAGGAGCGTCTTGACACATGTCAACACTGGGTCTGACTGAGCGCCTCCAGGAGAGAGGCCCAAGCAAGACGCGCCCCGAGGAGCGTCTTGTCACATGTCACTACTCGGTCTGACTGAGCGCCTCCAGGAGAGAGGCCCAAGCAAGACGTGCCCCGAGGAGCGTCTTGCCACATGTCAACAATGGGTCTGACTGAGGGCCTCCAGGAGAGAAGCCCAAGCAAGAAGCGCCCCGAGGAGCGTCTTGCCACATGTCAACACTGGGTCTGACTGAGCGCCTCCAGGAGAGAGGCCCAAGCAAGACACGCCCCGAGGAGCGTCTTGACACATGTCAACACTGGGTCTGACTGAGGGCCTCCATGAGAGAAGCCCAAGCAAGACGCGCCCCGAGGAGAGTCTTGCCACATGTCAACACTGGGTCTGACAGAGGGCATCCAGGAGAGAGGCCCAAGCAATCCGCGCCCCGAGGAGCGTCTTGCCACATGTCACCACTGGGTCTGACTGAGCGCCTCCAGGAGAGAGGCCCAAGCAAGAAGCGCCCCGAGGAGCGTCTTGCCACGTGTCAACACTGGGTCTGATTGAGGGCCTTCTGGAGAGAGGCCCAAGCAAGACGCGCCCCGAGGAGCGTCTTGCCACATGTCAACAATGGGTCTTACTGAGGGCCTCCAGGAGAGAAGCCCAAGCAAGACGCGCCCCGTGGAGCTTCTTGCCACATGTCAGCACTGGGTCTGACTGAGCGCCTCCAGGAGAGAGGCCCAAGCTAGACGCGCCACGAGGAGCGTCTTGCCACATGTCACTACTCGGTCTGACTGAGCGCCTCCAGGAGAGAGGTCCAAGCAACACGCGCCCCGAGGAGCGTCTAGCCACATGTCAACACTGGGTCTGACTGAGTGCCTCCATGAGAGACGCCCCAGCAAGACGCGCCCCGAGGAGCGTCTTGCCACATGTCACTACTCGGTCTGACTGAGCGCCTCCAGGAGAGAGGCCCAAGCAAGACGTGCCCCGAGGAGCGTCTTGCCACATGTCAACAATGGGTCTGACTGAGGGCCTCCAGGAGAGAAGCCCAAGCAAGAAGCGCCCCGAGGAGCGTCTTGCCACATGTCAACACTGTGTCTGACTGAGCGCCTCCAGGAGAGAGGCCCAAGCAAGACACGCCCCGAGGAGCGTCTTGACACATGTCAACACTGGGTCTGACTGAGGGCCTCCATGAGAGAAGCCCAAGCATGACGCACCCCGAGGAGCTTCTTGCTACATGTCAGCACTCGGTCTGACTGAGCGTCTCCAGGAGAGAGGCCAAAGCAAGACGCGCCCCGAGGAGCGTCTTGACACATGTCAACACTGGGTCTGACAGAGGGCCTCCATGAGAGAGGCCCAAGCAAGATGCGCCCCGAGGAGTGTCTTGCCACATGTCAACACTGTGTCCGACTGAGCGCCTCCAGGAGAGAGGCCCAAGCAAGACGCGCCCAGAGGAGCGTCTTGCCACGTGTCAACACTGGGTCTGACTTAGCGCCTCCAGGAGAGAGCCCCAAGCAAGACGCGCCCCGAGGAGTGTCTTGCCACATGTCACCACTTGGTCTGACTGAGCGCCTCCAGGAGAGAGGCCCAAGCAACACGCGCCCCGAGGAGCGTCAGGCCACATGTCAACACTGGGTCTGATTGAGGGCCTTCTGGAGAGAGGCCCAAGCAAGACGTGCCCCGAGTAGCGTCTTGCCACATGTCAACACTGGGTCTGACTGAGCGCCTCCAGGAGAGAGGCCCAAGCAAGACACGCCCCGAGGAGCGTCTTGACACATGTCAACACTGGGTCTGACTGAGGGCCTCCATGAGAGAATCCCAAGCAAGACGCGCCCCGAGGAGAGTCTTGCCACATGTCAACACTCGGTCTGACAAAGGGCCTCCAGGAGAGAGGCCCAAGCAAGACGCGCCCCGAGGAGTGTCTTGCCACATGTCACCACTGGGTCTGACTGAGCGCCTCCAGGAGAGAGGCCCAAGCAAGAAGCGCCCCGAGGAGCGTCTTGTCACATGTCAACACTGGGTCTTTCTGAGCGCCTCCAGGAGAGAAGCCCAAGCAAGTCACGCCCCGAGGAGCGTCTTTCCATATGTCAGCACTCGGTCTGACTGAGCGCCTCCAGGAGAGAGTTCCAAGCAAGACGTGCCCCGAGGAGCGTCTTGCCACATGTCAACAATGGGTCTGACTGAGGGCCTCCAGGAGAGAAGCCCAAGCAACACGCGGCCCGAGGAGCGTCTTGCCACATGTCAGCACTCGGTCTGACTGAGCGCCTCCAGGAGAGAGGCCAAAGCAAGACGCGCCCCGAGGAGCGTCTTGCCACATGTCAACAATGGGTCTGACTGAGGGCCTCCAAGAGAGAAGCCCAAGCAAGACGCGCCCCGAGGAGCGTCTTGACACATGTCAACACTGGGTCTGACAGAGGGCCTTTAGGAGAGAGGCCCAAGCAAGACGAGCCCCGAGGAGTGTCTTGCCACATGTCACCACTTGGTCTGACTGAGCGCCTCCAGGAGAGAGGCCCAAGCAACACGCGCCCCGAGGAGCGTCAGGCCACATGTCACTACTCAGTCTGACTGAGCGCCTCCAGGAGAGAGGCCCAAGCAAGACGCGCCCCGAGGAGCGTCTTGCCACGTGTCAACACTGGGTCTGATTGAGGGCCTTCTGGAGAGAGGCCCAAGCAAGACGTGCCCCGAGGAGCGTCTTGCAACATGTCAACAATGGGTCTTACTGAGGGCCTCCAGGAGAGAAGCCCAAGCAAGACGCGCCCCGTGGAGCTTCTTGCCACATGTCAGCACTGGGTCTGACTGAGCGCCTCCAGGAGAGAGGCCCAAGCAAGACGCGCCACGAGGAGCGTCTTGCCACATGTCACTACTCGGTCTGACTGAGCGCCTCCAGGAGAGAGGTCCAAGCAACACGCGCCCCGAGGAGCGTCTAGCCACATGTCAACACTGGGTCTGACTGAGTGCCTCCATGAGAGAAGCCCCAGCAAGACGCGCCCCGAGGAGCGTCTTGCCACATGTCACTACTCGGTCTGACTGAGCGCCTCCAGGAGAGAGGCCCAAGCAAGACGTGCCCCGAGGAGCGTCTTGCCACATGTCAACAATGGGTCTGACTGAGGGCCTCCAGGAGAGAAGCCCAAGCAAGAAGCGCCCCGAGGAGCGTCTTGCCACATGTCAACACTGGGTCTGACTGAGCACCTCCAGGAGAGAGGCCTAAGCAAGACACGCCCCGAGGAGCGTCTTGACACATGTCAACACTGGGTCTGACTGAGGGCCTCCATGAGAGAAGCCCAAGCAAGACGGGCCCCGAGGAGAGTCTTGCCACATGTCAACACTGGGTCTGACAGAGGGCATCCAGGAGAGAGGCCCAAGCAATACGCGCCCGGAGGAGCGTCTTGCCACATGTCAACACTGGGTCAGACTGAGGGCCTCCAGGAGAGAAGCCCAAGCATGACGCACCCCGAGGAGCTTCTTGCTACATGTCAGCACTCGGTCTGACTGAGCGCCTCCAGGAGAGAGGCCAAAGCAAGACGCGCCCCGAGGAGCGTCTTGACACATGTCAACACTGGGTCTGACAGAGGGCCTCCATGAGAGAGGCCCAAGCAAGATGCGCCCCGAGGAGTGTCTTGCCACATGTCAACACTGTGTCCGACTGAGCGCCTCCAGGAGAGAGGCCCAAGCAAGACGCGCCACGAGGAGCGTCTTGCCACGTGTCAACACTGGGTCTGACTTAGCGCCTCCAGGAGAGAGGCCCAAGCAAGATGCGCCCCGAGGAGCGTCTTGCCACGTGTCACCACTGGGTCTGACTGAGCTCCTCCAGGAGAGAGGCCCAAGCAAGACGCGCCCCGAGGAGCGTCTTGCCACGTGTCAACACTGGGTCTGATTGAGCACCTCCAGGAGAGAGGCCCCAGCAAGACGCGCCCCGAGGAGCGTCTTGCCACATGTCACTACTCGGTCTGACTGAGCACCTCCAGGAGGGAGGTCCAAGCAAGACGCACCCCGAGGAGCGTCTTGCCACGTGTCACTACTCGGTCTAACTGAGCACCTCCAGGAGAGAGGCCCAAGCAAGACTTGCCCCGAGGAGCGTCTTGCCACATGTCAACACTGGGTCTGACTGAGCACCTCCAGGAGATAGGCCCAAGCAAGACACGCCCCGAGGAGCGTCTTGACACATGTCAACACTGGGTCGGACTGAGGGCCTCCATGAGAGAAGCCCAAGCAAGACGCGCCCCGAGGAGAGTCTTGCCACATGTCAACACTCGGTCTGACAGAGGGCATTCAGGAGAGAGGCCCAAGCAATACGCGCCACGTGGGTGTCTTGCCACATGTCACCACTGGGTCTGAATGAGCGCCTCCAGGAGAGAGGCCCAACCAAGACGCGCCCCGAGGAGTGTCTTGCCACATGCCAACACTGGGTCTGACTGAGCGCCTCCAGGAGAGAGGCCCAAGCAAGACGCGCCCCGAGGAGCGTCTTGCCACGTGTCAACACTGGGTCTGACTGAGCGCCTCCAGGAGCGAGGCCCAAGCAAGACGCGCCCCGAGGAGCGTCTTTCCACGTGTCACCACTGGGTCTGACTGAGCGCCTCCAGGAGAGAGGCCCAAGCAAGACGCGCCCCGAGGAGCGTCTTGCCACATGTCAACACTGGGTCTGACCGAGCGCCTCCAGGAGAGAGGCCCAAGCAAGACGCGCCCCGAGGAGCGTCTTGCCACATGTCAACAATGGGTCTGACTGAGGGCCTCCAGGAGAGAGGCCCAAGCAAGATGCGCCCGGAGGAGCGTCTTGCCACATGTCACCTCTGGTTCTGACTGAGCGCCTCCAGGAGAGAGGCCCAAGCAAGACGCGCCCCGAGGAGCGTCTTGTCACATGTCACCACTGGGTCTTTTTGAGCGCCTCCAGGAGAGAAGCCCAAGCAAGACGCGCCCCGAGGAGCGTCTTGCCACATGTCAGCACTCGGTCTGACTGAGCGCCTCCAGGAGAAAGGCCCAAGCAAGACGCGCCCCGAGGAGCGTCTTGCCACATGTCAACAATGGGTCTGACTGAGGGCCTCCAGGAGAGAGGCCCAAGCAAGACGCGCCCCGAGGAGCGTCAGGCCACATGTCACTACTCAGTCTGACTGAGCGCCTCCAGGAGAGAGGCCCAAGCAAGACGCGCCCCGAGGAGCGTCTTGCCACATGTCAGCACTGGGTCTGACTGAGCGCCTCCAGGAGAGAGGCCCCAGCAAGACGCGCCCCGAGGAGCGTCTTGCCTTATGTCAGCACTCGGTCTGACTCAGCGCCTCCAGGAGAGAGGCCCAAGCAAGACGCGCCCCGAGGAGCGTCTTGCCACATGTCAACAATGGGTCTGACTAAGGGCCTCCAGGAGAGAGGCCCAAGCAAGACGCGCCCCGAGGAGCGTCTTGTCACATGTCAACACTGGGTCTTTCTGAGCGCCTCCAGGAGAGAAGCCCAAGCAAGACGCGCCCCGAGGAGCGTCTTGCCACATGTCAGCACTCGGTCTGACTGAGCGCCTCCAGGAGAGAGGCCCAAGCACGACACGCCCCGAGGAGCGTCTTGCCACATGTCAGCACTCGATCTGACTGAGCGCCTCCAGGAGAGAGGCCCAAGCAAGACGCGCCCCGAGAAGCGTCTTGCCACATGTCAACAATGGGTCTGACTGAGGGCCTCCAGGAGAGAAACCCAAGCAACACGCGGCCCGAGGAGCGTCTTGCCACATGTCAGCACTCGGTCTGACTGAGCGCCTCCAGGAGAGAGGCCCAAGCAAGACGCGCCCCGAGGAGCGTCTTGCCACATGTCAACACTGGGTCTGACAGAGGGCCTCCATGAGAGAGGCCCAAGCAAGACATGCCCCGAGGAGTGTCTTGACACATGTCACCACTTGGTCTGACTGAGCGCCTCCAGGAGAGAGGCCCAAGCAACACGCGCCCCGAGGAGCGTCAGGCCACATGTCACTACTCAGTCTGACTGAGCGCCTCCAGGAGAGAGGCCCAAGTAAGACGCGCCCCGAGGAGCGTATTGCCACGTGTCAACACTGGGTCTGATTGAGGGCCTTCTGGAGAGAGGCCCAAGCAAGACGCGCCCCGAGGAGCGTCTTGCCACATGTCAACAATGGTTCTTACTGAGGGCCTCTAGGAGAGAAGCCCAAGCAAGACGTGCCCCGAGGAGCTTCTTGCCACATGTCAGCACTCGGTCTGACAGAGGGCCTCCATGAGAGACGCCCAAGCAAGACGCGCCCCGAGGAGTGTCTTGCCAAATGTCAACACTGGGTCGGACTGATTGCCTCAGGGAGAGAGGTCCAAGCAAGACGCGCCCCGAGGAGCGTCTTGCCACATGTCACTACTCGGTCTGACTGAGCGCCTCAGTTAGAGAGGTCCAAGCAAGACGCGCCCCGAGAAGCGTCTTGGCACATGTCAACAATGGGTCTGACTGAGGGCCTCCAGGAGAGAAGCCCAAGCAAGACGTGCCCCGAGGAGCGTCTTGCCACATGTCAACACTGGGTCTGACTGAGCGCCTCCAGGAGAGAGGCCCAAGCAAGACGCGCCCCGAGGAGCGTCAGGCCACATGTCACTACTCAGTCTGACTGAGCGCCTCCAGGAGAGAGGCCCAAGCAAGACGCGCCCCGAGGAGCGTCTTGCCACATGTCAACAATGGGTCTGACTGAGGGCCTCCAGGAAAGAAGCCCAAGCAAGACGCGGCCCGAGGAGCGTCTTGCCACATGTCAGCAATCGGTCTGACCGAGCGCCTCCAGGAGAGAGGCCCAAGCAAGACGTGCCCCGAGGAGCGTCTTGCCACATGTCAACAATGGGTCTGACTGAGGGCCTCCAGGAGAGAAGCTCAAGCAAGACGCGCCCCGTGGAGCGTCTTGACACATGTCAACTCTGGGTCTGACAGAGGGCCTCCAGGAGAGAGGCCCAAGCAAGACGCGCCCCGAGAAGTGTCTTGCCACATGTCACCTTTGGGTCTGACTGAGCGCCTCCAGGAGAGAGGCCCAAGCAAGACGCGCCCCGAGGAGCGTCAGGCCACATGTCACTACTCAGTCTGACTGAGCGCCTCCAGGAGAGAGGCCCAAGCAAGACGCGCCCCGAGGAGCGTATTGCCACGTGTCAACACTGGGTCTGATTGAGGGCCTTCCGGAGAGAGGCCCAAGCAAGACGCGCCCCGAGTAGCGTCTTGCCACATGTCAACAATGGGTCTTACTGAGGGCCTCCAGGAGAGAAGCCCAAGCAAGACGCGCCCCGAGGAGCTTCTTGCCACATGTCAGCACTCGGTCTGACTGAGCGCCTCCTGGAGAGAGGCCCAAGCAAGACGCGCCCCGAGGAGCGTCTTGCCACGTGTCAACACTGGGTCTGATTGAGGGCCTTCTGGAGAGAGGCCCAAGCAAGACGCACCCCGAGGAGCGTCTTGCCACATGTCAACAATGGGTCTTACTGAGGGCCTCCAGGAGAGAAGCCCAAGCAAGACGCGCCCCGTGGAGCTTCTTGCCACATGTCAGCACTGGGTCTGACTGAGCGCCTCCAGGAGAGAGGCCCAAGCAAGACGCGCCACGAGGAGCATCTTGCCACATGTCACTACTCGGTCTGACTGAGCGCCTCCAGGAGAGAGGTCCAAGCAACACGCGCCCCGAGGAGCGTCTAGCCACATGTCAACACTGGGTCTGACTGAGTGCCTCCATGAGAGAAGCCCCAGCAAGACGCGCCCCGAGGAGCGTCTTGCCACATGTCACTACTCGGTCTGACTGAGCGCCTCCAGGAGAGAGGCCCAAGCAAGACGTGCCCTGAGGAGCGTCTTGCCACATGTCAACAATGGGTCTGACTGAGGGCCTCCAGGAGAGAAGCCCAAGCAAAAAGCGCCCCGAGGAGCGTCTTGCCACATGTCAACACTGGGTCTGACTGAGCGCCTCCAGGAGAGAGGCCCAAGCAAGACACGCCCCGAGGAGCGTCTTGACACATGTCAACACTGGGTCTGACTGAGGGCCTCCATGAGAGAAGCCCAAGCAAGACGGGCCCCGAGGAGAGTCTTGCCACATGTCAACACTGGGTCTGACAGAGGGCATCCAGGAGAGAGGCCCAAGCAATACGCGCCCGGAGGAGCGTCTTGCCACATGTCAACACTGGGTCAGACTGAGGGCCTCCAGGAGAGAAGCCCAAGCATGACGCACCCCGAGGAGCTTCTTGCTACATGTCAGCACTCGGTCTGACTGAGCGCCTCCAGGAGAGAGGCCAAAGCAAGACGCGCCCCGAGGAGCGTCTTGACACATGTCAACACTGGGTCTGACAGAGGGCCTCCATGAGAGAGGCCCAAGCAAGATGCGCCCCGAGGAGTGTCTTGCCACATGTCAACACTGTGTCCGACTGAGCGCCTCCAGGAGAGAGGCCCAAGCAAGACGCGCCACGAGGAGCGTCTTGCCACGTGTCAACACTGGGTCTGACTTAGCGCCTCCAGGAGAGAGGCCCAAGCAAGATGCGCCCCGAGGAGCGTCTTGCCACGTGTCACCACTGGGTCTGACTGAGCTCCTCCAGGAGAGAGGCCCAAGCAAGACGCGCCCCGAGGAGCGTCTTGCCACGTGTCAACACTGGGTCTGATTGAGCACCTCCAGGAGAGAGGCCCCAGCAAGACGCGCCCCGAGGAGCGTCTTGCCACATGTCACTACTCGGTCTGACTGAGCACCTCCAGGAGGGAGGTCCAAGCAAGACGCACCCCGAGGAGCGTCTTGCCACATGTCACTACTCGGTCTAACTGAGCACCTCCAGGAGAGAGGCCCAAGCAAGACTTGCCACGAGGAGCGTCTTGCCACATGTCAACACTGGGTCTGACTGAGCACCTCCAGGAGATAGGCCCAAGCAAGACACGCCCCGAGGAGCGTCTTGACACATGTCAACACTGGGTCGGACTGAGGGCCTCCATGAGAGAAGCCCAAGCAAGACGCGCCCCGAGGAGAGTCTTGCCACATGTCAACACTCGGTCTGACAGAGGGCATTCAGGAGAGAGGCCCAAGCAATACGCGCCCCGAGGGTGTCTTGCCACATGTCACCACTGGGTCTGAATGAGCGCCTCCAGGAGAGAGGCCCAACCAAGAAGCGCCCCGAGGAGTGTCTTGCCACATGCCAACACTGGGTCTGACTGAGCGCCTCCAGGAGAGAGGCCCAAGCAAGACGCGCCCCGAGGAGCGTCTTGCCACGTGTCAACACTGGGTCTGACTGAGCGCCTCCAGGAGCGAGGCCCAAGCAAGACGCGCCCCGAGGAGCGTCTTTCCACGTGTCACCACTGGGTCTGACTGAGCGCCTCCAGGAGAGAGGCCCAAGCAAGACGCGCCCCGAGGAGCGTCTTGCCACGTGTCAACACTGGGTCTGACTGAGCGCCTCCAGGAGCGAGGCCCAAGCAAGACGCGCCCCGAGGAGCGTCTTTCCACGTGTCACCACTGGGTCTGACTGAGCGCCTCCAGGAGAGAGGCCCAAGCAAGACGCGCCCCGAGGAGCGTCTTGCCACATGTCAACACTGGGTCTGACTGAGCGCCTCCAGGAGAGAGGCCCAAGCGAGACGCGCCCCGAGGAGCGTCTTGCCACATGTCAACAATGGGTCTGACTGAGGGCCTCCAGGAGAGAGGCCCAAGCAAGATGCGCCCCGAGGAGCGTCTTGACACATGTCAACACTGGGTCTGACTGAGCGCCTCCAGGAGAGAGGCCCAAGCAAGACGCGCCCCGAGGAGCGTCTTGTCACATGTCACTACTCGGTCTGACTGAGCGCCTCCAGGAGAGAGGCCCAAGCAAGACGTGCCCCGAGGAGCGTCTTGCCACATGTCAACAATGGGTCTGACTGAGGGCCTCCAGGAGAGAAGCCCAAGCAAGAAGCGCCCCGAGGAGCGTCTTGCCACATGTCAACACTGGGTCTGACTGAGCGCCTCCAGGAGAGAGGCCCAAGCAAGACACGCCCCGAGGAGCGTCTTGACACATGTCAACACTGGGTCTGACTGAGGGCCTCCATGAGAGAAGCCCAAGCAAGACGCGCCCCGAGGAGAGTCTTGCCACATGTCAACACTGGGTCTGACAGAGGGCATCCAGGAGAGAGGCCCAAGCAATCCGCGCCCCGAGGAGCGTCTTGCCACATGTCACCACTGGGTCTGACTGAGCGCCTCCAGGAGAGAGGCCCAAGCAAGAAGCGCCCCGAGGAGCGTCTTGCCACGTGTCAACACTTGGTCTGATTGAGGGCCTTCTGGAGAGAGGCCCAAGCAAGACGCGCCCCGTGCAGCGTCTTGCCACATGTCAACAATGGGTCTGACTGAGGGCCTCCAGGAGAGAAGCCCAAGCAAGACGCGCCCCGAGGAGCTTCTTGCCACATGTCAGCACTCGGTCTGACTGAGCGCCTCCAGGAGAGAGGCCCAAGCAAGACGCGCCCCGAGGAGTGTCTTGCCACATGTCAACACTGGGTCTGACTGAGCGCCTCCAGGAGAGAGGCCCAAGCAAGACGCGCCCCGAGGAGCGTCTTGCCACTTGTCAACACTGGGTCTGACTGAGCTCCTCCAGGAGAGAGGCCCAAGCAAGACGCGCCCCGAGGAGCGTCTTGCCACGTGTCACCACTGGGTCTGATTGAGCACCTCCAGGAGAGAGGCCCCAGCAAGACGCGCCCCGAGGAGCGTCTTGCCTTATGTCAGCACTCGGTCTGACTGAGCGCCTCCAGGAGAGAGGCCCAAGCAAGACGTGCCCCGAGGAGCGTCTTGCCACATGTCAACAATGGGTCTGACTGAGGGCCTCCAGGAGAGAAGCCCAAGCAAGAAGCGCCCCGAGGAACGTCTTGCCACATGTCAACACTGGGTCTGACTGAGCGCCTCCAGGAGAGAGGCCCAAGCAAGACACGCCCCGAGGAGCGTCTTGACACATGTTAACACTGGGTCTGACTGAGGGCCTCCATGTGAGAAGCCCAAGCAAGACGCGCCCCGAGGAGAGTCTTGCCACATGTCAACACTGGGTCTGACAGAGGGCATCCAGGAGAGAGGCCCAAGCAATACGCGCCCCGAGGAGCGTCTTGCCACATGTCAACAATGGGTCTGACTGAGGGCCTCCAGGAGAGAAGCCCAAGGAAGACGCGCCCCGAGGAGCTTCTTGCCACATGTCAGCACTCGGTCTGAATGAGCGCCTCCAGGAGAGAGGCCAAAGCAAGATGCGCCCCGAGGAGCGTCTTGACTTATGTCAACACTGGGTCTGACAGAGGGCCTCCATGAGAGAGGCCCAAGCAAGACGCGCCCCGAGGAGTGTCTTGCCACATGTCAACACTGGGTCTGACTGAGCGCCTCCAGGAGAGAGGCCCAAGCAAGACGCACCCCGAGGAGCGTCTTGCCACGTGTCAACACTGGGTCTGACATAGCGCCTCCAGGAGAGAGGCCCAAGCAAGATGCGCCCCGAGGAGCGTCTTGCCACGTGTCACCACTGGGTCTGACTGAGCTCCTCCAGGAGAGAGGCCCCAGCAAGACGCGCCGCGAGGAGCATTTTGCCTTATGTCAGCACTCGGTCTGACTGAGCGCCTCCAGGAGAGAGGCCCAAGCAAGACCCGCCCCAAGGAGCGTCTTGCCACATGTCACTACTCGGTCTAACTGAGCGCCTCCAGGAGAGAGGTCCAAGCAAGATACGCCCCAAGGAGCGTCTTGCCACATGTCACTACTCGGTCTGACTGAGCGCCTCCAGGAGAGAGGCCCAAGCAAGACGTGCCAGGAGGAGCGTCTTGCCACATGTCAACAATGGGTCTGACTGAGGGCCTCAGGAGAGAAGCCCAAGCAAGACGCGCCCCGAGGAGCGTCTTGCCACATGTCAAAACTGGGTCTGACTGAGGGCCCCCAGGAGAGAGGCCCAAATAAGACGCGCCCCGAGGAGCGTCTTGCCACATGTCAACACTGGGTTTGACAGAGGGCATCCAGGAGAGAGGCCCAAGCAATACGCGCACCGAGGAGCGTCTTGCCACATGTCAACAATGGGTCTGACTGAGGGCATCCAGGAGAGAAGCCCAAGGAAGATGCGCCCCGAGGAGCTTCTTGCCACATGTCAGCACTCGGTCTGACTGAGCGCCTCCAGGAGAGAGGCCAAAGCAAGATGCGCCCCGAGGAGCGTCTTGACACATGTCAACACTGGGTCTGAACGAGGGCCTCCATGAGAGAGGCCCAAGCAAGACGCACCCCGAGGAGTTTCTTGCCACATGTCAACACTGGGTCTGACTGAGCACCTCCAGGAGAGAGGCCCAAGCAAGACGCGCCCCGAGGAGCGTCTTGCCATGTGTCAACACTGGGTCTGACTTAGCGCCTCCAGGAGAGAGGCCCAAGCAAGACGTGCCCCGAGGAGCGTCTTGCCACATGTCAACAATGGGTCTGACTGAGGGCCTCCAGGAGAGAAGCCCAAGGAAGACGCGCCCCGAGGAGCGTCTTGCCACATGTCAACACTGGGTCTGACTGAGCGCCTCCAGGAGAGAGGCCCAAGCAAGACGCGCCCCGAGGAGCGTCTTGACACATGTCTCCTCTGGGTCTGACTGAGCGCCTTAGGAGAGAGGCCCAAGCAAGACGTGCCCCGAGGAGCATCTTGCCACATGTCAAAACTCGGTCTGACTGAGCGCCTCCAGGAGAGAGGCCCAAGCAAGACGCGCACCGAGGAGCGTCTTGTCACATGTCAACACTGGGTCTGACTGAGCGCCTCCAGGAGAGAAGCCCCAGCAAGACGTGCCCCGAGGAGCGTCTTGCCACATGTCAGCACTCGGTCTGACTGAGCGCCTCCCCAGGAGAGAGGCCCAAGCAAGACGCGCCCTGAGGAGCGTCTTGCCACATGTCAACACTGGGTCTGACTGAGTGCCTCCATGAGAGAAGCCCCAGCAAGACGCGCCCCAAGGAGCGTCTTGCCACATGTCAACACTGGGTCTGACTGAGCGCCTCCAGGAGAGAGGCCCAAGCAAGACGCGCCTGGAGGAGCTTTTTGCCACATGTCAACACTGGGTCTGATTGAGGGCCTTCTGGAGAGAGGCCCAAGCAAGACGCGCCCCGAGGAGCGTCTTGCCACATGTCAACAATGGGTCTGACTGAGGGCCTCCAGGAGAGAAGCCCAAGCAAGACGCGCACTGAGGAGCGTCTTGCCACATGTCAGCACTCGGTCTGACTGAGCGCCTCCAGGAGAGAGGCCCAAGCAAGACGTGCCCCGAGGAGCATCTTGCCACATGTCAACACTGGGTCTGACTGAGCGCCTCCAGGAGAGAGCCCAAGCAAGACGCGCCCCGAGGAGCGTCTTGCCAAATGTGAACACTGGGTCTGACTGAGCGCCTCCAGGAGAGAGGCCCAAGCAAGACACGCCCCGAGGAGCGTCTTGACACATGTCAACACTGGGTCTGACTGAGGGCCTCCATGAGAGAAGCCCAAGCAAGACGTTCCCCGAGGAGCGTCTTGCCACATGTAAACACTGGGTCTGACTGAGTGCCTCCATGAGAGAAGCCCCAGCAAGACGCGCCCCGAGGAGCATCTTGCCACATGTCAACACTGGGTCTGACTGAGAACCTCCAGGAGAGAGGCCCAAGCAAGACGCGCCCCGAGGAGTGTCTTGTCACATGTCAACACTGGGTCTGACTGAGCGCCTCAAGGAGAGAGGCCCAAGCAAGATGCGCCCCGAGGAGCGTCTTGTCACATGTCACTACTCGGTCTGACTGAGCGCCTCCAGGAGAGAGGCCCAAGCAAGACGTGCCCCGAGGAGCGTCTTGCCACATGTCAACACTGGGTGTGACTGAGAACCTCCAGGAGAGAGGCCCAAGCAAGACGCGCCCCAAGGAGCGTCTTGCCACATGTCAGCACTTGGTATGACTGAGCGCCTCCAGGAGAGAGGCCTGAGGAGCGTCTTGCCACATGTCAACACTGGGTGTGACTGAGAACCTCCAGGAGAGAGGCCCAAGCAAGACGCGCCCCGAGGAGTGTCTTGCCACATGTCAACACTGGGTCTGACTGAGCTCCTCAAGGAGAGAGGCCCAAGCAAGACGCGCCCCGAGGAGCGTCTTGTCACATGTCACTACTCGGTCTGACTGAGCGCCTCCAGGAGAGAGGCCCAAGCAAGACGTGCCCCGAGGAGCGTCTTGCCACATGTCAACACTGGGTGTGACTGAGAACCTCCAGGAGAGAGGCCCAAGCAGGACGCGCCCCAAGGAGCGTCTTGCCACATGTCAGCACTTGGTATGACTGAGCGCCTCCAGGAGAGAGGCCCGAGGAACGTCTTGCCACATGTCACCTCTGGGTCTGACTGAGCGCCTCCAGGAGAGAGGCGCAAGCAAGAAACGCCCGAGGAGCGTCTTGCCACATGTCAGCAATGGGTCTGACTGAGGGCCTCCAGGAGAGAAGCCAAAGCAAGACGCGCCCCGAGGAGCGTCTTGCCACATGTCAACACTGGGTCTAATTGAGCGCCTCCAGGAGAGAGTCCCAAGCAAGACGCGCCCCGAGGAGCGTCTTGCCACATGTCACTACTCGGTCTGACTGAGCGCCTCCAGGAGAGAGGTCCAAGCAACACGCGCCCCGAGGAGCGTCTTGCCAACTGTCAACACTGGGTCTGACTGAGTGCCTCCATGAGAGAAGCCCCAGCAAGACGCGCCCCAAGGAGCGTCTTGCCACATGTCACTACTCGGTCTGACTGAGCGCCTCCAGGAGAGAGGCCCAAGCAAGACGCGCCCAGAGGAGCGTCTTGCCACGTGTCACCACTGGGTCTGATTGAGGGCCTCCATGAAAGAAGCCCAAGCAAGACGCGCCCCGAGGAGAGTCTTGCCACATGTCAACACTGGGTCTGACAGGGGGCATCCAGGAGAGAGGCCCAAGCAATACGCGCCCCGAGGAGCGTCTTGCCACATGTCAACAATGGGTCTGACTGAGGGCCTCCAGGAGAGAAGCCAAAGCAAGACGCGCCCCGAGGAGCTTCTTTCCACATGTCAACAATGGGTCTTACTGAGGGCCTCCATGAGAGAAGCCCAAGCAAGACGCACCCCGAGGAGTGTCTTGCCACATGTCAACACTGTGTCTGACTGAGCGCCTCCAGGAGAGAGGCCCAAGCAAGACGCGCCCCGAGGAGCGTCTTGCCACATGTCACTACTCGGTCTGACTGAGCGCCTCCAGGAGAGAGGCCCAAGCAAGACGTGCCCCGAGGAGCGTCTTGCCACATGTCAACACTGGGTCTGACTGAGTGCCTCCAGGAGAGAGGCCCAAGCAAGACACGCCCCGAGGAGCGTCTTGACACATGTCAACACTGGGTCGGATTGAGGGCCTCCATGAGAGAAGCCCAAGCAAGACGCGCCCCGAGGAGAGTCTTGCCACATGTCAACACTGGGTCTGACTGAGCGCCTCAAGGAGAGAGGCCCATGCAAGAGGCGCCCCGAGGAGCGTCTTGCCACATGTCAACACTGGGTCTGACTGAGAACCTCCAGGAGAGAGGCCCAAGCAAGACGAGCCCCAAGGAGCGTCTTGCCACATGTCAGCACTGGGTATGACTGAGCGCCTCCAGGAGAGAGGCCCGAGGAGCGTCTTGCCACATGTCACCTCTGGGTCTGACTGAGCGCCTCCAGGAGAGAGGCGCAAGCAAGAAACGCCCGAGGAGCGTCTTGACACATGTCAACACTGGGTCTGACTGAGCGCCTCCAGGAGAGAGGCCCCAGCAAGAAGCGCCCCGAGGAGCGTCTTGCCACATGTCAACAATGGGTCTGACTGAGGGCCTCCAGGAGAGAAGCCCTAGCAAGACGCGCCCCGAGGAGCGTCTTGCCACATGTCAACACTGGGTCTAATTGAGCGCCTCCAGGAGAGAGGCCCAAGCAACACGCGCCCCGAGGAGCGTCTTGCCACATGTCAACACTGGGTCTGACTGAGTGCCTCCAGGAGAGAAGCCCAAGCAAGACGCACCCCGAGGAGCATCTTGCCACATGTCACTACTCTGTCTGACTGAGCGCCTCCAGGAGAGAGGCCCAAGCAAGACGCGCCCAGAGGAGCGTCTTGCCACGTGTCACCACTGGGTCTGATTGAGCACCTCCATGAGAGAAGCCCAAGCAAGACACGCCCCGAGGAGCGTCTTGACACATGTCAACACTGGGTCTGACTGAGGGCCTCCATGAAAGAAGCCCAAGCAAGACGCGCCCCGAGGAGAGTCTTGCCAGATGTCAACACTGGGTCTGACAGAGGGCATCCAGGAGAGAAGCCCAAGCAATACGCGCCCCGAGGAGCGTCTTGCCACATGTCAACAATGGGTCTGACTGAGGGCCTCCAGGAGAGAAGCCAAAGCAAGACGCGCCCCGAGGAGCTTCTTTCCACATGTCAACAATGGGTCTTACTGAGGGCCTCCATGAGAGAAGCCCAAGCAAGACGCGCCCCGAGGAGTGTCTTGCCACATGTCAACACTGTGTCTGACTGAGCGCCTCCAGGAGAGAGGCCCAAGCAATACGCGCCCCGAGGAGCGTCTTGCCACATGTCACTACTCGGTCTGACTGTGCGCCTCCAGGAGAGAGGCCCAAGCAAGACGTGCCCCTAGGAGCGTCTTGCCACATGTCAACACTGGGTCTGACTGAGCGCCTCCAGGAGAGAGGCCCAAGAAAGACACGCCCCGAGGAGCGTCTTGACACATGTCAACACTGGGTCGGACTGAGGGCCTCCATGAGAGAAGCCCAAGCAAGACGCGCCCCGAGGAGAGTCTTGCCACATGTCAACACTCGGTCTGACAGAGGGCATTCAGGAGAGAGGCCCAAGCAATACGCGCCCCGAGGAGCGTCTTGCCACATGTCACCACTGGGTCTGAATGAGCGCCTCCAGGAGAGAGGCCCAAGCATGACGCACCCCGAGGAGCTTCTTGCTACATGTCAGCACTCGGTCTGACTGAGCGCCTCCAGGAGAGAGGCCAAAGCAAGACGTGCCCCTAGGAGCGTCTTGCCACATGTCAACACTGGGTCTGACTGAGCGCCTCCAGGAGAGAGGCCCAAGAAAGACACGCCCCGAGGAGCGTCTTGACACATGTCAACACTGGGTCGGACTGAGGGCCTCCATGAGAGAAGCCCAAGCAAGACGCGCCCCGAGGAGAGTCTTGCCACATGTCAACACTCGGTCTGACAGAGGGCATTCAGGAGAGAGGCCCAAGCAATACGCGCCCCGAGGAGCGTCTTGCCACATGTCACCACTGGGTCTGAATGAGCGCCTCCAGGAGAGAGGCCCAACCAAGACGCGCCTCGAGGAGTGTCTTGCCACATGCCAACACTGGGTCTGACTGAGCGCCTCCAGGAGAGAGGCCCAAGCAAGACGCGCCCCGAGGAGCGTCTTGCCACGTGTCAACACTGGGTCTGACTGAGCGCCTCCAGGAGAGAGGCCCAAGCATGACGCGCCCCGAGGAGCGTCTTTCCACGTGTGAACACTGGGTCTGACTGAGCGCCTCCAGGAGAAAGGCCCAAGCAAGACACGCCCCGAGGAGTGTCTTGCCACATGTCAACACTGGGTCTGACTGAGCGCCTCCAGGAGAGAGGCCCAAGCAAGACGCTCCCCGATGAGTGTCTTGCCACATGTCAACACTGGGTCTGACTGAGCGCCTCCAGGAGAGAGGCCAAAGCAAGACGTGCCCCTAGGAGCGTCTTGCCACATGTCAACACTGGGTCTGACTGAGCGCCTCCAGGAGAGAGGCCCAAGAAAGACACGCCCCGAGGAGCGTCTTGACACATGTCAACACTGGGTCGGACTGAGGGCCTCCATGAGAGAAGCCCAAGCAAGACGCGCCCCGAGGAGAGTCTTGCCACATGTCAACATTCGGTCTGACAGAGGGCATTCAGGAGAGAGGCCCAAGCAATACGCGCCCCGAGGAGCGTCTTGCCACATGTCACCACTGGGTCTGAATGAGCGCCTCCAGGAGAGAGGCCCAACCAAGACGCGCCTCGAGGAGTGTCTTGCCACATGCCAACACTGGGTCTGACTGAGCGCCTCCAGGAGAGAGGCCCAAGCAAGACGCGCCCCGAGGAGCGTCTTGCCACGTGTCAACACTGGGTCTGACTGAGCGCCTCCAGGAGAGAGGCCCAAGCAAGACGCGCCCCGAGGAGCGTCTTTCCACGTGTGAACACTGGGTCTGACTGAGCGCCTCCAGGAGAGAGGCCCAAGCAAGACACGCCCCGAGGAGTGTCTTGCCACATGTCAACACTGGGTCTGACTGAGCGCCTCCAGGAGAGAGGCCCAAGCAAGACGCTCCCCGATGAGTGTCTTGCCACATGTCAACACTGGGTCTTACTGAGCGCCTCCAGGAGAGAGGCCCAAGCAATACGCGCCCCGAGGAGTGTCTTGCCACAGTTCAGCACTGGGTCTGACTGAGCGCCTCCAGGAGAGAGGCCCCAGCAAGACGCGCCCCGAGGAGCGTCTTGCCTTATGTCAGCACTCGGTCTGACTGAGCGCCACCAGGAGAGAGGCCCAAGCAAGACGCGCCCCGAGGAGCATCTTTTGCCACATGTCACCACTGTGTCTGAATGAGCGCCTCCAGGAGAGAGGCCCAAAAAGGACGCGCCCCGAGGAGTGTCTTGCCACATGCCAACACTGGGTCTGACTGAGCGCCTCCAGGAGAGAGGCCCAAGCAAGACGCGCCCCGAGGAGTGTCTTGCCTCGTGTCAACACTGGGTCTGACTGAGCGCCTCCAGGAGAGAGGCCCAAGCAAGAGGCGCCCCGAGGAGCGTCTTTCCACGTGTCACAACTGGGTCTGACTGAGCGCCTCCAGGAGAGAGGCCCAAGCAAGACGCGCCCCGATGAGCGTCTTGCCACATGTCAACACTGGGTCTTACTGAGCGCCTCCAGGAGAGAGGCCCAAGCAAGACGCGCCCCGATGAGCGTCTTGCCACAGTTCAGCACTGGGTCTGACTGAGCGCCTCCAGGAGAGAGGCCCCAGCAAGACGCGCCCCGAGGAGCGTCTTGCCTTATGTCAGCACTCGGTCTGACTGAGCGCCACCAGGAGAGAGGCCCAAGCAAGACGCGCCCCGAGGAGCATCTTTTGCCACATGTCAACAATGGGTCTGACTGAGGGCCTCCAGGAGAGAGGCCCAAGCAAGATGCGCCCGGAGGAGCGTTTTGCCACATGTCAACACTGGGTCTAACAGAGGGCCTCCAGGAGAGAGGCCCAAGCAAGACGCGCCCCGAGGAGCGTCTTGCCACATATCACCTCTGGTTCTGACTGAGCGCCTCCAGGAGAGAGGCCCAAGCAAGACGCGCCCCGAGGAGCGTCTTGTCACATGTCAACACTTGGTCTGACAGAGGGCCTCCACGAGAGAGGCCCAAGCAAGACGCGCCCCGAGGAGTGTCTTGCCACATGTCACCACTGGGTCTGACTGAGCGCCTCCAGGAGAGAGGCCCAAGCAAGACGTGCCCCGAGGAGCGTCAGGCCACATGTCACTACTCAGTCTGACTGAGCGCCTCCAGGAGAGAGGCCCAAGCAAGACGCGCCCCGAGGAGCGTCTTGCCACATGTCAGCACTGGGTCTGACTGAGCGCCTCCAGGAGAGAGGCCCAAGCAATACGCGCCCCGAGGAGCGTCTTGCCACATGTCACCACTGTGTCTGAATGAGCGCCTCCAGGAGAGAGGCCCAAAAAGGACGCGCCCCGAGGAGTGTCTTGCCACATGCCAACACTGGGTCTGACTGAGCGCCTCCAGGAGAGAGGCCCAAGCAAGACGCGCCCCGAGGAGTGTCTTGCCACGTGTCATCACTGGGTCTGACTGAGCGCCTCCAGGAGAGAGGCCCAAGCAAGAGGCGCCCCGAGGAGCGTCTTTCCACGTGTCACAACTGGGTCTGACTGAGCGCCTCCAGGAGAGAGGCCCAAGCAAGACGCGCCCCGAGGGGTGTCTTGCCAACTGTCAACACTGGGTCTGACTGAGCGCCTCCAGGAGAGAGGCCCAAGCAAGACGCGCCCCGATGAGCGTCTTGCCACATGTCAACACTGGGTCTTACTGAGCGCCTCCAGGAGAGAGGCCCAAGCAAGACGCGCCCCGATGAGCGTCTTGCCACAGTTCAGCACTGGGTCTGACTGAGCGCCTCCAGGAGAGAGGCCCCAGCAAGACGCGCCCCGAGGAGCGTCTTGCCACAGTTCAGCACTGGGTCTGACTGAGCGCCTCCAGGTGAGAGGCCCCAGCAAGACGCACCCCGAGGAGCGTCTTGCCTTATGTCAGCACTCGGTCTGACTGAGCGCCACCAGGAGAGAGGCCCAAGCAAGACGCGCCCCGAGGAGCATCTTTTGCCACATGTCAACAATGGGTCTGACTGAGGGCCTCCAGGAGAGAGGCCCAAGCAAGATGCGCCCGGAGGAGCGTCTTGCCACATGTCAACACTGGGTCTGACAGAGGGCCTCCAGGAGAGAGGCCCAAGCAAGACGCGCCCCGAGGAGCGTCTTGCCACATGTCACCTCTGGTTCTGACTGAGCGCCTCAAGGAGAGAGGCCCAAGCAAGACGCGCCCCGAGGAGCGTCTTGTCACATGTCAACACTGGGTCTGTCTGAGCGCCTCAAGGAGAGAAGCCCAAGCAAGACGCGCCCCGAGGAGCCTCTTGCCACATGTCAACAATGGGTCCGACTGAGGGCCTCCAGGAGAGAAGCCCAAGCAAGACGCGCCCCGAGGAGTGTCTTGCCACATGTCACCACTGGGTCTGACTGACCGCCTCCAGGAGAGAGGCCCAAGCAAGACGTGCCCCGAGGAGCGTCAGGCCACATGTCACTACTCAGTCTGACTGAGCGCCTCCGGGAGAGAGGCCCAAGCAAGACGCACCCCGAGGAGCGTCTTGCCACATGTCAGCACTGGGTCTGACTGAGCGCCTCCAGGAGAGAGGCCCAAGCAAGACGCGCCCCGAGGAGCGTCTTGTCACATGTCAACACTGGGTCTTTTTGAGCGCCTCCAGGAGAGAAGCCCAAGCAAGACGCGCCCCAAGGAGCGTCTTGCCACATGTCAGCACTCGGTCTGACTGAGCGCCTCCAGGAGAGAGGCCCAAGCAACACGCGCCCCGAGGAGCGTCAGGCCACATGTCACTACTCAGTCTGACTGAGCGCCTCCAGGAGAGAGGCCCAAGAAAGACGCGCCCCGAGGAGCGTCTTGCCACATGTCAACAATGGGTCTTACTGAGGGCCTCCAGGAGAGAAGCCCAAGCAAGACGCGCCCCGAGGAGCTTCTTGCCACATGTCAGCACTCGGTCTGACTGAGCGCCTCCAGGAGCGAGGCCAAAGCAAGACGCGCCCCGAGGAGCGTCTTGACACATGTCAACACTGGGTCTGACAGAGGGCCTCCATGAGAGAGGCCCAAGCAAGACGCGCCCCGAGGAGTGTCTTGCCACATGTCAACACTGGGTCTGACAGAGGGCCTCCAGGAGAGAGGCCAAAGCAAGACGCGCCCAGATATTGTCTTGCCACATGTCACTACTCAGTCTGACTGAGCGCCTCCAGGAGAGAGGCCCAAGCAAGACGCGCCCCGAGGAGCGTCTTGCCACGTGTCAACACTGGGTCTGATTGAGGGCCTTCTGGAGAGAGGCCCAAGCAAGACGCGCCCCGAGGAGCGTCTTGCCACATGTCAACAATGGTTCTTACTGAGGGCCTCCGGGAGAGAAGCCCATGCAAGATGCGCCCCGAGGAGCTTCTTGCCACATGTCAGCACTCGGTCTGACTGAGCGCCTCCAGGTGAGAGGCCAAAGCAAGACGCCCCCCGAGGAGCGTCAGGCCACATGTCACTACTCAGTCTGACTGAGCGCCTCCAGGAGAGAGGCCCAAGCAAGACGCACCCCGAGGAGCGTCTTGCCACGTGTCAACACTGGGTCTGACTGAGCGCCTCCAGGAGAGAGGCCCCAGCAAGACGCGCCCCGAGGAGCGTCTTGCCACATATCAACAATGGGTCTGACTGAGGGCCTCCAGGAGAGAGGCCCAAGCAAGATGCGCCCGGAGGAGCGTCTTGCCACATGTCAACACTGGGTCTGACAGAGGGCCTCCAGGAGAGAGGCCCAAGCAAGGCGCGCCCCGAGGAGCGTCTTGCCACAAGTCACCTCTGGTTCTGACTGAGCGCCTCCAGGAGAGAGGCCCAAGCAAGACGCGCCCCGAGGAGCGTGTTGTCACATGTCAACACTGGGTCTTTTTGAGCGCCTCCAGGAGAGAAGCCCAAGCAAGACGCGCCCCGAGGAGCGTCTTGCCACATGTCAGCACTCGGTCTGACTGAGCGCCTCCAGGAGAGAGGCCCAAGCAACACGCGCCCCGAGGAGCGTCAGGCCACATGTCACTACTCAGTCTGACTGAGCGCCTCCAGGAGAGAGGCCCAAGCAAGACGCGCCCCGAGGAGCGTCTTGCCACATGTCAACAATGGGTCTTACTGAGGGCCTCCAGGAGAGAAGCCCAAGCAAGACGCGCCCCGAGGGGCTTCTTGCCACATGTCAGCACTCGGTCTGACTGAGCGCCTCCAGGAGCGAGGCCAAAGCAAGACGTGCCCCGAGGAGCGTCTTGACACATGTCAACACTGGGTCTGACAGAGGGCCTCCATGAGAGAGGCCCAAGCAAGACGCACCCTGAGGAGTGTCTTGCCACATTTCAACACTGGGTCTGACAGAGGGCCTCCAGGAGAGAGGCCCAAGCAACACGCGCCCCGAGGAGCGTCTTGCCACATGTCAACAATGGGTCTAACTGAGGGCCTCCAGGAGAGAAGCCCAAGCAAGACGCGCCCAGAGGAGCGTCTTGACACATGTCTCCTCTGGGTCTGACTGAGCGCCTCCAGGAGAGAGGCCCAATCAAGACGTGCCCCGAGGAGCATCTTGACACATGTCAACACTGGGTCGGACTGAGGTTCTCCATGAGAGAAGCCCAAGCAAGACGCGCCCCGAGGATAGTCTTGCCACATGTCAACACTGGGTCTGACTGAGGGCATTCAGGAGAGAGGCCCAAGCAATACTCGCCCCGAGGAGCGTCTTGCCACATGTCACCACTGGGTCTGAATGAGCGCCTCCAGGAGAGAGGCCCAAGCAAGACGCGCCCCGAGGAGCGTCTTGTCACATGTCACTACTCGGTCTGACTGAGCGCCTCCAGGAGAGAGGCCCAAGCAAGACGTGCCCCGAGGAGCGTCTTGCCACATGTCAACAATGGGTCTGACTGAGGGCCTCCAGGAGAGAAGCCCAAGCAAGAAGCGCCCCGAGGAGCGTCTTGCCACATGTCAACACTGGGTCTGACTGAGCGCCTCCAGGAGAGAGGCCCAAGCAAGACACGCCCCGAGGAGCGTCTTGACACATGTCAACACTGGGTCTGACTGAGCGCCTCCAGGAGAGAGGCCCAAGCAAGACGTGCCCCGAGGAGCGTCTTGCCACATGTCAACAATGGGTGTGACTGAGGGCCTCCAGGAGAGAAGCCCAAGCAAGAAGCGCCCCGAGGAGCGTCTTGCCACATGTCAACACTGGGTCTGACTGAGCGCCTCCAGGAGAGAGGCCCAAGCAAGACACGCCCCGAGGAGCGTCTTGACACATGTCAACACTGGGTCTGACTGAGGGCCTCCATGAGAGAAGCCCAAGCAAGACGCGCCCCGAGGAGAGTCTTGCCACATGTCAACACTGGGTCTGACAGAGGACATCCAGGAGAGAGGCCCAAGCAATACGCGCCCCGAGGAGCGTCTTGCCACATGTCACCACTGGGTCTGACTGAGCGCCTCCAGGAGAGAGGCCCAAGCAAGACGTGCCCCGAGGAGCGTCTTGCCACATGTCAACACTGGGTCTGACTGAGCGCCTCCAGGAGAGAGGCCCAAGCAAGACGCGCCCCGAGGAGCGTCTTGCCACATGTGAACACTGGGTCTGACTGAGCGCCTCCAGGAGAGAGGCCCAAGCAAGACGCGCCCCGAGGAGCATCTTGACACATGTCTCCTCTGGGTCTGACTGAGCGCCTCCAGGAGAGAGGCCCAAGCAAGACGTGCCCTGAGGAGCGTCTTGCCACATGTCAACACTGGGTCTGACTGAGTGCCTCCATGAGAGAAGCCCCAGCAAGATGCGCCCCGAGGAGCATCTTGCCACATGTCAACACTGGGTCTGACAGAGGGCATCCAGGACAGAGGCCCAAGCAATACGTGCCTCGAGGAGCGTCTTGCCACATGTCACCACTGGGTCTGACTGAGCGCCTCCAGGAGAGAGGCCCAAGCAAGACGTGCCCCGAGGAGCGTCTTGCCACATGTCAACACTGGGTCTGACTGAGCGCCTCCAGGAGAGAGGCCCAAGCAAGACGCGCCCCGTGGAGCATCTTGACACATGTCTCCTCTGGGTCTGACTGAGCGCCTCCAGGAGAGAGGCCCAAGCAAGACGTGCCCCGAGGAGCGTCTTGCCACATGTCAACACTGGGTCTGACTGAGTGCCTCCATGAGAGAAGCCCCAGCAAGATGCGCCCCGAGGAGCATCTTGCCACATGTCAACACTGGGTCTGACAGAGGGCATCCAGGACAGAGGCCCAAGCAATACGCGCCCCGAGGAGCGTCTTGCCACATGTAACCACTGGGTCTGACTGAGCGCCTCCAGGAGAGAGGCCCAAGCAAGAAGCGCCCCGAGGAGCGTCTTGCCACATGTCAACAATGGGTCTGACTGAGGGCCTCCAGGAGAGAAGCCCAAGCAAGACGCGCCCCGAGGAGGTTCTTGCCACATGTCAGCACTCGGTCTGACTGAGCGCCTCCAGGAGAGAGGCCAAAGCAAGACGCGCCCCGAGGAACGTCTTGACACATGTCAACACTGGGTCTGACAGAGGGCCTCCATGAGAGAGGCCCAAGCAAGACGCGCCCCGAGGAGTGTCTTGCCACATGTCAACACTGGGTCTGACTGAGTGCCTCCAGGAGAGAGGCCCAAGCAAGACGCGCCCCGAGGAGCGTCTTGCCACGTGTCAACACTGGGTCTGACTTAGCGCCTCCAGGAGAGAGGCCCAAGCAAGATGCACCCCGAGGAGCGTCTTGCCACGTGTCACCACTGGGTCTGACTGAGCTCCTCCAGGAGAGAGGCCCAAGCAAGACGCACCCCGAGGAGCATCTTGCCACGTGTCACCACTGGGTCTGAGTGAGCACCTCCAGGAGAGAGGCCCCAGCAAGACGCGCCCCGAGGAGCGTCTTGCCTTATTTCAGCACTCGGTCTGACTGAGCGCCTCCAGGAGAGGGGCCCAAGCAAGACGCGCCCCGAGGAGCGTCTTGCCACATGTCACTACTCGGTCTAACTGAGCGCCTCCAGGAGAGAGGTCCAAGCAAGACGCGCCACGAGGAGCGTCTTGCCACATGTCACCTCTCGGTCTGACTGAGCGCCTCCAGGAGAGATGCCCAAGCAAGACGTGCCCCGAGGAGCGTCTTGCCACATGTCAACACTGGGTCTGACTGAGGGCCTCCAGGAGAGAGGCCCAAATAAGACGCGCCCCGAGGAGGGTCTTGCCACATGTCAACAATGGGTCTGTTTGAGGGCCTCCAGGAGAGAAGCCCAAGCAAGACGCGCCCCGTGGAGCGTCTTGCCACATGTCAGCACTCGGTCTGACTGAGCGCCTCCAGGAGAGAGGCCCAAGCAAGACGCGCCCCGAGGAGAGTCTTGCCACATGTCAGCACTCGGTCTGACTGAGCGCCTCCAGGAGAGACGCCAAAAGCAAGACGCGCCCCGAGGAGCGTCTTGACACATTTCTCCTCTGGGTCTGACTGAGCGCATCCAGGAGAGAGGCCCAAGCAAGATGTGCCCCGAGGAGCGTCTTTCCACATGTCAACACTGGGTCTGACTGAGCACCTCCAGGAGAGAGGCCCAAGAAAGACGCGCCCCGAGGAGCGTCTTGCCACATGTCAACACTGGGTGTGACTAAGCGCCTCCAGGAGAGAGGCCCGAGGAGCGTCTTGACACATGTCACCTCTGGGTCTGACTGAGCGCCTCCAGGAGAGAGGCCCAAGCAAGACGCGCCTCGAGGAGCGTCTTGTCACATGTCAACACTGGGTCTGACTGAGCGCCTCCAGGAGGGAGGCCCAAGCAAGAAACGCCCGAGGCGCGTCTTGACACATGTCAACAATGGGTCTGACTGAGCGCCTCCAGGAGAGAGGTCCCAGCAACACGCGCCCCGAGGAGCGTCTTGCCACATGTCAACACTGGGTCTGACTGAGCGCCTCCAGGAGAGAGGCCCAAGCAAGACACGCCCCGAGGAGCGTCTTGACACATGTTAACAGTGGGACTGACTGAGGGCCTCCATGAGAGAAGCCCAAGAAAGACGCGCCCCGAGGAGAGTCTTGCCACATGTCAACACTCGGTCTGACAGAGGGCATTGAGGAGAGAGGCCCAAGCAATACGCGCCCCGAGGAGCGTCTTGCCACATGTCAACACTGGGTCTGACTGAGCGCCTCCAGGAGAGAGGCCCAACCAAGACGCGCCCCGAGGAATGTCTTGCCACATGCCAACACTGGGTCTGACTGAGCGCCTCCAGGAGAGAGGCCCAAGCAAGACGCGCCCCGAGGAGCGTCTTTCCACGTGTTACCACCGGGTCTGACTGAGCACCTCCAGGAGAGAGGCCCAAGCAAGACGCGCCCCGAGGAGCGTCTTGCCACACATCAACACTGGGTGTGACTGAGCGCCTCCAGGAGAGAAGCCCAAGCAAGACGCGCCTGAGGAGCGTCTTGCCACATGTCAAAACTGGGTCTGACTGAGGGCCTCCAGGAGAGATCCAAATAAGACGCGCCCCGAGGAGCGTCTTGCCACATGTCAGCACTCGGTCTGACTGAGCGCCTCCAGGAGAGAGGCCCAAGCAAGACGCGCCCCGAGGAGCGTCTTGCCACATGTCAACACTGGGTCTGACTGAGCGCCTCCAGGAGAGAGGCCCAAGCAAGACGCGCCCCGAGGAGCGTCTTGCCACGTGACAACACTGGGTCTGACTGAGCGCCTCCAGGAGAGAGGCCCAAGCAAGACGCGCCCTGAGGAGCGTCTTGCCACGTGTCAACACTGGGTCTGACTTAGCGCCTCCAGGAGAGAGGACCAAGCAAGATGCGCCCCGAGGAGCGTCTTGCCACGTGTCACCACTGGGTCTGACTGAGCTCCTCCAGGAAAGAGGCCCAAGCAAGACGTGCCCCGAGGAGCGTCTTGCCGCGTGTCACCACTGGGTCTGAGTGAGCACCTCCAGGAGAGAGGCCCCAGCAAGACGCGCACCTAGGAGCGTCTTGCCTTATTTCAGCACTCGGTCTGACTGAGCGCCTCCAGGAGAGAGGCCCAAGCAAGACGCGCCCCGAGGAGCGTCTTGCCACATGTCACTACTCGGTCTAACTGAGCGCCTCCAGGAGAGAGGTCCAAGCAACACGTGCCCCGAGGAGCGTCTTGCCACATGTCAACACTGGGTCTGACTGAGGGCCTCCAGGAGAGAGGCCCAAATAAGACGCGCCCCGAGGAGGGTCTTGCCACATGTCAACAATGGGTCTGACTGAGGGCCTCCAGGAGAGAAGCCCAAACAAGACGCGCCCCGAGGAGCGTCTTGCCACATGTCAGCACTCGGTCTGACTGAGCGCCACCAGGAGAGAGGCCCAAGCAAGACGCACCCCGAGGAGCGTCTTGCCACATGTCAACACTGGGTCTGACTGAGCGCCTCCAGGAGAGAGGCCCAAGCAAGACGCGCCCCGAGGAGAGTCTTGCCACATGTCAGCACTCGGTCTGACTGAGCGCCTCCAGGAGAGACGCCCAAGCAAGACGCGCCCCGAGGAGCGTCTTGACACATTTCTCCTCTGGGTCTGACTGAGCGCATCCAGGAGAGAGGCCCAAGCAAGACGTGCCCCGAGGAGCGTCTTTCCACATGTCAACACTGGGTCTGACTGAGCACCTCCAGGAAATAGGCCCAAGCAAGACGCGCCCCGAGGAGCGTCTTGCCACTTGTCAACACTGGGGCTGACTGAGCGCCTCCAGGAGAGAGGCCCGAGGAGCGTCTTGACACATGTCACCTCTGGGTCTGACTGAGCGCCTCCAGGAGAGAGGCCCAAGCAAGACGCGCCCCGAGGAGCGTCTTGTCACATGTCAACACTGGGTCTGACTGAGCGCCTCCAGGAGGGAGGCCCAAGCAAGAAACGCCCGAGGAGCGTCTTGACACATGTCAACAATGGGTCTGACTGAGCGCCTCCAGGAGAGAGGTCCAAGCAACACGCGCCCCGAGGAGCGTCTTGCCACATGTCAACACTGGGTCTGACTGAGCGCCTCCAGGAGAGAGGCCCAAGCAAGACACGCCCCGAGGAGCGTCTTGACACATGTTAACACCGGGACTGACTGAGGGCCTCCATGAGAGAAGCCCAAGAAAGACGCGCCCCGAGGAGAGTCTTGCCACATGTCAACACTCGGTCTGACAGAGGGCATTCAGGGGAGAGGCCCAAGCAATACGCGCCCCGAGGAGCGTCTTGCCACATGTCACCACTGGGTCTGAATGAGCGCCTCCAGGAGAGAGGCCCAACCAAGACGCGCCCCGAGGAATGTCTTGCCACATGCCAACACTGGGTCTGACTGAGCGCCTCCAGGAGAGAGGCCCAAGCAAGACGCGCCCCGAGGAGCGTCTTGCCACGTGTCAACACTGGGTCTGACTGAGCGCCTCCAGGAGAGAGGCCCAAGCAAGACGCGCCCCGAGGAGCGTCTTTCCACGTGTTACCACTGGGTCTGACTGAGCGCCTCCAGGAGAGAGGCCCAAGCAAGACGCGCCCCGAGGAGCGTCTTGCCACACATCAACACTGGGTGTGACTGAGCGCCTCCAGGAGAGAAGCCCAAGCAAGACGCGCCCCGAGGAGCGTCTTGCCACATGTCAAAACTGGGTCTGACTGAGGGCCTCCAGGAGAGATCCAAATAAGACGCGCCCCGAGGAGCATCTTGCCACATGTCAGCACTCGGTCTGACTGAGCGCCGTTGACATGTGGCAAGACGCTCCCCGAGGAGCGTCTTGCCACATGTCAACACTGGGTCTGACTGAGCGCCTCCAGGAGAGAGGCCCAAGCAAGACGCGCCCCGAGGAGAGTCTTGCCACACATGTCAGCACTCGGTCTGACTGAGCGCCTCCAGGAGAGAGGCCCAAGCAAGAAGCGCCCCGAGGAGCGTCTTGCCACATGTCAACAATGGGTCTGACTGAGGGCCTCCAGGAGAGAAGCCCAAGCAAGACGCGCCCCGCGGAGGTTCTTGCCACATGTCAGCACTCGGTCTGACTGAGCGCCTCCAGGAGAGAGGTCAAAGCAAGACGCGCCCCGAGGAACGTCTTGACACATGTCAACACTGGGTCTGACAGAGGGCCTCCATGAGAGAGGCCCAAGCAAGACGCGCCCCGAGGAGTGTCTTGCCACATGTCAACACTGGGTCTGACTGAGCGCCTCCAGGAGAGAGGCCCAAGCAAGACGCGCCCCGAGGAGCGTCTTGCCACGTGTCAACACTGGGTCTGACTTAGCGCCTCCAGGAGAGAGGCCCAAGCAAGATGCGCCCCGAGGAGCGTCTTGCCACGTGTCACCACTGGGTCTGACTGAGCTCCTCCAGGAGAGAGGCCCAAGCAAGACGCGCCCCGAGGAGGGTCTTGCCACGTGTCACCACTGGGTCTGAGTGAGCACCTCCAGGAGAGAGGCCCCAGCAAGACGCGCCCCGAGGAGCGTCTTGCCTTATTTCAGCACTCGGTCTGACTGAGCTCCTCCAGGAGAGAGGCCCAAGCAAGACGCGCCCCGAGGAGCGTCTTGCCACATGTCACTACTCGGTCTAACTGAGCGCCTCCAGGAGAGAGGTCCAAGCAAGACGCGCCACGAGGAGCGTCTTGCCACATGTCACTACTCGGTCTGACTGAGCGCCTCCAGGAGAGATGCCCAAGCAAGACGTGCCCCGAGGAGCGTCTTGCCACATGTCAACACTGGGTCTGACTGAGGGCCTCCAGGAGAGAGGCCCAAATAAGACGCGCCCCGAGGAGGGTCTTGCCACATGTCAAAAATGGGTCTGACTGAGAGCCTCCTGGAGAGAAGCCCAAGCAAGACGCGCCCCGAGGAGCGTCTTGCCACATGTCAGCACTCGGTCTGACTGAGCGCCTCCAGGAGAGAGGCCCAAGCAAGACGCACCCTGAGGAGAGTCTTGCCACATGTCAACAGTGGGTCTGACTGAGCGCCTCCAGGAGAGAGGCCCAAGCAAGACGCGCCCCGAGGAGAGTCTTGCCACATGTCAGCACTCGGTCTGACTGAGCGCCTCCAGGAGAGACGCCAAAAGCAAGACGCGCCCCGAGGAGCGTCTTGACACATTTCTCCTCTGGGTCTGACTGAGCGCATCCAGGAGAGAGGCCCAAGCAAGACGTGCCCCGAGGAGCGTCTTTCCACATGTCAACACTGGGTCTGACTGAGCGCCTCCAGGAGAGAGGCCCAAGGAGCGTCTTGACACATGTCACCTCTGGGTCTGACTGAGCGCCTCCAGGAGAGAAGCCCAAGCAAGAAGCGCCCCGAGGAGCGTCTTGCCACATGTCAACACTGGGTCTGACTGAGCGCCTCCAGGAGAGAAGCCCAAGCAAGAAGCGCCCCGAGGAGTGTCTTGCCACATGTCAACACTGGGTCTGACTGAGCGCCTCCAGGAGAGAGGCCCAAGCAAGACACGCCCCGAGGAGCGTCTTGACACATGTCAACACTGGGTCTGACTGAGGGCCTCCATGAGAGAAGGCCAAGCAAGACGTGCCCCGAGGAGCGTCTTGCCACATGTCAACACTGGGTCTGACTGAGGGCCTCCACGAGAGAGGCCCAAGCAAGACGCGCCCCGAGGAGTGTCTTGCCACATGTCACCACTGGGTCTGACTGAGCGCCTCCAGGAGAGAGGCCCAAGCAAGACGTGCCCCGAGGAGCGTCAGGCCACATGTCACTACTCAGTCTGACTGAGCGCCTCCAGGAGAGAGGCCCAAGCAAGACGCGCCCCGAGGAGCGTCTTGCCACATGTCAGCACTGGGTCTGACTGAGCGCCTCCAGGAGAGAGGCCCCAGCAAGACGCGCCCCGAGGAGCGTCTTGCCACATATCAACAATGGGTCTGACTGAGGGCCTCCAGGAGAGAGGCCCAAGCAAGATGCGCCCGGAGGAGCGTCTTGCCACATGTCAACACTGGGTCTGACAGAGGGCCTCCAGGAGAGAGGCCCAAGCAAGGCGCGCCCCGAGGAGCGTCTTGCCACAAGTCACCTCTGGTTCTGACTGAGCGCCTCCAGGAGAGAGGCCCAAGCAAGACGCGCCCCGAGGAGCGTGTTGTCACATGTCAACACTGGGTCTTTTTGAGCGCCTCCAGGAGAGAAGCCCAAGCAAGACGCGCCCCGAGGAGCGTCTTGCCACATGTCAGCACTCGGTCTGACTGAGCGCCTCCAGGAGAGAGGCCCAAGCAACACGCGCCCCGAGGAGCGTCAGGCCACATGTCACTACTCAGTCTGACTCAGCGCCTCCAGGAGAGAGGCCCAAGCAAGACGCGCCCCGAGGAGCGTCTTGCCACATGTCAACAATGGGTCTTACTGAGGGCCTCCAGGAGAGAAGCCCAAGCAAGACGCGCCCCGAGGGGCTTCTTGCCACATGTCAGCAGTCGGTCTGACTGAGCGCCTCCAGGAGCGAGGCCAAAGCAAGACGTGCCCCGAGGAGCGTCTTGACACATGTCAACACTGGGTCTGACAGAGGGCCTCCATGAGAGAGGCCCAAGCAAGACGCACCCTGAGGAGTGTCTTGCCACATGTCAACACTGGGTCTGACAGAGGGCCTCCAGGAGAGAGGCCCAAGCAACACGCGCCCCGAGGAGCGTCTTGCCACATGTCCACAATGGGTCTGACTGAGGGCCTCCAGGAGAGAAGCCCAAGCAAGACGCGCCCAGAGGAGCGTCTTGACACATGTCTCCTCTGGGTCTGACTGAGCGCCTCCAGGAGAGAGGCCCAATCAAGACATGCCCCGAGGAGCATCTTGACACATGTCAACACTGGGTCGGACTGAGGTTCTCCATCAGAGAAGCCCAAGCAAGACGCGCCCCGAGGATAGTCTTGCCACATGTCAACACTGGGTCTGACTGAGGGCATTCAGGAGAGAGGCCCAAGCAATACTCGCCCCGAGGAGCGTCTTGCCACATGTCACCACTGGGTCTGAATGAGCGCCTCCAGGAGAGAGGCCCAAGCAAGACGCGCCCCGAGGAGCGTCTTGTCACATGTCACTACTCGGTCTGACTGAGCGCCTCCAGGAGAGAGGCCCAAGCAAGACGTGCCCCGAGGAGCGTCTTGCCACATGTCAACAATGGGTCTGACTGAGGGCCTCCAGGAGAGAAGCCCAAGCAAGAAGCGCCCCGAGGAGCGTCTTGCCACACGTCAACACTGGGTCTGACTGAGCGCCTCCAGGAGAGAGGCCCAAGCAAGACACGCCCCGAGGAGCGTCTTGACACATGTCAACACTGGGTCTGACTGAGGGCCTCCATGAGAGAAGGCCAAGCAAGACGTGCCCCGAGGAGCGTCTTGCCACATGTCAACACTGGGTCTGACTGAGAACCTTCAGGAGAGAGGCCCAAGCAAGACGCGCCCCGAGGATCGTCTTGCCACATGTCAACACTGGGTCTGACTGAGCGCCTCCAGGTGAGAGGCCCAAGCAAGACGCGCCCCGAGGAGCGTCTTGTCACATGTCACTACTCGGTCTGACTGAGCGCCTCCAGGAGAGAGGCCCAAGCAAGACGTGCCCCGAGGAGCGTCTTGCCACATGTCAACAATGGGTGTGACTGAGGGCCTCCAGGAGAGAAGCCCAAGCAAGAAGCGCCCCGAGGAGCGTCTTGCCACATGTCAACACTGGGTCTGACTGAGCGCCTCCAGGAGAGAGGCCCAAGCAAGACACGCCCCGAGGAGCGTCTTGACACATGTCAACACTGGGTCTGACTGAGGGCCTCCATGAGAGAAGCCCAAGCAAGACGCGCCCCGAGGAGAGTCTTGCCACATGTCAACACTGGGTCTGACAGAGGACATCCAGGAGAGAGGCCCAAGCAATACGCGCCCCGAGGAGCGTCTTGCCACATGTCACCACTGGGTCTGACTGAGCGCCTCCAGGAGAGAGGCCCAAGCAAGACGTGCCCCGAGGAGCGTCTTGCCACATGTCAACACTGGGTCTGACTGAGCGCCTCCAGGAGAGAGGCCCAAGCAAGACGCGCCCCGAGGAGCGTCTTGCCACATGTGAACACTGGGTCTGACTGAGCGCCTCCAGGAGAGAGGCCCAAGCAAGACGCGCCCCGAGGAGCATCTTGACACATGTCTCCTCTGGGTCTGACTGAGTGCCTCCATGAGAGAAGCCCCAGCAAGATGCGCCCCGAGGAGCATCTTGCCACATGTCAACACTGGGTCTGACAGAGGGCATCCAGGACAGAGGCCCAAGCAATACGCGCCCCGAGGAGCGTCTTGCCACATGTCACCACTGGGTCTGACTGAGCGCCTCCAGGAGAGAGGCCCAAGCAAGAAGCGCCCCGAGGAGCGTCTTGCCACATGTCAACAATGGGTCTGACTGAGGGCCTCCAGGAGAGAAGCCCAAGCAAGACGCGCCCCGAGGAGGTTCTTGCCACATGTCAGCACTCGGTCTGACTGAGCGCCTCCAGGAGAGAGGCCAAAGCAAGACGCGCCCCGAGGAACGTCTTGACACATGTCAACACTGGGTCTGACAGAGGGCCTCCATGAGAGAGGCCCAAGCAAGACGCGCCCCGAGGAGTGTCTTGCCACATGTCAACACTGGGTCTGACTGAGCGCCTCCAGGAGAGAGGCCCAAGCAAGACGCGCCCCGAGGAGCGTCTTGCCACGTGTCAACACTGGGTCTGACTTAGCGCCTCCAGGAGAGAGGCCCAAGCAAGATGCGCCCCGAGGAGCGTCTTGCCACGTGTCACCACTGGGTCTGACTGAGCTCCTCCAGGAGAGAGGCCCAAGCAAGACGCGCCCCGAGGAGCATCTTGCCACGTGTCACCACTGGGTCTGAGTGAGCACCTCCAGGAGAGAGGCCCCAGCAAGACGCACCCCGAGGAGCGTCTTGCCTTATTTCAGCACTCGGTCTGACTGAGCGCCTCCAGGAGAGAGGCCCAAGCAAGACGCGCCCCGAGGAGCGTCTTGCCACATGTCACTACTCGGTCTAACTGAGCGCCTCCAGGAGAGAGGTCCAAGCAAGACGCGCCACGAGGAGCGTCTTGCCACATGTCAACACTGGGTCTGACTGAGGGCCTCCAGGAGAGAGGCCCAAATAAGACGCGCCCCGAGGAGGGTCTTGCCACATGTCAACAATGAGTCTGTTTGAGGGCCTCCAGGAGAGAAGCCCAAGAAAGACGCGCCCCGAGGAGCGTCTTGCCACATATCAGCACTCGGTCTGACTGAGCGCCTCCAGGAGAGAGGCCCAAGCAAGACGCACCCCGAGGAGCGTCTTGCCACATGTCAACACTGGGTCTGACTGAGCGCCTCCAGGAGAGAGGCCCAAGCAAGACGCGCCCCGAGGAGAGTCTTGCCACATGTCAGCACTCGGTCTGACTGAGCGCCTCCAGGAGAGACGCCAAAAGCAAGACGCGCCCCGAGGAGCGTCTTGACACATTTCTCCTCTGGGTCTGACTGAGCGCATCCAGGAGAGAGGCCCAAGCAAGATGTGCCCCGAGGAGCGTCTTTCCACATGTCAACACTGGGTCTGACTGAGCACCTCCAGGAGAGAGGCCCAAGAAAGACGCGCCCCGAGGAGCGTCTTGCCACATGTCAACACTGGGTGTGACTAAGCGCCTCCAGGAGAGAGGCCCGAGGAGCGTCTTGACACATGTCACCTCTGGGTCTGACTGAGCGCCTCCAGGAGAGAGGCCCAAGCAAGACGCGCCTCGAGGAGCGTCTTGTCACATGTCAACACTGGGTCTGACTGAGCGCCTCCAGGAGGGAGGCCCAAGCAAGAAACGCCCGAGGCGCGTCTTGACACATGTCAACAATGGGTCTGACTGAGCGCCTCCAGAAGAGAGGTCCCAGCAACACGCGCCCCGAGGAGCGTCTTGCCACATGTCAACACTGGGTCTGACTGAGCGCCTCCAGGAGAGAGGCCCAAGCAAGACACGCCCCGAGGAGCGTCTTGACACATGTTAACAGTGGGACTGACTGAGGGCCTCCATGAGAGAAGCCCAAGAAAGACGCGCCCCGAGGAGAGTCTTGCCACATGTCAACACTCGGTCTGACAGAGGGCATTGAGGAGAGAGGCCCAAGCAATACGCGCCCCGAGGAGCGTCTTGCCACATGTCAACACTGGGTCTGACTGAGCGCCTCCAGGAGAGAGGCCCAACCAAGACGCGCCCCGAGGAATGTCTTGCCACATGCCAACACTGGGTCTGACTGAGCGCCTCCAGGAGAGAGGCCCAAGCAAGACGCGCCCCGAGGAGCGTCTTTCCACGTGTTACCACCGGGTCTGACTGAGCGCCTCCAGGAGAGAGGCCCAAGCAAGACGCGCCCGAGGAGCTTCTTGCCACACATCAACACTGGGTGTGACTGAGCGCCTCCAGGAGAGAAGCCCAAGCAAGACGCGCCTGAGGAGCGTCTTGCCACATGTCAAAACTGGGTCTGACTGAGGGCCTCCAGGAGAGATCCAAATAAGACGCGCCCCGAGGAGCGTCTTGCCACATGTCAGCACTCGGTCTGACTGAGCGCCTCCAGGAGAGAGGCCCAAGCAAGACGCGCCCCGAGGAGCGTCTTGCCACATGTCAACACTGGGTCTGACTGAGCGCCTCCAGGAGAGAGGCCCAAGCAAGACGCGCCCCGAGGAGCGTCTTGCCACGTGACAACACTGGGTCTGACTGAGCGCCTCCAGGAGAGAGGCCCAAGCAAGACGCGCCCCGAGGAGCGTCTTGCCACATGTCAACACTGGGTCTGACTGAGGGCCTCCAGGAGAGAGGCCCAAATAAGACGCGCCCCGAGGATGGTCTTGCCACATGTCAACAATGGGTCTGACTGAGGGCCTCCAGGAGAGAAGCCCAAACAAGACGCGCCCCGAGGAGCGTCTTGCCACATGTCAGCACTCGGTCTGACTGAGCGCCACCAGGAGAGAGGCCCAAGCAAGACGCACCCCGAGGAGCGTCTTGCCACATGTCAACACTGGGTCTGACTGAGCGCCTCCAGGAGAGAGGCCCAAGCAAGACGCGCCCCGAGGAGAGTCTTGCCACATGTCAGCACTCGGTCTGACTGAGCGCCTCCAGGAGAGACGCCCAAGCAAGACGCGCCCCGAGGAGCGTCTTGACACATTTCTCCTCTGGGTCTGACTGAGCGCATCCAGGAGAGAGGCCCAAGCAAGACGTGCCCCGAGGAGCGTCTTTCCACATGTCAACACTGGGTCTGACTGAGCACCTCCAGGAAAAAGGCCCAAGCAAGACGCGCCCCGAGGAGCGTCTTGCCACTTGTCACCTCTGGGTCTGACTGAGCGCCTCCAGGAGAGAGGCCCGAGGAGCGTCTTGACACATGTCACCTCTGGGTCTGACTGAGCGCCTCCAGGAGAGAGGCTCAAGCAAGACGCGCCCCGAGGAGCGTCTTGTCACATGTCAACACTGGGTCTGACTGAGCGCCTCCAGGAGGGAGGCCCAAGCAAGAAACGCCCGAGGAGCGTCTTGACACATGTCAACAATGGGTCTGACTGAGCGCCTCCAGGAGAGAGGTCCAAGCAACACGCGCCCCGAGGAGCGTCTTGCCACATGTCAACACTGGGTCTGACTGAGCGCCTCCAGGAGAGAGGCCCAAGCAAGACACGCCCCGAGGAGCGTCTTGACACATGTTAACACTGGGACTGACTGAGGGCCTCCATGAGAGAAGCCCAAGAAAGACGCGCCCCGAGGAGAGTCTTGCCACATGTCAACACTCGGTCTGACAGAGGGCATTCAGGGGAGAGGCCCAAGCAATACGCGCCCCGAGGAGCGTCTTGCCACATGTCACCACTGGGTCTGAATGAGCGCCTCCAGGAGAGAGGCCCAACCAAGACGCGCCCCGAGGAATGTGTTGCCACATGCCAACACTGGGTCTGACTGAGCGCCTCCAGGAGAGAGGCCCAAGCAAGACGCGCCCCGAGGAGCGTCTTGCCACGTGTCAACACTGGGTCTGACTGAGCGCCTCCAGGAGAGAGGCCCAAATAAGACGCGCCCCGAGGAGGGTCTTGCCACATGTCAACAATGGGTCTGTTTGAGGGCCTCCAGGAGAGAAGCCCAAGAAAGACGCGCCCCGAGGAGCGTCTTGCCACATATCAGCACTCGGTCTGACTGAGCGCCTCCAGGAGAGAGGCCCAAGCAAGACGCACCCCGAGGAGCGTCTTGCCACATGTCAACACTGGGTGTGACTGAGCGCCTCCAGGAGAGAAGCCCAAGCAAGACGCGCCTGAGGAGCGTCTTGCCACATGTCAAAACTGGGTCTGACTGAGGGCCTCCAGGAGAGATCCAAATAAGACGCGCTCCGAGGAGCGTCTTGCCACATGTCAGCACTCGGTCTGACTGAGCGCCTCCAGGAGAGAGGCCCAAGCAAGACGCGCCCCGAGGAGCGTCTTGCCACATGTCAACACTGGGTCTGACTGAGCGCCTCCAGGAGAGAGGCCCAAGCAAGACGCGCCCCGAGGAGCGTCTTGCCACGTGACAACACTGGGTCTGACTGAGCGCCTCCAGGAGAGAGGCCCAAGCAAGACGCGCCCCGAGGAGCGTCTTGCCACATGTCAACACTGGGTCTGACTGAGGGCCTCCAGGAGAGAGGCCCAAATAAGACGCGCCCCGAGGATGGTCTTGCCACATGTCAACAATGGGTCTGACTGAGGGCCTCCAGGAGAGAAGCCCAAACAAGACGCGCCCCGAGGAGCGTCTTGCCACATGTCAGCACTCGGTCTGACTGAGCGCCACCAGGAGAGAGGCCCAAGCAAGACGCACCCCGAGGAGCGTCTTGCCACATGTCAACACTGGGTCTGACTGAGCGCCTCCAGGAGAGAGGCCCAAGCAAGACGCGCCCCGAGGAGAGTCTTGCCACATGTCAGCACTCGGTCTGACTGAGCGCCTCCAGGAGAGACGCCCAAGCAAGACGCGCCCCGAGGAGCGTCTTGACACATTTCTCCTCTGGGTCTGACTGAGCGCATCCAGGAGAGAGGCCCAAGCAAGACGTGCCCCGAGGAGCGTCTTTCCACATGTCAACACTGGGTCTGACTGAGCACCTCCAGGAAAAAGGCCCAAGCAAGACGCGCCCCGAGGAGCGTCTTGCCACTTGTCACCTCTGGGTCTGACTGAGCGCCTCCAGGAGAGAGGCCCGAGGAGCGTCTGGACACATGTCACCTCTGGGTCTGACTGAGCGCCTCCAGGAGAGAGGCTCAAGCAAGACGCGCCCCGAGGAGCGTCTTGTCACATGTCAACACTGGGTCTGACTGAGCGCCTCCAGGAGGGAGGCCCAAGCAAGAAACGCCCGAGGAGCGTCTTGACACATGTCAACAATGGGTCTGACTGAGCGCCTCCAGGAGAGAGGTCCAAGCAACACGCGCCCCGAGGAGCGTCTTGCCACATGTCAACACTGGGTCTGACTGAGCGCCTCCAGGAGAGAGGCCCAAGCAAGACACGCCCCGAGGAGCGTCTTGACACATGTTAACACTGGGACTGACTGAGGGCCTCCATGAGAGAAGCCCAAGAAAGACGCGCCCCGAGGAGAGTCTTGCCACATGTCAACACTCGGTCTGACAGAGGGCATTCAGGGGAGAGGCCCAAGCAATACGCGCCCCGAGGAGCGTCTTGCCACATGTCACCACTGGGTCTGAATGAGCGCCTCCAGGAGAGAGGCCCAACCAAGACGCGCCCCGAGGAATGTCTTGCCACATGCCAACACTGGGTCTGACTGAGCGCCTCCAGGAGAGAGGCCCAAGCAAGACGCGCCCCGAGGAGCGTCTTGCCACGTGTCAACACTGGGTCTGACTGAGCGCCTCCAGGAGAGAGGCCCAAATAAGACGCGCCCCGAGGAGGGTCTTGCCACATGTCAACAATGGGTCTGTTTGAGGGCCTCCAGGAGAGAAGCCCAAGAAAGACGCGCCCCGAGGAGCGTCTTGCCACATATCAGCACTCGGTCTGACTGAGCGCCTCCAGGAGAGAGGCCCAAGCAAGACGCACCCCGAGGAGCGTCTTGCCACATGTCAACACTGGGTCTGACTGAGCGCCTCCAGGAGAGAGGCCCAAGCAAGACGCGCCCCGAGGAGAGTCTTGCCACATGTCAGCACTCGGTCTGACTGAGCGCCTCCAGGAGAGACGCCAAAAGCAAGACGCGCCCCGAGGAGCGTCTTGACACATTTCTCCTCTGGGTCTGACTGAGCGCATCCAGGAGAGAGGCCCAAGCAAGATGTGCCCCGAGGAGCGTCTTTCCACATGTCAACACTGGGTCTGACTGAGCACCTCCAGGAGAGAGGCCCAAGAAAGACGCGCCCCGAGGAGCGTCTTGCCACATGTCAACACTGGGTGTGACTAAGCGCCTCCAGGAGAGAGGCCCGAGGAGCGTCTTGACACATGTCACCTCTGGGTCTGACTGAGCGCCTCCAGGAGAGAGGCCCAAGCAAGACGCGCCTCGAGGAGCGTCTTGTCACATGTCAACACTGGGTCTGACTGAGCGCCTCCAGGAGGGAGGCCCAAGCAAGAAACGCCCGAGGCGCGTCTTGACACATGTCAACAATGGGTCTGACTGAGCGCCTCCAGGAGAGAGGTCCCAGCAACACGCGCCCCGAGGAGCGTCTTGCCACATGTCAACACTGGGTCTGACTGAGCGCCTCCAGGAGAGAGGCCCAAGCAAGACACGCCCCGAGGAGCGTCTTGACACATGTTAACAGTGGGACTGACTGAGGGCCTCCATGAGAGAAGCCCAAGAAAGACGCGCCCCGAGGAGAGTCTTGCCACATGTCAACACTCGGTCTGACAGAGGGCATTGAGGAGAGAGGCCCAAGCAATACGCGCCCCGAGGAGCGTCTTGCCACATGTCAACACTGGGTCTGACTGAGCGCCTCCAGGAGAGAGGCCCAACCAAGACGCGCCCCGAGGAATGTCTTGCCACATGCCAACACTGGGTCTGACTGAGCGCCTCCAGGAGAGAGGCCCAAGCAAGACGCGCCCCGAGGAGCGTCTTTCCACGTGTTACCACCGGGTCTGACTGAGCGCCTCCAGGAGAGAGGCCCAAGCAAGACGCGCCCCGAGGAGCTTCTTGCCACACATCAACACTGGGTGTGACTGAGCGCCTCCAGGAGAGAAGCCCAAGCAAGACGCGCCTGAGGAGCGTCTTGCCACATGTCAAAACTGGGTCTGACTGAGGGACTCCAGGAGAGATCCAAATAAGACGCGCCCCGAGGAGCGTCTTGCCACATGTCAGCACTCGGTCTGACTGAGCGCCTCCAGGAGAGAGGCCCAAGCAAGACGCGCCCCGAGGAGCGTCTTGCCACATGTCAACACTGGGTCTGACTGAGCGCCTCCAGGAGAGAGGCCCAAGCAAGACGCGCCCCGAGGAGCGTCTTGCCACGTGACAACACTGGGTCTGACTGAGCGCCTCCAGGAGAGAGGCCCAAGCAAGACGCGCCCCGAGGAGCGTCTTGCCACATGTCAACACTGGGTCTGACTGAGGGCCTCCAGGAGAGAGGCCCAAATAAGACGCGCCCCGAGGATGGTCTTGCCACATGTCAACAATGGGTCTGACTGAGGGCCTCCAGGAGAGAAGCCCAAACAAGACGCGCCCCGAGGAGCGTCTTGCCACATGTCAGCACTCGGTCTGACTGAGCGCCACCAGGAGAGAGGCCCAAGCAAGACGCACCCCGAGGAGCGTCTTGCCACATGTCAACACTGGGTCTGACTGAGCGCCTCCAGGAGAGAGGTCCAAGCAAGACGCGCCCCGAGGAGAGTCTTGCCACATGTCAGCACTCGGTCTGACTGAGCGCCTCCAGGAGAGACGCCCAAGCAAGACGCGCCCCGAGGAGCGTCTTGACACATTTCTCCTCTGGGTCTGACTGAGCGCATCCAGGAGAGAGGCCCAAGCAAGACGTGCCCCGAGGAGCGTCTTTCCACATGTCAACACTGGGTCTGACTGAGCACCTCCAGGAAAAAGGCCCAAGCAAGACGCGCCCCGAGGAGCGTCTTGCCACTTGTCACCTCTGGGTCTGACTGAGCGCCTCCAGGAGAGAGGCCCGAGGAGCGTCTTGACACATGTCACCTCTGGATCTGACTGAGCGCCTCCAGGAGAGAGGCCCAAGCAAGACGCGCCCCGAGGAGCGTCTTGTCACATGTCAACACTGGGTCTGACTGAGCGCCTCCAGGAGGGAGGCCCAAGCAAGAAACGCCCGAGGAGCGTCTTGACACATGTCAACAATGGGTCTGACTGAGCGCCTCCAGGAGAGAGGTCCAAGCAACACGCGCCCCGAGGAGCGTCTTGCCACATGTCAACACTGGGTCTGACTGAGCGCCTCCAGGAGAGAGGCCCAAGCAAGACACGCCCCGAGGAGCGTCTTGACACATGTTAACACTGGGACTGACTGAGGGCCTCCATGAGAGAAGCCCAAGAAAGACGCGCCCCGAGGAGAGTCTTGCCACATGTCAACACTCGGTCTGACAGAGGGCATTCAGGGGAGAGGCCCAAGCAATACGCGCCCCGAGGAGCGTCTTGCCACATGTCACCACTGGGTCTGAATGAGCGCCTCCAGGAGAGAGGCCCAACCAAGACGCGCCCCGAGGAATGTCTTGCCACATGCCAACACTGGGTCTGACTGAGCGCCTCCAGGAGAGAGGCCCAAGCAAGACGCGCCCCGAGGAGCGTCTTGCCACGTGTCAACACTGGGTCTGACTGAGCGCCTCCAGGAGAGAGGCCCAAGCAAGACGCGCCCCGAGGAGCGTCTTTCCACGTGTTACCACTGGGTCTGACTGAGCGCCTCCAGGAGAGAGGCCCAAGCAAGACGCGCCCCGAGGAGCGTCTTGCCACACCTCAACACTGGGTGTGACTGAGCGCCTCCAGGAGAGAAGCCCAAGCAAGACGCGCCCCGAGGAGCGTCTTGCCACATGTCAAAACTGGGTCTGACTGAGGGCCTCCAGGAGAGATCCAAATAAGACGCGCCCCGAGGAGCATCTTGCCACATGTCAGCACTCGGTCTGACTGAGCGCCGTTGACATGTGGCAAGACGCTCCCCGAGGAGCGTCTTGCCACATGTCAACACTGGGTCTGACTGAGCGCCTCCAGGAGAGAGGCCCAAGCAAGACGCGCCCCGCGGAGGTTCTTGCCACATGTCAGCACTCGGTCTGACTGAGCGCCTCCAGGAGAGAGGCCAAAGCAAGACGCGCCCCGAGGAACGTCTTGACACATGTCAACACTGGGTCTGACAGAGGGCCTCCATGAGAGAGGCCCAAGCAAGACGCGCCCCGAGGAGTGTCTTGCCACATGTCAACACTGGGTCTGACTGAGCGCCTCCAGGAGAGAGGCCCAAGCAAGACGCGCCCCGAGGAGCGTCTTGCCACGTGTCAACACTGGGTCTGACTTAGCGCCTCCAGGAGAGAGGCCCAAGCAAGATGCGCCCCGAGGAGCGTCTTGCCACGTGTCACCACTGGGTCTGACTGAGCTCCTCCAGGAGAGAGGCCCAAGCAAGACGCGCCCCGAGGAGCGTCTTGCCACGTGTCACCACTGGGTCTGAGTGAGCACCTCCAGGAGAGAGGCCCCAGCAAGACGCGCCCCGAGGAGCGTCTTGCCTTATTTCTGCACTCGGTCTGACTGAGCGCCTCCAGGAGAGAGGCCCAAGCAAGACGCGCCCCGAGGAGCGTCTTGCCACATGTCACTACTCGGTCTAACTGAGCGCCTCCAGGAGAGAGGTCCAAGCAAGACGCGCCACGAGGAGCGTCTTGCCACATGTCACTACTCGGTCTGACTGAGCGCCTCCAGGAGAGATGCCCAAGCAAGACGTGCCCCGAGGAGCGTCTTGCCACATGTCAACACTGGGTCTGACTGAGGGCCTCCAGGAGAGAGGCCCAAATAAGACGCGCCCCGAGGAGGGTCTTGCCACATGTCAACAATGGGTCTGACTGAGAGCCTCCAGGAGAGAAGCCCAAGCAAGACGCGCCCCGAGGAGCGTCTTGCCACATGTCAGCACTCGGTCTGACTGAGCGCCTCCAGGAGAGAGGCCCAAGCAAGACGCACCCTGAGGAGCGTCTTGCCACATGTCAACACTGGGTCTGACTGAGCGCCTCCAGGAGAGAGGCCCAAGCAAGACGCGCCCCGAGGAGAGTCTTGCCACATGTCAGCACTCGGTCTGACTGAGCGCCTCCAGGAGAGACGCCAAAAGCAAGACGCGCCCCGAGGAGCGTCTTGACACATTTCTCCTCTGGGTCTGACTGAGCGCATCCAGGAGAGAGGCCCAAGCAAGACGTGCCCCGAGGAGCGTCTTTCCACATGTCAACACTGGGTCTGACTGAGCGCCTCCAGGAGAGAGGCCCAAGGAGCGTCTTGACACATGTCACCTCTGGGTCTGACTGAGCGCCTCCAGGAGAGAGGCCCAAGCAAGACGCGCCTCGAGGAGCGTCTTGTCACATGTCAACACTGGGTCTGACTGAGCGCCTCCAGGAGGGAGGCCCAAGCAAGAAACGCCCGAGGAGCGTCTTGACACATGTCAACAATGGGTCTGACTGAGCGCCTCCAGGAGAGAGGTCCCAGCAACACGCGCCCCGAGGAGCGTCTTGCCACATGTCAACACTGGGTCTGACTGAGCGCCTGCAGGAGAGAGGCCCAAGCAAGACACGCCCCGAGGAGCGTCTTGCCACATGTCAACACTGGGTCTGACTGAGCGCCTCCAGGAGAGAGGCCCAAGCAAGACGCGCCCCGAGGAGCGTCTTGCCACGTGTCAACACTGGGTCTGACTTAGCGCCTCCAGGAGAGAGGCCCAAGCAAGATGCGCCCCGAGGAGCGTCTTGCCACGTGTCACCACTGGGTCTGACTGAGCTCCTCCAGGAGAGAGGCCCAAGCAAGACGCGCCCCGAGGAGCGTCTTGCCACGTGTCACCACTGGGTCTGAGTGAGCACCTCCAGGAGAGAGGCCCCAGCAAGACGCGCCCCGAGGAGCGTCTTGCCTTATTTCAGCACTCGGTCTGACTGAGCGCCTCCAGGAGAGAGGCCCAAGCAAGACGCGCCCCGAGGAGCGTCTTGCCACATGTCACTACTCGGTCTAACTGAGCGCCTCCAGGAGAGAGGTCCAAGCAAGACGCGCCACGAGGAGCGTCTTGCCACATGTCACTACTCGGTCTGACTGAGCGCCTCCAGGAGAGATGCCCAAGCAAGACGTGCCCCGAGGAGCGTCTTGCCACATGTCAACACTGGGTCTGACTGAGGGCCTCCAGGAGAGAGGCCCAAATAAGACGCGCCCCGAGGAGGGTCTTGCCACATGTCAACAATGGGTCTGACTGAGAGCCTCCAGGAGAGAAGCCCAAGCAAGACGCGCCCCGAGGAGCGTCTTGCCACATGTCAGCACTCGGTCTGACTGAGCGCCTCCAGGAGAGAGGCCCAAGCAAGACGCACCCTGAGGAGCGTCTTGCCACATGTCAACACTGGGTCTGACTGAGCGCCTCCAGGAGAGAGGCCCAAGCAAGACGCGCCCCGAGGAGAGTCTTGCCACATGTCAGCACTCGGTCTGACTGAGCGCCTCCAGGAGAGACGCCAAAAGCAAGACGCGCCCCGAGGAGCGTCTTGACACATTTCTCCTCTGGGTCTGACTGAGCGCATCCAGGAGAGAGGCCCAAGCAAGACGTGCCCCGAGGAGCGTCTTTCCACATGTCAACACTGGGTCTGACTGAGCGCCTCCAGGAGAGAGGCCCAAGGAGCGTCTTGACACATGTCACCTCTGGGTCTGACTGAGCGCCTCCAGGAGAGAGGCCCAAGCAAGACGCGCCTCGAGGAGCGTCTTGTCACATGTCAACACTGGGTCTGACTGAGCGCCTCCAGGAGGGAGGCCCAAGCAAGAAACGCCCGAGGAGCGTCTTGACACATGTCAACAATGGGTCTGACTGAGCGCCTCCAGGAGAGAGGTCCCAGCAACACGCGCCCCGAGGAGCGTCTTGCCACATGTTAACACTGGGACTGACTGAGGGCCTCCATGAGAGAAGCCCAAGAAAGACGCGCCCCGAGGAGAGTCTTGCCACATGTCAACACTCGGTCTGACAGAGGGCATTGAGGAGAGAAGCCCAAGCAATACGCGCCCCGAGGAGCGTCTTGCCACATGTCACCACTGGGTCTGAATGAGCGCCTCCAGGAGAGAGGCCCAACCAAGACGCGCCCCGAGGAATGTCTTGCCACATGCCAACACTGGGTCTGACTGAGCGCCTCCAGGAGAGAGGCCCAAGCAAGACGCGCCCCGAGGAGCGTCTTTCCACGTGTTACCACTGGGTCTGATTGAGCGCCTCCAGGAGAGAGGCCCAAGCAAGACGCGCCCCGAGGAGCGTCTTGCCACACATCAACACTGGGTGTGACTGAGCGCCTCCAGGAGAGAAGCCCAAGCAAGACGCGCCTGAGGAGCGTCTTGCCACATGTCAAAACTGGGTCTGACTGAGGGCCTCCAGGAGAGATCCAAATAAGACGCGCCCCGAGGAGCGTCTTGCCACATGTCAGCACTCGGTCTGACTGAGCGCCTCCAGGAGAGAGGCCCAAGCAAGACGCGCCCCGAGGAGCGTCTTGCCACGTGACAACACTGGGTCTGACTGAGCTCCTCCAGGAGAGAGGCCCAAGCAAGACGCGCCCCGAGGAGCGTCTTGCCACGTGTCAACACTGGGTCTGACTTAGCGCCTCCAGGAGAGAGGACCAAGCAAGATGCGCCCCGAGGAGCGTCTTGCCACGTGTCACCACTGGGTCTGACTGAGCTCCTCCAGGAAAGAGGCCCAAGCAAGACGCGCCCCGAGGAGCGTCTTGCCACGTGTCACCACTGGGTCTGAGTGAGCACCTCCAGGAGAGAGGCCCCAGCAAGACGCGCACCGAGGAGCGTCTTGCCTTATTTCAGCACTCGGTCTGACTGAGCGCCTCCAGGAGAGAGGCCCAAGCAAGACGCGCCCCGAGGAGCGTCTTGCCACATGTCACAACTCGGTCTAACTGAGTGCCTCCAGGAGAGAGGTCCAAGCAAGACGCGCCACGAGGAGCGTCTTGCCACATGTCACTACTCGGTCTGACTGAGCGCCTCCAGGAGAGATGCCCAAGCAAGACGTGCCCCGAGGAGCGTCTTGCCACATGTCAACACTGGGTCTGACTGAGGGCCTCCAGGAGAGAGGCCCAAATAAGACGCGCCCCGAGGAGGGTCTTGCCACATGTCAACAATGGGTCTGACTGAGGGCCTCCAGGAGAGAAGCCCAAGCAAGACGCGCCCCGAGGAGCGTCTTGCCACATGTCAGCACTTGGTCTGACTGAGCGCCACCAGGAGAGAGGCCCAAGCAAGACGCACCCCGAGGAGCGTCTTGCCACATGTCAACACTGGGTCTGACTGAGCGCCTCCAGGAGAGAGGCCCAAGCAAGACGCGCCCCGAGGAGAGTCTTGCCACATGTCAGCACTCGGTCTGACTGAGCGCCTCCAGGAGAGACGTCCAAGCAAGACGCGCCCCGAGGAGCGTCTTGACACATTTCTCCTCTGGGTCTGACTGAGCGCATCCAGGAGAGAGGCCCAAGCAAGACGTGCCCCGAGGAGCGTCTTTCCACATGTCAACACTGGGTCTGACTGAGCGCCTCCAGGAGAGAGGCCCGAGGAGCGTCTTGACACATGTCACCTCTGGGTCTGACTGAGCGCCTCCAGGAGAGAGGCCCAAGCAAGACGCGCCCCGAGGAGCGTCTTGTCACATGTCAACACTGGGTCTGACTGAGCGCCTCCAGGAGGGAGGCCCAAGCAAGAAACGCCCGAGGAGCGTCTTGACACATGTCAACAATGGGTCTGACTGAGCACCTCCAGGAGAGAGGTCCAAGCAACACGCGCCCCGAGGAGCGTCTTGCCACATGTCAACACTGGGTCTGACTGAGCGCCTCCAGGAGAGAGGCCCAAGCAAGACACGCCCCGAGGAGCGTCTTGACACATGTTAACACTGGGACTGACTGAGGGCCTCCATGAGAGAAGCCCAAGAAAGACGCGCCCCGAGGAGAGTCTTGCCACATGTCAACACTCGGTCTGACAGAGGGCATTCAGGGGAGAGGCCCAAGCAATACGCGCCCCGAGGAGCGTCTTGCCACATGTCACCACTGGGTCTGAATGAGCGCCTCCAGGAGAGAGGCCCAACCAAGACGCGCCCCGAGGAATGTCTTGCCACATGCCAACACTGGGTCTGACTGAGCGCCTCCAGGAGAGAGGCCCAAGCAAGACGCGCCCCGAGGAGCGTCTTGCCACGTGTCAACACTGGGTCTGACTGAGCGCCTCCAGGAGAGAGGCCCAAGCAAGACGCGCCCCGAGGAGCGTCTTTCCACGTGTTACCACTGGGTCTGACTGAGCGCCTCCAGGAGAGAGGCCCAAGCAAGACGCGCCCCGAGGAGCGTCTTGCCACACATCAACACTGGGTGTGACTGAGCGCCTCCAGGAGAGAAGCCCAAGCAAGACGCGCCCCGAGGAGCGTCTTGCCACATGTCAAAACTGGGTCTGACTGAGGGCCTCCAGGAGAGATGCCCAAGCAAGACGTGCCCCGAGGAGCGTCTTGCCACATGTCAACACTGGGTCTGACTGAGGGCCTCCAGGAGAGAGGCCCAAATAAGACGCGCCCCGAGGAGGGTCTTGCCACATGTCAACAATGGGTCTGACTGAGAGCCTCCAGGAGAGAAGCCCAAGCAAGACGCGCCCCGAGGAGCGTCTTGCCACATGTCAGCACTCGGTCTGACTGAGCGCCTCCAGGAGAGAGGCCCAAGCAAGACGCACCCTGAGGAGCGTCTTGCCACATGTCAACACTGGGTCTGACTGAGCGCCTCCAGGAGAGAGGCCCAAGCAAGACGCGCCCCGAGGAGAGTCTTGCCACATGTCAGCACTCGGTCTGACTGAGCGCCTCCAGGAGAGACGCCAAAAGCAAGACGCGCCCCGAGGAGCGTCTTGACACATTTCTCCTCTGGGTCTGACTGAGCGCATCCAGGAGAGAGGCCCAAGCAAGACGTGCCCCGAGGAGCGTCTTTCCACATGTCAACACTGGGTCTGACTGAGCGCCTCCAGGAGAGAGGCCCAAGGAGCGTCTTGACACATGTCACCTCTGGGTCTGACTGAGCGCCTCCAGGAGAGAGGCCCAAGCAAGACGCGCCTCGAGGAGCGTCTTGTCACATGTCAACACTGGGTCTGACTGAGCGCCTCCAGGAGGGAGGCCCAAGCAAGAAACGCCCGAGGAGCGTCTTGACACATGTCAACAATGGGTCTGACTGAGCGCCTCCAGGAGAGAGGTCCCAGCAACACGCGCCCCGAGGAGCGTCTTGCCACATGTCAACACTGGGTCTGACTGAGCGCCTGCAGGAGAGAGGCCCAAGCAAGACACGCCCCGAGGAGCGTCTTGACACATGTTAACACTGGGACTGACTGAGGGCCTCCATGAGAGAAGCCCAAGAAAGACGCGCCCCGAGGAGAGTCTTGCCACATGTCAACACTCGGTCTGACAGAGGGCATTGAGGAGAGAGGCCCAAGCAATACGCGCCCCGAGGAGCGTCTTGCCACATGTCACCACTGGGTCTGAATGAGCGCCTCCAGGAGAGAGGCCCAACCAAGACGCGCCCCGAGGAATGTCTTGCCACATGCCAACACTGGGTCTGACTGAGCGCCTCCAGGAGAGAGGCCCAAGCAAGACGCGCCCCGAGGAGCGTCTTTCCACGTGTTACCACTGGGTCTGATTGAGCGCCTCCAGGAGAGAGGCCCAAGCAAGACGCGCCCCGAGGAGCGTCTTGCCACACATCAACACTGGGTGTGACTGAGCGCCTCCAGGAGAGAAGCCCAAGCAAGACGCGCCTGAGGAGCGTCTTGCCACATGTCAAAACTGGGTCTGACTGAGGGCCTCCAGGAGAGATCCAAATAAGACGCGCCCCGAGGAGCGTCTTGCCACATGTCAGCACTCGGTCTGACTGAGCGCCTCCAGGAGAGAGGCCCAAGCAAGACGTGCCCCGAGGAGCGTCTTGCCACGTGACAACACTGGGTCTGACTGAGCTCCTCCAGGAGAGAGGCCCAAGCAAGACGCGCCCCGAGGAGCGTCTTGCCACGTGTCAACACTGGGTCTGACTTAGCGCCTCCAGGAGAGAGGACCAAGCAAGATGCGCCCCGAGGAGCGTCTTGCCACGTGTCACCACTGGGTCTGACTGAGCTCCTCCAGGAAAGAGGCCCAAGCAAGACGCGCCCCGAGGAGCGTCTTGCCACGTGTCACCACTGGGTCTGAGTGAGCACCTCCAGGAGAGAGGCCCCAGCAAGACGCGCACCGAGGAGCGTCTTGCCTTATTTCAGCACTCGGTCTGACTGAGCGCCTCCAGGAGAGAGGCCCAAGCAAGACGCGCCCCGAGGAGCGTCTTGCCACATGTCACAACTCGGTCTAACTGAGTGCCTCCAGGAGAGAGGTCCAAGCAAGACGCGCCACGAGGAGCGTCTTGCCACATGTCACTACTCGGTCTGACTGAGCGCCTCCAGGAGAGATGCCCAAGCAAGACGTGCCCCGAGGAGCGTCTTGCCACATGTCAACACTGGGTCTGACTGAGGGCCTCCAGGAGAGAGGCCCAAATAAGACGCGCCCCGAGGAGGGTCTTGCCACATGTCAACAATGGGTCTGACTGAGGGCCTCCAGGAGAGAAGCCCAAGCAAGACGCGCCCCGAGGAGCGTCTTGCCACATGTCAGCACTTGGTCTGACTGAGCGCCACCAGGAGAGAGGCCCAAGCAAGACGCACCCCGAGGAGCGTCTTGCCACATGTCAACACTGGGTCTGACTGAGCGCCTCCAGGAGAGAGGCCCAAGCAAGACGCGCCCCGAGGAGAGTCTTGCCACATGTCAGCACTCGGTCTGACTGAGCGCCTCCAGGAGAGACGTCCAAGCAAGACGCGCCCCGAGGAGCGTCTTGACACATTTCTCCTCTGGGTCTGACTGAGCGCATCCAGGAGAGAGGCCCAAGCAAGACGTGCCCCGAGGAGCGTCTTTCCACATGTCAACACTGGGTCTGACTGAGCACCTCCAGGAAAGAGGCCCAAGCAAGACGCGCCCCGAGGAGCGTCTTGCCACATGTCAACACTGGGTCTGACTGAGCGCCTCCAGGAGAGAGGCCCGAGGAGCGTCTTGACACATGTCACCTCTGGGTCTGACTGAGCGCCTCCAGGAGAGAGGCCCAAGCAAGACGCGCCCCGAGGAGCGTCTTGTCACATGTCAACACTGGGTCTGACTGAGCGCCTCCAGGAGGGAGGCCCAAGCAAGAAACGCCCGAGGAGCGTCTTGACACATGTCAACAATGGGTCTGACTGAGCGCCTCCAGGAGAGAGGTCCAAGCAACACGCGCCCCGAGGAGCGTCTTGCCACATGTCAACACTGGGTCTGACTGAGCGCCTCCAGGAGAGAGGCCCAAGCAAGACACGCCCCGAGGAGCGTCTTGACACATGTTAACACTGGGACTGACTGAGGGCCTCCATGAGAGAAGCCCAAGAAAGACGCGCCCCGAGGAGAGTCTTGCCACATGTCAACACTCGGTCTGACAGAGGGCATTCAGGGGAGAGGCCCAAGCAATACGCGCCCCGAGGAGCGTCTTGCCACATGTCACCACTGGGTCTGAATGAGCGCCTCCAGGAGAGAGGCCCAACCAAGACGCGCCCCGAGGAATGTCTTGCCACATGCCAACACTGGGTCTGACTGAGCGCCTCCAGGAGAGAGGCCCAAGCAAGACGCGCCCCGAGGAGCGTCTTGCCACGTGTCAACACTGGGTCTGACTGAGCGCCTCCAGGAGAGAGGCCCAAGCAAGACGCGCCCCGAGGAGCGTCTTTCCACGTGTTACCACTGGGTCTGACTGAGCGCCTCCAGGAGAGAGGCCCAAGCAAGACGCGCCCCGAGGAGCGTCTTGCCACACATCAACACTGGGTGTGACTGAGCGCCTCCAGGAGAGAAGCCCAAGCAAGACGCGCCCCGAGGAGCGTCTTGCCACATGTCAAAACTGGGTCTGACTGAGGGCCTCCAGGAGAGATCCAAATAAGACGCGCCCCGAGGAGCGTCTTGTCACATGTCAACACTGGGTCAGACTGAGCGCCTCCAGGAGAGAGGCCCAAGCAAGACGCGCCCAGAGGAGAGTCTTGCCACACATGTCAGCACTCGGTCTGACTGAGCGCCTCCAGGAGAGACGCCCAAGCAAGACGCACCCCGAGGAGCGTCTTGACACATTTCTCCTCTGGGTCTGACTGAGCGCCTCCAGGAGAGAGGCCCAAGCAAGACATGCCCCGAGGAGCGTCTTTCCACATGTCAACACTGGGTCTGACTGAGTGCCTCCATGAGAGAAGCCCCAGCAAGACGCGCCCCGAGGAGCGTCTTGCCACATGTCAACACTGGGTCTGACTGAGCACCTCCAGGAGAGAGGCCCAAGCAAGACGTGCCCCGTGGAGCGTCTTGCCACATGTCAACACTGGGTCTGACTGAGCTCCTCCAGGAGAGAGGCCCGAGGAGCGTCTTGACACATGTCACCTCTGGGTCTGACTGAGCGCCTCCAGGAGAGAGGCCCAAGCAAGACGCCCCCCGAGGAGCGTCTTGTCACATGTCAACACTGGGTCTGACTGAGCGCCTCCAGGAGCGAGGCCCAAGCAAGAAACGCCCGAGGAGCGTCTTGACACATGTCAACACTGGGTCTGACTGAGCGCCTCCAGGAGAGAGGTCCAAGCAACACGCGCCCCGAGGAGCATCTTGCCACATGTCAACACTGGGTCTGACTGATTGCCTCCATGAGAGAAGCCCCAGCAAGACGCGCAAGACGCGCCCCGAGGAGCGTCTTGTCACATGTCACTACTCGGTCTGACTGAGCGCCTCCAGGAGAGAGGCCCAAGCAAGACGTGCCCCGAGGAGCGTCTTGCCACTTGTCAACAATGGGTCTGACTGAGGGCCTCCAAGAGAGAAGCCCAAGCAAGAAGCGCCCCGAGGAGAGTCTTGCCACATGTCAACACTGGGTCTGACTGAGCGCCTCCAGGAGAGAGGCCCAAGCAAGACAAGCCCCGAGGAGCGTCTTGACACATGTTAACACTGGGTCTGACTGAGGGCCTCCATGTGAGAAGCCCAAGCAAGACGCGCCCCGAGGAGAGTCTTGCCACATGTCAACACTGGGTCTGACAGAGGGCATCCAGGAGAGAGGCCCAAGCAATACGCGCCCCGAGGAGCGTCTTGCCACATGTCAACAATGGGTCTGACTGAGCGCCTCCAGGAGAGAGGCCCAAGCAAGACGCCCCCCGAGGAGCGTCTTGTCACATGTCAACACTGGGTCTGACTGAGCGCCTCCAGGAGCGAGGCCCAAGCAAGAAACGCCCGAGGAGCGTCTTGACACATGTCAACACTGGGTCTGACTGAGCGCCTCCAGGAGAGAGGCCCAAGCAAGACGCGCCCCGAGGAGAGTCTTGCCACACATGTCAGCACTCGGTCTGACTGAGCGCCTCCAGGAGAGAGGCCCAAGCAAGAAGCGCCCCGAGGAGCGTCTTGCCACATGTCAACAATGGGTCTGACTGAGGGCCTCCAGGAGAGAAGCCCAAGCAAGACGCGCCCCGCGGAGGTTCTTGCCACATGTCAGCACTCGGTCTGACTGAGCGCCTCCAGGAGAGAGGTCAAAGCAAGACGCGCCCCGAGGAACGTCTTGACACATGTCAACACTGGGTCTGACAGAGGGCCTCCATGAGAGAGGCCCAAGCAAGACGCGCCCCGAGGAGTGTCTTGCCACATGTCAACACTGGGTCTGACTGAGCGCCTCCAGGAGAGAGGCCCAAGCAAGACGCGCCCCGAGGAGCGTCTTGCCACGTGTCAACACTGGGTCTGACTTAGCGCCTCCAGGAGAGAAGCCCAAGCAAGACGCGCCCCGCGGAGGTTCTTGCCACATGTCAGCACTCGGTCTGACTGAGCGCCTCCAGGAGAGAGGCCAAAGCAAGACGCGCCCCGAGGAACGTCTTGACACATGTCAACACTGGGTCTGACAGAGGGCCTCCATGAGAGAGGCCCAAGCAAGACGCGCCCCGAGGAGTGTCTTGCCACATGTCAACACTGGGTCTGACTGAGCGCCTCCAGGAGAGAGGCCCAAGCAAGACGCGCCCCGAGGAGCGTCTTGCCACGTGTCAACACTGGGTCTGACTTAGCGCCTCCAGGAGAGAGGCCCAAGCAAGATGCGCCCCGAGGAGCGTCTTGCCACGTGTCACCACTGGGTCTGACTGAGCTCCTCCAGGAGAGAGGCCCAAGCAAGACGCGCCCCGAGGAGCGTCTTGCCACGTGTCACCACTGGGTCTGAGTGAGCACCTCCAGGAGAGAGGCCCCAGCAAGACGCGCCCCGAGGAGCGTCTTGCCTTATTTCAGCACTCGGTCTGACTGAGCGCCTCCAGGAGAGAGGCCCAAGCAAGACGCGCCCCGAGGAGCGTCTTGCCACATGTCACTACTCGGTCTAACTGAGCGCCTCCAGGAGAGAGGTCCAAGCAAGACGCGCCACGAGGAGCGTCTTGCCACATGTCACTACTCGGTCTGACTGAGCGCCTCCAGGAGAGATGCCCAAGCAAGACGTGCCCCGAGGAGCGTCTTGCCACATGTCAACACTGGGTCTGACTGAGGGCCTCCAGGAGAGAGGCCCAAATAAGACGCGCCCCGAGGAGGGTCTTGCCACATGTCAACAATGGGTCTGACTGAGAGCCTCCAGGAGAGAAGCCCAAGCAAGACGCGCCCCGAGGAGCGTCTTGCCACATGTCAGCACTCGGTCTGACTGAGCGCCTCCAGGAGAGAGGCCCAAGCAAGACGCACCCTGAGGAGCGTCTTGCCACATGTCAACACTGGGTCTGACTGAGCGCCTCCAGGAGAGAGGCCCAAGCAAGACGCGCCCCGAGGAGAGTCTTGCCACATGTCAGCACTCGGTCTGACTGAGCGCCTCCAGGAGAGACGCCAAAAGCAAGACGCGCCCCGAGGAGCGTCTTGACACATTTCTCCTCTGGGTCTGACTGAGCGCATCCAGGAGAGAGGCCCAAGCAAGACGTGCCCCGAGGAGCGTCTTTCCACATGTCAACACTGGGTCTGACTGAGCGCCTCCAGGAGAGAGGCCCAAGGAGCGTCTTGACACATGTCACCTCTGGGTCTGACTGAGCGCCTCCAGGAGAGAGGCCCAAGCAAGACGCGCCTCGAGGAGCGTCTTGTCACATGTCAACACTGGGTCTGACTGAGCGCCTCCAGGAGGGAGGCCCAAGCAAGAAACGCCCGAGGAGCGTCTTGACACATGTCAACAATGGGTCTGACTGAGCGCCTCCAGGAGAGAGGTCCCAGCAACACGCGCCCCGAGGAGCGTCTTGCCACATGTCAACACTGGGTCTGACTGAGCGCCTCCAGGAGCGAGGCCCAAGCAAGAAACGCCCGAGGAGCGTCTTGACACATGTCAACACTGGGTCTGACTGAGCGCCTCCAGGAGAGAGGTCCAAGCAACACGCGCCCCGAGGAGCATCTTGCCACATGTCAACACTGGGTCTGACTGATTGCCTCCATGAGAGAAGCCCCAGCAAGACGCGCAAGACGCGCCCCGAGGAGCGTCTTGTCACATGTCACTACTCGGTCTGACTGAGCGCCTCCAGGAGAGAGGCCCAAGCAAGACGTGCCCCGAGGAGCGTCTTGCCACTTGTCAACAATGGGTCTGACTGAGGGCCTCCAAGAGAGAAGCCCAAGCAAGAAGCGCCCCGAGGAGAGTCTTGCCACATGTCAACACTGGGTCTGACTGAGCGCCTCCAGGAGAGAGGCCCAAGCAAGACAAGCCCCGAGGAGCGTCTTGACACATGTTAACACTGGGTCTGACTGAGGGCCTCCATGTGAGAAGCCCAAGAAAGACGCGCCCCGAGGAGAGTCTTGCCACATGTCAACACTGGGTCTGACAGAGGGCATCCAGGAGAGAGGCCCAAGCAATACGCGCCCCGAGGAGCGTCTTGCCACATGTCAACAATGGGTCTGACTGAGCGCCTCCAGGAGAGAGGCCCAAGCAAGACGCCCCCCGAGGAGCGTCTTGTCACATGTCAACACTGGGTCTGACTGAGCGCCTCCAGGAGCGAGGCCCAAGCAAGAAACGCCCGAGGAGCGTCTTGACACATGTCAACACTGGGTCTGACTGAGCGCCTCCAGGAGAGAGGCCCAAGCAAGACGCGCCCCGAGGAGAGTCTTGCCACACATGTCAGCACTCGGTCTGACTGAGCGCCTCCAGGAGAGAGGCCCAAGCAAGAAGCGCCCCGAGGAGCGTCTTGCCACATGTCAACAATGGGTCTGACTGAGGGCCTCCAGGAGAGAAGCCCAAGCAAGACGCGCCCCGCGGAGGTTCTTGCCACATGTCAGCACTCGGTCTGACTGAGCGCCTCCAGGAGAGAGGTCAAAGCAAGACGCGCCCCGAGGAACGTCTTGACACATGTCAACACTGGGTCTGACAGAGGGCCTCCATGAGAGAGGCCCAAGCAAGACGCGCCCCGAGGAGTGTCTTGCCACATGTCAACACTGGGTCTGACTGAGCGCCTCCAGGAGAGAGGCCCAAGCAAGACGCGCCCCGAGGAGCGTCTTGCCACGTGTCAACACTGGGTCTGACTTAGCGCCTCCAGGAGAGAAGCCCAAGCAAGACGCGCCCCGCGGAGGTTCTTGCCACATGTCAGCACTCGGTCTGACTGAGCGCCTCCAGGAGAGAGGCCAAAGCAAGACGCGCCCCGAGGAACGTCTTGACACATGTCAACACTGGGTCTGACAGAGGGCCTCCATGAGAGAGGCCCAAGCAAGACGCGCCCCGAGGAGTGTCTTGCCACATGTCAACACTGGGTCTGACTGAGCGCCTCCAGGAGAGAGGCCCAAGCAAGACGCGCCCCGAGGAGCGTCTTGCCACGTGTCAACACTGGGTCTGACTTAGCGCCTCCAGGAGAGAGGCCCAAGCAAGATGCGCCCCGAGGAGCGTCTTGCCACGTGTCACCACTGGGTCTGACTGAGCTCCTCCAGGAGAGAGGCCCAAGCAAGACGCGCCCCGAGGAGCGTCTTGCCACGTGTCACCACTGGGTCTGAGTGAGCACCTCCAGGAGAGAGGCCCCAGCAAGACGCGCCCCGAGGAGCGTCTTGCCTTATTTCAGCACTCGGTCTGACTGAGCGCCTCCAGGAGAGAGGCCCAAGCAAGACGCGCCCCGAGGAGCGTCTTGCCACATGTCACTACTCGGTCTAACTGAGCGCCTCCAGGAGAGAGGTCCAAGCAAGACGCGCCACGAGGAGCGTCTTGCCACATGTCACTACTCGGTCTGACTGAGCGCCTCCAGGAGAGATGCCCAAGCAAGACGTGCCCCGAGGAGCGTCTTGCCACATGTCAACACTGGGTCTGACTGAGGGCCTCCAGGAGAGAGGCCCAAATAAGACGCGCCCCGAGGAGGGTCTTGCCACATGTCAACAATGGGTCTGACTGAGAGCCTCCAGGAGAGAAGCCCAAGCAAGACGCGCCCCGAGGAGCGTCTTGCCACATGTCAGCACTCGGTCTGACTGAGCGCCTCCAGGAGAGAGGCCCAAGCAAGACGCACCCTGAGGAGCGTCTTGCCACATGTCAACACTGGGTCTGACTGAGCGCCTCCAGGAGAGAGGCCCAAGCAAGACGCGCCCCGAGGAGAGTCTTGCCACATGTCAGCACTCGGTCTGACTGAGCGCCTCCAGGAGAGACGCCAAAAGCAAGACGCGCCCCGAGGAGCGTCTTGACACATTTCTCCTCTGGGTCTGACTGAGCGCATCCAGGAGAGAGGCCCAAGCAAGACGTGCCCCGAGGAGCGTCTTTCCACATGTCAACACTGGGTCTGACTGAGCGCCTCCAGGAGAGAGGCCCAAGGAGCGTCTTGACACATGTCACCTCTGGGTCTGACTGAGCGCCTCCAGGAGAGAGGCCCAAGCAAGACGCGCCTCGAGGAGCGTCTTGTCACATGTCAACACTGGGTCTGACTGAGCGCCTCCAGGAGGGAGGCCCAAGCAAGAAACGCCCGAGGAGCGTCTTGACACATGTCAACAATGGGTCTGACTGAGCGCCTCCAGGAGAGAGGTCCCAGCAACACGCGCCCCGAGGAGCGTCTTGCCACATGTCAACACTGGGTCTGACTGAGCGCCTGCAGGAGAGAGGCCCAAGCAAGACACGCCCCGAGGAGCGTCTTGACACATGTTAACACTGGGACTGACTGAGGGCCTCCATGAGAGAAGCCCAAGAAAGACGCGCCCCGAGGAGAGTCTTGCCACATGTCAACACTCGGTCTGACAGAGGGCATTGAGGAGAGAGGCCCAAGCAATACGCGCCCCGAGGAGCGTCTTGCCACATGTCACCACTGGGTCTGAATGAGCGCCTCCAGGAGAGAGGCCCAACCAAGACGCGCCCCGAGGAATGTCTTGCCACATGCCAACACTGGGTCTGACTGAGCGCCTCCAGGAGAGAGGCCCAAGCAAGACGCGCCCCGAGGAGCGTCTTTCCACGTGTTACCACTGGGTCTGATTGAGCGCCTCCAGGAGAGAGGCCCAAGCAAGACGCGCCCCGAGGAGCGTCTTGCCACACATCAACACTGGGTGTGACTGAGCGCCTCCAGGAGAGAAGCCCAAGCAAGACGCGCCTGAGGAGCGTCTTGCCACATGTCAAAACTGGGTCTGACTGAGGGCCTCCAGGAGAGATCCAAATAAGACGCGCCCCGAGGAGCGTCTTGCCACATGTCAGCACTCGGTCTGACTGAGCGCCTCCAGGAGAGAGGCCCAAGCAAGACGCGCCCCGAGGAGCGTCTTGCCACGTGACAACACTGGGTCTGACTGAGCTCCTCCAGGAGAGAGGCCCAAGCAAGACGCGCCCCGAGGAGCGTCTTGCCACGTGTCAACACTGGGTCTGACTTAGCGCCTCCAGGAGAGAGGACCAAGCAAGATGCGCCCCGAGGAGCGTCTTGCCACGTGTCACCACTGGGTCTGACTGAGCTCCTCCAGGAAAGAGGCCCAAGCAAGACGCGCCCCGAGGAGCGTCTTGCCACGTGTCACCACTGGGTCTGAGTGAGCACCTCCAGGAGAGAGGCCCCAGCAAGACGCGCACCGAGGAGCGTCTTGCCTTATTTCAGCACTCGGTCTGACTGAGCGCCTCCAGGAGAGAGGCCCAAGCAAGACGCGCCACGAGGAGCGTCTTGCCACATGTCACTACTCGGTCTGACTGAGCGCCTCCAGGAGAGATGCCCAAGCAAGACGTGCCCCGAGGAGCGTCTTGCCACATGTCACAACTCGGTCTAACTGAGTGCCTCCAGGAGAGAGGTCCAAGCAAGACGCGCCACGAGGAGCGTCTTGCCACATGTCAATACTCGGTCTGACTGAGCGCCTCCAGGAGAGATGCCCAAGCAAGACGTGCCCCGAGGAGCGTCTTGCCACATGTCAACACTGGGTCTGACTGAGGGCCTCCAGGAGAGAGGCCCAAATAAGACGCGCCCCGAGGAGGGTCTTGCCACATGTCAACAATGGGTCTGACTGAGGGCCTCCAGGAGAGAAGCCCAAGCAAGACGCGCCCCGAGGAGCGTCTTGCCACATGTCAGCACTTGGTCTGACTGAGCGCCACCAGGAGAGAGGCCCAAGCAAGACGCACCCCGAGGAGCGTCTTGCCACATGTCAACACTGGGTCTGACTGAGCGCCTCCAGGAGAGAGGCCCAAGCAAGACGCGCCCCGAGGAGAGTCTTGCCACATGTCAGCACTCGGTCTGACTGAGCGCCTCCAGGAGAGACGTCCAAGCAAGACGCGCCCCGAGGAGCGTCTTGACACATTTCTCCTCTGGGTCTGACTGAGCGCATCCAGGAGAGAGGCCCAAGCAAGACGTGCCCCGAGGAGCGTTTTTCCACATGTCAACACTGGGTCTGACTGAGCACCTCCAGGAAAGAGGCCCAAGCAAGACGCGCCCCGAGGAGCGTCTTGCCACATGTCAACACTGGGTCTGACTGAGCGCCTCCAGGAGAGAGGCCCGAGGAGCGTCTTGACACATGTCACCTCTGGGTCTGACTGAGCGCCTCCAGGAGAGAGGCCCAAGCAAGACGCGCCCCGAGGAGCGTCTTGTCACATGTCAACACTGGGTCTGACTGAGCGCCTCCAGGAGGGAGGCCCAAGCAAGAAACGCCCGAGGAGCGTCTTGACACATGTCAACAATGGGTCTGACTGAGCGCCTCCAGGAGAGAGGTCCAAGCAACACGCGCCCCGAGGAGCGTCTTGCCACATGTCAACACTGGGTCTGACTGAGCGCCTCCAGGAGAGAGGCCCAAGCAAGACATGCCCCGAGGAGCGTCTTGACACATGTTAACACTGGGACTGACTGAGGGCCTCCATGAGAGAAGCCCAAGAAAGACGCGCCCCGAGGAGAGTCTTGCCACATGTCAACACTCGGTCTGACAGAGGGCATTCAGGGGAGAGGCCCAAGCAATACGCGCCCCGAGGAGCGTCTTGCCACATGTCACCACTGGGTCTGAATGAGCGCCTCCAGGAGAGAGGCCCAACCAAGACGCGCCCCGAGGAATGTCTTGCCACATGCCAACACTGGGTCTGACTGAGCGCCTCCAGGAGAGAGGCCCAAGCAAGACGCGCCCCGAGGAGCGTCTTGCCACGTGTCAACACTGGGTCTGACTGAGCGCCTCCAGGAGAGAGGCCCAAGCAAGACGCGCCCCGAGGAGCGTCTTTCCACGTGTTACCACTGGGTCTGACTGAGCGCCTCCAGGAGAGAGGCCCAAGCAAGACGCGCCCCGAGGAGCGTCTTGCCACACATCAACACTGGGTGTGACTGAGCGCCTCCAGGAGAGAAGCCCAAGCAAGACGCGCCCCGAGGAGCGTCTTGCCACATGTCAAAACTGGGTCTGACTGAGGGCCTCCAGGAGAGATCCAAATAAGACGCGCCCCGAGGAGCGTCTTGTCACATGTCAACACTGGGTCTGACTGAGCGCCTCCAGGAGAGAGGCCCAAGCAAGACGCGCCCCGAGGAGAGTCTTGCCACACATGTCAGCACTCGGTCTGACTGAGCGCCTCCAGGAGAGACGCCCAAGCAAGACGCACCCCGAGGAGCGTCTTGACACATTTCTCCTCTGGGTCTGACTGAGCGCCTCCAGGAGAGAGGCCCAAGCAAGACATGCCCCGAGGAGCGTCTTTCCACATGTCAACACTGGGTCTGACTGAGTGCCTCCATGAGAGAAGCCCCAGCAAGACGCGCCCCGAGGAGCGTCTTGCCACATGTCAACACTGGGTCTGACTGAGCGCCTCCAGGAGAGAGGCCCGAGGAGCGTCTTGACACATGTCACCTCTGGGTCTGACTGAGCGCCTCCAGGAGAGAGGCCCAAGCAAGAAACGCCAGAGGAGCGTCTTGACACATGTCAACACTGGGTCTGACTGAGCGCCTCCAGGAGAGAGGTCCAAGCAACACGCGCCCCGAGGAGCATCTTGCCACATGTCAACACTGGGTCTGACTGATTGCCTCCATGAGAGAAGCCCCAGCAAGACGCGCCCCGAGGAGCGTCTTGTCACATGTCACTACTCGGTCTGACTGAGCGCCTCCAGGAGAGAGGCCCAAGCAAGACGTGCCCCGAGGAGCATCTTGCCACTTGTCAACAATGGGTCTGACTGAGGGCCTCCAAGAGAGAAGCCCAAGCAAGAAGCGCCCCGAGGAGAGTCTGCCACATGTCAACACTGGGTCTGACTGAGCGCCTCCAGGAGAGAGGCCCAAGCAAGACAAGCCCCGAGGAGCGACTTGACACATGTTAACACTGGGTCTGACTGAGGGCCTCCATGTGAGAAGCCCAAGCAAGACGCGCCCCGAGGAGAGTCTTGCCACATGTCAACACTGGGTCTGACAGAGGGCATCCAGGAGAGAGGCCCAAGCAATACGCGCCCCGAGGAGCGTCTTGCCACATGTCAACAATGGGTCTGATTGAGGGCCTCCAGGAGAGAAGCCCAAGGAAGACGCGCCCCGAGGAGCTTCTTGCCACATGTCAGCACTCGGTCTGACTGAGCGACTCCAGGAGAGAGGCCAAAGCAAGATGCGCCCCGAGGAGCGTCTTGCCACATGTCACCACTGGGTCTGATTGAGCACCTCCAGGAGAGAGGCCCCAGCAAGACGCGCCCCGAGGAGCATCTTGCCTTATGTCAGCACTCGGTCTGACTGAGCGCCTCCAGGAGAGAGGCCCAAGCAAGACCCGCCCCTAAGAGCGTCTTGACACATGTCAACACTGGGTCTGACTGAGCGCCTCCAGGAGAGAGGTCCAAGCAACACGCGCCCCGAAGAGCGTCTTGCCACATGTCAACACTGGTTCTGACTGAGTGCCTCCATGAGAGAAGCCCCAGCAAGACGCGCCCCGAGGAGCGTCTTGTCACATGTCACTACTCGGTCTGACTGAGCGCCTCCAGGAGAGAGGCCACAGCAAGACGCGCCCCGAGGAGCGTCTTGTCACATGTCAACACTGGGTCTGACTGAGCGCCTCCAGGAGAGAGGCCCAAGCAAGAAACGCCCAAGGAGCGTCTTGACACATGTCAACACTGGGTCTGACTGATCGCCTCTCCAGGAGAGAGGCCCCAGCAAGACGCGCCCCAAGGAGCGTCTTGCCACATGTCAACACTGGGTCTGACTGAGCGCCTCCAGGAGAGAGGCCCAAGCAAGACGCGCCTGGAGGAGCGTTTTGCCACATGTCAACACTGGGTCTGACAGAGGGCCTCAAGGGGAGAGGCCCAAGCAAGATGCGCCCCGAGGAGCATCTTGCCACATATCAACAATGGGTCTGACTGAGGGCCTCCAGGAGAGAAGCCCAAGCAAGACGCGCCCCGAGGAGCGTCTTGCCACATGTCAGCACTCGGTCTGACTGAGCGCCTCCAGGAGAGAGGCCCAAGCAAGACGTGCCCCGAGGAGCGTCTTGCCACATGTCACCACTGGGTCTGATTGAGCACCTCCAGGAGAGAGGCCCCAGCAAGACGCGCCCCGAGGAGCATCTTGCCTTATGTCAGCACTCGGTCTGACTGAGCGCCTCCAGGAGAGAGGCCCAAGCAAGACCCGCCCCTAAGAGCGTCTTGACACATGTCAACACTGGGTCTGACTGAGCGCCTCCAGGAGAGAGGTCCAAGCAACACGCGCCCCGAAGAGCGTCTTGCCACATGTCAACACTGGTTCTGACTGAGTGCCTCCATGAGAGAAGCCCCAGCAAGACGCGCCCCGAGGAGCGTCTTGTCACATGTCACTACTCGGTCTGACTGAGCGCCTCCAGGAGAGAGGCCACAGCAAGACGCGCCCCGAGGAGCGTCTTGTCACATGTCAACACTGGGTCTGACTGAGCGCCTCCAGGAGAGAGGCCCAAGCAAGAAACGCCCAAGGAGCGTCTTGACACATGTCAACACTGGGTCTGACTGATCGCCTCTCCAGGAGAGAGGCCCAAGCAAGACGCGCCCTGAGGAGCGTCTTGCCACATGTCAACACTGGGTCTGACTGAGTGCCTCCATGAGAGAAGCCCCAGCAAGACGCGCCCCAAGGAGCGTCTTGCCACATGTCAACACTGGGTCTGACTGAGCGCCTCCAGGAGAGAGGCCCAAGCAAGACGCGCCTGGAGGAGCGTTTTGCCACATGTCAACACTGGGTCTGACAGAGGGCCTCAAGGGGAGAGGCCCAAGCAAGATGCGCCCCGAGGAGCATCTTGCCACATATCAACAATGGGTCTGACTGAGGGCCTCCAGGAGAGAAGCCCAAGCAAGACGCGCCCCGAGGAGCGTCTTGCCACATGTCAGCACTCGGTCTGACTGAGCGCCTCCAGGAGAGAGGCCCAAGCAAGACGTGCCCCGAGGAGCGTCTTGCCACATGTTAACACTGGGTCTGACTGAGGGCCTCCATGTGAGAAGCCCAAGCAAGACGCGCCCCGAGGAGAGTCTTGCCACATGTCAACACTGGGTCTGACAGAGGGCATCCAGGAGAGAGGCCCAAGCAATACGCGCCCCGAGGAGCGTCTTGCCACATGTCAACAATGGGTCTGATTGAGGGCCTCCAGGAGAGAAGCCCAAGGAAGACGCGCCCCGAGGAGCTTCTTGCCACATGTCAGCACTCGGTCTGACTGAGCGACTCCAGGAGAGAGGCCAAAGCAAGATGCGCCCCGAGGAGCGTCTTGCCACATGTCACCACTGGGTCTGATTGAGCACCTCCAGGAGAGAGGCCCCAGCAAGACGCGCCCCGAGGAGCATCTTGCCTTATGTCAGCACTCGGTCTGACTGAGCGCCTCCAGGAGAGAGGCCCAAGCAAGACTCGCCCCTAAGAGCGTCTTGACACATGTCAACACTGGGTCTGACTGAGCGCCTCCAGGAGAGAGGTCCAAGCAACACGCGCCCCGAAGAGCGTCTTGCCACATGTCAACACTGGTTCTGACTGAGTGCCTCCATGAGAGAAGCCCCAGCAAGACGCGCCCCGAGGAGCGTCTTGTCACATGTCACTACTCGGTCTGACTGAGCGCCTCCAGGAGAGAGGCCACAGCAAGACGCGCCCCGAGGAGCGTCTTGTCACATGTCAACACTGGGTCTGACTGAGCGCCTCCAGGAGAGAGGCCCAAGCAAGAAACGCCCAAGGAGCGTCTTGACACATGTCAACACTGGGTCTGACTGATCGCCTCTCCAGGAGAGAGGCCCAAGCAAGACGCGCCCTGAGGAGCGTCTTGCCACATGTCAACACTGGGTCTGACTGAGTGCCTCCATGAGAGAAGCCCCAGCAAGACGCGCCCCAAGGAGCGTCTTTCCACATGTCAACACTGGGTCTGACTGAGCGCCTCCAGGAGAGAGGCCCAAGCAAGACGCGCCTGGAGGAGCGTTTTGCCACATGTCAACACTGGGTCTGACAGAGGGCCTCAAGGGGAGAGGCCCAAGCAAGATGCGCCCCGAGGAGCATCTTGCCACATATCAACAATGGGTCTGACTGAGGGCCTCCAGGAGAGAAGCCCAAGCAAGACGCGCCCCGAGGAGCGTCTTGCCACATGTCAGCACTCGGTCTGACTGAGCGCCTCCAGGAGAGAGGCCCAAGCAAGACGTGCCCCGAGGAGCGTCTTGCCACATGTCACCACTGGTTCTGATTGAGCACCTCCAGGAGAGAGGCCCCAGCAAGACGCGCCCCGAGGAGCATCTTGCCTTATGTCAGCACTCGGTCTGACTGAGCGCCTCCAGGAGAGAGGCCCAAGCAAGACCCGCCCCTAAGAGCGTCTTGACACATGTCAACACTGGGTCTGACTGAGCGCCTCCAGGAGAGAGGTCCAAGCAACACGCGCCCCGAAGAGCGTCTTGCCACATGTCAACACTGGTTCTGACTGAGTGCCTCCATGAGAGAAGCCCCAGCAAGACGCGCCCCGAGGAGCGTCTTGTCACATGTCACTACTCGGTCTGACTGAGCGCCTCCAGGAGAGAGGCCACAGCAAGACGCGCCCCGAGGAGCGTCTTGTCACATGTCAACACTGGGTCTGACTGAGCGCCTCCAGGAGAGAGGCCCAAGCAAGAAACGCCCAAGGAGCGTCTTGACACATGTCAACACTGGGTCTGACTGATCGCCTCTCCAGGAGAGAGGCCCAAGCAAGACGCGCCCTGAGGAGCGTCTTGCCACATGTAAACACTGGGTCTGACTGAGTGCCTCCATGAGAGAAGCCCCAGCAAGACGCGCCCCAAGGAGCGTCTTGCCACATGTCAACACTGGGTCTGACTGAGCGCCTCCAGGAGAGAGGCCCAAGCAAGACGCGCCTGGAGGAGCGTTTTGCCACATGTCAACACTGGGTCTGACAGAGGGCCTCAAGGGGAGAGGCCCAAGCAAGATGCGCCCCGAGGAGCATCTTGCCACATATCAACAATGGGTCTGACTGAGGGCCTCCAGGAGAGAAGCCCAAGCAAGACGCGCCCCGAGGAGCGTCTTGCCACATGTCAGCACCCGGTCTGACTGAGCGCCTCCAGGAGAGAGGCCCAAGCAAGACGTGCCCCGAGGAGCGTCTTGCCACATGTCAACAATGGGTCTGACTGAGCGCCTCCAGGAGAGAGGCCCAAGCAAGACGCGCCCGGAGGAGCGTCTTGCCACATGTCAGCACTCGGTCTGACTGAGCGCCTCCAGGAGAGAGGCCCAAATGAGACGCGCCCCGAGGAGCGTCTTGCCACATGTCAACAATGGGTCTGACTGAGGGCCTCCAGGAGAGAAGCCCAAGCAAGACGCGCCCCGAGGAGCGTCTTGCCACATGTCAGCACTCGGTCTGACTGAGCGCCTCCAGGAGAGAGGCCCAAGTAAGACGTGCCCCGAGGAGCGTCTTGCCACATGTGAACACTGGGTCTGACTGAGCACCTCCAGGAGAGAGGCCCAAGCAAGACGCGCCCGGAGGAGCGTCTTGCCACATGTCAGCACTCGGTCTGACTGAGCGCCTCCAGGAGAGAGGCCCAAGCAAGACGCTCCCCGAGGAGCATCTTGACACATGACTCCTCTGGGTCTGACTGAGCGCCTCCAGGAGAGAGGCCCAAGCAAGACGTGCCCCGAGGAGCGTCTTGCCACATGTCAACACTGGGTCTGACTGAGTGCCTCCATTAGAGAAGCCCCAGCAAGACGCGCCCCGAGGAGCATCTTGCCACATGTCAACACTGGGTCTGACTGAGAACCTCCAGGAGAGAGGCCCAAGCAAGACGCGCCCCGAGGAGCGTCTTGCCACATGTCAACACTGGGTCTGACTGAGCGCCTCCAGGAGAGAGGCCCAAGCAAGACGCGCCCCGAGGAGCGTCTTGTCACATGTCACTACTCGGTCTGACTGAGCGCCTCCAGGAGAGAGGCCCAAGCATGACGCGCCCGGAGGAGCGTCTTGCCACATGTCAACAATGGGTCTGACTGAGGGCCTCCAGGAGAGAAGCCCAAGCAAGAAGCGCCCCGAGGAGCGTCTTGCCACATGTCAACACTGGGTCTGACTGAGCGCATCCAGGAGAGAGGCCCAAGCAAGACACGCCCCTAGGAGCGTCTTGACACATGTCAACACTGGGTCTGACTGAGGGCCTCCATGAGAGAAGCCCAAGCAAGACGCGCCCATAGGAGAGTCTTGCCACATGTCAACACTGGGTCTGACAGAGGGCATCCAGGAGAGAGGCCCAAGCAATACGCGCCCCGAGGAGCGTCTTGCCACATGTCACCACTGGGTCTGACTGAGCGCCTCCAGGAGAGAGGCCCAAGCAAGAAGCGCCCCGAGGAGCGTCTTGCCACGTGTCAACACTGGGTCTGATTGAGGGCTTTCTGGAGAGAGGCCCAAGCAAGACGCGCCCCGAGGAGCGTCTTGCCACATGTCAACAATGGGTCTGACTGAGGGCCTCCAGTAGAGAAGCCCAAGCAAGACGCGCCCCGAGGAGCGTCTTGCCACATGTCAGCACTCGGTCTGACTGAGCGCCTCCAGGAGAGAGGCCCAAGCAAGACGTGCCCCGAGGAGCGTCTTGCCACATGTCAACACTGGGTCTGACTGAGCGCCTCCAGGAGAGAGGCCCAAGCAAGACGCGCCCCGAGGAGCGTCTTGCCACATGTGAACACTGGGTCTGACTGAGCGCCTCCAGGAGAGAGGCCCGAGGAGCGTCTTGACACATGTCACCTCTGGGTCTGACTGAGCGCCTCCAGGAGAGAGGCCCAAGCAAGACGCCCCCCGAGGAGCGTCTTGTCACATGTCAACACTGGGTCTGACTGAGCGCCTCCAGGAGCGAGGCCCAAGCAAGAAACGCCCGAGGAGCGTCTTGACACATGTCAACACTGGGTCTGACTGAGCGCCTCCAGGAGAGAGGTCCAAGCAACACGCGCCCCGAGGAGCATCTTGCCACATGTCAACACTGGGTCTGACTGATTGCCTCCATGAGAGAAGCCCCAGCAAGACGCGCCCCGAGGAGCGTCTTGTCACATGTCACTACTCGGTCTGACTGAGCGCCTCCAGGACAGAGGCCCAAGCAAGACGTGCCCCGAGGAGCGTCTTGCCACATGTCAACAATGGGTCTGACTGAGGGCCTCCAAGAGAGAAGCCCAAGCAAGAAGCGCCCCGAGGAGCGTCTTGCCACATGTCAACACTGGGTCTGACTGAGCGCCTCCAGGAGAGAGGCCCAAGCAAGACAAGCCCCGAGGAGCGTCTTGACACATGTTAACACTGGGTCTGACTGAGGGCCTCCATGTGAGAAGCCCAAGCAAGACGCGCCCCGAGGAGAGTCTTGCCACATGTCAACACTGGGTCTGACAGAGGGCATCCAGGAGAGAGGCCCAAGCAATACGCGCCCCGAGGAGCTTCTTGCCACATGTCAGCACTCGGTCTGACTGAGCGACTCCAGGAGAGAGGCCAAAGCAAGATGCGCCCCGAGGAGCGTCTTGCCACGTGTCACCACTGGGTCTGATTGAGCACCTCCAGGAGAGAGGCCCCAGCAAGACGCGCCCCGAGGAGCATCTTGCCTTATGTCAGCACTCGGTCTGACTGAGCGCCTCCAGGAGAGAGGCCCAAGCAAGACCCGCCCCTAAGAGCGTCTTGACACATGTCAACACTGGGTCTGACTGAGCGCCTCCAGGAGAGAGGTCCAAGCAACACGCGCCCCGAAGAGCGTCTTGCCACATGTCAACACTGGTTCTGACTGAGTGCCTCCATGAGAGAAGCCCCAGCAAGACGCGCCCCGAGGAGCGTCTTGTCACATGTCACTACTCGGTCTGACTGAGCGCCTCCAGGAGAGAGGCCACAGCAAGACGCGCCCCGAGGAGCGTCTTGTCACATGTCAACAATGGGTCTGACTGAGCGCCTCCAGGAGAGAGGCCCAAGCAAGAAACGCCCAAGGAGCGTCTTGACACATGTCAACACTGGGTCTGACTGATCGCCTCTCCAGGAGAGAGGCCCAAGCAAGACGCGCCCTGAGGAGCGTCTTGCCACATGACAACACTGGGTCTGACTGAGCGCCTCCAGGAGAGAGGCCCAAGCAAGACGCGCCTGGAGGAGCGTTTTGCCACATGTCAACACTGGGTCTGACAGAGGGCCTCAAGGGGAGAGGCCCAAGCAAGATGCGCCCCGAGGAGCATCTTGCCACATATCAACAATGGGTCTGACTGAGGGCCTCCAGGAGAGAAGCCCAAGCAAGACGCGCCCCGAGGAGCGTCTTGCCACATGTCAGCACTCGGTCTGACTGAGCGCCTCCAGGAGAGAGGCCCAAGCAAGACGTGCCCCGAGGAGCGTCTTGCCACATGTCAACAATGGGTCTGACTGAGCGCCTCCAGGAGAGAGGCCCAAGCAAGACGCGCCCGGAGGAGCGTCTTGCCACATGTCAGCACTCGGTCTGACTGAGCGCCTCCAGGAGAGAGGCCCAAATGAGACGCGCCCCGAGGAGCGTCTTGCCACATGTCAACAATGGGTCTGACTGAGGGCCTCCAGGAGAGAAGCCCAAGCAAGACGCGCCCCGAGGAGCGTCTTGCCACATGTCAGCACTCGGTCTGACTGAGCGCCTCCAGGAGAGAGGCCCAAGTAAGACGTGCCCCGAGGAGCGTCTTGCCACATGTGAACACTGGGTCTGACTGAGCACCTCCAGGAGAGAGGCCCAAGCAAGACGCGCCCGGAGGAGCGTCTTGCCACATGTCAGCACTCGGTCTGACTGAGCGCCTCCAGGAGAGAGGCCCAAGCAAGACGCTCCCCGAGGAGCATCTTGACACATGTCTCCTCTGGGTCTGACTGAGCGCCTCCAGGAGAGAGGCCCAAGCAAGACGTGCCCCGAGGAGCGTCTTACCACATGTCAACACTGGGTCTGACTGAGTGCCTCCATTAGAGAAGCCCCAGCAAGACGCGCCCCGAGGAGCATCTTGCCACATGTCAACACTGGGTCTGACTGAGAACCTCCAGGAGAGAGGCCCAAGTAAGACGCGCCCCGAGGAGCGTCTTGCCACATGTCAACACTGGGTCTGACTGAGGGCCTCCAGGAGAGAAGCCCAAGCAAGACGCGCCCCGAGGAGCGTCTTGTCACATGTCACTACTCGGTCTGACTGAGCGCCTCCAGGAGAGAGGCCCAAGCAAGACGCGCCCGGAGGAGCGTCTTGCCACATGTCAACAATGGGTCTGACTGAGGGCCTCCAGGAGAGAAGCCCAAGCAAGAAGCGCCCCGAGGAGCGTCTTGCCACATGTCAACACTGGGTCTGACTGAGCGCCTCCAGGAGAGAGGCCCAAGCAAGACACGCCCCTAGGAGCGTCTTGACACATGTCAACACTGGGTCTGACTGAGGGCCTCCATGAGAGAAGCCCAAGCAAGACGCGCCCATAGGAGAGTCTTGCCACATGTCAACACTGGGTCTGACAGAGGGCATCCAGGAGAGAGGCCCAAGCAATACGCGCCCCGAGGAGCGTCTTGCCACATGTCACCACTGGGTCTGACTGAGCGCCTCCAGGAGAGAGGCCCAAGCAAGAAGCGCCCCGAGGAGCGTCTTGCCACGTGTCAACACTGGGTCTGATTGAGGGCTTTCTGGAGAGAGGCCCAAGCAAGACGCGCCCCGAGGAGCGTCTTGCCACATGTCAACAATGGGTCTGACTGAGGGCCTCCAGGAGAGAAGCCCAAGCAAGACGCGCCCCGAGGAGCGTCTTGCCACATGTCAGCACTCGGTCTGACTGAGCGCCTCCAGGAGAGAGGCCCAAGCAAGAAGCGCCCCGAGGAGCGTCTTGCCACGTGTCAACACTGGGTCTGATTGAGGGCCTCCAGGAGAGAAGCCCAAGCAAGACGCGCCCCGAGGAGCGTCTTGCCACATGTCAGCACTCGGTCTGACTGAGCGCCTCCAGGAGAGAGGCCCAAGCAAGAAGCGCCCCGAGGAGCGTCTTGCCACATGTCAACAATGGGTCTGACTGAGGGCCTCCAGGAGAGAAGCCCAAGCAAGACGCGCCCCGAGGAGCGTCTTGCCACATGTCAGCACTCGGTCTGACTGAGCACCTCCAGGAGAGAGGCCCAAGCAAGACGTGCCCCGAGGAGCGTCTTGCCACATGTCAACACTGGGTCTGACTGAGCGCCTCCAGGAGAGAGGCCCAAGCAAGACGCGCCCCGAGGAGCGTCTTGCCACATGTGAACACTGGGTCTGACTGAGCGCCTCCAGGAGAGAGGCCCAAGCAAGACGCGCCCGGAGGAGCGTCTTGCCACATGTCAACGAAGGGTCTGACTGAGGGCCTCCAGGAGAGAAGCCCAAGCAAGACGCGCTCCAAGGAGCGTCTTGCCACATGTCAGCACTAGGACTGACTGAGCGCCTCCAGGAGAGAGGCCCAAGCAAGACGCGCCTCGAGGAGCGTCTTGCCACATGTCAACACTGGGTCTGACTGAGCACCTCCAGGAGAGAGGCCCAAGCAAGACGTGCCCCGTGGAGCGTCTTGCCACATGTCAACACTGGGTCTGACTGAGCGCCTCCAGGAGAGAGGCCCGAGGAGCGTCTTGACACATGTCACCTCTGGGTCTGACTGAGCGCCTCCAGGAGAGAGGCCCAAGCAAGACGCCCCCCGAGGAGCGTCTTGTCACATGTCAACACTGGGTCTGACTGAGCGCCTCCAGGAGCGAGGCCCAAGCAAGAAACGCCCGAGGAGCGTCTTGACACATGTCAACACTGGGTCTGACTGAGCTTCTCCAGGAGAGAGGTCCAAGCAACACGCGCCCCGAGGAGCATCTTGCCACATGTCAACACTGGGTCTGACTGATTGCCTCCATGAGAGAAGCCCCAGCAAGACGCGCCCCGAGGAGCGTCTTGCCACATGTGAACACTGGGTCTGACTGAGCGCCTCCAGGAGAGAGGCCCAAGCAAGACGCGCCCGGAGGAGCGTCTTGCCACATGTCAACGAAGGGTCTGACTGAGGGCCTCCAGGAGAGAAGCCCAAGCAAGACGCGCTCCAAGGAGCGTCTTGCCACATGTCAGCACTAGGACTGACTGAGCGCCTCCAGGAGAGAGGCCCAAGCAAGACGCGCCTCGAGGAGCGTCTTGCCACATGTCAACACTGGGTCTGACTGAGCACCTCCAGGAGAGAGGCCCAAGCAAGACGTGCCCCGTGGAGCGTCTTGCCACATGTCAACACTGGGTCTGACTGAGCGCCTCCAGGAGAGAGGCCCGAGGAGCGTCTTGACACATGTCACCTCTGGGTCTGACTGAGCGCCTCCAGGAGAGAGGCCCAAGCAAGACGCCCCCCGAGGAGCGTCTTGTCACATGTCAACACTGGGTCTGACTGAGCGCCTCCAGGAGCGAGGCCCAAGCAAGAAACGCCCGAGGAGCGTCTTGACACATGTCAACACTGGGTCTGACTGAGCTTCTCCAGGAGAGAGGTCCAAGCAACACGCGCCCCGAGGAGCATCTTGCCACATGTCAACACTGGGTCTGACTGATTGCCTCCATGAGAGAAGCCCCAGCAAGACGCGCCCCGAGGAGCGTCTTGTCACATGTCACTACTCGGTCTGACTGAGCGCCTCCAGGAGAGAGGCCCAAGCAAGACGTGCCCCGAGGAGCGTCTTGCCACATGTCAACAATGGGTCTGACTGAGGGCCTCCAAGAGAGAAGCCCAAGCAAGAAGCGCCCCGAGGAGCGTCTTGCCACATGTCAACACTGGGTCTGACTGAGCGCCTCCAGGAGAGAGGCCCAAGCAAGACAAGCCCCGAGGAGCGTCTTGACACATGTTAACACTGGGTCTGACTGAGGGCCTCCATGTGAGAAGCCCAAGCAAGACGCGCCCCGAGGAGAGTCTTGCCACATGTCAACACTGGGTCTGACAGAGGGCATCCAGGAGAGAGGCCCAAGCAATACGCGCCCCGAGGAGCGTCTTGCCACATGTCAACAATGGGTCTGACTGAGGGCCTCCAGGAGAGAAGCCCAAGGAAGACGCGCCCCGAGGAGCTTCTTGCCACATGTCAGCACTCGGTCTGACTGAGCGACTCCAGGAGAGAGGCCAAAGCAAGATGCGCCCCGAGGAGCGTCTTGCCACGTGTCACCACTGGGTCTGATTGAGCACCTCCAGGAGAGAGGCCCCAGCAAGACGCGCCCCGAGGAGCATCTTGCCTTATGTCAGCACTCGGTCTGACTGAGCGCCTCCAGGAGAGAGGCCCAAGCAAGACCCACCCCTAAGAGCGTCTTGACACATGTCAACACTGGGTCTGACTGAGCGTCTCCAGGGGAGAGGTCCAAGCAACACGCGCCCCGAAGAGCGTCTTGCCACATGTCAACACTGGTTCTGACTGAGTGCCTCCATGAGAGAAGCCCCAGCAAGACGCGCCCCGAGGAGCGTCTTGTCACATGTCACTACTCGGTCTGACTGAGCGCCTCCAGGAGAGAGGCCACAGCAAGACGCGCCCCGAGGAGCGTCTTGTCACATGTCAACACTGGGTCTGACTGAGCGCCTCCAGGAGAGAGGCCCAAGCAAGAAACGCCCAAGGAGCGTCTTGACACATGTCAACACTGGGTCTGACTGATCGCCTCTCCAGGAGAGAGGCCCAAGCAAGACGCGCCCTGAGGAGCGTCTTGCCACATGACAACACTGGGTCTGACTGAGTGCCTCCATGAGAGAAGCCCCAGCAAGACGCGCCCCAAGGAGCGTCTTGACACATGTCAACACTGGGTCTGACTGAGGGCCTCCATGAGAGAAGCCCAAGCAAGACGCGCCCATAGGAGAGTCTTGCCACATGTCAACACTGGGTCTGACAGAGGGCATCCAGGAGAGAGGCCCAAGCAATACGCGCCCCGAGGAGCGTCTTGCCACATGTCACCACTGGGTCTGACTGAGCGCCTCCAGGAGAGAGGCCCAAGCAAGAAGCGCCCCGAGGAGCGTCTTGCCACGTGTCAACACTGGGTCTGATTGAGGGCTTTCTGGAGAGAGGCCCAAGCAAGACGCGCCCCGAGGAGCGTCTTGCCACATGTCAACAATGGGTCTGACTGAGGGCCTCCAGGAGAGAAGCCCAAGCAAGACGCGCCCCGAGGAGCGTCTTGCCACATGTCAGCACTCGGTCTGACTGAGCGCCTCCAGGAGAGAGGCCCAAGCAAGAAGCGCCCCGAGGAGCGTCTTGCCACGTGTCAACACTGGGTCTGATTGAGGGCTTTCTGGAGAGAGGCCCAAGCAAGACGCGCCCCGAGGAGCGTCTTGCCACATGTCAACAATGGGTCTGACTGAGGGCCTCCAGTAGAGAAGCCCAAGCAAGACGCGCCCCGAGGAGCGTCTTGCCACATGTCAGCACTCGGTCTGACTGAGCGCCTCCAGGAGAGAGGCCCAAGCAAGACGTGCCCCGAGGAGCGTCTTGCCACATGTCAACACTGGGTCTGACTGAGCGCCTCCAGGAGAGAGGCCCAAGCAAGACGCGCCCCGAGGAGCGTCTTGCCACATGTGAACACTGGGTCTGACTGAGCGCCTCCAGGAGAGAGGCCCAAGCAAGACGCGCCCGGAGGAGCGTCTTGCCACATGTCAACGAAGGGTCTGACTGAGGGCCTCCAGGAGAGAAGCCCAAGCAAGACGCGCTCCAAGGAGCGTCTTGCCACATGTCAGCACTAGGACTGACTGAGCGCCTCCAGGAGAGAGGCCCAAGCAAGACGCGCCTCGAGGAGCGTCTTGCCACATGTCAACACTGGGTCTGACTGAGCACCTCCAGGAGAGAGGCCCAAGCAAGACGTGCCCCGTGGAGCGTCTTGCCACATGTCAACACTGGGTCTGACTGAGCGCCTCCAGGAGAGAGGCCCGAGGAGCGTCTTGACACATGTCACCTCTGGGTCTGACTGAGCGCCTCCAGGAGAGAGGCCCAAGCAAGACGCCCCCCGAGGAGCGTCTTGTCACATGTCAACACTGGGTCTGACTGAGCGCCTCCAGGAGCGAGGCCCAAGCAAGAAACGCCCGAGGAGCGTCTTGACACATGTCAACACTGGGTCTGACTGAGCTTCTCCAGGAGAGAGGTCCAAGCAACACGCGCCCCGAGGAGCATCTTGCCACATGTCAACACTGGGTCTGACTGATTGCCTCCATGAGAGAAGCCCCAGCAAGACGCGCCCCGAGGAGCGTCTTGTCACATGTCACTACTCGGTCTGACTGAGCGCCTCCAGGAGAGAGGCCCAAGCAAGACGTGCCCCGAGGAGCGTCTTGCCACATGTCAACAATGGGTCTGACTGAGGGCCTCCAAGAGAGAAGCCCAAGCAAGAAGCGCCCCGAGGAGCGTCTTGCCACATGTCAACACTGGGTCTGACTGAGCGCCTCCAGGAGAGAGGCCCAAGCAAGACAAGCCCCGAGGAGCGTCTTGACACATGTTAACACTGGGTCTGACTGAGGGCCTCCATGTGAGAAGCCCAAGCAAGACGCGCCCCGAGGAGAGTCTTGCCACATGTCAACACTGGGTCTGACAGAGGGCATCCAGGAGAGAGGCCCAAGCAATACGCGCCCCGAGGAGCGTCTTGCCACATGTCAACAATGGGTCTGACTGAGGGCCTCCAGGAGAGAAGCCCAAGGAAGACGCGCCCCGAGGAGCTTCTTGCCACATGTCAGCACTCGGTCTGACTGAGCGACTCCAGGAGAGAGGCCAAAGCAAGATGCGCCCCGAGGAGCGTCTTGCCACGTGTCACCACTGGGTCTGATTGAGCACCTCCAGGAGAGAGGCCCCAGCAAGACGCGCCCCGAGGAGCATCTTGCCTTATGTCAGCACTCGGTCTGACTGAGCGCCTCCAGGAGAGAGGCCCAAGCAAGACCCGCCCCTAAGAGCGTCTTGACACATGTCAACACTGGGTCTGACTGAGCGCCTCCAGGAGAGAGGTCCAAGCAACACGCGCCCCGAAGAGCGTCTTGCCACATGTCAACACTGGTTCTGACTGAGTGCCTCCATGAGAGAAGCCCCAGCAAGACGCGCCCCGAGGAGCGTCTTGTCACATGTCACTACTCGGTCTGACTGAGCGCCTCCAGGAGAGAGGCCACAGCAAGACGCGCCCCGAGGAGCGTCTTGTCACATGTCAACACTGGGTCTGACTGAGCGCCTCCAGGAGAGAGGCCCAAGCAAGAAACGCCCAAGGAGCGTCTTGACACATGTCAACACTGGGTCTGACTGATCGCCTCTCCAGGAGAGAGGCCCAAGCAAGACGCGCCCTGAGGAGCGTCTTGCCACATGACAACACTGGGTCTGACTGAGTGCCTCCATGAGAGAAGCCCCAGCAAGACGCGCCCCAAGGAGCGTCTTGCCACATGTCAGCACTGGGTCTGACTGAGCGCCTCCAGGAGAGAGGCCCAAGCAAGACGCGCCTGGAGGAGCGTTTTGCCACATGTCAACACTGGGTCTGACAGAGGGCCTCAAGGGGAGAGGCCCAAGCAAGATGCGCCCCGAGGAGCATCTTGCCACATATCAACAATGGGTCTGACTGAGGGCCTCCAGGAGAGAAGCCCAAGCAAGACGCGCCCCGAGGAGCGTCTTGCCACATGTCAGCACTCGGTCTGACTGAGCGCCTCCAGGAGAGAGGCCCAAGCAAGACGTGCCCCGAGGAGCGTCTTGCCACATGTCAACAATGGGTCTGACTGAGCGCCTCCAGGAGAGAGGCCCAAGCAAGACGCGCCCGGAGGAGCGTCTTGCCACATGTCAGCACTCGGTCTGACTGAGCGCCTCCAGGAGAGAGGCCCAAATGAGACGCGCCCCGAGGAGCGTCTTGCCACATGTCAACAATGGGTCTGACTGAGGGCCTCCAGGAGAGAAGCCCAAGCAAGACGCGCCCCGAGGAGCGTCTTGCCACATGTCAGCACTCGGTCTGACTGAGCGCCTCCAGGAGAGAGGCCCAAGTAAGACGTGCCCCGAGGAGCGTCTTGCCACATGTGAACACTGGGTCTGACTGAGCACCTCCAGGAGAGAGGCCCAAGCAAGACGCGCCCGGAGGAGCGTCTTGCCACATGTCAGCACTCGGTCTGACTGAGCGCCTCCAGGAGAGAGGCCCAAGCAAGACGCTCCCCGAGGAGCATCTTGACACATGTCTCCTCTGGGTCTGACTGAGCGCCTCCAGGAGAGAGGCCCAAGCAAGACGTGCCCCGAGGAGCGTCTTGCAACATGTCAACACTGGGTCTGACTGAGTGCCCCTATTAGAGAAGCCCCAGCAAGACGCGCCCCGAGGAGCATCTTGCCACATGTCAACACTGGGTCTGACTGAGAACCTCCAGGAGAGAGGCCCAAGCAAGACGCGCCCCGAGGAGCGTCTTGCCACATGTCAACACTGGGTCTGACTGAGCGCCTCCAGGAGAGAGGCCCAAGCAAGACGCGCCCCGAGGAGCGTCTTGTCACATGTCACTACTCGGTCTGACTGAGCGCCTCCAGGAGAGAGGCCCAAGCAAGACGCGCCCGGAGGAGCGTCTTGCCACATGTCAACAATGGGTCTGACTGAGGGCCTCCAGGAGAGAAGCCCAAGCAAGAAGCGCCCCGAGGAGCGTCTTGCCACATGTCAACACTGGGTCTGACTGAGCGCCTCCAGGAGAGAGGCCCAAGCAAGACACGCCCCTAGGAGCGTCTTGACACATGTCAACACTGGGTCTGACTGAGGGCCTCCATGAGAGAAGCCCAAGCAAGACGCGCCCATAGGAGAGTCTTGCCACATGTCAACACTGGGTCTGACAGAGGGCATCCAGGAGAGAGGCCCAAGCAATACGCGCCCCGAGGAGCGTCTTGCCACATGTCAACAATGGGTCTGACTGAGGGCCTCCAGGAGAGAAGCCCAAGCAAGAAGCGCCCCGAGGAGCGTCTTGCCACATGTCAACACTGGGTCTGACTGAGCGCCGCCAGGAGAGAGGCCCAAGCAAGACACGCCCCGAGGAGCGTCTTGACACATGTCAACACTGGGTCTGACTGAGGGCCTCCATGAGAGAAGCCCAAGCAAGACGCGCCCCGAGGAGCGTCTTGCCACATGTCAACGAAGGGTCTGACTGAGGGCCTCCAGGAGAGAAGCCCAAGCAAGACGCGCCCCGAGGAGCGTCTTGCCACATGTCAACGAAGGGTCTGACTGAGGGCCTCCAGGAGAGAGGCCCAAGCAAGACGCGCCCCGAGGAGCGTCTTGCCCCATGTCAACACTGGGTCTGACTGATCGCCTCCCCAGGAGAGAGGCCCAAGCAAGACACGCCCCGAGGAGCGTCTTGTCACATGTCAACACTGGGTCTGACTGAGCGCCTCCAGGAGAGAGGCCCAAGCAAGAAACGCCCGAGGAGCGTCTTGACACATGTCAACACTGGGTCTGACTGATCGCCTCCCCAGGAGAGAGGCCCAAGCAAGACGCGCCCTGAGGAGCGTCTTGCCACATGTCAACACTGGGTCTGACTGAGTGCCTCCATGAGAGAAGCCCCAGCAAGACGCGCCCCAAGGAGCGTCTTGCCACATGTCAACACTGGGTCTGACTGAGCGCCTCCAGGAGAGAGGCCCAAGCAAGACGCGCCTGGAGGAGCGTTTTGCCACATGTCAACACTGGGTCTGACAGAGGGCCTCAAGGGGAGAGGCCCAAGCAAGATGCGCCCCGAGGAGCATCTTGCCACATATCAACAATGGGTCTGACTGAGGGCCTCCAGGAGAGAAGCCCAAGCAAGACGTGCCCCGAGGACCGTCTTGCCACATGTCAGCACTCGGTCTTACTGAGCGCCTCCAGGAGAGAGGCCAAAATGAGACGCGCCCCGAGGAGCGTCTTGCCACATGTCAACAATGGGTCTGACTGAGGGCCTCCAGGAGAGAAGCCCAAGCAAGACGCACCCCGAGGAGCGTCTTGCCACATGTCAGCACTCGGTCTGACTGAGCGCCTCCAGGAGAGAGGCCCAAGCAAGACGTGCCCCGAGGAGCGTCTTGCCACATGTCAACACTGGGTCTGACTGAGCGCCTCCAGGAGAGAGGCCCAAGCAAGAAGCGCCCCGAGGAGCGTCTTGCCACATGTGAACACTGGGTCTGACTGAGCGCCTCCAGGAGAGAGGCCCAAGCAAGACGCGCCCCGAGGAGCATCTTGACACATGTCTCCTCTGGGTCTGACTGAGCGCCTCCAGGAGAGAGGCCCAAGCAAGACGTGCCCCAAGGAGCGTCTTGCCACATGTCAACACTGGGTCTGACTGAGTGCCTCCATTAGAGATGCCCCAGCAAGACGCGCCCCGAGGAGCATCTTGCCACATGTCAACACTGGGTCTGACTGAGAACCTCCAGGAGAGAGGCCCAAGCAAGACGCGCCCCGAGGAGCGTCTTGCCACATGTGAACACTGGGTCTGACTGAGCGCCTCCAGGAGAGAGGCCCAAGCAAGACGCGCCCCGAGGAGCGTCTTGTCACATGTCACTACTCGGTCTGACTGAGCGCCTCCAGGAGAGAGGCCCAAGCAAGACACGCCCCGAGGAGCGTCTTGACACATGTCAACACTGGGTCTGACTGAGGGCCTCCATGAGAGAAGCCCAAGCAAGACACGCCCCGAGGAGAGTCTTGCCACATGTCAACACTGGGTCTGACAGAGGGCATCCAGGAGAGAGGCCCAAGCAATACGCGCCCCGAGGAGCGTCTTGCCACATGTCACCACTGGGTCTGACTGAGCGCCTCCAGGAGAGAGGCCCAAGCAAGACGCGCCCCGAGGAGCGTCTTGCCACGTGTCAACACTGGGTCTGATTGAGGGCCTTCTGGAGAGAGGCCCAAGCAAGACGCGCCCCGAGGAGCATCTTGCCACATGTCAACAATGGGTGTGACTGAGGGCCTCCAGGAGAGAAGCCCAAGCAAGACGCGCCCCGAGGAGCGTCTTGCCACATGTCAGCACTCGGTCTGACTGAGCGCCTCCAGGAGAGAGGCCCAAGCAAGACGTGCCCCGAGGAGCGTCTTGCCACATGTCAACACTGGGTCTGACTGAGTGCCTAAATGAGAGAAGCCCCATCAAGACGCGCCCCGAGGAGCATCTTGCCACATGTCAACACTGGGTCTGACTGAGAACCTCCAGGAGAGAGGCCCAAGCAAGACGCGCCCCGAGGAGCGTCTTGCCACATGTCAACACTGGGTCTGACTGAGCGCCTCCAGGAGAGAGGCCCAAACAAGAGGCGCCCCGAGGAGCGTCTTGTCACATGTCACTACTCGGTCTGACTGAGCGCCTCCAGGAGAGAGGCCCAAGCAAGACGTGCCCCGAGGAGCGTCTTGCCACATGTCAACAATGGGTCTGACTGAGGGCCTCCAGGAGAGAAGCCCAAGCAAGAAGCGCCCCGAGGAGCGTCTTGCCACATGTCAACACTGGGACTGACTGAGCGCCTCCAGGAGAGAGGCCCAAGCAAGACACGCCCCGAGGAGCGTCTTGACACATGTCAACACTGGGTCTGACTGAGGGCCTCCATGAGAGAAGCCCAAGCAAGACGCGCCCCGAGGAGAGTCTTGCCACATGTCAACACTGGGTCTGACAGAGGGCATCCAGGAGAGAGGCCCAAGCAATACGCGCCCCGAGGAGCGTCTTGCCACATGTCACCACTGGGTCTGACTGAGCGCCTCCAGGAGAGAGGCCAAAGCAAGAAGCGCCCCGAGGAGCGTCTTGCCACATGTCAACACTGGGTCTGACTGAGCGCCTCCAGGAGAGAGGCCCAAGCAAGACAAGCCCCGAGGAGTGTCTTGACACATGTTAACACTGGGTCTGACTGAGGGCCTCCATGTGAGAAGCCCAAGCAAGACGCGCCCCGAGGAGAGTCTTGCCACATGTCAACACTGGGTCTGACAGAGGGCATCCAGGAGAGAGGCCCAAGCAATACGCGCCCCGAGGAGCGTCTTGTAACATGTCAACAATGGGTCTGACTGAGGGCCTCCAGGAGAGAAGCCCAAGGAAGACGCGCCCCGAGGAGCTTCTTGCCACATGTCAGCACTCGGTCTGACTGAGCGACTCCAGGAGAGAGGCCAAAGCAAGATGCGCCCCGAGGAGCGTCTTGCCACGTGTCACCACTGGGTCTGATTGAGCACCTCCAGGAGAGAGGCCCCAGCAAGACGCGCCCCGAGGAGCATCTTGCCTTATGTCAGCACTCGGTCTGACTGAGCGCCTCCAGGAGAGAGGCCCAAGCAAGACCCGCCCCGAGGAGCGTCTTGACACATGTCAACACTGGGTCTGACTGAGCGCCTCCAGGAGAGAGGTCCAAGCAACACGCACCCCGAGGAGCGTCTTGCCACATGTCAACACTGGTTCTGACTGAGTGCCTCCATGAGAGAAGCCCCAGCAAGACGCGCCCCGAGGAGCGTCTTGTCACATGTCACTACTCGGTCTGACTGAGCGCCTCCAGGAGAGAGGCCCAAGCAAGACGCGCCCCGAGGAGCACATGTCAACACTGGGTCTGACTGAGCGCCTCCAGGAGAGAGGCCCAAGCAAGAAACGCCCAAGGAGCGTCTTGACACATGTCAACACTGGGTCTGACTGATCGCCTCTCCAGGAGAGAGGCCCAAGCAAGACGCGCCCTGAGGAGCGTCTTGCCACATGTCAACACTGGGTCTGACTGAGTGCCTCCATGAGAGAAGCCCCAGCAAGACGCGCCCCAAGGAGCGTCTTGCCACATGTCAACACTGGGTCTGACTGAGCGCCTCCAGTAGAGAGGCCCAAGCAAGACGCGCCTGGAGGAGCGTTTTGCCACATGTCAACACTGGGTCTGACAGAGGGCCTCAAGGGGAGAGGCCCAAGCATGATGCGCCCCGAGGAGCATCTTGCCACATATCAACAATGGGTCTGACTGATGGCCTCCAGGAGAGAAGCCCAAGCAAGACGTGCCCCGAGGAGCGTCTTGCCACATGTCAACACTGGGTCTGACTGAGCGCCTCCAGGAGAGAGGCCCAAGCAAGACGCGCCCGGAGGAGCGTCTTGCCACATGTCAGCACTCGGTCTGACTGAGCGCCTCCAGGAGAGAGGCCCAAATGAGACGCGCCCCGAGGAGCGTCTTGCCACATGTCAACAATGGGTCTGACTGAGGGCCTCCAGGAGAGAAGCCCAAGCAAGACGCGCCCCGAGGAGCATCTTGCCACATGTCAGCACTCGGTCTGACTGAGCGCCTCCAGGAGAGAGGCCCAAGCAAGACGTGCCCCGAGGAGCGTCTTGCCACATGTGAACACTGGGTCTGACTGAGCACCTCCAGGAGAGAGGCCCAAGCAAGACGCGCCCGGAGGAGCGTCTTGCCACATGTCAGCACTCGGTCTGACTGAGCGCCTCCAGGAGAGAGGCCCAAGCAAGACGCTCCCCGAGGAGCATCTTGACACATGTCTCCTCTGGGTCTGACTGAGCGCCTCCAGGAGAGAGGCCCAAGCAAGACGTGCTTCGAGGAGCGTCTTGCCACATGTCAACACTGGGTCTGACTGAGTGCCTCCATTAGAGAAGCCCCAGCAAGACGCGCCCCGAGGAGCATCTTGCCACATGTCAACACTGGGTCTGACTGAGAACCTCCAGGAGAGAGGCCCAAGCAAGACGCGCCCCGAGGAGCGTCTTGCCACATGTCAACACTGGGTCTGACTGAGCGCCTCCAGGAGAGAGGCCCAAGCAAGACGCGCCCCGAGGAGCGTCTTGTCACATGTCACTACTCGGTCTGACTGAGCGCCTCCAGGAGAGAGGCCCAAGCAAGACGCGCCCGGAGGAGCGTCTTGCCACATGTCAACAATGGGTCTGACTGAGGGCCTCCAGGAGAGAAGCCCAAGCAAGAAGCGCCCCGAGGAGCGTCTTGCCACATGTCAACACTGGTTCTGACTGAGCGCCTCCAGGAGAGAGGCCCAAGCAAGACACGCCCCTAGGAGCGTCTTGACACATGTCAACACTGGGTCTGACTGAGGGCCTCCATGAGAGAAGCCCAAGCAAGACGCGCCCATAGGAGAGTCTTGCCACATGTCAACACTGGGTCTGACAGAGGGCATCCAGGAGAGAGGCCCAAGCAATACGCGCCCCGAGGAGCGTCTTGCCACATGTCACCACTGGGTCTGACTGAGCGCCTCCAGGAGAGAGGCCCAAGCAAGAAGCGCCCCGAGGAGCGTCTTGCCACGTGTCAACACTGGGTCTGATTGAGGGCTTTCTGGAGAGAGGCCCAAGCAAGACGCGCCCCGAGGAGCGTCTTGCCACATGTCAACAATGGGTCTGACTGAGGGCCTCCAGGAGAGAAGCCCAAGCAAGACGCGCCCCGAGGAGCGTCTTGCCACATGTCAGCACTCGGTCTGACTGAGCGCCTCCAGGAGAGAGGCCCAAGCAAGACGTGCCCCGAAGAGCGTCTTGCCACATGTCAACACTGGGTCTGACTGAGCGCCTCCAGGAGAGAGGCCCAAGCAAGACGCGCCCCGAGGAGCATCTTGACACATGTGAACACTGGGTCTGACTGAGCGCCTCCAGGAGAGAGGCCCAAGCAAGACGCGCCCGGAGGAGCGTCTTGCCACATGTCAACGAAGGGTCTGACTGAGGGCCTCCAGGAGAGAAGCCCAAGCAAGACGCGCTCCGAGGAGCGTCTTGCCACATGTCAGCACTAGGACTGACTGAGCGCCTCCAGGAGAGAGGCCCAAGCAAGACGCGCCTCGAGGAGCGTCTTGCCACATGTCAACACTGGGTTTGACTGAGCGCCTCCAGGAGAGAGGCCCAAGCAAGACGCGCCCCGAGGAGCGTCTTACCACATGTCAACACTGGGTCTGACAGAGGGCCTCCAGGAGAGAGGCCCAAGCAAGACGCACCCCGAGGAGCGTCTTGCCACATGTCACCTCTGGGTCTGACTGAGCGCCTCCAGGAGAGAGGCCAAAGCAAGACGCGCCCCGAGGAGCGACTTGTCACATGTCAACACTGGGTCTGACTGAGCGCCTCCAGGAGAGAAGCCCCAGCAAGACGTGCCACGAGGAGTGTCTTGCCACATGTCAGCACTCGGTCTGACTGAGCGCCTCCAGGAGAGAGGGCCAAGCAAGACGCGCCCCGAGGAGCATCTTGCCATATGTCAACGAAGGGTCTGACTGAGGGCCTCCAGGAGAGAAGCCCAAGCAAGACGCGCCCCGAGGAGCGTCTTGCCACATGTCAACGAAGGGTCTGACTGAGGGCCTCCAGGAGAGAGGCCCAAGCAAGACGCGCCCCGAGGAGCGTCTTGCCCCATGTCAACACTGGGTCTGACTGATCGCCTCCCCAGGAGAGAGGCCCAAGCAAGACGCGCCCCGAGGAGCGTCTTGTCACATGTCAACACTGGGTCTGACTGAGCGCCTCCAGGAGAGAGGCCCAAGCAAGAAACGCCCGAGGAGCGTCTTGACACATGTCAACACTGGGTCTGACTGATCGCCTCCAGGAGAGAGGCCCAAGCAAGACGCGCCTGGAGGAGCGTTTTGCCACATGTCAACACTGGGTCTGACAGAGGGCCTCAAGGGGAGAGGCCAGAGCAAGATGCGCCCCGAGGAGCATCTTGCCACATATCAACAATGGGTCTGACTGAGGGCCTCCAGGAGAGAAGCCCAAGCAAGACGTGCCCCGAGGAGCGTCTTGCCACATGTCAGCACTCGGTCTTACTGAGCGCCTCCAGGAGAGAGGCCCAAATGAGACGCGCCCCGAGGAGCGTCTTGCCACATGTCAACAATGGGTCTGACTGAGGGCCTCCAGGAGAGAAGCCCAAGCAAGACGCGCCCCGAGGAGCGTCTTGCCACATGTCAGCACTCGGTCTGACTGAGCGCCTCCAGGAGAGAGGCCCAAGCAAGACGTGCCCCGAGGAGCGTCTTGCCACATGTCAACACTGGGTCTGACTGAGCGCCTCCAGGAGAGAGGCCCAAGCAAGAAGCGCCCCGAGGAGCGTCTTGCCACATGTGAACACTGGGTCTGACTGAGCGCCTCCAGGAGAGAGGCCCAAGCAAGACGCGCCCCGAGGAGCATCTTGACACATGTCTCCTCTGGGTCTTACTGAGCGCCTCCAGGAGAGAGGCCCAAGCAAGACGTGCCCCGAGGAGCGTCTTGCCACATGTCAACACTGGGTCTGACTGAGTGCCTCCATTAGAGATGCCCCTGCAAGACGCGCCCCGAGGAGCATCTTGCCACATGTCAACACTGGGTCTGACTGAGAACCTCCAGGAGAGAGGCCCAAGCAAGACGCGCCCCGAGGAGCGTCTTGCCACATGTGAACACTGGGTCTGACTGAGCGCCTCCAGGAGAGAGGCCCAAGCAAGACGTGCCCCGAAGAGCGTCTTGCCACATGTCAACACTGGGTCTGACTGAGTGCCTCCATGAGAGAAGCCCCAGCAAGACGCGCCCTGAGGAGCATCTTGCCACATGTCAACACTGGGTCTGACTGAGAACCTCCAGGAGAGAGGCCCAAGCAAGACGCCGCCCCGAGGAGCGTCTTGCCACATGTCAACACTGGGTCTGACTGAGCGCCTCCAGGAGAGAGGCCCAAGCAAGACGCGCCCCGAGGAGCGTCTTGTCACATGTCACTACTCGGTCTGACTGAGCGCCTCCAGGAGAGAGGCCCAAGCAAGACGTGCCCCGAGGAGCGTCTTGCCACATGTCAACAATGGGTCTGACTGAGGGCCTCCAGGAGAGAAGCCGAAGCAAGAAGCACCCCGAGGAGCGTTTTGCCACATGTCAACACTGGGTCTGACTGAGCTTCTCCAGGAGAGAGGCCCAAGCAAGACACGCCCCGAGGAGCGTCTTGACACATGTCAACACTGGGTCTGACTGAGGGCCTCCATGAGAGAAGCCCAAGCAAGACGCGCCCCGAGGAGAGTCTTGCCACATGTCAACACTGGGTCTGACAGAGGGCATCCAGGAGAGAGGCCCTAGCAATACGCGCCCCGAGGAGCATCTTGCCACATGTCACCACTGGGTCTGACTGAGAGCCTCCAGGAGAGAGGCCCAAGCAAGAAGCGCCCCGAGGAGCGTCTTGCCACGTGTCAGCACTCGGTCTGACTGAGCGCCTCCAGGAGAGAGGCCCAAGCAAGACGCGCCCCGAGCAGAGTCTTGCCACATGTCAACAATGGGTCAGACTGAGGGCCTCCAGGAGAGAAGCCCAAGCAAGACGCGCCCCGAGGAGCTTCTTGCCACATGTCAGCACTCGGTCTGACTGAGCGCCTCCAGGAGAGAGGCCAAAGCAAGACGCTCCCCGAGGAGCGTCTTGACACATGTCAACACTGGGTCTGACTGAGCGCCTCCAGGAGAGAGGCCCAAGCAAGACGCGCCCCGAGGAGCATCTTGACACATGTCTCCTCTGGGTCTTACTGAGCGCCTCCAGGAGAGAGGCCCAAGCAAGATGTGCCCCGAGGAGCGTCTTGCCACATGTCAACACTGGGTCTGACTGAGTGCCTCCATTAGAGATGCCCCAGCAAGACGCGCCCCGAGGAGCATCTTGCCACATGTCAACACTGGGTCTGACTGAGAACCTCCAGGAGAGAGGCCCAAGCAAGACGCGCCCCGAGGAGCGTCTTGCCACATGTGAACACTGGGTCTGACTGAGCGCCTCCAGGAGAGAGGCCCAAGCAAGACGCGCCCCGAGGAGCGTCTTGTCACATGTCACTACTCGGTCTGACTGAGCGCCTCCAGGAGAGAGGCCCAAGCAAGAAACGCCCCGAGGAGCGTCTTGACACATGTCAACACTGGGTCTGACTGAGGGCCTCCATGAGAGAAGCCCAAGCAAGACACGCCCCGAGGAGAGTCTTGCCACATGTCAACACTGGGTCTGACAGAGGGCATCCAGGAGAGAGGCCCAAGCAATACGCGCCCCGAGGAGCGTCTTGCCACATGTCACCACTGGGTCTGACTGAGCGCCTCCAGGAGAGAGGCCCAAGCAAGACGCGCCCCGAGGAGCGTCTTGCCACGTGTCAACACTGGGTCTGATTGAGGGCCTTCTGGAGAGAGGCCCAAGCAAGACGCGCCCCGAGGAGCGTCTTGCCACATGTCAACAATGGGTCTAACTGAGGGCCTCCAGGAGAGAAGCCCAAGCAAGACGCGCCCCGAGGAGCGTCTTGCCACATGTCAGCACTCGGTCTGACTGAGCGCCTCCAGGAGAGAGGCCCAAGCAAGACGTGCGCCGAGGAGCGTCTTGCCACATGTCAACACTGGGTCTGACTGAGTGCCTAAATGAGAGAAGCCCCATCAAGACGCGCCCCGAGGAGCATCTTGCCACATGTCAACACTGGGTCTGACTGAGAACCTCCAGGAGAGAGGCCCAAGCAAGACGCGCCCCGAGGAGCGTCTTGCCACATGTCAACACTGGGTCTGACTGAGCGCCTCCAGGAGAGAGGCCCAAGCAAGAGGCGCCCCGAGGAGCGTCTTGTCACATGTCACTACTCGGTCTGACTGAGCGCCTCCAGGAGAGAGGCCCAAGCAAGACGTGCCCCGAGGAGCGTCTTGCCACATGTCAACAATGGGTCTGACTGAGGGCATCCAGGAGAGAAGCCCAAGCAAGAAGCGCCCCGAGGAGCGTCTTGCCACATGTCAACACTGGGTCTGACTGAGCACCTCCAGGAGAGAGGCCCAAGCAAGACACGCCCCGAGGAGCATCTTGACACATGTCAACACTGGGTCTGACTGAGGGCCTCCATGAGAGAAGCCCAAGCAAGACGCGCCCCGAGGAGAGTCTTGCCACATGTCAACACTGGGTCTGACAGCGGGCATCCAGGAGAGAGGCCCAAGCAATACGCGCCCCGAGGAGCGTCTTGCCACATGTCACCACTGGGTCTGACTGAGCGCCTCCAGGAGAGAGGCCAAAGCAAGAAGCGCCCCGAGGAGCGTCTTGCCACATGTCAGCACTCGGTCTGACTGAGCGCCTCCAGGGGAGAGGCCCAAGCAAGACGTGCCCCGAGGAGCGTCTTGCCACATGTCAACACTGGGTCTGACTGAGGGCCTCCAGGAGAGAGGCCCAAGCAAGACGCGCCCCGAGGAGCGTCTTGCCACATGTGAACACTGGGTCTGACTGAGCCCCTCCAGGAGAGAGGGACAAGCAAGACGCGCCCGGAGGAGCGTCTTGCCACAGCCACATGTCAGCACTCGGTCTGACTGAGCGCCTCCAGGAGAGAGGCCCAAGCAAGACGCGCCCCGAGGAGCATCTTGACATATGTCTCCTCTGGGTCTGACTGAGCGCCTCCAGGAGAGAGGCCCAAGCAAGACGTGCCCCGAGGAGCGTCTTGCCACATGTCAACACTGGGTCTGATTGAGTGCCTCCATTAGAGAAGCCCCAGCAAGACGCGCCCCGAGGAGCATCTTGCCACATGTCAACACTGTGTCTGACTGAGAACCTCCAGGAGAGAGGCCCAAGCAAGACGCGCCCCGAGGAGCGTCTTGCCACATGTCAACACTGGGTCTGACTGAGCGCCTCCAGGAGAGAGGCCCAAGCAGGACGCGCCCCGAGGAGCGTCTTGTCACATGTCACTACTCGGTCTGACTGAGCGCCTCCAGGAGAGAGGCCCAAGCAAGACGTGCCCCGAGGAGCGTCTTGCCACATGTCAACAATGGGTCTGACTGAGGGCCTCCAGGAGAGAAGCCCAAGCAAGAAGCGCCCTGAGGAGCGTCTTGCCACTGTCAACACTGGGTCTGACTGAGCGCCTCCAGGAGAGAGGCCCAAGCAAGACACGCCCCGAGGAGCGTCTTGCCACATGTGAACACTGGGTCTGACTGAGCGCCTCCAGGAGAGAGGCCCAAGCATGACGCGCCCGGAGGAGCGTCTTGCCACATGTCAACACTGGGTCTGACTGAGCGCCTCCAGGAGAGAGGCCCAAGCAAGACGCGCCCCAAGGAGCGTATTGCCACATGTGAACACTGGGTCTGACTGAGCGCCTCCATGAGAGAGGCCCAAGCAAGACGCGCCCCGAGGAGCGTCTTGCCACATTTCAGCACTCGGTCTGACTGAGCACCTCCAGGAGAGAGGCCCAAGCAAGACGCGCCCCGAGGAACATCTTGACACATGTCTCCTCTGGGTCTGACTGAGCGCCTCCAGGAGAGAGGCCCAAGCAAGACGTGCCCCGAGGAGCGTCTTGCCACATGTCAACACTGGGTCTGACTGAGTGCCTCCATGAGAGAAGCCCCAGCAAGACGCGCCCCGAGGAGCATCTTGCCACATGTCAACACTGGGTCTGACTGAGAACCTCCAGGAGAGAGGCCCAAGCAAGACGCCGCCCCGAGGAGCGTCTTGCCACATGTCAACACTGGGTCTGACTGAGCGCCTCCAGGAGAGAGGCCCAAGCAAGACGCGCCCCGAGGAGCGTCTTGTCACATGTCACTACTCGGTCTGACTGAGCGCCTCCAGGAGAGAGGCCCAAGCAAGACGTGCCCCGAGGAGCGTCTTGCCACATGTCAACAATGGGTCTGACTGAGGGCCTCCAGGAGAGAAGCCGAAGCAAGAAGCACCCCGAGGAGCGTTTTGCCACATGTCAACACTGGGTCTGACTGAGCTTCTCCAGGAGAGAGGCCCAAGCAAGACACGCCCCGGGGAGCGTCTTGACACATGTCAACACTGGGTCTGACTGAGGGCCTCCATGAGAGAAGCCCAAGCAAGACGCGCCCCGAGGAGAGTCTTGCCACATGTCAACACTGGGTCTGACAGAGGGCATCCAGGAGAGAGGCCCTAGCAATACGCGCCCCGAGGAGCATCTTGCCACATGTCACCACTGGGTCTGACTGAGAGCCTCCAGGAGAGAGGCCCAAGCAAGAAGCGCCCCGAGGAGCGTCTTGCCACGTGTCAGCTCTCGGTCTGACTGAGCGCCTCCAGGAGAGAGGCCCAAGCAAGACGCGCCCCGAGCAGAGTCTTGCCACATGTCAACAATGGGTCTGACTGAGGGCCTCCAGGAGAGAAGCCCAAGCAAGACGCGCCCCGAGGAGCTTCTTGCCACATGTCAGCACTCGGTCTGACTGAGCGCCTCCAGGAGAGAGGCCAAAGCAAGACGCTCCCCGAGGAGCGTCTTGACACATGTCAACACTGGGTCTGACAGAGGGCCTCCATGAGAGAGGCCCAAGCAAGACGCGCCCCGAGGAGTGTCTTGCCACATGTCAACACTGGGTCTGACTGAGCGCCTCCAGGAGAGAGGCCCAAGCAAGAAGCCCCCCGAGGAGCGTCTTGCCACGTGTCAACACTGGGTCTGACTTAGCGCCTCCAGGAGAGAGGCTCAAGCAAGATGCGCCCCGAGGAGCGTCTTGCCACGTGTCACCACTGGGTCTGACTGAGCTCCTCCAGGAGAGAGGCCCAAGCAAGACGCGCCCCGAGGAGCGTCTTGCCACATGTCACTACTCGGTCTAACTGAGCGCCTCCAGGAGAGAGGTCCAAGCAAGACGCGGCCCGAGGAGCGTCTTGCCACATGTCACTACTCGGTCTGACTGAGCGCCTCCAGGAGAGAGGCCCAAGCAAGACGTGCCCCGAGGAACGTCTTGCCACATTTCAACAATGGGTCTGACTGAGGGCCTCCAGGAGAGAAGCCCAAGCAAGACGCGCCCCGAGGAGCGTCTTGCCACATGTCAACACTGGGTCTGACTGAGGGCCTCCAGGAGAGAGGCCCAAATAAGACGCGCCCCGAGGAGCGTCTTGCCACATGTCAACAATGGGTCTGACTGAGGGCCTCCAGGAGAGAAGCCCAAGCAAGACGCGCCCCGAGGAGCGTCTTGCCACATGTCAGCACTCGGTCTGACTGAGCGCCTCCAGGAGAGAGGCCCAAGCAAGACGCGCCCCGAGGAGCGTCTTGCCAGATGTCAACACTGGGTCTGACTGAGCGCCTCCAGGAGAGAGGCCCAAGCAAGACGCGCCCCGAGGAGAGTCTTGCCACATGTCTGCACTCGGTCTGACTGAGCGCCTCCAGGGGAGAGGCCCAAGCAAGACGCGCCCCGAGGAGCGTCTTGACACATTTCTCCTCTGGGTCTGACTGAGCGCCTCCAGGAGAGAGGCCCAAGCAAGACGTTCCCCGAGTAGCGTCTTTCCACATGTCAACACTGGGTCTGACTGAGTGCCTCCATGAGAGAAGCCCCAGCAAGATGCGCCCCGAGGAGCGTCTTGCCACACGTCAACACTGGGTCTGACTGAGCGCCTCCAGGAGAGAGGCCGGAGGAGCGTCTTGACACATGTCACCTCTGGGTCTGACTGAGCGCCTCCAGGAGAGAGGCCCAAGCAAGACGCGCCCCGAGGAGCGTCTTGTCACATGTCAACACTGGGTCTGACTGAGCGCCTCCAGGAGCGAGGCCCAAGCAAGAAACGCCCGAGGAGCGTCTTGACACATGTCAACACTGGGTCTGACTGAGCGCCTCCAGGAGAGAGGTCCAAGCAACACGCGCCCTGAGGAGCGTCTTGCCACATGTCAACACTGGGTCTGACTGAGCGCCTCCAGGAGAGAGGCCCAAGCAAGAAGCGCCCCGAGGAGCGTCTTGCCACATGTCAACACTGGGTCTGACTGAGCGCCTGCAGGAGAGAGGCCCAAGCAAGACATGCCCCGAGGAGCGTCTTGACACATGTTAACACAGGGTCTGACTGAGGGCCTCCATGTGAGAAGCCCAAGCAAGACGCGCCCCGAGGAGAGTCTTGCCACATGTCATCACTGGGTCTGACAGAGGGCATCCAGGAGAGAGGACCAAGCAATACGCGCCCCGAGGACCGTCTTGCCACATGTCAACAATGGGTCTGACTGAGGGCCTCCAGGAGAGAAGCCCAAGGAAGACGCGCCCCGAGGAGCTTCTTGCCACATGTCAGCACTCGGTCTGACTGACCGCCTCCAGGAGAGAGGCCAAAGCAAGATGCGCCCCGAGGAGCGTCTTGACACATGTCAACACTGGGTCTGACAGAGGGCCTCCATGAGAGAGGCCCAAGCAAGACGCGCCCCGAGGAGCGTCTTGCCACATGTCAACACTGGGTCTGACTGAGGGCCTCCAGGAGAGAAGCCCAAGCAAGATGCGCCCCGAGGAGCGTCTTGCCACATGTCAGCACTCGGTCTGACTGAGCGCCTCCAGGAGAGAGGCCCAAGCAAGACGCGCCCCGAGGAGCGTCTTGACACATGTCTCCTCTGGGTCTGACTGAGCGCCTCCAGGAGAGAGGCCCAAGCAAGACGTGCCCCGAGGAGCGTCTTGCCACATCTCAACAATGGGTCTGACTGAGGGCCTCCAGGAGAGAAGCCCAAGCAAGACCCGCCCCGAGGAGCGTCTTGCCACATGTCACTACTCGGTCTGACTGAGCGCCTCCAGGAGGGAGGTCCAAGCAAGACGCGCCCCGAGGAGCGTCTTGCCACATGTCACTACTCGGTCTGACTGAGCACCTCCAGGAGAGAGGCCCAAGCAAGACGCGCCCCGAGGAGCGTCTTGACACATGTCTCCTCTGGGTCTGACTGAGCGCCTCCAGGAGAGAGGCCCAAGCAAGACGTGCCCAGAGGAGCGTCTTGCCACATGTCAACAATGGGTCTGACTGAGCGCCTCCAGGAGAGAGGCCCAAGCAAGACCCGCCCCGAGGAGCGTCTTGCCAGATGTCAACACTGGGTCTGACTGAGGGCCCCCAGGAGAGAGGCCCAAATAAGACGCGCCCCGAGGAGCGTCTTGCCACATGTTAACACTGGGTCTGACTGAGGGCCTCCAGGAGAGAAGCCCAAGCAAGATGCGCCCCGAGAAGCGTCTTGCCAATTGTCAGCACTCGGTCTTACTGAGCGCCTCCAGGAGAGAGGCCCAAGCAAGACGCGCCCCGAGGAGCGTCTTGACACATGTCTCCTCTGGGTCTGACTGAGCGCCTCCAGGAGAGAGGCCCAAGCAAGACGTGCCCCGAGGAGCGTCTTGCCACATGTCAACAATGGGTCTGACTGAGGGCCTCCAGGAGAGAAGCCCAAGCAAGACCCGCCCCGAGGAGCGTCTTGCCACATGTCACTACTCGGTCTGACTGAGCGCCTCCAGGAGAGAGGCCCAAGCAAGACGTGCCCCGAGGAGCGTCTTGCCACATGTCAACAATGGGTCTGACTGAGGGCCTCCAGGAGAGAAGCCCAAGCAAGACGCGCCCCGAGGAGCGTCTTGCCAGATGTCAACACTGGGTCTGACTGAGGGCCCCCAAGAGAGAGGCCCAAATAAGACGCGCCCGAGGAGCGTCTTGCCACATGTCAGCACTCGGTCTGACTGAGCGCCTCCAGGGGAGAGGCCCAAGCAAGACGCGCCCCGAGGAGCGTCTTGACACATTTCTCCTCTGGGTCTGACTGAGCGCCTCCAGGAGAGAGGCCCAAGCAAGACGTTCCCCGAGTAGCGTCTTTCCACATGTCAACACTGGGTCTGACTGAGTGCCTCCATGAGAGAAGCCCCAGCAAGACGCGCCCCGAGGAGCGTCTTGCCACACGTCAACACTGGGTCTGACTGAGCGCCTCCAGGAGAGAGGCCGGAGGAGCGTCTTGACACATGTCACCTCTGGGTCTGACTGAGCGCCTCCAGGAGAGAGGCCCAAGCAAGACGCGCCCCGAGGAGCGTCTTGTCACATGTCAACACTGGGTCTGACTGAGCGCCTCCAGGAGCGAGGCCCAAGCAAGAAACGCCCGAGGAGCGTCTTGACACATGTCAACACTGGGTCTGACTGAGCGCCTCCAGGAGAGAGGTCCAAGCAACACGCGCCCTGAGGAGCGTCTTGCCACATGTCAACACTGGGTCTGACTGAGCGCCTCCAGGAGAGAGGCCCAAGCAAGAAGCGCCCCGAGGAGCGTCTTGCCACATGTCAACACTGGGTCTGACTGAGCGCCTGCAGGAGAGAGGCCCAAGCAAGACATGCCCCGAGGAGCGTCTTGACACATGTTAACACGGGGTCTGACTGAGGGCCTCCATGTGAGAAGCCCAAGCAAGACGCGCCCCGAGGAGAGTCTTGCCACATGTCATCACTGGGTCTGACAGAGGGCATCCAGGAGAGAGGACCAAGCAATACGCGCCCCGAGGACCGTCTTGCCACATGTCAACAATGGGTCTGACTGAGGGCCTCCAGGAGAGAAGCCCAAGGAAGACGCGCCCCGAGGAGCTTCTTGCCACATGTCAGCACTCGGTCTGACTGAGCGCCTCCAGGAGAGAGGCCAAAGCAAGATGCGCCCCGAGGAGCGTCTTGACACATGTCAACACTGGGTCTGACAGAGGGCCTCCATGAGAGAGGCCCAAGCAAGACGCGCCCCGAGGAGTGTCTTGCCACATGTCAACACTGGGTCTGACTGAGCGCCTCAAGGAGAGAGGCCCAAGCAAGACGCGCCCCGAGGAGCGTCTTGCCACGTGTCAACACTGGGTCTGACTTAGCGCCTCCAGGAGAGAGGCCCAAGCAAGATGCGCCCCGAGGAGCGTCTTGCCACGTGTCACCACTGGGTCTGACTGAGCTCCTCCAGGAGAGAGGCCCAAGCAAGACACGCCCCGAGGAGCATCTTGCCACGTGTCACCACTGGGTCTGAATGAGCACCTCCAGGAGAGAGGCCCCAGCAAGACGCGCCGCGAGGAGCATCTTGCCTTATGTCAGCACTCGGTCTGACTGAGCGCCTCCAGGAGAGAGGCCCAAGATAGACCCGCCCCGAGGAGAGTCTTGCCAGATGTCAACACTAGGTCTGACTGAGGGCCCCCAGGAGAGAGGCTCAAATAAGACGCGCCCCGAGGAGCGTCTTGCCACATGTCAACACTGGGTCTGACTAAGGGCCTCCAGGAGAGAAGCCCAAGCAAGATGCGCCCCGAGGAGCGTCTTGCCACATGTCAGCACTCGGTCTGACTGAGCGCCTCCAGGAGAGAGGCCCAAGCAAGACGCGCCCCGAGGAGCGTCTTGACACATGTCTCCTCTGGGTCTGACTGAGCGCCTCCAGGAGAGAGGCCCAAGCAAGACGTGCCCCGAGGAGCGTCTTGCCACATCTCAACAATGGGTCTGACTGAGGGCCTCCAGGAGAGAAGCCCAAGCAAGACCCGCCCCGAGGAGCGTCTTGCCACATGTCACTACTCGGTCTGACTGAGCGCCTCCAGGAGGGAGGTCCAAGCAAGACGCGCCCCGAGGAGCGTCTTGCCACATGTCACTACTCGGTCTGACTGAGCACCTCCAGGAGAGAGGCCCAAGCAAGACGCGCCCCGAGGAGCGTCTTGACACATGTCTCCTCTGGGTCTGACTGAGCGCCTCCAGGAGAGAGGCCCAAGCAAGACGTGCCCCGAGGAGCGTCTTGCCACATGTCAACAATGGGTCTGACTGAGCGCCTCCAGGAGAGAGGCCCAAGCAAGACCCGCCCCGAGGAGCGTCTTCCCAGATGTCAACACTGGGTCTGACTGAGGGCCCCCAGGAGAGAGGCCCAAATAAGACGCGCCCCGAGGAGCGTCTTGCCACATGTTAACACTGGGTCTGACTGAGGGCCTCCAGGAGAGAAGCCCAAGCAAGATGCGCCCCGAGAAGCGTCTTGCCAATTGTCAGCACTCGGTCTTACTGAGCGCCTCCAGGAGAGAGGCCCAAGCAAGACGCGCCCCGAGGAGCGTCTTGACACATGTCTCCTCTGGGTCTGACTGAGCGCCTCCAGGAGAGAGGCCCAAGCAAGACGTGCCCCGAGGAGCGTCTTGCCACATGTCAACAATGGGTCTGACTGAGGGCCTCCAGGAGAGAAGCCCAAGCAAGACCCGCCCCGAGGAGCGTCTTGCCACATGTCACTACTCGGTCTGACTGAGCGCCTCCAGGAGAGAGGCCCAAGCAAGACGTGCCCCGAGGAGCGTCTTGCCACATGTCAACAATGGGTCTGACTGAGGGCCTCCAGGAGAGAAGCCCAAGCAAGACGCGCCCCGAGGAGCGTCTTGCCAGATGTCAACACTGGGTCTGACTGAGGGCCCCCAAGAGAGAGGCCCAAATAAGACGCGCCCGAGGAGCGTCTTGCCACATGTCAGCACTCGGTCTGACTGAGCGCCTCCAGGAGAGAGGCCCAAGCATGACGCGCCCCGAGGAGCGTCTTGACACATGTCTCCTCTGGGTCTGACTGAGCGCCTCCAGGAGAGAGGCCCAAGCAAGACGTGCCCCGAGGAGCGTCTTGCCACATGTCAACAATGGGTCTGACTGAGCGCCTCCAGGAGAGAGGCCCAAGCAAGACCCGCCCCGAGGAGCGTCTTGCCAGATGTCAACACTGGGTTTGACTGAGGGCCTCCAGGAGAGAAGCCCAAGCAAGATGCGCCCCGAGAAGCGTCTTGCCAACTGTCAGCACTCGGTCTTACTGAGCGCCTCCAGGAGAGAGGCACAAGCAAGACGCGCCCCGAGGAGCGTCTTGACACATGTCTCCTCTGGGTCTGACTGAGCGCCTCCAGGAGAGAGGCCCAAGCAAGACGTGCCCCGAGGAGCGTCTTGCCACATGTCAACAATGGGTCTGACTGAGGGCCTCCAGGAGAGAAGCCCAAGCAAGACCCGCCCCGAGGAGCGTCTTGCCACATGTCACTACTCGGTCTGACTGAGCGCCTCCAGGAGAGAGGCCCAAGCAAGACGCGCCCCGAGGAGCGTCTTGCCACATGTCAACAATGGGTCTGACTGAGGGCCTCCAGGAGAGAAGCCCAAGCAAGACGCGCCCCGAGGAGCGTCTTGCCAGATGTCAACACTGGGTCTGACTGAGGGCCCCCAAGAGAGAGGCCCAAATAAGACGCGCCCGAGGAGCGTCTTGCCACATGTCAGCACTCGGTCTGACTGAGCGCCTCCAGGAGAGAGGCCCAAGCAAGACGCGCCCCGAGGAGCGTCTTGACACATGTCTCCTCTGGGTCTGACTGAGCGCCTCCAGGAGAGAGGCCCAAGCAAGACGTGCCCCGAGGAGCATCTTGCCACATGTCAACACTGGGTCTGACTGAGTGCCTCCATGAGAGAAGCCCTAGCAAGATGCGCCCCGAGGAGCGTCTTGCCACATGTCAACACTGGGTCTGACTGAGCGCCTCCAGGAAAGAGGCCCGAGGAGCGTCTTGCCACATGTCACCTCTGGGTCTGACTGAGCGCCTCCAGGAGAGAGGCGCAAGCAAGAAACGCCCGAGGAGCGTCTTGACACATGTCAACACTGGGTCTGACTGAGCGCCTCCAGGAGAGAGGCCCAAGCAAGAAGCGCCCCGAGGAGCGTCTTGCCACATGTCAACAATGGGTCTGACTGAGGGCCTCCAGGAGAGAAGCCCAAGCAAGACGCGCCCCGAGGAGCGTCTTGCCACATGTCAACACTGGGTCTAATTGAGCGCCTCCAGGACAGAGGCCCAAGCAAGACGCGCCCCGAGGAGCGTCTTGCCACATGTCACTACTCGGTCTGACTGAGCGCCTCCATGAGAGAAGCCCCAGCAAGACGCGCCCCGTGGAGCGTCTTGCCACATGTCACTACTCGGTCTGACTGAGCGCCTCCAGGAGAGAGGCCCAAGCAAGACGTGTCCCGAGGAGCGTCTTGCCACATGTCAACAATGGGTCTGACTGAGGGCCTCCAGGAGAGAAGCCCAAGCAAGAAGCGCCCCGAGGAGCGTCTTGCCACATGTCAACACTGGGTCTGACTGAGCACCTCCAGGAGAGAGGCCCAAGCAAGACACGCCCCGAGGAGCGTCTTGACACATGTCAACACTGGGTCTGACTGAGGGCCTCCATGAGAGAAGCCCAAGCAAGACGCGCCCCGAGGAAAGTCTTGCCACATGTCAACACTGGGTCTGACAGAGGGCATCCAGGAGAGAGGCCCAAGCAATACGCGCCACGAGGAGCATCTTGCCTTATGTCAGCACTCGGTCTGACTGAGCGCCTCCAGGAGAGAGGCCCAAGCAAGACCCGCCCCGAGGAGCGTCTTGCCAGATGTCAACACTAGGTCTGACTGAGGGCCCCCAGGAGAGAGGCCCAAATAAGACGTGCCCCGAGGAGCGTCTTGCCACATGTCAACACTGGGTCTGACTGAGGGCCTCCAGGAGAGAAGCCCAAGAAAGATGCGCCCCGAGGAGCGTCTTGCCACATGTCAGCACTCGGTCTGACTGAGCGCCTCCAGGAGAGAGGCTCAAGCAAGACGCGCCCCGAGGAGCGTCTTGACACATGTCTCCTCTGGGTCTGACTGAGCGCCTCCAGGAGAGAGGCCCAAGCAAGACGTGCCCCGAGGAGCGTCTTGCCACATGTCAACAATGGGTCTGACTGAGGGCCTCCAGGAGAGAAGCCCAAGCAAGACCCGCCCCGAGGAGCGTCTTGCCACATGTCACTACTCGGTCTGACTGAGCGCCTCCAGGAGGGAGGTCCAAGCAAGACACGCCCCGAGGAGCGTCTTGCCACATGTCACTACTCGGTTTGACTGAGCGCCTCCAGGAGAGAGGCCCAAGCAAGACCCGCCCCGAGGAGCGTCTTGACACATGTCTCCTCTGGGTCTGACTGAGTGCCTCCAGGAGAGAGGCCCAAGCAAGACATGCCCCGAGGAGCATCTTGCCACATGTCAACAATGGGTCTGACTGAGCGCCTCCAGGAGAGAGGCCCAAGCAAGACCCGCCCCGAGGAGCGTCTTGCCAGATGTCAACACTGGGTCTGACTGAGGGCCCCCAGGAGAGAGGCCCAAATAAGACGCGCCCCGAGGAGCGCCTTGCCACATGTCAACACTGGGTCTGACTGAGGGCCTCCAGGAGAGAAGCCCAAGCAAGATGCGCCCCGAGGAGCGTCTTGCCACCTGTCAGCACTCGGTCTGACTGAGCGCCTCCAGGAGAGAGGCCCAAGCAAGACGCGCCCCAAGGAGCGTCTTGACACATGTCTCCTCTGGGTCTGACTGAGCGCCTCCAGGAGAGAGGCCCAAGCAAGACGTGCCCCGAGGAGCGTCTTGCCACATGTCAACAATTGGTCTGACTGAGGGCCTCCAGGAGAGAAGCCCAAGCAAGACCCGCCCCGAAAAGCGTCTTGCCACATGTCACTACTCGGTCTGACTGAGCGCCTCCAGGAGGGAGGTCCAAGCAAGACGCGCCCCGAGGAGCGTCTTGCCACATGTCACTACTTGGTCTGACTGAGCGCCTCCAGGAGAGAGGCCCAAGCAAGACGTGCCCCGAGGAGCGTCTTGCCACATGTCAACAATGGGTTTGACTGAGGGCCTCCAGGAGAGAAACCCAAGCAAGACGCGCCACGAGGAGCGTCTTGCCAGATGTCAACACTGGGTCTGACTGAGGGCCCCCAAGAGAGAGGCCCAAATAAGACACGCCCCGAGGAGCGTCTTCCCACATGTCAGCACTCGGTCTGACTGAGCGCCTCCAGGAGAGAGGCCCAAGCAAGACGCGCCCCGAGGAGCGTCTTGACACATGTCTCCTCTGGGTCTGACTGAGCGCCTCCAGGAGAGAGGCCCCAGCAAGACGCGCCCCGAGGAGCGTCTTGCCACATGTCAGCACTCGGTCTGACTGAGCGCCTCCAGGAGAGAGGCCCAAGCAAGAAGCGCCCCGAGGAGCGTCTTGCCACATGTCAACAATGGGTCTGACTGAGGGCCTCCAGGAGAGAAGCCCAAGCAAGACGCGCCCCGAGGAGCGTCTTGCCACATGTCACTACTCGGTCTGACTGAGCGCCTCCAGGAGAGAGGCCCAAGCAAGACGTGTCCCGAGGAGCGTCTTGCCACATGTCAACAATGGGTCTGACTGAGAGCCTCCAGGAGAGAAGCCCAAGCAAGAAGCGCCCCGAGGAGCGTCTTGCCACATGTCAACACTGGGTCTGACTGAGCGCCTCCAGGAGAGAGGCCCAAGCAAGACACGCCCCGAGGAGCGTCTTGACACATGTCAACACTGGGTCTGACTGAGGGCCTCCATGAGAGAAGCCCAAGCAAGACGCGCCCCGAGGAAAGTCTTGCCACATGTCAACACTGGGTCTGACAGAGGGCATGCAGGAGAGAGGCCCAAGCAATACGCGCCCCGAGGAGCGTCTTGCCACATGTCAACAATGGGTCTGACTGAGGGCCTCCAGGAGAGAAGCCAAAGCAAGACGCGCCCCGAGGAGCGTCTTGCCACATGTCACTACTCGGTCTAACTGAGCGCCTCCAGGAGAGAGGTCCCAGCAAGACGCGCCCCGAGGAGCGTCTTGACACATGTCAACACTGGGTCTGACTGAGGGCCTCCAGGAGAGAGGCCCAAATAAGACGCTCCCCGAGGAGCGTCTTGCCACATGTCAACAATGGGTCTGACTGAGGTTCTCCAGGAGAGAAGCCCAAGCAAGACCCGCCCCGAGGAGCGTCTTGCCACATGTCACTACTCGGTCTGACTGAGCGCCTCCAGGAGGGAGGTCCAAGCAAGACATGCCCCGAGGAGCGTCTTGCCACATGTCACTACTCGGTTTGACTGAGCGCCTCCAGGAGAGAGGCCCAAGCAAGACCCGCCCCGAGGAGCGTCTTGACACATGTCTCCTCTGGGTCTGACTGAGTGCCTCCAGGAGAGAGGCCCAAGCAAGACATGCCCCGAGGAGCATCTTGCCACATGTCAACAATGGGTCTGACTGAGCGCCTCCAGGAGAGAGGCCCAAGCAAGACCCGCCCCGAGGAGCGTCTTGCCAGATGTCAACACTGGGTCTGACTGAGGGCCCCCAGGAGAGAGGCCCAAATAAGACGCGCCCCGAGGAGCGCCTTGCCACATGTCAACACTGGGTCTGACTGAGGGCCTCCAGGAGAGAAGCCCAAGCAAGATGCGCCCCGAGGAGCGTCTTGCCACCTGTCAGCACTCGGTCTGACTGAGCGCCTCCAGGAGAGAGGCCCAAGCAAGACGCGCCCCAAGGAGCGTCTTGACACATGTCTCCTCTGGGTCTGACTGAGCGCCTCCAGGAGAGAGGCCCAAGCAAGACGTGCCCCGAGGAGCGTCTTGCCACATGTCAACAATTGGTCTGACTGAGGGCCTCCAGGAGAGAAGCCCAAGCAAGACCCGCCCCGAAAAGCGTCTTGCCACATGTCACTACTCGGTCTGACTGAGCGCCTCCAGGAGGGAGGTCCAAGCAAGACGCGCCCCGAGGAGCGTCTTGCCACATGTCACTACTTGGTCTGACTGAGCGCCTCCAGGAGAGAGGCCCAAGCAAGACGTGCCCCGAGGAGCGTCTTGCCACATGTCAACAATGGGTTTGACTGAGGGCCTCCAGGAGAGAAACCCAAGCAAGACGCGCCACGAGGAGCGTCTTGCCAGATGTCAACACTGGGTCTGACTGAGGGCCCCCAAGAGAGAGGCCCAAATAAGACACGCCCCGAGGAGCGTCTTCCCACATGTCAGCACTCGGTCTGACTGAGCGCCTCCAGGAGAGAGGCCCAAGCAAGACGCGCCCCGAGGAGCGTCTTGACACATGTCTCCTCTGGGTCTGACTGAGCGCCTCCAGGAGAGAGGCCCCAGCAAGACGCGCCCCGAGGAGCGTCTTGCCACATGTCAGCACTCGGTCTGACTGAGCGCCTCCAGGAGAGAGGCCCAAGCAAGAAGCGCCCCGAGGAGCGTCTTGCCACATGTCAACAATGGGTCTGACTGAGGGCCTCCAGGAGAGAAGCCCAAGCAAGACGCGCCCCGAGGAGCGTCTTGCCACATGTCACTACTCGGTCTGACTGAGCGCCTCCAGGAGAGAGGCCCAAGCAAGACGTGTCCCGAGGAGCGTCTTGCCACATGTCAACAATGGGTCTGACTGAGAGCCTCCAGGAGAGAAGCCCAAGCAAGAAGCGCCCCGAGGAGCGTCTTGCCACATGTCAACACTGGGTCTGACTGAGCGCCTCCAGGAGAGAGGCCCAAGCAAGACACGCCCCGAGGAGCGTCTTGACACATGTCAACACTGGGTCTGACTGAGGGCCTCCATGAGAGAAGCCCAAGCAAGACGCGCCCCGAGGAAAGTCTTGCCACATGTCAACACTGGGTCTGACAGAGGGCATGCAGGAGAGAGGCCCAAGCAATACGCGCCCCGAGGAGCGTCTTGCCACATGTCAACAATGGGTCTGACTGAGGGCCTCCAGGAGAGAAGCCAAAGCAAGACGCGCCCCGAGGAGCGTCTTGCCACATGTCACTACTCGGTCTAACTGAGCGCCTCCAGGAGAGAGGTCCCAGCAAGACGCGCCCCGAGGAGCGTCTTGACACATGTCAACACTGGGTCTGACTGAGGGCCTCCAGGAGAGAGGCCCAAATAAGACGCTCCCCGAGGAGCGTCTTGCCACATGTCAACAATGGGTCTGACTGAGGTTCTCCAGGAGAGAAGCCCAAGCAAGACCCGCCCCGAGGAGCGTCTTGCCACATGTCACTACTCGGTCTGACTGAGCGCCTCCAGGAGGGAGGTCCAAGCAAGACACGCCCCGAGGAGCGTCTTGCCACATGTCACTACTCGGTTTGACTGAGCGCCTCCAGGAGAGAGGCCCAAGCAAGACCCGCCCCGAGGAGCGTCTTGACACATGTCTCCTCTGGGTCTGACTGAGTGCCTCCAGGAGAGAGGCCCAAGCAAGACATGCCCCGAGGAGCATCTTGCCACATGTCAACAATGGGTCTGACTGAGCGCCTCCAGGAGAGAGGCCCAAGCAAGACCCGCCCCGAGGAGCGTCTTGCCAGATGTCAACACTGGGTCTGACTGAGGGCCCCCAGGAGAGAGGCCCAAATAAGACGCGCCCCGAGGAGCGCCTTGCCACATGTCAACACTGGGTCTGACTGAGGGCCTCCAGGAGAGAAGCCCAAGCAAGATGCGCCCCGAGGAGCGTCTTGCCACCTGTCAGCACTCGGTCTGACTGAGCGCCTCCAGGAGAGAGGCCCAAGCAAGACGCGCCCCAAGGAGCGTCTTGACACATGTCTCCTCTGGGTCTGACTGAGCGCCTCCAGGAGAGAGGCCCAAGCAAGACGTGCCCCGAGGAGCGTCTTGCCACATGTCAACAATTGGTCTGACTGAGGGCCTCCAGGAGAGAAGCCCAAGCAAGACCCGCCCCGAAAAGCGTCTTGCCACATGTCACTACTCGGTCTGACTGAGCGCCTCCAGGAGGGAGGTCCAAGCAAGACGCGCCCCGAGGAGCGTCTTGCCACATGTCACTACTTGGTCTGACTGAGCGCCTCCAGGAGAGAGGCCCAAGCAAGACGTGCCCCGAGGAGCGTCTTGCCACATGTCAACAATGGGTTTGACTGAGGGCCTCCAGGAGAGAAACCCAAGCAAGACGCGCCACGAGGAGCGTCTTGCCAGATGTCAACACTGGGTCTGACTGAGGGCCCCCAAGAGAGAGGCCCAAATAAGACACGCCCCGAGGAGCGTCTTCCCACATGTCAGCACTCGGTCTGACTGAGCGCCTCCAGGAGAGAGGCCCAAGCAAGACGCGCCCCGAGGAGCGTCTTGACACATGTCTCCTCTGGGTCTGACTGAGCGCCTCCAGGAGAGAGGCCCCAGCAAGACGCGCCCCGAGGAGCGTCTTGCCACATGTCAGCACTCGGTCTGACTGAGCGCCTCCAGGAGAGAGGCCCAAGCAAGAAGCGCCCCGAGGAGCGTCTTGCCACATGTCAACAATGGGTCTGACTGAGGGCCTCCAGGAGAGAAGCCCAAGCAAGACGCGCCCCGAGGAGCGTCTTGCCACATGTCACTACTCGGTCTGACTGAGCGCCTCCAGGAGAGAGGCCCAAGCAAGACGTGTCCCGAGGAGCGTCTTGCCACATGTCAACAATGGGTCTGACTGAGAGCCTCCAGGAGAGAAGCCCAAGCAAGAAGCGCCCCGAGGAGCGTCTTGCCACATGTCAACACTGGGTCTGACTGAGCGCCTCCAGGAGAGAGGCCCAAGCAAGACACGCCCCGAGGAGCGTCTTGACACATGTCAACACTGGGTCTGACTGAGGGCCTCCATGAGAGAAGCCCAAGCAAGACGCGCCCCGAGGAAAGTCTTGCCACATGTCAACACTGGGTCTGACAGAGGGCATGCAGGAGAGAGGCCCAAGCAATACGCGCCCCGAGGAGCGTCTTGCCACATGTCAACAATGGGTCTGACTGAGGGCCTCCAGGAGAGAGGCCCAAGCAAGACGCGCCCCGAGGAGCGTCTTGCCACATGTCACTACTCGGTCTAACTGAGCGCCTCCAGGAGAGAGGTCCCAGCAAGACGCGCCCCGAGGAGCGTCTTGACACATGTCAACACTGGATCTGACTGAGGGCCTCCAGGAGAGAGGCCCAAATAAGACGCTCCCCGAGGAGCGTCTTGCCACATGTCAACAATGGGTCTGACTGAGGTTCTCCAGGAGAGAAGCCCAAGCAAGACGCGCCCCGAGGAGCGTCTTGCCACATGTCAGCACTCGGTCTGACTGAGCGCCACCAGGAGAGAGGCCCAAGCAAGACGCGCCCCGAGGAGCGTCTTGCCACATGTCAACACTGGGTCTGACTGAGCGCCTGCAGGAGAGAGGCCCAAGCAAGACGCGCCCCGAGGAGCGTCTTGCCACATGTCAGCACTCGGTCTGACTGAGCGCCTCCAGGGGAGAGGCCCAAGCAAGACGCGCCCCGAGGAGCGTCTTGACACATTTCTCCTCTGGGTCTGACTGAGCGCCTCCAGGAGAGAGGCCCAAGCAAGACGTTCCCCGAGGAGCGTCTTTCCACATGTCAACACTGGGTCTGACGAAGTGCCTCCATGAGAGAAGAACCAGCAAGACGCGCCCCGAGGAGCGTCTTGCCACATGTCAACACTGGGTCTGACTGAGCACCTCCAGGAGAGAGGCCCAAGCAAGACGCGCCCCGAGGAGCGTCTTGCCACATGTCAACACTGGGTCTGACTGAGCGCCTCCAGGAGAGAGGCCCGAGGAGCGTCTTGACACATGTCACCTCTGGGTCTGACTGAGCGCCTCCAGGAGAGAGGCCCAAGCAAGACGCGCCCCGAGGAGCGTCTTGTCACATGTCAACACTGGGTCTGACTGAGGGCCTCCAGGAGAGAGGCCCAAATAAGACGCTCCCCGAGGAGCGTCTTGCCACATGTCAACAATGGGTCTGACTGAGGTTCTCCAGGAGAGAAGCCCAAGCAAGACGCGCCCCGAGGAGCGTCTTGCAACATGTCAGCACTCGGTCTGACTGAGCGCCACCAGGAGAGAGGCCCAAGCAAGACGCGCCCCGAGGAGCGTCTTGCCACATGTCAACACTGGGTCTGACTGAGCGCCTGCAGGAGAGAGGCCCAAGCAAGACGCGCCCCGAGGAGCGTCTTGCCACATGTCAGCACTCGGTCTGACTGAGCGCCTCCAGGGGAGAGGCCCAAGCAAGACGCGCCCCGAGGAGCGTCTTGACACATTTCTCCTCTGGGTCTGACTGAGCGCCTCCAGGAGAGAGGCCCAAGCAAGACGTTCCCCGAGGAGCGTCTTTCCACATGTCAACACTGGGTCTGACGAAGTGCCTCCATGAGAGAAGAACCAGCAAGACGCGCCCCGAGGAGCGTCTTGCCACATGTCAACACTGGGTCTGACTGAGCACCTCCAGGAGAGAGGCCCAAGCAAGACGCGCCCCGAGGAGCGTCTTGACACATGTCACCTCTGGGTCTGACTGAGCGCCTCCAGGAGAGAGGCCCAAGCAAGACGCGCCCCAAGGAGCGTCTTGTCACATGTCAACACTGGGTCTGACTGAGCGCCTCCAGGAGCGAGGCCCAAGCAAGAAACGCCCGAGGAGCGTCTTGCCACATGTCAACACTGGGTCAGATTGAGTGCCTCATGGTGGAAGCCCTAGCAAGACGCGCCCCGAGGAGCGTCTTGTCACATGTCACTACTCGGTCTGACTCAGCGCCTCCAGGAGAGAGGCCCAAGCAAGACGTGCCCCGAGGAGCGTCTTGCCACATGTCAACAATGGGTCTGACTGAGGGCCTCCAGGAGAGAAGCCCAAGCAAGAAGAGCCCCGAGGAGCGTCTTGCCACATGTAAACACTGGGTCTGACTGAGCGCCTCCAGGAGAGAGGCCCAAGCAAGACACGCCCCGAGGAGCGTCTTGACACATGTTAACACTGGGTTTGACTGAGGGCCTCCATGTGAGAAGCCCAAGCAAGACGCGTCCCGAGGAGAGTCTTGCCACATTTCAACACTGGGTCTGACAGAGGGCATCCAGGAGAGAGGCCCAAGCAATACGCGCCCCGAGGAGCGTCTTGCCACATGTCAACAATGGGTCTGACTGAGGGCCTCCAGGAGAGTAGCCCAAGGAAGACGCGCCCCGAGGAGCGTCTTGCCACATGTCAGCACTCGGTCTGACTGAGCGCCTCCAGGAGAGAGGCCAAAGCAAGATGCGCCCCGAGGAGCGTCTTGACACATGTCAACACTGGGTCTGACTGAGCGCCTCCAGGAGAGAGGTCCAAGCAACACGCTCCCCGAGTAGCATCTTGCCACATGTCAACACTGGGTCTGACTGAGTGCCTCCATGAGAGAAGCCCCAGCAAGATGCGCCCCGAGGAGCGTCTTGTCACATGTCACTACTCGGTCTGACTGAGCGCCTTCAGGAGAGAGGCCCAAGCAAGACGTGCCCCGAGGAGCGTCTTGCCACATGTCAACAATGGGTCTGACTGAGGGCCTCCAAGAGAGAAGCCCAAGCAAGAAGCGCCTCGAGGAGCGTCTTGCCACATGTCAACACTGGGTCTGACTGAGCGCCTCCAGGAGAGAGGCCCAAGCAAGACACGCCGCGAGGAGCGTCTTGACACATGTTAACACTGGGTCTGACTGAGGGCCTCCATGTGAGAAGCCCAAGCAAGACGCACCCCGAGGAGAGTCTTGCCACATGTCAACACTGGGTCTGACAGAGGGCATCCAGGAGAGAGGCCCAAGCAATACGCGCCCCGAGGAGCGTCTTGCCACATGTCAACACTGGGTCTGACTGAGTGCCTCCATGAGAGAAGCCCCAGCAAGACGCGCCCCGAGGAGCGTCTTGTCACATGTCACTACTCGGTCTGACTGATCGCCTCCAGGAGAGAGGCCCAAGCAAGACGTGCCCCGAGGAGCGTCTTGCCACATGTCAACAATGGGTCTGACTGAGTGCCTCCAGGAGAGAAGCCCAAGCAAGAAGCGCCCCGAGGAGCGTCTTGCCACATGTCAACACTGGGTCTGACTGAGCGCCTCCAGGAGAGAGGCCCAAGCAAGACACGCCCCGAGGAGCGTCTTGACACATGTTAACACTGGGTCTGACTGAGGGCCTCCATGTGAGCAGCCCAAGCAAGACGCGCCCCGAGGAGAGTCTTGCCACATGTCAACACTGGGTCTGACAGAGGGCATCCAGGAGAGAGGCCCAAGCAATACGCGCCCCGAGGAGCGTCTTGCCACATGTCAACAATGGGTCTGACTGAGGGCCTCCAGGAGAGAAGCCCAAGGAAGACGCGCCCCGAGGAGCTTCTTGCCACATGTCAGCACTCGGTCTGACTGAGCGCCTCCAGGAGAGAGGCCAAAGCAAGATGCGCCCCGAGGAGCGTCTTGCCACGTGTCACCACTGGGTCTGACTGAGCTCCTCCAGGAGAGAGGCCCAAGCAAGACGCGCCCCGAGGAGCGTCTTGCCACGTGTCACCACTGGGTCTGATTGAGCACCTCCAGGACAGAGGCCCCAGCAAGACGCGCCGCGAGGAGCATCTTGCCTTATGTCAGCACTCGGTCTTACTGAGCGCCTCCAGGAGAGAGGCCCAAGCAAGACCTGCCCCGAGGAGCGTCTTGCCACATGTCACTACTCGGTCTACCTGAGCGCCTCCAGGAGAGAGGTCCAAGCAAGACACGCCCCGAGGAGCGTCTTGCCACATGTCACTACTCGGTCTGACTGAGCGCCTCCAGGGGAGAGGCCCAAGCAAGACGCGCCCCGAGGAGCGTCTTGACACATTTCTCCTCTGGGTCTGACTGAGCGCCTCCAGGAGAGAGGCCCAAGCAAGACGTTCCCCGAGGAGCGTCTTTCCACATGTCAACACTGGGTCTGAGGAAGTGCCTCCATGAGAGAAGAACCAGCAAGACGCGCCCCGAGGAGCGTCTTGCCACATGTCAACACTGGTTCTGACTGAGCACCTCCAGGAGAGAGGCCCAAGCAAGACGCGCCCCGAGGAGCGTCTTGCCACATGTCAACACTGGGTCTGACTGAGCGCCTCCAGGAGAGAGGCCCGAGGAGCGTCTTGACACATGTCACCTCTGGGTCCGACTGAGCGCCTCCAGGAGAGAGGCCCAAGCAAGACGCGCCCCGAGGAGCGTCTTGTCACATGTCAACACTGGGTCTGACTGAGCGCCTCCAGGAGCGAGGCCCAAGCAAGAAACGCCCGAGGAGCGTCTTGACACATGTCAACACTGGGTCTGACTGAGCGCCTCCAGGAGAGAGGTCCAAGCAACACGCTCCCCGAGGAGCGTCTTGCCACATGTCAACACAGGGTCTGACTGAGTGCCTCCAGGAGAGTAGCCCAAGGAAGACGCGCCCCGAGGAGCTTCTTGCCACATGTCAGCACTCGGTCTGACTGAGCGCCTCCAGGAGAGAGGCTAAAGCAAGATGCGCCCCGAGGAGCGTCTTGACACATGTCAACACTGGGTCTGACTGAGCGCCTCCAGGAGAGAGGTCCAAGCAACACGCTCCCCGAGTAGCATCTTGCCACATGTCAACACTGGGTCTGACTGAGTGCCTCCATGAGAGAAGCCCCAGCAAGATGCGCCCCGAGGAGCGTCTTGTCACATGTCACTACTCGGTCTGACTGAGCGCCTTCAGGAGAGAGGCCCAAGCAAGACGTGCCCCGAGGAGCGTCTTGCCACATGTCAACAATGGGTCTGACTGAGGGCCTCCAAGAGAGAAGCCCAAGCAAGAAGCGCCTCGAGGAGCGTCTTGCCACATGTCAACACTGGGTCTGACTGAGCGCCTCCAGGAGAGAGGCCCAAGCAAGACACGCCGCGAGGAGCGTCTTGTCACATGTTAACACTGGGTCTGACTGAGGGCCTCCATGTGAGAAGCCCAAGCAAGACGCACCCCGAGGAGAGTCTTGCCACATGTCAACACTGGGTCTGACAGAGGGCATCCAGGAGAGAGTTCCAAGCAATACGCGCCCCGAGGAGCGTCTTGCCACATGTCAACACTGGGTCTGACTGAGTGCCTCCATGAGAGAAGCCCCAGCAAGACGCGCCCCGAGGAGCGTCTTGTCACATGTCACTACTCGGTCTGACTGAGCGCCTCCAGGAGAGAGGCCCAAGCAAGACGTGCCCCGAGGAGCGTCTTGCCACATGTCAACAATGGGTCTGACTGAGTGCCTCCAGGAGAGAAGCCCAAGCAAGAAGCGCCCCGAGGAGCGTCTTGCCACATGTCAACACTGGGTCTGACTGAGCGCCTCCAGGAGAGAGGCCCAAGCAAGACACGCCCCGAGGAGCGTCTTGACACATGTTAACACTGGGTCTGACTGAGGGCCTCCATGTGAGCAGCCCAAGCAAGACGCGCCCCGAGGAGAGTCTTGCCACATGTCAACACTGGGTCTGACAGAGGGCATCCAGGAGAGAGGCCCAAGCAATACGCGCCCCGAGGAGCGTCTTGCCGCATGTCAACAATGGGTCTGACTGAGGGCCTCCAGGAGAGAAGCCCAAGGAAGACGCGCCCCGAGGAGCTTCTTGCCACATGTCAGCACTCGGTCTGACTGAGCGCCTCCAGGAGAGAGGCCAAAGCAAGATGCGCCCCGAGGAGCGTCTTGCCACGTGTCACCACTGGGTCTGACTGAGCTCCTCCAGGAGAGAGGCCCAAGCAAGACGCGCCCCGAGGAGCGTCTTGCCACGTGTCACCACTGGGTCTGATTGAGCACCTCCAGGACAGAGGCCCCAGCAAGACGCGCCGCGAGGAGCATCTTGCCTTATGTCAGCACTCGGTCTTACTGAGCGCCTCCAGGAGAGAGGCCCAAGCAAGACCTGCCCCGAGGAGCGTCTTGCCACATGTCACTACTCGGTCTACCTGAGCACCTCCAGGAGAGAGGTCCAAGCAAGACACGCCCCGAGGAGCGTCTTGCCACATGTCACTACTCGGTCTGACTGAGCGCCTCCAGGGGAGAGGCCCAAGCAAGACGCGCCCCGAGGAGCGTCTTGACACATTTCTCCTCTGGGTCTGACTGAGCGCCTCCAGGAGAGAGGCCCAAGCAAGACGTTCCCAGCGGAGCGTCTTTCCACATGTCAACACTGGGTCTGACGAAATGCCTCCATGAGAGAAGAACCAGCAAGACGCGCCCCGAGGAGCGTCTTGCCACAGGTCAACACTGTGTCTGACTGAGCACCTCCAGGAGAGAGGCCCAAGCAAGACGCGCCCCGAGGAGCGTCTTGCCACATGTCAACACTGGGTCTGACTGAGCGCCTCCAGGAGAGAGGCCCGAGGAGCGTCTTGACACATGTCACCTCTGGGTCTGACTGAGCGCCTCCAGGAGAGAGGCCCAAGCAAGACGTGCCCCGAGGAGCGTCTTGTCACATGTCAACACTGGGTCTGACTGAGCGCCTCCAGGAGCGAGGCCCAAGCAAGAAACGCCGGAGGAGCGTCTTGACACATGTCAACACTGGGTCTGACTGAGCGCCTCCAGGAGAGAGGTCCAAGCAACACGCTCCCCGAGGAGCGTCTTGCCACATGTCAACACTGGGTCTGACTGAGTGCCTCCATGAGAGAAGCCCCAGCAAGACGCGCCCCGAGGAGCGTCTTGTCACATGTCACTACTCGGTCTGACTGAGCGCCTCCAGGAGAGAGGCCCAAGCAAGACGTGCCCCGAGGAGCGTCTTGCCACATGTCAACAATGGGTCTGACTGAGGGCCTCCAGGAGAGAAGCCCAAGCAAGAAGAGCCCCGAGGAGCGTCTTGCCACTTGTCAACACTGGGTCTGACTGAGCGCCTCCAGGAGAGAGGCCCAAGCAAGACACGCCCCGAGGAGCGTCTTGACACATGTTAACACTGGGTTTGACTGAGGGCCTCCATGTGAGAAGCCCAAGCAAGACGCGTCCCGAGGAGAGTCTTGCCACATGTCAACACTGGGTCTGACAGAGGGCATCCAGGAGAGAGGCCCAAGCAATACGCGCCCCGAGGAGCGTCTTGCCACATGTCAACAATGGGGCTGACTGAGGGCCTCCAGGAGAGAAGCCCAAGGAAGACGCGCCCCGAGGAGCTTCTTGCCACATGTCAGCACTCGGTCTGACTGAGCGCCTCCAGGAGAGAGGCCAAAGCAAGATGCGCCCCGAGGAGCGTCTTGACACATGTCAACACTGGGTCTGACTGAGCGCCTCCAGGAGAGAGGTCCAAGCAACACGCTCCCCGAGGAGCATCTTGCCACATGTCAACACTGGGTCTGACTGAGTGCCTCCATGAGATAAGCCCCAGCAAGATGCGCCCCGAGGAGAATCTTGTCACATGTCACTACTCGGTCTGACTGAGCGCCTTCAGGAGAGAGGCCCAAGCAAGACGTGCCCCGAGGAGCGTCTTGCCACATGTCAACAATGGGTCTGACTGAGGGCCTCCAAGAGAGAAGCCCAAGCAAGAAGCGCCTCGAGGAGCGTCTTGCCACATGTCAACACTGGGTCTGACTGAGCGCCTCCAGGAGAGAGGCCCAAGCAAGACACGCCGCGAGGAGCGTCTTGACACATGTTAACACTGGGTCTGACTGAGGGCCTCCATGTGAGAAGCCCAAGCAAGACACGCCCCGAGGAGAGTCTTGCCACATGTCAACACTGGGTCTGACAGAGGGCATCCAGGAGAGAGGCCCAAGCAATACGCGCCCCGAGGAGCGTCTTGCCACATGTCAACACTGGGTCTGACTGAGTGCCTCCATGAGAGAAGCCCCAGCAAGACGCGCCCCGAGGAGCGTCTTGTCACATGTCACTACTCGGTCTGACTGAGCGCCTCCAGGAGAGAGGCCCAAGCAAGACGTGCCCCGAGGAGCGTCTTGCCACGTGTCACCACTGGGTCTGACTGAGCTCCTCCAGGAGAGAGGCCCAAGCAAGACGCGCCCCGAGTAGCGTCTTGCCACGTGTCACCACTGGGTCTGATTGAGCACCTCCAGGAGAGAGGCCCCAGCAAGACGCGCCGCGAGGAGCATCTTGCCTTATGTCAGCACTCGGTCTGACTGAGCGCCTCCAGGAGAGAGGCCCAAGCAAGACCTGCCTCGAGGAGCGTCTTGCCACATGTCACTACTCAGTCTAACTGAGCGCCTCTCGGAGAGAGGTCCAAGCAAGACACGCCCCGAGGAGCGTCTTGCCACATGTCACTACTCGGTCTGACTGAGCGCCTCCAGGAGGGAGGTCCAAGCAAGACGCGCCCCGAGGAGCGTCTTGCCACATGTCACTACTCGGTCTGACTGAGCGCCTCCAGGAGAGAGGCCCAAGCAAGACGTGCCCCGAGGAGCGTTTTGCCACATGTCAACAATGGGTCTGACTGAGGGCCTCCAGGAGAGAAGCCCAAGCAAGACGCGCCCCGAGGAGCGTCTTGCCACATGTCAACACTGGGTCTGACTGAGGGCCCCCAGGAGAGAGGCCCAAATAAGACGCGCCCCGAGGAGCGTCTTGCCACATGTCAACACTGGGTCTGACTGAGGGCCTCCAGGAGAGAAGCCCAAGCAAGATGCGCCCCGAGGAGCGTCTTGCCACTTGTCAGCACTCGGTCTGACTGAGCGCCTCCAGGAGAGAGGCGCAAGCAAGACGCGCCCCGAGGAGCGTCTTGCCACATGTCAACACTGGGTCTGACTGAGCGCCTCCAGGAGAGAGGCCCAAGCAAGACGCGCCCGGAGGAGCGTCTTGCCACATGTCAGCACTCGGTCTGACTTAGCGCCTCCAGGAGAGAGGCCCAAGCAAGACGCGCCCCGAGGAGCGTCTTGACACATGTCTCCTCTGGGTCTGACTGAGCGCCTCCAGGAGAGAGGCCCAAGCAAGACGTGCCCCGAGGAGCATCTTGCCACATGTCAACACTGGGTCTGACTGAGTGCCTCCATGAGAGAAGCCCCAGCAAGACGCGCCCCGAGGAGCGTCTTGCCACATGTCAACACTGGGTCTGACTGAGCACCTCCAGGAGAGAGGCCCAAGCAAGACGCGCCCCGAGGAGCGTCTTGCCACATGTCACTACTTGGTCTGACTGAGCGCCTCCAGGAGAGAAGCCCAAGCAAGACGCGCCCCGAGGAGCGTCTTGCCACATGTCAACACTGGGTCTGACTGAGGGCCCCCAGGAGAGAGGCCCAAATAAGACGCGCCCCGAGGAGCGTCTTGCCACATGTCAACACTGGGTCTGACTGAGGGCCTCCAGGAGAGAAGCCCAAGCAAGATGCGCCCCGAGGAGCGTCTTGCCACTTGTCAGCACTCGGTCTGACTGAGCGCCTCCAGGAGAGAGGCGCAAGCAAGACGCGCCCCGAGGAGCGTCTTGCCACATGTCAACACTGGGTCTGACTGAGCGCCTCCAGGAGAGAGGCCCAAGCAAGACGCGCCCCGAGGAGCGTCTTGCCACATGTGAACACTGGGTCTGACTGAGCGCCTCCAGGAGAGAGGCCCAAGCAAGACGCGCCCGGAGGAGCGTCTTGCCACATGTCAGCACTCGGTCTGACTTAGCGCCTCCAGGAGAGAGGCCCAAGCAAGACGCGCCCCGAGGAGCGTCTTGACACATGTCTCCTCTGGGTCTGACTGAGCGCCTCCAGGAGAGAGGCCCAAGCAAGACGTGCCCCGAGGAGCATCTTGCCACATGTCAACACTGGGTCTGACTGAGTGCCTCCATGAGAGAGGTCCAAGCAAGACGTGCCCCGAGGAGCGTCTTGCCACATGTCAACAATGGGTCTGACTGAGGGCCTCCAGGAGAGAAGCCCAAGCAAGAAGCGCCCCGAGGAGCGTCTTGCCACATGTCAACACTGGGTCTGACTGAGCGCCTCCAGGAGAGAGGCCCAAGCAAGACACGTCCCGAGGAGCGTCTTGACACATGTCAACACTGGGTCTGACTGAGGGCCTCCATGAGAGAAGCCCAAGCAAGACGCGCCCCGAGGAGATTCTTGCCACATGTCAACACTGGGTCTGACAGAGGGCATCCAGGAGAGAGGCCCAAGCAATACGCGCCCCGAGGAGCTTCTTGCCACATGTCAACAATTGGTCTGACTGAGGGCCTCCAGGAGAGAAGCCAAAGCAAGACGCCCCCCGAGGAGCTTCTTTCCACATGTCAACAATGGGTCTTACTGAGGGCCTCCATGAGAGAAGCCCAAGCAAGACGCGCCCCGAGGAGTGTCTTGCCACATGTCAACACTGTGTCTGACTGAGCGCCTCCAGGAGAGAGGCCCAAGCAGGACGCGCCCCGAGGAGCGTCTTGCCACGTGTCAACACTGGGTCTGACTGAGCTCCTCCAGGAGAGAGGCCCAAGCAAGACGCGCCCAGAGGAGCGTCTTGCCACGTGTCACCACTGGGTCTGATTGAGCACCTCCAGGAGAGAGGCCCCAGCAAGACGCGCCCGGAGGAGCCTCTTGACACATGTCTCCTCTGGGTCTGACTGAGCGCCTCCAGGAGAGAGGCCCAAGCAAGACGTGCCCCGAGGAGCATCTTGCCACATGTCAACACTGGGTCTGACTGAGTGCCTCCATGAGAGAAGCCCCAGCAAGACGCGCCCCGAGGAGCGTCTTGCCACATGTCAACACTGGGTCTGACTGAGCACCTCCAGGAGAGAGGCCCAAGCAAGACGCGCCCCGAGGAGCGTCTTGCCACATGTCACTACTTGGTCTGACTGAGCGCCTCCAGGAGAGAGGTCCAAGCAAGACGTTTCCCGAGGAGCGTCTTGCCACATGTCAACAATGGGTCTGACTGAGGGCCTCCAGGAGAGAAGCCCAAGCAAGAAGCGCCCCGAGGAGCGTCTTGCCACATGTCAACACTGGGTCTGACTGAGCGCCTCCAGGAGAGAGGCCCAAGCAAGACACGTCCCGAGGAGCGTCTTGACACATGTCAACACTGGGTCTGACTGAGGGCCTCCATGAGAGAAGCCCAAGCAAGACGCGCCCCGAGGAGATTCTTGCCACATGTCAACACTGGGTCTGACAGAGGGCATCCAGGAGAGAGGCCCAAGCAATACGCGCCCCGAGGAGCTTCTTGCCACATGTCAACAATGGGTCTGACTGAGCGCCTCCAGGAGAGAGGCCCAAGCAAGACACGCCGCGAGGAGCGTCTTGACACATGTTAACACTGGGTCTGACTGAGGGCCTCCATGTGAGAAGCCCAAGCAAGACGCGCCCCGAGGAGAGTCTTGCCACATGTCAACACTGGGTCTGACAGAGGGCATCCAGGAGAGAGGCCCAAGCAATACGCGCCCCGAGGAGCGTCTTGCCACATGTCAACACTGGGTCTGACTGAGTGCCTCCATGAGAGAAGCCCCAGCAAGACGCGCCCCGAGGAGCGTCTTGTCACATGTCACTACTCGGTCTGACTGAGCGCCTCCAGGAGAGAGGCCCAAGCAAGACGTGCCCCGAGGAGCGTCTTGCCACGTGTCACCACTGGGTCTGACTGAGCTCCTCCAGGAGAGAGGCCCAAGCAAGACGCGCCCCGAGGAGCGTCTTGCCACGTGTCACCACTGGGTCTGATTGAGCACCTCCAGGAGAGAGGCCCCAGCAAGACGCGCCGCGAGGAGCATCTTGCCTTATGTCAGCACTCGGTCTGACTGAGCGCCTCCAGGAGAGAGGCCCAAGCAAGACCTGCCTCGAGGAGCGTCTTGCCACATGTCACTACTCAGTCTAACTGAGCGCCTCTCGGAGAGAGGTCCAAGCAAGACACGCCCCGAGGAGCGTCTTGCCACATGTCACTACTCGGTCTGACTGAGCGCCTCCAGGAGGGAGGTCCAAGCAAGACGCGCCCCGAGGAGAGTCTTGCCACATGTCACTACTCGGTCTGACTGAGCGCCTCCAGGAGAGAGGCCCAAGCAAGACGTGCCCCGAGGAGCGTTTTGCCACATGTCAACAATGGGTCTGACTGAGGGCCTCCAGGAGAGAAGCCCAAGCAAGACGCGCCCCGAGGAGCGTCTTGCCACATGTCAACACTGGGTCTGACTGAGGGCCCCCAGGAGAGAGGCCCAATTAAGACGCCCCCCGAGGAGCTTCTTTCCACATGTCAACAATGGGTCTTACTGAGGGCCTCCATGAGAGAAGCCCAAGCAAGACGCGCCCCGAGGAGTGTCTTGCCACATGTCAACACTGTGTCTGACTGAGCGCCTCCAGGAGAGAGGCCCAAGCAGGACGCGCCCCGAGGAGCGTCTTGCCACGTGTCAACACTGGGTCTGACTGAGCTCCTCCAGGAGAGAGGCCCAAGCAAGACGCGCCCATAGGAGCGTCTTGCCACGTGTCACCACTGGGTCTGATTGAGCACCTCCAGGAGAGAGGCCCCAGCAAGACGCGCCCGGAGGAGCCTCTTGCCTTATGTCAGCACACGGTCTGACTGAGCGCCTCCAGGAGAGAGGCCCAAGCAAGACGCGACCCGAGGAGCGTCTTGCAAAATGTCACTACTCGGTCTGACTGAGCGCCTCCAGGAGGGAGGTCCAAGCAAGACGCGCCCCGAGGAGCGTCTTGCCACATGTCACTACTCGGTCTGACTGAGCGCCTCCAGGAGAGAGGCCCAAGCAAGACGTGCCCCGAGGAGCGTCTTGCCACATGTCAACAATGGGTCTGACTGAGGGCCTCCAGGAGAGAAACCCAAGCAAGACACGCCCCGAGGAGCGTCTTGACACATGTCAACACTGGGTCGGACTGAGGGCCTCCATGAGAGAAGCCCAAGAAAGATGCGCCCCGAGGAGAGTCTTGCCACATGTCAACCCTCGGTCTGACAGAGGGCATTCAGGAGAGAGGCCCAAGCAATACGCGCCCCGAGGAACGTCTTTCCACGTGTCACCACTGGGTCTGACTGAGCGCCTCCAGGAGAGAGGCCCAAGCAAGACGCGTCCCGAGGAGCGTCTTGCCACATGTCAACACTGGGTCTGACTGAGCGCCTCCAGGAGAGAGGCCCAAGCAAGACGCGCCCCGAGGAGCGTCTTGCCACATGTCAACACTGGGTCTGACTGAGCGCCTCCAGGAGAGAGGCCCAAGCAAGACGCGGCCCGAGGAGCGTCTTGCCACATGTCAACAATGGGTCTGACTGAGGGCCTCCAGGAGAGAGGCCCAAGCAAGATGCGCCCGGAGGAGCGTCTTGCCACATGTCAACACTGGGTCTGACAGAGGGCCTCCAGGAGAGAGGCCCAAGCAAGACGCGCCCCGAGGAGCGTATTGCCACATGTCACCTCTGGTTCTGACTGAGCGCCTCCAGGAGAGAGGCCCAAGCAAGACGCGCCCCGAGGAGCGTCTTGCCACATGTAAACAATGGGTCTGACTGAGGGCCTCCAGGAGAGAAGCCCAAGCAAGACGCGCCCCGAGGAGCGTCTTGACACATGTCAACACTGGGTCTGACAGAGGGCCTCCACGAGAGAGGCCCAAGAAAGACGCGCCCCGAGGAGTGTCATGCCACATGTCACCACTGGGTCTGACTGAGCGCCACCAGGAGAGAGGCCCAAGCAAGACGTGCCCCGAGGAGCGTCAAGCCACATGTCACTACTCAGTCTGACTGAGCGCCTCCAGGAGAGAGGCCCAAGCAAGACGCGCCCCGAGGAGCGTCTTGCCACATGTCAGCACTGGGTCTGACTGAGCGCCTCCAGGAGAGAGGCCCCAGCAAGACGCGCCCCGAGGAGCGTCTTGCCTTATGTCAGCACTCGGTCTGACTGAGCGCCTCCAGGAGAGAGGCCCAAGCAAGACGCGCCCCGAGGAGCGTCTTGCCACATGTCAACAATGGGTCTGACTGAGGGCCTCCAGGAGAGAGGCCCAAGCAACATGCACCCGGAGGAGCGTCTTGCCACATGTCAACACTGGGTCTGACAGAGGGCCTCCAGGAGAGAGGCCCAAGCAAGACGCGCCCCGAGGAGCGTCTTGCCACATGTCACCTCTGGTTCTGACTGAGCGCCTCCAGGAGAGAGGCCCAAGCAAGACGCGCCCTGAGGAGCGTCTTGTCACATGTCAACACTGGGTCTTTCTGAGCGCCTCCAGGAGAGAAGCCCAAGCAAGACGCGCCCCGAGGAGCGTCTTGCCACATGTCAGCACTCGGTCTGACTGAGCGCCTCCAGGAGAGAGGCCCAAGCAAGACGGGCCCCGAGGAGCGTCTTGCCACATGTCAACAATGGGTCTGACTGAGGGCCTCCAGGAGAGAAGCCCAAGCAACACACGGCCCGAGGAGCGTCTTGCCACATGTCAGCACTCGGTCTGACTGAGCGCCTCCAGGAGAGAGGCCCAAGCAAGAAGCGCCCCGAGGAGCGTCTTGCCACATGTCAACAATGGGTCTGACTGATGGCCTCCAGGAGAGAAGCCCAAGCAAGATGCGCCCGTTGGAGCGTCTTGACACATGTCAACACTGGGTCTGACAGAGGGCCTCCAGGAGAGAGGCCGAAGCAAGACGCGCCCCGAGGAGTGTCTTGCCACATTTCACCACTTGGTCTGACTGAGGGCCTCCAGGAGAGAAGCCCAAGCAACACGCGGCCCAAGGAGCGTCTTGCCACATGTCAGCACTCGGTCTGACTGAGCGCCTCCAGGAGAGAGGCCCAAGCAAGACGCGCCCCGAGGAGCGTCTTGCCACATGTCAACACTGGGTCTGACTGAGTGCCTCTATGAGAGAAGCCCCAGCAAGACGCGCCCCGAGGAGCGTCTTGTCACATGTCACTACTCGGTCTGACTGAGCGCCTCCAGGAGAGAGGCCCAAGCAAGACGTGTCCCGAGGAGCGTCTTGCCACATGTCAACAATGGGTCTGACTGAGGGCCTCCAGGAGAGAAGCCCAAGCAAGAAGCGCCCCGAGGAGCGTCTTGCCACATGTCAACACTGGGTCTGACTGAGCGCCTCCAGGAGAGAGGCCCAAGCAAGACACGCCCCGAGGAGCGTCTTGCCACATGTAAACAATGGGTCTGACTGAGGGCCTCCAGGAGAGAAGCCCAAGGAAGACGCGCCCCGAGGAGCTTCTTGCCATATGTCAGCACTCGGTCTGACTGAGCGCCTCCAGGAGAGAGGCCAAAGCAAGATGCGCCCCGAGGAGCGTCTTGACACGTGTCAACACTGGGTCTGACTGAGCTCCTCCAGGAGAGAGGCCCAAGCAAGATGCGCCCCTAGGAGCGTCATGCCACGTGTCAACACTGGGTCTTACTTAGCGCCTCCAGGAGAGAGGCCCAAGCAAGATGCGCCCCGAGGAGCGTCTTGCCACGTGTCACCACTGGGTCTGACTGAGCTCCTCCAGGAGAGAGGCCCAAGCAAGACTCGCCCCGAGGAGCGTCTTGCCCCGTGTCACCACTGGGTCTGATTGAGAACCTCCAGGAGAGAGGCCCCAGCAAGACGCGCCGCGAGGAGCATCTTGCCTTATGTCAGCACTCGGTCTGACTGAGCGCCTCCAGGAGAGAGGCCCAAGCAAGACCTGCCCCGAGGAGCGTCTTGCAACATGTCACTACTCGGTCTAACTGAGCGCCTCCAGGAGAGAGGTCCAAGCAAGACACGCCCCGAGGAGCGTCTTGCCACATGTCACTACTCAGTCTGACTGAGCGCCTCCAGGAGGGAGGTCCAAGCAAGACGCGCCCCGAGGAGTGTCTTGCCACATGTCAACACTGGGTCTGACTGAGCGCCTCCAGGAGAGAGGCCCGAGGAGCGTCTTGCCACATGTCACCTCTGGGTCTGACTGAGCGCCTCCAGGAAAGAGACGCAAGCAAGAAAAGCCCGAGGAGCGTCTTGACACATGTCAACACTGGGTCTGACTGAGCGCCTCCAGGAGAGAGGCCCCAGCAAGACGCGCCCCGAGGAGCGTCTTGCCACATGTCAGCACTCGGTCTGACTGAGCGCCTCCAGGAGAGAGGCCCAAGCAAGAAGCGCCCCGAGGAGCGTCTTGCCACATGTCAACAATGGGTCTGACTGAGGGCCTCCAGGAGAGAAGCCCAAGCAGGACGCGCCCGGAGGAGCGTCTTGCCACATGTCAACACTAGGTCTAATTGAGCGCCTCCAGGACAGAGGCCCAAGCAAGACGCGCCCCGAGGAGCGTCTTGCCATATGTCACTACTCGGTCTGACTCAGCGCCTCCAGGAGAGAGGCCCAAGCAAGACGTGTCCCGAGGAGCGTCTTGCCACATGTCAACAATGGATCTGACTGAGGGCCTCCAGGAGAGAAGCCCAAGCAAGAAGCGCCCCGAGGAGCGTCTTGCCACATGTCAACACTGGGTCTGACTGAGCGCCTCCAGGAGAGAGGCCCAAGCAAGACACGCCCCGAGGAGCGTCTTGACACATGTCAACACTGGGTCTGACTGAGGGCCTCCATGAGAGAAGCCCAAGCAAGACGCGCCCCGAGGAGAGTCTTGCCACATGTCAACACTGGGTCTGACAGAGGGCATCCAGGAGAGAGGCCCAAGCAATACGTGCCCCGAGGAGCGTCTTGCCACATGTCAACAATGGGTCTGACTGAGGGCCTCCAGGAGAGAAGCCAAAGCAAGACGCTCCCCGAGGAGCGTCTTGCCACATGTCAACAATGGGTCTGACTGAGGGCCTCCAGGAGAGAAGCCCAAGCAAGACGCGCCCCGAGGAGCGTCTTGCCACATGTCAGCACTCGGTCTGACTGAGCGCCTCCAGGAGAGAGGCCCAAGCAAGACGCGCCCCGAGGAGCGTCTTGCCACAAGTCAACACTGGGTCTGACTGAGCGCCTCCAGGAGAGAGGCCAAAGCAAGACGCGCCCCGAGGAGAGTCTTGCCACATGTCAGCACTCGGTCTGACTGAGCGCCTCCAGGGGAGAGGCCCAAGCAAGACGCGCCCCGAGGAGCGTCTTGACACATTTCTCCTCTGGGTCTGACTGAGCGCCTCCAGGAGAGAGGCCCAAGCAAGACGGGCCCCGAGGAGCGTCTTGCCACATGTCAACACTGGGTCTGACTGAGCGCCTCCAGGAGAGAGGCCCGAGGAGTGTCTTGACACATGTCACCTCTGGGTCTGACTGAGCGCCTCCAGGAGAGAGGCCCAAGCAAGACGCGCCTCGAGGAGCGTCTTGTCACATGTCAACACTGGGTCTGACTGAGCGCCTCCAGGAGCGAGGCCCAAGCAAGAAACGCCCGAGGAGCGTCTTGACACATGTCAACACTGGGTCTGACTGAGCGCCTCCAGGAGAGAGGTCCAAGCAACACGCTCCCCGAGGAGCGTCTTGCCACATGTCAACACTGGGTCTGACTGAGTGCCTCCATGAGAGAAGCCCCAGCAAGACGCGCCCCGAGGAGCGTCTTGTCACATGTCACTACTCGGTCTGACTGAGCGCCTCCAGGAGAGAGGCCCAAGCAAGACGTGCCCCGAGGAGCGTCTTGCCACATGTCAACAATGGGTCTGACTGAGGGCCTCCAGGAGAGAAGCCCAAGCAAGAAGCGCCCCGAGGAGCGTCTTGCCACATGTCAACACTGGGTCTGACTGAGCGCCTCCAGGAGAGAGGCCCAAGCAAGACACGCCCCGAGGAGCGTCTTGACACATGTTAACACTGGGTCTGACTGAGGGCCTCCATGTGAGAAGCCCAAGCAAGACGCGCCCCGAGGAGAGTCTTGCCACATGTCAACACTGGGTCTGACAGAGGGCATCCAGGAGAGAGGCCCAAGCAATACGCGCCCCGAGGAGCGTCTTGCCACATGTCAACAATGGGTCTGATTGAGGGCCTCCAGGAGAGAAGCCCAAGGAAGACGCGCCCCGAGGAGCTTCTTGCCACATGTCAGCACTCGGTCTGACTGAGCGCCTCCAGGAGAGAGGCCAAAGCAAGATGCGCCCCGAGGAGCGTCTTGACACATGTCAACACTGGGTCTGACAGAGGGCCTCCATGAGAGAGGCCCAAGCAAGACACTCCCCGAGGAGTGTTTTGCCACATGTCAACACTGGGTCTGACTGAGCGCCTCCAGGAGAGAGGCCCAAGCAAGACGCGCCCCGAGGAGCGTCTTGCCACGTGTCAACACTGGGTCTGACTTAGCGCCTCCAGGAGAGAGGCCCAAGCAAGATGCGCCCCGAGGAGCGTCTTGCCACGTGTTACCACTGGGTCTGATTGAGCACCTCCAGGAGAGAGGCCCCAGCAAGACGCGCCGCGAGGAGCATCTTGCCTTATGTCAGCACTCGGTCTGACTGAGCGCCTCCAGGAGAGAGGCCCAAGCAAGACCTGCCCCGAGGAGCGTCTTGCCACATGTCAACAATGGGTCTGACTGAGGGCCTCCAGGAGAGAAGCCCAAGCAAGACACGCCCCGAGGAGCGTCTTGACACATGTCAACACTGGGTCGGACTGAGGGCCTCCATGAGAGAAGCCCAAGAAAGATGCGCCCCGAGGAGAGTCTTGCCACATGTCATCACTGGGTCTGACAGAGGGCATCCAGGAGAGAGGACCAAGCAATACGCGCCCCGAGGACCGTCTTGCCACATGTCAACAATGGGTCTGACTGAGGGCCTCCAGGAGAGAAGCCCAAGGAAGACGCGCCCCGAGGAGCTTCTTGCCACATGTCAGCACTCGGTCTGACTGAGCGCCTCCAGGAGAGAGGCCAAAGCAAGATGCGCCCCGAGGAGCGTCTTGACACATGTCAACACTGGGTCTGACAGAGGGCCTCCATGAGAGAGGCCCAAGCAAGACGCGCCCCGAGGAGTGTCTTGCCACATGTCAACACTGGGTCTGACTGAGCGCCTCAAGGAGAGAGGCCCAAGCAAGACGCGCCCCGAGGAGCGTCTTGCCACGTGTCAACACTGGGTCTGACTTAGCGCCTCCAGGAGAGAGGCCCAAGCAAGATGCGCCCCGAGGAGCGTCTTGCCACGTGTCACCACTGGGTCTGACTGAGCTCCTCCAGGAGAGAGGCCCAAGCAAGACACGCCCCGAGGAGCATCTTGCCACGTGTCACCACTGGGTCTGAATGAGCACCTCCAGGAGAGAGGCCCCAGCAAGACGCGCCGCGAGGAGCATCTTGCCTTATGTCAGCACTCGGTCTGACTGAGCGCCTCCAGGAGAGAGGCCCAAGATAGACCCGCCCCGAGGAGAGTCTTGCCAGATGTCAACACTAGGTCTGACTGAGGGCCCCCAGGAGAGAGGCTCAAATAAGACGCGCCCCGAGGAGCGTCTTGCCACATGTCAACACTGGGTCTGACTAAGGGCCTCCAGGAGAGAAGCCCAAGCAAGATGCGCCCCGAGGAGCGTCTTGCCACATGTCAGCACTCGGTCTGACTGAGCGCCTCCAGGAGAGAGGCCCAAGCAAGACGCGCCCCGAGGAGCGTCTTGACACATGTCTCCTCTGGGTCTGACTGAGCGCCTCCAGGAGAGAGGCCCAAGCAAGACGTGCCCCGAGGAGCGTCTTGCCACATCTCAACAATGGGTCTGACTGAGGGCCTCCAGGAGAGAAGCCCAAGCAAGACCCGCCCCGAGGAGCGTCTTGCCACATGTCACTACTCGGTCTGACTGAGCGCCTCCAGGAGGGAGGTCCAAGCAAGACGCGCCCCGAGGAGCGTCTTGCCACATGTCACTACTCGGTCTGACTGAGCACCTCCAGGAGAGAGGCCCAAGCAAGACGCGCCCCGAGGAGCGTCTTGACACATGTCTCCTCTGGGTCTGACTGAGCGCCTCCAGGAGAGAGGCCCAAGCAAGACGTGCCCCGAGGAGCGTCTTGCCACATGTCAACAATGGGTCTGACTGAGCGCCTCCAGGAGAGAGGCCCAAGCAAGACCCGCCCCGAGGAGCGTCTTCCCAGATGTCAACACTGGGTCTGACTGAGGGCCCCCAGGAGAGAGGCCCAAATAAGACGCGCCCCGAGGAGCGTCTTGCCACATGTTAACACTGGGTCTGACTGAGGGCCTCCAGGAGAGAAGCCCAAGCAAGATGCGCCCCGAGAAGCGTCTTGCCAATTGTCAGCACTCGGTCTTACTGAGCGCCTCCAGGAGAGAGGCCCAAGCAAGACGCGCCCCGAGGAGCGTCTTGACACATGTCTCCTCTGGGTCTGACTGAGCGCCTCCAGGAGAGAGGCCCAAGCAAGACGTGCCCCGAGGAGCGTCTTGCCACATGTCAACAATGGGTCTGACTGAGGGCCTCCAGGAGAGAAGCCCAAGCAAGACCCGCCCCGAGGAGCGTCTTGCCACATGTCACTACTCGGTCTGACTGAGCGCCTCCAGGAGAGAGGCCCAAGCAAGACGTGCCCCGAGGAGCGTCTTGCCACATGTCAACAATGGGTCTGACTGAGGGCCTCCAGGAGAGAAGCCCAAGCAAGACGCGCCCCGAGGAGCGTCTTGCCAGATGTCAACACTGGGTCTGACTGAGGGCCCCCAAGAGAGAGGCCCAAATAAGACGCGCCCGAGGAGCGTCTTGCCACATGTCAGCACTCGGTCTGACTGAGCGCCTCCAGGAGAGAGGCCCAAGCATGACGCGCCCCGAGGAGCGTCTTGACACATGTCTCCTCTGGGTCTGACTGAGCGCCTCCAGGAGAGAGGCCCAAGCAAGACGTGCCCCGAGGAGCGTCTTGCCACATGTCAACAATGGGTCTGACTGAGCGCCTCCAGGAGAGAGGCCCAAGCAAGACCCGCCCCGAGGAGCGTCTTGCCAGATGTCAACACTGGGTTTGACTGAGGGCCTCCAGGAGAGAAGCCCAAGCAAGATGCGCCCCGAGAAGCGTCTTGCCAACTGTCAGCACTCGGTCTTACTGAGCGCCTCCAGGAGAGAGGCACAAGCAAGACGCGCCCCGAGGAGCGTCTTGACACATGTCTCCTCTGGGTCTGACTGAGCGCCTCCAGGAGAGAGGCCCAAGCAAGACGTGCCCCGAGGAGCGTCTTGCCACATGTCAACAATGGGTCTGACTGAGGGCCTCCAGGAGAGAAGCCCAAGCAAGACCCGCCCCGAGGAGCGTCTTGCCACATGTCACTACTCGGTCTGACTGAGCGCCTCCAGGAGAGAGGCCCAAGCAAGACGCGCCCCGAGGAGCGTCTTGCCACATGTCAACAATGGGTCTGACTGAGGGCCTCCAGGAGAGAAGCCCAAGCAAGACGCGCCCCGAGGAGCGTCTTGCCAGATGTCAACACTGGGTCTGACTGAGGGCCCCCAAGAGAGAGGCCCAAATAAGACGCGCCCGAGGAGCGTCTTGCCACATGTCAGCACTCGGTCTGACTGAGCGCCTCCAGGAGAGAGTCCCAAGCAAGACGCGCCCCGAGGAGCGTCTTGACACATGTCTCCTCTGGGTCTGACTGAGCGCCTCCAGGAGAGAGGCCCAAGCAAGACGTGCCCCGAGGAGCATCTTGCCACATGTCAACACTGGGTCTGACTGAGTGCCTCCATGAGAGAAGCCCTAGCAAGATGCGCCCCGAGGAGCGTCTTGCCACATGTCAACACTGGGTCTGACTGAGCGCCTCCAGGAAAGAGGCCCGAGGAGCGTCTTGCCACATGTCACCTCTGGGTCTGACTGAGCGCCTCCAGGAGAGAGGCGCAAGCAAGAAACGCCCGAGGAGCGTCTTGACACATGTCAACACTGGGTCTGACTGAGCGCCTCCAGGAGAGAGGCCCAAGCAAGAAGCGCCCCGAGGAGCGTCTTGCCACATGTCAACAATGGGTCTGACTGAGGGCCTCCAGGAGAGAAGCCCAAGCAAGACGCGCCCCGAGGAGCGTCTTGCCACATGTCAACACTGGGTCTAATTGAGCGCCTCCAGGACAGAGGCCCAAGCAAGACGCGCCCCGAGGAGCGTCTTGCCACATGTCACTACTCGGTCTGACTGAGCGCCTCCAGGAGAGAGGCCCAAGCAAGACACGCCCCGAGGAGCGTCTTGACACATGTCAACACTGGGTCTGACTGAGGGCCTCCATGAGAGAAGCCCAAGCAAGACGCGCCCCGAGGAAAGTCTTGCCACATGTCAACACTGGGTCTGACAGAGGGCATCCAGGAGAGAGGCCCAAGCAATACGCGCCACGAGGAGCATCTTGCCTTATGTCAGCACTCGGTCTGACTGAGCGCCTCCAGGAGAGAGGCCCAAGCAAGACCCGCCCCGAGGAGCGTCTTGCCAGATGTCAACACTAGGTCTGACTGAGGGCCCCCAGGAGAGAGGCCCAAATAAGACGTGCCCCGAGGAGCGTCTTGCCACATGTCAACACTGGGTCTGACTGAGGGCCTCCAGGAGAGAAGCCCAAGAAAGATGCGCCCCGAGGAGCGTCTTGCCACATGTCAGCACTCGGTCTGACTGAGCGCCTCCAGGAGAGAGGCTCAAGCAAGACGCGCCCCGAGGAGCGTCTTGACACATGTCTCCTCTGGGTCTGACTGAGCGCCTCCAGGAGAGAGGCCCAAGCAAGACGTGCCCCGAGGAGCGTCTTGCCACATGTCAACAATGGGTCTGACTGAGGGCCTCCAGGAGAGAAGCCCAAGCAAGACCCGCCCCGAGGAGCGTCTTGCCACATGTCACTACTCGGTCTGACTGAGCGCCTCCAGGAGGGAGGTCCAAGCAAGACACGCCCCGAGGAGCGTCTTGCCACATGTCACTACTCGGTTTGACTGAGCGCCTCCAGGAGAGAGGCCCAAGCAAGACCCGCCCCGAGGAGCGTCTTGACACATGTCTCCTCTGGGTCTGACTGAGTGCCTCCAGGAGAGAGGCCCAAGCAAGACATGCCCCGAGGAGCATCTTGCCACATGTCAACAATGGGTCTGACTGAGCGCCTCCAGGAGAGAGGCCCAAGCAAGACCCGCCCCGAGGAGCGTCTTGCCAGATGTCAACACTGGGTCTGACTGAGGGCCCCCAGGAGAGAGGCCCAAATAAGACGCGCCCCGAGGAGCGCCTTGCCACATGTCAACACTGGGTCTGACTGAGGGCCTCCAGGAGAGAAGCCCAAGCAAGATGCGCCCCGAGGAGCGTCTTGCCACCTGTCAGCACTCGGTCTGACTGAGCGCCTCCAGGAGAGAGGCCCAAGCAAGACGCGCCCCAAGGAGCGTCTTGACACATGTCTCCTCTGGGTCTGACTGAGCGCCTCCAGGAGAGAGGCCCAAGCAAGACGTGCCCCGAGGAGCGTCTTGCCACATGTCAACAATTGGTCTGACTGAGGGCCTCCAGGAGAGAAGCCCAAGCAAGACCCGCCCCGAAAAGCGTCTTGCCACATGTCACTACTCGGTCTGACTGAGCGCCTCCAGGAGGGAGGTCCAAGCAAGACGCGCCCCGAGGAGCGTCTTGCCACATGTCACTACTTGGTCTGACTGAGCGCCTCCAGGAGAGAGGCCCAAGCAAGACGTGCCCCGAGGAGCGTCTTGCCACATGTCAACAATGGGTTTGACTGAGGGCCTCCAGGAGAGAAACCCAAGCAAGACGCGCCACGAGGAGCGTCTTGCCAGATGTCAACACTGGGTCTGACTGAGGGCCCCCAAGAGAGAGGCCCAAATAAGACACGCCCCGAGGAGCGTCTTCCCACATGTCAGCACTCGGTCTGACTGAGCGCCTCCAGGAGAGAGGCCCAAGCAAGACGCGCCCCGAGGAGCGTCTTGACACATGTCTCCTCTGGGTCTGACTGAGCGCCTCCAGGAGAGAGGCCCCAGCAAGACGCGCCCCGAGGAGCGTCTTGCCACATGTCAGCACTCGGTCTGACTGAGCGCCTCCAGGAGAGAGGCCCAAGCAAGAAGCGCCCCGAGGAGCGTCTTGCCACATGTCAACAATGGGTCTGACTGAGGGCCTCCAGGAGAGAAGCCCAAGCAAGACGCGCCCCGAGGAGCGTCTTGCCACATGTCACTACTCGGTCTGACTGAGCGCCTCCAGGAGAGAGGCCCAAGCAAGACGTGTCCCGAGGAGCGTCTTGCCACATGTCAACAATGGGTCTGACTGAGAGCCTCCAGGAGAGAAGCCCAAGCAAGAAGCGCCCCGAGGAGCGTCTTGCCACATGTCAACACTGGGTCTGACTGAGCGCCTCCAGGAGAGAGGCCCAAGCAAGACACGCCCCGAGGAGCGTCTTGACACATGTCAACACTGGGTCTGACTGAGGGCCTCCATGAGAGAAGCCCAAGCAAGACGCGCCCCGAGGAAAGTCTTGCCACATGTCAACACTGGGTCTGACAGAGGGCATGCAGGAGAGAGGCCCAAGCAATACGCGCCCCGAGGAGCGTCTTGCCACATGTCAACAATGGGTCTGACTGAGGGCCTCCAGGAGAGAAGCCAAAGCAAGACGCGCCCCGAGGAGCGTCTTGCCACATGTCACTACTCGGTCTAACTGAGCGCCTCCAGGAGAGAGGTCCCAGCAAGACGCGCCCCGAGGAGCGTCTTGACACATGTCAACACTGGGTCTGACTGAGGGCCTCCAGGAGAGAGGCCCAAATAAGACGCTCCCCGAGGAGCGTCTTGCCACATGTCAACAATGGGTCTGACTGAGGTTCTCCAGGAGAGAAGCCCAAGCAAGACCCGCCCCGAGGAGCGTCTTGCCACATGTCACTACTCGGTCTGACTGAGCGCCTCCAGGAGGGAGGTCCAAGCAAGACACGCCCCGAGGAGCGTCTTGCCACATGTCACTACTCGGTTTGACTGAGCGCCTCCAGGAGAGAGGCCCAAGCAAGACCCGCCCCGAGGAGCGTCTTGACACATGTCTCCTCTGGGTCTGACTGAGTGCCTCCAGGAGAGAGGCCCAAGCAAGACATGCCCCGAGGAGCATCTTGCCACATGTCAACAATGGGTCTGACTGAGCGCCTCCAGGAGAGAGGCCCAAGCAAGACCCGCCCCGAGGAGCGTCTTGCCAGATGTCAACACTGGGTCTGACTGAGGGCCCCCAGGAGAGAGGCCCAAATAAGACGCACCCCGAGGAGCGCCTTGCCACATGTCAACACTGGGTCTGACTGAGGGCCTCCAGGAGAGAAGCCCAAGCAAGATGCGCCCCGAGGAGCGTCTTGCCACCTGTCAGCACTCGGTCTGACTGAGCGCCTCCAGGAGAGAGGCCCAAGCAAGACGCGCCCCAAGGAGCGTCTTGACACATGTCTCCTCTGGGTCTGACTGAGCGCCTCCAGGAGAGAGGCCCAAGCAAGACGTGCCCCGAGGAGCGTCTTGCCACATGTCAACAATTGGTCTGACTGAGGGCCTCCAGGAGAGAAGCCCAAGCAAGACCCGCCCCGAAAAGCGTCTTGCAACATGTCACTACTCGGTCTGACTGAGCGCCTCCAGGAGGGAGGTCCAAGCAAGACGCGCCCCGAGGAGCGTCTTGCCACATGTCACTACTTGGTCTGACTGAGCGCCTCCAGGAGAGAGGCCCAAGCAAGACGTGCCCCGAGGAGCGTCTTGCCACATGTCAACAATGGGTTTGACTGAGGGCCTCCAGGAGAGAAACCCAAGCAAGACGCGCCACGAGGAGCGTCTTGCCAGATGTCAACACTGGGTCTGACTGAGGGCCCCCAAGAGAGAGGCCCAAATAAGACACGCCCCGAGGAGCGTCTTCCCACATGTCAGCACTCGGTCTGACTGAGCGCCTCCAGGAGAGAGGCCCAAGCAAGACGCGCCCCGAGGAGCGTCTTGACACATGTCTCCTCTGGGTCTGACTGAGCGCCTCCAGGAGAGAGGCCCCAGCAAGACGCGCCCCGAGGAGCGTCTTGCCACATGTCAGCACTCGGTCTGACTGAGCGCCTCCAGGAGAGAGGCCCAAGCAAGAAGCGCCCCGAGGAGCGTCTTGCCACATGTCAACAATGGGTCTGACTGAGGGCCTCCAGGAGAGAAGCCCAAGCAAGACGCGCCCCGAGGAGCGTCTTGCCACATGTCACTACTCGGTCTGACTGAGCGCCTCCAGGAGAGAGGCCCAAGCAAGACGTGTCCCGAGGAGCGTCTTGCCACATGTCAACAATGGGTCTGACTGAGAGCCTCCAGGAGAGAAGCCCAAGCAAGAAGCGCCCCGAGGAGCGTCTTGCCACATGTCAACACTGGGTCTGACTGAGCGCCTCCAGGAGAGAGGCCCAAGCAAGACACGCCCCGAGGAGCGTCTTGACACATGTCAACACTGGGTCTGACTGAGGGCCTCCATGAGAGAAGCCCAAGCAAGACGCGCCCCGAGGAAAGTCTTGCCACATGTCAACACTGGGTCTGACAGAGGGCATGCAGGAGAGAGGCCCAAGCAATACGCGCCCCGAGGAGCGTCTTGCCACATGTCAACAATGGGTCTGACTGAGGGCCTCCAGGAGAGAAGCCAAAGCAAGACGCGCCCCGAGGAGCGTCTTGCCACATGTCACTACTCGGTCTAACTGAGCGCCTCCAGGAGAGAGGTCCCAGCAAGACGCGCCCCGAGGAGCGTCTTGACACATGTCAACACTGGATCTGACTGAGGGCCTCCAGGAGAGAGGCCCAAATAAGACGCTCCCCGAGGAGCGTCTTGCCACATGTCAACAATGGGTCTGACTGAGGTTCTCCAGGAGAGAAGCCCAAGCAAGACGCGCCCCGAGGAGCGTCTTGCCACATGTCAGCACTCGGTCTGACTGAGCGCCACCAGGAGAGAGGCCCAAGCAAGACGCGCCCCGAGGAGCGTCTTGCCACATGTCAACACTGGGTCTGACTGAGCGCCTGCAGGAGAGAGGCCCAAGCAAGACGCGCCCCGAGGAGCGTCTTGCCACATGTCAGCACTCGGTCTGACTGAGCGCCTCCAGGGGAGAGGCCCAAGCAAGACGCGCCCCGAGGAGCGTCTTGACACATTTCTCCTCTGGGTCTGACTGAGCGCCTCCAGGAGAGAGGCCCAAGCAAGACGTTCCCCGAGGAGCGTCTTTCCACATGTCAACACTGGGTCTGACGAAGTGCCTCCATGAGAGAAGAACCAGCAAGACGCGCCCCGAGGAGCGTCTTGCCACATGTCAACACTGGGTCTGACTGAGCACCTCCAGGAGAGAGGCCCAAGCAAGACGCGCCCCGAGGAGCGTCTTGCCACATGTCAACACTGGGTCTGACTGAGCGCCTCCAGGAGAGAGGCCCGAGGAGCGTCTTGACACATGTCACCTCTGGGTCTGACTGAGCGCCTCCAGGAGAGAGGCCCAAGCAAGACGCGCCCCGAGGAGCGTCTTGTCACATGTCAACACTGGGTCTGACTGAGGGCCTCCAGGAGAGAGGCCCAAATAAGACGCTCCCCGAGGAGCGTCTTGCCACATGTCAACAATGGGTCTGACTGAGGTTCTCCAGGAGAGAAGCCCAAGCAAGACGCGCCCCGAGGAGCGTCTTGCAACATGTCAGCACTCGGTCTGACTGAGCGCCACCAGGAGAGAGGCCCAAGCAAGACGCGCCCCGAGGAGCGTCTTGCCACATGTCAACACTGGGTCTGACTGAGCGCCTGCAGGAGAGAGGCCCAAGCAAGACGCGCCCCGAGGAGCGTCTTGCCACATGTCAGCACTCGGTCTTACTGAGCGCCTCCAGGGGAGAGGCCCAAGCAAGACGCGCCCCGAGGAGCGTCTTGACACATTTCTCCTCTGGGTCTGACTGAGCGCCTCCAGGAGAGAGGCCCAAGCAAGACGTTCCCCGAGGAGCGTCTTTCCACATGTCAACACTGGGTCTGACGAAGTGCCTCCATGAGAGAAGAACCAGCAAGACGCGCCCCGAGGAGCGTCTTGCCACATGTCAACACTGGGTCTGACTGAGCACCTCCAGGAGAGAGGCCCAAGCAAGACGCGCCCCGAGGAGCGTCTTGACACATGTCACCTCTGGGTCTGACTGAGCGCCTCCAGGAGAGAGGCCCAAGCAAGACGCGCCCCAAGGAGCGTCTTGTCACATGTCAACACTGGGTCTGACTGAGCGCCTCCAGGAGCGAGGCCCAAGCAAGAAACGCCCGAGGAGCGTCTTGCCACATGTCAACACTGGGTCAGATTGAGTGCCTCATGGTGGAAGCCCTAGCAAGACGCGCCCCGAGGAGCGTCTTGTCACATGTCACTACTCGGTCTGACTCAGCGCCTCCAGGAGAGAGGCCCAAGCAAGACGTGCCCCGAGGAGCGTCTTGCCACATGTCAACAATGGGTCTGACTGAGGGCCTCCAGGAGAGAAGCCCAAGCAAGAAGAGCCCCGAGGAGCGTCTTGCCACATGTAAACACTGGGTCTGACTGAGCGCCTCCAGGAGAGAGGCCCAAGCAAGACACGCCCCGAGGAGCGTCTTGACACATGTTAACACTGGGTTTGACTGAGGGCCTCCATGTGAGAAGCCCAAGCAAGACGCGTCCCGAGGAGAGTCTTGCCACATTTCAACACTGGGTCTGACAGAGGGCATCCAGGAGAGAGGCCCAAGCAATACGCGCCCCGAGGAGCGTCTTGCCACATGTCAACAATGGGTCTGACTGAGGGCCTCCAGGAGAGTAGCCCAAGGAAGACGCGCCCCGAGGAGCGTCTTGCCACATGTCAGCACTCGGTCTGACTGAGCGCCTCCAGGAGAGAGGCCAAAGCAAGATGCGCCCCGAGGAGCGTCTTGACACATGTCAACACTGGGTCTGACTGAGCGCCTCCAGGAGAGAGGTCCAAGCAACACGCTCCCCGAGTAGCATCTTGCCACATGTCAACACTGGGTCTGACTGAGTGCCTCCATGAGAGAAGCCCCAGCAAGATGCGCCCCGAGGAGCGTCTTGTCACATGTCACTACTCGGTCTGACTGAGCGCCTTCAGGAGAGAGGCCCAAGCAAGACGTGCCCCGAGGAGCGTCTTGCCACATGTCAACAATGGGTCTGACTGAGGGCCTCCAAGAGAGAAGCCCAAGCAAGAAGCGCCTCGAGGAGCGTCTTGCCACATGTCAACACTGGGTCTGACTGAGCGCCTCCAGGAGAGAGGCCCAAGCAAGACACGCCGCGAGGAGCGTCTTGACACATGTTAACACTGGGTCTGACTGAGGGCCTCCATGTGAGAAGCCCAAGCAAGACGCACCCCGAGGAGAGTCTTGCCACATGTCAACACTGGGTCTGACAGAGGGCATCCAGGAGAGAGGCCCAAGCAATACGCGCCCCGAGGAGCGTCTTGCCACATGTCAACACTGGGTCTGACTGAGTGCCTCCATGAGAGAAGCCCCAGCAAGACGCGCCCCGAGGAGCGTCTTGTCACATGTCACTACTCGGTCTGACTGATCGCCTCCAGGAGAGAGGCCCAAGCAAGACGTGCCCCGAGGAGCGTCTTGCCACATGTCAACAATGGGTCTGACTGAGTGCCTCCAGGAGAGAAGCCCAAGCAAGAAGCGCCCCGAGGAGCGTCTTGCCACATGTCAACACTGGGTCTGACTGAGCGCCTCCAGGAGAGAGGCCCAAGCAAGACACGCCCCGAGGAGCGTCTTGACACATGTTAACACTGGGTCTGACTGAGGGCCTCCATGTGAGCAGCCCAAGCAAGACGCGCCCCGAGGAGAGTCTTGCCACATGTCAACACTGGGTCTGACAGAGGGCATCCAGGAGAGAGGCCCAAGCAATACGCGCCCCGAGGAGCGTCTTGCCACATGTCAACAATGGGTCTGACTGAGGGCCTCCAGGAGAGAAGCCCAAGGAAGACGCGCCCCGAGGAGCTTCTTGCCACATGTCAGCACTCGGTCTGACTGAGCGCCTCCAGGAGAGAGGCCAAAGCAAGATGCGCCCCGAGGAGCGTCTTGCCACGTGTCACCACTGGGTCTGACTGAGCTCCTCCAGGAGAGAGGCCCAAGCAAGACGCGCCCCGAGGAGCGTCTTGCCACGTGTCACCACTGGGTCTGATTGAGCACCTCCAGGACAGAGGCCCCAGCAAGACGCGCCGCGAGGAGCATCTTGCCTTATGTCAGCACTCGGTCTTACTGAGCGCCTCCAGGAGAGAGGCCCAAGCAAGACCTGCCCCGAGGAGCGTCTTGCCACATGTCACTACTCGGTCTACCTGAGCGCCTCCAGGAGAGAGGTCCAAGCAAGACACGCCCCGAGGAGCGTCTTGCCACATGTCACTACTCGGTCTGACTGAGCGCCTCCAGGGGAGAGGCCCAAGCAAGACGCGCCCCGAGGAGCGTCTTGACACATTTCTCCTCTGGGTCTGACTGAGCGCCTCCAGGAGAGAGGCCCAAGCAAGACGTTCCCCGAGGAGCGTCTTTCCACATGTCAACACTGGGTCTGAGGAAGTGCCTCCATGAGAGAAGAACCAGCAAGACGCGCCCCGAGGAGCGTCTTGCCACATGTCAACACTGGTTCTGACTGAGCACCTCCAGGAGAGAGGCCCAAGCAAGACGCGCCCCGAGGAGCGTCTTGCCACATGTCAACACTGGGTCTGACTGAGCGCCTCCAGGAGAGAGGCCCGAGGAGCGTCTTGACACATGTCACCTCTGGGTCCGACTGAGCGCCTCCAGGAGAGAGGCCCAAGCAAGACGCGCCCCGAGGAGCGTCTTGTCACATGTCAACACTGGGTCTGACTGAGCGCCTCCAGGAGCGAGGCCCAAGCAAGAAACGCCCGAGGAGCGTCTTGACACATGTCAACACTGGGTCTGACTGAGCGCCTCCAGGAGAGAGGTCCAAGCAACACGCTCCCCGAGGAGCGTCTTGCCACATGTCAACACAGGGTCTGACTGAGTGCCTCCAGGAGAGTAGCCCAAGGAAGACGCGCCCCGAGGAGCTTCTTGCCACATGTCAGCACTCGGTCTGACTGAGCGCCTCCAGGAGAGAGGCTAAAGCAAGATGCGCCCCGAGGAGCGTCTTGACACATGTCAACACTGGGTCTGACTGAGCGCCTCCAGGAGAGAGGTCCAAGCAACACGCTCCCCGAGTAGCATCTTGCCACATGTCAACACTGGGTCTGACTGAGTGCCTCCATGAGAGAAGCCCCAGCAAGATGCGCCCCGAGGAGCGTCTTGTCACATGTCACTACTCGGTCTGACTGAGCGCCTTCAGGAGAGAGGCCCAAGCAAGACGTGCCCCGAGGAGCGTCTTGCCACATGTCAACAATGGGTCTGACTGAGGGCCTCCAAGAGAGAAGCCCAAGCAAGAAGCGCCTCGAGGAGCGTCTTGCCACATGTCAACACTGGGTCTGACTGAGCGCCTCCAGGAGAGAGGCCCAAGCAAGACACGCCGCGAGGAGCGTCTTGTCACATGTTAACACTGGGTCTGACTGAGGGCCTCCATGTGAGAAGCCCAAGCAAGACGCACCCCGAGGAGAGTCTTGCCACATGTCAACACTGGGTCTGACAGAGGGCATCCAGGAGAGAGTTCCAAGCAATACGCGCCCCGAGGAGCGTCTTGCCACATGTCAACACTGGGTCTGACTGAGTGCCTCCATGAGAGAAGCCCCAGCAAGACGCGCCCCGAGGAGCGTCTTGTCACATGTCACTACTCGGTCTGACTGAGCGCCTCCAGGAGAGAGGCCCAAGCAAGACGTGCCCCGAGGAGCATCTTGCCACATGTCAACAATGGGTCTGACTGAGTGCCTCCAGGAGAGAAGCCCAAGCAAGAAGCGCCCCGAGGAGCGTCTTGCCACATGTCAACACTGGGTCTGACTGAGCGCCTCCAGGAGAGAGGCCCAAGCAAGACACGCCCCGAGGAGCGTCTTGACACATGTTAACACTGGGTCTGACTGAGGGCCTCCATGTGAGCAGCCCAAGCAAGACGCGCCCCGAGGAGAGTCTTGCCACATGTCAACACTGGGTCTGACAGAGGGCATCCAGGAGAGAGGCCCAAGCAATACGCGCCCCGAGGAGCGTCTTGCCACATGTCAACAATGGGTCTGACTGAGGGCCTCCAGGAGAGAAGCCCAAGGAAGACGCGCCCCGAGGAGCTTCTTGCCACATGTCAGCACTCGGTCTGACTGAGCGCCTCCAGGAGAGAGGCCAAAGCAAGATGCGCCCCGAGGAGCGTCTTGCCACGTGTCACCACTTGGTCTGACTGAGCTCCTCCAGGAGAGAGGCCCAAGCAAGACGCGCCCCGAGGAGCGTCTTGCCACGTGTCACCACTGGGTCTGATTGAGCACCTCCAGGACAGAGGCCCCAGCAAGACGCGCCGCGAGGAGCATCTTGCCTTATGTCAGCACTCGGTCTTACTGAGCGCCTCCAGGAGAGAGGCCCAAGCAAGACCTGCCCCGAGGAGCGTCTTGCCACATGTCACTACTCGGTCTACCTGAGCACCTCCAGGAGAGAGGTCCAAGCAAGACACGCCCCGAGGAGCGTCTTGCCACATGTCACTACTCGGTCTGACTGAGCGCCTCCAGGGGAGAGGCCCAAGCAAGACGCGCCCCGAGGAGCGTCTTGACACATTTCTCCTCTGGGTCTGACTGAGCGCCTCCAGGAGAGAGGCCCAAGCAAGACGTTCCCAGCGGAGCGTCTTTCCACATGTCAACACTGGGTCTGACGAAATGCCTCCATGAGAGAAGAACCAGCAAGACGCGCCCCGAGGAGCGTCTTGCCACATGTCAACACTGTGTCTGACTGAGCACCTCCAGGAGAGAGGCCCAAGCAAGACGCGCCCCGAGGAGCGTCTTGCCACATGTCAACACTGGGTCTGACTGAGCGCCTCCAGGAGAGAGGCCCGAGGAGCGTCTTGACACATGTCACCTCTGGGTCTGACTGAGCGCCTCCAGGAGAGAGGCCCAAGCAAGACGTGCCCCGAGGAGCGTCTTGTCACATGTCAACACTGGGTCTGACTGAGCGCCTCCAGGAGCGAGGCCCAAGCAAGAAACGCCCGAGGAGCGTCTTGACACATGTCAACACTGGGTCTGACTGAGCGCCTCCAGGAGAGAGGTCCAAGCAACACGCTCCCCGAGGAGCGTCTTGCCACATGTCAACACTGGGTCTGACTGAGTGCCTCCATGAGAGAAGCCCCAGCAAGACGCGCCCCGAGGAGCGTCTTGTCACATGTCACTACTCGGTCTGACTGAGCGCCTCCAGGAGAGAGGCCCAAGCAAGACGTGCCCCGAGGAGCGTCTTGCCACATGTCAACAATGGGTCTGACTGAGGGCCTCCAGGAGAGAAGCCCAAGCAAGAAGAGCCCCGAGGAGCGTCTTGCCACTTGTCAACACTGGGTCTGACTGAGCGCCTCCAGGAGAGAGGCCCAAGCAAGACACGCCCCGAGGAGCGTCTTGACACATGTTAACACTGGGTTTGACTGAGGGCCTCCATGTGAGAAGCCCAAGCAAGACGCGTCCCGAGGAGAGTCTTGCCACATGTCAACACTGGGTCTGACAGAGGGCATCCAGGAGAGAGGCCCAAGCAATACGCGCCCCGAGGAGCGTCTTGCCACATGTCAACAATGGGGCTGACTGAGGGCCTCCAGGAGAGAAGCCCAAGGAAGACGCGCCCCGAGGAGCTTCTTGCCACATGTCAGCACTCGGTCTGACTGAGCGCCTCCAGGAGAGAGGCCAAAGCAAGATGCGCCCCGAGGAGCGTCTTGACACATGTCAACACTGGGTCTGACTGAGCGCCTCCAGGAGAGAGGTCCAAGCAACACGCTCCCCGAGGAGCATCTTGCCACATGTCAACACTGGGTCTGACTGAGTGCCTCCATGAGATAAGCCCCAGCAAGATGCGCCCCGAGGAGCGTCTTGTCACATGTCACTACTCGGTCTGACTGAGCGCCTTCAGGAGAGAGGCCCAAGCAAGACGTGCCCCGAGGAGCGTCTTGCCACATGTCAACAATGGGTCTGACTGAGGGCCTCCAAGAGAGAAGCCCAAGCAAGAAGCGCCTCGAGGAGCGTCTTGCCACATGTCAACACTGGGTCTGACTGAGCGCCTCCAGGAGAGAGGCCCAAGCAAGACACGCCGCGAGGAGCGTCTTGACACATGTTAACACTGGGTCTGACTGAGGGCCTCCATGTGAGAAGCCCAAGCAAGACACGCCCCGAGGAGAGTCTTGCCACATGTCAACACTGGGTCTGACAGAGGGCATCCAGGAGAGAGGCCCAAGCAATACGCGCCCCGAGGAGCGTCTTGCCACATGTCAACACTGGGTCTGACTGAGTGCCTCCATGAGAGAAGCCCCAGCAAGACGCGCCCCGAGGAGCGTCTTGTCACATGTCACTACTCGGTCTGACTGAGCGCCTCCAGGAGAGAGGCCCAAGCAAGACGTGCCCCGAGGAGCGTCTTGCCACGTGTCACCACTGGGTCTGACTGAGCTCCTCCAGGAGAGAGGCCCAAGCAAGACGCGCCCCGAGTAGCGTCTTGCCACGTGTCACCACTGGGTCTGATTGAGCACCTCCAGGAGAGAGGCCCCAGCAAGACGCGCCGCGAGGAGCATCTTGCCTTATGTCAGCACTCGGTCTGACTGAGCGCCTCCAGGAGAGAGGCCCAAGCAAGACCTGCCTCGAGGAGCGTCTTGCCACATGTCACTACTCAGTCTAACTGAGCGCCTCTCGGAGAGAGGTCCAAGCAAGACACGCCCCGAGGAGCGTCTTGCCACATGTCACTACTCGGTCTGACTGAGCGCCTCCAGGAGGGAGGTCCAAGCAAGACGCGCCCCGAGGAGCGTCTTGCCACATGTCACTACTCGGTCTGACTGAGCGCCTCCAGGAGAGAGGCCCAAGCAAGACGTGCCCCGAGGAGCGTTTTGCCACATGTCAACAATGGGTCTGACTGAGGGCCTCCAGGAGAGAAGCCCAAGCAAGACGCGCCCCGAGGAGCGTCTTGCCACATGTCAACACTGGGTCTGACTGAGGGCCCCCAGGAGAGAGGCCCAAATAAGACGCGCCCCGAGGAGCGTCTTGCCACATGTCAACACTGGGTCTGACTGAGGGCCTCCAGGAGAGAAGCCCAAGCAAGATGCGCCCCGAGGAGCGTCTTGCCACTTGTCAGCACTCGGTCTGACTGAGCGCCTCCAGGAGAGAGGCGCAAGCAAGACGCGCCCCGAGGAGCGTCTTGCCACATGTCAACACTGGGTCTGACTGAGCGCCTCCAGGAGAGAGGCCCAAGCAAGACGCGCCCGGAGGAGCGTCTTGCCACATGTCAGCACTCGGTCTGACTTAGCGCCTCCAGGAGAGAGGCCCAAGCAAGACGCGCCCCGAGGAGCGTCTTGACACATGTCTCCTCTGGGTCTGACTGAGCGCCTCCAGGAGAGAGGCCCAAGCAAGACGTGCCCCGAGGAGCATCTTGCCACATGTCAACACTGGGTCTGACTGAGTGCCTCCATGAGAGAAGCCCCAGCAAGACGCGCCCCGAGGAGCGTCTTGCCACATGTCAACACTGGGTCTGACTGAGCACCTCCAGGAGAGAGGCCCAAGCAAGACGCGCCCCGAGGAGCGTCTTGCCACATGTCACTACTTGGTCTGACTGAGCGCCTCCAGGAGAGAGGTCCAAGCAAGACGTGCCCCGAGGAGCGTCTTGCCACATGTCAACAATGGGTCTGACTGAGGGCCTCCAGGAGAGAAGCCCAAGCAAGAAGCGCCCCGAGGAGCGTCTTGCCACATGTCAACACTGGGTCTGACTGAGCGCCTCCAGGAGAGAGGCCCAAGCAAGACACGTCCCGAGGAGCGTCTTGACACATGTCAACACTGGGTCTGACTGAGGGCCTCCATGAGAGAAGCCCAAGCAAGACGCGCCCCGAGGAGATTCTTGCCACATGTCAACACTGGGTCTGACAGAGGGCATCCAGGAGAGAGGCCCAAGCAATACGCGCCCCGAGGAGCTTCTTGCCACATGTCAACAATGGGTCTGACTGAGCGCCTCCAGGAGAGAGGCCCAAGCAAGACACGCCGCGAGGAGCGTCTTGACACATGTTAACACTGGGTCTGACTGAGGGCCTCCATGTGAGAAGCCCAAGCAAGACGCGCCCCGAGGAGAGTCTTGCCACATGTCAACACTGGGTCTGACAGAGGGCATCCAGGAGAGAGGCCCAAGCAATACGCGCCCCGAGGAGCGTCTTGCCACATGTCAACACTGGGTCTGACTGAGTGCCTCCATGAGAGAAGCCCCAGCAAGACGCGCCCCGAGGAGCGTCTTGTCACATGTCACTACTCGGTCTGACTGAGCGCCTCCAGGAGAGAGGCCCAAGCAAGACGTGCCCCGAGGAGCGTCTTGCCACGTGTCACCACTGGGTCTGACTGAGCTCCTCCAGGAGAGAGGCCCAAGCAAGACGCGCCCCGAGGAGCGTCTTGCCACGTGTCACCACTGGGTCTGATTGAGCACCTCCAGGAGAGAGGCCCCAGCAAGACACGCCCCGAGGAGCGTCTTGCCACATGTCACTACTCGGTCTGACTGAGCGCCTCCAGGAGGGAGGTCCAAGCAAGACGCGCCCCGAGGAGAGTCTTGCCACATGTCACTACTCGGTCTGACTGAGCGCCTCCAGGAGAGAGGCCCAAGCAAGACGTGCCCCGAGGAGCGTTTTGCCACATGTCAACAATGGGTCTGACTGAGGGCCTCCAGGAGAGAAGCCCAAGCAAGACGCGCCCCGAGGAGCGTCTTGCCACATGTCAACACTGGGTCTGACTGAGGGCCCCCAGGAGAGAGGCCCAAATAAGACGCGCCCCGAGGAGCGTCTTGCCACATGTCAACACTGGGTCTGACTGAGGGCCTCCAGGAGAGAAGCCCAAGCAAGATGCGCCCCGAGGAGCGTCTTGCCACTTGTCAGCACTCGGTCTGACTGAGCGCCTCCAGGAGAGAGGCGCAAGCAAGACGCGCCCCGAGGAGCGTCTTGCCACATGTCAACACTGGGTCTGACTGAGCGCCTCCAGGAGAGAGGCCCAAGCAAGACGCGCCCCGAGGAGCGTCTTGCCACATGTGAACACTGGGTCTGACTGAGCGCCTCCAGGAGAGAGGCCCAAGCAAGACGCGCCCGGAGGAGCGTCTTGCCACATGTCAGCACTCGGTCTGACTTAGCGCCTCCAGGAGAGAGGCCCAAGCAAGACGCGCCCCGAGGAGCGTCTTGACACATGTCTCCTCTGGGTCTGACTGAGCGCCTCCAGGAGAGAGGCCCAAGCAAGACGTGCCCCGAGGAGCATCTTGCCACATGTCAACACTGGGTCTGACTGAGTGCCTCCATGAGAGAGGTCCAAGCAAGACGTGCCCCGAGGAGCGTCTTGCCACATGTCAACAATGGGTCTGACTGAGGGCCTCCAGGAGAGAAGCCCAAGCAAGAAGCGCCCCGAGGAGCGTCTTGCCACATGTCAACACTGGGTCTGACTGAGCGCCTCCAGGAGAGAGGCCCAAGCAAGACACGTCCCGAGGAGCGTCTTGACACATGTCAACACTGGGTCTGACTGAGGGCCTCCATGAGAGAAGCCCAAGCAAGACGCGCCCCGAGGAGATTCTTGCCACATGTCAACACTGGGTCTGACAGAGGGCATCCAGGAGAGAGGCCCAAGCAATACGCGCCCCGAGGAGCTTCTTGCCACATGTCAACAATTGGTCTGACTGAGGGCCTCCAGGAGAGAAGCCAAAGCAAGACGCCCCCCGAGGAGCTTCTTTCCACATGTCAACAATGGGCCTTACTGAGGGCCTCCATGAGAGAAGCCCAAGCAAGACGCGCCCCGAGGAGTGTCTTGCCACATGTCAACACTGTGTCTGACTGAGCGCCTCCAGGAGAGAGGCCCAAGCAGGACGCGCCCCGAGGAGCGTCTTGCCACGTGTCAACACTGGGTCTGACTGAGCTCCTCCAGGAGAGAGGCCCAAGCAAGACGCGCCCAGAGGAGCGTCTTGCCACGTGTCACCACTGGGTCTGATTGAGCACCTCCAGGAGAGAGGCCCCAGCAAGACGCGCCCGGAGGAGCCTCTTGACACATGTCTCCTCTGGGTCTGACTGAGCGCCTCCAGGAGAGAGGCCCAAGCAAGACGTGCCCCGAGGAGCATCTTGCCACATGTCAACACTGGGTCTGACTGAGTGCCTCCATGAGAGAAGCCCCAGCAAGACGCGCCCCGAGGAGCGTCTTGCCACATGTCAACACTGGGTCTGACTGAGCACCTCCAGGAGAGAGGCCCAAGCAAGACGCGCCCCGAGGAGCGTCTTGCCACATGTCACTACTTGGTCTGACTGAGCGCCTCCAGGAGAGAGGTCCAAGCAAGACGTTTCCCGAGGAGCGTCTTGCCACATGTCAACAATGGGTCTGACTGAGGGCCTCCAGGAGAGAAGCCCAAGCAAGAAGCGCCCCGAGGAGCGTCTTGCCACATGTCAACACTGGGTCTGACTGAGCGCCTCCAGGAGAGAGGCCCAAGCAAGACACGTCCCGAGGAGCGTCTTGACACATGTCAACACTGGGTCTGACTGAGGGCCTCCATGAGAGAAGCCCAAGCAAGACGCGCCCCGAGGAGATTCTTGCCACATGTCAACACTGGGTCTGACAGAGGGCATCCAGGAGAGAGGCCCAAGCAATACGCGCCCCGAGGAGCTTCTTGCCACATGTCAACAATGGGTCTGACTGAGCGCCTCCAGGAGAGAGGCCCAAGCAAGACACGCCGCGAGGAGCGTCTTGACACATGTTAACACTGGGTCTGACTGAGGGCCTCCATGTGAGAAGCCCAAGCAAGACGCGCCCCGAGGAGAGTCTTGCCACATGTCAACACTGGGTCTGACAGAGGGCATCCAGGAGAGAGGCCCAAGCAATACGCGCCCCGAGGAGCGTCTTGCCACATGTCAACACTGGGTCTGACTGAGTGCCTCCATGAGAGAAGCCCCAGCAAGACGCGCCCCGAGGAGCGTCTTGTCACATGTCACTACTCGGTCTGACTGAGCGCCTCCAGGAGAGAGGCCCAAGCAAGACGTGCCCCGAGGAGCGTCTTGCCACGTGTCACCACTGGGTCTGACTGAGCTCCTCCAGGAGAGAGGCCCAAGCAAGACGCGCCCCGAGGAGCGTCTTGCCACGTGTCACCACTGGGTCTGATTGAGCACCTCCAGGAGAGAGGCCCCAGCAAGACGCGCCGCGAGGAGCATCTTGCCTTATGTCAGCACTCGGTCTGACTGAGCGCCTCCAGGAGAGAGGCCCAAGCAAGACCTGCCTCGAGGAGCGTCTTGCCACATGTCACTACTCAGTCTAACTGAGCGCCTCTCGGAGAGAGGTCCAAGCAAGACACGCCCCGAGGAGCGTCTTGCCACATGTCACTACTCGGTCTGACTGAGCGCCTCCAGGAGGGAGGTCCAAGCAAGACGCGCCCCGAGGAGAGTCTTGCCACATGTCACTACTCGGTCTGACTGAGCGCCTCCAGGAGAGAGGCCCAAGCAAGACGTGCCCCGAGGAGCGTCTTGCCACATGTCAACAATGGGTCTGACTGAGGGCCTCCAGGAGAGAAGCCCAAGCAAGAAGAGCCCCGAGGAGCGTCTTGCCACTTGTCAACACTGGGTCTGACTGAGCGCCTCCAGGAGAGAGGCCCAAGCAAGACACGCCCCGAGGAGCATCTTGACACATGTTAACACTGGGTTTGACTGAGGGCCTCCATGTGAGAAGCCCAAGCAAGACGCGTCCCGAGGAGAGTCTTGCCACATGTCAACACTGGGTCTGACAGAGGGCATCCAGGAGAGAGGCCCAAGCAATACGCGCCCCGAGGAGCGTCTTGCCACATGTCAACAATGGGGCTGACTGAGGGCCTCCAGGAGAGAAGCCCAAGGAAGACGCGCCCCGAGGAGCTTCTTGCCACATGTCAGCACTCGGTCTGACTGAGCGCCTCCAGGAGAGAGGCCAAAGCAAGATGCGCCCCGAGGAGCGTCTTGACACATGTCAACACTGGGTCTGACTGAGCGCCTCCAGGAGAGAGGTCCAAGCAACACGCTCCCCGAGGAGCATCTTGCCACATGTCAACACTGGGTCTGACTGAGTGCCTCCATGAGATAAGCCCCAGCAAGATGCGCCCCGAGGAGCGTCTTGTCACATGTCACTACTCGGTCTGACTGAGCGCCTTCAGGAGAGAGGCCCAAGCAAGACGTGCCCCGAGGAGCGTCTTGCCACATGTCAACAATGGGTCTGACTGAGGGCCTCCAAGAGAGAAGCCCAAGCAAGAAGCGCCTCGAGGAGCGTCTTGCCACATGTCAACACTGGGTCTGACTGAGCGCCTCCAGGAGAGAGGCCCAAGCAAGACACGCCGCGAGGAGCGTCTTGACACATGTTAACACTGGGTCTGACTGAGGGCCTCCATGTGAGAAGCCCAAGCAAGACACGCCCCGAGGAGAGTCTTGCCACATGTCAACACTGGGTCTGACAGAGGGCATCCAGGAGAGAGGCCCAAGCAATACGCGCCCCGAGGAGCGTCTTGCCACATGTCAACACTGGGTCTGACTGAGTGCCTCCATGAGAGAAGCCCCAGCAAGACGCGCCCCGAGGAGCGTCTTGTCACATGTCACTACTCGGTCTGACTGAGCGCCTCCAGGAGAGAGGCCCAAGCAAGACGTGCCCCGAGGAGCGTCTTGCCACGTGTCACCACTGGGTCTGACTGAGCTCCTCCAGGAGAGAGGCCCAAGCAAGACGCGCCCCGAGTAGCGTCTTGCCACGTGTCACCACTGGGTCTGATTGAGCACCTCCAGGAGAGAGGCCCCAGCAAGACGCGCCGCGAGGAGCATCTTGCCTTATGTCAGCACTCGGTCTGACTGAGCGCCTCCAGGAGAGAGGCCCAAGCAAGACCTGCCTCGAGGAGCGTCTTGCCACATGTCACTACTCAGTCTAACTGAGCGCCTCTCGGAGAGAGGTCCAAGCAAGACACGCCCCGAGGAGCGTCTTGCCACATGTCACTACTCGGTCTGACTGAGCGCCTCCAGGAGGGAGGTCCAAGCAAGACGCGCCCCGAGGAGCGTCTTGCCACATGTCACTACTCGGTCTGACTGAGCGCCTCCAGGAGAGAGGCCCAAGCAAGACGTGCCCCGAGGAGCGTTTTGCCACATGTCAACAATGGGTCTGACTGAGGGCCTCCAGGAGAGAAGCCCAAGCAAGACGCGCCCCGAGGAGCGTCTTGCCACATGTCAACACTGGGTCTGACTGAGGGCCCCCAGGAGAGAGGCCCAAATAAGACGCGCCCCGAGGAGCGTCTTGCCACATGTCAACACTGGGTCTGACTGAGGGCCTCCAGGAGAGAAGCCCAAGCAAGATGCGCCCCGAGGAGCGTCTTGCCACTTGTCAGCACTCGGTCTGACTGAGCGCCTCCAGGAGAGAGGCGCAAGCAAGACGCGCCCCGAGGAGCGTCTTGCCACATGTCAACACTGGGTCTGACTGAGCGCCTCCAGGAGAGAGGCCCAAGCAAGACGCGCCCGGAGGAGCGTCTTGCCACATGTCAGCACTCGGTCTGACTTAGCGCCTCCAGGAGAGAGGCCCAAGCAAGACGCGCCCCGAGGAGCGTCTTGACACATGTCTCCTCTGGGTCTGACTGAGCGCCTCCAGGAGAGAGGCCCAAGCAAGACGTGCCCCGAGGAGCATCTTGCCACATGTCAACACTGGGTCTGACTGAGTGCCTCCATGAGAGAAGCCCCAGCAAGACGCGCCCCGAGGAGCGTCTTGCCACATGTCAACACTGGGTCTGACTGAGCACCTCCAGGAGAGAGGCCCAAGCAAGACGCGCCCCGAGGAGCGTCTTGCCACATGTCACTACTTGGTCTGACTGAGCGCCTCCAGGAGAGAGGTCCAAGCAAGACGTGCCCCGAGGAGCGTCTTGCCACATGTCAACAATGGGTCTGACTGAGGGCCTCCAGGAGAGAAGCCCAAGCAAGAAGCGCCCCGAGGAGCGTCTTGCCACATGTCAACACTGGGTCTGACTGAGCGCCTCCAGGAGAGAGGCCCAAGCAAGACACGTCCCGAGGAGCGTCTTGACACATGTCAACACTGGGTCTGACTGAGGGCCTCCATGAGAGAAGCCCAAGCAAGACGCGCCCCGAGGAGATTCTTGCCACATGTCAACACTGGGTCTGACAGAGGGCATCCAGGAGAGAGGCCCAAGCAATACGCGCCCCGAGGAGCTTCTTGCCACATGTCAACAATGGGTCTGACTGAGCGCCTCCAGGAGAGAGGCCCAAGCAAGACACGCCGCGAGGAGCGTCTTGACACATGTTAACACTGGGTCTGACTGAGGGCCTCCATGTGAGAAGCCCAAGCAAGACGCGCCCCGAGGAGAGTCTTGCCACATGTCAACACTGGGTCTGACAGAGGGCATCCAGGAGAGAGGCCCAAGCAATACGCGCCCCGAGGAGCGTCTTGCCACATGTCAACACTGGGTCTGACTGAGTGCCTCCATGAGAGAAGCCCCAGCAAGACGCGCCCCGAGGAGCGTCTTGTCACATGTCACTACTCGGTCTGACTGAGCGCCTCCAGGAGAGAGGCCCAAGCAAGACGTGCCCCGAGGAGCGTCTTGCCACGTGTCACCACTGGGTCTGACTGAGCTCCTCCAGGAGAGAGGCCCAAGCAAGACGCGCCCCGAGGAGCGTCTTGCCACGTGTCACCACTGGGTCTGATTGAGCACCTCCAGGAGAGAGGCCCCAGCAAGACACGCCCCGAGGAGCGTCTTGCCACATGTCACTACTCGGTCTGACTGAGCGCCTCCAGGAGGGAGGTCCAAGCAAGACGCGCCCCGAGGAGAGTCTTGCCACATGTCACTACTCGGTCTGACTGAGCGCCTCCAGGAGAGAGGCCCAAGCAAGACGTGCCCCGAGGAGCGTTTTGCCACATGTCAACAATGGGTCTGACTGAGGGCCTCCAGGAGAGAAGCCCAAGCAAGACGCGCCCCGAGGAGCGTCTTGCCACATGTCAACACTGGGTCTGACTGAGGGCCCCCAGGAGAGAGGCCCAAATAAGACGCGCCCCGAGGAGCGTCTTGCCACATGTCAACACTGGGTCTGACTGAGGGCCTCCAGGAGAGAAGCCCAAGCAAGATGCGCCCCGAGGAGCGTCTTGCCACTTGTCAGCACTCGGTCTGACTGAGCGCCTCCAGGAGAGAGGCGCAAGCAAGACGCGCCCCGAGGAGCGTCTTGCCACATGTCAACACTGGGTCTGACTGAGCGCCTCCAGGAGAGAGGCCCAAGCAAGACGCGCCCCGAGGAGCGTCTTGCCACATGTGAACACTGGGTCTGACTGAGCGCCTCCAGGAGAGAGGCCCAAGCAAGACGCGCCCGGAGGAGCGTCTTGCCACATGTCAGCACTCGGTCTGACTTAGCGCCTCCAGGAGAGAGGCCCAAGCAAGACGCGCCCCGAGGAGCGTCTTGACACATGTCTCCTCTGGGTCTGACTGAGCGCCTCCAGGAGAGAGGCCCAAGCAAGACGTGCCCCGAGGAGCATCTTGCCACATGTCAACACTGGGTCTGACTGAGTGCCTCCATGAGAGAGGTCCAAGCAAGACGTGCCCCGAGGAGCGTCTTGCCACATGTCAACAATGGGTCTGACTGAGGGCCTCCAGGAGAGAAGCCCAAGCAAGAAGCGCCCCGAGGAGCGTCTTGCCACATGTCAACACTGGGTCTGACTGAGCGCCTCCAGGAGAGAGGCCCAAGCAAGACACGTCCCGAGGAGCGTCTTGACACATGTCAACACTGGGTCTGACTGAGGGCCTCCATGAGAGAAGCCCAAGCAAGACGCGCCCCGAGGAGATTCTTGCCACATGTCAACACTGGGTCTGACAGAGGGCATCCAGGAGAGAGGCCCAAGCAATACGCGCCCCGAGGAGCTTCTTGCCACATGTCAACAATTGGTCTGACTGAGGGCCTCCAGGAGAGAAGCCAAAGCAAGACGCCCCCCGAGGAGCTTCTTTCCACATGTCAACAATGGGTCTTACTGAGGGCCTCCATGAGAGAAGCCCAAGCAAGACGCGCCCCGAGGAGTGTCTTGCCACATGTCAACACTGTGTCTGACTGAGCGCCTCCAGGAGAGAGGCCCAAGCAGGACGCGCCCCGAGGAGCGTCTTGCCACGTGTCAACACTGGGTCTGACTGAGCTCCTCCAGGAGAGAGGCCCAAGCAAGACGCGCCCAGAGGAGCGTCTTGCCACGTGTCACCACTGGGTCTGATTGAGCACCTCCAGGAGAGAGGCCCCAGCAAGACGCGCCCGGAGGAGCCTCTTGACACATGTCTCCTCTGGGTCTGACTGAGCGCCTCCAGGAGAGAGGCCCAAGCAAGACGTGCCCCGAGGAGCATCTTGCCACATGTCAACACTGGGTCTGACTGAGTGCCTCCATGAGAGAAGCCCCAGCAAGACGCGCCCCGAGGAGCGTCTTGCCACATGTCAACACTGGGTCTGACTGAGCACCTCCAGGAGAGAGGCCCAAGCAAGACGCGCCCCGAGGAGCGTCTTGCCACATGTCACTACTTGGTCTGACTGAGCGCCTCCAGGAGAGAGGTCCAAGCAAGACGTTTCCCGAGGAGCGTCTTGCCACATGTCAACAATGGGTCTGACTGAGGGCCTCCAGGAGAGAAGCCCAAGCAAGAAGCGCCCCGAGGAGCGTCTTGCCACATGTCAACACTGGGTCTGACTGAGCGCCTCCAGGAGAGAGGCCCAAGCAAGACACGTCCCGAGGAGCGTCTTGACACATGTCAACACTGGGTCTGACTGAGGGCCTCCATGAGAGAAGCCCAAGCAAGACGCGCCCCGAGGAGATTCTTGCCACATGTCAACACTGGGTCTGACAGAGGGCATCCAGGAGAGAGGCCCAAGCAATACGCGCCCCGAGGAGCTTCTTGCCACATGTCAACAATGGGTCTGACTGAGCGCCTCCAGGAGAGAGGCCCAAGCAAGACACGCCGCGAGGAGCGTCTTGACACATGTTAACACTGGGTCTGACTGAGGGCCTCCATGTGAGAAGCCCAAGCAAGACGCGCCCCGAGGAGAGTCTTGCCACATGTCAACACTGGGTCTGACAGAGGGCATCCAGGAGAGAGGCCCAAGCAATACGCGCCCCGAGGAGCGTCTTGCCACATGTCAACACTGGGTCTGACTGAGTGCCTCCATGAGAGAAGCCCCAGCAAGACGCGCCCCGAGGAGCGTCTTGTCACATGTCACTACTCGGTCTGACTGAGCGCCTCCAGGAGAGAGGCCCAAGCAAGACGTGCCCCGAGGAGCGTCTTGCCACGTGTCACCACTGGGTCTGACTGAGCTCCTCCAGGAGAGAGGCCCAAGCAAGACGCGCCCCGAGGAGCGTCTTGCCACGTGTCACCACTGGGTCTGATTGAGCACCTCCAGGAGAGAGGCCCCAGCAAGACGCGCCGCGAGGAGCATCTTGCCTTATGTCAGCACTCGGTCTGACTGAGCGCCTCCAGGAGAGAGGCCCAAGCAAGACCTGCCTCGAGGAGCGTCTTGCCACATGTCACTACTCTGTCTAACTGAGCGCCTCTCGGAGAGAGGTCCAAGCAAGACACGCCCCGAGGAGCGTCTTGCCACATGTCACTACTCGGTCTGACTGAGCGCCTCCAGGAGGGAGGTCCAAGCAAGACGCGCCCCGAGGAGAGTCTTGCCACATGTCACTACTCGGTCTGACTGAGCGCCTCCAGGAGAGAGGCCCAAGCAAGACGTGCCCCGAGGAGCGTTTTGCCACATGTCAACAATGGGTCTGACTGAGGGCCTCCAGGAGAGAAGCCCAAGCAAGACGCGCCCCGAGGAGCGTCTTGCCACATGTCAACACTGGGTCTGACTGAGGGCCCCCAGGAGAGAGGCCCAATTAAGACGCGCCCCGAGGAGCGTCTTGCCACATGTCAACACTGGGTCTGACTGAGGGCCTCCAGGAGAGAAGCCCAAGCAAGATGCGCCCCGAGGAGCGTCTTGCCACTTGTCAGCACTCGGTCTGACTGAGCGCCTCCAGGAGAGAGGCGCAAGCAAGACGCGCCCCGAGGAGCGTCTTGCCACATGTCAACACTGGGTCTGACTGAGCGCCTCCAGGAGAGAGGCCCAAGCAAGACGCGCCCCGAGGAGCGTCTTGCCACATGTGAACACTGGGTCTGACTGAGCGCCTCCAGGAGAGAGGCCCAAGCAAGACGCGCCCGGAGGAGCGTCTTGCCACATGTCAGCACTCGGTCTGACTTAGCGCCTCCAGGAGAGAGGCCCAAGCAAGACGCGCCCCGAGGAGCGTCTTGACACATGTCTCCTCTGGGTCTGACTGAGCGCCTCCAGGAGAGAGGCCCAAGCAAGACGTGCCCCGAGGAGCATCTTGCCACATGTCAACACTGGGTCTGACTGAGTGCCTCCATGAGAGAGGTCCAAGCAAGACGTGCCCCGAGGAGCGTCTTGCCACATGTCAACAATGGGTCTGACTGAGGGCCTCCAGGAGAGAAGCCCAAGCAAGAAGCGCCCCGAGGAGCGTCTTGCCACATGTCAACACTGGGTCTGACTGAGCGCCTCCAGGAGAGAGGCCCAAGCAAGACACGTCCCGAGGAGCGTCTTGACACATGTCAACACTGGGTCTGACTGAGGGCCTCCATGAGAGAAGCCCAAGCAAGACGCGCCCCGAGGAGATTCTTGCCACATGTCAACACTGGGTCTGACAGAGGGCATCCAGGAGAGAGGCCCAAGCAATACGCGCCCCGAGGAGCTTCTTGCCACATGTCAACAATGGGTCTGACTGAGGGCCTCCAGGAGAGAAGCCAAAGCAAGACGCCCCCCGAGGAGCTTCTTTCCACATGTCAACAATGGGTCTTACTGAGGGCCTCCATGAGAGAAGCCCAAGCAAGACGCGCCCCGAGGAGTGTCTTGCCACATGTCAACACTGTGTCTGACTGAGCGCCTCCAGGAGAGAGGCCCAAGCAGGACGCGCCCCGAGGAGCGTCTTGCCACGTGTCAACACTGGGTCTGACTGAGCTCCTCCAGGAGAGAGGCCCAAGCAAGACGCGCCCATAGGAGCGTCTTGCCACGTGTCACCACTGGGTCTGATTGAGCACCTCCAGGAGAGAGGCCCCAGCAAGACGCGCCCGGAGGAGCCTCTTGCCTTATGTCAGCACACGGTCTGACTGAGCGCCTCCAGGAGAGAGGCCCAAGCAAGACGCGACCCGAGGAGCGTCTTGCAAAATGTCACTACTCGGTCTGACTGAGCGCCTCCAGGAGGGAGGTCCAAGCAAGACGCGCCCCGAGGAGCGTCTTGCCACATGTCACTACTCGGTCTGACTGAGCGCCTCCAGGAGAGAGGCCCAAGCAAGACGTGCCCCGAGGAGCGTCTTGCCACATGTCAACAATGGGTCTGACTGAGGGCCTCCAGGAGAGAAGCCCAAGCAAGACACGCCCCGAGGAGCGTCTTGACACATGTCAACACTGGGTCGGACTGAGGGCCTCCATGAGAGAAGCCCAAGAAAGATGCGCCCCGAGGAGAGTCTTGCCACATGTCAACCCTCGGTCTGACAGAGGGCATTCAGGAGAGAGGCCCAAGCAATACGCGCCCCGAGGAACGTCTTTCCACGTGTCACCACTGGGTCTGACTGAGCGCCTCCAGGAGAGAGGCCCAAGCAAGACGCGTCCCGAGGAGCGTCTTGCCACATGTCAACACTGGGTCTGACTGAGCGCCTCCAGGAGAGAGGCCCAAGCAAGACGCGCCCCGAGGAGCGTCTTGCCACATGTCAACACTGGGTCTGACTGAGCGCCTCCAGGAGAGAGGCCCAAGCAAGACGCGGCCCGAGGAGCGTCTTGCCACATGTCAACAATGGGTCTGACTGAGGGCCTCCAGGAGAGAGGCCCAAGCAAGATGCGCCCGGAGGAGCGTCTTGCCACATGTCAACACTGGGTCTGACAGAGGGCCTCCAGGAGAGAGGCCCAAGCAAGACGCGCCCCGAGGAGCGTATTGCCACATGTCACCTCTGGTTCTGACTGAGCGCCTCCAGGAGAGAGGCCCAAGCAAGACGCGCCCCGAGGAGCGTCTTGCCACATGTAAACAATGGGTCTGACTGAGGGCCTCCAGGAGAGAAGCCCAAGCAAGACGCGCCCCGAGGAGCGTCTTGACACATGTCAACACTGGGTCTGACAGAGGGCCTCCACGAGAGAGGCCCAAGAAAGACGCGCCCCGAGGAGTGTCATGCCACATGTCACCACTGGGTCTGACTGAGCGCCACCAGGAGAGAGGCCCAAGCAAGACGTGCCCCGAGGAGCGTCAAGCCACATGTCACTACTCAGTCTGACTGAGCGCCTCCAGGAGAGAGGCCCAAGCAAGACGCGCCCCGAGGAGCGTCTTGCCACATGTCAGCACTGGGTCTGACTGAGCGCCTCCAGGAGAGAGGCCCCAGCAAGACGCGCCCCGAGGAGCGTCTTGCCTTATGTCAGCACTCGGTCTGACTGAGCGCCTCCAGGAGAGAGGCCCAAGCAAGACGCGCCCCGAGGAGCGTCTTGCCACATGTCAACAATGGGTCTGACTGAGGGCCTCCAGGAGAGAGGCCCAAGCAACATGCACCCGGAGGAGCGTCTTGCCACATGTCAACACTGGGTCTGACAGAGGGCCTCCAGGAGAGAGGCCCAAGCAAGACGCGCCCCGAGGAGCGTCTTGCCACATGTCACCTCTGGTTCTGACTGAGCGCCTCCAGGAGAGAGGCCCAAGCAAGACGCGCCCTGAGGAGCGTCTTGTCACATGTCAACACTGGGTCTTTCTGAGCGCCTCCAGGAGAGAAGCCCAAGCAAGACGCGCCCCGAGGAGCGTCTTGCCACATGTCAGCACTCGGTCTGACTGAGCGCCTCCAGGAGAGAGGCCCAAGCAAGACGGGCCCCGAGGAGCGTCTTGCCACATGTCAACAATGGGTCTGACTGAGGGCCTCCAGGAGAGAAGCCCAAGCAACACACGGCCCGAGGAGCGTCTTGCCACATGTCAGCACTCGGTCTGACTGAGCGCCTCCAGGAGAGAGGCCCAAGCAAGAAGCGCCCCGAGGAGCGTCTTGCCACATGTCAACAATGGGTCTGACTGATGGCCTCCAGGAGAGAAGCCCAAGCAAGATGCGCCCGTTGGAGCGTCTTGACACATGTCAACACTGGGTCTGACAGAGGGCCTCCAGGAGAGAGGCCGAAGCAAGACGCGCCCCGAGGAGTGTCTTGCCACATTTCACCACTTGGTCTGACTGAGGGCCTCCAGGAGAGAAGCCCAAGCAACACGCGGCCCAAGGAGCGTCTTGCCACATGTCAGCACTCGGTCTGACTGAGCGCCTCCAGGAGAGAGGCCCAAGCAAGACGCGCCCCGAGGAGCGTCTTGCCACATGTCAACACTGGGTCTGACTGAGTGCCTCTATGAGAGAAGCCCCAGCAAGACGCGCCCCGAGGAGCGTCTTGTCACATGTCACTACTCGGTCTGACTGAGCGCCTCCAGGAGAGAGGCCCAAGCAAGACGTGTCCCGAGGAGCGTCTTGCCACATGTCAACAATGGGTCTGACTGAGGGCCTCCAGGAGAGAAGCCCAAGCAAGAAGCGCCCCGAGGAGCGTCTTGCCACATGTCAACACTGGGTCTGACTGAGCGCCTCCAGGAGAGAGGCCCAAGCAAGACACGCCCCGAGGAGCGTCTTGCCACATGTAAACAATGGGTCTGACTGAGGGCCTCCAGGAGAGAAGCCCAAGGAAGACGCGCCCCGAGGAGCTTCTTGCCATATGTCAGCACTCGGTCTGACTGAGCGCCTCCAGGAGAGAGGCCAAAGCAAGATGCGCCCCGAGGAGCGTCTTGACACGTGTCAACACTGGGTCTGACTGAGCTCCTCCAGGAGAGAGGCCCAAGCAAGATGCGCCCCTAGGAGCGTCATGCCACGTGTCAACACTGGGTCTTACTTAGCGCCTCCAGGAGAGAGGCCCAAGCAAGATGCGCCCCGAGGAGCGTCTTGCCACGTGTCACCACTGGGTCTGACTGAGCTCCTCCAGGAGAGAGGCCCAAGCAAGACTCGCCCCGAGGAGCGTCTTGCCCCGTGTCACCACTGGGTCTGATTGAGAACCTCCAGGAGAGAGGCCCCAGCAAGACGCGCCGCGAGGAGCATCTTGCCTTATGTCAGCACTCGGTCTGACTGAGCGCCTCCAGGAGAGAGGCCCAAGCAAGACCTGCCCCGAGGAGCGTCTTGCAACATGTCACTACTCGGTCTAACTGAGCGCCTCCAGGAGAGAGGTCCAAGCAAGACACGCCCCGAGGAGCGTCTTGCCACATGTCACTACTCAGTCTGACTGAGCGCCTCCAGGAGGGAGGTCCAAGCAAGACGCGCCCCGAGGAGTGTCTTGCCACATGTCAACACTGGGTCTGACTGAGCGCCTCCAGGAGAGAGGCCCGAGGAGCGTCTTGCCACATGTCACCTCTGGGTCTGACTGAGCGCCTCCAGGAGAGAGACGCAAGCAAGAAAAGCCCGAGGAGCGTCTTGACACATGTCAACACTGGGTCTGACTGAGCGCCTCCAGGAGAGAGGCCCCAGCAAGACGCGCCCCGAGGAGCGTCTTGCCACATGTCAGCACTCGGTCTGACTGAGCGCCTCCAGGAGAGAGGCCCAAGCAAGAAGCGCCCCGAGGAGCGTCTTGCCACATGTCAACAATGGGTCTGACTGAGGGCCTCCAGGAGAGAAGCCCAAGCAAGACGCGCCCGGAGGAGCGTCTTGCCACATGTCAACACTAGGTCTAATTGAGCGCCTCCAGGACAGAGGCCCAAGCAAGACGCGCCCCGAGGAGCGTCTTGCCATATGTCACTACTCGGTCTGACTCAGCGCCTCCAGGAGAGAGGCCCAAGCAAGACGTGTCCCGAGGAGCGTCTTGCCACATGTCAACAATGGATCTGACTGAGGGCCTCCAGGAGAGAAGCCCAAGCAAGAAGCGCCCCGAGGAGCGTCTTGCCACATGTCAACACTGGGTCTGACTGAGCGCCTCCAGGAGAGAGGCCCAAGCAAGACACGCCCCGAGGAGCGTCTTGACACATGTCAACACTGGGTCTGACTGAGGGCCTCCATGAGAGAAGCCCAAGCAAGACGCGCCCCGAGGAGAGTCTTGCCACATGTCAACACTGGGTCTGACAGAGGGCATCCAGGAGAGAGGCCCAAGCAATACGTGCCCCGAGGAGCGTCTTGCCACATGTCAACAATGGGTCTGACTGAGGGCCTCCAGGAGAGAAGCCAAAGCAAGACGCTCCCCGAGGAGCGTCTTGCCACATGTCAACAATGGGTCTGACTGAGGGCCTCCAGGAGAGAAGCCCAAGCAAGACGCGCCCCGAGGAGCGTCTTGCCACATGTCAGCACTCGGTCTGACTGAGCGCCTCCAGGAGAGAGGCCCAAGCAAGACGCGCCCCGAGGAGCGTCTTGCCACAAGTCAACACTGGGTCTGACTGAGCGCCTCCAGGAGAGAGGCCAAAGCAAGACGCGCCCCGAGGAGAGTCTTGCCACATGTCAGCACTCGGTCTGACTGAGCGCCTCCAGGGGAGAGGCCCAAGCAAGACGCGCCCCGAGGAGCGTCTTGACACATTTCTCCTCTGGGTCTGACTGAGCGCCTCCAGGAGAGAGGCCCAAGCAAGACGGGCCCCGAGGAGCGTCTTGCCACATGTCAACACTGGGTCTGACTGAGCGCCTCCAGGAGAGAGGCCCGAGGAGTGTCTTGACACATGTCACCTCTGGGTCTGACTGAGCGCCTCCAGGAGAGAGGCCCAAGCAAGACGCGCCCCGAGGAGCGTCTTGTCACATGTCAACACTGGGTCTGACTGAGCGCCTCCAGGAGCGAGGCCCAAGCAAGAAACGCCCGAGGAGCGTCTTGACACATGTCAACACTGGGTCTGACTGAGCGCCTCCAGGAGAGAGGTCCAAGCAACACGCTCCCCGAGGAGCGTCTTGCCACATGTCAACACTGGGTCTGACTGAGTGCCTCCATGAGAGAAGCCCCAGCAAGACGCGCCCCGAGGAGCGTCTTGTCACATGTCACTACTCGGTCTGACTGAGCGCCTCCAGGAGAGAGGCCCAAGCAAGACGTGCCCCGAGGAGCGTCTTGCCACATGTCAACAATGGGTCTGACTGAGGGCCTCCAGGAGAGAAGCCCAAGCAAGAAGCGCCCCGAGGAGCGTCTTGCCACATGTCAACACTGGGTCTGACTGAGCGCCTCCAGGAGAGAGGCCCAAGCAAGACACGCCCCGAGGAGCGTCTTGACACATGTTAACACTGGGTCTGACTGAGGGCCTCCATGTGAGAAGCCCAAGCAAGACGCGCCCCGAGGAGAGTCTTGCCACATGTCAACACTGGGTCTGACAGAGGGCATCCAGGAGAGAGGCCCAAGCAATACGCGCCCCGAGGAGCGTCTTGCCACATGTCAACAATGGGTCTGATTGAGGGCCTCCAGGAGAGAAGCCCAAGGAAGACGCGCCCCGAGGAGCTTCTTGCCACATGTCAGCACTCGGTCTGACTGAGCGCCTCCAGGAGAGAGGCCAAAGCAAGATGCGCCCCGAGGAGCGTCTTGACACATGTCAACACTGGGTCTGACAGAGGGCCTCCATGAGAGAGGCCCAAGCAAGACACTCCCCGAGGAGTGTTTTGCCACATGTCAACACTGGGTCTGACTGAGCGCCTCCAGGAGAGAGGCCCAAGCAAGACGCGCCCCGAGGAGCGTCTTGCCACGTGTCAACACTGGGTCTGACTTAGCGCCTCCAGGAGAGAGGCCCAAGCAAGATGCGCCCCGAGGAGCGTCTTGCCACGTGTTACCACTGGGTCTGATTGAGCACCTCCAGGAGAGAGGCCCCAGCAAGACGCGCCGCGAGGAGCATCTTGCCTTATGTCAGCACTCGGTCTGACTGAGCGCCTCCAGGAGAGAGGCCCAAGCAAGACCTGCCCCGAGGAGCGTCTTGCCACATGTCAACAATGGGTCTGACTGAGGGCCTCCAGGAGAGAAGCCCAAGCAAGACACGCCCCGAGGAGCGTCTTGACACATGTCAACACTGGGTCGGACTGAGGGCCTCCATGAGAGAAGCCCAAGAAAGATGCGCCCCGAGGAGAGTCTTGCCACATGTCAACCCTCGGTCTGACAGAGGGCATTCAGGAGAGAGGCCCAAGCAATACGCGCCCCGAGGAACGTCTTTCCACGTGTCACCACTGGGTCTGACTGAGCGCCTCCAGGAGAGAGGCCCAAGCAAGACGCGTCCCGAGGAGCGTCTTGCCACATGTCAACACTGGGTCTGACTGAGCGCCTCCAGGAGAGAGGCCCAAGCAAGACGCGCCCCGAGGAGCGTCTTGCCACATGTCAACACTGGGTCTGACTGAGCGCCTCCAGGAGAGAGGCCCAAGCAAGACGCGGCCCGAGGAGCGTCTTGCCACATGTCAACAATGGGTCTGACTGAGGGCCTCCAGGAGAGAGGCCCAAGCAAGATGCGCCCGGAGGAGCGTCTTGCCACATGTCAACACTGGGTCTGACAGAGGGCCTCCAGGAGAGAGGCCCAAGCAAGACGCGCCCCGAGGAGCGTATTGCCACATGTCACCTCTGGTTCTGACTGAGCGCCTCCAGGAGAGAGGCCCAAGCAAACAGCGCCCCGAGGAGCGTCTTGCCACATGTAAACAATGGGTCTGACTGAGGGCCTCCAGGAGAGAAGCCCAAGCAAGACGCGCCCCGAGGAGCGTCTTGACACATGTCAACACTGGGTCTGACAGAGGGCCTCCACGAGAGAGGCCCAAGAAAGACGCGCCCCGAGGAGTGTCATGCCACATGTCACCACTGGGTCTGACTGAGCGCCACCAGGAGAGAGGCCCAAGCAAGACGTGCCCCGAGGAGCGTCAAGCCACATGTCACTACTCAGTCTGACTGAGCGCCTCCAGGAGAGAGGCCCAAGCAAGACGCGCCCCGAGGAGCGTCTTGCCACATGTCAGCACTGGGTCTGACTGAGCGCCTCCAGGAGAGAGGCCCCAGCAAGACGCGCCCCGAGGAGCGTCTTGCCTTATGTCAGCACTCGGTCTGACTGAGCACCTCCAGGAGAGAGGCCCAAGCAAGACGCGCCCCGAGGAGCGTCTTGCCACATGTCAACAATGGGTCTGACTGAGGGCCTCCAGGAGAGAGGCCCAAGCAACATGCACCCGGAGGAGCGTCTTGCCACATGTCAACACTGGGTCTGACAGAGGGCCTCCAGGAGAGAGGCCCAAGCAAGACGCGCCCCGAGGAGCGTCTTGCCACATGTCACCTCTGGTTCTGACTGAGCGCCTCCAGGAGAGAGGCCCAAGCAAGACGCGCCCTGAGGAGCGTCTTGTCACATGTCAACACTGGGTCTTTCTGAGCGCCTCCAGGAGAGAAGCCCAAGCAAGACGCGCCCCGAGGAGCGTCTTGCCACATGTCAGCACTCGGTCTGACTGAGCGCCTCCAGGAGAGAGGCCCAAGCAAGACGGGCCCCGAGGAGCGTCTTGCCACATGTCAACAATGGGTCTGACTGAGGGCCTCCAGGAGAGAAGCCCAAGCAACACACGGCCCGAGGAGCGTCTTGCCACATGTCAGCACTCGGTCTGACTGAGCGCCTCCAGGAGAGAGGCCCAAGCAAGAAGCGCCCCGAGGAGCGTCTTGCCACATGTCAACAATGGGTCTGACTGATGGCCTCCAGGAGAGAAGCCCAAGCAAGATGCGCCCGTTGGAGCGTCTTGACACATGTCAACACTGGGTCTGACAGAGGGCCTCCAGGAGAGAGGCCGAAGCAAGACGCGCCCCGAGGAGTGTCTTGCCACATTTCACCACTTGGTCTGACTGAGGGCCTCCAGGAGAGAAGCCCAAGCAACACGCGGCCCAAGGAGCGTCTTGCCACATGTTAGCACTCGGTCTGACTGATCGCCTCCAGGAGAGAGGCCCAAGCAAGACGCGCCCCGAGGAGCGTCTTGCCACATGTCAACACTGGGTCTGACTGAGTGCCTCTATGAGAGAAGCCCCAGCAAGACGCGCCCCGAGGAGCGTCTTGTCACATGTCACTACTCGGTCTGACTGAGCGCCTCCAGGAGAGAGGCCCAAGCAAGACGTGTCCCGAGGAGCGTCTTGCCACATGTCAACAATGGGTCTGACTGAGGGCCTCCAGGAGAGAAGCCCAAGCAAGAAGCGCCCCGAGGAGCGTCTTGCCACATGTCAACACTGGGTCTGACTGAGCGCCTCCAGGAGAGAGGCCCAAGCAAGACACGCCCCGAGGAGCGTCTTGCCACATGTCAACAATGGGTCTGATTGAGGGCCTCCAGGAGAGAAGCCCAAGGAAGACGCGCCCCGAGGAGCTTCTTGCCACATGTCAGCACTCGGTCTGACTGAGCGCCTCCAGGAGAGAGGCCAAAGCAAGATGCGCCCCGAGGAGCGTCTTGACACATGTCAACACTGGGTCTGACAGAGGGCCTCCATGAGAGAGGCCCAAGCAAGACACTCCCCGAGGAGTGTTTTGCCACATGTCAACACTGGGTCTGACTGAGCGCCTCCAGGAGAGAGGCCCAAGCAAGACGCGCCCCGAGGAGCGTCTTGCCACGTGTCAACACTGGGTCTGACTTAGCGCCTCCAGGAGAGAGGCCCAAGCAAGATGCGCCCCGAGGAGCGTCTTGCCACGTGTCACCACTGGGTCTGACTGAGCTCCTCCAGGAGAGATGCCCAAGCAAGACGCGCCCCGAGGAGCGTCTTGCCACGTGTTACCACTGGGTCTGATTGAGCACCTCCAGGAGAGAGGCCCCAGCAAGACGCGCCGCGAGGAGCATCTTGCCTTATGTCAGCACTCGGTCTGACTGAGCGCCTCCAGGAGAGAGGCCCAAGCAAGACCTGCCCCGAGGAGCGTCTTGCCACATGTCAACAATGGGTCTGACTGAGGGCCTCCAGGAGAGAAGCCCAAGCAAGACACGCCCCGAGGAGCGTCTTGACACATGTCAACACTGGGTCGGACTGAGGGCCTCCATGAGAGAAGCCCAAGAAAGATGCGCCCCGAGGAGAGTCTTGCCACATGTCAACCCTCGGTCTGACAGAGGGCATTCAGGAGAGAGGCCCAAGCAATACGCGCCCCGAGGAACGTCTTTCCACGTGTCACCACTGGGTCTGACTGAGCGCCTCCAGGAGAGAGGCCCAAGCAAGACGCGTCCCGAGGAGCGTCTTGCCACATGTCAACACTGGGTCTGACTGAGCGCCTCCAGGAGAGAGGCCCAAGCAAGACGCGCCCCGAGGAGCGTCTTGCCACATGTCAACACTGGGTCTGACTGAGCGCCTCCAGGAGAGAGGCCCAAGCAAGACGCGGCCCGAGGAGCGTCTTGCCACATGTCAACAATGGGTCTGACTGAGGGCCTCCAGGAGAGAAGCCCAAGCAAGACGCGCCCCGAGGAGCGTCTTGACACATGTCAACACTGGGTCTGACAGAGGGCCTCCACGAGAGAGGCCCAAGAAAGACGCGCCCCGAGGAGTGTCATGCCACATGTCACCACTGGGTCTGACTGAGCGCCACCAGGAGAGAGGCCCAAGCAAGACGTGCCCCGAGGAGCGTCAAGCCACATGTCACTACTCAGTCTGACTGAGCGCCTCCAGGAGAGAGGCCCAAGCAAGACGCGCCCCGAGGAGCGTCTTGCCACATGTCAGCACTGGGTCTGACTGAGCGCCTCCAGGAGAGAGGCCCCAGCAAGACGCGCCCCGAGGAGCGTCTTGCCTTATGTCAGCACTCGGTCTGACTGAGCACCTCCAGGAGAGAGGCCCAAGCAAGACGCGCCCCGAGGAGCGTCTTGCCACATGTCAACAATGGGTCTGACTGAGGGCCTCCAGGAGAGAGGCCCAAGCAACATGCACCCGGAGGAGCATCTTGCCACATGTCAACACTGGGTCTGACAGAGGGCCTCCAGGAGAGAGGCCCAAGCAAGACGCGCCCCGAGGAGCGTCTTGCCACATGTCACCTCTGGTTCTGACTGAGCGCCTCCAGGAGAGAGGCCCAAGCAAGACGCGCCCTGAGGAGCGTCTTGTCACATGTGAATACTGGGTCTTTCTGAGCGCCTCCAGGAGAGAAGCCCAAGCAAGACGCGCCCCGAGGAGCGTCTTGCCACATGTCAGCACTCGGTCTGACTGAGCGCCTCCAGGAGAGAGGCCCAAGCAAGACGGGCCCCGAGGAGCGTCTTGCCACATGTCAACAATGGGTCTGACTGAGGGCCTCCAGGAGAGAAGCCCAAGCAACACACGGCCCGAGGAGCGTCTTGCCACATGTCAGCACTCGGTCTGACTGAGCGCCTCCAGGAGAGAGGCCCAAGCAAGAAGCGCCCCGAGGAGCGTCTTGCCACATGTCAACAATGGGTCTGACTGATGGCCTCCAGGAGAGAAGCCCAAGCAAGATGCGCCCGTTGGAGCGTCTTGACACATGTCAACACTGGGTCTGACAGAGGGCCTCCAGGAGAGAGGCCGAAGCAAGACGCGCCCCGAGGAGTGTCTTGCCACATTTCACCACTTGGTCTGACTGAGGGCCTCCAGGAGAGAAGCCCAAGCAACACGCGGCCCAAGGAGCGTCTTGCCACATGTCAGCACTCGGTCTGACTGAGCGCCTCCAGGAGAGAGGCCCAAGCAAGACGCGCCCCGAGGAGCGTCTTGCCACATGTCAACACTGGGTCTGACTGAGTGCCTCTATGAGAGAAGCCCCAGCAAGACGCGCCCCGAGGAGCGTCTTGTCACATGTCACTACTCGGTCTGACTGAGCGCCTCCAGGAGAGAGGCCCAAGCAAGACGTGTCCCGAGGAGCGTCTTGCCACATGTCAACAATGGGTCTGACTGAGGGCCTCCAGGAGAGAAGCCCAAGCAAGAAGCGCCCCGAGGAGCGTCTTGCCACATGTCAACACTGGGTCTGACTGAGCGCCTCCAGGAGAGAGGCCCAAGCAAGACACGCCCCGAGGAGCGTCTTGCCACATGTAAACAATGGGTCTGACTGAGGGCCTCCAGGAGAGAAGCCCAAGGAAGACGCGCCCCGAGGAGCTTCTTGCCATATGTCAGCACTCGGTCTGACTGAGCGCCTCCAGGAGAGAGGCCAAAGCAAGATGCGCCCCGAGGAGCGTCTTGACACATGTCAACACTGGGTCTGACTGAGCTCCTCCAGGAGAGAGGCCCAAGCAAGATGCGCCCCTAGGAGCGTCTTGCCACGTGTCAACACTGGGTCTTACTTAGCGCCTCCAGGAGAGAGGCCCAAGCAAGATGCGCCCCGAGGAGCGTCTTGCCACGTGTCACCACTGGGTCTGACTGAGCTCCTCCAGGAGAGAGGCCCAAGCAAGACTCGCCCCGAGGAGCGTCTTGCCCCGTGTCACCACTGGGTCTGATTGAGAACCTCCAGGAGAGAGGCCCCAGCAAGACGCGCCGCGAGGAGCATCTTGCCTTATGTCAGCACTCGGTCTGACTGAGCGCCTCCAGGAGAGAGGCCCAAGCAAGACCTGCCCCGAGGAGCGTCTTGCAACATGTCACTACTCGGTCTAACTGAGCGCCTCCAGGAGGGAGGTCCAAGCAAGACGCGCCCCGAGGAGTGTCTTGCCACATGTCAACACTGGGTCTGACTGAGCGCCTCCAGGAGAGAGGCCCGAGGAGCGTCTTGCCACATGTCACCTCTGGGTCTGACTGAGCGCCTCCAGGAGAGAGACGCAAGCAAGAAAAGCCCGAGGAGCGTCTTGACACATGTCAACACTGGGTCTGACTGAGCGCCTCCAGGAGAGAGGCCCCAGCAAGACGCGCCCCGAGGAGCGTCTTGCCACATGTCAGCACTCGGTCTGACTGAGCGCCTCCAGGAGAGAGGCCCAAGCAAGAAGCGCCCCGAGGAGCGTCTTGCCACATGTCAACAATGGTTCTGACTGAGGGCCTCCAGGAGAGAAGCCCAAGCAAGACGCGCCCCGAGGAGCGTCTTGCCACATGTCAACACTAGGTCTAATTGAGCGCCTCCGGGACAGAGGCCCAAGCAAGACGCGCCCCGAGGAGCGTCTTGCCATATGTCACTACTCGGTCTGACTCAGCGCCTCCAGGAGAGAGGCCCAAGCAAGACGTGTCCCGAGGAGCGTCTTGCCACATGTCAACAATGGATCTGACTGAGGGCCTCCAGGAGAGAAGCCCAAGCAAGAAGCGCCCCGAGGAGCGTCTTGCCACATGTCAACACTGGGTCTGACTGAGCGCCTCCAGGAGAGAGGCCCAAGCAAGACACGCCCCGAGGAGCGTCTTGACACATGTCAACACTGGGTCTGACTGAGGGCCTCCATGAGAGAAGCCCAAGCAAGACGCGCCCCGAGGAGAGTCTTGCCACATGTCAACACTGGGTCTGACAGAGGGCATCCAGGAGAGAGGCCCAAGCAATACGTGCCCCGAGGAGCGTCTTGCCACATGTCACTACTCGGTCTAACTGACCGCCTCCAGGAGAGAGGTCCAAGCAAGACGCGCCCCGAGGAGCGTCTTGCCACATGTCACTACTCGGTCTGACTGAGCGCCTCCAGGAGAGAGGCCCAAGCAAGACGTGCCCCGAGGAGCGTCTTGCCACATGTCAACACTGGGTCTGACTGAGGGCCTCCAGGAGAGAGGCCAAAATAAGACGCTCCCCGAGGAGCGTCTTGCCACATGTCAACAATGGGTCTGACTGAGGGTCTCCAGGAGAGAAGCCCAAGCAAGACGCGCCCCGAGGAGCGTCTTGCCACATGTCAGCACTCGGTCTGACTGAGCGCCTCCAGGAGAGAGGCCCAAGCAAGACGCGCCCCGAGGAGCGTCTTGCCACAAGTCAACACTGGGTCTGACTGAGCGCCTCCAGGAGAGAGGCCAAAGCAAGACGCGCCCCGAGGAGAGTCTTGCCACATGTCAGCACTCGGTCTGACTGAGCGCCTCCAGGGGAGAGGCCCAAGCAAGACGCGCCCCGAGGAGCGTCTTGACACATTTCTCCTCTGGGTCTGACTGAGCGCCTCCAGGAGAGAGGCCCAAGCAAGACGGGCCCCGAGGAGCGTCTTGCCACATGTCAACACTGGGTCTGACTGAGCGCCTCCAGGAGAGAGGCCCGAGGAGTGTCTTGACACATGTCACCTCTGGGTCTGACTGAGCGCCTCCAGGAGAGAGGCCCAAGCAAGACGCGCCCCGAGGAGCGTCTTGTCACATGTCAACACTGGGTCTGACTGAGCGCCTCCAGGAGCGAGGCCCAAGCAAGAAACGCCCGAGGAGCGTCTTGACACATGTCAACACTGGGTCTGACTGAGCGCCTCCAGGAGAGAGGTCCAAGCAACACGCTCCCCGAGGAGCGTCTTGCCACATGTCAACACTGGGTCTGACTGAGTGCCTCCATGAGAGAAGCCCCAGCAAGACGCGCCCCGAGGAGCGTCTTGTCACATGTCACTACTCGGTCTGACTGAGCGCCTCCAGGAGAGAGGCCCAAGCAAGACGTGCCCCGAGGAGCGTCTTGCCACATGTCAACAATGGGTCTGACTGAGGGCCTCCAGGAGAGAAGCCCAAGCAAGAAGCGCCCCGAGGAGCGTCTTGCCACATGTCAACACTGGGTCTGACTGAGCGCCTCCAGGAGAGAGGCCCAAGCAAGACACGCCCCGAGGAGCGTCTTGACACATGTTAACACTGGGTCTGACTGAGGGCCTCCATGTGAGAAGCCCAAGCAAGACGCGCCCCGAGGAGAGTCTTGCCACATGTCAACACTGGGTCTGACAGAGGGCATCCAGGAGAGAGGCCCAAGCAATACGCGCCCCGAGGAGCGTCTTGCCACATGTCAACAATGGGTCTGATTGAGGGCCTCCAGGAGAGAAGCCCAAGGAAGACGCGCCCCGAGGAGCTTCTTGCCACATGTCAGCACTCGGTCTGACTGAGCGCCTCCAGGAGAGAGGCCAAAGCAAGATGCGCCCCGAGGAGCGTCTTGACACATGTCAACACTGGGTCTGACAGAGGGCCTCCATGAGAGAGGCCCAAGCAAGACACTCCCCGAGGAGTGTTTTGCCACATGTCAACACTGGGTCTGACTGAGCGCCTCCAGGAGAGAGGCCCAAGCAAGACGCGCCCCGAGGAGCGTCTTGCCACGTGTCAACACTGGGTCTGACTTAGCGCCTCCAGGAGAGAGGCCCAAGCAAGATGCGCCCCGAGGAGCGTCTTGCCACGTGTCACCACTGGGTCTGACTGAGCTCCTCCAGGAGAGATGCCCAAGCAAGACGCGCCCCGAGGAGCGTCTTGCCACGTGTTACCACTGGGTCTGATTGAGCACCTCCAGGAGAGAGGCCCCAGCAAGACGCGCCGCGAGGAGCATCTTGCCTTATGTCAGCACTCGGTCTGACTGAGCGCCTCCAGGAGAGAGGCCCAAGCAAGACCTGCCCCGAGGAGCGTCTTGCCACATGTCACTACTCGGTCTAACTGAGCGCCTCCCGGAGAGAGGTCCAAGCAAGACACGCCCCGAGGAGCGTCTTGCCACATGTCACTACTCGGTCTGACTGAGCGCCTCCAGGAGGGAGGTCTAAGCAAGACGCGCCCCGAGGAGCGTCTTGCCACATGTCACTACTCGGTCTGACTGAGCGCCTCCAGGAGAGAGGCCCAAGCAAGACGTGCCCCGAGGAGCGTCTTGCCACATGTCAACAATGGGTCTGACAGAGGGCCTCCAGGAGAGAAGCCCAAGCAAGACGTGACCCGAGGAGCGTCTTGCCACATGTCAACACTGGGTCTGACTGAGGGCCCGCAGGAGAGAGGCCCAAATAAGACGCGCCCCGAGGAGCGTCTTGCCACATGTCAACACTGGGTCTGACTGAGGGCCTCCAGGAGAGAGGCCCAAGCAAGACGCGCCCGGAGGAGCGTCTTGCCACATGTCAGCACTCGGTCTGACTGAGCGCCTCCAGGAGAGAGGCCCAAGCAAGACGCGCCCCGAGGAGCGTCTTGACACATGTCTCCTCTGGGTCTGACTGAGCGCCTCCAGGAGAGAGGCCCAAGCAAGACGTGCCCCGAGGAGCATTTTGCCACATGTCAACACTGAGTCTGACTGAGTGCCTCCATGAGAGAAGCCCCAGCAAGACGCGCCCCGAGGAGAGTCTTGCCACATGTCAACACTGGGTCTGACAGAGGGCATCCAGGAGAGAGGCCCGAGCAATACGCGCCCCGAGGAGCGTCTTGCCACATGTCAACAATGGGTCTGACTGAGGGCCTCCAGGAGAGAAGCCAAAGCAAGACGCGCCCCGAGGAGCGTCTTGCCACATGTCACTACTCGGTCTGACTGAGCGCCTCCAGGAGAGAGGCCCAAGCAAGATGCGCCCCGAGGAGCGTCTTGCCACATGTCAACACTGGGTCTGACTGAGGGCCTCCAGGAGAGAGACCCAAATAAGACGCTCCCCGAGGAGCGTCTTGCCACATGTCAACAATGGGTCTGACCGAGGGCCTCCAGGAGAGAAGCCCAAGCAAGACGCGCCCCGAGGAGCGTCTTGCCACATGTCAGCACTCGGTCTGACTGAGCGCCTCCAGGAGAGAGGCCCAAGCAAGACGCGCCCCGAGGAGCGTCTTGCCACAAGTCAACACTGGGTCTGACTGAGCGCCTCCAGGAGAGAGGCCCAAGCAAGACGCACCCCGAGGAGAGTCTTGCCACATGTCAGCACTCGGTCTGACTGAGCGCCTCCAGGGGAGAGGCCCAAGCAAGACGCGCCCCGAGGAGCGTCTTGACACATTTCTCCTCTGGGTCTGACTGAGCGCCTCCAGGAGAGAGGCCCAAGCAAGACGTTCCCCGAGGAGCGTCTTTCCACATGTCAACACTGGGTCTGACTGAGTGCCTCCATGAGAGAAGAACCAGCAAGACGCACCCCGAGGAGCGTCTTGACACATGTCAACACTGGGTCTGACAGAGCACCTCCAGGAGAGAGGCCCAAGCAAGACGCGCCCCGAGGAGCGTCTTGCCACATGTCAACACTGGGTCTGATTGAGCGCCTCCAGGAGAGAGGCCATAGGAGCGTCTTGTCACATGTCAACACTGGGTCTGACTGAGCGCCTCCAGGAGCGAGGCCCAAGCAAGAAACGCCCGAGGAGCGTCTTGACACATGTCAACACTGGGTCTGACTGAGCGCCTCCAGGAGAGAGGTCCAAGCAACACGCTCCCCGAGGAGCGTCTTGCCACATGTCAACACTGGGTCTGACTGAGTGCCTCCATGAGAGAAGCCCCAGCAAGACGCGCCCCGAGGAGCGTCTTGTCACATGTCACTACTCGGTCTGACTGAGCGCCTCCAGGAGAGAGGCCCAAGCAAGACGATCCCCGAGGAGCGTCTTGCCACATGTCAACAATGGGTCTGACTGAGGGCCTCCAGGAGAGAAGCCCAAGCAAGAAGCGCCCCGAGGAGCGTCTTGCCACATGTCAACACTGGGTCTGACTGAGCGCCTCCATGTGAGAAGCCCAAGCAAGACGCGCCCCGAGGAGAGTCTTGCCACATGTCAACACTTGGTCTGACAGAGGGCATCCAGGAGAGAGGCCCAAGCAATACGCGCCCCGAGGAGCGTCTTGCCACATGTCAACAATGGGTCTGATTGAGGGCCTCCAGGAGAGAAGCCCAAGCAGGACACGCCCCGAGGAGCGTCTTGACACATGTTAACACTGGGTCTGACTGAGGGCCTCCATGTGAGAAGCCCAAGCAAGACGCGCCCCGAGGAGAGTCTTGCCACATGTCAACACTTGGTCTGACAGAGGGCATCCAGGAGAGACGCCCAAGCAATACGCGCCCCGAGGAGCGTCTTGCCACATGTCAGCACTCGGTCTGACTGAGCGCCTCCAGGAGAGAGGCCCAAGCAAGACGCGCCCCGAGGAGCGTCTTGACACATGTCTCCTCTGGGTATGACTGAGCGCCTCCAGGAGAGAGGCCCAAGCAAGACGTGCCCCGAGGAGCATTTTGCCACATGTCAACACTGGGTCTGACTGAGTGCCTCCATGAGAGAAGCCCCAGCAAGACGCACCCCGAGGAGAGTCTTGCCACATGTCAACACTGGGTCTGACAGAGGGCATCCAGGAGAGAGGCCCAAGCAATACGCGCCCCGAGGAGCGTCTTGCCACATGTCAACAATGGGTCTGACTGAGGGCCTCCAGGAGAGAAGCCAAAGCAAGACGCGCCCCGAGGAGCGTCTTGCCACATGTCACTACTCGGTCTAACTGAGCGCCTCCAGGAGAGAGGTCCAAGCAAGACGCGCCCCGAGGAGCGTCTTGCCACATGTCACTACTCGGTCTGACTGAGCGCCTCCAGGAGAGAGGCCCAAGCAAGACGCGCCCCGAGGAGCGTCTTGCCACATGTCAACAATGGGTCTGACTGAGGGCCTCCAGGAAAGAAGCCCAAGCAAGACGCGCCCCGAGGAGCGTCTTGCCACATGTCAACACTGGGTCTGACTGAGCGCCTCCAGGAGAGAGGCCATAGGAGCGTCTTGACACATGTCACCTCTGGGTCTGACTGAGCGCCTCCAGGAGAGAGGCCCAAGCAAGACGCGCCCCGAGGAGCGTCTTGTCACATGTCAACACTGGGTCTGACTGAGCGCCTCCAGGAGCGAGGCCCAAGCAAGAAACGCCCGAGGAGCGTCTTGACACATGTCAACACTGGGTCTGACTGAGCGCCTCCAGGAGAGAGGTCCAAGCAACACGCTCCCCGAGGAGCGTCTTGCCACATGTCAACACTGGGTCTGACTGAGTGCCTCCATGAGAGAAGCCCCAGCAAGACGCGCCCCGAGGAGCGTCTTGTCACATGTCACTACTCGGTCTGACTGAGCGCCTCCAGGAGAGAGGCCCAAGCAAGACGATCCCCGAGGAGCGTCTTGCCACATGTCAACAATGGGTCTGACTGAGGGCCTCCAGGAGAGAAGCCCAAGCAAGAAGCGCCCCGAGGAGTGTCTTGCCACATGTCAACACTGGGTCTGACTGAGCGCCTCCAGGAGAGAGGCCCAAGCAAGACACGCCCCGAGGAGCGTCTTGACACATGTTAACACTGGGTCTGACTGAGGGCCTCCATGTGAGAAGCCCAAGCAAGACGCGCCCCGAGGAGAGTCTTGCCACATGTCAACACTTGGTCTGACAGAGGGCATCCAGGAGAGAGGCCCAAGCAATACGCGCCCCGAGGAGCGTCTTGCCACATGTCAACAATGGGTCTGATTGAGGGCCTCCAGGAGAGAAGCCCAAGGAAGACGCGCCCCGAGGAGCTTCTTGCCACATGTCAGCACTCAGTCTGACTGAGCGCCTCCAGGAGAGAGGCCAAAGCAAGATGCGCCCCGAGGAGCGTCTTGACACATGTCAACACTGGGTCTGACAGAGGGCCTCCATGAGAGAGGCCCAAGCAAGACACTCCCCGAGGAGTGTTTTGCCACGTGTCAACACTGGGTCTGACTGAGCGCCTCCAGGAGAGAGGCCCAAGCAAGACGCGCCCGGAGGAGCGTCTTGCCACATGTCAGCACTCGGTCTGACTGAGCGCCTCCAGGAGAGAGGCCCAAGCAAGACGCGCCCCGAGGAGCGTCTTGACACATGTCTCCTCTGGGTCTGACTGAGCGCCTCCAGGAGAGAGGCCCAAGCAAGACGTGCCCCGAGGAGCATTTTGCCAGATGTCAACACTGGGTCTGACTGAGTGCCTCCATGAGAGAAGCCCCAGCAAGACGCACCCCGAGGAGAGTCTTGCCACATGTCAACACTGGGTCTGACAGAGGGCATCCAGGAGAGAGGCCCAAGCAATACGCGCCCCGAGGAGCGTCTTGCCACATGTAAACAATGGGTCTGACTGAGGGCCTCCAGGAGAGAAGCCAAAGCAAGACGCGCCCCGAGGAGCGTCTTGCCACATGTCACTACTCGGTCTAACTGAGCGCCTCCAGGAGAGAGGTCCAAGCAAGACGCGCCCCGAGGAGCGTCTTGCCACATGTCACTACTCGGTCTGACTGAGCGCCTCCAGGAGAGAGGCCCAAGCAAGACGCGCCCCGAGGAGCGTCTTGCCACATGTCAACAATGGGTCTGACTGAGGGCCTCCAGGAAAGAAGCCCAAGCAAGACGCGCCCCGAGGAGCGTCTTGCCACATGTCAGCACTCGGTCTGACTGAGCGCCTCCAGGAGAGAGGCCCAAGCAAGACGCGCCCCGAGGAGCGTCTTGCCACAAGTCAACACTGGGTCTGACTGAGCGCCTCCAGGAGAAAGGCCCAAGCAAGACGCGCCCCGAGGAGAGTCTTGCCACATGTCAGCACTCGGTCTGACTGAGCGCCTCCAGGGGAGAGGCCCAAGCAAGACGCGCCCCGAGGAGCGTCTTGACACATTTCTCCTCTGGGTCTGACTGAGCGCCTCCAGGAGAGAGGCCCAAGCAAGACGTTCCCCGAGGAGCGTCTATCCACATGTCAACACTGGGTCTGACTGAGCACCTCCAGGAGAGAGGCCCAAGCAAGACGCGCCCCGAGGAGCGTCTTGCCACATGTCAACACTGGGTCTGACTGAGCGCCTCCAGGAGAGAGGCCATAGGAGCGTCTTGACACATGTCACCTCTGGGTCTGACTGAGCGCCTCCAGGAGAGAGGCCCAAGCAAGACGCGTCCCGAGGAGCGTCTTGTCACATGTCAACACTGGGTCTGACTGAGCGCCTCCAGGAGCGAGGCCCAAGCAAGAAACGCCCGAGGAGCGTCTTGACACATGTCAACACTGGGTCTGACTGAGCGCCTCCAGGAGAGAGGTCCAAGAAACACGCTCCCCGAGGAGCGTCTTGCCACATGTCAACACTGGGTCTGACTGAGTGCCTCCATGAGAGAAGCCCCAGCAAGACGCGCCCCGAGGAGCGTCTTGTCACATGTCACTACTCGGTCTGACTGAGCGCCTCCAGGAGAGAGGCCCAAGCAAGACGATCCCCGAGGAGCGTCTTGCCACATGTCAACAATGGGTCTGACTGAGGGCCTCCAGGAGAGAAGCCCAAGCAAGAAGCGCCCCGAGGAGTGTCTTGCCACATGTCAACACTGGGTCTGACTGAGCGCCTCCAGGAGAGAGTCCCAAGCAAGACACGCCCCGAGGAGCGTCTTGACACATGTTAACACTGGGTCTGACTGAGGGCCTCCATGTGAGAAGCCCAAGCAAGACGCGCCCCGAGGAGAGTCTTGCCACATGTCAACACTGGGTCTGACTGAGCGCCTCCAGGAGAGAGGCCCAAGCAAGACACGCCCCGAGGAGCGTCTTGACACATGTTAACACTGGGTCTGACTAAGGACCTCCATGTGAGAAGCCCAAGCAAGACGCGCCCCGAGGAGAGTCTTGCCACATGTCAACACTTGGTCTGACAGAGGGCATCCAGGAGAGAGGCCCAAGCAATACGCGCCCCGAGGAGCGTCTTGCCACATGTCAACAATGGGTCTGATTGAGGGCCTCCAGGAGAGAAGCCCAAGGAAGACGCGCCCCGAGGAGCTTCTTGCCACATGTCAGCACTCAGTCTGACTGAGCGCCTCCAGGAGAGAGGCCAAAGCAAGATGCGCCCCGAGGAGCGTCTTGACACATGTCAACACTGGGTCTGACAGAGGGCCTCCATGATAGAGGCCCAAGCAAGACACTCCCCGAGGAGTGTTTTGCCACGTGTCAACACTGGGTCTGACTGAGCGCCTCCAGGAGAGAGGCCCAAGCAAGACGCGCCCGGAGGAGCGTCTTGCCACATGTCAGCACTCGGTCTGACTGAGCGCCTCCAGGAGAGAGGCCCAAGCAAGACGCGCCCCGAGGAGCGTCTTGACCCATGTCTCCTCTGGGTCTGACTGAGCGCCTCCAGGAGAGAGGCCCAAGCAAGACGTGCCCCGAGGAGCATTTTGCCACATGTCAACACTGGGTCTGACTGAGTGCCTCCATGAGAGAAGCCCCAGCAAGACGCACCCCGAGGAGAGTCTTGCCACATGTCAACACTGGGTCTGACAGAGGGCATCCAGGAGAGAGGCCCAAGCAATACGCGCCCCGAGGAGCGTCTTGCCACATGTCAACAATGGGTCTGACTGAGGGCCTCCAGGAGAGAAGCCAAAGCAAGACGCGCCCCGAGGAGCGTCTTGCCACATGTCACTACTCGGTCTAACTGAGCGCCTCCAGGAGAGAGGTCCAAGCAAGACGCGCCCCGAGGAGCGTCTTGCCACATGTCACTACTCGGTCTGACTGAGCGCCTCCAGGAGAGAGGCCCAAGCAAGACGCGCCCCGAGGAGCGTCTTGCCACATGTCAACAATGGGTCTGACTGAGGGCCTCCAGGAAAGAAGCCCAAGCAAGACGCGCCCCGAGGAGCGTCTTGCCACATGTCAGCACTCGGTCTGACTGAGCGCCTCCAGGAGAGAGGCCCAAGCAAGACGCGCCCCGAGGAGCGTCTTGCCACAAGTCAACACTGGGTCTGACTGAGCGCCTCCAGGAGAAAGGCCCAAGCAAGACGCGCCCCGAGGAGAGTCTTGCCACATGTCAGCACTCGGTCTGACTGAGCGCCTCCAGGGGAGAGGCCCAAGCAAGACGCGCCCCGAGGAGCGTCTTGACACATTTCTCCTCTGGGTCTGACTGAGCGCCTCCAGGAGAGAGGCCCAAGCAAGACGTTCCCCGAGGAGCGTCTATCCACATGTCAACACTGGGTCTGACTGAGCACCTCCAGGAGAGAGGCCCAAGCAAGACGCGCCCCGAGGAGCGTCTTGCCACATGTCAACACTGGGTCTGACTGAGCACCTCCAGGAGAGAGGCCATAGGAGCGTCTTGACACATGTCACCTCTGGGTCTGACTGAGCGCCTCCAGGAGAGAGGCCCAAGCAAGACGCGTCCCGAGGAGCGTCTTGTCACATGTCAACACTGGGTCTGACTGAGCGCCTCCAGGAGCGAGGCCCAAGCAAGAAACGCCCGAGGAGCGTCTTGACACATGTCAACACTGGGTCTGACTGAGCGCCTCCAGGAGAGAGGTCCAAGAAACACGCTCCCCGAGGAGCGTCTTGCCACATGTCAACACTGGGTCTGACTGAGTGCCTCCATGAGAGAAGCCCCAGCAAGACGCGCCCCGAGGAGCGTCTTGTCACATGTCACTACTCGGTCTGACTGAGCGCCTCCAGGAGAGAGGCCCAAGCAAGACGATCCCCGAGGAGCGTCTTGCCACATGTCAACAATGGGTCTGACTGAGGGCCTCCAGGAGAGAAGCCCAAGCAAGAAGCGCCCCGAGGAGTGTCTTGCCACATGTCAACACTGGGTCTGACTGAGCGCCTCCAGGAGAGAGTCCCAAGCAAGACACGCCCCGAGGAGCGTCTTGACACATGTTAACACTGGGTCTGACTGAGGGCCTCCATGTGAGAAGCCCAAGCAAGACGCGCCCCGAGGAGAGTCTTGCCACATGTCAACACTGGGTCTGACAGAGGGCATCCAGGAGAGAGGCCCAAGCAATACGCGCCCCGAGGAGCGTCTTGCCACATGTCAACAATGGGTCTGACTGAGGGCCTCCAGGAGAGAAGCCAAAGCAAGACGCGCCCCGAGGAGCGTCTTGCCACATGTCACTACTCGGTCTAACTGAGCGCCTCCAGGAGAGAGGTCCAAGCAAGACGCGCCCCGAGGAGCGTCTTGCCACATGTCACTACTCGGTCTGACTGAGCGCCTCCAGGAGAGAGGCCCAAGCAAGACGCGCCCCGAGGAGCGTCTTGCCACATGTCAACAATGGATCTGACTGAGGGCCTCCAGGAAAGAAGCCCAAGCAAGACGCGCCCCGAGGAGCGTCTTGCCACATGTCAGCACTCGGTCTGACTGAGCGCCTCCAGGAGAGAGGCCCAAGCAAGACGCGCCCCGAGGAGCGTCTTGCCACAAGTCAACACTGGGTCTGACTGAGCGCCTCCAGGAGAAAGGCCCAAGCAAGACGCGCCCCGAGGAGAGTCTTGCCACATGTCAGCACTCGGTCTGACTGAGCGCCTCCAGGGGAGAGGCCCAAGCAAGACGCGCCCCGAGGAGCGTCTTGACACATTTCTCCTCTGGGTCTGACTGAGCGCCTCCAGGAGAGAGGCCCAAGCAAGACGTTCCCCGAGGAGCGTCTATCCACATGTCAACACTGGGTCTGACTGAGCACCTCCAGGAGAGAGGCCCAAGCAAGACGCGCCCCGAGGAGCGTCTTGCCACATGTCAACACTGGGTCTGACTGAGCACCTCCAGGAGAGAGGCCATAGGAGCGTCTTGACACATGTCACCTCTGGGTCTGACTGAGCGCCTCCAGGAGAGAGGCCCAAGCAAGACGCGTCCCGAGGAGCGTCTTGTCACATGTCAACACTGGGTCTGACTGAGCGCCTCCAGGAGCGAGGCCCAAGCAAGAAACGCCCGAGGAGCGTCTTGACACATGTCAACACTGGGTCTGACTGAGCGCCTCCATGAGAGAGGTCCAAGAAACACGCTCCCCGAGGAGCGTCTTGCCACATGTCAACACTGGGTCTGACTGAGTGCCTCCATGAGAGAAGCCCCAGCAAGACGCGCCCCGAGGAGCGTCTTGTCACATGTCACTACTCGGTCTGACTGAGCGCCTCCAGGAGAGAGGCCCAAGCAAGACGATCCCCGAGGAGCGTCTTGCCACATGTCAACAATGGGTCTGACTGAGGGCCTCCAGGAGAGAAGCCCAAGCAAGAAGCGCCCCGAGGAGTGTCTTGCCACATGTCAACACTGGGTCTGACTGAGCGCCTCCAGGAGAGAGTCCCAAGCAAGACACGCCCCGAGGAGCGTCTTGACACATGTTAACACTGGGTCTGACTGAGGGCCTCCATGTGAGAAGCCCAAGCAAGACGCGCCCCGAGGAGAGTCTTGCCACATGTCAACACTTGGTCTGACAGAGGGCATCCAGGAGAGAGGCCCAAGCAATACGCGCCCCGAGGAGCGTCTTGCCACATGTCAACAATGGGTCTGATTGAGGGCCTCCAGGAGAGAAGCCCAAGGAAGACGCGCCCCGAGGAGCTTCTTGCCACATGTCAGCACTCGGTCTGACTGAGCGCCTCCAGGAGAGAGGACAAAGCAAGATGCGCCCCGAGGAGCGTCTTGCCACGTGTCAACACTGGGTCTGACTTAGCGCCTCCAGGAGAGAGGCCCAAGCAAGATGCGCCCCGAGGAGCGTCTTGCCACGTGTCACCACTGGGTCTGACTGAGCTCCTCCAGGAGAGAGGCCCAAGCAAGACGCGCCCCGAGGAGCGTCTTGCCACGTGTTACCACTGGGTCTGATTGAGCACCTCCAGGAGAGAGGCCCCAGCAAGACGCGCCGCGAGGAGCATCTTGCCTTATGTCACTACTCGGTCTAACTGAGCGCCTCCAGGAGAGAGGTCCAAGCAAGACACGCCCCGAGGAGCGTCTTGCCATATGTCACTACTCGGTCTGACTGAGCGCCTCCAGGAGGGAGGTCCAAGCAAGACGCGCCCCGAGGAGCGTCTTGCCACATGTCACTACTCGGTCTGACTGAGCGCCTCCAGGAGAGAGGCCCAAGCAAGACGTGCCCCGAGGAGCGTCTTGCCACATGTCAACAATGGGTCTGACTGAGGGCCTCCAGGAGAGAAGCCCAAGCAAGACGCGCCCCGAGGAGCGTCTTGCCACATGTCAACACTGGGTCTGACTGAGGAACCCCAGGAGAGAGGCCCAAATAAGACGCGCCCCGAGGAGCGTCTTGCCACATGTCAACACTGGGTCTGACTGAGGGCCTCCAGGAGAGAAGCCCAAGCAAGATGCTCCCCGAGGAGTGTCTTGCCACCTGCCAGCACTCGGTCTGACTGAGCGCCTCCAGGAGAGAGGCCCAAGCAAGACGTGCCCCGAGGAGCGTCTTGCCACATGTCACTACTCGGTCTGACTGAGCGCCTCCAGGAGGGAGGTCCAAGCAAGACGCGCCCCGAGGAGCGTCTTGCCACATGTCACTACTCGGTCTGACTGAGCGCCTCCAGGAGAGAGGCCCAAGCAAGACGTGCCCCGAGGAACGTCTTGCCACATGTCAACAATGGGTCTGACTGAGGGCCTCCAGGAGAGAAGCCCAAGCAAGACGAGCCCCGAGGAGCGTCTTGCCACATGTCAACACTGGGTCTGACTGAGGGCCCCAGGAGAGAGGCCCAAGCAAGACGCGCCCCGATGAGCGTCTTGCCACATGTCAACAATGGGTCTTACTGAGGGCCTCCAGGAGAGAAGCCCAAGCAAGACGCGCCCCGAGGAGCTTCTTGCCACATGTCAGCACTCGGTCTGACTGAGCGCCTCCAGGAGAGAGGCCAAAGCAAGACGCGCCCCGAGGAGCGTCTTAAAACATGTCAACACTGGGTCTGACAGAGGGCCTCCATGAGAGAGGCCCAAGCAAGACGCGCCCCGAGGAGTGTCTTGCCACATGTCAACACTGGGTCTGACAGAGGGCCTCCAGGAGAGAGGCCCAAGCAAGACGCGCCCCGAGGATTGTCTTGCCACATGTCACCACTTGGTCTGACTGAGCGCCTCCAGGAGAGAGGCCCAAGCACCACGCGCCCCGAGGAGCGTCAGGCCACATGTCACTACTCAGTCTGACTGAGCGCCTCCAGGAGAGAGGCCCAAGCAAGACGCGCCCCGAGGAGCGTCTTGCCACGTGTCAACACTGGGTCTGATTGAGGGCCTTCTGGAGAGAGGCCCAAGCAAGACGCGCCCCGAGGAGCGTCTTGCCACATGCCAACAATGGTTCTTACTGAGGTCCTCCGGGAGAGAAGCCCAAGCAAGACGCGCCCCGAGGAGCTTCTTGCCACATGTCAGCACTCGGTCTGACTGAGTGCCTCCAGGAGAGAGGCCAAAGCAAGACGCCCCCCGAGGAGCGTCTTGACACATGTCAACACTGGGTCTGACGGAGGGCCTCCATGAGAGAGGCCCAAGCAAGACGCGCCCCGAGGAGTGTCTTGCCAAATGTCAACACTGGGTCTGACTGAGCGCCTCAGGGAGAGAGGTTCAAGCAAGACGCGCCCCGAGGAGCGTCTTGCCACATGTCACTACTCGGTCTGACTGAGCGCCTCAGGGAGAGAGGTCCAAGCAAGACGCGCCCCGAGGAGCGTCTTGCCACATGACACTACTCGGTCTGTTTGAGCACCTCCAGGAGAGAGGCCCAAGCAAGACGTGCCCCGAGGAGCGTCTTGCCACATGTCAAAAATGGGTCTGACTGAGGGTCTCCAGGAGAGAAGCCCAAACAAGACGCGCCCCGAGGAGCGTCTTGCCACATGTCGACACTGGGTCTGACTGAGCGCCTCCAGGAGAGAGGCCCAAGCAAGACACGCCCCGAGGAGCGTCTTGACACATGTCAACACTGGGTCTGACTGAGGGCCTCCATGAGAGAAGCCGAAGCAAGACGCGCCCCGAGGAGAGTCTTGTCACATGTCAACACTCGGTCTGACTAGGGGGCATCCAGGAGAGAGGCCCAAGCAATACGCGCCCCGAGGAGCGTCTTGCCACATGTCACCACTGGGTCTGACTGAGGGCCTCCAGGAGAGAGGCCCAACCAAGACGCGCCCTGAGGAGCGTCTTGCCACATGCCACCACTGGGTCTGACAGAGGGCCTCCAGGAGAGAGGCCCAAGCAAGACGCGCCCCAAGGAGTGTCTTGCCACATGTCACCACTGGGTCTGACTGAGCGCCTCCAGGAGAGAGGCCCAAGCAAGACGCACCCCGAGGAGCGTCTTGCCACATGTCAACACTGGGTCTGAATGAGCGCCTCCAGGAGAGAGGCCCAAGCAAGACGCGCCCCGAGGAGCGTCTTGCCACATATCAACACTGGGTCTGACTGAGCGCCTCCAGGGGAGAGGCCCAAGCAAGACGCGCCCCGAGGAGCGTCTTGCCACATGTCAACAATGGGTCTGACTGAGGGCCTCCAGGAGAGAGGCCCAAACAAGATGCGCCAGGAGGAGCGTCTTGCCACAAGTCAACACTGGGTCTGACAGAGGGCCTCCAGGAGAGAGGCCCAAGCAAGACGCGCCCCGAGGAGCGTCTTGCCACATGTCACCTCTGGTTCTGACTGAGCGCCTCCAGGAGGGAGGCCCAAGCAAGACGCGCCCCAAGGAGCGTCTTGAACATGTCAACACTGGGTCTGTCTGAGCGCCTCCAGGAGAGAAGCCCAAGCAAGACGCGCCCCGAGGAGCGTCTTGCCACATGTGTACAATGGGTCTGACTGAGGGCCTCCAGGAGAGAAGCCCAAGCAAGACGCGCCCCGAGGAGCGTCTTGACCTATGTCAACACTGGGTCTGACAGAGGGCCTCCACGAGAGAGGCCCAAGCAAGACGCGCCCCGAGGAGTGTCATGCCACATGTCACCACTGGGTCTTACTTAGCGCCTCCAGGAGAGAGGCCCAAGCAAGACGTGCCCCGAGGAGCGTCAGGCCACATGTCACTACTCAGTCTGACTGAGCGCCTCCAGGAGAGAGGCCCAAGCAAGACGCGCCCCGAGGAGCGTCTTGCCACATGTCAGCACTGGGTCTGACTGAGCGCCTCCAGGAGAGAGGCCCCAGCAAGACGCGCCCCAAGGAGCGTCTTGCCTTATGTCAGCACTCGGTCTGACTGAGCGCCTCCAGGAGAGAGGCCCAAGCAAGACGCGCCCCGAGGAGCGTCTTGCCACATGTCAACAATGTGTCTGACTGAGGGCCTCCAGGAGAGAGGCCCAAGCAAGATGCGCCCGGAGGAGCGTCTTGCCACATGTCAACACTGGGTCTGACTGAGTGCCTCCATGAGAGAAGCCCCAGCAAGACGCGTCCCGAGGAGCGTCTTGCCACATGTCACTACTCGGTCTGTTTGAGCGCCTCCAGGAGAGAGGCCCAAGCAATACGCGCCCCGAGGAGCGTCTTGCCACATGTCAACAATGGGTCTGATTGAGGGCCTCCAGGAGAGAAGCCCAAGGAAGACGCGCCCCGAGGAGCTTCTTGCCACATGTCAGCACTCGGTCTGACTGAGCGCCTCCAGGAGAGAGGCCAAAGCAAGATGCGCCCCGAGGAGCGTCTTGACACATGTCAACACTGGGTCTGACTGAGCGCCTCCAGGAGAGAGGCCCAAGCAAGACGCGCCCCGAGGAGCGTCTTGCCACGTGTCAACACTGGGTCTGACTTAGCGCCTCCAGGAGAGAGGCCCAAGCAAGATGCGCCCCGAGGAGCGTCTTGCCACGTGTCACCACTGGGTCTGACTGAGCTCCTCCAGGAGAGAGGCCCAAGCAAGACGCGCCCCGAGGAGCGTCTTGCCACGTGTTACCACTGGGTCTGATTGAGCACCTCCAGGAGAGAGGCCCCAACAAGACGCGCCGCGAGGAGCATCTTGCCTTATGTCAGCACTCGGTCTGACTGAGCGCCTCCAGGAGAGAGGCCCAAGCAAGACCTGCCCCGAGGAGCGTCTTGCCACATGTCACTACTCGGTCTAACTGAGCGCCTCCAGGAGAGAGGTCCAAGCAAGACACGCCCCGAGGAGCGTCTTGCCATATGTCACTACTCGGTCTGACTGAGCGCCTCCAGGAGGGAGGTCCAAGCAAGACGCGCCCCGAGGAGCGTCTTGCCACATGTCACTACTCGGTCTGACTGAGCGCCTCCAGGAGAGAGGCCCAAGCAAGACGTGCCCCGAGGAGCGTCTTGCCACATGTCAACAATGGGTCTGACTGAGGGCCTCCAGGAGAGAAGCCCAAGCAAGACGCGCCCCGAGGAGCGTCTTGCCACATGTCAACACTGGGTCTGACTGAGGAACCCCAGGAGAGAGGCCCAAATAAGACGCGCCCCGAGGAGCGTCTTGCCACATGTCAACACTGGGTCTGACTGAGGGCCTCCAGGAGAGAAGCCCAAGCAAGATGCTCCCCGAGGAGTGTCTTGCCACCTGCCAGCACTCGGTCTGACTGAGCGCCTCCAGGAGAGAGGCCCAAGCAAGACGTGCCCCGAGGAGCGTCTTGCCACATGTCACTACTCGGTCTGACTGAGCGCCTCCAGGAGAGAGGCCCAAGCAAGACGTGCCCCGAGGAGCGTCTTGCCACATGTCAACAATGGGTCTGACTGAGGGCCTCCAGGAGAGAAGCCCAAGCAAGACGAGCCCCGAGGAGCGTCTTGCCACATGTCAACACTGGGTCTGACTGAGGGCCCCAGGAGAGAGGCCCAAGCAAGACGCGCCCCGATGAGCGTCTTGCCACATGTCAACAATGGGTCTTACTGAGGGCCTCCAGGAGAGAAGCCCAAGCAAGACGCGCCCCGAGGAGCTTCTTGCCACATGTCAGCACTCGGTCTGACTGAGCGCCTCCAGGAGAGAGGCCAAAGCAAGACGCGCCCCGAGGAGCGTCTTAAAACATGTCAACACTGGGTCTGACAGAGGGCCTCCATGAGAGAGGCCCAAGCAAGACGCGCCCCGAGGAGTGTCTTGCCACATGTCAACACTGGGTCTGACAGAGGGCCTCCAGGAGAGAGGCCCAAGCAAGACGCGCCCCGAGGATTGTCTTGCCACATGTCACCACTTGGTCTGACTGAGCGCCTCCAGGAGAGAGGCCCAAGCACCACGCGCCCCGAGGAGCGTCAGGCCACATGTCACTACTCAGTCTGACTGAGCGCCTCCAGGAGAGAGGCCCAAGCAAGACGCGCCCCGAGGAGCGTCTTGCCACGTGTCAACACTGGGTCTGATTGAGGGCCTTCTGGAGAGAGGCCCAAGCAAGACGCGCCCCGAGGAGCGTCTTGCCACATGTCAACAATGGTTCTTACTGAGGGCCTCCGGGAGAGAAGCCCAAGCAAGACGCGCCCCGAGGAGCTTCTTGCCACATGTCAGCACTCGGTCTGACTGAGCGCCTCCAGGAGAGAGGCCAAAGCAAGACGCCCCCCGAGGAGCGTCTTGACACATGTCAACACTGGGTCTGACAGAGGGCCTCCATGAGAGAGGCCCAAGCAAGACGCGCCCCGAGGAGTGTCTTGCCAAATGTCAACACTGGGTCTGACTGAGCGCCTCAGGGAGAGAGGTTCAAGCAAGACGCGCCCCGAGGAGCGTCTTGCCACATGTCACTACTCGGTCTGACTGAGCGCCTCAGGGAGAGAGGTCCAAGCAAGACGCGCCCCGAGGAGCGTCTTGCCACATGACACTACTCGGTCTGTTTGAGCACCTCCAGGAGAGAGGCCCAAGCAAGACGTGCCCCGAGGAGCGTCTTGCCACATGTCAACAATGGGTCTGACTGAGGGTCTCCAGGAGAGAAGCCCAAGCAAGACGTGCCCCGAGGAGCGTCTTGCCACATGTCAACAATGGGTCTGACTGAGGGTCTCCATGAGAGAAGCCGAAGCAAGACGCGCCCCGAGGAGAGTCTTGTCACATGTCAACACTCGGTCTGACTAGGGGGCATCCAGGAGAGAGGCCCAAGCAATACGCGCCCCGAGGAGCGTCTTGCCACATGTCACCACTGGGTCTGACTGAGGGCCTCCAGGAGAGAGGCCCAACCAAGACGCGCCCTGAGGAGCGTCTTGCCACATGCCACCACTGGGTCTGACAGAGGGCCTCCAGGAGAGAGGCCCAAGCAAGACGCGCCCCAAGGAGTGTCTTGCCACATGTCACCACTGGGTCTGACTGAGCGCCTCCAGGAGAGAGGCCCAAGCAAGACGCACCCCGAGGAGCGTCTTGCCACATGTCAACACTGGGTCTAAATGAGCGCCTCCAGGAGAGAGGCCCAAGCAAGACGCGCCCCGAGGAGCGTCTTGCCACATATCAACACTGGGTCTGACTGAGCGCCTCCAGGGGAGAGGCCCAAGCAAGACGCGCCCCGAGGAGCGTCTTGCCACATGTCAACAATGGGTCTGACTGAGGGCCTCCAGGAGAGAGGCCCAAACAAGATGCGCCAGGAGGAGCGTCTTGCCACATGTCAACACTGGGTCTGACAGAGGGCCTCCAGGAGAGAGGCCCAAGCAAGATGCGCCCCGAGGAGCGTCTTGCCACATGTCACCTCTGGTTCTGACTGAGCGCCTCCAGGAGGGAGGCCCAAGCAAGACGCGCCCCGAGGAGCGTCTTGAACATGTCAACACTGGGTCTGTCTGAGCGCCTCCAGGAGAGAAGCCCAAGCAAGACGCGCCCCGAGGAGCGTCTTGCCACATGTGTACAATGGGTCTGACTGAGGGCCTCCAGGAGAGAAGCCCAAGCAAGACGCGCCCCGAGGAGCGTCTTGACCTATGTCAACACTGGGTCTGACAGAGGGCCTCCACGAGAGAGGCCCAAGCAAGACGCGCCCCGAGGAGTGTCATGCCACATGTCACCACTGGGTCTTACTTAGCGCCTCCAGGAGAGAGGCCCAAGCAAGACGTGCCCCGAGGAGCGTCAGGCCACATGTCACTACTCAGTCTGACTGAGCGCCTCCAGGAGAGAGGCCCAAGCAAGACGCGCCCCGAGGAGCGTCTTGCCACATGTCAGCACTGGGTCTGACTGAGCGCCTCCAGGAGAGAGGCCCCAGCAAGACGCGCCCCAAGGAGCGTCTTGCCTTATGTCAGCACTCGGTCTGACTGAGCGCCTCCAGGAGAGAGGCCCAAGCAAGACGCGCCCCGAGGAGCGTCTTGCCACATGTCAACAATGGGTCTGACTGAGGGCCTCCAGGAGAGAGGCCCAAGCAAGATGCGCCCGGAGGAGCGTCTTGCCACATGTCAACACTGGGTCTGACTGAGTGCCTCCATGAGAGAAGCCCCAGCAAGACGCGTCCCGAGGAGCGTCTTGCCACATGTCACTACTCGGTCTGTTTGAGCGCCTCCAGGAGAGAGGCCCAAGCAAGACGTGCCCCGAGGAGCGTCTTGCCACATGTCAACAATGGGTCTGACTGAGGGCCTCCAGGAGAGAAGCCCAAGCAAGACGCGCCCCGAGGAGCGTCTTGCCACATGTCAACACTGGGTCTGACTGAGCGCCTCCAGGAGAGAGGCCCAAGCAAGACGCACCCCGAGGAGCGTCTTTCCACGTGTCACCACTGGGTCTGACTGAGCGCCTCCAGGAGAGAGGCCCAAGCAAGACGCGCCCCGAGGAGCGTCTTGCCACATGTCAACACTGGGTCTGACTGAGCGCCTCCAGGAGAGAGGCCCAAGCAAGAAAGTGCCCCGAGGAGCGTCTTGCCACATGTCACTACTCGGTCTGACTGAGCGCCTCCAGGAGAGAGGCCCAAGCAAGACGTGCCCCGAGGAGCGTCTTGCCACATGTCAACAATGGGTCTGACTGAGGGCCTCCAGGAGAGAAGCCCAAGCAAGACGAGCCCCGAGGAGCGTCTTGCCACATGTCAACACTGGGTCTGACTGAGGGCCCCAGGAGAGAGGCCCAAGCAAGACGCGCCCCGATGAGCGTCTTGCCACATGTCAACAATGGGTCTTATTGAGGGCCTCCAGGAGAGAAGCCCAAGCAAGACGCGCCCCGAGGAGCTTCTTGCCACATGTCAGCACTCGGTCTGACTGAGCGCCTCCAGGAGAGAGGCCCAAGCAAGACGCGCCCCGAGGAGCGTCTTAAAACATGTCAACACTGGGTCTGACAGAGGGCCTCCATGAGAGAGGCCCAAGCAAGACGCGCCCCGAGGAGTGTCTTGACACATGTCAACACTGGGTCTGACAGAGGGCCTCCAGGAGAGAGGCCCAAGCAAGACGCGCCCCGAGGATTGTCTTGCCACATGTCACCACTTGGTCTGACTGAGCGCCTCCAGGAGAGAGGCCCAAGCACCACGCGCCCCGAGGAGCGTCAGGCCACATGTCACTACTCAGTCTGACTGAGCGCCTCCAGGAGAGAGGCCCAAGCAAGACGCGCCCCGAGGAGCGTCTTGCCACATGTCAACAATGGTTCTTACTGAGGGCCTCCGGGAGAGAAGCCCAAGCAAGACGCGCCCCGAGGAGCTTCTTGCCACATGTCAGCACTCGGTCTGACTGAGCGCCTCCAGGAGAGAGGCCAAAGCAAGACGCCCCCCGAGGAGCGTCTTGACACATGTCAACACTGGGTCTGACAGAGGGCCTCCATGAGAGAGGCCCAAGCAAGACGCGCCCCGAGGAGTGTCTTGCCAAATGTCAACACTGGGTCTGACTGAGCGCCTCAGGGAGAGAGGTTCAAGCAAGACGCGCCCCGAGGAGCGTCTTGCCACATGTCACTACTCGGTCTGACTGAGCGCCTCAGGGAGAGAGGTCCAAGCAAGACGCGCCCCGAGGAGCGTCTTGCCACATGACACTACTCGGTCTGTTTGAGCACCTCCAGGAGAGAGGCCCAAGCAAGACGTGCCCCGAGGAGCGTCTTGCCACATGTCAACAATGGGTCTGACTGAGGGTCTCCAGGAGAGAAGCCCAAACAAGACGCGCCCCGAGGAGCGTCTTGCCACATGTCGACACTGGGTCTGACTGAGCGCCTCCAGGAGAGAGGCCCAAGCAAGACACGCCCCGAGGAGCGTCTTGACACATGTCAACACTGGGTCTGACTGAGGGCCTCCATGAGAGAAGCCGAAGCAAGACGCGCCCCGAGGAGAGTCTTGTCACATGTCAACACTCGGTCTGACTAGGGGGCATCCAGGAGAGAGGCCCAAGCAATACGCGCCCCGAGGAGCGTCTTGCCACATGTCACCACTGGGTCTGACTGAGGGCCTCCAGGAGAGAGGCCCAACCAAGACGCGCCCTGAGGAGCGTCTTGCCACATGCCACCACTGGGTCTGACAGAGGGCCTCCAGGAGAGAGGCCCAAGCAAGACGCGCCCCAAGGAGTGTCTTGCCACATGTCACCACTGGGTCTGACTGAGCGCCTCCAGGAGAGAGGCCCAAGCAAGACGCACCCCGAGGAGCGTCTTGCCACATGTCAACACTGGGTCTAAATGAGCGCCTCCAGGAGAGAGGCCCAAGCAAGACGCGCCCCGAGGAGCGTCTTGCCACATATCAACACTGGGTCTGACTGAGCGCCTCCAGGGGAGAGGCCCAAGCAAGACGCGCCCCGAGGAGCGTCTTGCCACATGTCAACAATGGGTCTGACTGAGGGCCTCCAGGAGAGAGGCCCAAACAAGATGCGCCAGGAGGAGCGTCTTGCCACATGTCAACACTGGGTCTGACAGAGGGCCTCCAGGAGAGAGGCCCAAGCAAGATGCGCCCCGAGGAGCGTCTTGCCACATGTCACCTCTGGTTCTGACTGAGCGCCTCCAGGAGGGAGGCCCAAGCAAGACGCGCCCCGAGGAGCGTCTTGAACATGTCAACACTGGGTCTGTCTGAGCGCCTCCAGGAGAGAAGCCCAAGCAAGACGCGCCCCGAGGAGCGTCTTGCCACATGTGTACAATGGGTCTGACTGAGGGCCTCCAGGAGAGAAGCCCAAGCAAGACGCGCCCCGAGGAGCGTCTTGACCTATGTCAACACTGGGTCTGACAGAGGGCCTCCACGAGAGAGGCCCAAGCAAGACGCGCCCCGAGGAGTGTCATGCCACATGTCACCACTGGGTCTTACTTAGCGCCTCCAGGAGAGAGGCCCAAGCAAGACGTGCCCCGAGGAGCGTCAGGCCACATGTCACTACTCAGTCTGACTGAGCGCCTCCAGGAGAGAGGCCCCAGCAAGACGCGCCCCAAGGAGCGTCTTGCCTTATGTCAGCACTCGGTCTGACTGAGCGCCTCCAGGAGAGAGGCCCAAGCAAGACGCGCCCCGAGGAGCGTCTTGCCACATGTCAACAATGGGTCTGACTGAGGGCCTCCAGGAGAGAGGCCCAAGCAAGATGCGCCCGGAGGAGCGTCTTGCCACATGTCAACACTGGGTCTGACTGAGTGCCTCCATGAGAGAAGCCCCAGCAAGACGCGTCCCGAGGAGCGTCTTGCCACATGTCACTACTCGGTCTGTTTGAGCGCCTCCAGGAGAGAGGCCCAAGCAAGATGCGCCCGGAGGAGCGTCTTGCCACATGTCAACAATGGGTCTGACAGAGGGCCTCCACGAGAGAGGCCCAAGCAAGACACGCCCCGAGGAGTGTCATGCCACATTTCACCACTGGGTCTGACTGAGCGCCTCCAGGAGAGAGGCCCAAGCAAGACGTGCCCCGAGGAGCGTCAGGCCACATGTCACTACTCAGTCGGACTGAGCGCCTCCAGGAGAGAGGCCCAAGCAAGACGTGCCCCGAGGAGCGTCTTGCCACATGTAAGCACTGGGTCTGACTGAGCGCCTCCAGGAGAGAGGCCCCAGCAGGACGCGCCCCGAGGAGCGTCTTGCCTTATGTCAGCACTCGGTCTGACTGAGCGCCTCCAGGAGAGAGGCCCAAGCAAGACGCGCCCCGAGGAGCGTCTTGCAACATGTCAACAATGGGTCTGACTGAGGGCCTCCAGGAGAGAGGCCCAAGCAAGATGCGCCCGGAGGAGCGTCTTGCCACATGTCAACACTGGATCTGACAGAGGGCCTCCAGGAGAGAGGCCCAAGCAAGACGCGCCCCGAGGAGCGTCTTGCCACATGTCACCTCTGGTTCTGACGGAGCGCCTCCAGGAGAGAGGCCCAAGCAAGACGCGCCCCGAGGAGCGTCTTGTCACATGTCAACACTGGGTCTTTCTGAGGGCCTCCAGGAGAGAAGCCCAAGCAAGACGCGCCCCGAGGAGCGTCTTGCCACATGTCAGCACTCAGTCTGACTGAGCACCTCCAGGAGAGAGGCCCAAGCAAGACGCGCCCCGAGGAGCGTCTTGCCACATGTCAACAATGGGTCTGACTGAGGGCCTCCAGGAGAGAAGCCCAAGCAACACGCGGCCCGAGGAGCGTCTTGCCACATGTCAGCACTCGGTCTGACTGAGCGCCTCCAGGAGAGAGGCCCAAGCAAGACGCGCCCTGAGGAGCGTCTTGACACATGTCAACAATGGGTCTGTCTGAGGGCCTCCAGGAGAGAGGCCCAAGCAAGACGCGCCCCGAGGAGCGTCTTGACACATGTCAGCACTGGGTCTGACAGAGGGCCTCCAGGAGAGAGGCCGAAGCAAGACGCGCCCCGAGGAGTGTCTTGCCACATGTCACCACTTGGTCTGACTGAGGGCCTCCAGGAGAGAAGCCCAAGCAACACGCGGCCCGAGGAGCGTCTTGCCACATGTCAGCACTCTGTCTGACTGAGCGCCTCCAGGAGAGAGGCCCAAGCAAGACGCGCCCCGAGGAGCGTCTTGCCACTTGTCAACAATGGGTCTGACTGAGGGCCTCCCGGAGAGAAGCCCAAGCAAGACGCTCCCCGAGGAGCGTCTTGACACATGTCACTACTCGGTCTGTTTGAGCACCTCCAGGAGAGAGGCCCAAGCAAGACGTGCCCCGAGGAGCGTCTTGCCACATGTCAACAATGGGTCTGACTGAGGGTCTCCAGGAGAGAAGCCCAAGCAAGACGCGCCCCGAGGAGCGTCTTGCCACATGTCAACACTGGGTCTGACTGAGCGCCTCCAGGAGAGAGGCCCAAGCAAGACGTGCCCCGAGGAGCGTCTTGCCACATGTCAACAATGGGTCTGACTGAGGGTCTCCAGGAGAGAAGCCCAAGCAAGACGCGCCCCGAGGAGCGTCTTGCCATATGTCAACACTGGGTCTGACTGAGCGCCTCCAGGAGAGAGGCCCAACCAAGACGCGCCCTGAGGAGCGTCTTGCCACATGCCACCACTGGGTCTGACAGAGGGCCTCCAGGAGAGAGGCCCAAGCAAGACGCGCCCCAAGGAGTGTCTTGCCACATGTCACCACTGGGTCTGACTGAGCGCCTCCAGGAGAGAGGCCCAAGCAAGACGCACCCCGAGGAGCGTCTTGCCACATGTCAACACTGGGTCTGACTGAGCGCCTCCAGGAGAGAGGCCCAAGCAAGACGCGCCCCGAGGAGCGTCTTGCCACATGTCAACAATGGGTCTGACTGAGGGCCTCCAGGAGAGAGGCCCAAACAAGATGCGCCAGGAGGAGCGTCTTGCCACATGTCAATACTGGGTCTGACAGAGGGCCTCCAGGAGAGAGGCCCAAGCAAGACGCGCCCCGAGGAGCGTCTTGCCACATGTCACCTCTGGTTCTGACTGAGCGCCTCCAGGAGAGAGGCCCAAGCAAGACGCGCCCCGAGGAGCGTCTTGAACATGTCAACACTGGGTCTGTCTGAGCGCCTCCAGGAGAGAAGCCCAAGCAAGACGCGCCCCGAGGAGCGTCTTGCCACATGTGTACAATGGGTCTGACTGAGGGCCTCCAGGAGAGAAGCCCAAGCAAGACGCGCCCCGAGAAGCGTCTTGACCTATGTCAACACTGGGTCAGACAGAGGGTCTCCCCGAGAGAGGCCCAAGCAAGACGCGCCCCGAGGAGTGTCATGCCACATGTCACCACTGGGTCTTACTGAGCGCCTCCAGGAGAGAGGCCCAAGCAAGACGTGCCCCGAGGAGCGTCAGGCCACATGTCACTACTCAGTCTGACTGAGCGCCTCCAGGAGAGAGGCCCAAGCAAGACGCGCCCCGAGGAGCGTCTTGCCACATGTCAGCACTGGGTCTGACTGAGCGCCTCCAGGAGAGAGGCCCCAGCAAGACGCGCCCCAAGGAGCGTCTTGCCTTATGTCAGCACTCGGTCTGACTGAGCGCCTCCAGGAGAGAGGCCCAAGCAAGACGCGCCCCGAGGAGCGTCTTGCCACATGTCAACAATGGGTCTGACTGAGGGCCTCCAGGAGAGAGGCCCAAGCAAGATGCGCCCGGAGGAGCGTCTTGCCACATGTCAACACTGGGTCTGACTGAGTGCCTCCATGAGAGAAGCCCCAGCAAGATGCGTCCCGAGGAGCGTCTTGCCACATGTCACTACTCGGTCTGTTTCAGCGCCTCCAGGAGAGAGCCCCAAGCAAGACGTGCCCCGAGGAGCGTCTTGCCACATGTCAACAATGGGTCTGACTGAGGGCCTCCAGGAGAGAAGCCCAAGCAAGACGCGCCCCGAGGAGCGTCTTGCCACATGTCAACACTGGGTCTGACTGAGCGCCTCCAGGAGAGATTCCCAAGCAAGACGCACCCCGAGGAGCGTCTTTCCACGTGTCACCACTGGGTCTGACTGAGCGCCTCCAGGAGAGAGGCCCAAGCAAGACGCGCCCCGAGGAGCGTCTTGCCACATGTCAACACTGGGTCTGACTGAGCGCCTCCAGGAGAGAGGCCCAAGCAAGACGCGCCCCGAGGAGCGTCTTGCCACATGTCAACACTGGGTCTGACTGAGCGCCTCCAGGAGAGAGGCCCAAGCAAGACGCACCCCGAGGAGCGTCTTTCCACGGGTCACCACTGGGTCTGACTGAGCGCCTCCAGGAGAGAGGCCCAAGCAAGACGCGCCCCGAGGAGCGTCTTGCCACATGTCAACACTGGGTCTGACTGAGCGCCTCCAGGAGAGAGGCCCAAGCAAGACGCGCCCCGAGGAGCGTCTTGCCACATGTCAACACTGGGTCTGACTGAGCGCCTCCAGGAGAGAGGCCCAAGCAAGATGCGCCCCGAGGAGCGTCTTGCCACATGTCAACAATGGGTCTGACTGAGGGCCTCCAGGAGAGAGGCCCAAGCAAGATGCGCCCGGAGGAGCGTCTTGCCACATGTCAACAATGGGTCTGACAGAGGGCCTCCACGAGAGAGGCCCAAGCAAGACACGCCCCGAGGAGTGTCATGCCACATTTCACCACTGGGTCTGACTGAGCGCCTCCAGGAGAGAGGCCCAAGCAAGACGTGCCCCGAGGAGCGTCAGGCCACATGTCACTACTCAGTCTGACTGAGCGCCTCCAGGAGAGAGGCCCAAGCAAGACGTGCCCCGAGGAGCGTCTTGCCACATGTAAGCACTGGGTCTGACTGAGCGCCTCCAGGAGAGAGGCCCCAGCAAGACGCGCCCCGAGGAGCGTCTTGCCTTATGTCAGCACTCGGTCTGACTGAGCGCCTCCAGGAGAGAGGCCCAAGCAAGACGCGCCCCGAGGAGCGTCTTGCAACATGTCAACAATGGGTCTGACTGAGGGCCTCCAGGAGAGAGGCCCAAGCAAGATGCGCCCGGAGGAGCGTCTTGCCACATGTCAACACTGGGTCTGACAGAGGGCCTCCAGGAGAGAGGCCCAAGCAAGACGCGCCCCGAGGAGCGTCTTGCCACATGTCACCTCTGGTTCTGACGGAGCGCCTCCAGGAGAGAGGCCCAAGCAAGACGCGCCCCGAGGAGCGTCTTGTCACATGTCAACACTGGGTCTTTCAGAGGGCCTCCAGGAGAGAAGCCCAAGCAAGACGCGCCCCGAGGAGCGTCTTGCCACATGTCAGCACTCGGTCTGACTGAGCGCCTCCAGGAGAGAGGCCCAAGCAAGACGCGCCCCGAGGAGCGTCTTGCCACATGTCAACAATGGGTCTGACTGAGGGCCTCCAGGAGAGAAGCCCAAGCAACACGCGGCCCGAGGAGCGTCTTGCCACATGTCAGCACTCGGTCTGACTGAGCGCCTCCAGGAGAGAGGCCCAAGCAAGACGCGCCCCGAGGAGCGTCTTGACACATGTCAACAATGGGTCTGACTGAGGGCCTCCAGGAGAGAAGCCCAAGCAAGACGCGCCCCGAGGAGCGTCTTGACACATGTCAGCACTGGGTCTAACAGAGGGCCTCCAGGAGAGAGGCCGAAGCAAGACGCGCCCCGAGGAGTGTCTTGCCACATGTCACCACTTGGTCTGACTGAGGGCCTCCAGGAGAGAAGCCCAAGCAACACGCGGCCCGAGGAGCGTCTTGCCACATGTCAGCACTCTGTCTGACTGAGCGCCTCCAGGAGAGAGGCCCAAGCAAGACGCGCCCCGAGGAGCGTCTTGCCACATGTCAACAATGGGTCTGACTGAGGGCCTCCAGGAGAGAAGCCCAAGCAAGACGCTCCCCGAGGAGCGTCTTGACACATGTCAACACTGGGTCTGACAGAGGGCCTCCAGGAGAGAGGCCCAAGCAAGACGCGCCCCGAGGAGTGTCTTGCCACATGTCACCACTTGGTCTGACTGAGCGCCTCCAGGAGAGAGGCCCAAGCAACACGCGCCCCGAGGAGCGTCAGGCCACATGTCACTACTCAGTCTGACTGAGCGCCTCCAGGAGAGAGGCCCAAGCAAGACGCGCCCCGAGGAGCGTCTTGCCACATGTCAACAATGGGTCTTACTGAGGGCCTCCAGGAGAGAAGCCCAAGCAAGACGCGCCCCGAGGAGCTTCTTGCCACATGTCAACACTGGGTCTGACAGAGGGCCTCCATGAGAGAGGCCCAAGCAAGACGCGCCCCGAGGAGTGTCTTGCCACATGTCAACACTGGGTCTGACAGAGGGTCTCCAGGAGAGAGGCCCAAGCAAGACGCGCCCCGAGAATTTTCTTGCCACATGTCACCACTTGGTTTGACTGAGCGCCTCCAGGAGAGAGGCCCAAGCAAGACGCGCCCCGAGGAGCGTCTTTCCACGTGTCACCACTGGGTCTGACATAGGGCCTCCATGAGAGAGGCCCAAGCAAGACGCGCCCCGAGGAGTGTCTTGCCACATGTCAACACTGGGTCTGACAGAGGGGCTCCAGGAGAGAGGCCCAAGCAAGACGCGCCCCGAGGATTTTCTTGCCACATGTCTTCACTTGGTCTGACTGAGCGCCTCCAGGAGAGAGGCCCAAGCAAGACGCGCCCCGAGGAGCGTCTTTCCACGTGTCACCACTGGGTCTGACTGAGCGCCTCCAGGAGAGAGGCCCAAGCAAGACGCGCCCCGAGGAGCGTCTTGCCACATGTCAACACTGGGTCTGAATGAGCGCCTCCAGGAGAGAGGCCCAAGCAAGACGCGCCCCGAGGAGCGTCTTGCCACATGTCAACAATGGGTCTAACTGAGGGCCTCCAGGAGAGAATCCCAAGCAAGACGCGCCCCGAGGAGCGTATTGACACATGTCAACACTGGGTCTGACTGAGCGCCTCCAGGAGAGAGGCCCAAGCAAGACGCGCCCCGAGGAGCGTCTTGCCACATGTCAACACTGGGTCTGACTGAGCGCCTCCAGGAGAGAGGCCCAAGCAAGACGCACCCCGAGGAGCGTCGTTCCACGGGTCACCACTGGGTCTGACTGAGCGCCTCCAGGAGAGAGGCCCAAGCAAGACGCGCCCCGAGGAGCGTCTTGCCACATGTCAACACTGGGTCTGACTGAGCGCCTCCAGGAGAGAGGCCCAAGCAAGACGCGCCCCGAGGAGCGTCTTGCCACATGTCAACACTGGGTCTGACTGAGCGCCTCCAGGAGAGAGGCCCAAGCAAGACGCACCCCGAGGAGCATCTTTCCACGGGTCACCACTGGGTCTGACTGAGCGCCTCCAGGAGAGAGGCCCAAGCAAGACGCGCCCCGAGGAGCGTCTTGCCACATGTCAACACTGGGTCTGACTGAGCGCCTCCAGGAGAGAGGCCCAAGCAAGACACGCCCCGAGGAGTGTCATGCCACATGTCACCACTGGGTCTGACTGAGCGCCTCCAGGAGAGAGGCCCAAGCAAGACGTGCCCCGAGGAGCCTCAGGCCACATGTCACTACTCAGTCTGACTGAGCGCCTCCAGGAGAGAGGCCCAAGCAAGACGTGCCCCGAGGAGCGTCTTGCCACATGTAAGCACTGGGTCTGACTGAGCGCCTCCAGGAGAGAGGCCCCAGCAAGACGCGCCCCGAGGAGCGTCTTGCCACATGTCAACACTGGGTCTGACAGAGGGCCTCCAGGAGAGAGGCCCAAGCAAGACGCGCCCCGAGGAGTGTCTTGCCACATGTCACCACTTGGTCTGACTGAGCGCCTCCAGGAGAGAGGCCCAAGCAACACGCGCCCCGAGGAGCGTCAGGCCACATGTCACTACTCAGTCTGACTGAGCGCCTCCAGGAGAGAGGCCCATGCAAGACGCGCCCCGAGGAGCGTCTTGCCACATGTCAACAATGGGTCTTACTGAGGGCCTCCAGGAGAGAAGCCCAAGCAAGACGCGCCCCGAGGAGCTTCTTGCCACATGTCAACACTGGGTCTGACAGAGGGCCTCCATGAGAGAGGCCCAAGCAAGACGCGCCCCGAGGAGTGTCTTGCCACATGTCAACACTGGGTCTGACAGAGGGTCTCCAGGAGAGAGGCCCAAGCAAGACGCGCCCCGAGGATTTTCTTGCCACATGTCACCACTTGGTCTGACTGAGCGCCTCCAGGAGAGAGGCCCAAGCAAGACGCGCCCCGAGGAGCGTCTTTCCACGTGTCACCACTGGGTCTGACATAGGGCCTCCATGAGAGAGGCCCAAGCAAGACGCGCCCCGAGGAGTGTCTTGCCACATGTCAACACTGGGTCTGACAGAGGGGCTCCAGGAGAGAGGCCCAAGCAAGACGCGCCCCGAGGATTTTCTTGCCACATGTCTTCACTTGGTCTGACTGAGCGCCTCCAGGAGAGAGGCCCAAGCAAGACGCGCCCCGAGGAGCGTCTTTCCACGTGTCACCACTGGGTCTGACTGAGCGCCTCCAGGAGAGAGGCCCAAGCAAGACGCGCCCCGAGGAGCGTCTTGCCACATGTCAACACTGGGTCTGAATGAGCGCCTCCAGGAGAGAGGCCCAAGCAAGACGCGCCCCGAGGAGCGTCTTGCCACATGTCAACAATGGGTCTGACTGAGGGCCTCCAGGAGAGAATCCCAAGCAAGACGCGCCCCGAGGAGCGTATTGACACATGTCAACACTGGGTCTGACTGAGCGCCTCCAGGAGATAGGCCCAAGCAAGACGCGCCCCGAGGAGCGTCTTGCCACATGTCAACACTGGGTCTGACTGAGCGCCTCCAGGAGAGAGGCCCAAGCAAGACGCACCCCGAGGAGCGTCGTTCCACGGGTCACCACTGGGTCTGACTGAGCGCCTCCAGGAGAGAGGCCCAAGCAAGACGCGCCCCGAGGAGCGTCTTGCCACATGTCAACACTGGGTCTGACTGAGCGCCTCCAGGAGAGAGGCCCAAGCAAGACGCGCCCCGAGGAGCGTCTTGCCACATGTCAACACTGGGTCTGACTGAGCGCCTCCAGGAGAGAGGCCCAAGCAAGACGCACCCCGAGGAGCGTCTTTCCACGGGTCACCACTGGGTCTGACTGAGCGCTTCCAGGAGAGAGGCCCAAGCAAGACGCGCCCCGAGGAGCGTCTTGCCACATGTCAACACTGGGTCTGACTGAGCGCCTCCAGGAGAGAGGCCCAAGCAAGACGCGCCACGAGGAGCGTCTTGCCACATGTCAACACTGGGTCTGACTGAGCGCCTCCAGGAGAGAGGCCCAAGCAAGATGCGCCCCGAGGAGCGTCTTGCCACATGTCAACAATGGGTCTGACTGAGGGCCTCCAGGAGAGAGGCCCAAGCAAGATGCGCCCGGAGGAGCGTCTTGCCACATGTCAACAATGGGTCTGACAGAGGGCCTCCACGAGAGAGGCCCAAGCAAGACACGCCCCGAGGCGTGTCATGCCACATGTCACCACTGGGTCTGACTGAGCGCCTCCAGGAGAGAGGCCCAAGCAAGACGTGCCCCGAGGAGCATCAGGCCACATGTCACTACTCAGTCTGACTGAGCGCCTCCAGGAGAGAGGCCCAAGCAACACGCGCCCCGAGGAGCGTCAGGCCACATGTCACTACTCAGTCTGACTGAGCGCCTCCAGGAGAGAGGCCCAAGCAAGACGCGCCCCGAGGAGCGTCTTGCCACATGTCAACAATGGGTCTTACTGAGGGCCTCCAGGAGAGAAGCCCAAGCAAGACGCGCCCCGAGGAGCTTCTTGCCACATGTCAACACTGGGTCTGACAGAGGGCCTCCATGAGAGAGGCCCAAGCAAGACGCGCCCCGAGGAGTGTCTTGCCACATGTCAACACTGGGTCTGACAGAGGGTCTCCAGGAGAGAGGCCCAAGCAAGACGCGCCCCGAGGATTTTCTTGCCACATGTCACCACTTGGTCTGACTGAGCGCCTCCAGGAGAGAGGCCCAAGCAAGACGCGCCCCGAGGAGCGTCTTTCCACGTGTCACCACTGGGTCTGACATAGGGCCTCCATGAGAGAGGCTTAAGCAAGACGCGCCCCGAGGAGTGTCTTGCCACATGTCAACACTGGGTCTGACAGAGGGGCTCCAGGAGAGAGGCCCAAGCAAGACGCGCCCCGAGGATTTTCTTGCCACATGTCTTCACTTGGTCTGACTGAGCGCCTCCAGGAGAGAGGCCCAAGCAAGACGCGCCCCGAGGAGCGTCTTTCCACGTGTCACCACTGGGTCTGACTGAGCGCCTCCAGGAGAGAGGCCCAAGCAAGACGCGCCCCGAGGAGCGTCTTGCCACATGTCAACACTGGGTCTGAATGAGCGCCTCCAGGAGAGAGGCCGAAGCAAGACGCCCCCCGAGGAGCGTCTTGCCACATGTCAACAATGGGTCTGACTGAGGGCCTCCAGGAGAGAATCCCAAGCAAGACGCGCCCCGAGGAGCGTATTGACACATGTCAACACTGGGTCTGACTGAGCGCCTCCAGGAGAGAGGCCCAAGCAAGACGCGCCCCGAGGAGCGTCTTGCCACATGTCAACACTGGGTCTGACTGAGCGCCTCCAGGAGAGAGGCCCAAGCAAGACGCACCCCGAGGAGCGTCGTTCCACGGGTCACCACTGGGTCTGACTGAGCGCCTCCAGGAGAGAGGCCCAAGCAAGACGCGCCCCGAGGAGCGTCTTGCCACATGTCAACACTGGGTCTGACTGAGCGCCTCCAGGAGAGAGGCCCAAGCAAGACGCGCCCCGAGGAGCGTCTTGCCACATGTCAACACTGGGTCTGACTGAGCGCCTCCAGGAGAGAGGCCCAAGCAAGACGCACCCCGAGGAGCGTCTTTCCACGGGTCACCACTGGGTCTGACTGAGCGCCTCCAGGAGAGAGGCCCAAGCAAGACGCGTCACGAGGAGCGTCTTGCCACATGTCAACACTGGGTCTGACTGAGCGCCTCCAGGAGAGAGGCCCAAGCAAGATGCGCCCCGAGGAGCGTCTTGCCACATGTCAACAATGGGTCTGACTGAGGGCCTCCAGGAGAGAGGCCCAAGCAAGATGCGCCCGGAGGAGCGTCTTGCCACATATCAACAATGGGTCTGACAGAGGGCCTCCACGAGAGAGGCCCAAGCAAGACACGCCCCGAGGAGTGTCATGCCACATGTCACCACTGGGTCTGACTGAGCGCCTCCAGGAGAGAGGCCCAAGCAAGACGTGCCCCGAGGAGCATCAGGCCACATGTCACTACTCAGTCTGACTGAGCGCCTCCAGGAGAGAGGCCCAAGCAAGACGTGCCCCGAGGAGCGTCTTGCCACATGTAAGCACTGGGTCTGACTGAGCGCCTCCAGGAGAGAGGCCCCAGCAAGACGCGCCCCGAGGAGCGTCTTGCCACATGTCAACACTGGGTCTGACTGAGCGCCTCCAGGAGAGAGGCCCAAGCAAGACGCACCCCGAGGAGCGTCTTTCCACGGGTCACCACTGGGTCTGACTGAGCGCCTCCAGGAGAGAGGCCAAAGCAAGACGCGCCCCGAGGAGCGTCTTGCCACATGTCAACACTGGGTCTGACTGAGCGCCTCCAGGAGAGAGGCCCAAGCAAGACGCGCCCCGAGGAGCGTCTTGCCACATGTCAACACTGGGTCTGACTGAGCGCCTCCAGGAGAGAGGCCCAAGCAAGACGCACCCCGAGGAGCGTCGTTCCACGGGTCACCACTGGGTCTGACTGAGCGCCTCCAGGAGAGAGGCCCAAGCAAGACGCGCCCCGAGGAGCGTCTTGCCACATGTCAACACTGGGTCTGACTGAGCGCCTCCAGGAGAGAGGCCCAAGCAAGACGCACCCCGAGGAGCGTCTTTCCACGGGTCACCACTGGGTCTGACTGAGCGCCTCCAGGAGAGAGGCCAAAGCAAGACGCGCCCCGAGGAGCGTCTTGCCACATGTCAACACTGGGTCTGACTGAGCGCCTCCAGGAGAGAGGCCCAAGCAAGACGCGCCCCGAGGAGCGTCTTGCCACATGTCAACAATGGGTCTTACTGAGGGCCTCCAGGAGAGAAGCCCAAGCAAGACGCGCCCCGAGGATTTTCTTGCCACATGTCTTCACTTGGTCTGACTGAGCGCCTCCAGGAGAGAGGCCCAAGCAAGACGCGCCCCGAGGAGCGTCTTTCCACGTGTCACCACTGGGTCTGACTGAGCGCCTCCAGGAGAGAGGCCCAAGCAAGACGCGCCCCGAGGAGCGTCTTGCCACATGTCAACACTGGGTCTGAATGAGCGCCTCCAGGAGAGAGGCCCAAGCAAGACGCGCCCCGAGGAGCGTCTTGCCACATGTCAACAATGGGTCTGACTGAGGGCCTCCAGGAGAGAATCCCAAGCAAGACGCGCCCCGAGGAGCGTATTGACACATGTCAACACTGGGTCTGACTGAGCGCCTCCAGGAGAGAGGCCCAAGCAAGACGCGCCCCGAGGAGCGTCTTGCCACATGTCAACACTGGGTCTGACTGAGCGCCTCCAGGAGAGAGGCCCAAGCAAGACGCACCCCGAGGAGCGTCGTTCCACGGGTCACCACTGGGTCTGACTGAGCGCCTCCAGGAGAGAGGCCCAAGCAAGACGCGCCCCGAGGAGCGTCTTGCCACATGTCAACACTGGGTCTGACTGAGCGCCTCCAGGAGAGAGGCCCAAGCAAGACGCGCCCCGAGGAGCGTCTTGCCACATGTCAACACTGGGTCTGACTGAGCGCCTCCAGGAGAGAGGCCCAAGCAAGACGCACCCCGAGGAGCGTCTTTCCACGGGTCACCACTGGGTCTGACTGAGCGCTTCCAGGAGAGAGGCCCAAGCAAGACGCGCCCCGAGGAGCGTCTTGCCACATGTCAACACTGGGTCTGACTGAGCGCCTCCAGGAGAGAGGCCCAAGCAAGACGCGCCACGAGGAGCGTCTTGCCACATGTCAACACTGGGTCTGACTGAGCGCCTCCAGGAGAGAGGCCCAAGCAAGACGCGCCCCGAGGAGTGTCTTGCCACATGTCAACACTGGGTCTGACAGAGGGGCTCCAGGAGAGAGGCCCAAGCAAGACGCGCCCCGAGGATTTTCTTGCCACATGTCTTCACTTGGTCTGACTGAGCGCCTCCAGGAGAGAGGCCCAAGCAAGACGCGCCCCGAGGAGCGTCTTTCCACGTGTCACCACTGGGTCTGACTGAGCGCCTCCAGGAGAGAGGCCCAAGCAAGACGCGCCCCGAGGAGCGTCTTGCCACATGTCAACACTGGGTCTGAATGAGCGCCTCCAGGAGAGAGGCCCAAGCAAGACGCGCCCCGAGGAGCGTCTTGCCACATGTCAACAATGGGTCTGACTGAGGGCCTCCAGGAGAGAATCCCAAGCAAGACGCGCCCCGAGGAGCGTATTGACACATGTCAACACTGGGTCTGACTGAGCGCCTCCAGGAGAGAGGCCCAAGCAAGACGCGCCCCGAGGAGCGTCTTGCCACATGTCAACACTGGGTCTGACTGAGCGCCTCCAGGAGAGAGGCCCAAGCAAGACGCACCCCGAGGAGCGTCGTTCCACGGGTCACCACTGGGTCTGACTGAGCGCCTCCAGGAGAGAGGCCCAAGCAAGACGCGCCCCGAGGAGCGTCTTGCCACATGTCAACACTGGGTCTGACTGAGCGCCTCCAGGAGAGAGGCCCAAGCAAGACGCGCCCCGAGGTGCGTCTTGCCACATGTCAACACTGGGTCTGACTGAGCGCCTCCAGGAGAGAGGCCCAAGCAAGACGCACCCCGAGGAGCGTCTTTCCACGGGTCACCACTGGGTCTGACTGAGCGCTTCCAGGAGAGAGGCCCAAGCAAGACGCGCCCCGAGGAGCGTCTTGCCACATGTCAACACTGGGTCTGACTGAGCGCCTCCAGGAGAGAGGCCCAAGCAAGACGCGCCACGAGGAGCGTCTTGCCACATGTCAACACTGGGTCTGACTGAGCGCCTCCAGGAGAGAGGCCCAAGCAAGATGCGCCCCGAGGAGCGTCTTGCCACATGTCAACAATGGGTCTGACTGAGGGCCTCCAGGAGAGAGGCCCAAGCAAGATGCGCCCGGAGGAGCGTCTTGCCACATATCAACAATGGGTCTGACAGAGGGCCTCCACGAGAGAGGCCCAAGCAAGACACGCCCCGAGGAGTGTCATGCCACATGTCACCACTGGGTCTGACTGAGCGCCTCCAGGAGAGAGGCCCAAGCAAGACGTGCCCCGAGGAGCATCAGGCCACATGTCACTACTCAGTCTGACTGAGCGCCTCCAGGAGAGAGGCCCAAGCAAGACGTGCCCCGAGGAGCGTCTTGCCACATGTAAGCACTGGGTCTGACTGAGCGCCTCCAGGAGAGAGGCCCCAGCAAGACGCGCCCCGAGGAGCGTCTTGCCACATGTCAACACTGGGTCTGACTGAGCGCCTCCAGGAGAGAGGCCCAAGCAAGACGCACCCCGAGGAGCGTCTTTCCACGGGTCACCACTGGGTCTGACTGAGCGCCTCCAGGAGAGAGGCAAAAGCAAGACGCGCCCCGAGGAGCGTCTTGCCACATGTCAACACTGGGTCTGACTGAGCGCCTCCAGGAGAGAGGCCCAAGCAAGACGCGCCCCGAGGAGCGTCTTGCCACATGTCAACACTGGGTCTGACTGAGCGCCTCCAGGAGAGAGGCCCAAGCAAGACGCACCCCGAGGAGCGTCGTTCCACGGGTCACCACTGGGTCTGACTGAGCGCCTCCAGGAGAGAGGCCCAAGCAAGACGCGCCCCGAGGAGCGTCTTGCCACATGTCAACACTGGGTCTGACTGAGCGCCTCCAGGAGAGAGGCCCAAGCAAGACGCGCCCCGAGGAGCGTCTTGCCACATGTCAACACTGGGTCTGACTGAGCGCCTCCAGGAGAGAGGCCCAAGCAAGACGCACCCCGAGGAGAGTCTTTCCACGGGTCACCACTGGGTCTGACTGAGCGCCTCCAGGAGAGAGGCCCAAGCAAGACGCGCCCCGAGGAGCGTCTTGCCACATGTCAACACTGGGTCTGACTGAGCGCCTCCAGGAGAGAGGCCCAAGCAAGACGCGCCAAGAGGAGCGTCTTGCCACATGTCAACACTGGGTCTGACTGAGCGCCTCCAGGAGAGAGGCCCAAGCAAGATGCGCCCCGAGGAGCGTCTTGCCACATGTCAACAATGGGTCTGACTGAGGGCCTCCAGGAGAGAGGCCCAAGCAAGATGCGCCCGGAGGAGCGTCTTGCCACATGTCAACAATGGGTCTGACAGAGGGCCTCCACGAGAGAGGCCCAAGCAAGACACGCCCCGAGGAGTGTCATGCCACATGTCACCACTGGGTCTGACTGAGCGCCTCCAGGAGAGAGGCCCAAGCAAGACGTGCCCCGAGGAGCCTCAGGCCACATGTCACTACTCAGTCTGACTGAGCGCCTCCAGGAGAGAGGCCCAAGCAAGACGTGCCCCGAGGAGCGTCTTGCCACATGTAAGCACTGGGTCTGACTGAGCGCCTCCAGGAGAGAGGCCCCGGGAAGACGCGCCCCGAGGAGCGTCTTGCCACATGTCAACACTGGGTCTGACAGAGGGCCTCCAGGAGAGAGGCCCAAGCAAGACGCGCCCCGAGGAGTGTCTTGCCACATGTCACCACTTGGTCTGACTGAGCGCCTCCAGGAGAGAGGCCCAAGCAACATGCGCCCCGAGGAGCGTCAGGCCACATGTCACTACTCAGTCTGACTGAGCGCCTCCAGGAGAGAGGCCCAAGCAAGACGCGCCCCGAGGAGCGTCTTGCCACATGTCAACAATGGGTCTTACTGAGGGCCTCCAGGAGAGAAGCCCAAGCAAGACGCGCCCCGAGGAGCTTCTTGCCACATGTCAACACTGGGTCTGACAGAGGACCTCCATGAGAGAGGCCCAAGCAAGACGCGCCCCGAGGAGTGTCTTGCCACATGTCAACACTGGGTCTGACAGAGGGTCTCCAGGAGAGAGGCCCAAGCAAGACGCGCCCCGAGGATTTTCTTGCCACATGTCACCACTTGGTCTGACTGAGCGCCTCCAGGAGAGAGGCCCAAGCAAGACTCGCCCCGAGGAGCGTCTTTCCACGTGTCACCACTGGGTCTGACATAGGGCCTCCATGAGAGAGGCCCAAGCAAGACGCGCCCCGAGGAGTGTCTTGCCACATGTCAACACTGGGTCTGACAGAGGGGCTCCAGGAGAGAGGCCCAAGCAAGACGCGCCCCGAGGATTTTCTTGCCACATGTCTTCACTTGGTCTGACTGAGCGCCTCCAGGAGAGAGGCCCAAGCAAGACGCGCCCCGAGGAGCGTCTTTCCACGTGTCACCACTGGGTCTGACTGAGCGCCTCCAGGAGAGAGGCCCAAGCAAGACGCGCCCCGAGGAGCGTCTTGCCACATGTCAACAATGGGTCTGACTGAGGGCCTCCAGGAGAGAATCCCAAGCAAGACGCGCCCCGAGGAGCGTATTGACACATGTCAACACTGGGTCTGACTGAGCGCCTCCAGGAGAGAGGCCCAAGCAAGACGCGCCCCGAGGAGCGTCTTGCCACATGTCAACACTGGGTCTGACTGAGCGCCTCCAGGAGAGAGGCCCAAGCAAGACGCACCCCGAGGAGCGTCGTTCCACGGGTCACCACTGGGTCTGACTGAGCGCCTCCAGGAGAGAGGCCCAAGCAAGACGCGCCCCGAGGAGCGTCTTGCCACATGTCAACACTGGGTCTGACTGAGCGCCTCCAGGAGAGAGGCCCAAGCAAGACGCGCCCCGAGGAGCGTCTTGCCACATGTCAACACTGGGTCTGACTGAGCGCCTCCAGGAGAGAGGCCCAAGCAAGACGCACCCCGAGGAGTGTCTTTCCACGGGTCACCACTGGGTCTGACTGAGCGCTTCCAGGAGAGAGGCCCAAGCAAGACGCGCCCCGAGGAGCTTCTTGCCACATGTCAACACTGGGTCTGACTGAGCGCCTCCAGGAGAGAGGCCCAAGCAAGACGCGCCACGAGGAGCGTCTTGCCACATGTCAACACTGGGTCTGACTGAGCGCCTCCAGGAGAGAGGCCCAAGCAGGATGCGCCCCGAGGAGCGTCTTGCCACATGTCAACAATGGGTCTGACTGAGGGCCTCCAGGAGAGAGGCCCAAGCAAGATGCGCCCGGAGGAGCGTCTTGCCACATGTCAACAATGGGTCTGACAGAGGGCCTCCACGAGAGAGGCCCAAGCAAGACACGCCCCGAGGAGTGTCATGCCACATGTCACCACTGGGTCTGACTGAGCGCCTCCAGGAGAGAGGCCCAAGCAAGACGTGCCCCGAGGAGCGTCTTGCCACATGTAAGCACTGGGTCTGACTGAGCGCCTCCAGGAGAGAGGCCCCAGCAAGACGCGCCCCGAGGAGCGTCTTGCCACATGTCAACACTGGGTCTGACTGAGCGCCTCTAGGAGAGAGGCCCAAGCAAGACGCACCCCGAGGAGCGTCTTTCCACGGGTCACCACTGGGTCTGACTGAGCGCCTCCAGGAGAGAGGCCCAAGCAAGACGCGCCCCGAGGAGCGTCTTGCCACATGTCAACACTGGGTCTGACTGAGCGCCTCCAGGAGAGAGGCCCAAGCAAGACGCGCCCTGAGGAGCGTCTTGCCACATGTCAACACTGGGTCTGACTGAGCGCCTCCAGGAGAGAGGCCCAAGCAAGACACACCCCGAGGAGCGTCTTTCCACGGGTCACCACTGGGTCTGACTGAGCGCCTCCATGAGAGAAGCCCCAGCAAGACGCGCCCCGAGGAGCTTCTTGCCACATGTCAACACTGGGTCTGACAGAGGACCTCCATGAGAGAGGCCCAAGCAAGACGCGCCCCGAGGAGTGTCTTGCCACATGTCAACACTGGGTCTGACAGAGGGTCTCCAGGAGAGAGGCCCAAGCAAGACGCGCCCCGAGGATTTTCTTGCCACATGTCACCACTTGGTCTGACTGAGCGCCTCCAGGAGAGAGGCCCAAGCAAGACTCGCCCCGAGGAGCGTCTTTCCACGTGTCACCACTGGGTCTGACATAGGGCCTCCATGAGAGAGGCCCAAGCAAGACGCGCCCCGAGGAGTGTCTTGCCACATGTCAACACTGGGTCTGACAGAGGGGCTCCAGGAGAGAGGCCCAAGCAAGACGCGCCCCGAGGATTTTCTTGCCACATGTCTTCACTTGGTCTGACTGAGCGCCTCCAGGAGAGAGGCCCAAGCAAGACGCGCCCCGAGGAGCGTCTTTCCACGTGTCACCACTGGGTCTGACTGAGCGCCTCCAGGAGAGAGGCCCAAGCAAGACGCGCCCCGAGGAGCGTCTTGCCACATGTCAACACTGGGTCTGAATGAGCGCCTCCAGGAGAGAGGCCCAAGCAAGACGCGCCCCGAGGAGCGTCTTGCCACATGTCAACAATGGGTCTGACTGAGGGCCTCCAGGAGAGAATCCCAAGCAAGACGCGCCCCGAGGAGCGTATTGACACATGTCAACACTGGGTCTGACTGAGCGCCTCCAGGAGAGAGGCCCAAGCAAGACGCGCCCCGAGGAGCGTCTTGCCACATGTCAACACTGGGTCTGACTGAGCGCCTCCAGGAGAGAGGCCCAAGCAAGACGCACCCCGAGGAGCGTCGTTCCACGGGTCACCACTGGGTCTGACTGAGCGCCTCCAGGAGAGAGGCCCAAGCAAGACGCGCCCCGAGGAGCGTCTTGCCACATGTCAACACTGGGTCTGACTGAGCGCCTCCAGGAGAGAGGCCCAAGCAAGACGCGCCCCGAGGAGCGTCTTGCCACATGTCAACACTGGGTCTGACTGAGCGCCTCCAGGAGAGAGGCCCAAGCAAGACGCACCCCGAGGAGCATCTTTCCACGGGTCACCACTGGGTCTGACTGAGCGCTTCCAGGAGAGAGGCCCAAGCAAGACGCGCCCCGAGGAGCGTCTTGCCACATGTCAACACTGGGTCTGACTGAGCGCCTCCAGGAGAGAGGCCCAAGCAAGACGCGCCACGAGGAGCGTCTTGCCACATGTCAACACTGGGTCTGACTGAGCGCCTCCAGGAGAGAGGCCCAAGCAGGATGCGCCCCGAGGAGCGTCTTGCCACATGTCAACAATGGGTCTGACTGAGGGCCTCCAGGAGAGAGGCCCAAGCAAGATGCGCCCGGAGGAGCGTCTTGCCACATGTCAACAATGGGTCTGACAGAGGGCCTCCACGAGAGAGGCCCAAGCAAGACACGCCCCGAGGAGTGTCATGCCACATGTCACCACTGGGTCTGACTGAGCGCCTCCAGGAGAGAGGCCCAAGCAAGACGTGCCCCGAGGAGCATCAGGCCACATGTCACTACTCAGTCTGACTGAGCGCCTCCAGGAGAGAGGCCCAAGCAAGACGTGCCCCGAGGAGCGTCTTGCCACATGTAAGCACTGGGTCTGACTGAGCGCCTCCAGGAGAGAGGCCCCAGCAAGACGCGCCCCGAGGAGCGTCTTGCCACATGTCAACACTGGGTCTGACTGAGCGCCTCTAGGAGAGAGGCCCAAGCAAGACGCACCCCGAGGAGCGTCTTTCCACGGGTCACCACTGGGTCTGACTGAGCGCCTCCAGGAGAGAGGCCCAAGCAAGACGCGCCCCGAGGAGCGTCTTGCCACATGTCAACACTGGGTCTGACTGAGCGCCTCCAGGAGAGAGGCCCAAGCAAGACGCGCCCTGAGGAGCGTCTTGCCACATGTCAACACTGGGTCTGACTGAGCGCCTCCAGGAGAGAGGCCCAAGCAAGACGCACCCCGAGGAGCGTCTTTCCACGGGTCACCACTGGGTCTGACTGAGCGCCTCCATGAGAGAAGCCCCAGCAAGACGCGTCCCGAGGAGCGTCTTGCCACATGTCACTACTCGGTCTGTTTGAGCGCCTCCAGGAGAGAGGCCCAAGCAAGACGTGCCCCGAGGAGCGTCTTGCCACATGTCAACAATGGGTCTGACTGAGGGCCTCCAGGAGAGAAGCCCAAGCAAGACGCGCCCCGAGGAGCGTCTTGCCACATGTCAACACTGGGTCTGACTGAGCGCCTCCAGGAGAGAGGCCCAAGCAAGACGCACCCCGAGGAGCGTCTTTCCACGTGTCACCACTGGGTCTGACTGAGCGCCTCCAGGAGAGAGGCCCAAGCAAGACGCACCCCGAGGAGCGTCTTTCCACGTGTCACCACTGGGTCTGACTGAGCGCCTCCAGGAGAGAGGCCCAAGCAAGACGCGCCCCGAGGAGCGTCTTGCCACATGTCAACACTGGGTCTGACTGAGCGCCTCCAGGAGAGAGGCCCAAGCAAGACGCACCCCGAGGAGCGTCTTTCCACGTGTCTCCACTGGGTCTGACTGAGCGCCTCCAGGAGAGAGGCCCAAGCAAGACGCGCCCCGAGGAGCGTCTTGCCACATGTCAACACTGTGTCTGACTGAGCGCCTCCAGGAGAGAGGCCCAAGCAAGACGCGCCCCGAGGAGCGTCTTGCCACATGTCAACACTGGGTCTGACTGAGCGCCTCCAGGAGAGAGGCCCAAGCAAGATGCGCCCCGAGGAGCGTCTTGCCACATGTCAACAATGGGTCTGACTGAGGGCCTCCAGGAGAGAGGCCCAAGCAAGATGCGCCCGGAGGAGCGTCTTGCCACATGTCAACAATGGGTCTGACAGAGGGCCTCCACGAGAGAGGCCCAAGCAAGACACGCCCCGAGGAGTGTCATGCCACATGTCACCACTGGGTCTGACTGAGCGCCTCCAGGAGAGAGGCCCAAGCAAGACGTGCCCCGAGGAGCGTCAGGCCACATGTCACTACTCAGTCTGACTGAGCGCCTCCAGGAGAGAGGCCCAAGCAAGACGTGCCCCGAGGAGCGTCTTGCCACATGTAAGCACTGGGTCTGACTGAGCTTCTCCAGGAGAGAGGCCCCAGCAAGACGCGCCCCGAGGAGCGTCTTGCCTTATGTCAGCACTCGGTCTGACTGAGCGCCTCCAGGAGAGAGGCCCAAGCAAGACGCGCCCCGAGGAGCGTCTTGCCACATGTCACCTCTGGTTCTGACGGAGCGCCTCCAGGAGAGAGGCCCAAGCAAGATGCGCCCCGAGGAGCGTCTTGTCACATGTCAACACTGGGTCTTTCTGAGGGCCTCCAGGAGAGAAGCCCAAGCAAGACGCGCCCCGAGGAGCGTCTTGCCACATGTCAGCACTCGGTCTGACTGAGCGCCTCCAGGAGAGAGGCCCAAGCAAGACGCGCCCCGAGGAGCGTCTTGCCACATGTCAACAATGGGTCTGACTGAGGGCCTCCAGGAGAGAAGCACAAGCAACACGCGGCCCGAGGAGCGTCTTGCCACATGTCAGCACTCGGTCTGACTGAGCGCCTCCAGGAGAGAGGCCCAAGCAAGACGCGCCCCGAGGAGCGTCTTGACACATGTCAACAATGGGTCTGACTGAGGGCCTCCAGGAGAGAAGCCCAAGCAAGACGCGCCCCGAGGAGCGTCTTGACACATGTCAGCACTGGGTCTGACAGAGGGCCTCCAGGAGGGAGGCCGAAGCAAGACGCGCCCCGAGGAGTGTCTTGCCACATGTCACCACTTGGTCTGACTGAGGGCCTCCAGGAGAGAAGCCCAAGCAACACGCGGCCCGAGGAGCATCTTGCCACATGTCAGCACTCTGTCTGACTGAGCGCCTCCAGGAGAGAGGCCCAAGCAAGACGCGCCCCGAGGAGCGTCTTGCCACATGTCAACAATGGGTCTGACTGAGGGCCTCCAGGAGAGAAGCCCAAGCAAGACGCTCCCCGAGGAGCGTCTTGACACATGTCAACACTGGGTCTGACAGAGGGCCTCCAGGAGAGAGGCCCAAGCAAGACGCGCCCCGAGGAGTGTCTTGCCACATGTCACCACTTGGTCTGACTGAGCGCCTCCAGGAGAGAGGCCCAAGCAACACGCGCCCCGAGGAGCGTCAGGCCACATGTCACTACTCAGTCTGACTGAGCGCCTCCAGGCGAGAGGCCCAAGCAAGACGCGCCCCGAGGAGCGTCTTGCCACATGTCAACAATGGGTCTTACTGAGGGCCTCCAGGAGAGAAGCCCAAGCAAGACGCGCCCCGAGGAGCTTCTTGCCACATGTCAGCACTCGGTCTGACTGAGCGCCTCCAGGAGAGAGGCCAAAGCAAGACGCGCCCCGAGGAGCGTCTTGACACATGTCAACACTGGGTCTGACAGAGGGCCTCCATGAGAGAGGCCCAAGCAAGACGCGCCCCGAGGAGTGTCTTGCCACATGTCAACACTGGGTCTGACAGAGGGGCTCCAGGAGAGAGGCCTAAGCAAGACGCGCCCCGAGGATTTTCTTGCCACATGTCACCACTTGGTCTGACTGAGCGCCTCCAGGAGAGAGGCCCAAGCAAGACGCGCACCGAGGAGCGTCTTTCCACGTGTCACCACTGGGTCTGACTGAGCGCCTCCAGGAGAGATGCCCAAGCAAGACGCGCCCCGAGGAGCGTCTTGCCACATGTCAACACTAGGTCTGAATGAGCGCCTCCAGGAGAGAGGCCCAAGAAAGACGCGCCCCGAGGAGCGTCTTGCCACATGTCAACAATGGGTCTGACTGAGGGCCTCCAGGAGAGAATCCCAAGCAAGACGCGCCCCGAGGAGCGTCTTGACACATGTCAACACTGGGTCTGACTGAGCACCTCCAGGAGAGAGGCCCAAGCAAGACGCGCCCCGAGGAAAGTCTTGCCACATGTCAACACTGGGTCTGACTGAGCGCCTCCAGGAGAGAGGCCCAAGCAAGAAGTACCCCGAGGAGCGTCTTTCCACGGGTCACCACTGGGTCTGACTGAGCGCCACCAGGAGAGAGGCCCAAGCAAGACGCGCCCCGAGGAGCGTCTTGCCACATGTCAACACTGGGTCTGACTGAGCGCCTCCAGGAGAGAGGCCCAAGCAAGACGCGCCCCGAGGAGCGTCTTGCCACATGTCAACACTGGGTCTGACTGAGCGCCTCCAGGAGAGAGGCCCAAGCAAGACGCACCCCGAGGAGCATCTTTCCACGGGTCACCACTGGGTCTGACTGAGCGCCTCCAGGAGAGAGGCCCAAGCAAGACGCGCCCCGAGGAGCGTCTTGCCACATGTCAACACTGGGTCTGACTGAGCGCCTCCAGGAGAGAGGCCCAAGCAAGACGCGCCCCGAGGAGTGTCTTGCCACATGTCAACACTGGGTCTGACTGAGCGCCTCCAGGAGAGAGGCCCAAGCAAGACGCGCCCCGAGGAGCGTCTTGCCACATGTCAACACTGGGTCTTACTGAGCGCCTCCAGGAGAGAGGCCCAAGCAAGATAAGCCCCGAGGAGCGTCTTGCCACATGTCAACAATGGGTCTGACTGAGGGCCTCCAGGAGAGAGGCCCAAGCAAGATGCGCCCGGAGGAGCGTCTTGCCACATGTCAACAATGGGTCTGACAGAGGGCCTCCACGAGAGAGGCCCAAGCAAGACACGCCCCGAGGAGTGTCATGCCACATGTCACCACTGGGTCTGACTGAGCGCCTCCAGGAGAGAGGCCCAAGCAAGACGTGCCCCGAGGAGCGTCGCGCCACATGTCAGCACTCGGTCTGACTGAGCGCCTCCAGGAGAGAGGCCCAAGCAAGACGCGCCCCGAGGAGCGTCTTGCCACATGTCAACAATGGGTCTGACTGAGGGCCTCCAGGAGAGAAGCCCAAACAACACGCGGCCCGAGGAGCGTCTTGCCACATGTCAGCACTCGGTCTGACTGAGCGCCTCCAGGAGAGAGGCCCAAGCAAGACGCGCCCCGAGGAGCGTCTTGCCACATGTCAACAATGGGTCTGACTGAGGGCCTCCAGGAGAGAAGCCCAAGCAAGACGCGCCCCGAGGAGCGTCTTGACACATGTCAGCACTGGGTCTGACAGAGGGCCTCCAGGAGAGAGGCCGAAGCAAGAAGCGCCCCGAGGATTGTCTTGCCACATGTCACCACTTGGTCTGACTGAGGGCCTCCAGGAGAGAAGCCCAAACAACACACGGCCCGAGGAGCGTCTTGCCACATGTCAGCACTCGGTCTGACTGAGCGCCTCCAGGAGAGAGGGCAAAGCAAGACGCGCCCCGAGGAGCGTCTTGCCACTTGTCAACAATGGGTCTGACAGAGGGCCTCCACGAGAGAGGCCCAAGCAAGACGCGCCCCGAGGAGCGTCTTGCCACATGTCAACACTGGGTCTGACTGAGCGCCTCCAGGAGAGAGGCCCAAGCAAGACGCGCCCCGAGGAGCGTCTTGCCACATGTCAACACTGGGTCTGACTGAGCGCCTCCAGGAGAGAGGCCCAAGCAAGACGCACCCCAAGGAGCGTCTTTCCACGGGTCACCACTGGGTCTGACTGAGCGCCTCCAGGAGAGAGGCCCAAGCAAGATGCGCCCGGAGGAGCGTCTTGCCACATGTCAACAATGGGTCTGACAGAGGGCCTCCACGAGAGAGGCCCAAGCAAGACACGCCCCGAGGAGTGTCATGCCACATGTCACCACTGGGTCTGACTGAGCGCCTCCAGGAGAGAGGCCCAAGCAAGACGTGCCCCGAGGAGCATCAGGCCACATGTCACTACTCAGTCTGACTGAGCGCCTCCAGGAGAGAGGCCCAAGCAAGACGTGCCCCGAGGAGCGTCTTGCCACATGTAAGCACTGGGTCTGACTGAGCGCCTCCAGGAGAGAGGCCCCAGCAAGACGCGCCCCGAGGAGCGTCTTGCCACATGTCAACACTGGGTCTGACTGAGCGCCTCCAGGAGAGAGGCCCAAGCAAGACGCACCCCGAGGAGCGTCTTTCCACGGGTCACCACTGGGTCTGACTGAGCGCCTCCAGGAGAGAGGCCCAAGAGAGACGCGCCCCGAGGAGCGTCTTGCCACATGTCAACACTGGGTCTGACTGAGCACCTCCAGGAGAGAGGCCCAAGCAAGACGTGCCCCGAGGAGCATCAGGCCACATGTCACTACTCAGTCTGACTGAGCGCCTCCAGGAGAGAGGCCCAAGCAAGACGCACCCCGAGGAGCGTCTTTCCACGGGTCACCACTGGGTCTGACTGAGCGCCTCCATGAGAGAAGCCCCAGCAAGACGCGTCCCGAGGAGCGTCTTGCCACATGTCACTACTCGGTCTGTTTGAGCGCCTCCAGGAGAGAGGCCCAAGCAAGACGCGCCCCGAGGAGCGTCTTGCCACATGTCAACACTGGGTCTGACTGAGCGCCTCCAGGAGAGAGGCCCAAGCAAGACGCACCCCGAGGAGCGTCTTTCCACGTGTCACCACTGGGTCTGACTGAGCGCCTCCAGGAGAGAGGCCCAAGCAAGACGCGCCCCGAGGAGCGTCTTGCCACATGTCAACACTGGGTCTGACTGAGCGCCTCCAGGAGAGAGGCCCAAGCAAGACGCGCCCCGAGGAGCGTCTTGCCACATGTCAACACTGGGTCTGACTGAGCGCCTCCAGGAGAGAGGCCCAAGCAAGACGCAACCCGAGGAGCGTCTTTCCACGGGTCTCCACTGGGTCTGACTGAGCGCCTCCAGGAGAGAGGCCCAAGCAAGACGCGCCCCGAGGAGCTACTTGCCACATGTCAACACTGTGTCTGACTGAGGGCCTCCAGGAGAGAGGCCCAAGCAAGACACGCCCCGAGGAGCGTCTTGCCACATGTCAACACTGGGTCTGACTGAGCGCCTCCAGGAGAGAGGCCCAAGCAAGATGCGCCCCGAGGAGCGTCTTGCCACATGTCAACAATGGGTCTGACTGAGGGCCTCCAGGAGAGAGGCCCAAGCAAGATGCTCCCGGAGGAGCGTCTTGCCACATGTCAACAATGGGTCTGACAGAGGGCCTCCACGAGAGAGGCCCAAGCAAGACACGCCCCGAGGAGTGTCATGCCACATGTCACCACTGGGTCTGACTGAGCGCCTCCAGGAGAGAGGCCCAAGCAAGACGTGCCCCGAGGAGCGTCAGGCCACATGTCACTACTCAGTCTGACTGAGCGCCTCCAGGAGAGAGGCCCAAGCAAGACGTGCCCCGAGGAGCGTCTTGCCACATGTAAGCACTGGGTCTGACTGAGCTTCTCCAGGAGAGAGGCCCCAGCAAGACGCGCCCCGAGGAGCGTCTTGCCTTATGTCAGCACTCGGTCTGACTGAGCGCCTCCAGGAGAGAGGCCCAAGCAAGACGCGCCCCGAGGAGCGTCTTGCCACTTGTCACCTCTGGTTCTGACGGAGCGCCTCCAGGAGAGAGGCCCAAGCAAGACGCGCCCCGAGGAGCGTTTTGTCACATGTCAACACTGGGTCTTTCTGAGGGCCTCCAGGAGAGAAGCCCAAGCAAGACGCGCTCCGAGGAGCGTCTTGCCACATGTCAGCACTCGGTCTGACTGAGCGCCTCCAGGAGAGAGGCCCAAGCAAGACGCGCCCCGAGGAGCGTCTTGCCACATGTCAACAATGGGTCTGACTGAGGGCCTCCAGGAGAGAAGCCCAAATAACACGCGGCCCGAGGAGCGTCTTGCCACATGTCAGCACTCGGTCTGACTGAGCGCCTCCAGGAGAGAGGCCCAAGCAAGACGCGCCCCGAGGAGCGTCTTGACACATGTCAACAATGGGTCTGACTGAGGGCCTCCAGGAGAGAAGCCCAAGCAAGACGCGCCCCGAGGAGCGTCTTGACACATGTCCGCACTGGGTCTGACAGAGGGCCTCCAGGAGAGAGGCCGAAGCAAGACGCGCCCCGAGGAGTGTCTTGCCACATGTCACCACTTGGTCTGACTGAGGGCCTCCAGGAGAGAAGCCCAAGCAACACGCGGCCCGAGGAGCATCTTGCCACATGTCAGCACTCTGTCTGACTGAGCGCCTCCAGGAGAGAGGCCCAAGCAAGACGCGCCCCGAGGAGCGTCTTGCGACATGTCAACAATGGGTCTGACTGAGGGCCTCCAGGAGAGAAGCCCAAGCAAGACGCTCCCCGAGGAGCGTCTTGACACATGTCAACACTGGGTCTGACAGAGGGCCTCCAGGAGAGAGGCACAAGCAAGACGCGCCCCGAGGAGTGTCTTGCCACATGTCACCACTTGGTCTGACTGAGCGCCTCCAGGAGAGAGGCCCAAGCAACACGCGCCCCGAGGAGCGTCAGGCCACATGTCACTACTCAGTCTGACTGAGCGCCTCCAGGAGAGAGGCCCAAGCAAGACGCGCCCCGAGGAGCGTCTTGCCACATGTCAACAATGGGTCTTACTGAGGGCCTCCAGGAGAGAAGCCCAAGCAAGACGCGCCCCGAGGAGCTTCTTGCCACATGTCAGCACTCGGTCTGACTGAGCGCCTCCAGGAGAGAGGCCAAAGCAAGACGCGCCCCGAGGAGCGTCTTGACACATGTCAACACTGGGTCTGACAGAGGGCCTCCATGAGAGAGGCCCAAGCAAGACGCGCCCCGAGGAGTGTCTTGCCACATGTCAACACTGGGTCTGACAGAGGGGCTCCAGGAGAGAGGCCTAAGCAAGACGCGCCCCGAGGATTTTCTTGCCACATGTCACCACTTGGTCTGACTGAGCGCCTCCAGGAGAGAGGCCCAAGCAAGACGCGCCCCGAGGAGCGTCTTTCCACGTGTCACCACTGGGTCTGACTGAGCGCCTCCAGGAGAGATGCCCAAGCAAGACGCGCCCCGAGGAGCGTCTTGCCACATGTCAACACTAGGTCTGAATGAGCGCCTCCAGGAGAGAGGCCCAAGAAAGACGCGCCCCGAGGAGCGTCTTGCAACATGTCAACAATGGGTCTGACTGAGGGCCTCCAGGAGAGAATCCCAAGCAAGACGCGCCCCGAGGAGCGTCTTGACACATGTCAACACTGGGTCTGACTGAGCGCCTCCAGGAGAGAGGCCCAAGCAAGACGCGCCCCGAGGAAAGTCTTGCCACATGTCAACACTGGGTCTGACTGAGCGCCTCCAGGAGAGAGGCCCAAGCAAGACGTACCCCGAGGAGCGTCTTTCCACGGGTCACCACTGGGTCTGACTGAGCGCCACCAGGAGAGAGGCCCAAGCAAGACGCGCCCCGAGGAGCGTCTTGCCACATGTCAACACTGGGTCTGACTGAGCGCCTCCAGGAGAGAGGCCCAAGCAAGACGCGCCCCGAGGAGCGTCTTGCCACATGTCAACACTGGGTCTGACTGAGTGCCTCCAGGAGAGAGGCCCAAGCAAGACGCACCCCGAGGAGCATCTTTCCACGGGTCACCACTGGGTCTGACTGAGCGCCTCCAGGAGAGAGGCCCAAGCAAGACGCGCCCCGAGGAGCGTCTTGCCACATGTCAACACTGGGTCTGACTGAGCGCCTCCAGGAGAGAGGCCCAAGCAAGACGCGCCCCGAGGAGCGTCTTGCCACATGTCAACACTGGGTCTGACTGAGCGCCTCCAGGAGAGAGGCCCAAGCAAGATGCGCCCCGAGGAGCGTCTTGCCACATGTCAACAATGGGTCTGACTGAGGGCCTCCAGGAGAGAGGCCCAAGCAAGATGCGCCCGGAGGAGCGTCTTGCCACATGTCAACAATGGGTCTGACAGAGGGCCTCCACGAGAGAGGCCCAAGCAAGACACGCCCCGAGGAGTGTCATGCCACATGTCACCACTGGGTCTGACTGAGCGCCTCCAGGAGAGAGGCCCAAGCAAGACGTGCCCCGAGGAGCGTCAGGCCACATGTCACTACTCAGTCTGACTGAGCGCCTCCAGGAGAGAGGCCCAAGCAAGACGTGCCCCGAGGAGCGTCTTGCCACATGTAAGCACTGGGTCTGACTGAGCGCCTCCAGGAGAGAGGCCCCAGCAAGACGCGCCCCGAGGAGCGTCTTGCCTTATGTCAGCACTCAGTCTGACTGAGCGCCTCCAGGAGAGAGGCCCAAGCAAGACGCGCCCCGAGGAGCGTCTTGCAACATGTCAACAATGGGTCTGACTGAGGGCCTCCAGGAGAGAGGCCCAAGCAAGATGCGCCCGGAGGAGCGTCTTGCCACATGTCAACACTGGGTCTGACAGAGGGCCTCCAGGAGAGAGGCCCAAGCAAGACGCGCCCCGAGGAGCGTCTTGCCACATGTCACCTCTGGTTCTGACTGAGCGCCTCCAGGAGAGAGGCCCAAGCAAGACGCGCCCCGAGGAGCGTCTTGTCACATGTCAACACTGGGTCTTTCTGAGGGCCTCCAGGAGAGAAGCCCAAGCAAGACGCGCCCCGAGGAGCGTCTTGCCACATGTCAGCACTCGGTCTGACTGAGCGCCTCCAGGAGAGAGGCCCAAGCAAGACGCGCCCCGAGGAGCGTCTTGCCACATGTCAACAATGGGTCTGACTGAGGGCCTCCAGGAGAGAATCCCAAGCAAGACGCGCCCCGAGGAGCGTCTTGACACATGTCAACACTGGGTCTGACTGAGCGCCTCCAGGAGAGAGGCCCAAGCAAGACGCGCCCCGAGGAGCGTCTTGCCACATGTCAACACTGGGTCTGACTGAGCGCCTCCAGGAGAGAGGCCCAAGCAAGATGCACCCCAAGGAGCGTCTTTCCACGGGTCACCACTGGGTCTGACTGAGCGCCTCCAGGAGAGTGGCCCAAGCAAGACGCGCCCCGAGGAGCGTCTTGCCACATGTCAACACTGGGTCTGACTGAGCGCCTCCAGGAGAGAGGCCCAAGCAAGACGCGCCCCGAGGAGCGTCTTGCCACATGTCAACACTGGGTCTGACTGAGCGCCTCCAGGAGAGAGGCCCAAGCAAGACGCACCCCGAGGAGCGTCTTTCCACGGGTCACCACTGGGTCTGACTGAGCGCCTCCAGGAGAGAGGCCCAAGCAAGACGCGCCCCGAGGAGCGTCTTGCCACATGTCAACACTGGGTCTGACTGAGCGCCTCCAGGAGAGAGGCCCAAGCAAGACGCGCCCCGTGGAGCGTCTTGCCACATGTCAACACTGGGTCTGACTGAGCGCCTCCAGGAGAGAGGCCCAAGCAAGATGCGCCCCGAGGAGCGTCTTGCCACATGTCAACAATGGGTCTGACTGAGGGCCTCCAGGAGAGAGGCCCAAGCAAGATGCGCCCGGAGGAGCGTCTTGCCACATGTCAACAATGGGTCTGACAGAGGTCCTCCACGAGAGAGGCCCAAGCAAGACACGCCCCGAGGAGTGTCAAGCCACATGTCACCACTGGGTCTGACTGAGCGCCTCCAGGAGAGAGGCCCAAGCAAGACGTGCCCCGAGGAGCGTCTTGCCACATGTAAGCACTGGGTCTGACTGAGCGCCTCCAGGAGAGAGGCCCAAGCAAGACGCGCCCAGAGGAGCGTCTTGCCTTATGTCAGCACTCGGTCTGACTGAGCGCCTCCAGGAGAGAGGCCCAAGCAAGACGCGCCCCGAGGAGCGTCTTGCAACATGTCAACAATGGGTCTGACTGAGGGCCTCCAGGAGAGAGGCCCAAGCAAGATGCGCCCGGAGGAGCGTCTTGCCACATGTCAACACTGGGTCTGACAGAGGGCCTCCAGGAGAGAGGCCAAAGCAAGACGCGCCCCGAGGAGCGTCTTGCCACATGTCACCTCTGGTTCTGACTGAGCGCCTCCAGGAGAGAGGCCCAAGCAAGACGCGCCCCGAGGAGCGTCTTGTCACATGTCAACACTGGGTCTTTCTGAGGGCCTCCAGCAGAGAAGCCCAAGCAAGACGCGCCCCGAGGAGCGTCTTGCCACATGTCAGCACTCGGTCTGACTGAGCGCCTCCAGGAGAGAGGCCCAAGCAAGACGCGCCCCGAGGAGCGTCTTGCCACATGTCAACAATGGGTCTGACTGAGGGCCTCCAGGAGAGAATCCCAAGCAAGACGCGCCCCGAGGAGCGTCTTGACACATGTCAACACTGGGTCTGACTGAGCGCCTCCAGGAGAGAGGCCCAAGCAAGACGCGCCCCGAGGAGCGTCTTGCCACATGTCAACAATGGGTTTGACTGAGGGCCTCCAGGAGAGAAGCCCTAACAACACGCGGCCCGAGGAGCGTCTTGCCACATGTCAGCACTCGGTCTGACTGAGCGCCTCCAGGAGAGAGGCCCAAGCAAGACGCGCCCCGAGGAGCGTCTTGCCACATGTCAACAATGGGTCTGACTGAGGGCCTCCAGGAGAGAAGCCCAAGCAAGACGCGCCCCGAGGAGCGTCTTGACACATGTCAGCACTGGGTCTGACAGAGGGCCTCCAGGAGAGAGGCCGAAGCAAGAAGCGCCCCGAGGATTGTCTTGCCACATGTCAACACTTGGTCTGACTGAGGGCCTCCAGGAGAGAAGCCCAAGCAACACACGGCCCGAGGAGCGTCTTGCCACTTGTCAGCACTCGGTCTGACTGAGCGCCTCCAGGAGAGAGGCCAAAGCAAGACGCGCCCCGAGGAGCGTCTTGCCACATGTCACCACTTGGTCTGACTGAGCGCCTCCAGGAGAGAGGCCCAAGCAACACGCGCCCCGAGGAGCGTCAGGCCACATGTCACTACTCAGTCTGACTGAGCGCCTCCAGGAGAGAGGCCCAAGAAAGACGCGCCCCGAGGAGCGTCTTGCCACATGTCAACAATGGGTCTTACTGAGGGCCTCCAGGAGAGAAGCCCAAGCAAGACGCGCCCCGAGGAGCTTCTTGCCACATGTCAGCACTCGGTCTGACTGAGCGCCTCCAGGAGAGAGGCCAAAGCAAGACGCGCCCCGAGGAGTGTCTTGACACATGTCAACAAGGGGTCTGACAGAGGGCCTCCATGAGAGAGGCCCAAGCAAGATGCGCCCCGAGGAGTGTCTTGCCACATGTCAACACTGGGTCTGACAGAGGGGCTCCAGGAGAGAGGCCCAAGCAAGACGCGCCCCGAGGATTGTCTTGCCACGTGTCACCACTTGGTCTGACTGAGCGCCTCCAGGAGAGAGGCCCAAGCAAGACGCGCCCCGAGGAGCGTCTTTCCACGTGTCACCACTGGGTCTGACTGAGCGCCTCCAGGAGAGAGGCCCAAGCAAGACGCGCCCCGAGGAGCGTCTTGCCACATGTCAACACTGGGTCTGAATGAGCGCCTCCAGGAGAGAGGCCCAAGCAAGACGCGCCCCGAGGAGCGTCTTGCCACATGTCAACAATGGGTCTGACTGAGGGCCTCCAGGAGAGAAGCCCAAGCAAGACGCGCCCCAAGGAGCTTCTTGCCACATGTCAACACTGGGTCTGACTGAGCGCCTCCAGGAGAGAGGCCCAAGCAAGACGCGCCCCGAGGAGCGTCTTGCCACATGTCAACACTGGGTCTGACTGAGCGCCTCCAGGAGAGAGGCCCAAGCAAGATGCGCCCCGAGGAGCGTCTTGCCACATGTCAACAATGGGTCTGACAGAGGGCCTCCACGAGAGAGGCCCAAGCAAGACACGCCCCGAGGAGTGTCATGCCACATGTCACCACTGGGTCTGACTGAGCGCCTCCAGGAGAGAGGCCCAAGCAAGACGTGCCCCGAGGAGCGTCAGGCCACATGTCACTACTCAGTCTGACTGAGCGCCTCCAGGAGAGAGGCCCAAGCAAGACGTGCCCCGAGGAGCGTCTTGCCACATGTAAGCACTGGGTCTGACTGAGCGCCTCCAGGAGAGAGGCCCCAGCAAGACGCGCCCCGAGGAGCATCTTGCCTTATGTCAGCACTCGGTCTGACTGAGCGCCTCCAGGAGAGAGGCCCAAGCAAGACGCGCCCCGAGGAGCGTCTTGCAACATGTCAACAATGGGTCTGACTGAGGGCCTCCAGGAGAGAGGCCCAAGCAAGATGCGCCCGGAGGAGCGTCTTGCCACATGTCAACACTGGGTCTGACAGAGGGCCTCCAGGAGAGAGGCCCAAGCAAGACGCGCCCCGAGGAGCGTCTTGCCACATGTCACTTCTGGTTCTGACTGAGCGCCTCCAGGAGAGAGGCCCAAGCAAGACGCGCCCCGAGGAGCGTCTTGTCACATGTCAACACTGGGTTCTTTCTGAGGGCCTCCAGCAGAGAAGCCCAAGCAAGACGCGCCCCGAGGAGCGTCTTGCCACATGTCAGCACTCGGTCTGACTGAGCGCCTCCAGGAGAGAGGCCCAAGCAAGACGCGCCCCGAGGAGCGTCTTGCCACATGTCAACAATGGGTCTGACTGAGGGCCTCCAGGAGAGAATCCCAAGCAAGACGCGCCCCGAGGAGCGTCTTGACACATGTCAACACTGGGTCTGACTGAGCGCCTCCAGGAGAGAGGCCCAAGCAAGACGCGCCCCGAGGAGCATCTTGCCACATGTCAACACTGGGTCTGACTGAGCGCCTCCAGCAGAGAAGCCCAAGCAAGACGCGCCCCGAGGAGCGTCTTGCCACATGTCAGCACTCGGTCTGACTGAGCGCCTCCAGGAGAGAGGCCCAAGCAAGATGCGCCCCGAGGAGCGTCTTGCCACATGTCAACAATGGGTCTGACTGAGGGCCTCCAGGAGAGAATCCCAAGCAAGACGCGCCCCGAGGAGCGTCTTGACACATGTCAACACTGGGTCTGACTGAGCGCCTCCAGGAGAGAGGCCCAAGCAAGACGCGCCCCGAGGAGCGTCTTGCCACATGTCAACACTGGGTCTGACTGAGCGCCTCCAGGAGAGAGGCCCAAGCAAGACGCGCCCCGAGGAGCGTCTTGCCACATGTCAACACTGGGTCTGACTGAACGCCTCCAGGAGAGAGGCCCAAGCAAGACGCGCCCCGAGGAGCGTCTTGCCACATGTCAACACTGGGTCTGACTGAGCGCCTCCAGGAGAGAGGCCCAAGCAAGACGCACCCCGAGGAGCGTCTTTCCACGGGTCACCACTGGGTCTGACTGAGCGCCTCCAGGAGAGAGGCCCAAGCAAGACGCGCCCCGAGGAGCGTCTTGCCACATGTCAAAACTGGGTCTGACTGAGCGCCTCCAGGAGAGAGGCCCAAGCAAGACGCGCCCCGAGGAGCGTCTTGCCACATGTCAACACTGGGTCTTACTGAGCGCCTCCAGGAGAGAGGCCCAAGCAAGATGCGCCCCGAGGAGCGTCTTGCCACATGTCAACAATGGGTCTGACTGAGGGCCTCCAGGAGAGAGGCCCAAGCAAGATGCGCCCGGAGGAGCGTCTTTCCACATGCCAACAATGGGTCTGACAGAGGGCCTCCACGAGAGAGGCCCAAGCAAGACACGCCCCGAGGAGTGTCATGCCACATGTCACCACTGGGTCTGACTGAGCGCCTCCAGGAGAGAGGCCCAAGCAAGACGTGCCCCGAGGAGCGTCAGGCCACATGTCACTACTCAGTCTTACTGAGCGCCTCCAGGAGAGAGGCCCAAGCAAGACGTGCCCCGAGGAGCGTCTTGCCACATGTAAGCACTGGGTCTGACTGAGCGCCTCCAGGAGAGAGGCCCCAGCAAGACGCGCCCCGAGGAGCGTCTTGCCTTATGTCAGCACTCGGTCTGACTGAGCGCCTCCAGGAGAGAGGCCCAAGCAAGACGCGCCCCGAGGAGCGTCTTGCAACATGTCAACAATGGGTCTGACTGAGGGCCTCCAGGAGAGAGGCCCAAGCAAGATGCGCCCGGAGGAGCGTCTTGCCACAAGTCAACACTGGGTCTGACAGAGGGCCTCCAGGAGAGAGGCCCAAGCAAGACGCACCCCGAGGAGCGTCTTGCCACATGTCACCTCTGGTTCTGACTGAGCGCCTCCAGGAGAGAGGCCCAAGCAAGACGCGCCCCGAGGAGCGTCTTGTCACATGTCAACACTGGGTCTTTCTGAGGGCCTCCAGGAGAGAAGCCCAAGCAAGACGCGCCCCGAGGAGCGTCTTGCCACATGTCAGCACTCGGTCTGACTGAGCGCCTCCAGGAGAGAGGCCCAAGCAAGACGCGCCCCGAGGAGCGTCTTGCCACATGTCAACAATGGGTCTGACTGAGGGCCTCCAGGAGAGAAGCCCAAGCAAGACGCGCCCCGAGGAGCGTCTTGACACATGTCAGCACTGGGTCTGACAGAGGGCCTCCAGGAGAGAGGCCGAAGCAAGACGCGCCCCGAGGAGTGTCTTGCCACATGTCACCACTTGGTCTGATGAGGGCCTCCAGGAGAGAAGCCCAAGCAACACACGGCCCGAGGAGCGTCTTGCCACATGTCAGCACTCGGTCTGACTGAGCGCCTCCAGGAGAGAGGCCCAAGCAAGACGCGCCCCGAGGAGCGTCTTGCCACATGTCAACAACGGGTCTGACAGAGGGCCTCCAGGAGAGAGGCCCAAGCAACACGCGCCCCGAGGAGCGTCAGGCCACATGTCACTACTCAGTCTGACTGAGCGCCTCCAGGAGAGAGGCCCAAGCAAGACGTGCCCCGAGGAGCGTCTTGCCACATGTCAACAATGGGTCTTACTGAGGGCCTCCAGGAGAGAAGCCCAAGCAAGACGCGCCCCGAGGAGCTTCTTGCCACATGTCAGCACTCGGTCTGACTGAGCGCCTCCAGGAGAGAGGCCAAAGCAAGACGCGCCCCGAGGAGTGTCTTGACACATGTCAACAAGGGGTCTGACAGAGGGCCTCCATGAGAGAGGCCCAAGCAAGACGCGCCCCGAGGAGTGTCTTGCCACATGTCAACACTGGGTCTGACAGAGGGGCTCCAGGAGAGAGGCCCAAGCAAGACGCGCCCCGAGGATTGTCTTGACACATGTCACCACTTGGTCTGACTGAGCGCCTCCAGGAGAGAGGCCCAAGCAAGACGTGCCCCGAGGAGCTTCTTTCCACGTGTCACCACTGGGTCTGACTGAGCGCCTCCAGGAGAGAGGCCCAAGCAAGACGCGCCCCGAGGAGCGTCTTGCCACATGTCAACACTGGGTCTGAATGAGCGCCTCCAGGAGAGAGGCCCAAGCAAGACGCGCCCCGAGGAGCGTCTTGCCACATGTCAACAATGGGTCTGACTGAGGGCCTCCAGGAGAGAAGCCCAAGCAAGACGCGCCCCGAGGAGCTTCTTGCCACATGTCAACACTGGGTCTGACTGAGCGCCTCCAGGAGAGAGGCCCAAGCAAGACGCGCCCCGAGGAGCGTCTTGCCACATGTCAACACTGGGTCTGACTGAGCGCCTCCAGGAGAGAGGCCCAAGCAAGATGCGCCCCGAGGAGCGTCTTGCCACATGTCAACAATGGGTCTGACAGAGGGCCTCCACGAGAGAGGCCCAAGCAAGACACGCCCCGAGGAGTGTCATGCCACATGTCACCACTGGGTCTGACTGAGCGCCTCCAGGAGAGAGGCCCAAGCAAGACGCACCCCGAAGAGCGTCTTTCCACGGGTCACCATTGGGTCTGACTGAGCGCCTCCAGGAGAGAGGCCCAAGCAAGACGCGCCCCGAGGAGCGTCTTGCCAGATGTCAACACTGGGTCTGACTGAGCGCCTCCAGGAGAGAGGCCCAAGCAAGACGCGCCCCGAGGAGCGTCTTGCCACATGTCAACACTGGGTCTGACTGAGCGCCTCCAGGAGAGAGGCCCAAGCAAGATGCGCCCCGAGGAGCGTCTTGCCACATGTCAACAATGGGTCTGACTGAGGGCCTCCAGGAGAGAGGCCCAAGCAAGATGCGCCCGGAGGAGCGTCTTGCCACATGTCAACAATGGGTCTGACAGAGGGCCTCCACGAGAGAGGCCCAAGCAAGACACGCCCCGAGGAGTGTCATGCCACATGTCACCACTGGGTCTGACTGAGCGCCTCCAGGAGAGAGGCCCAAGCAAGACGTGCCCCGAGGAGCGTCAGGCCACATGTCACTACTCAGTCTGAATGACCGCCTCCAGGAGAGAGGCCCAAGCAAGACGTGCCCCGAGGAGCGTCTTGCCACATGTAAGCACTGGGTCTGACTGAGCGCCTCCAGGAGAGAGGCCCCAGCAAGACGCGCCCCGAGGAGCGTCTTGCCTTATGTCAGCACTCGGTCTGACTGAGCGCCTCCAGGAGAGAGGCCCAAGCAAGACGCGCCCCGAGGAGCGTCTTGCAACATGTCAACAATGGGTCTGACAGAGGGCCTCCAGGAGAGAGGCCCAAGCAAGACGCGCCCCGAGGAGCGTCTTGCCACATGTCACCTCTGGTTCTGACTGAGCGCCTCCAGGAGAGAGGCCCAAGCAAGACGCGCCCCGAGGAGCGTCTTGTCACATGTCAACACTGGGTCTTTCTGAGGGCCTCCAGGAGAGAAGCCCAAGCAAGACGCGCCCCGAGGACCATCTTGCCACATGTCAGCACTCAATCTGACTGAGCGCCTCCAGGAGAGAGGCCCAAGCAAGACGCGCCCCGAGGAGCGTCTTGCCACATGTCAACAATGGGTCTGACTGAGGGCCTCCAGGAGAGAAGCCCAAACAACACGCGGCCCGAGGAGCGTCTTGCCACATGTCAGCACTCGGTCTGACTGAGCGCCTCCAGGAGAGAGGCCCAAGCAAGACGCGCCCCGAGGAGCGTCTTGCCACATGTCAACAATGGGTCTGACTGAGGGCCTCCAGGAGAGAAGCCCAAGCAAGACGCGCCCCGAGGAGCGTCTTGACACATGTCAGCACTGGGTCTGACAGAGGGCCTCCAGGAGAGAGGCCGAAGCAAGACGCGCCCCGAGGAGTGTCTTGCCACATGTCACCACTTGGTCTGACTGAGGGCCTCCAGGAGAGAAGCCCAAGCAACACACGGCCCGAGGAGCGTCTTGCCACATGTCAGCACTCGGTCTGACTGTGCGCCTCCAGGAGAGAGGCCCAAGCAAGACGCGCCCCGAGGAGCGTCTTGCCACATGTAAACAATGGGTCTGACAGAGGGCCTCCAGGAGAGAGGCCCAAGCAAGACGCGCCCCGAGGAGTGTCTTGCCATATGTCACCACTTGGTCTGACTGAGCGCCTCCAGGAGAGAGGCCCAAGCAACACGCGCCCCGAGGAGCGTCAGGCCACATGTCACTACTCAGTCTGGCTGAGCGCCTCCAGGAGAGAGGCCCAAGCAAGACGCGCCCCGAGGAGCGTCTTGCCACATGTCAACAATGGGTCTTACTGAGGGCCTCCAGGAGAGAAGCCCAAGCAAGACGCGCCCCGAGGAGCTTCTTGCCACATGTCAGCACTCGGTCTGACTGAGCGCCTCCAGGAGAGAGGCCAAAGCAAGACGCGCCCCGAGGAGTGTCTTGACACATGTCAACAAGGGGTCTGACAGAGGGCCTCCATGAGAGAGGCCCAAGCAAGACGCGCCCCGAGGAGTGTCTTGCCACATGTCAACACTGGGTCTGACAGAGGGGCTCCAGGAGAGAGGCCCAAGCAAGACGCGCCCCGAGGATTGTCTTGCCACATGTCACCACTTGGTCTGACTGAGCGCCTCCAGGAGAGAGGCCCAAGCAAGACGCGCCCCGAGGAGCGTCTTTCCACGTGTCACCACTGGTTCTGACTGAGCGCCTCCAGGAGAGAGGCCCAAGCAAGACGCGCCCCGAGGAGCGTCTTGCCACATGTCAACAATGGGTCTGACTGAGGGCCTCCAGGAGAGAAGCCCAAGCAAGACGCGCCCCGAGGAGCGTCTTGACACATATCAACACTGGGTCTGACTGAGCGCCTCCAGGAGAGAGGCCCAAGCAAGACGCGCCCCGAGGAGCGTCTTGCCACATGTCAACACTGGGTCTGACTGAGCGCCTCCAGGAGAGAGGCCCAAGCAAGACGCACCCCGAGGAGCGTCTTTCCACGGGTGACCACTGGGTCTGACTGAGCGCCTCCAGGAGAGAGGCCCAAGCAAGACGCGCCCCGAGGAGCGTCTTGCCACATGTCAACACTGTGTCTGACTGAGCGCCTCCAGGAGAGAGGCCCAAGCAAGACGCGCCCCGAGGAGCGTCTTGCCACATGTCAACACTGGGTCTGACTGAGCGCCTCCAGGAGAGAGGCCCAAGCAAGATGCGCCCCGAGGAGCGTCTTGCCACATGTCAACAATGGGTCTGACTGAGGGCCTCCAGGAGAGAGGCCCAAGCAAGATGCGCCCGGAGGAGCGTCTTGCCACATGTCAACAATGGGTCTGACTGAGGGCCTTCAGGAGAGAAGCCCAAGCAAGACGCGCCCCGAGGAGTGTCTTGACACATGTCAACACTGGGTCTGACAGAGGGCCTCCAGGAGAGAGGCCCAAGCAAGACGCACCGAGGAGCGTCTTGCCACATGTCACCTCTGGTTCTGACTGAGCGCCTCCAGGAGAGAGGCCCAAGCAAGACGCGCCCCGAGGAGCGTCTTGTCACATGTCAACACTGGGTCTTTCTGAGGGCCTCCAGGAGAGAAGCCCAAGCAAGACGCGCCCCGAGGAGCGTCTTGCCACATGTCAGCACTCAGTCTGACTGAGCGCCTCCAGGAGAGAGGCCCAAGCAAGACGCGCCCCGAGGAGCGTCTTGCCACATGTCAACAATGGGTCTGACTGAGGGCCTCCAGGAGAGAAGCCCAAACAACACGCGGCCCGAGGAGCGTCTTGCCACATGTCAGCACTCGGTCTGACTGAGCGCCTCCAGGAGAGAGGCCCAAGCAAGACGCGCCACGAGGAGCGTCTTGCCACATGTCAACAATGGGTCTGACTGAGGGCCTCCAGGAGAGAAGCCCAAGCAAGACGCGCCCCGAGCGTCTTGACACATGTCAGCACTGGGTCTGACAGAGGGCCTCCAGGAGAGAGGCCGAAGCAAGACACGCCCCGAGGAGTGTCTTGCCACATGTCACCACTTGGTCTGACTGAGGGCCTCCAGGAGAGAAGCCCAAGCAACACACGGCCCGAGGAGCGTCTTGCCACATGTCAGCACTCGGTCTGACTGAGCGCCTCCAGGAGAGAGGCCCAAGCAAGACGCGCCCCGAGGAGCGTCTTGCCACATGTAAACAATGGGTCTGACAGAGGGCCTCCAGGAGAGAGGCCCAAGCAAGACGCGCCCCGAGGAGCGTCTTGCCACATGTAAACAATGGGTCTGACAGAGGGCCTCCAGGAGAGAGGCCCAAGCAAGACGCCCCCCGAGGAGCGTCTTGCCACATGTAAACAATGGGTCTGACAGAGGGCCTCCAGGAGAGAAGCCCAAGCAAGACGCGCCCCGAGGAGCTTCTTGCCACATGTCAGCACTCGGTCTGACTGAGCGCCTCCAGGAGAGAGGCCAAAGCAAGACGCGCCCCGAGGAGTGTCTTGACACATGTCAACAAGGGGTCTGACAGAGGGCCTCCATGAGAGAGGCCCAAGCAAGACGCGCCCCGAGGAGTGTCTTGCCACATGTCAACACTGGGTCTGACAGAGGGGCTCCAGGAGAGAGGCCCAAGCAAGACGCGCCCCGAGGATTGTCTTGCCACATGTCACCACTTGGTCTGACTGAGCGCCTCCAGGAGAGAGGCCCAAGCAAGACGCGCCCCGAGGAGCGTCTTTCCACGTGTCACCACTGGTTCTGACTGAGCGCCTCCAGGAGAGAGGCCCAAGCAAGACGCGCCCCGAGGAGCGTCTTGCCACATGTCAACACTGGGTCTGAATGAGCGCCTCCAGGAGAGAGGCCCAAGCAAGACGCGCCCCGAGGAGCGTCTTGCCACATGTCAACAATGGGTCTGACTGAGGGCCTCCAGGAGAGAAGCCCAAGCAAGACGCGCCCCGAGGAGCGTCTTGACACATGTCAACACTGGGTCTGACTGAGCGCCTCCAGGAGAGAGGCCCAAGCAAGACGCGCCCCGAGGAGCGTCTTGCCACATGTCAACACTGGGTCTGACTGAGCGCCTCCAGGAGAGAGGCCCAAGCAAGACGCAACCCGAGGAGCGTCTTTCCACGGGTCACCACTGGGTCTGACTGAGCGCCTCCAGGAGAGAGGCCCAAGCAAGACGCGCCCCGAGGAGCGTCTTGCCACATGTCAACACTGGGTCTGACTGAGCGCCTCCAGGAGAGAGGCCCAAGCAAGACGCGCCCCGAGGAGCGTCTTGCCACATGTCAACACTGGGTCTGACTGAGCGCCTCCAGGAGAGAGGCCCAAGCAAGATGCGCCCCGAGGAGCGTCTTGCCACATGTCAACAATGGGTCTGACTGAGGGCCTCCAGGAGAGAGGCCCAAGCAAGATGCGCCCGGAGGAGCGTCTTGCCACATGTCAACAATGGGTCTGACTGAGGGCCTTCAGGAGAGAAGCCCAAGCAAGACGCGCCCCGAGGAGCGTCTTGACACATGTCAACACTGGGTCTTACAGAGGGCCTCCACGAGAGAGGCCCAAGCAAGACGCGCCCCGAGGAGTGTCATGCCACATGTCACCACTGGGTCTGACTGAGCGCCTCCAGGAGAGAGGCCCAAGCAAGAAGTGCCCCGAGGAGCGTCAGGCCACATGTCACTACTCAGTCTGACTGAGCGCCTCCAGGAGAGAGGCCCAAGCTAGACGCGCCCCGAGGAGCGTCTTGCCACATGTAAGCACTGGGTCTGACTGAGCGCCTCCAGGAGAGAGGCCCCAGCAAGACGCGTCCCGAGGAGCGTCTTGCCTTATGTCAGCACTCGGTCTGACTGAGCGCCTCCAGGAGAGAGGCCCAAGCAAGACGCGCCCCGAGGAGCGTCTTGCCACATGTCACCTCTGGTTCTGACTGAGCGCCTCCAGGAGAGAGGCCCAAGCAAGACGCGCCCCGAGGAGCGTCTTGCCACATGTCAACACTGGGTCTGACTGAGCGCCTCCAGGAGAGAGGCCCAAGCAAGATGCGCCCCGAGGAGCGTCTTGCCACATGTCAACAATGGGTCTGACTGAGGGCCTCCAGGAGAGAGGCCCAAGCAAGATGCGCCCGGAGGAGCGTCTTGCCACATGTCAACAATGGGTCTGACTGAGGGCCTTCAGGAGAGAAGCCCAAGCAAGACGCGCCCCGAGGAGCGTCTTGACACATGTCAACACTGGGTCTGACAGAGGGCCTCCAGGAGAGAGGCCCAAGCAAGACGCGCCCCGAGGAGCGTCTTGCCACATGTCACCTCTGGTTCTGACTGAGCGCCTCCAGGAGAGAGGCCCAAGCAAGACGCGCCCCGAGGAGCGTCTTGCCACATGTCAACACTGGGTCTGACTGAGCGCCTCCAGGAGAGAGGCCCAAGCAAGATGCGCCCCGAGGAGCGTCTTGCCACATGTCAACAATGGGTCTGACTGAGGGCCTCCAGGAGAGAGGCCCAAGCAAGATGCGCCCGGAGGAGCGTCTTGCCACATGTCAACAATGGGTCTGACTGAGGGCCTTCAGGAGAGAAGCCCAAGCAAGACGCGCCCCGAGGAGCGTCTTGACACATGTCAACACTGGGTCTGAAAGAGGGCCTCCACGAGAGAGGCCCAAGCAAGACGCGCCCCGAGGAGTGTCATGCCACATGTCACCACTGGGTCTGACTGAGCGCCTCCAGGAGAGAGGCCCAAGCAAGACGTGCCCCGAGGAGCGTCAGGCCACATGTCAGCACTGGGTCTGACTGAGCGCCTCCAGGAGAGAGGCCCAAGCAAGACGCGCCCCGAGGAGCGTCTTGCCACATGTCAACAATGGGTCTGACTGAGGGCCTCCAGGAGAGAAGCCCAAGCAAGACGCGCCCCGAGGAGCGTCTTGACACATGTCAACACTGGGTCTGACTGAGCGCCTCCAGGAGAGAGGCCCAAGCAAGACGCGCCCCGAGGAGCGTCTTGCCACATGTCAACACTGGGTCTGACTGAGCGCCTCCAGGAGAGAGGCCCAAGCAAGACGCAACCCGAGGAGCGTCTTTCCACGGGTCACCACTGGGTCTGACTGAGCGCCTCCAGGAGAGAGGCCCAAGCAAGACGCGCCCCGAGGAGCGTCTTGCCACATGTCAACACTGGGTCTGACTGAGCGCCTCCAGGAGAGAGGCCCAAGCAAGACGCGCCCCGAGGAGCGTCTTGCCACATGTCAACACTGGGTCTGACTGAGCGCCTCCAGGAGAGAGGCCCAAGCAAGATGCGCCCCGAGGAGCGTCTTGCCACATGTCAACAATGGGTCTGACTGAGGGCCTCCAGGAGAGAGGCCCAAGCAAGATGCGCCCGGAGGAGCGTCTTGCCACATGTCAACAATGGGTCTGACTGAGGGCCTTCAGGAGAGAAGCCCAAGCAAGACGCGCCCCGAGGAGCGTCTTGACACATGTCAACACTGGGTCTGACAGAGGGCCTCCAGGAGAGAGGCCCAAGCAAGACGCGCCCCGAGGAGCGTCTTGCCACATGTCACCTCTGGTTCTGACTGAGCGCCTCCAGGAGAGAGGCCCAAGCAAGACGCGCCCCGAGGAGCGTCTTGCCACATGTCAACACTGGGTCTGACTGAGCGCCTCCAGGAGAGAGGCCCAAGCAAGATGCGCCCCGAGGAGCGTCTTGCCACATGTCAACAATGGGTCTGACTGAGGGCCTCCAGGAGAGAGGCCCAAGCAAGATGCGCCCGGAGGAGCGTCTTGCCACATGTCAACAATGGGTCTGACTGAGGGCCTTCAGGAGAGAAGCCCAAGCAAGACGCGCCCCGAGGAGCGTCTTGACACATGTCAACACTGGGTCTGAAAGAGGGCCTCCACGAGAGAGGCCCAAGCAAGACGCGCCCCGAGGAGTGTCATGCCACATGTCACCACTGGGTCTGACTGAGCGCCTCCAGGAGAGAGGCCCAAGCAAGACGTGCCCCGAGGAGCGTCAGGCCACATGTCAGCACTGGGTCTGACTGAGCGCCTCCAGGAGAGAGGCCCAAGCAAGACGCGCCCCGAGGAGCGTCTTGCCACATGTCAACAATGGGTCTGACTGAGGGCCTCCAGGAGAGAAGCCCAAGCAAGACGCGCCCCGAGGAGCGTCTTGACACATGTCAACACTGGGTCTGACTGAGCGCCTCCAGGAGAGAGGCCCAAGCAAGACGCGCCCCGAGGAGCGTCTTGCCACATGTCAACACTGGGTCTGACTGAGCGCCTCCAGGAGAGAGGCCCAAGCAAGACGCAACCCGAGGAGCGTCTTTCCACGGGTCACCACTGGGTCTGACTGAGCGCCTCCAGGAGAGAGGCCCAAGCAAGACGCGCCCCGAGGAGCGTCTTGCCACATGTCAACACTGGGTCTGACTGAGCGCCTCCAGGAGAGAGGCCCAAGCAAGACGCGCCCCGAGGAGCGTCTTGCCACATGTCAACACTGGGTCTGACTGAGCGCCTCCAGGAGAGAGGCCCAAGCAAGATGCGCCCCGAGGAGCGTCTTGCCACATGTCAACAATGGGTCTGACTGAGGGCCTCCAGGAGAGAGGCCCAAGCAAGATGCGCCCGGAGGATCGTCTTGCCACATGTCAACAATGGGTCTGACTGAGGGCCTTCAGGAGAGAAGCCCAAGCAAGACGCGCCCCGAGGAGCGTCTTGACACATGTCAACACTGGGTCTGACAGAGGGCCTCCACGAGAGAGGCCCAAGCAAGACGCGCCCCGAGGAGTGTCATGCCACATGTCACCACTGGGTCTGACTGAGCGCCTCCAGGAGAGAGGCCCAAGCAAGAAGTGCCCCGAGGAGCGTCAGGCCACATGTCACTACTCAGTCTGACTGAGCGCCTCCAGGAGAGAGGCCCAAGCTAGACGCGCCCCGAGGAGCGTCTTGCCACATGTAAGCACTGGGTCTGACTGAGCGCCTCCAGGAGAGAGGCCCCAGCAAGACGCGTCCCGAGGAGCGTCTTGCCTTATGTCAGCACTCAGTCTGACTGAGCGCCTCCAGGAGAGAGGCCCAAGCAAGACGCGCCCCGAGGAGCGTCTTGCCACATGTCACCTCTGGTTCTGACTGAGCGCCTCCAGGAGAGAGGCCCAAGCAAGACGCGCCCCGAGGAGCGTCTTGCCACATGTCAACACTGGGTCTGACTGAGCGCCTCCAGGAGAGAGGCCCAAGCAAGATGCGCCCCGAGGAGCGTCTTGCCACATGTCAACAATGGGTCTGACTGAGGGCCTCCAGGAGAGAGGCCCAAGCAAGATGCGCCCGGAGGAGCGTCTTGCCACATGTCAACAATGGGTCTGACTGAGGGCCTTCAGGAGAGAAGCCCAAGCAAGACGCGCCCCGAGGAGCGTCTTGACACATGTCAACACTGGGTCTGACAGAGGGCCTCCAGGAGAGAGGCCCAAGCAAGACGCGCCCCGAGGAGCGTCTTGCCACATGTCACCTCTGGTTCTGACTGAGCGCCTCCAGGAGAGAGGCCCAAGCAAGACGCGCCCCGAGGAGCGTCTTGCCACATGTCAACACTGGGTCTGACTGAGCGCCTCCAGGAGAGAGGCCCAAGCAAGATGCGCCCCGAGGAGCGTCTTGCCACATGTCAACAATGGGTCTGACTGAGGGCCTCCAGGAGAGAGGCCCAAGCAAGATGCGCCCGGAGGAGCGTCTTGCCACATGTCAACAATGGGTCTGACTGAGGGCCTTCAGGAGAGAAGCCCAAGCAAGACGCGCCCCGAGGAGCGTCTTGACACATGTCAACACTGGGTCTGAAAGAGGGCCTCCACGAGAGAGGCCCAAGCAAGACGCGCCCCGAGGAGTGTCATGCCACATGTCACCACTGGGTCTGACTGAGCGCCTCCAGGAGAGAGGCCCAAGCAAGACGTGCCCCGAGGAGCGTCAGGCCACATGTCAGCACTGGGTCTGACTGAGCGCCTCCAGGAGAGAGGCCCAAGCAAGACGCGCCCCGAGGAGCGTCTTGCAACATGTCAACAATGGGTCTGACTGAGGGCCTCCAGGAGAGAGGCCCAAGCAAGATGCCCCCGGAGGAGCGTCTTGCCACATGTCAACACTGGGTCTGACAGAGGGCCTCCAGGAGAGAGGCCCAAGCAAGACGCGCCCCGAGGAGCGTCTTGCCACATGTCACCTCTGGTTCTGACTGAGCGCCTCCAGGAGAGAGGCCCAAGCAAGACGCGCCCCGAGGAGCGTCTTGCCACATGTCAGCACTCGGTCTGACTGAGCGCCTCCAGGAGAGAGGCCCAAGCAAGACGCGCCCCGAGGAGCGTCTTGCCACATGTCAACAATGGGTCTGACTGAGCGCCTCCAGGAGAGAGGCCCAAGCAAGACGCGCCCCGAGGAGCGTCTTTCCACGTGTCACCACTGGTTCTGACTGAGCGCCTCCAGGAGAGAGGCCCAAGCAAGACGCGCCCCGAGGAGCGTCTTGCCACATGTCAACACTGGGTCTGAATGAGCGCCTCCAGGAGAGAGGCCCAAGCAAGACGCGCCCCGAGGAGCGTCTTGCCACATGTCAACAATGGGTCTGACTGAGGGCCTCCAGGAGAGAAGCCCAAGCAAGACGCGCCCCGAGGAGCGTCTTGACACATGTCAACACTGGGTCTGACTGAGCGCCTCCAGGAGAGAGGCCCAAGCAAGACGCGCCCCGAGGAGCGTCTTGCCACATGTCAACACTGGGTCTGACTGAGCGCCTCCAGGAGAGAGGCCCAAGCAAGACGCACCCCGAGGAGCGTCTTTCCACGGGTCACCACTGGGTCTGACTGAGCGCCTCCAGGAGAGAGGCCCAAGCAAGACGCGCCCCGAGGAGCGTCTTGCCACATGTCAACACTGGGTCTGACTGAGCGCCTCCAGGAGAGAGGCCCAAGCAAGACGTGCCCCGAGGAGCGTCTTGCCACATGTCAACACTGGGTCTGACTGAGCGCCTCCAGGAGAGAGGCCCAAGCAAGATGCGCCCCGAGGAGCGTCTTGCCACATGTCAACAATGGGTCTGACTGAGGGCCTCCAGGAGAGAGGCCCAAGCAAGATGCGCCCGCAGGAGCGTCTTGCCACATGTCAACAATGGGTCTGACTGAGGGCCTTCAGGAGAGAAGCCCAAGCAAGACGCGCCCCGAGGAGCGTCTTGACACATGTCAACACTGGGTCTGACAGAGGGCCTCCACGAGAGAGGCCCAAGCAAGACGCGCCCCGAGGAGTGTCATGCCACATGTCACCACTGGGTCTGACTGAGCGCCTCCAGGAGAGAGGCCCAAGGAAGAAGTGCCCCGAGGAGCGTCAGGCCACATGTCACTACTCAGTCTGACTGAGCGCCTCCAGGAGAGAGGCCCAAGCTAGACGCGCCCCGAGGAGCGTCTTGCCACATGTAAGCACTGGGTCTGACTGAGCGCCTCCAGGAGAGAGGCCCCAGCAAGACGCGTCCCGAGGAGCGTCTTGCCTTATGTCAGCACTCGGTCTGACTGAGCGCCTCCAGGAGAGAGGCCCAAGCAAGACGCGCCCCGAGGAGCGTCTTGCCACATGTCACCTCTGGTTCTGACTGAGCGCCTCCAGGAGAGCGGCCCAAGCAAGACGCGCCCCGAGGAGCGTCTTGCCACATGTCAACACTGGGACTGACTGAGCGCCTCCAGGAGAGAGGCCCAAGCAAGATGCGCCCCGAGGAGCGTCTTGCCACATGTCAACAATGGGTCTGACTGAGGGCCTCCAGGAGAGAGGCCCAAGCAAGATGCGCCCGGAGGAGCGTCTTGCCACATGTCAACAATGGGTCTGACTGAGGGCCTTCAGGAGAGAAGCCCAAGCAAGACGCGCCCCGAGGAGCGTCTTGACACATGTCAACACTGGGTCTGACAGAGGGCCTCCAGGAGAGAGGCCCAAGCAATACGCGCCCCGAGGAGCGTCTTGCCACATGTCACCTCTGGTTCTGACTGAGCGCCTCCAGGAGAGAGGCCCAAGCAAGACGCGCCCCGAGGAGCGTCTTGCCACATGTCAACACTGGGTCTGACTGAGCGCCTCCAGGAGAGAGGCCCAAACAAGATGCGCCCCGAGGAGCGTCTTGCCACATGTCAACAATGGGTCTGACTGAGGGCCTCCAGGAGAGAGGCCCAAGCAAGATGCGCCCGGAGGAGCGTCTTGCCACATGTCAACAATGGGTCTGACTGAGGGCCTTCAGGAGAGAAGCCCAAGCAAGACGCGCCCCGAGGAGCGTCTTGACACATGTCAACACTGGGTCTGAAAGAGGGCCTCCACGAGAGAGGCCCAAGCAAGACGCGCCCCGAAGGAGTGTCATGCCACATGTCACCACTGGGTCTGACTGAGCGCCTCCAGGAGAGAGGCCCAAGCAAGACGTGCCCCGAGGAGCGTCAGGCCACATGTCAGCACTGGGTCTGACTGAGCGCCTCCAGGAGAGAGGCCCAAGCAAGACGCGCCCCGAGGAGCGTCTTGCAACATGTCAACAATGGGTCTGACTGAGGGCCTCCAGGAGAGAGGCCCAAGCAAGATGCCCCCGGAGGAGCGTCTTGCCACATGTCAACACTGGGTCTGACAGAGGGCCTCCAGGAGAGAGGCCCAAGCAAGACGCGCCCCGAGGAGCGTCTTGCCACATGTCACCTCTGGTTCTGACTGAGCGCCTCCAGGAGAGAGGCCCAAGCAAGAAGCGCCCCGAGGAGCGTCTTGCCACATGTCAGCACTCGGTCTGACTGAGCGCCTCCAGGAGAGAGGCCCAAGCAAGACGCGCCCCGAGGAGCGTCTTGCCACATGTCAACAATGGGTCTGACTGAGGGCCTCCAGGAGAGAAGCCCAAGCAAGATGCGCCCCGAGGAGCGTCTTGACACATGTCAGCACTGGGTCTGACAGAGGGCCTCCAGGAGAGAGGCCGAAGCAAGACGCGCCCCGAGGAGTGTCTTGCCACATGTCACCACTTGGTCTGACTGAGGGCCTCCAGGAGAGAAGCCCAAGCAACACGCGGCCCGAGGAGCGTCTTGCCACATGTCAGCACTCGGTCTGACTGAGCGCCTCCAGGAGAGAGGCCCAAGCAAGACGCGCCCCGAGGAGCGTCTTGCCACATGTCAACAATGGGTCTGACTGAGGGCCTCCAGGAGAGAAGCTCAAGCAAGACGCGCCCCGAGGAGCGTCTTGACACATGTCAACACTGGGTCTGAGAGAGGGCCTCCAGGAGAGAGGCCCAAGCAAGACGCGCCCCGAGGAGTGTCTTGCCACATGTCACCACTTGGTCTGACTGAGCGCCTCCAGGAGAGAGGCCCAAGCAACACACGCCCCGAGGAGCGTCAGGCCACATGTCACTACTCAGTCTGACTGAGCGCCTCCAGGAGAGAGGCCCAAGCAAGACGCGCCGCGAGGAGCGTCTTGCCACATGTCAACAATGGGTCTTACTGAGGGCCTCCAGGAGAGAAGCCCAAGCAAGATGCGCCCCGAGGAGCTTCTTGCCACATGTCAGCACTCGGTCTGACTGAGCGCCTCCAGGAGAGAGGCCAAAGCAAGATGCGCCCCGAGGAGCGTCTTGACACATGTCACCACTGGGTCTGACAGAGGGCCTCCATGAGAGAGGCCCAAGCAAGACGCGCCCCGAGGAGTGTCTTGCCACATGTCAACACTGGGTCTGACAGAGGGGCTCCAGGAGTGAGGCCCAAGCAAGACGCGCTCCGAGGATTGTCTTGCCACATGTCACCACTTGGTCTGACTGAGCGCCTCCAGGAGAGAGGCCCAAGCAACACGCGCCCCGAGGAGCGTCAGGCCACATGTCACTACTCAGTCTGACTGAGCGCCTCCAGGAGAGAGGCCCAAGCAAGACGCGCCCCGAGGAGCGTCTTGCCACGTGTCAACACTGGGTCTGATTGAGGGCCTTCTGGAGAGAGGCCCAAGCAAGACGCGCCCCGAGGAGCGTCTTGCCACATGTCAACAATGGTTCTTACTGAAGGCCTCCGGGAGAGAAGCCCAAGCAAGACGCGCCCCGAGGAGCGTATTGCCACATGTCAGCACTCGGTCTGACTGAGCGCCTCCAGGAGAGAGGCCAAAGCAAGACGCCCCCCGAGGAGCGTCTTGACACATGTCAACACTGGGTCTGACAGAGGGCCTCCAAGAGAGAGGCCCAAGCAAGACGCGCCCCGAGGAGTGTCTTGCCAAATGTCAACACTGGGTCTGACTGAGCGCCTCAGGGAGAGAGGTCCAAGCAAGACGCGCCCCGAGGAGCGTCTTGCCACATGTCAACACTGGGTCTGACTGAGTGCCTCCATGAGAGAAGCCCCAGCAAGACGCGCCCCGAGGAGGGTCTTGCCACATGTCACTACTCGGTCTGTTTGAGCGCCTCCAGGAGAGAGGCCCATGCAAGACGTGCCCCGAGGAGCGTCTTGCCACATGTCAACAATGGGTCTGACTGAGGGCCTCCAGGAGAGAAGCCCAAGCAAGACGCGCCCCGAGGAGGTTCTTGCCACATGTCACTACTCGGTCTGTTTGAGTGCCTCCAGGAGAGAGGCCCATGCAAGACGCGCCCCGAGGAGCGTCTTGCCACATGTCAACACTGGGTCTGACTGAGCGCCTCCAGGAGAGAGGCCCAAGCAACATGCACCCCGAGGAGCGTCAGGCCACATGTCAACACTCGGTCTGACAGAGGGCATCCAGGAGAGAGGCCCAAGCAATACGCGCCCCGAGGAGCGTCTTGCCACATGTCACCACTGGGTCTGACTGAGCGCCTCCAGGAGAGAGGCCCAACCAAGACGCGCCCTGAGGAGCGTCTTGCCACGTGCCAACACTGGGTCTGACAGAGGGCCTCCAGGAGTGAGGCCCAAGCAAGACGCGCCCCGAGGAGTGTCTTGCCACATGTCACCACTGGGTCTGACTGAGCGCCTCCAGGAGAGAGGCCCAAGCAATACGCGCCCCGAGGAGCGTCTTGTCACATGTCAACACTGGGTCTTTCTGAGCGACTCCAGGAGAGAAGCCCAAGCAAGACGCGCCCCGAGGAGCGTCTTTCCACATGTCAGCACTCGGTCTGACTGAGCGCCTCCAGGAGAGAGGCCAAAGCAAGACGCGCCCCGAGGAGCGTCTTGCCACATGTCAACAATGGGTATGACTGAGGGCCTCCAGGAGAGAAGCCCAAGCAAGACGCGCCCCGAGGAGCGTCTTGACACATGTCAACACTGGGTCTGACAGAGGGCCTCCAGGAGAGAGGCCCAAGCAAGACGCACCCCGAGGAGTGTCTTGCCACATGTCACCACTTGGTCTGACTGAGCGCCTCCAGGAGAGAGGCCCAAGCAACACGCGCCCCGAGGAGCGTCAGGCCCCATGTCACGACTCAGTCTGACTGAGCGCCTCCAGGAGAGAGGCCCAAGCAATACGCGCCCCGAGGAGCGTCTTGCCACATGTCAACAATGGGTCTTACTGAGGGCCTCCATGAGAGAAGCCCAAGCAAGACGCGCCCCGAGGAGTGTGTTGCCACATGTCAACACTGTGTCTGACTGAGTGCCTCCAGGAGAGAGGCCCAAGCAAGACGCGCCCCGAGGAGCGTCTTGCCACGTGTCAACACTGGGTCTGACTTAGCGCCTCCAGGAGAGAGGCCCAAGCAGAATGCGCCCCGAGGAGCGTCTTGCCACGTGTCACTACTCGGTCTAACTGAGCACGTCCAGGAGAGAGGTCCAAGCAAGACGCGCCCCGAGGAGCGTCTTGCCACATGTCACTACTCGGTCTGACTGAGCGCCTCCAGGAGAGAGGCCCAAGCAAGACGTGCCCCGAGGAGCGTCTTGCCACATGTCAACAATGGGTCTGACTGAGGGCCTCGAGGAGAGAAGCCCAAGCAAGACGCGCCCAGAGGAGCGTCTTGCCACATGTCAACACTGGGTCTGACTGAGCGCCTCCAGGAGAGAGGCCCAAGCAAGACACGCCCCGAGGAGCGTCTTGACACATGTCAACACTGGGTCGGACTGAGGGCCTCCATGAGAGAAGCCCAAGCAAGACGCGCCCCGAGGAGAGTCTTACCACATGTCAACACTCGATCTGACAGAGGGCATTCAGGAGAGAGGCCCAAGCAATACGCGCCCCGAGGAGCGTCTTGCCACATGTCACCACTGGGTCTGAATGAGCGCCTCCAGGAGAGAGGCCCAACCAAGACACGCCCCGAGGAGTGTCTTGCCACATGCCAACACTGGGTCTGACTGAGCGCCTCCAGGAGAGAGGCCCAAGCAAGACGCGCCCCGAGGAGCGTCTTGCCACGTGTCAACACTGGGTCTGATTGAGGGCCTTCTGGAGAGAGGCCCAAGCAAGACGCTCCCCGAGGAGCGTCTTGCCACATGTCACTACTCAGTCTGACTGAGCGCCTCCAGGAGAGAGGCCCAAGCAAGACACGCCCCGAGGAGCGTCTTGCCACATGTCAACAATGGGTCTTACTAAGGGCCTCCAGGAGAGAAGCCCAAGCAAGACACGCCCCGAGGAGCTTCTTGCCACATGTCAGCACTCGGTCTGACTGAGCGTCTCCAGGAGAGAGGCCAAAGCAAGACGCCCCCCGAGGAGCGTCTCTTCACACATGTCAACACTGGGTCTGACAGAGGGCCTCCATGAGAGAGGCCCAAGCAAGACGCGCCCCGAGGAGTGTCTTGCCAAATGTCACCACTTGGTCTGACTGAGCGCCTCCAGGAGAGAGGCCCAAGCAACATGCGCCCCGAGGAGCGTCAGGCCACATGTCACTACTCAGTCTGACTGAGCGCCTCCAGGAGAGAGGCCCAAGCAAGACGCCACCGAGGAGTGTCTTGCCACATGTCACCTCTGGTTCTGACTGAGCGCCTCCAGGAGAGAGGCCCAAACAAGACGTGCCCCGAGGAGCGTCTTGTCACATGTCAACACTTGGTCTTTCTGAGCGCCTCCAGGAGAGAAGCCCAAGCAAGACGCGCCCCGACGAGCGTCTTGCCACATGTCAACAATGGGTCTGACTGAGGGTCTCCAGGAGAGAAGCCCAAGCAACACGCGGCCCGAGGAGCGTCTTGCCACATGTCAGCACTCGGTCTGACTGAGCGCCTCCAGGAGAGAGGCCAAAGCAAGACGCGCCCCGAGGAGTGTCTTGACACATGTCAACACTGGGTCTGACAGAGGGCCTCCATGAGAGAGGCCCAAGCAAGACGCGCCCCGAGGAGTGTCTTGCCACATGTCAACACTGGGTCTGACAGAGGGCCTCCAGGAGAGAGGCCCAAGCAAGACGCGCCCCGAGAAGTGTCTTGGCACATGTCACCACTTGGTCTGACTGAGCGCCTCCAGGAGAGAGGCCCAAGCAACACGCGCCCCGAGGAGCATCAGGCCACATGTCACCACTTTGTCTGACTGAGCGCCTCCAGGAGAGAGGCCCAAGCAACACGCGCCCCGAGGAGCGTCAGGCCACATGTCACTACTCATTCTGATTGAGCGCCTCCAGGAGAGAGGCCCAAGCAAGACGCTCCCCAAGGAGTGTCTTGCCACGTGTCAACACTGGGTCTGATTGAGGGCCTTCTGGAGAGAGGCCCAAGCAAGACGCGCCCCGAGGAGCGTCTTGCCACATGTCACCACTTGGTCTGACTGAGCGCCTCCAGGAGAGAGGCCCGAGCAACACGCGCCCCGAGGAGCGTCAGGCCACATGTCACTACTCAGTCTGACTGAGCGCCTCCAGGAGAGAGGCCCAAGAAAGACGCGCCCCGAGGAGCGTCTTGCCACATGTCAACAATGGGTCTTACTGAGGGCCTCCAGGAGAGAAGCCCAAGCAAGACGCGCCCCGAGGAGCGTCTTGACACATGTCAACACTGGGTCTGACAGAGGGCCTCCATGAGAGAGAACCAAGCAAGACGCGCCCCGAGGAGTGTCTTGCCACATGTCTCCTCTGGGTCTGAATGAGCGCCTCCAGGAGAGAGGCCAAAGCAAGACGCGCCCCGAGGAGCGTCTTGACACATGTCAACACTGGGTCTGACAGAGGGCCTCCATGAGAGAGAACCAAGCAAGACGCGCCCCGAGGAGTGTCTTGCCACATGTCAACACTGGGTCTGACAGAGGGCCTCCAGGAGAGAGGCCCAAGCAAGATGCGCCCTGAGGAGTGTCTTGCCACATGTCACCACTTGGTCTGACTGAGCGCCTCCAGGAGAGAGGCCCAAGCAACACGCGCCCCGAGGAGCGTCAAGCCACATGTCACTACTCAGTCTGACTGAGCGCCTCCAGGAGAGAGGCCCAAGCAAGACGCGCCCCGAGGAGCGTCTTGCCACATGTCACCAATGGGTCTTACTGAGGGCCTCCAGGAGAGAAGACCAAGCAAGACGCGCCCCGAGGAGCTTCTTGCCACATGTCAGCACTCGGTCTGACTGAGCGCCTCCAGGAGAGAGGCCAAAGAAAGACGCCCCCCGAGGAGCGTCTTGACACATGTCAACACTGGGTCTGACAGAGGGCCTCCATGAGAGAGGCCCAAGCAAGACGCGCCCCGAGGAGTTTCTTACCAAATGTCAACACTGGGTCTGACTGAGCGCCTCCAGGAGAGAAGCCCAAGCAAGACGCGCCCCGAGGAGCTTCTTGCCACATGTCAGCACTCGGTCTGACTGAGCGCCTCTAGGAGAGAGGCCAAAGCAAGACGCGCCCCGAGGAGCGTCTTTCCACGTGTCACCACTGGGTCTGACTGAGCGCCTCCAGGAGAGAGGCCCAAGCAAGATGCGCCCCGAGGAGCGTCTTGCCACATGTCAACACTGGGTCTGACTGAGCGCCTCCAGGAGAGAGGGCCAAGCAAGACGCGCCCCGAGGAGCGTCTTACCACATGTCAACACTGGGTCTGACTGAGCGCCTCCAGGAGAGAGGCCCAAGAAAGACGCGCCCCGAGGAGAATCTTGCCACATGTCAGCACTGGGTCTGACTGAACGCCTCCAGGAGAGAGGCCCCAGCAAGACGCGCCCCGAGGAGCGTCTTGCCTTATGTCAGCACTCGGTCTGACTGAGCGCCTCCAGGAGAGAGGCCCAAGCAAGACGCGCCCCGAGGAGCGTCTTGCCACATGTCAACAATGGGTCTGACTGAGGGCCTCCAGGAGAGAGGCCCAAGCAAGATGCGCCCGGAGGAGCGTCTTGCCACATGTCAACACTGGGTCTGACAGAGGGCCTCCAGGAGAGAGGCCCAAGCAAGACGCGCCCCGAGGAGCGTCTTGCCACATGTCACCTCTGGTTCTGACTGAGCGCGTCCAGGAGAGAGGCCCAAGCAAGACGCGCCCCGAGGAGCGTCTTGTCACATGTCAACACTGGGTCTGTCTGAGCGCCTCCAGGAGAGAAGCCCAAGCAAGACGCGCCCCGAGGAGTGTCTTGCCACATGTCAACAATGGGTCTGACTGAGGGCCTCCAGGAGAGAAGCCCAAGCAAGACGCGCCCCGAGGAGCGTCTTGACACATGTCAACACTGGGTCTGACAGAGGGCCTCCAGGAGAGAGGCCCAAGCAAGACGCGCCCCGAGGAGTGTCTTGCCACATGTCACCACTGGGTCTGACTGAGCGCCTCCAGGAGAGAGGCCGAAGCAAGATGCGCCCCGAGGAGCGTCAGGCCACATGTCACTACTCAGTCTGACTGAGCGCCTCCAGGAGAGAGGCCCAAGCAAGACGCGCCCTGAGGAGCATCTTGCCACATGTCAACACTGGGTCTGACAGAGGGCCTCCAGGAGAGAGGCCCAAGCAAGACGCGCCCCGAGGAGTGTCTTGCCACATGTCACCTCTGGTTCTGACTGAGCGCCTCCAGGAGAGAGGCCCAAGCAAGACGTGCCCCGAGGAGCGTCTTGTCACATGTCAACACTTGGTCTTTCTGAGCGCCTCCAGGAGAGAAGCCCAAGCAAGACGCGCCCCGAGGAGCGTCTTGCCACATGTCAACAATGGGTCTGACTGAGGGCCTCCAGGAGAGAAGCCCAAGCAAGAAACACCCCGAGGAGCATCTTGCCACGTGTCAACACTGGGTCTAATTGAGGGCCTTCTGGAGAGAGGCCCAAGCAAGACGCGCCCCGAGGAGCGTCTTGCCACATGTCAACAATGGTTCTTACTGAGGGCCTCCAGGAGAGAAGCCCAAGCAAGACACGCCCCGAGGAGCTTCTTGCCACATGTCAGCACTCGGTCTGACTGAGCGCCTCGAGGAGAGAGGTCAAAGCAAGACGCCCCCCGAGGAGCATCTTGACACATGTCAACACTGGGTCTGACAGAGGGCCTTCATGAGAGAGGCCCAAGCAAGACGCCCCCCGAGGAGTGTCTTGCCAAATGTCAACACTGGGTCTGACTGAGCGCCTCAGGGAGAGAGGTCCAAGCAAGACGCGCCCCGAGGAGCGTCTTGCCACATGTCACCTCTGGTTCTGACTGAGCGCCTCCAGGAGAGAGGCCCAAGCAAGACGTGCCCCGAGGAGCGTCTTGTCACATGTCAACACTTGGTCTTTCTGAGCGCCTCCAGGAGAGAAGCCCAAGCAAGACGCGCCCCGAGGAGTGTCTTGACACATGTCAACACTGGGTCTGACAGAGGGCCTCCAGGAGAGGACCCCAAGCAACACGCGGCCCGAGGAGCGTCTTGCCACATGTCAGCACTCGGTCTGACTGAGCGCCTCCAGGAGAGAGGCCAAAGCAAGACGCCCCCCGAGGAGTGTCTTGACACATGTCAACACTGGGTCTGACAGAGGGCCTCTATGAGAGAGGCCCAAGCAAGACGCGCCCCGAGGAGTGTTTTGCCAAATGTCAACACTGGGTCTGACAGAGGGCCTCCAGGAGAGAGGCCCAAGCAAGACGCGCCCCGAGAAGTGTTTCGCCACATGTAACCACTTGGTCTGACTGAGCGCCTCCAGGAGAGAGGCCCAAGCAACACGCGCCCCGAGGAGCGTCTGGCCACATGTGACCACTTGGTCTGACTGAGCGCCTCCAGGAGAGAGGCCCAAGCAACACGCGCCCCGAGGAGAGTCAGGCCACATGTCACTACTCATTCTGACTGAGTGCCTCCAGGAGAGAGGCCCAAGCAAGACGCGCCCCGAGGAGCGTCTTGCCACGTGTCAACACTGGGTCTGATTGAGGGCCTTCTGGAGAGAGGCCTAAGCAAGACGCGCCCCGAGGAGCGTCTTGCCACATGTCACCACTTGGTCTGACTGAGCGCCTCCAGGAGAGAGGCCCAAGCAACACGCGCCCCGAGGAGCGTCAGGCCACATGTCACTACTCAGTCTGACTGAGCACCTCCAGGAGAGAGGCCCAAGCAAGACGCGCCCCGAGGAGCGTCTTGCCACATGTCAAATATGGGTCTTACTGAGGGCCTCCAGGATAGAAGCCCAAGCAAGACGCGCCCCGAGGAGCTTCTTGCCACATGTCAGCACTCGGTCTGACTGAGCGCCTCCAGGAGAGAGGCCAAAGCAAGACGCGCCCCGAGGAACGTCTTGACACATGTCAACACTGGGTCTGACAGAGGGCCTCCATGAGAGAGGCCCAAGCAAGACAGGCCCAAGCAAGACGCGCCCCGAGGAGTGTCTTGCCACATGTTAACACTGGGTCTGACAGAGGGCCTCCAGGAGAGAGGCCCAAGCAAGACGCGCCCTGAGGAGTGTCTTGCCACATGTCACCACTTGGTCTGACTGAGCGCCTCCAGGAGAGAGGCCCAAGCAACACGCGCCCCGAGGAGCGTCAAGCCACATGTCACTACTCAGTCTGACTGAGCGCCTCAAGGAGAGAGGCCCAAGCAAGACGCGCCCCGAGGAGCGTCTTGCCACATGTCAACAATGGTTCTTACTGAGGGCCTCCAGGAGAGAAGCCCAAGCAAGACACGCCCCGAGGAGCTTCTTGCCACATGTCAGCACTCGGTCTGACTGAGCGCCTCGAGGAGAGAGGCCAAAGCAAGACGCCCCCCGAGGAGCGTCTTGACACATGTCAACACTGGGTCTGACAGAGGGCCTCCATGAGAGAGGCCCAAGCAAGACGCCCCCCCGAGGAGTGTCTTGCCAAATGTCAACACTGGGTCTGACTGAGCGCCTCAGGGAGAGAGGTCCAAGCAAGACGCGCCCCGAGGAGCGTCTTGCCACATGTCACTACTCGGTCTGACTGAGCGCCTCAGGGAGAGAGGTCCAAGCAAGACACGCCCCGAGGAGCGTCTTGCCACATGTCAACACTGGGTCTGACTGAGTGCCTCCATGAGAGAAGCCCCAGCAAGACGCGCCCCGAGGAGCGTCTTGCCACATGTCACTACTCGGTCTGTTTGAGCGCCTCCAGGAGAGAGGCCCAAGCAAGACGTGCCCCGAGGAGCGTCTTGCCACATGTCAACAATGGGTCTGACTGAGGGCCTCCAGGAGAGAAGCCCAAGCAAGACGCGCCCCGAGGAGCGTCTTGCCACATGTCAACACTGGGTCTGACTGAGCGCCTCCAGGAGAGAGGCCCAAGCATGACGCGCCCCGAGGAGCGTCTTGCCACATGTCAACAATGGGTCTGACTGAGGGCCTCCAGGAGAGAGGCCCAAGCAAGATGCGCCCGGAGGAGCGTCTTGCCTCATGTCAACACTGGGTCTGACAGAGGGCCTCCAGGAGAGAGGCCCAAGCAAGACGCGCCCCGAGGAGCGTCTTGCCACATGTCACCTCTGGTTCTGACTGAGCGCCTCCAGGAGAGAGGCCCAAGCAAGACGTTCCCCGAGGAGCGTCTTGTCACATGTCAACACTGGGTCTGTCTGAGCGCCAAGAGGAGAGAAGCCCAAGCAAGACGCGCCCCGAGGAGCGTCTTGCCACATGTCAACAATGGGTCTGACTGAGGGCCTCCAGGAGAGAAGCCCAAGCAAGACGCGCCCCGAGGAGCGTCTTGACACATGTCAACACTGGGTCTGACAGAGGGCCTCCAGGAGAGAGGCCCAAGCAAGACGCGCCCCGAGGAGTGTCATGCCACATGTCACCACTGGGTCTGACTGAGCGCCTCCAGGAGAGAGGCCCAAGCAAGACGTGCCCCGAGGAGCGTCAGGCCACATGTCACTACTCAGTCTGACTGAGCGCCTCCAGGAGAGAGGCCCAAGCAAGACGCGCCCCGAGGAGCGTCTTGCCACATGTCAGCACTGGGTCTGACTGAGCGCCTCCAGGAGAGAGGCCCCAGCAAGACGCGCCCCGAGGAGCGTCTTGCCTTATGTCAGCACTCGGTCTGACTGAGCGCCTCCAGGAGAGAGGCCCAAGCAAGACGCGCCCCGAGGAGCGTCTTGCCACATGTCAACAATGGGTCTGACTGAGGGCCTCCTGGAGAGAGGCCCAAGCAAGATGCTCCCGGAGGAGCGTCTTGCCACATGTCAACACTGGGTCTGACTGAGTGCCTCCATGAGAGAAGCCCCAGCAAGACGCGCCCCGAGGAGCGTCTTGCCACATGTCACTACTCGGTCTGTTTGAGCGCCTCCAGGAGAGAGGCCCAAGCAAGACGTGCCCCGAGGAGCGTCTTGCCACATGTCAACACTGGGTCTGACTGAGCGCCTCCAGGAGAGAGGCCCAAGCAAAACGCACCCCGAGGAGCGTCTTTCCACGTGTCACCACTGGGTCTGACTGAGCGCCTCCAGGAGAGAGGCCCAAGCAAGACGCGCCCCGAGGAGCGTCTTGCCACATGTCAACACTGGGTCTGACTGAGCGCCTCCAGGAAATTGGCCCAAGCAAGACGCGCCCCGAGGAGCGTCTTGTCACATGTCAACACTGGGTCTGACTGAGCGCCTCCAGGAGAGAGGCCCAAGCAAGACGCACCCCGAGGAGCGTCTTTCCACGTGTCACCACTGGGTCTGACTGAGCGCCTCCAGGAGAGAGGCCCAAGCAAGACGTGCCCCGAGGAGCGTCTTGCCACATGTCAACACTGGGTCTGACTGAGCGCCTCCAGGAGAGAGGCCCAAGCAAGACGCGCCCCGAGGAGCGTCTTGCCACATGTCAACACTGGGTCTGACTGAGCGCCTCCAGGAGAGAGGCCCAATCAAGATGCGCCCCGAGGAGCATCTTGCCACATGTCAACAATGGGTCTGACTGAGGGCCTCCAGGAGAGAGGCCCAAGCAAGATGCGCCTGGAGGAGCGTCTTGCCACATGTCAACAATGGGTCTGACTGAGGGCCTCCAGGAGAGAGGCCCAAGCAAGACGTGCCCCGAGGAGCGTCAGGCCACATGTCACTACTCAGTCTGACTGAGCGCCTCCAGGAGAGGGGCCCAAGCAAGACGCGCCCCAAGGAGCGTCTTGCCACATGTCAGCACTGGGTCAACCTGAGCGCCTCCAGGAGAGAGGCCCCAGCAAGACGCGCCCCGAGGAGCGTCTTGCCTTATGTCAGCACTCGGTCTGACTGAGCGCCTCCAGGAGAGAGGCCCAAGCAAGACGCGCCCCGAGGAGCGTCTTGCCACATGTCAACAATGGGTCTGACTGAGGGCCTCCAGGAGAGAGGCCCAAGCAAGATGCGCCCGGAGGAGCGTCTTGCCACATGTCAACACTGGGTCTGACAGAGGGCCTCCAGGAGAGAGGCCCAAGCAAGACGCGCCCCGAGGAGCGTCTTGCCACATGTCACCTCTGGTTCTGACTGAGCGCCTCCAGGAGAGAGGCCCAAGCAAGACGCGCCCCGAGGAGCGTCTTGTCACATGTCAACACTGGGTCTTTCTGAGGGCCTCCAGGAGAGAAGCCCAAGCAAGACGCGCCCCGAGGAGCGTCTTGCCATATGTCAGCACTCGGTCTGACTGAGCGCCTCCAGGAGAGAGGCCCAAGCAAAACGCGCCCCGAGGAGCGTCTTGCCACATGTCAACAATGGGTCTGACTGAGGGCCTCCAGGAGAGAAGCCCAAGCAACACGCGGCCCGAGGAGCGTCTTGCCACATGTCAGCACTCGGTCTGACTGAGCGCCTCCAGGAGAGAGGCCAAAGCAAGACGCGCCCCGAGGAGCGTCTTGCCACATGTCAACAATGGGTCTGACTGAGGGCCTCCAGGAGAGAAGCCCAAGCAAGACGCGCCCCGAGGAGCGTCTTGACACATGTCAACACTGGGTCTGACAGAGGGCCTCCAGGAGAGAGGCCGAAGCAAGACGCGCCCCGAGGAGTGTCTTGCCACATGTCACCACTTGGTCTGACTGAGGGCCTCCAGGAGAGAAGCCCAAGCAACACGCGGCCCGAGGAGCGTCTTGCCACATGTCATCACTCGGTCTGACTGAGCGCCTCCAGGAGAGAGGCCCAAGCAAGACGAGCCCCGAGGAGCGTATTGCCACATGTCAACAATGGGTCTGACTTAGGGCCTCCAGGAGAGAAGCCCAAGTAAGACGCGCCCCGAGGAGCGTCTTGACACATGTCAACACTGGGTCTGACAGAGGGCCTCCAGGAGAGAGGCCGAAGCAAGACGCGCCCCGAGGAGTGTCTTGCCACATGTCACCACTTGGTCTGACTGAGGGCCTCCAGGAGAGAAGCCCAAGCAACACGCGGCCCGAGGAGCGTCTTGCCACATGTCATCACTCGGTCTGACTGAGCGCCTCCAGGAGAGAGGCCCAAGCAAGACGCGCCCCGAGGAGCGTATTGCCACATGTCAACAATGGGTCTGACTTAGGGCCTCCAGGAGAGAAGCCCAAGTAAGACGCGCCCCGAGGAGCGTCTTGACACATGTCAACACTGGGTCTGACAGAGGGCCTCCAGGAGAGAGGCCCAAGCAAGACGCGCCCCGAGGAGTGTCTTGCCACATGTCACCACTTGGTCTGACTGAGCGCCTCCAGGAGAGAAGCCCAAGCAAGACGCGCCCCGACGAGCGTCTTGCCACATGTCAACAATGGGTCTTACTGAGGGCCTCCAGGAGAGAAGCCCAAGCAAGACGCGCCCCGAGGAGCTTCTTGCCACATGTCAGCACTCGGTCTGACTGAGCGCCTCCAGGAGAGAGGCCAAAGCAAGACGCGCCCCGAGGAGCGTCTTGACACATGTCAACACTGGGTCTGACAGAGGGCCTCCATGAGAGAGGCACAAGCAAGACGCGCCCCGAAGAGTGTCTTGCCACATGTCAACACTGGGTCTGACAGAGGGGCTCCAGGAGAGAGGCCCAAGCAAGACGCGCCCCGAGGATTGTCTTGCCACATGTCACCACTTGGTCTGACTGAGCGCCTCCAGGAGAGAGGCCCAAGCAAGACGCGCCCCGAGGAGCGTCAGGCCACATGTCACTACTCAGTCTGACTGAGCGCCTCCAGGAGAGAGGCCCAAGCAAGACGCGCCCCGAGGAGCGTCTTGCCACGTGTCAACACTGGGTCTGATTGAGGGCCTTCTGGAGAGAGGCCCAAGCAAGATGCGCCCGGAGGAGCGTCTTGCCAAATGTCAACACTGGGTCTGACAGAGGGCCTCCAGGAGAGAGGCCCAAGCAAGACGCGCCCCGAGGAGCGTCTTGCCACATGTCACCTCTGGTTCTGACTGAGCGCCTCCAGGAGAGAGGCCCAAGCAAGACGCGCCCCGAGGAGCGTCTTGTCACATGTCAACACTGGGTCTTTCTTAGGGCCTCCAGGAGAGAAGCCCAAGCAAGACGCGCCCCGAGGAGCGTCTTGCCACATGTCAGCACTCGGTCTGACTGAGCGCCTCCAGGAGAGAGGCCCAAGCAAAACGCGCCCCGAGGAGCGTCTTGCCACATGTCAACAATGGGTCTGACTGAGGGCCTTCAGGAGAGAAGCCCAAGCAAGACGCGCCCCGAGGAGCGTCTTGACACATGTCAACACTGGGTCTGACAGAGGGCCTCCACGAGAGAGGCCCAAGGAAGACGCGCCCCGAGGAGTGTCATGCCACATGTCACCACTGGGTCTGACTGAGCGCCTCCAGGAGAGAGGCCCAATCAAGACGTGCCCCGAGGAGCGTCAGGCCACATGTCACTACTCAGTCTGACTGAGCGCCTCCAGGAGAGGGGCCCAAGCAAGACGCGCCCCGAGGAGCGTCTTGCCACATGTCAGCACTGGGTCAACCTGAGCGCCTCCAGGAGAGAGGCCCCAGCAAGACGCGCCCCGAGGAGTGTCTTGCCTTATGTCAGCACTCGGTCTGACTGAGCGCCTCCAGGAGAGAGGCCCAAGCAAGACGCGCCCCGAGGAGCGTCTTGCCACATGTCAACAATGGGTCTGACTGAGGGCCTCCAGGAGAGAGGCCCAAGCAAGATGCGCCCGGAGGAGCGTCTTGCCACATGTCAACACTGGGTCTGACAGAGGGCCTCCAGGAGAGAGGCCCAAGCAAGACGCGCCCCGAGGAGCGTCTTGCCACATGTCACCTCTGGTTCTGACTGAGCGCCTCCAGGAGAGAGGCCCAAGCAAGACGCGCCCCGAGGAGCGTCTTGTCACATGTCAACACTGGGTCTTTCTGAGGGCCTCCAGGAGAGAAGCCCAAGCAAGACGCGCCCCGAGGAGCGTCTTTCTACATGTCAGCACTCGGTCTGACTGAGCGCCTCCAGGAGAGAGGCCCAAGCAAAACGCGCCCCGAGGAGCGTCTTGCCACATGTCAACAATGGGTCTGACTGAGGGCCTCCAGGAGAGAAGCCCAAGCAACACGCGGCCCGAGGAGCGTCTTGCCACATGTCAGCACTCGGTCTGACTGAGCGCCTCCAGGAGAGAGGCCGAAGCAAGACGCGCCCCGAGGAGTGTCTTGCCACATGTCACCACTTGGTCTGACTGAGGGCCTCCAGGAGAGAAGCCCAAGCAACACGCGGCCCGAGGAGCGTCTTGCCACATGTCATCACTCGGTCTGACTGAGCGCCTCCAGGAGAGAGGCCCAAGCAAGACGCGCCCCGAGGAGCGTATTGCCACATGTCAACAATGGGTCTGACTGAGGGCCTCCAGGAGAGAAGCCCAAGTAAGACGCGCCCCGAGGAGCGTCTTGACACATGTCAACACTGGGTCTGACAGAGGGCCTCCAGGAGAGAGGCCCAAGCAAGACGCGCCCCGAGGAGTGTCTTGCCACATGTCACCACTTGGTCTGACTGAGCGCCTCCAGGAGAGAAGCCCAAGCAAGACGCGCCCCGACGAGCGTCTTGCCACATGTCAACAATGGGTCTTACTGAGGGCCTCCAGGAGAGAAGCCCAAGCAAGACGCGCCCCGAGGAGCTTCTTGCCACATGTCAGCACTCGGTCTGACTGAGCGCCTCCAGGAGAGAGGCCAAAGCAAGACGCGCCCCGAGGAGCGTCTTGACACATGTCAACACTGGGTCTGACAGAGGGCCTCCATGAGAGAGGCCCAAGCAAGAGGCGCCCCGAAGAGTGTCTTGCCACATGTCAACACTGGGTCTGACAGAGGGGCTCCAGGAGAGAGGCCCAAGCAAGACGCGCCCCGAGGATTGTCTTGCCACATGTCACCACTTGGTCTGACTGAGCGCCTCCAGGAGAGAGGCCCAAGCAAGACGCGCCCAGAGGAGCGTCAGGCCACATGTCACTACTCAGTCTGACTGAGCGCCTCCAGGAGAGAGGCCCAAGCAAGACGCGCCCCGAGGAGCGTCTTGCCACGTGTCAACACTGGGTCTGATTGAGGGCCTTCTGGAGAGAGGCCCAAGCAAGATGCGCCCGGAGGAGCGTCTTGCCAAATGTCAACACTGGGTCTGACAGAGGGCCTCCAGGAGAGAGGCCCAAGCAAGACGCGCCCCGAGGAGCGTCTTGCCACAAGTCACCTCTGGTTCTGACTGAGCGCCTCCAGGAGAGAGGCCCAAGCAAGACGCGCCCCGAGGAGCGTCTTGTCACATGTCAACACTGGGTCTTTCTGAGGGCCTCCAGGAGAGAATCCCAAGCAAGACGCGCCCCGAGGAGCGTCTTGCCACATGTCAGCACTCGGTCTGACTGAGCGCCTCCAGGAGAGAGGCCCAAGCAAAACGCGCCCCGAGGAGCGTCTTGCCACATGTCAACAATGGGTCTGACTGAGGGCCTCCAGGAGAGAAGCCCAAGCAAGACGCGCCCCGAGGAGCGTCTTGACACATGTCAACACTGGGTCTGACAGAGGGCCTCCAGGAGAGAGGCCGAAGCAAGACGCGCCCCGAGGAGTGTCTTGCCACATGTCAACAATGGGTCTTACTGAGGGCCTCCAGGAGAGAAGCCCAAGCAAGACGCGCCCCGAGGAGCTTCTTGCCACATGTCAGCACTCGGTCTGACTGAGCGCCTCCAGGAGAGAGGCCAAAGCAAGACGCGCCCCGAGGAGCGTCTTGACACATGTCAACACTGGGTCTGACAGAGGGCCTCCATGAGAGAGGCCCAAGCAAGACGCGCGCCGAGGAGTGTCTTGCCAGATGTCAACACTGGGTCTGACAGAGGGGCTCCAGGAGAGAGGCCCAAGCAAGACGCGCCCGAAGGATTGTCTTGCCACATGTCACCACTTGGTCTGACTGAGCGCCTCCAGGAGAGAGGCCCAAGCAAGACGCGCCCCGAGGAGCGTCAGGCCACATGTCACTACTCAGTCTGACTGAGCGCCTCCAGGAGAGAGGCCCAAGCAAGACGCGCCCCGAGGAGCGTCTTGCCACGTGTCAACACTGGGTCTGATTGAGGGCCTTCTGGAGAGAGGCCCAAGCAAGACGCGCCCCGAGGAGCGTCTTGCCACATGTCAACAATGGTTCTTACTGAGGGCCTCCGGGAGAGAAGCCCAAGCAAGACGCGCCCCGAGGAGCTTCTTGCCACATGTCAGCACTCGGTCTGACTGAGCGCCTCCAGGAGAGAGGCCAAAGCAAGACGCCCCCCGAGGAGCGTCTTGACACATGTCAACACTGGGTCTGACAGAGGGCCTCCATGAGAGAGGCCCAAGCAAGACGCGCCCCGAGGAGTGTCTTGCCAAATGTCAACACTGGGTCTGACTGAGCGCCTCAGGGAGAGAGGTCCAAGCAAGACGCGCCCCGAGGAGCATCTTGCCAATTGTCAACAATGGGTCTGACTGAGGGCCTCCAGGAGAGAAGCCCAAGCAAGACGCGCCCCGAGGAGCGTCTTGCCACATGTCAACACTGGGTCTGACTGAGCGCCTCCAGGAGAGAGGCCCAAGCAAGACACGCCCCGAGGAGCGTCTTGACACATGTCAACACTGGGTCTGACTGAGGGCCTCCATGAGAGAAGCCCAAGCAAGACGCGCCCCGAGCAGAGTCTTGCCACATGTCAACACTGGGTCTGACTGAGCGCCTCCAGGAGAGAGGCCCAAGCAAGACGCGCCCCGAGGAGCGTCTTGCCACATGTCAACAATGGGTCTGACTGAGGGCCTCCAGGAGAGAGGCCCAAGCAAGATGCGCCCGGAGGAGCGTCTTGCCACATGTCAACACTGGGTCTGACTGAGTGCCTCCATGAGAGAAGCCCCAGCAAGACGCGCCCCGAGGAGCGTCTTGCCACATGTCAACAATGGGTCTGACTGAGGGCCTCCAGGAGAGAAGCCCAAGCAAGACGCGCCCCGAGGAGCGTCTTGCCACATGTCAACACTGGGTCTGACTGAGCGCCTCCAGGAGATACATAAGAGCCATGTCATACATTCAGCCTAGGAATAGTAGCATTGTGCACTATTAAAAATATACACATCAATTGCTCGAATCCCATTGTTGCAAAGTAAAACTCTAATAAAACTCTAGTTTGACATCAACAGAGAAGACTTAGTGTATGTACTACAAATACAGCATTAGGATTTCGAGTGGACCGTGCACCTTGTGAACCATCAGAGATTTATGACGCAACATATCTTCCAGTTGCTATTAGACAAGTTATAATTCTCGACCATTTTTCGGAACTGGTTTCTTGGGTCCGTGAGTAAATGTCAAATGAGATGATAGTCCTTAAGTAAGTTCCTGGCGATCCCATGTCACGCTCTTGCCCATCAGCCGGTGAACGCTGAGGCGGAACTCGATGAGAGCGATGTATTTTTTAAGTGCTCCGAAAGTACTTCTAACAAGCGTGCGATTCACTTCGTGAGTAAACCGCAGCTGCAGCTGATTCAAACAGTCGAGCCAACTTTCTACATCACAATATGCGTTTTGTAGTTAGTCGAGTTACCTTTTGTTTGGCGCATGCACGGGTCGTTAGCGTCCAGCTCCCAGCTTATAGAGTCCTGTAGTGACACAGACGTCAATACATCTCGATGTCATGCAACACACAAAGTCTGTCGCATACAGGTGGGTTAACACATGTACGATAGCTTTTGTGTGGCGCATGCAAGGGTCGTTAGCGTCCAGCTCCCGGCTTATAGAGAGTCCTGTATTGACACAGACGTCAATACATCTCGATGTCATGCAACACACAAAGTCTGTCGCATACAGGTGGGTTAACACACATGTACGATGTGTGCGATGGCGCGCCCGTTTACAATGGGACAGGACGATGATCATTGTTAACCAAACTCTTGTTTCTCACGACAGGTGGTAGCGTTGTCTCCTGCACCTGGTCTTCGTGCACAGAGGGTGCTGTAATGTGCTCGTCATAGTCGCGATCGTTGTCACTCGAATCCGTTGTTCTCACGACAGGTGGTAGCGTTGTCTCCTGCATGTTGTCTTCGCGTGCGGCAAGCGTTTTGCTGTGCTCGTTATAATGGTTGTCTTCGTACAAAGGGGGTGTTGAATACTCCTTCGCGAGTAGTCTAGGAGGTGGTGTGATGGGACGTATCTCAGAGGCGTTATGTGAGCGTACCACCATGGCCTGAGCAACTGCGACTACTGAGAGTACACCCAATACAGACAGCGAGATCATTTTTTTTCTTGGGTGTTGTACGTGTGGGTGCAGCCGCTTTAATGGCAGTGAGAACAAGTGGGCAAATGTATTTATAGGTCACTAGCAGAAACTAAGGCACGTGGTCAGAGTGTAATCGTAACCACCTAAAGTAGCTCTTGTCATAATTTAATATACATAGAAATCAGAAACGGGCATGTCAGGATAGACATCACGAGTGATAATGCGGCCAGTATCTTTGTGCGCTTGAGAGCACCTTGTTGTTCTACTGTGGTGCCCACGCCGCCGGGTCTGCAAATGTCATCGACCTTCTTTATATACGCATACGCTAAAGACCGTATATTCTCTATGGATTTGATCACGTCCTTTTTTTCGCGTAACGCTTGAGCTGTCTCGAGCGTGATGTTGTGAGCGTACGCCAGTGTTTCGCGTGCACCGAGGTCCGAAAGGGCGTGCGCTACAACTATTAACCTTGGTTTGGGAGTGTGGCGAAACGCTCACTCCGCTGTAATGGGCGGATGCAATGTTATCACCTGGTATGTTTCGTTAGTCGGGTCGTAACACACCGGTCCGTGACACGGACCGTCACATTGTATGGGGCACAGTAAGGACAACACGCCGCCGACCGTGACTTCGCACTCGACTGCGGTGGTGTTGTCGATTTGCAAAGGATCACATACGCCACATATCCAGTCGCAATGAGGCACATTGTAGTCGACGCGACCGTCGGTCACCATAGCTTTCGTCAGCCAACACACTCGATCGCCCTTCGAAACATCGGCGATCAACGTGAGCGTAGAGGTCGCCGTCGCTTTACTGTACGCCAGGATATCTGTGTGTGAGTGCACGCTCGACGTCGATAGACAACCGGTCATGTCAGACCTGATCAGACCTTCCGAACACATGACCATTAGATGTTGTGCGGCCGAGAGTATCGCGATCATACCGTTGAGATGTGTAGAAAGCGCGTACACGCCAGCCTTCCACGTTTCCAAAGTTTCCAGCAGTCTAGAGGGACTTGTCTTAGCGCGCACGGCTGTGCTGAATTAGCATTGGGTAGACACAACGGCTTCGACCTCGCTTAGGATCTGTGGGCTCATGTACTCGTGGTAGGCCAAGACGTGTATAGTCGAGCGCGGTGACGACCCGAACACTTGACCCGGTTTTGTTGTGGCGATATGCGTGTCCAGTAATGCCGTAAAGTCCGCGTGTCTAGCGTGTATTGATTTTACAGCTCGCTCATACCCCAACAGTACGGTCCGTAGAAGTTCGTTCACTTGTTTCCATGCGCTCGTGGAACACAGGACATCGCAACCTCTGTGATACTCAAGTAAATTGTCACACACCAGCTGCTTGCACGTTGGAAATACAATCGGTAGTAACTTCTTACTCCACTCTATGTTGAACTCGTATAGTATGTATATGGGCGTTGCGGCGGTTTGCGCATTTTCCATCTACCCTCCGCTAATATGACTCTGTAGTCTGTCTCCTGAGATGGTGCGGTTGGAACTTGCGATAGTGCACTATCGACGGTCGGCGTTTCCATTTCGTCAACTGTGCCATTTTCAGCCGCTGGCAAACGGCCGTCGACGGTCGATGCGAGACACCAACGTAACGTTAGACTGCGACCCTCATGCCAGTTTTCTGTAGTACTGGTTGTAGTTTCTGGTGCACACTCGATACACCATTATGATCACAATTACGTTGATTAATAAATCCAGTGTTGTAGCGACTGCAGCCAGCGCCGTCGCGCAACTCGATACTTTCATTTGTATCCAAGCGTATGCAGAATCTACGGATCTGGTGAAGTTGCTTGTCACTAGCTTGCGCACGTTTGATATGGCACTTTGCGCGAGACTCACACAACCTGCAGTGTCGACCGTCGCGTCAGTGCAAAGTTTTTCCGATAATCGCTCGCAACATTGTTTGTCATTTGCTGTACACTGCGCACACTGGCCGCGAGGTCGCGGAGAGGGTCTTCGTTACGAGTTGTGTAATATCCGCTGACTTGCCGATTCAATTCTGGTGGCGATGACCCAAACGAGAATGCTTTTAAGGCGCATGTCGTGGTAACTCTGGTAGCGCCGTGGTTGACGAGGACGATCATCTTTAGCAATAGTTCATCTCGAAGCGCAACGATGGTGAGGGCGACGTGTTGGCCGGTTCCACCTTCAGGCCACTCGGTTGCCGCTAGATTGCCCAATGCCACACACGCAGATGAACCCTGTACACACTCAATGACCCGTGTGTGATCGTTGATTTCTGCTAGTACTTTTGCTAGTTCTAAATGCTTCCACGGATCGAGCGTGGGCACGCGCTTGTTTTAGAGGCGTTTTCACGCAGCCTCTACCCTGCACGACCGCTCGTGGCCGCACTAGCTATATTTATCTTTATTTGTTTCACACACATACACACACACACACACACACACACACACACACACACACACACACACACACACACACACACACACACACACACAGGCCCTTGCGTGCAAACCCCGGTCAGGCCTGCAGTGTACACATCAGAGACATGATGTTCTTTCACAGAACTGAGGTTGTTCATTACTAAATGACTTTTACAGGAATATTGTTATTATACTATTCAACAGGTTGATCATAATAATGTGTATTAAACCCACAACCTAGCACTGAGGACAGAGGGACTTTATTTAAATTAGTACTTAATGGAAACGATACATAATGATACATAAGAGCCATGTCATACATTCAGCCTAGGAATAGTAGCATTGTGCACTATTAACAATATACACATCAATTGCACGAATCCCATTGTTGCAAAGTAAAACTCTAATAAAACTCTAGTCTGACATCAACAGAGAAGACTTAGTGTATGTACTACAAATACAGCATTAGGATTTCGAGTGGACCGTGCACCTTGTGAACCATCAGAGGCTTATGACGCAACATATCTTCCAGTTGCTATTAGACAAGTTATAATTCTCGACCATTTTTCGGAACTGGTTTCTTGGGTCCGTGAGTAAATGCCAAATGAGATGATAGTCCTTAAGTAAGTTCCTGGCGATCCCATGTCACGCTCTTGCCCATCAGCCGGTGAACGCTGAGACGGAACTCGATGGGAGCGATGTATTTATAAGTGCTCCGAATGTACTTCTAACAAGCGTGCGATTCACTTCGTGAGTAAACCGCAGCTGCAGCTGATTCAAACAGTCGAGCCAACTTTCTACATCACAATATGCGTTTTGTAGTTAGTCGAGTTACCTTTTGTGTGGCACATGCACGGGTCGTTAGCGTCCAGCTCCCAGCTTATAGAGTCCTGTATTGACACAGACGTCAATACATCTCGATGTCATGCAACACACAAAGTCTGTCGTATACAGGTGGGTTAACACATGTATGATACCTTTTGTGTGGCGCATGCACGGGTTGTTAGCGTCCAGCTCCCGGCTTATAGAGAGTCCTGTATTGACACAGACGTCAATACATCTCGATGTCATGCAACACACAAAGTCTGTCGCATACAGGTGGGTTAACACACATGTACGATGTGTGCGATGGCGCGCCCGTTTACAATGGGACACGACGATGATCATTGTTAACCAAACTCTTGTTTCTCACGACAGGTGGTAGCGTTGTCTCCTGCACCTGGTCTTCGTGCACAGAGGGTGCTGTAATGTGCTCGTCATAGTCACGATCGTTGTCACTCGAATCCGTTGTTCTCACGACAGGTGGTAGCGTTGTCTCCTGCAGGTTGTCTTCGCGTGCGGCAAGCGTTGTGCTGTGCTCTTTATAATGGTTGTCTTCGTACAAAGGGGGTGTTGAATACTCCTTCGCGAGTAGTCTAGGAGGTGGTGTGATTTGACGTATCTCAGAGGCGTTATGTGAGCGTACCACCATGGCCTGAGCAACTGCGACTACTGAGAGTACACCCAGTACAGACAGCGAGATCATTTTTTTTTCTTGGGTGTTGTACGTGTGGGTACAGCCGCTTTAATGGCAGTGAGAGCAAGTGGGTATATGTATTTATAGGTCACTAGCAGAAACTAAGGCATGTGGTCAGAGTAACCACCTAAAGTAGCTCTTGTCATAATTTAATATACATAGAAATCAGAAACTGGCATGTCAGGATAGACATCACGAGTGATAATGCGGCCAGTATCTGTGTGCACTTGAGAGCACCTTGTTGTTCTACTGTTGTGCCCATGCCGCCGGGTCTGTAAATGTCATCGACCTTCTTTATATACGCATACGCTAAAGACCGTATATTCTCTATGGATTTGAACACGTCCTTTGTTTCGCGTAACGCTTGAGCTGTCTCGAGCGTGATGTTGTGAGCGTACGCCAGTGTTTCGCGTGCACCGAGGTCCGAAAGGGCGTGCGCTACAACTATTAACCTTGGTTTGGGAGTGTGGCGAAACGCTCGCTCCGCTGTAATGGGTGGATGCAATGTTATCACCTGGTACGTTTCGTTAGTCGGGTCGTAACACACCGGTCCGTGTCACGGACCGTCACATTGTATGGGGCACAGTAAGGACAACACGCCGCCGACCGTGACTTCGCACTCGACCGCGGTGGTGTTGTCGATTTGCAGAGGATCACATACGCCTCTCCAGTCGCAATGAGGAACATTGTAGTCGACGCGACCGTCGGTCACCATAGCTTTCGTCAGCCAACACACTCGATTGCCCTTCGAAACATCGGCGATCAACGTGAGCGTAGAGGTCGCCGTCGCTTTACTGTACGCCAGGATATCCGTGTGTGAGTGCACGCTCGACGTCGATTGACAACCGGTCATGTCAGACCTGATCAGACCTTCCGAACAAATGACCATTAGTTGTTGTGCGGCCGAGAGTATCGCGATCATACCGTTGAGATGTGTAGAAAGCGCGTACACGCCAGCCTTCCACGTTTCCAAAGTTTCCAGCAGTCTAGAGGCACTTGTCTTAGCGCTACGGCTGTGCTGAATTTGCGTTGAGTAGACACAACGGCTTCGACCTCGCTTAGGATCTGTGGGCTCATGTACTCGTGGTAGGCCAAGACGTGTATAGTCGAGCGCGGTGATGCCCCGAACACTTGACCCGGTTTTGTTGTGGCGATATGCGTGTCCAGTAACGCGGCAAAGTCCGCGTGCCTAGCGTGTATTGATTTTACAGCTCGCTCATACCCCAACAGTATGGTCCGTAGAAGTTCGTTCACTTGTTTCCATGCGCTCGTGGAACACAGGACATCGCAACCTCTGTGATACTCAAGAAAAGCGTCACACACCAGCTGCTTGCACGTTGGAAATACAATCGGTAGTAACTTCTTACTCTACTCTATGTTGAACTCGTATAGTATGTATATGGGCGGTTGCGGCGATTTGCGCATTTTCTATCTACCCTCCGCTAATTTGACTCTGTGGTCTGTCTCCTGAGATGGTGCAGTTGGAACTTGCGAGAGTGCACTATCGACGGTCGGCGTTTCCATTTCGTCAACTGTGCCATTTTCAGCCGCTGGCAAACGGCCGTCGACGTTCAATGCGAGACACCAACATAACGTTAGACCGTGACCCTCATGTCAGTTTTCTGTAGTACTGGTTGTAGTTTCTGGTGCACACTCGATACGCCATTAAGATCACAATTATGTTGATTAATAAATCCAGTGTTGTAGCGACTGCAGCCAGCGCCGTCGCGCAACTCGTGTCGGTGTTATCTCTCGATATTTTCATTCGTATCCGAGCGTATGCAGAATCTACGGATCTGGTGAAGTTGCTTGTCACTAGCTTGTGCACGTTTGATATGGCACTTTGCGCGAGACTCACAAAACCTGCAGTGGCGACCGTCGCGTCAGTGCAAAGTTTTTCCGATATATCGCTCGCAACATCGTTTGTCATTTGCTGTACACTGCGCACACTGGCCGCGAGGTCGCGGAGAGGGTCTTCGTTACGAGCTACTCTGGTAGCGCCGTGGTTGATGAGGACGATCATCTTTAGCAATAGTTCATCTCGAAGCGCAACGATGGTGAGGGCGATGGGTTGGCCGGTTCCAGCTTCAGGCCACTCGGTTGCCGCTAGATTGCCCAATGCCACACACGCAGACGAACCCTGTACACACTCAATGACCCGTGTGCGATCGTTGATTTCTGCTAGTATGTTTGCTAGTTCTACGTGCTTCCATGGATCGGGCGTGGGCACGCGCTTGTTTTTAGAGGCGTTTTCGCGCAGCCTCTACCCTGCACGACCGCTAGTGGCCGCACTAGCTATATTTATCTTTATTTGTTTCACACACACACACACACACACACACACACACACACACACACACACACACACACACACACACACACACACACACACACACACACACACACACACACAGGAGAGAGGTCCAAGCAACACGCGCCCCGAGGAGCGTCTTGCCACATGTCAACACTGGGTCTGACTGAGTGCCTCCATGAGAGAAGCCCCATCAAGACGCGCCCCGAGGAGCGTCTTGTCACATGTCACTACTCGGTCTGACTGAGCGCCTCCAGGAGAGATGCCCAAGCAAGACGTGCCCCGAGGAGCGTCTTGCCACATGTCAACAATGGGTCTGACTGAGGCCCTCCAGGAGAGAAGCCCAAGCAAGAAGCGCCCCGAGGAGCGTCTTGCCACATGTCAACACTGGGTGTGACTGAGCGCCTCCAGGAGAGAGGTCCAAGCAAGACACGCCCCGAGGAGCGTCTTGACACATGTCAACACTGGGTCTGACTGAGGGCCTCCATGTGAGAAGCCCAAGCAAGACGCGCCCCGAGGAGAGTCTTGCCACATGTCAACACTGGGTCTGACAGAGGGCATCCAGGAGAGAGGCCCAAGCAATACGCGCCCCGAGAAGCGTCTTGCCACGTGTCAACACTGGGTCTGACTTAGCGCCTCCAGGAGGGAGGCCCAAGCAAGATGCGCCCCGAGGAGCGTCTTGCCACGTGTCACCACTGGGTCTGATTGAGCACCTCCAGGAGAGAGGCCCCAGCAAGACGCGCCCCGAGGAGCGTCTTGCCACATGTCACTACTCGGTCTGACTGAGCACCTCCAGGAGAGAGGCCCAAGCAAGACGTGCCCCGAGGAGCGTCTTGCCACATGTCAACAATGGGTCTGACTGAGGGCCTCCAGGAGAGAAGCCCAAGCAAGACGCGCCCAGAGGAGCGTCTTGCCACATGTCAACACTGGGTCTGACTGAGCGCCTCCAGGAGAGAGGCCCAAGCAAGAAACGCCCCGAGGAGCGTCTTGACACATGTCAACACTGGGTCGGAGTGAGGGCCTCCATGAGAGAAGCCCAAGCAAGACGCGCCCCGAGGAGAGTCTTGCCACATGTCAACACTCGGTCTGACAGAGGGCATTCAGGAGAGAGGCCCAAGCAATACGCGCCCCGAGGAGCGTCTTGCCACATGTCACCACTGGGTCTGAATGAGCGCCTCCAGGATAGAGGCCCAACCAAGACGCGCCCCGAGGAGTGTCTTGCCCCATGCCAACACTGGGTCTGACTGAGCGCCTCCAGGAGAGAGGCCCAAGCAAGACGCGCCCCGAGGAGCGTCTTGCCACGTGTCAACACTGGGTCTGACTGAGGGCCTCCAGGAGAGAAGCCCAAGCAAGACGCGCCCAGAGGAGCGTCTTGCCACATGTCAACACTGGGTCTGACTGAGCGCCTCCAGGAGAGAGGCCCAAGCAAGACGTGCCCCGAGGAGCGTCTTTCCACGTGTCACCACTGGGTCTGACTGAGCGCCTCCAGGAGAGAGGCCCAAGCAAGACGCGCCCCGATGAGCATCTTGCCACATGTCAACACTGGGTCTGACTGAGCGCCTCCAGGAGAGAGGCCCAAGCAAGACGCGCCCCGAGGAGCGTCTTGCCACATGTCAACAATGGGTCTGACTGAGGGCCTCCAGGAGAGAAGCCCAAGCAAGATGCGCCCGGAGGAGCGTCTTTCCACATGTCAACACTGGGTCTGACAGAGGGCCTCCAGGAAAGAGGCCCAAGCAAGACGTGCCCCGAGGAGCGTCTTGCCACATGTCACCTCTGGTTCTGACTGAGCGCCTCCAGGAGAGAGGCCCAAGCAAGACGCGCCCCGAGGAGCGTCTTGTCACATGTCAACAATGGGTCTGTCTGAGCGCCTCCAGGAGAGAAGCCCAAGCAAGACGCGCCCCGAGGAGCGTCTTGCCACATGTCAGCACTGGGTCTGACTGAGCGCCTCCAGGAGAGAGGCCCAAGCAAGACGCGCCCCGAGGAGCGTCTTGCCTTATGTCAGCACTCGGTCTGACTGAGCGCCTCCAGGAGAGAGGCCCAAGCAAGACGCGCCCCGAGGAGCGTCTTGCCACATGTCAACAATGGGTCTGACTGAGGGCCTCCAGGAGAGAGGCCCAAGCAAGACGCGCCCCGAGGAGCGTCTTGCCACATGTCACCTCTGGTTCTGACTGAGCGCCTCCAGGAGAGAGGCCCAAGCAAGACGCGCCCCGAGGAGCGTCTTGTCACATGTCAACACTGGGTCTTTCTGAGCGCCTCCAGGAGAGAAGCCCAAGCAAGACGCGCCCCGAGGAGCGTCTTGCCACATGTCAGCACTCGGTCTGACTGAAAGCCTCCAGGAGAGAGGCCCAAGCAAGACGCGCCCCGATGAGCGTCTTGCCACATGTCAACAATGGGTCTGACTGAGGGCCTCCAGGAGAGAAGCCCAAGCAACACGCGGCCCGAGGAGCGTCTTGCCACATGTCAGCACTCGGTCTGACTGAGCGCCTCCAGGAGAGAGGCCCAAGCAAGACGCGCCCCGAGGAGCGTCTTGCCACATGTCAACAATGGGTCTGACTGAGGGCCTCCAGGAGAGAAGCCCAAGCAAGACGCGCCCCGAGGAGTGTCTTGCCACATGTCACCACTTGGTCTGACTGAGCGCCTCCAGGAGAGAGGCCCAAGCAACACGCGCCCCGAGGAGCGTCAGGCCACATGTCACTACTCAGTCTGACTGAGCGCCTCCAGGAGAGAGGCCCAAGCAAGACGCGCCCCGAGGAGCGTCTTGCCACGTGTCAACACTGGGTCTGATTGAGGGCCTTCTGGAGAGAGGCCCAAGCAAGAAGCGTCACGAGGAGCGTCTTGCCACATGTCAACAATGGGTCTTACTGAGGGCCTCCAGGAGAGAAGCCCAAGCAAGACGCGCCCCGAGGAGCTTCTTTCCACATGTCAGCACTCGGTCTGACTGAGCGCCTCCAGGAGAGAGGCCAAAGCAAGACGCGCCCCGAGGAGCGTCTTGACACATGTCAACACTGGGTCTGACAGAGGGCCTCCATGAGAGAGGCCCAAGCATGACGCGCCCCGAGGAGTGTCTTGCCACATGTCAACACTGGGTCTGACAGAGGGCCTCCATGAGAGAGGCCCAAGCAACACGCGCCCCGAGGAGCGTCAGGCCACATGTCACTACTCAGTCTGACTGAGCGCCTAAAGGAGAGAGGCCCAAGTAAGACGCGCCCCGAGGAGCGTGTTGCCACGTGTCAACACTGGGTCTTATTGAGGGCCTTCTGGAGAGAGGCCCAAGCAAGACGCGCCCCGAGGAGCGTCTTGCCACATGTCAACAATGGTTCTTACTGAGAGCCTCCAGGAGAGAAGCCCAAGCAAGACGCGCCCCGAGGAGCTTCTTGCCACATGTCAGCAATCGGTCTGACAGAGGGCCTCCATGAGAGAGGCCCAAGCAAGACGCGCCCCGAGGAGTTTCTTGCCAAATGTCAACACTGGGTCTGACTGAGCGCCTCAGGGAGAGAGGTCAGAGCAAGACGCGCCCCGAGGAGCGTCTTGCGAAATGTCAACACTGGGTCTGACTGAGTGCCTCCATGAGAGAAGCCCCAGCAAGACGCGCCCCGGGGAGCGTCTTGCCACATGTCACTACTCGGTCTGTTTGAGCGCCTCCAGGAGAGAGGCCCAAGCAAGACGTGCCCCGAGGAGCGTCTTGCCAAATGTCACCACTGGGTCTGACTGAGCGCCTCCAGGAGAGAGGCCCAAGCAAGACGCGCCACGAGGAGCGTCTTGTCACAGGTCAACACTGGGTCTTTCTGAGCGCCTCCAGGAGAGAAGCCCAAGCAAGATGCGCCCCGAGGAGCGTCTTTCCAAATGTCAGCACTCAGTCTGACTGAGCGCCTCCAGGAGAGAGGCCCAAGCAAGACGCGCCCCGAGGAGCGTCTTGCCACATGTCAACAATGGGTCTGACTGAGGGCCTCCAGGAGAGAAGCCCAAGCAACACGCGGCCCGAGGAGCGTCTTGCCACATGTCAGCACTTGGTCTGACTGAGCGCCTCCAAGAGAGAGGCCAAAGCAAGACGCGCCCCGAGGAGTGTCTTGCCACATGTCACCACTTGGTCTGACTGAGCGCCTCAGGGAGAAAGGCCCGAGCAACACGCGCCCCGAGGAGCGTCAGGCCACATGTCACTATTCAGTCTGACTGAGCGCCTCCAGGAGAGAGGCCCAAGCAAGACGCACCCCGAAGAGCGTCTTGCCACGTGTCAACACTGGGTCTGATTGAGGGCCTTCTGGAGAGAGGCCCAAGCAAGACGCGCCCCGAGGAGCGTCTTGCAACATGTCAACAATGGGTCTTACTGAGGGCCTCCAGGAGAGAAGCCCAAGCAAGACGTGCCCCGAGGAACTTCTTGCCACATGTCAGCATTGGGTCTGACTGAGCGCCTCCAGGAGAGAGGCCCAAGCAAGACGCGCCCCGAGGAGCGTCTTGCCACATGTCACTACTCGGTCTGACTGAGCGCTTCAAGGAGAGAGGTCCAAGCAACACGCGCCCCGAGGAGCGTCTTGCCACATGTCAAACATGGGTCTGACTGAGGGCCTCCAGGAGAGAAGCCCAAGCAAGAAGCGCCTAGAGGAGCGTCTTGCCACATGTCAACACTGGGTCTGACTGAGCGCCTCCAGGAGAGAGGCCCAAGCAAGACACGCCCCGAGGAGCGTCTTGACACATGTCAACACTGGGTCTGACTGAGGGCCTCCATGAGAGAAGCCCAAGCAAGACGGGCCCCGAGGAGAATCTTGCCACATGTCAACACTGGGTCTGACAGAGGGCATCCAGGAGAGAGGCCCAAGCAAGACGCGCCCCGAGGAGCGTCTTTCCACGTGTCACCACTGGGTCTGACTGAGCGCCTCCAGGAGAGAGGCCCAAGCAAGATGCGCCCAGATGACTATCTTGCCACATGTCAACACTGGGTCTCACTGAGCGCCTCCAGGAGAGAAGCCCAAGCAAGATGTGCCCGGAGGAGCGTCTTTCCACATGTCAACACTGGGTCTGACAGAGGGCCTCCAGGAGAGAGGCCCAAGCAAGACGCGCCCCGAGGAGCGTCTTGCCACATGTCACCTCTGGTTCTGACTGAGCGCCTCCAGGAGAGAGGCCCAAGCAAGACGCGCCCCGAGGAGCGTCTTGTCACATGTCAACAATGGGTCTGTCTGATTGCCTCCAGGAGAGAAGCCCAAGCAAGACGCGCCCCGAGGAGCGTCTTGCCACATGTCAGCACTGGGTCTGACTGAGCGCCTCCAGGAGAGAGGCCCAAGCAAGAAGCGCCCCGAGGAGCGTCTTGCCACATGTCAGCACTGGGTCTGACTGAGCGCCTCCAGGAGAGAGGCCCCAGCAAGACGCGCCCCGAGGAGCGTCTTGCCTTGTGTCAGCACTCGGTCTGACTGAGCGCCTCCAGGAGAGAGGCCCAAGCAAGACGCGCCCCGAGGAGCGTCTTGCCACATGTCAACAATGGGTCTGACTGAGGGCCTCCAGGAGAGAAGCCCAAGCAAGATGCGCCCGGAGGAGCGTCTTGCCACATGTCAACACTGGGTCTGACAGAGGGCCTCCAGGAGAGAGGCCCAAGCAAGACGCGCCCCGAGGAGCGTCTTGCCACATGTCACCTCTGGTTCTGACTGAGCGCCTCCAGGAGAGAGGCCCAAGCAAGACGCGCCCCGAGGAGCGTCTTGTCACATGTCAACACTGGGTCTTTCTGAGCGCCTCCAGGAGAGAAGCCCAAGCAAGACGCGCCCCGAGGAGCGTCTTGCCACATGTCAGCACTCGGTCTGACTGAGCGCCTCCAGGAGAGAGGCCCAAGCAAGACGCGCCCGAGGAGCGTCTTGCCACATGTCAACAATGGGTCTGACTGAGGACCTCCAGGAGAGAAGCCCAAGCAACACGCGGCCCGAGGAGCGTCTTGCCACGTGTCAGCACTCGGTCTGACTGAGCGCCTCCAGGAGAGAGGCCCAAGAAAGACGCGCCCCGAGGAGCGTCTTGCCACATGTCAACAATGGGTCTGACTGAGGGCCTCCAGGAGAGAAGCCCAAGCAAGACTGCGCCCCGAGGAGCGTCTTGACATGTGTCAACACTGGGTCTGACAGAGGGTCTCCAGGAGAGAGGCCCAAGCAAGACGCGCCCCGAGGAGTGTCTTGCCACATGTCACCACTGGGTCTGACTGAGCGCCTCCAGGAGAGAGGCCCAAGCAAGCCGCGCCCCGAGGAGCGTCAGGCCACATGTCACTACTCAGTCTGACTGAGCGCCTCCAGGAGAGAGGCCCAAGCAAGACGCGCCCCGAGGAGCGTCTTGCCACATGTCAGCACTGGGTCTGACTGAGCGCCTCCAGGAGAGAGGCCCCAGCAATACGCGCCCCGAGGAGCGTCTTGCCTTATGTCAGCACTCGGTCTGACTGAGCGCCTCCAGGAGAGAGGCCCAAGCAAGACGCGCCCCGAGGAGCGTCTTGCCACATGTCAACAATGGGTCTGACTGAGGGCCTCCAGGAGAGAGGCCCAAGCAAGATGCGCCCAGAGGAGCGTCTTGCCACATGTCAACACTGGGTCTGACAGAGGGACTCCAGGAGAGAGGCCCAAGCAAGACGCGCCCCGAGGAGTTTCTTGCCAAATGTCAACACTGGGTCTGACTGAGCGCCTCAGGGAGAGAGGTCAGAGCAAGACGCGCCCCGAGGAGCTTCTTGCCAAATGTCAACACTGGGTCTGACTGAGTGCCTCCATGAGAGAAGCCCCAGCAAGACGCGCCCCGGGGAGCGTCTTGCCACATGTCACTACTCGGTCTGTTTGAGCGCCTCCAGGAGAGAGGCCCAAGCAAGACGTGCCCCGAGGAGCGTCTTGCCAAATGTCACCACTGGGTCTGACTGAGCGCCTCCAGGAGAGAGGCCCAAGCAAGACGCGCCACGAGGAGCGTCTTGTCACAGGTCAACACTGGGTCTTTCTGAGCGCCTCCAGGAGAGAAGCCCAAGCAAGACGCGCCCCGAGAAGCGTCTTTCCACATGTCAGCACTCAGTCTGACTGAGCGCCTCCAGGAGAGAGGCCCAAGCAAGACGCGCCCCGAGGAGCGTCTTGCCACATGTCAACAATGGGTCTGACTGAGGGCCTCCAGGAGAGAAGCCCAAGCAACACGCGGCCCGAGGAGCGTCTTGCCACATGTCAGCACTCGGTCTGACTGAGCGCCTCCAGGAGAGAGGCCAAAGCAAGACGCGCCCCGAGGAGTGTCTTGCCACATGTCAACAATGGGTCTGACTGAGGGCCTCCAGGAGAGAAGCCCAAGCAAGACGCGCCCCGAGGAGTGTCTTGACACATGTCAACACTGGGTCTGACAGAGGGCCTCCAGGAGAGAGGCCCAAGCAAGACGCGCCCCGAGGAGTGTCTTGCCACATGTCACCACTTGGTCTGACTGAGCGCCTCAGGGAGAAAGGCCCGAGCAACACGCGCCCCGAGGAGCGTCAGGCCACATGTCACTATTCAGTCTGACTGAGCGCCTCCAGGAGAGAGGCCCAAGCAAGACGCACCCCGAAGAGCGTCTTGCCACGTGTCAACACTGGGTCTGATTGAGGGCCTTCTGGAGAGAGGCCCAAGCAAGACGCGCCCCGAGGAGCGTCTTGCCACATGTCAACAATGGGTCTTACTGAGGGCCTCCAGGAGAGAAGCCCAAGCAAGACGTGCCCCGAGGAACTTCTTGCCACATGTCAGCATTGGGTCTGACTGAGCGCCTCCAGGAGAGAGGCCCAAGCAAGACGCGCCCCGAGGAGCGTCTTGCCACATGTCACTACTCGGTCTGACTGAGCGCTTCAAGGAGAGAGGTCCAAGCAACACGCGCCCCGAGGAGCGTCTTGCCACATGTCAAACATGGGTCTGACTGAGGGCCTCCAGGAGAGAAGCCCAAGCAAGAAGCGCCTAGAGGAGCGTCTTGCCACATGTCAACACTGGGTCTGACTGAGCGCCTCCAGGAGAGAGGCCCAAGCAAGACACGCCCCGAGGAGCGTCTTGACACATGTCAACACTGGGTCTGACTGAGGGCCTCCATGAGAGAAGCCCAAGCAAGACGGGCCCCGAGGAGAATCTTGCCACATGTCAACACTGGGTCTGACAGGGGGCATCCAGGAGAGAGGCCCAAGCAAGACGCGCCCCGAGGAGCGTCTTTCCACGTGTCACCACTGGGTCTGACTGAGCGCCTCCAGGAGAGAGGCCCAAGCAAGATGCGCCCCGATGAGCATCTTGCCACATGTCAACACTGGGTCTGACTGAGCGCCTCCAGGAGAGAAGCCCAAGCAAGATGTGCTCGGAGGAGCGTCTTTCCACATGTCAACACTGGGTCTGACAGAGGGCCTCCAGGAGAGAGGCCCAAGCAAGACGCGCCCCGAGGAGCGTCTTGCCACATGTCACCTCTGGTTCTGACTGAGCGCCTCCAGGAGAGAGGCCCAAGCAAGACGCGCCCCGAGGAGCGTCTTGCCACATGTCAGCACTGGGTCTGACTGAGCGCCTCCAGGAGAGAGGCCCCAGCAAGACGCGCCCCGAGGAGCGTCTTGCCTTGTGTCAGCACTCGGTCTGACTGAGCGCCTCCAGGAGAGAGGCCAGAGCAAGACGCGCCCCGAGGAGCGTCTTGCCACATGTCAACAATGGGTCTGACTGAGGGCCTCCAGGAGAGAAGCCCAAGCAAGATGCGCCCGGAGGAGCGTCTTGCCACATGTCAACACTAGGTCTGACAGAGGGCCTCCAGGAGAGAGGCCCAAGCAAGACGCGCCCCGAGGAGCGTCTTGCCACATGTCACCTCTGGTTCTGACTGAGCGCCTCCAGGAGAGAGGCCCAAGCAAGACGCGCCCCGAGGAGCGTCTTGTCACATGTCAACACTGGGTCTTTCTGAGCGCCTCCAGGAGAGAAGCCCAAGCAAGACGCGCCCCGAGGAGCGTCTTGCCACATGTCAGCACTCGGTCTGACTGAGCGCCTCCAGGAGAGAGGCCCAAGCAAGACGCGCCCGAGGAGCGTCTTGCCACATGTCAACAATGGGTCTGACTGAGGACCTCCAGGAGAGAAGCCCAAGCAACACGCGCCCCGAGGAGCGTCTTTCCACGTGTCACCACTGGGTCTGACTGAGCGCCTCCAGGAGAGAGGCCCAAGCAAGATGCGCCCCGATGAGAATCTTGCCACATGTCAACACTGGGTCTGACTGAGCGCCTCCAGGAGAGAAGCCCAAGCAAGATGTGCCCGGAGGAGCGACTTTCCACATGTCAACACTGGGTCTGACAGAGGGCCTCCAGGAGAGAGGCCCAAGCAAGACGCGCCCCGAGGAGCGTCTTGCCACATGTCACCTCTGGTTCTGACTGAGCGCCTCCAGGAGAGAGGCTCAAGCAAGACGCGCCCCGGGGAGCGTCTTGTCACATGTCAACAATGGGTCTGTCTGATTGCCTCCAGGAGAGAAGCCCAAGCAAGACGCGCCCCGAGGAGCGTCTTGCCACATGTCAGCACTGGGTCTGACTGAGCGCCTCCAGGAGAGAGGCCCCAGCAAGACGCGCCCCGAGGAGCGTCTTGCCTTGTGTCAGCACTCGGTCTGACTGAGCGCCTCCAGGAGAGAGGCCCAAGCAAGACGCGCCCCGAGGAGCGTCTTGCCACATGTCAACAATGGGTCTGACTGAGGGCCTCCAGGAGAGAAGCCCAAGCAAGATGCGCCCGGAGGAGCGTCTTGCCACATGTCAACACTGGGTCTGACAGAGGGCCTCCAGGAGAGAGGCCCAAGCAAGACGCGCCCCGAGGAGCGTCTTGCCACATGTCACCTCTGGTTCTGACTGAGCGCCTCCAGGAGAGAGGCCCAAGCAAGACGCGCCCCGAGGAGCGTCTTGTCACATGTCAACACTGGGTCTTTCTGAGCGCCTCCAGGAGAGAAGCCCAAGCAAGACGCGCCCCGAGGAGCGTCTTGCCACATGTCAGCACTCGGTCTGACTGAGCGCCTCCAGGAGAGAGGCCCAAGCAAGACGCGCCCGAGGAGCGTCTTGCCACATGTCAACAATGGGTCTGACTGAGGACCTCCAGGAGAGAAGCCCAAGCAACACGCGGCCCGAGGAGCGTCTTGCCACGTGTCAGCACTCGGTCTGACTGAGCGCCTCCAGGAGAGAGGCCCAAGCAAGACGCGCCCCGAGGAGCTCTTGCCACATGTCAACAATGGGTCTGACTGAGGGCCTCCAGGAGAGAAGCCCAAGCAAGACTGCGCCCCGAGGAGCGTCTTGCCTTATGTCAGCACTCGGTCTGACTGAGCGCCTCCAGGAGAGAGGCCCAAGCAAGACGCGCCCCGAGGAGCGTCTTGCCACATGTCAACAATGGGTGTGACTGAGGGCCTCCAGGAGAGAGGCCCAAGCAAGATGCGCCCAGAGGAGCGTCTTGCCACATGTCAACACTGGGTCTGACAGAGGGACTCCAGGAGAGAGGCCCAAGCAAGACGCGCCTCGAGGAGCGTCTTGCCACATGTCACCTCTGGTTCTGACTGAGCGCCTCCAGGAGAGAGGCCCAAGCAAGACGCGCCCCGAGGAGCGTCTTGTCACATGTCAACACTGGGTCTTTCTGAGCGCCTCCAGGAGAGAAGCCCAAGCAAGACGCGCCCCGAGGAGCGTCTTGCCACATGTCAGCACTCGGTCTGACTGAGCGCCTCCAGGAGAGAGGCCCAAGCAAGACGCGCCCCGAGGAGCGTCTTGCCACATGTCAACAATGGGTCTGACTGAGGGCCTCCAGGAGAGAAGCCCAAGCAACACGCGGCCCGAGGAGCGTCTTGCCACATGTCAGCACTCGGTCTGACTGAGCGCCTCCAGAAGAGAGGCCCAAGCAAGACGCGCCCCGAGGAGCGTCTTGCCACATGTCAACAATGGGTCTGACTGAGGGCCTCCAGGAGAGAAGCCCAAGCAAGACGCGCCCCGAGGAGCGTCTTGACACATGTCAACACTGGGTCTGACAGATGACCTCCAGGAGAGAGGCCCAAGCAAGACGCGCCCCGAGGAGTGTCTTGCCACATGTCACCACTTGGTCTGACTGAGCGCCTCCAGGAGAGAGGACCAAGCAACATGCACCCCGAGGAGCGTCAGGCCACATGTCACTACTCAGTCTGACTGAGCGCCTCCAGGAGAGAGGCCCAAGCAAGACGCGCCCCGAGGAGCGTCTTGCCACGTGTCAACACTGGGTCTGATTGAGGGCCTTCTGGAGAGAGGCCCAAGCAAGAAGCGCCCCGAGGAGCGTCTTGCCACATGTCAACAATGGGTCTTACTGAGGGCCTCCAGGAGAGAAGCCCAAGCAAGACGCGCCCCGAGGAGCTTCTTTCCACATGTCAGCACTCGGTCTGACTGAGCGCCTCCAGGAGAGAGGCCAAAGCAAGACGCGCCCCGAGGAGCGTTTTGACACATGTCAACACTGGGTCTGACAGAGGGCCTCCATGAGAGAGGCCCTAGCAAGACGCGCCCCGAGGAGTGTCTTGCCACATGTCAACACTGGGTCTGACAGAGGGACTCCATCAGAGAGGCCCAAGCAAGACGCGCCCCGAGGAGTGTCTTGCCACATGTCACCACTTGGTCTGACTGAGCGCCTCCAGGAGAGAGGCCCAAGCAACACGCGCCCCGAGGAGCGTCAGGCCACATGTCACTACTCAGTCTGACTGAGCGCCTCCAGGAGAGAGGCCCAAGTAAGACGCGCCCCGAGGAGCGTCTTGCCACGTGTCAACACTGGGTCTTATTGAGGGCCTTCTGGAGAGAGGCCCAAACAAGACGCGCCCCGAGGAGCGTCTTGCCACATGTCAACAATGGTTCTTACTGAGAGCCTCCAGGAGAGAAGCCCAAGCAAGACGCGCCCCGAGGAGCTTCTTGCCACATGTCAGCAATCGGTCTGACAGAGGGCCTCCATGAGACAGGCCCAAGCAAGACGCGCCCCTAGGAGTGTCTTGCCAAATGTCAACACTGGGTTTGACTGAGCGCCTCAGGGAGAGAGGTCCAAGCAAGATGTGCCCCGAGGAGCGTCTTACCAGATGTCAACAATGGGTCTGACTGAGGGCCTCCAGGAGAGACCCCCAAGCAAGACGCGCCCCGAGGAGCGTCTTGACACATGTCACCACTGGGTCTGACTGAGCGCCTCCAGGAGAGAGGCCCAAACAAGACGCGCCCCGAGGAGCGTCTTGTCACATGTCAACACTGGGTCTTTCTGAGCGCCTCCAGGAGAGAAGCCCAAGCAAGACGCGCCCCGAGGAGCGTCTTTACACATGTCAGCACTCGGTCTGACTGAGCGCCTCCAGGAGAGAGGCCCAAGCAAGACGCGCCCCGAGGAGCGTCTTGCCACATGTCAACAATGGGTCTGACTGAGGGCCTCCAGGAGAGAAGCCCAAGCAACACGCGGCCCGAGGAGCGTCTTGCCACATGTCAACACTGGGTCTGACAGAGGGCCTCCATGAGAGAGGCCCAAGCAAGACGCGCCCCGAGGAGTGTCTTGCCACATGTCAACACTGGGTCTGACAGAGGGCCTCCATGAGAGAGGCCCAAGCAAGACGCGCCCCGAGGAGTGTCTTGCCACATGTCACCACTTGGTCTGACTGAGCGCCTCCAGGAGAGAGGCCCAAGCAACACGCGCCCCGATGAGCGTCAGGCCACATGTCACTACTCAGTCTGACTGAGCGCCTCCAGGAGAGAGGCCCAAGTAAGACGCGCCCCGAGGAGCGTCTTGCCACGTGTCAACACTGGGTCTTATTGTGGGCCTTCTGGAGAGAGGCCCAAGCAAGATGCGCCCCGAGGAGCGTCTTGCCACATGTCAACAATAATTCTTACTGAGAGCCTCCAGGAGAGAAGCCCAAGCAAGACGCGCCCCGAGGAGCTTCTTGCCATATGTCAGCAATCGGTCTGACAGAGGGCCTCCATGAGAGAGGCCCAAGCAAGACGCGCCCCGAGGAGTGTCTTGCCAAATGTCAACACTGGGTCTGACTGAGCGCCTCAGGGAGAGAGGTCCAAGCAAGACGCGCCCCGAGGAGCGTCTTGCCACATGTCACTACTCGGTCTGACTGAGCGCCTCAGTGAGAGAGGTCCAAGCAAGACGCGCCCCGAGGAGCGTCTTGCCAAATGTCAACACTGGGTCTGACTGAGTGCCTCCATGAGAGAAGCCCCAGCAAGACGCGCCCCGAGGAGCGTCTTGCCACATGTCACTACTCGGTCTGTTTGAGCGCCTCCAGGAGAGAGGCCCAAGCAAGACGTGCCCCGAGGAGCGTCTTGCCACATGTCAACAATGGGTCTGACTGAGGGCCTCCAGGAGAGAAGCCCAAGCAAGACGCGCCCCGAGGAGCGTCTTGACACATGTCACCACTGGGTCTGACTGAGCGCCTCCAGGAGAGAGGCCCAAGCAAGACACGCCCCGAGGAGCGTCTTGTCACATGTCAACACTGGGTCTTTCTGAGCGCCTCCAGGAGAGAAGCCCAAGCAAGACGCGCCCCGAGGAGCGTCTTTCCACATGTCAGCACTCGGTCTGACTGAGCGCCTCCAGGAGAGAGGCCCAAGCAAGACGCGCCCCGAGGAGCGTCTTGCCACATGTCAACACTGGGTCTTTCTGAGCGCCTCCAGGAGAGAAGCCCAAGCAAGACGCGCCCCGAGGAGCGTCTTGCCACATGTCAGCACTCGGTCTGACTGAGCGCCTCCAGGAGAGAGGCCAAAGCAAGACGCGCCCCGAGGAGCGTCTTGCCACATGTCAACAATGGGACTGACTGAGGGCCTCCAGGAGAGAAGCCCAAGCAAGACGCGCCCCGAGGAGCGTCTTGACACATGTCAACACTGGGTCTGACAGAGGGCCTCCAGGAGAGACCCCAAGCAAGACGCGCCCCGAGGAGTGTCTTGCCACATGTCACCACTTGGTCTGACTGAGCGCTTCCAGGAGAAAGGCCGAAGCAACACGCGCCCCGAGGAGCGTCAGGCCACATGTCACTACTCAGTCTGACTGAGCGCCTCCAGGAGAGAGGCCCAAGCAAGATGCACCCCGAGGAGCGTCTTGCCACGTGTGAACACTGGGTCTGATTGAGGGCCTTCTGGAGAGAGGCCCAAGCAAGACGCGCCCCGAGGAGCGTCTTGCCACATGTCAACAATGGGTCTTACTGAGGGTCTCCAGGAGAGAAGCCCAAGCAAGACGCGCCCCGAGGAGCTTCTTGCCACATGTCAGCACTGGGTCTGACTGAGCGCCTCCAGGAGAGAGGCCCAAGCAAGACGCGCCCCGAGGAGCGTCTTGCCACATGTCACTACCTCGTCTGACTTAGCGCATCAAGGAGAGAGGTCCAAGCAACACGCGCCCCGAGGAGCGTCTTGCCACATGTCAACACTGGGTCTGACTGAGTGCCTCCATGAGAGCAGCCCCAGCAAGACGCGCCCCGATGAGCGTCTTGCCACATGTCACTACTCCGTCTGACTGAGCGCCTCCAGGAGAGAGGCCCAAGCAAGACGTGCCCCGAGGAGCGTCTTGCCACATGTCAACAATGGGTCTGACTGAGGGCCTCCAGGAGAGAAGCCCAAGCAAGAAGCGCCTAGAGGAGCGTCTTGCCACATGTCAACACTGGGTCTGACTGAGCGCCTCCAGGAGAGAGGCCCAAGCAAGACACGCCCCGAGGAGGGTCTTGACACATGTCAACACTGGGTCTGACTGAGGGCCTCCATGAGAGAAGCCCAAGCAAGACGGGCCCCGAGGAGAATCTTGCCACATGTCAACACTGGGTCTGACAGAGGGCATCCAGGAGAGAGGCCCAAGCAAGACGCGCCCCGAGGAGCGTCTTTCCACGTGTCACCACTGGGTCTGACTGAGCGCCTCCAGGAGAGAGGCCCAAGCAAGACGCGCCCCGATGAGCATCTTGCCACATGTCAACACTGGGTCTGACTGAGCGCCTCCAGGAGAGAGGCCCAAGCAAGACGCGCCCCGAGGAGCGTCTTGCCACATGTCAACAATGGGTCTGACTGAGGGCCTCCAGGAGAGAAGCCCAAGCAAGATGCGCCCGGAGGAGCGTCTTTCCACATGTCAACACTGGGTCTGACAGAGGGCCTCCTGGAGAGAGGCCCAAGCAAGACGCGCCCCGAGGAGCGTCTTGCCACATGTCACCTCTGGTTATGACTGAGCGCCTCCAGGAGAGAGGCCCAAGCAAGACGCGCCCCGAGGAGCATCTTGTCACATGTCAACAATGGGTCTGTCTGAGTGCCTCCAGGAGAGAAGCCCAAGCAAGACGCGCCCCGAGGAGCGTCTTGCCACATGTCAGCACTGGGTCTGACTGAGCGCCTCCAGGAGAGAGGCCCAAGCAAGAAGCGCCCCGAGGAGCGTCTTGCCACATGTCAGCACTGGGTCTGACTGAGCGCCTCCAGGAGAGAGGCCCCAGCAAGACGCGCCCCGAGGAGCGTCTTGCCTTATGTCAGCACTGGGTCTGACTGAGCGCCTCCAGGAGAGAGGCCCAAGCAAGACGCGCCCCGAGGAGCGTCTTGCCACATGTCAACAATGGGTCTTACTGAGGGCCTCCAGGAGAGAGGCCCAAGCAAGATGCGCCCGGAGGAGCGTCTTGCCACATGACAACACTGGGTCTGACAGAGGGCCTCCAGGAGAGAGGCCCAAGCAAGACGCGCGCCGAGGAGCGTCTTGCCACATGTCACCTCTGGTTCTGACTGAGCACCTCCAGGAGAGAGGCCCAAGCAAGACGCGCCCCGAGGAGTGTCTTGTCACATGTCAACACTGGGTCTTTCTGAGCGCCTCCAGGAGAGAAGCCTAAGCAAGACGCGCCCCGAGGAGCGTCTTGCCACATGTCAGCACTCGGTCTGACTGAGCGCCTCCAGGAGAGAAGCCCAAGCAACACGCGGCCCGAGGAGAGTCTTGCCACATGTCAGCACTCGGTCTGACTGAGCGCCTCCAGGAGAGAGGCCCAAGCAAGACGCGCCCCGAGGAGCGTCTTGCCACATGTCAACAATGGGTCTGACTGAGGGCCTCCAGGAGAGAAGCCCAAGCAAGACTGCGCCCCGAGGAGCGTCTTGACATGTGTCAACACTGGGTCTGACAGAGGGCCTCCAGGAGAGAGGCCCAAGCAAGACGCGCCCCGAGGAGTGTCTTGCCACATGTCACCACTGGGTCTGACTGAGCGCCTCCAGGAGAGAGGCCCAAGCAAGCCGCGCCCCGAGGAGCGTCAGGCCACATGTCACTACTCAGTCTGACTGAGCGCCTCCAGGAGAGAGGCCCACGCAAGACGCGCCCCGAGGAGCGTCTTGCCACATGTCAGCACTGGGTCTGACTGAGCGCCTCCAGGAGAGAGGCCCCAGCAATACGCGCCCCGAGGAGCGTCTTGCCTTATGTCAGCACTCGGTCTGACTGAGCGCCTCCAGGAGAGAGGCCCAAGCAAGACGCGCCCCGAGGAGCGTCTTGCCACATGTCAACAATGGGTCTGACTGAGGGCCTCCAGGAGAGAGGCCCAAGCAAGATGCGCCCGGAGGAGCGTCTTGCCACATGTCAACACTGGGTCTGACAGAGGGCCTCCAGGAGAGAGGACCAAGCAAGACGCGCCCCGAGGAGCGTCTTGCCACATGTCACCTCTGGTTCTGACTGAGCGCCTCCAGGAGAGAGGCCCAAGCAAGATGCGCCCCGAGGAGCGTCTTGTCACATGTCAACACTGGGTCTTTCTGAGCGCCTCCAGGAGAGAAGCCCAAGCAAGACGCGCCCCGAGGAGCGTCTTGCCACATGTCAGCACTCGGTCTGACTGAGCGCCTCCAGGAGAGAGGCCCAAGCAAGACGCGCCCCGAGGAGCGTCTTGCCACATGTCAACAATGGGTCTGACTGAGGGCCTCCAGGAGAGAAGCCCAAGAAACACGCGGCCCGAGGAGCGTCTTGCCACATGTCAGCACTCGGTCTGACTGAGCGCCTCCAGGAGAGAGGCCCAAGCAAGACGCGCCCGGAGGAGCGTCTTGCCACATGTCAACAATGGGTCTGACTGAGGGCCTCCAGGAGAGAAGCCCAAGCAAGACGCGCCCCGAGGAGCGTCTTGACACATGTCAACACTGGGTCTGACAGAGGGCCTCCAGGAGAGAGGCCCAAGCAAGACGCTCCCCGAGGAGTGTCTTGCCACATGTCACCACTTGGTCTGACTGAGCGCCTCCAGGAGAGAGGCCCAAGCAACACGCGCCCCGAGGAGCGTCAGGCCACATGTCACTACTCAGTCTGACTGAGCGCCTCCAGGAGAGAGGCCAAAGCAAGACGCGCCCCGAGGATCGTCTTGCCACGTGTCAACACTGGGTCTGATTGAGGGCCTTCTGGAGAGAGGCCCAAGCAAGAAGCGCCCCGAGGAGCGTCTTGCCACATGTCAACAATGGGTCTTACTGAGGGCCTCCAGGAGAGAAGCCCAAGCAAGACGCGCCCCGAGGAGCTTCTTTCCACATGTCAGCACTCGGTCTGACTGAGCGCCTCCAGGAGAGAGTCCAAAGCATGACGCGCCCCGAGGAGCGTCTTGACACATGTCAACACTGGGTCTGACAGAGGGCCTCCATGAGAGAGGCCCAAGCAAGACGCGCCCCGAGGAGTGTCTTGCCACATGTCAACACTGGGTCTGACAGAGGGCCTCCATGAGAGAGGCCCAAGCAAGACGCGCCCCGAGGAGTGTCTTGCCACATGTCACCACTTGGTCTGACTGAGCGCCTCTAGGAGAGAGGCCCAAGCAACACGCGCCCCGAGGAGCGTCAGGCCACATGTCACTACTCAGTCTGACTGAGCGCCTCCAGGAGAGAGGCCCAAGTAAGACGCGCCCCGAGGAGCATCTTGCCACGTGTCAACACTGGGTCTTATTGAGGGCCTTCTGGAGAGAGGCCCAAGCAAGACGCGCCCCGAGGAGCGTCTTGCCACATGTCAACAATGGTTCTTACTGAGAGCCTCCAGGAGAGAAGCCCAAGCAAGACGCGCCCCGAGGAGCTTCTTGCCACATGTCAGCAATCGGTCTGACAGAGGGCCTCCATGAGAGAGGCCCAAGCAAGACGCGCCCCGAGGAGTGTCTTGCCAAATGTCAACACTGGGTCTGACTGAGCGCCTCAGGGAGAGAGGTCCAAGCAAGACGTGCCCCGAGGAGCGTCTTGCCACATGTCAACAATGGGTCTGACTGAGGGCCTCCAGGAGAGAAGCCCAAGCAAGACGCGCCCTGAGGAGCGTCTTGACACATGTCACCACTGGGTCTGACTGAGCGCCTCCAGGAGAGAGGCCCAAGCAAGACGCGCCCCGAGGAGCGTCTTGTCACATGTCAACACTGGGTCTTTCTGAGCGCCTCCAGGAGAGAAGCCCAAGCAAGACGCGCCCCGAGGAGCGTCTTTCCACATGTCAGCACTCGGTCTGACTGAGCGCCTCCAGGAGAGAGGCCCAAGCAAGACGCGCCCCGAGGAGCGTCTTGCCACATGTCAACAATGGGTCTGACTGAGGGCCTCCAGGAGAGAAGCCCAAGCAACACGCGGCCCGAGGAGCGTCTTGCCACATGTCAGCAATCGGTCATACAGAGGGCCTCCATGAGATAGGCCCAAGCAAGACGCGCCCCGAGGAGTTTCTTGCCAAATATCAACACTGGGTCTGACTGAGCGCCTCAGGGAGAGAGGTCCAAGCAAGACGCGCCCCGAGGAGCGTCTTGCCACATGTCACTACTCGGTCTGACTGAGCACCTCAGTGAGAGAGGTCCAAGCAAGACGCGCCCCGAGGAGCGTCTTGCCACATGTCAACAATGGGTCTGACTGAGGGCCTCCAGGAGAGAAGCCCAAGCAAGACGAGCCCCGAGGAGCGTCTTGCCACATGTCAACACTGGGTCAGACTGAGCGCCTCCAGGAGAGAGGCCCAAGCAAGACACGCCCCGAGGAGCGTCTTGACACATGTCAAAACTGGGTCTGACTGAGGGCCTCCATGAGAGAAGCCCAAGCAAGACGCGCCCCGAGGAGAGTCTTGCCACATGTCAACACTCGGTCTGACAGAGGGCCTCCAGGAGAGAGGCCCAAGCAAGACGCGCCCCGAGGAGTGTCTTGCCACATGTCACCACTGGGTCTGACTGAGCGCCTCCAGGAGAGAGGCCCAAGCAAGACGCGCCCCGAGGAGCGTCTTGGCACATGTCAACACTGGGTCTTTCTGAGCGCCTCCAGGAGAGAAGCCCAAACAAGACGCGCCCCGAGGAGCGTCTTTCCACATGTCAGCACTTGGTCTGACTGAGCGCCTCCAGGAGAGAGGCCCAAGCAAGACGCGCCCCGAGGAGCGTCTTGCCACATGTCAACAATGGGTCTGACTGAGGGCCTCCAGGAGAGAAGCCCAAGCAACACGCGGCCCGAGGAGCGTCTTGCCACATGTCAGCACTCGGTCTGACTGAGCGCCTCCAGGAGAGAGGCCAAAGCAAGAAGCGCCCGGAGGAGCGTCTTGCCACATGTCAACAATGGGTCTGACTGAGGGCCTCCAGGAGAGAAGCCCAAGCAAGACGCGCCCCGAGGAGCGTCTTGACACATGTCAACACTGGGTCTGACAGAGGGCCTCCAGGAGAGAGGCCCAAGCAAGACTGCGCCCCGAGGAGTGTCTTGCCACATGTCACCACTTGGTCTGACTGAGCGCCTCCAGGAGAGAGGCCCAAGCAACACGCGCCCCGAGGAGCGTCAGGCCACATGTCACTACTCAGTCTGACTGAGCGCCTCCAGGAGAGAGGCCCAAGCAAGACGCACCCCGAGGACCGTCTTGCCACGTGTCAACACTGGGTCTGATTGAGGGCCTTCTGGAGAGAGGCCCAAGCAAGAAGCGCCCCGAGGAGCATCTTGCCACATGTCAACAATGGGTCTTACTGAGGGCCTCCAGGAGAGAAGCCCAAGCAAGACGCGCCCCGAGGAGCTTCTTTCCACATGTCAGCACTCGGTCTGACTGAGCGCCTCCAGAGAGAGGCCAAAGCAAGACGCGCCCCGAGGAGCGTCTTGACACATGTCAACACTGGGTCTGACAGAGGGCCTCCATGAGAGAGGCCCAAGCAAGACGCGCCCCGAGGAGTGTCTTGCCACATGTCAACACTGGGTCTGACAGAGGGCCTCCATGAGAGAGGCCCAAGCAAGACGCGCCCCGAGGAGTGTCTTGCCACATGTCACCACTTGGTCTGACTGAGCGCCTCTAGGAGAGAGGCCCAAGCAACACGCGCCCCGAGGAGCGTCAGGCCACATGTCACTACTCAGTCTGACTGAGCGCCTCCAGGAGAGAGGCCCAAGTAAGACGCGCCCCGAGGAGCGTCTTGCCACGTGTCAACACTGGGTCTTATTGAGGGCCTTCTGGAGAGAGGCCCAAGCAAGACGCGCCCCGAGGAGCGTCTTGCCACATGTCAACAATGGTTCTTACTGAGAGCCTCCAGGAGAGAAGCCCAAGCAAGACGCGCCCCGAGGAGCTTCTTGCCACATGTCAGCAATCGGTCTGACAGAGGGCCTCCATGAGAGAGGCCCAAGCAAGACGCGCCCCGAGGAGTGTCTTGCCAAATGTCAACACTGGGTCTGACTGAGCGCCTCAGGGAGAGAGGTCCAAGCAAGACGTGCCCCGAGGAGCGTCTTGCCACATGTCAACAATGGGTCTGACTGAGGGCCTCCAGGAGAGAAGCCCAAGCAAGACGCGCCCTGAGGAGCGTCTTGACACATGTCACCACTGGGTCTGACTGAGCGCCTCCAGGAGAGAGGCCCAAGCAAGATGCGCCCCGAGGAGCGTCTTGTCACATGTCAACACTGGGTCTTTCTGAGCGCCTCCAGGAGAGAAGCCCAAGCAAGACGCGCCCCGAGGAGCGTCTTTCCACATGTCAGCACTCGGTCTGACTGAGCGCCTCCAGGAGAGAGGCCCAAGCAAGACGCGCCCTGAGGAGCGTCTTGCCACATGTCAACAATGGGTCTGACTGAGGGCCTCCAGGAGAGAAGCCCAAGCAACACGCGGCCGGAGAAGCGTCTTGCCACATGTCAGCAATCGGTCTGACAGAGGGCCTCCATGAGAGAGGCCCAAGCAAGACGCGCCCCGAGGAGTTTCTTGCAAAATATCAACACTGGGTCTGACTGAGCGCCTCAGGGAGAGAGGTCCAAGCAAGACGCGCCCCGAGGAGCGTCTTGCCACATGTCACTACTCGGTCTGACTGAGCGCCTCAGTGAGAGAGTTCCAAGCAAGACGCGCCCCGAGGAGCGTCTTGCCACATGTCAACAATGGGTCTGACTGAGGGCCTCCAGGAGAGAAGCCCAAGCAAGACGAGCCCCGAGGAGCGTCTTGCCACATGTCAACACTGGGTCAGACTGAGCGCCTCCAGGAGAGAGGCCCAAGCAAGACACGCCCCGAGGAGACTCTTGACACATGTCAAAACTGGGTCTGACTGAGGGCCTCCATGAGAGAAGCCCAAGCAAGACGCGCCCCGAGGAGAGTCTTGCCACATGTCAACACTCGGTCTGACAGAGGGCCTCCAGGAGAGAGGCCCAAGCAAGACGCGCCCCGAGGAGTGTCTTGCCACATGTCACCACTGGGTCTGACTGAGCGCCTCCAGGAGAGAGGTCCAAGCAAGACGCGCCCCGAGGAGCGTCTTGGCACATGTCAACACTGGGTCTTTCTGAGCGCATCCAGGAGAGATGCCCAAACAAGACGCGCCCCGAGGAGCGTCTTTCCACATGTCAGCACTCGGTCTGACTGAGCGCCTCCAGGAGAGAGGCCCAAGCAAGACGCGCCCCGAGGAGCGTCTTGCCACATGTCAACAATGGGTCTGACTGAGGGCCTCCAGGAGAGAAGCCCAAGCAACACGCGGCCCGAGGAGCATCTTGCCACATGTCAGCACTCGGTCTGACTGAGCTTCTCCAGGAGAGAGGCCAAAGCAAGAAGCGCCCGAAGGAGCGTCTTGCCACATGTCAACAATGGGTCTGACTGAGGGCCTCCAGGAGAGAAGCCCAAGCAAGATGCGCCCCGAGGAGCGTCTTGACACATGTCAACACTGGGTCTGACAGAGGGCCTCCAGGAGAGAGGCCCAAGCAAGACGCGCCCCGAGGAGTGTCTTGCCACATGTCACCACTTGGTCTGACTGAGCGCCTCCAGGAGAGAGGCCCAAGCAACACGCGCCCCGAGGAGCGTCAGGCCACATGTCACTACTCAGTCTGACTGAGCGCCTCCAGGAGAGAGGCCCAAGCAAGACGCACCCCGAGGACCGTCTTGCCACGTGTCAACACTGGGTCTGATTGAGGGCCTTCTGGAGAGAGGCCCAAGCAAGACGCGCCCCGAGGAGCGTCTTGCCACATGTCAACAATGGGTCTTACTGAGGGCCTCCAGGAGAGAAGCCCAAGCAAGACGCGCCCCGAGGAGCTTCTTGCCACATGTCAGCACTGGGTCTGACTGAGCGCCTCCAGGAGAGAGGCCCAAGCAAGACGCGCCCCGAGGAGCGTCTTGCCACATGTCACTACTCGGTCGGACTGAACGCCTCAAGGAGAGAGGTCCAAGCAACACGCGCCCCGAGGAGCGTCTTTCCACATGTCAACACTGGGTCTGACTGAGTGCCTCCATGAGAGAAGCCCCAGCAAGACGCGCCCCGAGGAGCGTCTTGCCACATGTCACTACTCGGTCTGACTGAGCGCCTCCAGGAGAGAGGCCCAAGCAAGACGTGCCCCGAGGAGCGTCTTGCCACATGTCAACAATGGGTCTGACTGAGGGCCTCCAGGAGAGAAGCCCAAGCAAGAAGCGCCTAGAGGAGCGTCTTGCCACATGTCAACACTGGGTCTGACTGAGCGCCTCCAGGAGAGAGGCCCAAGCAAGACACGCCCCGAGGAGCGTCTTGGCACATGTCAACACTGGGTCTGACTGAGGGCCTCCATGAGAGAAGCCCAAGCAAGACGGGCCCCGAGGAGAGTCTTGCCACATGTCAACACTGGGTCTGACAGAGGGCATCCAGGAGAGAGGCCCAAGCAATACGCGCCCCGAGGAGCGTCTTGCCACATGTCAACAATGGGTCTGACTGAGGGCCTCCAGGAGAGAGGCCCAAGCAAGATGCGCCCCGAGGAGCGTCTTGCGACGTGTCAACACTGGGTCTGACTTAGCGCCTCCAGGAGAGAGGCCCAAGCAAGATGCGCCCCGAGGAGCGTCTTGCCACGTGTCACCACTGGGTCTGACTGAGGTCCTCCAGGAGAGAGGCCCAAGCACGACGCGCCCCGAGGAGCGTCTTGCCACGTGTCACCACTGGGTCTGAGTGAGGGCCTCCAGGAGAGAGGCCCCAGCAAGACGCGCCCCGAGGAGTGTCTTGCCACATGTCAACACTCGGTCTGACAGAGGGCATTCAGGAGAGAGGCCCAAGCAATACTCGCCCCGAGTAGCGTCTTGCCACATGTCACCACTGGGTCTGAATGAGCGCCTCCAGGAGAGAGGCCCAACCAAGACGCGCCCCGAGGAGTGTCTTGCCACATGCCAACACTGGGTCTGACTGAGCGCCTCCAGGAGAGAGGCCCAAGCAAGACGCGCCCCGAGGAGCGTCTTGCCACGTGTCAACACTGGGTCTGACTGAGCGCCTCCAGGAGAGAGGCCCAAGCAAGACGCGCCCCGAGGAGCGTCTTTCCACTTGTCACCACTGGGTCTGACTGAGCGCCTCCAGGAGAGAGGCCCAAGAAAGACGCGCCCCGAGGAGCGTCTTGCCACATGTCAACACTGGGTCTGACTGAGGGCCTCCATGAGAGAAGCCCAAGCAAGACGGGCCCCGAGGAGAGTCTTGCCACATGTCAACACTGGGTCTGACAGAGGGCATCCAGGAGAGAGGCCCAAGCAATACGCGCCCCGAGGAGCGTCTTGCCACATGTCAACAATGGGTCTGACTGAGGGCCTCCAGGAGAGAGGCCCAAGCAAGATGCGCCCCGAGGAGCGTCTTGCGACGTGTCAACACTGGGTCTGACTTAGCGCCTCCAGGAGAGAGGCCCAAGCAAGATGCGCCCCGAGGAGCGTCTTGCCACGTGTCACCACTGGGTCTGACTGAGGTCCTCCAGGAGAGAGGCCCAAGCACGACGCGCCCCGAGGAGCGTCTTGCCACGTGTCACCACTGGGTCTGAGTGAGGGCCTCCAGGAGAGAGGCCCCAGCAAGACGCGCCCCGAGGAGTGTCTTGCCACATGTCAACACTCGGTCTGACAGAGGGCATTCAGGAGAGAGGCCCAAGCAATACTCGCCCCGAGTAGCGTCTTGCCACATGTCACCACTGGGTCTGAATGAGCGCCTCCAGGAGAGAGGCCCAACCAAGACGCGCCCCGAGGAGTGTCTTGCCACATGCCAACACTGGGTCTGACTGAGCGCCTCCAGGAGAGAGGCCCAAGCAAGACGCGCCCCGAGGAGCGTCTTGCCACGTGTCAACACTGGGTCTGACTGAGCGCCTCCAGGAGAGAGGCCCAAGCAAGACGCGCCCCGAGGAGCGTCTTTCCACTTGTCACCACTGGGTCTGACTGAGCGCCTCCAGGAGAGAGGCCCAAGAAAGACGCGCCCCGAGGAGCGTCTTGCCACATGTCAACACTGGGTCTGACTGAGCGCCTCCTGGAGAGAGGCCCAAGCAAGATGCGCCCCGAGGAGCGTCTTGCCACATGTCAACAATGGGTCTGAGTGAGGGCCTCCAGGAGAGAGGCCCAAGCAAGATGCGCCCGGAGGAGCGTCTTGCCACATGTCACCTCTGGTTCTGACTGAGCGCCTCCAGGAGAGAGGCCCAAGCAAGACGCGCCCCGAGGAGCGTCTTGTCTTATGTCAACACTGGGTCTGTCTGAGCGCCTCCAGGAGAGAAGCCCAAGCAAGACGCGCCCCGAGGAGCGTCTTGCCACATGTCAACAATGGGTCTGACTGAGGGCCTCCAGGAGAGAAGCCCAAGCAAGACTGCGCCCCGAGGAGCGTCTTGCCACATGTCAGCACTGGGTCTGACTGAGCGCCTCCAGGAGAGAGGCCCCAGCAAGACGCGCCCCGAGGAGCGTCTTGCCTTATGTCAGCACTCGGTCTGACTGAGCGCCTCCAGGAGAGAGGCCCAAGCAAGACGCGCCCCGAGGAGCGTATTGCCACATGTCAACAATGGGTCTGACTGAGGGCCTCCAGGAGAGAGGCCCAAGCAAGATGCGCCTGGAGGAGCGTCTTGCCACATGTCAACACTGGGTCTGACAGAGGGCCTCCAGGAGAGAGGCCCAAGCAAGACGCGCCCCAAGGAGCGTCTTGCCACATGTCACCTCTGGTTCTGACTGAGCGCCTCCAGGAGAGAGGCCCAAGCAAGACGCGCCCCGAGGAGCGTCTTGCCACATGTCAACAATGGGTCTGACTGAGGACCTCCAGGAGAGAAGCCCAAGCAACACGCGGCCCGAGGAGCGTCTTGCCACATGTCAGCACTCGGTCTGACTGAGCGCCTCCAGGAGAGAGGCCCAAGCAAGACGCGCCCCGAGGAGCGTCTTGCCACATGTCAACAATGGGTCTGACTGAGGGCCTCCAGGAGAGAAGCCCAAGCAAGACTGCGCCCCGAGGAGCGTCCTGACACATGTCAACACTGGGTCAGACAGAGCGCCTCCAGGAGAGAGGCCCAAGCAAGACGCGCCCCGAGGAGCGTCAGGCCACATGTCACTACTCAGTCTGACTGAGCGCCTCCAGGAGAGAGGCCCAAGCAAGACGCGCCCCGAGGAGCGTCTTGCCACATGTCAGCACTGGGTCTGACTGAGCGCCTCCAGGAGAGAGGCCCAAGCAAGACGCGCCCCGAGGAGCGTCTTGCCACATGTCAACACTGGGTCTGATTGAGGGCCTTCTGGAGAGAGGCCCAAGCAAGACGCGCCCCGAGGAGCGTCTTGCCACATGTCACCTCTGGTTTTGACTGAGCGCCTCCAGGAGAGAGGCCCAAGCAAGACGCGCCCCGAGGAGTGTCTTGCCACATGTCAGCACTCGGTCTGACTGAGCGCCTCCAGGAGAGAAGCCCAAGCAAGACGCGCCCCGAGGAGTGTCTTGCCACATGTCAGCACTCGGTCTGACTGAGCGCCTCCAGGAGAGAGGCCCAAGCAAGACGCGCCCCGAGGAGCGTCTTGCCACATGTCAACAATGGGTCTGACTGAGGGCCTCCAGGAGAGAAGCCCAAGCAAGACGCGCCCCGAGGAGCGTCTTGACACATGTCAACACTGGGTCTGACAGAGGGCCTCCAGGAGAGAGGCCCAAGCAAGACGCGCCCTGAGGAGTGTCTTGCCACATGTCACCACTTGGTCTGACTGAGCGCCTCCAGGAGAGAGGCCCAAGCAACACGCGCCCCGAGGAGTGTCAGGCCACATGTCACTACTCAGTCTGACTGAGCGCCTCCAGGAGAGAGGCCCAAGCAAGACGCGCCCCAGGAGCGTCTTGCCACGTGTCAACACTGGGTCTGATTGAGGGCCTTCTGGAGAGAGGCCCAAGAAAGACGCGCCCCGAGGAGCGTCTTGCCACATGTCAACAATGGGTCTTACTGAGGGCCTCCAGGAGAGAAGCCCAAGCAAGACGCGCCCCGAGGAGCTTCTTTCCACATGTCAGCACTCGGTCTGACTGAGCGACTCCAGGAGAGAGGCCAAAGCAAGACGCGCCCCGAGGAGGGTCTTGACACATGTCAACACTGGGTCTGACAGAGGGCATCCATGAGAGAGGCCCAAGCAAGACGCGCCCCGAGGAGTGTCTTGCCACATGTCAACACTGGGTCTGACAGAGGGCCTCCATGAGAGAGGCCCAAGCAAGACGCGCCCCGAGGAGTGTCTTGCCACATGTCACCACTTGGTCTGACTGAGCGCCTCCAGGACAGAGGCCCAAGCAACACGCGCCCCGAGGAGCGTCAGGCCACATGTCACTACTCAGTCTGACTGAGCGCCTCCAGGATAGAGGCCCAAGTAAGACGCGCCCCGAGGAGCGTCTTGCCACGTGTCAACACTGTGTCTGATCGAGGGCCTTCTGGAGAGAGGCCCAAGCAAGACGCGCCCCGAGGAGTGTCTTGCCAAATGTCAACACTGGGTCTGACTGAGCGCCTCAGGGAGAGAGGTCCAAGCAAGACGCGCCCCGAGGAGCGTCTTGCCACATGTCACTACTCGGTCTGACTGAGCGCCTCAGTGAGAGAGGTCCAAGCAAGACGCGCCCCGAGGAGCGTCTTGCCACATGTCAACACTGGGTCTGACTGAGTGCCTCCATGAGAGAAGCCCCAGCAAGACGCGCCCCGAGGAGCGTCTTGCCACATGTCACTACTCGGTCTGTTTGAGCGCCTCCAGGAGAGAGGCCCTAGCAAGACGTGCCCCGAGGAGCGTCTTGCCACATGTCAACAATGGGTCTGACTGAGGGCCTCCAGGAGAGAAGCCCAAGCAAGACGCGCCCCGAGGAGCGTCTTGCCACATGTCAGCACTGGGTCAGACTGAGCGCCTCCAGGAGAGAGGCCCAAGCAAGACACGCCCCGAGGAGCGTCTTGACACATGTCAACACTGGGTCTGACTGAGGGCCTCCATGAGAGAAGCCCAAGCAAGACGCGCCCCGAGGAGAGTCTTGCCACATGTCAACACTCGGTCTGACAGAGGGCCTCCAGGAGAGAGGCCCAAGCAAGACGCGCCCCGAGGAGTGTCTTGCCACATGTCACAACTGGGTCAGACTGAGCGCCTCCAGGAGAGAGGCCCAAGCAAGACGCGCCCCGAGGAGCGTCTTGCCACATGTCAACACTGGGTCTGATTGAGGGCCTTCTGGAGAGAGGCCCAAGCAAGACGCGCCCCGAGGAGCGTCTTGCCACATGTCACCTCTGGTTTTGACTGAGCGCCTCCAGGAGAGAGGCCCAAGCAAGACGCGCCCCGAGGAGTGTCTTGCCACATGTCAGCACTCGGTCTGACTGAGCGCCTCCAGGAGAGAAGCCCAAGCAAGACGCGCCCCGAGGAGTGTCTTGCCACATGTCAGCACTCGGTCTGACTGAGCGCCTCCAGGAGAGAGGCCCAAGCAAGACGCGCCCCGAGGAGCGTCTTGCCACATGTCAACAATGGGTCTGACTGAGGGCCTCCAGGAGAGAAGCCCAAGCAAGACGCGCCCCGAGGAGCGTCTTGACACATGTCAACACTGGGTCTGACAGAGGGCCTCCAGGAGAGAGGCCCAAGCAAGACGCGCCCTGAGGAGTGTCTTGCCACATGTCACCACTTGGTCTGACTGAGCGCCTCCAGGAGAGAGGCCCAAGCAACACGCGCCCCGAGGAGTGTCAGGCCACATGTCACTACTCAGTCTGACTGAGCGCCTCCAGGAGAGAGGCCCAAGCAAGACGCGCCCCAGGAGCGTCTTGCCACGTGTCAACACTGGGTCTGATTGAGGGCCTTCTGGAGAGAGGCCCAAGAAAGACGCGCCCCGAGGAGCGTCTTGCCACATGTCAACAATGGGTCTTACTGAGGGCCTCCAGGAGAGAAGCCCAAGCAAGACGCGCCCCGAGGAGCTTCTTTCCACATGTCAGCACTCGGTCTGACTGAGCGACTCCAGGAGAGAGGCCAAAGCAAGACGCGCCCCGAGGAGGGTCTTGACACATGTCAACACTGGGTCTGACAGAGGGCCTCCATGAGAGAGGCCCAAGCAAGACGCGCCCCGAGGAGTGTCTTGCCACATGTCAACACTGGGTCTGACAGAGGGCCTCCATGAGAGAGGCCCAAGCAAGACGCGCCCCGAGGAGTGTCTTGCCACATGTCACCACTTGGTCTGACTGAGCGCCTCCAGGACAGAGGCCCAAGCAACACGCGCCCCGAGGAGCGTCAGGCCACATGTCACTACTCAGTCTGACTGAGCGCCTCCAGGATAGAGGCCCAAGTAAGACGCGCCCCGAGGAGCGTCTTGCCACGTGTCAACACTGGGTCTGATCGAGGGCCTTCTGGAGAGAGGCCCAAGCAAGACGCGCCCCGAGGAGTGTCTTGCCAAATGTCAACACTGGGTCTGACTGAGCGCCTCAGGGAGAGAGGTCCAAGCAAGACGCGCCCCGAGGAGCGTCTTGCCACATGTCACTACTCGGTCTGACTGAGCGCCTCAGTGAGAGAGGTCCAAGCAAGACGCGCCCCGAGGAGCGTCTTGCCACATGTCAACACTGGGTCTGACTGAGTGCCTCCATGAGAGAAGCCCCAGCAAGACGCGCCCCGAGGAGCGTCTTGCCACATGTCACTACTCGGTCTGTTTGAGCGCCTCCAGGAGAGAGGCCCTAGCAAGACGTGCCCCGAGGAGCGTCTTGCCACATGTCAACAATGGGTCTGACTGAGGGCCTCCAGGAGAGAAGCCCAAGCAAGACGCGCCCCGAGGAGCGTCTTGCCACATGTCAGCACTGGGTCAGACTGAGCGCCTCCAGGAGAGAGGCCCAAGCAAGACACGCCCCGAGGAGCGTCTTGACACATGTCAACACTGGGTCTGACTGAGGGCCTCCATGAGAGAAGCCCAAGCAAGACGCGCCCCGAGGAGAGTCTTGCCACATGTCAACACTCGGTCTGACAGAGGGCCTCCAGGAGAGAGGCCCAAGCAAGACGCGCCCCGAGGAGTGTCTTGCCACATGTCACAACTGGGTCAGACTGAGCGCCTCCAGGAGAGAGGCCCAAGCAAGACGCGCCCCGAGGAGCGTCTTGTCACATGTCAACACTGGGTCTTTCTGAGCGCCTCCAGGAGAGAAGCCCAAGCAAGACGCGCCCCGAGGAGCGTCTTTCCTCATGTCAGCACTCGGTCTGACTGAGCGCCTCCAGGAGAGAAGCCCAAGCAACACGCGGCCCGAGGACCGTCTTGCCACATGTCAGCACTCGGTCTGACTGAGCGCCTCCAGGAGAGAGGCCAAAGCAAGACGCGCCCCGAGGAGCGTCTTGCCACATGTCAACAATGGGTCTGACTGAGGGCCTCCAGGAGAGTAGCCCAAGAAAGACGTGCCCCGAGGAGCGTCTTGTCACACGCGCCCCGAGGAGCGTCTTGCCTTATGTCAGCACTCGGTCTGACTGAGCGCCTCCAGGAGAGAGGCCCAAGCAAGACGCGCCCCGAGGAGCGTCTTGCCACATGTCAACACTGGGTCTGACTGAGGGCCTCCAGGAGAGAGGCCCAAGCAAGACGCGCCCCGAGGAGCGTCTTGCCACATGTCACCTCTGGTTCTGACTGAGCGCCTTCAGGAGAGAGGCCCAAGCAAGACGGGCCCCGAGGAGCGTCTTGTCACATGTCAACACTGGGTCTTTCTGAGCGCCTCCAGGAGAGAAGCCCAAGCAACACGCGGCCCGAGGAGCGTCTTGCCACACGTCAGCACTCGGTCTGACTGAGCGCCTCCAGGAGAGAGGCCAAAGCAAGACGCGCCCCGAGGAGCGTCTTGACACATGTCAACACTGGGTCTGATAGAGGGCCTCCATGAGAGAGGCCCAAGCAAGACGCACCCCGAGGAGTGTCTTGCCACATGTCAACACTGGGTCTGACAGAGGGCCACCAGGAGAGAGGCCCAAGCAAGACGCGCCCCGAGAAGTGTCTTGCCACATGTCACCACTTGGTCTGACTGAGCGCCTCCAGGAGAGAGGCCCAAGCAACACGCGCCCCGAGGAGCGTCAGGCCACATGTCACTACTCATTCTGACTGAGCGCCTCCATGAGAGAGGCCCAAGCAAGACGCACCCCGAGGAGCGTCTTGCCACGTGTCAACACTGGGTCTGATTGAGGGCCTTCTGGAGAGAGGCCCAAGCAAGACGCGCCCCGAGGAGCGTCTTGCCACATGTTAACACTGGGTCTGACTGAGGGCCTCCAGGAGAGAGGCCCAAGCAAGACGTGCCCCGAGGAGCGTCTTGCCACATGTCAGCACTGGGTCTGACTGAGCGCCTCCAGGAGAGAGGCCCCAGCAAGACGCGCCCCGAGGAGCGTCTTGCCTTATGTCAGCACTCGGTCTGACTGAGCGCCTCCAGGAGAGAGGCCCAAGCAAGACGCGCCCCGAGGAGCGTCTTGCCACATGCCAACAATGGGTCTGACTGAGGGCCTCCAGGAGAGAGGCCCAAGCAAGATGCGCCCGGAGGAGCGTCTTGCCACATGTCAACACTGGGTCTTTCTGAGCGCCTCCAGGAGAGAAGCCCAAGCAACACGCGGCCCGAGGAGCGTCTTGCCACAAGTCAGCACTCGGTCTGACTGAGCACCTCCAGGAGAGAGGCCAAAGCAAGACGCGCCCCGAGGAGCGTCTTGACACATGTCAACACCGGGTCTGACAGAGGGCCTCCATGAGAGAGGTCCAAGCAAGACGCGCCCCGCGGAGCGTCTTGCCACATGTCAACACTGGGTCTGACTGAGGGCCTCCAGGAGAGAGGTCCAAATAAGAATCGCCCCGAGGAGCGTCTTGCCACATGTCAACACTGGGTCTGACTGAGGGCCTTCAGGAGAGAAGCCCAAGCAAGATGCGCCCCGAGGAGCGTCTTGCCACATGTCAGCACTCGGTCTGACTGAGCGCCTCCAGGAGAGAGGCCCAAGCAAGACGCGCCCCGAGGAGCGTCTTGCCACATGTCAACACTGGGTCTGACTGAGCGCCTCCAGGAGAGAAGCCCAAGCAAGACGCGCCCCGAGGAGTGTCTTGCCACATGTCAACAATGGGTCTGACTGAGGGCCTCCAGGAGATAAGCCCAAGCAAGACGCGCCCCGAGGAGCGTCTTGACACATGTCAACACTGGGTCTGATAGAGGGCCTCCAGGAGAGAGGCCCAAGCAAGACGCGCCCCGAGGAGTGTCTTGCCACATGTCACCACTGGGTCTGACTGAGCGCCTCCAGGAGAGAGGCCCAAGCAAGACACGCCCCGAGGAGCGTCAGGCCACATGTCACTACTCAGTCTGACTGAGCATCTCCAGGAGAGAGGCCCAAGCAAGACGCGCCCCGAGGAGCGTCTTGCCACATGTCATCACTCGGTCTGACTGAGCGCCTCCAGGAGAGAGGCCCCAGCAAGACGTGCCCCGAGGAGCGTCTTGCCACATGTCATCACTGGGTCTGACTGAGCGCCTCCAGGAGAGAGGCCCAAGCAAGACGCGCCCCGAGGAGCGTCTTGCCATATGTCAATAATGGGTCTGACTGAGGGCCTCCATGAGAGAAGCACAAGCAAGACGCGCCCCGAGGAGTGTCTTGCCACATGTCAACACTGTGTCTGACTGAGCGCCTCCAGGAGAGAGGCCCAAGCAAGACGCGCCCCAAGGAGCGTCTTGCCACGTGTCAACACTGGGTCTGAATTAGCGCCTCCAGGAGAGAGGCCCAAGCAAGATGCGCCCCGAGGAGCGTCTTGCCACGTGTCACCACTGGGTCTGACTGAGCTCCTCCAGGAGAGAGGCCCAAGCAAGACGCGCCCATAGGAGCGTCTTGCCACGTGTCACCACTGGGTCTTATTGAGCACCTCCAGGAGAGAGGCCCCAGCAAGACGCGCCCCGAGGAGCGTCTTGCCTTATGTCAGCACTCGGTCTGACTGAGCGCCTCCAGGAGAGAGGCCCAAGAGAGACGCGCCCCGAGGAGCGTCTTGCCACATGTCACTACTCGGTCTAACTGAGCGCCTCCAGGAGAGAGGTCCAAGCAAGACACGCCCCGAGGAGCGTCTTGCCAAATGTCACTACTCGGTCTGACTGAGCGCCTCCAGGAGGGAGGTCCAAGCAAGACACGCCCCGAGGAGAGTCTTGCCACATGTCACTACTCGGTCTGACTGAGCGCCTCCAGGAGAGAGGCCCAAGCAAGACGTGCCCCTAGGAGCGTCTTGCCACATGTCAACAATGGGTCTGACTGAGGGCCTCCAGGAGAGAAGCCCAAGCAAGATGCGCCCAGAGGAGCGTCTTGCCACATGTCAACACTGGGTCTGACTGAGTGCCTCCAGGAGAGAGGCCCAAGCAAGACACGCCCCGAGGAGAGTCTTGCCACATGTAGACACTCGGTCTGACAGAGGGCATTCAGGAGAGAGGCCCAAGCATTACGCGCCCCGAGGAGCGTCTTGCCACATGTCACCACTGGGTCTGAATGAACGCCTCCAGGAGAGAGGCCCAACCAAGACGCGCCCTGAGGAGTTTCTTGCCACATGCCAACACTGGGTCTGACTGAGCGCCTCCAGGAGTGAGGCCCAAGCAAGACGCGTCCCGAGGAGCGTCTTGCCACATGTCAACACCGGGTCTGACTGAGCACCTCCAGGAGAGAGGCCCAAGCAAGACGCGCCCCGAGGAACGTCTTGCCACATGTCAGCACTGGGTCCGACTGAGCGCCTCCAGGAGAGAGGCCCCAGCAAGACGCGCCCCGAGGAGCGTCTTGCCTTATGTCAGCACTCGGTCTGACTGAGCGCCTCCAGGAGAGAGGCCCAAGCAAGACGCGCCCCGAGGAGCGTCTTGCCACATGTCAACAATGGGTCTGACTGAGGGCCTCCAGGAGAGAGGCCCAAGCAAGATGCGCCCGGAGGAGCGTCTTGCCACATGTCAACACTGGGACTGACAGAGGGCCTCCAGCAGAGAGGCCCAAGCAAGACGCGCTCCGAGGAGCGTCTTGTCACATGTCAACACTGGGTCTGTCTGAGCGCCTCCAGGAGAGAAGCCCAAGCAAGACGCGCCCCGAGGAGTGTCTTGCCACATGTCAACAATGGGTCTGACTGAGGGCCTCCAGGAGAGAAGCCCAAGCAAGACGCGCCCCGAGGAGCGTCTTGACACATGTCAACACTGGGTCTGATAGAGGGCCTCCAGGAGAGAGGCCCAAGCAAGACGCGCCCCGAGGAGTGTCTTGCCACATGTCACCACTGGGTTTGACTGAGCGCCTCCAGGAGAGAGGCCCAAGCAAGACGCGCCCCGAGGAGCGTCAGGCCACATGTCACTACTCAGTCTGACTAAGCATCTCCAGGAGAGAGGCCCAAGCAAGACGCGCCCCGAGGAGCGTCTTGCCACATGTCATCACTGGGTATGACTGAGCGCCTCCAGGAGAGAGGCCCCAGCAAGACGCGCCCCGAGGAGCGTCTTGCCACATGTCACCTCTGGTTCTGACTGAGCGCCTCCAGGAGAGAGGCCCAAGCAAGACGTGCCCCGAGGAAAGTCTTGTCACATGTCAACACTGGGTCTTTCTGAGTGCCTCCAGGAGAGAAGCCCAAGCAAGACGCGCCCCGAGGAGCGTCTTGCCACATGTCAACAATGGGTCTGACTGAGGGCCTCCAGGAGAGAAGCCCAAGCAACACGCGGCCCGAGGAGCGTCTTGCCACATGTCAGCACTCGGTCTGACTGAGCGCCTCCAGGAGAGAGGCCAAAGCAATACGCGCCCTGAGGAGCGTCTTGCCACATGTCAACACTGGGTCTGACAGAGGGCCTCCAGGAGAGAGGCCCAATTAAGACGCGCCCCGAGAAGTGTCTTGCCACATGTCACCACTTGGTCTGACTGAGCGCCTCCAGGAGAAAGGCCCAAGCAACACGCGTCCCGAGGAGCGTCAGGCCACATGTCACTACTCATTCTGACTGAGCGCCTCCAGGAGAGAGGCCCAAGCAAGACGCGCCCCGAGGAGCGTCTTGCCACGTGTCAACACTGGGTCTGATTGAGGGCCTTCTGGAGAGAGGCCCAAGCAAGACGCGCCCCGAGGAGCGTCTTGCCACATGTCACCACTTGGTCTGACTTAGCGCCTCCAGGAGAGAGGCCAAAGCAACACGCGCCCCGAGGAGCGTCAGGCCACATGTCACTACTCAGTCTGACTGAGCGCCTCCAGGAGAGAGGCCCAAGCAAGACGCGCACCGAGGAGTGTCTTGCCACATGTCAACAATGGGTCTTACTGAGGGCCTCCAGGAGAGAAGCCCAAGCAAGACGAGCCCCGAGGATCTACTTGCCACATGTCAGCACTCGGTCTGACTGAGCGCCTCCAGGAGAGAGGCCAAAGCAAGACGCGCCCAGAGGAGCGTCTTGACACATGTCAACACTGGGTCTGACAGAGGGCCTCCATGAGAGAGGCCCAAGCAAGACGCGCCCCGAGGAGTGTCTTGCCACATGTCAACACTGGGTCTGACAGAGGGCCTCCAGGAGAGAGGCCCAAGCAAGACGCGCCCCGAGGAGCGTCTTGCCACATGTCAACACTGGGTCTGACTGAGCGCCTCCAGGAGAGAGGCCCGAGGAGCGTCTTGACACATGTCACCTCTGGGTCTGACTGAGCTTCTCCAGGAGAGAGGCCCAAACAATACGCGCCCCGAGGAGCGTCTTGACACATGTCAACACTGGGTCTGACTGAGGGCCTCCAGGAGAGAAGCCCAAGCAAGATGCGCCCAGAGGAGCGTCTTGCCACATGTCAACACTGGGTCTGACTGAGTGCCTCCAGGAGAGAGGCCCAAGCAAGACACGCCCCGAGGAGAGTCTTGCCACATGTAGACACTCGGTCTGACAGAGTGCATTCAGGAGAGAGGCCCAAGCAATACGCGCCCCGAGGAGCGTCTTGCCACATGTCACCACTGGGTCTGAATGAACGCCTCCAGGAGAGAGGCCCAACCAAGACGCGCCCCGAGGAGTGTCTTGCCACATGCCAACACTGGGTCTGACTGAGCGCCTCCAGGAGAGAGGCCCAAGCAAGACGCGTCCCGAGGAGTGTCTTGCCACATGTCAACACCGGGTCTGACTGAGCACCTCCAGGAGAGAGGCCCAAGCAAGACGGGCCCCGAGGAGCGTCTTGCCACATGTCAGCACTGGGTCTGACTGAGCGCCTCCAGGAGAGAGGCCCCAGCAAGACGCGCCCCGAGGAGCGTCTTGCCTTATGTCAGCACTCGGTCTGACTGAGCGCCTCCAGGAGAGAGGCCCAAGCAAGACGCGCCCCGAGGAGCGTCTTGCCACATGTCAACAATGGGTCTGACTGAGGGCCTCCAGGAGAGAGGCCCAAGCAAGATGCGCCCGGAGGAGCGTCTTGCCACATGTCAACACTGGGACTGACAGAGGGCCTCCAGCAGAGAGGCCCAAGCAAGACGCGCTCCGAGGAGCGTCTTGTCACATGTCAACACTGGGTCTGTCTGAGCGCCTCCAGGAGAGAAGCCCAAGCAAGACGCGCCCCGAGGAGTGTCTTGCCACATGTCAACAATGGGTCTGACTGAGGGCCTCCAGGAGAGAAGCCCAAGCAAGACGCGCCGCGAGGAGCGTCTTGACACATGTCAACACTGGGTCTGATAGAGGGCCTCCAGGAGAGAGGCCCAAGCAAGACGCGCCCCGAGGAGTGTCTTGCCACATGTCACCACTGGGTTTGACTGAGCGCCTCCAGGAGAGAGGCCCAAGCAAGACGCGCCCCGAGGAGCGTCAGGCCACATGTCACTACTCAGTCTGACTAAGCATCTCCAGGAGAGAGGCCCAAGCAAGACGCGCCCCGAGGAGCGTCTTGCCACATGTCACCTCTGGTTCTGACTGAGCACCTCCAGGAGAGAGGCCCAAGCAAGACGTGCCCCAAGGAAAGTCTTGTCACATGTCAACACTGGGTCTTTCTGAGCGCCTCCAGGAGAGAAGCCCAAGCAAGACGCGCCCCGAGGAGCGTCTTGCCACATGTCAACAATGGGTCTGACTGAGGGCCTCCAGGAGAGAAGCCCAAGCAACACGCGGCCCGAGGAGCGTCTTGCCACATGTCAGCACTCGGTCTGACTGAGCGCCTCCAGGAGAGAGGCCAAAGCAATACGCGCCCTGAGGAGCGTCTTGCCACATGTCAACACTGGGTCTGACAGAGGGCCTCCAGGAGAGAGGCCCAATTAAGACGCGCCCCGAGAAGTGTCTTGCCACATGTCACCACTTGGTCTGACTGAGCGCCTCCAGGAGAAAGGCCCAAGCAACACGTGTCCCGAGGAGCGTCAGGCCACATGTCACTACTCATTCTGACTGAGCGCCTCCAGGAGAGAGGCCCAAGCAAGACGCGCCCCGAGGAGCGTCTTGCCACGTGTCAACACTGGGTCTGATTGAGGGCCTTCTGGAGAGAGGCCCAAGCAAGACGCGCCCCGAGGAGCGTCTTGCCACATGTCACCACTTGGTCTGACTGAGCGCCTCCAGGAGAGAGGCCAAAGCAACATGCGCCCCGAGGAGCGTCAGGCCACATGTCACTACTCAGTCTGACTGAGCGCCTCCAGGAGAGAGGCCCAAGCAAGACGCGCACCGAGGAGCGTCTTGCCACATGTCAACAATGGGTCTTACTGAGGGCCTCCAGGAGAGAAGCCCAAGCAAGACGAGCCCCGAGGATCTTCTTGCCACATGTCAGCACTCGGTCTGACTGAGCGCCTCCAGGAGAGAGGCCAAAGCAAGACGCGCCCCGAGGAGCGTCTTGACACATGTCAACACTGGGTCTGACAGAGGGCCTCCATGAGAGAGGCCCAAGCAAGACGCGCCCCGAGGAGTGTCTTGCCACATGTCAACACTGGGTCTGACAGAGGGCCTCCAGGAGAGAGGCCCAAGCAAGACGCGCCCCGAGGAGCGTCTTGCCACATGTCAACACTGGGTCTGACTGAGCGCCTCCAGGAGAGAGGCCCGAGGAGCGTCTTGACACATGTCACCTCTGGGTCTGACTGAGCTTCTCCAGGAGAGAGGCCCAAGCAAGACGCGCCCCGAGGAGCGTCTTGACACATGTCAACACTGGGTCTGGTAGAGGGCCTCCAGGAGAGAGGCCCAAACAAGACGCGCCCTGAGGAGTGTCTTGCCACATGTCACCACTGGGTTTGACTGAGCGCCTCCAGGAGAGAGGCCCAAGCAAGACGCGCCCCGAGGAGCGTCAGGCCACATGTCACTATTCAGTCTGACTAAGCATCTCCAGGAGAGAGGCCCAAGCAAGACGCGCCCCGAGGAGTGTCTTGCAACATGTCACCACTTGGTCTGACTGAGCCCCTCCAGGAGAGAGGCCCAAGCAACACGCGCCCCGAGGAGCGTCAGGCCACATGTCACTACTAAGTCTGACTGAGCGCCTCCAGGAGAGAGGCCCAAGCAAGACGCGCCCCGAGGAGCGTCTTGACACATGTCAACACTGGGTATGACAGAGGGCCTCCATGAGAGAGGCCCAAGCAAGACGCGCCCCAAGGAGTGTCTTGCCACATGTCAACACTGGGTCTGACTGAGCGCCTCCAGGAGAGAGGCCCAAGCAAGACGCGCCCCGAGCGTCTTGCCACGTGTCAACACTGGGTCTGACTGAGCGCCTCCAGGAGAGAGGCCCAAGCAAGATGCGCCCCGAGGAGCTTCTTGCCACGTGTCACCACTGGGTCTGACTGAGCACCTCCAGGAGAGAGGCCCAAGCAAGTGGTCAAATGTATTTATAGGTCACTAGCAGAAACTATGGCACGTGGTCAGACTGTAATCGTAACCACCGTAGCTCTTGTCATAATTTAATATACATAGAAATCAGAAACGGGCATGTCAGGATAGACATCGCGAGTGATAATGCGGCCAGTATCTGTGTGCGCTTGAGAGCACCTTGTTGTTCTACTGTGGTGCCCATGCCGCTGGGTCTGTAAATGTCATCGACCTTCTTTATATACGCATACGCTAAAGACCGTATATTCTCTATGGATTTGAACACGTCCTTTGTTTCGCGTAACGCTTGAGCTGTCTCGAGCGTGATGTTGTGAGTGTACGCCAGTGTTTCACGTGCACCGAGGTCCGAAAGGGCGTGCGCTACAACTATTAACCTTGGTTTGGGAGTGTGGCGAAACGCTCGCTCCGCTGTAATGGGCGGATGCAATGTTATCACCTGGCACGTTTCGTTAGCCGGGTCGTAACACACCGGTCCGTGTCACGGACCGTCACATTGTATGGGGCACAGTAAGGACAACACGCCGCCGACCGTGACTTCGCACTCGACCGCGGTGGTGTTGTCGATTTGCAAAGGATCACATACGCCTCTCCAGTCGCAATGAGGCACATTGTAGTCGACGCGACCGTCGGTCACCATAGCTTTCGTCAGCCAACACACTCGATTGCCCTTCGAAACATCGGCGATGTTACACTCACAACATCACGCTCGAGACAGCTCAAGCGTTACGCAAAACAAAGGACGTGTTCAAATCCATAGAGAATATACGGTCTTTAGCGTATGCATATATAAAGAAGGTCGATGACATTTACAGACCCGGCGGGGTGGGCACCACAGTAGAACAACAAGGTGCTCTCAAGCGCACACAGATACTGGCCGCATTATCACTCGCGATGTCTATCCTGACATGCCCGTTTCTGATTTCTATGTATATTAAATTATGACAAGAGCTACGGTGGTTACGATTACACTCTGACCACGTGCCTTAGTTTCTGCTAGTGACCTATAAATACATTTGCCCACTTGCTCTCACTGCCATTAAAGCGGCTGTACCCACACGTACAACACCTAAGAAAAAAAATGATCTCGCTGTCTGTACTGGGTGTACTCTCAGTAGTCGCAGTTGCTCAGGCCATGGTGGTACGCTCACATAACGCCTCTGAGATACGTCCCATCACACCACCTCCTAGACTACTCGCGAAGGAGTATTCAACACCCCCTTTGTACGAAGACAACCATTACAACGAGCACAGCACAATGCTTGCCGCACGCGAAGACAACATGCAGGAGACAACGCTACCACCTGTCATGAGAAAAACGGATTCGGGTGACAACGATCGCGACTATGACGAGCACATTACAACACCCTCTGTGCACGAAGACCAGGTGCAGGCGTCAACGCTACCACCTGTCGTGAGAAACAAGAGTTTGGTTAACAATGATCATCGTCGTGTCCCATTGTAAACGGGCGCGCCATCGCACACGTTGTACATGTGTGTTAACCCACCTGTATGCGACAGACTTTGTGTGTTGCATGACATCGAGATGTATTGACGTCTGTGTCAATACAGGACTCTCTGTAAGCCGGGAGCTGGACGCTAACGACCCGTGCATGCGCCACGCAAAAGGTATCGTACATGTGTTAACCCACCTGTATGCGACAGACTTTGTGTGTTGCATGACATCGAGATGTATTGACGTCTGTGTCAATACAGGACTCTCTAAGCTGGGAGCTGGACGCTAACGACCCGTGCATGCGCCACACAAAAGGTAACTCGACTAACTACAAAACGCATATTGTGATGTAGAAAGTTGGCTCGACTGTTTGAATCAGCTGCAGCTGCGGTTTACTCACGAAGTGAATCGCACGCTTGTTAGAAGTACATTCGGAGCACTTAACAAATACATCGCTCTCATCGAGTTCCGTCTCAGCGTTCACCGGCTGATGGGCAAGAGCGTGACATGGGATCGCCAGGAACTTACTTAAGGACTATCATCTCATTTGGCATTTACTCACGGACCCAACAAACCAGTTCCGAAAAATGGTCGAGAATTATAACTTGTCTAATAGCAACTGGAAGATATGTTGCGTCATAAGCCTCTGATGGTTCACAAGGTGCACGGTCCACTCGAAATCCTCATGCTGTATTTGTAGTACATACACTAAGTCTTCTCTGTTGATGTCAGACTAGAGTTTTATTAGAGTTTTACTTTGCAACAATGGGATTCGAGCAATTGATGTGTATATTTTTAATAGTGCACAATGCTACTATTCCTAGGCTGAATGTATGACATGGCTCTAATGTATCATTATGTATCGTTTCCATTAAGTACTAATTTAAATAAAGTCCCTCTGTCCTCAGTGCTATGTACTGGGTTTAATACACATTATTATGATCAACCTGTTGAATAGTATAATAACAATATTCCTGTAAAAGTCATTTAGTAATGAACAACCTCAGTTCCGTGAAAGAACATCATGTCTCTGATGTGTACACTGCAGGCCTGACCGGGGTTTGCACGCAAGGGCCTGTGTGTGTGTGTGTGTGTGTGTGTGTGTGTGTGTGTGTGTGTGTGTGTGTGTGTGTGTGTGTGTGTGTGTGTGTGTGTGTGTGTGTGTGTGTGTGTGTGTGTGTGTGTGCACTTGTTTTCATGACATTTGAGGACAATTTTATGATAACACACTCACAAAATGAGGACGCTCGGAAAAATGAGGACATTTTTGAGGTCCTCATTTTTCTGAGCCTTCTAAAGTGTTCTAGAGGCCCCCAACATGCTCCCAAACCAAAAATCTCAAATGTCCTGAAATATCACAATTTTTTGAAAAAGTGTGTTTAAGTGTGTTTAGCGTTTTTGCTCACTTTCAGTTTCGCCGCCTACTGGCCAGTTTTGGAACAAAACACACTTTAAACACACTTTCAGTGACGTCACTCTGCGAGTCCTCATTTTGTATGTGTGTCAGACACAATAACACATTTGACCCAGGTTATACCCTTCTTGGGGCTTAAGCAAGGGTAACAACAATTAATTCAAGCAAATCTTGACAAAAATGAAGATTCAGTTTAGATTCACTTTAGATTCAGTTTTCAGTGCCTTCACATCTTGGGGTTTTTTTTTGTTGTTGACAAAATGTCTCAAAATATAAAGTTTCAACATTTGTCTAATTATATTACTTTTATTTAATGAGTCTTACTTCTCAAGATCAATGCACAAATTGTCTGATCTTCACTATGCAGAATGATGTGTATGCAGATTTTGACCCTTGAAGAGTTTATATTCATCTGCATTAATATAATTGCATCTGCAATCTACACTTGAACTTAGAGATTCCTGCCGCTGTCATGTGATTCAGTATGATCATCAAGCTCAGTCTCGACTCTGTGAATTCCTAGAGAGTATTCTAAAGTGTTCTGTAAATTCATTGGGAAATGGTTTTTTGGGGACCTCTGCTACTACCAGAAGTTGTCTGCACCAGACCAGGGCCTGTGCTGCTAGCATAAACCAACTGAGCCTCACCAGGGCCTGCACTGCTGGCTGGACCCATAGGCATCACATAAGGGCCTGTACTGCTGGCTGGACCCATAGGCACCACACCAGGGCCTGTGCTGCTGGCTGGACCCATAGGCATCACATCAGGGCCTGTACTGCTGGCTGGATCCCTAGGCACCACACCAGGGCCTGTGTTGCTGGCTGGGGCAGTCTGCATCACACCAGGGCCTTTGCTGCCGGCTAAACCAACTGCATCTGTGTTGCTAGTGGAAGACATCAGCACCACACCAAGGCCTGTGTTTCTAGAAAAGCTCATCTGCAATACATCGGGTACTGTGCTGTTGATTGAAGCCGTCTACACCACATTGGTAAATGTGCTAGCAGAAGCCCACTGCTAGCAAGCCACCAGAACCCGAACTTCTGGCTGGAGCCTTACTTGCCATCCTAGGTTTGTGCAGCCTATTTAATTCAGCATCAACAATCATTGTGTGTTTTGGATAATGGCTTTTTTAAATAACTTCACTTTGCTTATTGGCTGTGGGGGGCCTTTGGACACTCAAATTCTCTAAGATGAGAACATTAAACAGTGTCCCCACTCTGCGAGACATGGCAGATCTACATGCGTCACTGCTGCTATACATCCTGTACAATTTCCAATGTATTTGAAACAGGACATTTATTTATCATTTGAACTACAGAAAGATTTACCTCATCTTCAAAACCTTCTTGCTTTGTAAAATTACAAAATTAATTATGAAAAATCCTGCTTTGTTTCAACATTTCACAAGTCAAAATCAATAAGTAATGTTACAAATCATAGACTTCTGATCGTCTTACTACTGCTCTAATCTGGTAATGTACAACCTAACCCAGGCCCTGAGCTGCAATGTAGTCAGACACCATCTGAATTTAAATCCTAAATTGAGCTGAAGATAGTTCATCTTAATGTGCGCAGCTTGTTATCCAAGGTGGATATTATCAACCACTTCTATTTATCATTTACGTAAACAATCTTAGTCTAAATGTGCCAGATGCAAACTTGCACTTCTATGCTGATGATACTGTTATTTACAGCTGTGGTTCAACTCTTGTCCAAGCCATTGACTCCTTGCAGAAAGCCTTTTTTGCTGTCCAGCACTCATTACTTCTGCTTAAACTTGTTCTCAACGCAGACAAAACAAAGCTCATGCTGTTTTCTAAATCAAGGAATTTGGTCCAAATAATCCCATTAGTAACCACTCTTGAAGGTAATAAAACAAGAGATGGTTCACATATATAAATATCTGGGAATCTTAATTGATGACTTGCTCACCTTCAAACCACATGTAGAGAATCTTGTGGAAAAACCTGAAGTTAAAACTGAGATTTTACTTTCAAAATAAGTTGTGTTTCTCAAAGAAGCTGCTTGTTGCTGCAACATTCTTGCCTGTGCTGGATTATGGTGATATTCTATATATGAATGCTTCTGCTCAATGTCTTTGAATGGTTGATTCTGTGTATCATGCTTCTCTGAGGTTCATCACTAACCATAAATTTCAGACTCGCCATTGTGAGTTATACTCTCAGGTAGGATGACCTGCTTTGTTAAGTCGGAGGAACTCTCAATTATACAGTTTTATATATAAGGCAATACTTGGGTTGCTGCCTTCTTATATATGTTCCCTGCTTGCAATGAAACATGCTGGTCGGTATTCTCTTTGTGCGCATGGTTACTTGTTGCGTTCTGCTCTATTTGCCCAAACTGAACTTGGTAAAAAAGCTTTTGTCCATTTAGCACCCTCGGCTTGGAACAAACTGCAGAAGGACTGGAAGATGACTGAATTCATTGCATTTAGTGCTTTTAAATCTAAACTACGAATCATTGAGCCCAAGTCCATAACATGAAACTGTTTCAATTAGATTGACTGTCATTTTAACTGACTTTTTATTTTTTTAATTGAATTTTATTTTATTTGTAGTCTTTCACTTATTGTTGCATGTGTTTGAGTAACCTCTGTAAATGTGAGACAACTGCTGCTGCCTATCTTGGCCAGGTCTCCCTTGAAAAAGAGGTTTTTAACCTCAATGGGATCTTCCTGGTTAAATAAAGGTTAATAAATAAATTGATGAAAAAAGTCAACTCTTCATTAATTATATTTTAAATTCAACTTACCTTATACTTTTTACAATATAGTATAAAATGCATATTGTTTCTTTAAAAACTAATACACTATTAAAACTGCAGAATGCACAATTCCAGCTTCATTTAGTAATTCAATTAGTAGATAAAAGTGAGTAATTAAGTCATTTAATTAACTAAGCAACTGTAAATATCACAGTATGCAGCAGTACAATTCAATTTCAATTCAGTTTTATTTATATAGCGCCAAATAACAAACAAAGTCACCTCAAGGCGCTTAATAGGTACCGAGAAAAACCCAATCATGTGACCACCTATGAGCAAGCACTTTGGCGACAGTGGGAAGGAAAAACTCCCTTTTAACAGGAAGTATATATATACAGGAGCTTTTTTACCTATTACAAATTGTAAACTATATATATATATATATATATATATATATATATATATATATATATATATATATATATATATATATATATATCTGACCAAGGCCTGCTCGCTGTCCCTCGGTCTAGGTGTCGTACCCGTGGGGACCGGGCTTTCTCAGTCCTAGCACCGTCACTCTGGAACCAGTTGCCACCCTCAGTTAGGCTGTCCCCTTCTCTGCCAGTCTTTAAGAATCACCTAAAAACACACCTCCTCCGCTTGGCGTTTCCAGAACATGTTTGATTTTGGCCCTCTTTTATGTTGAATCCATTCCACAGTTTTCATTGGTACACTCAATCCATCCACTCAATCCAAATGTGTTTCACACATTTGTCCTTTACCAGAATGTTTCATCTATCTTGTAATTTCCATTTTGTATTTTGTAATTTGTATTTTGTAATTTGAATTTCTTTTATTGTTGATTTATTCAATATATTTACATACAACTGTACAATGTTCAGCGCTTTGGGCTTCCTGACAGGGTTGTGGAAGGCGCTTTATAAATAAAGCTTTGATTGATTGATTGATATATATATATATATATATATATATATATATATATATATATATATATATATATATATAATAGTAATACAAACTGTATTAAAAAACTGTGTTACATGTGCAAGTATAAAGTATAATAGTAATACAAACTGTATTAAAAACTGTGTTACATGTGCAAGCAAAGTATAATAGTAATACAAACTGTATAAAAACTGTTACATGTGCAAGTATAAAGTATAATAGTAATACATAAAGTATAATAGTAATACAAACTGTATAAAAACTGTGTTACATGTGCAAGTATAAAGTATAATAGTAATACAAACTGTATAAAAAAATGGTTTGTTGCATGTGCAAGCAAAGTATAAAGTACAATAATAGTAATGCAAACAGTATTAAAAAACTGTTACCAGACTGTAATTTATGTTATAAAGATGAATGCTGGTCAGCCGGTTGAACTTCTTGTATACAACTATGTCGCCTTGAGCAGTCTCGATCTGCTGCCAAGTTAAACCAGCGGATAGCATGTTTACATATGTCGTGGTCAGTGGAACTGCGGGAGATGGGATTTTTTTTCTCATAGAATCTGCAATCACAAAAGCAGATTTAAATTTTAATCATCATCCATCACCACAATTTACTATTGTAACAGGACACAATCTCCACTAATATCTTTCTGTAAGCAGAAAATAATTTGTCAACTAAAGCTCTGAATAATATTTCTTCTTTTATTAGACCAGCTTAAGAAGTAGCTCTACAAGTTTATATTGACGCTGTGTAGCGTTTATAAAAAGTGAAACGCTGGAAACAGTACCTCAGTGTGTGAATAGCAAAGGTATGAACTGGCTGGTGGCAAGAGCTGTCGTAGTGGAGCACATATTGTTGACCCAGAAAAATGTGTGAACATTTTAAAATGGGTACTTATGCAGGAGCAGTGTTTTTGATGACATCTGGTTGAAAGACTTCTTCCCATTGACACCTTTCTGAAGCAGAGGCTGCTCACTTTATTTTATCTGGAAGTGACAAGCCTTGTTTAAAGGCCCAATGGATCAATGACTATAAAGGTATGTTATATGTTGTTCCTTATGGCTGCTGCATGAATATTACCGGAGCTGCAACTAATGTTTATTATAATATTTAGTAATATATAACAATTGTTTCAGTTTCCCTGAGGGAACCTCCCAAATTGATCAATAAAGTTATCTATCTAGATTAAAACTGTTTTACATTTCCATGTATTTGAAATTTATTGCAAAATATTTTAATTTTTTTTTATTATTGGTATTTATTGTTTCAACTCATTTGTTGCGTCCATGAACATAAGCATCTAGATAATCCCCTCACAATTAAAACATTTTATGATTGTTTGTTCTGCATGTTTTGTCAGTGGCTGATCAGCTGCAGTAAACCTGATTTGGATTGTATTACTTAACACTACTTATTGAACATCTTGTATTAGGACATGGTGTATTTGCCTCTGAACCAATTGAAAAGGGATCCTTTGTAGTCGAGTACCATGGGGAGCTTATCTCAGAACATGAACGGGACAAGCGGCAGAAAAAGTACACAGAAAAGCAAACTGCTTTCCTATTTGATTTTAAATGGAAAAATAACACATGGTGGTAAGTAAAGGCATATACAATATCAGTTGTTCTTCACAACATTATGTTTTTAGTGAACAAATCATATGTTCTTTTCTTCACTTTTAGCATTGATGCCTCCCGTGAAGACGACTCACTTGGCCGGCTGGTTAATGATGACCACAAGTACCCAAACTGCAAGATGAAACAGCTGGCAGTCCAGTATAAACCTCATCTCTGCTTGTTTGCTATTGACAATATCCAAGCAGAGAGTGAAATCACCTATGACTATGGAGAATCTATGTGGCCACGGCGAGCTCTGGTAAGCAAATCCTCTTTACAGATTGTGCAGTACAAGAAATGTTAAATATTAGTAGATGAAAACATAGATGTTATTCTAGTTATGAAGACCAGAGTAGATCAGTGCTGGGTTTAGAGCTTTTATTAACAAAATTTGACATTTTTGTCCTTTTACACATGTTTTTGTCCATTTAACCTGAAGCTGATCAGTTTACATGATTGGATTTCTGGGGAAATAGATGGCTTTACATCAGTGTTGGGTTTAGAACTTTTATTGACAACAGCAGGAGAAGCTAGAAGTCAGGAACATGAACTCTACATGTGTTCAGTCATCATGTCCTCATATTGTTTCAAGCTGTGAAGGAGATGTGTGTGTTTCAGAATACGTTCTCATATGGTTGGACCAACAACTGTAGTGTGTGTGTTACACTGTCCGCATATTGTTGGGTAGCAGAACTGTACAGTGTTAATAGTTTCTATACAGTCTGATATAAGGAACTCAGATTCTTCTGTGAATAATATTCACTGAAACAAGTATGATCTGTAGTTAATTAACTAGTCAGGATTCATAGTACAGAATGTTTGACATTATATTGTTGTCTTTTGTTTCAGACGCCAAGTGTTGAGACCATGTCCCAACCTCCTACAGACCAAGAAGTGAGTGAAAAATTCATTTCATTCTTCCAACAGGTCACACATTATTTTTTGTATTTGAAATCAAGTATATGAGTCAGTTGGGCCTAGTGCATAAATGAAATGCACTTGGATTGTTTTAAAACAATCAGTTTGAGTGAAAGTTTCCCCAAATCAACATTTGCATTAGGAGAAAGAAATTGTCTATACCATTTGTTAGTCCAAGCTTTCCCTTTAAGCATTTGCTTGATCTTTATTCTGACTAAATTTAATATTTTTGTCCTTTTACACATTTTTGTCCATTTAACCTGAAGCTGATCAGTTAATATGATTGGATTTCTGGGGAAATAGATGGCTTTACATCAGTGTTGGGTTTAGAGCTTTTATTGACAACAGCAGGAGAAGCTAGAAGTCAGGAACATGAACACTACATGTGTTCAGTCGTCATGTCCTCATATTGTTTCAAGCTGTGAAGGAGATGTGTGTGTTTCAGAATACGTCCTCATATGGTTGGACCAACAACTGTAGTGTGGTTGTTACACTGTCCTCATATTGTTGGGTAGCAGAACTGTACAGTGTTAATAGTTTCTATACAGTCTGATATAAGGAACTCAGATTCTTCTGTGAATAATATTCACTGAAACAAGTATGATCTGTAGTTAATGAACTAGTCAGGATTCATAGTACAGAATGTTTCTGACATTATATTGTTGTCTTTTGTTGCAGACACCAAGTGTTGAGACCATGTCCCAAACTCCTACAGACCAAGAAGTGAGTGAAAAATCGGAAGAAAAGTTATGAGCCACCAAAGCTGTTTTTGGAAACCGGCCTTCAAGTGACACCACGCCCGGTGACCTTTGGGACATGGTTTGACCCCCTTAGGAATGTGCTATCATCATGAAACGTTCAGATCACTTACAACTCCATAGATTATACTTTCACGTGATGTTTCAGCCTGATTGGACCTTGTTTTCACACAAATGGACCCAGAAATATGTGAAATTGGGCTTTGTGCGACATAATTCTGGGTGCCATTTAAAAACCAGATCTGAGCTCTCTAGGACATTCAGAAGAAAAGTTATAAGCCCGCAAATGTGTGTTAGGAACCACGCCTTTAAAGAACAAGTGATCCGATGACCTTTGTGACATCATTTGACCCCATTAGGAATGAGCTATCATCATGAACCGTTGGAATCACTTCTAACTCAATAGATTCTACCTTCCTGTGATGTTTCAGCCTGATTGAAGCTTTTTTCAGAGAACTGGACCCAGAAATATGTGAAATTGTGGTTTGTGCGACATAATTCTGGGTGCCATTTAAAACCCATAAGTGGTAATGACTCCATTCCTTCTGTTCCAGATATAGACCATTAATTGGAGTATTTTAAAATCAACCTGACCTCTCTAGGATATTCTGAAGCCAAGTTATAAGCCCACAAAGGTGTAACCGGACACTACCTGACTATATCTACTTGGACATGCGTCCCGAAAGGGCCCTCGAAAAGGTCCAACGGCCGCAATTTCGACGTGTGTCGATGAGATGGTAGCCGGGATGCACCTCAAAAAATTTCGTGCGGCTACGCCTGACTGAATTCAAGCGGCGGCCCGAAAGTGTTAAAATTTAGCTCAGGCTTTGTTTGCGGCCTTCTGCCACTTGAGACCCTTTTCGTCCGCCATTCAGCCCACGTTGGTCCGAGGCACCCGAAAATTCTTCTGGTGCATCCCACCACTAGCCCGAACCACAGATTTTGAATTTGTGCCGGTCGCATCGTGTAAAGCGTCCGTTTGGGGCCGGACGGCAGTGTTCCCTCCTTTTTTGTCATGTGCTCGGCAAAGTGGCATTTCTCAACCGATTTTAACAAAAGAAACATTGATTTGGCATGCCGCCGTCACCCCGAGCTAGCCCAGGCAGTTTGGTAGCCGTAGCTCGTTGTTCCGGTGCTTTTCTGAACCCTAGGTCGCCAGAGGTCACGCTCTTTTTTGGCCACAGCTCCTCAAGCAAACGCCCAATCCGTCCCGTTTTTGGAGAGGTGGTCCCCGTGGTGCCAAGCAATCATAATCCGCTGTCAAAATTGAAAAGAAAAAAAAAGTCGCTTCAGAGTTAGGCCAAAAAATGTCCTCTGAGACGTAACGCCTCAAAGAGGACTTGTGTTTTGCTGTTACAAAGTGGAAAAAAAAAGTTCTGCTGGTGCCAGCGGCGCCATCTTCGGATATGTGGTTCGGGGGCCAAGCACTAGTCCACCCGAGGTGATTTGGTGGCAAAATATTTTGTGGTTCCGGAGATATAGCCCCCCAAAGCGCGCAATTTTTGCAAGTTTGCAATGGCGCAATTCTAGCGCCGTGAGGGCTATCAAAAAGGCGAGTAGATTTTTGCTCTCGTACCGGACTTCCAAACCAGAGAGTGAAATTTTTTTTGACTGCGCCCACTAGTGGCCGAACTCGGTCAGTGAGCGACGTAGCGTGACGCATTTTAGAAATTATGATTTGGCATGTCCTTCTTTACAACATATGTGAATTTCATGTCCCTACGTAGAAATAAACTATTTTTAATTAATTAAAAGCAACGGACAAAACCCTAGGCCCCAAATGAAGCCTGGCCAAGATTTGAGCCCCTTTTTGGCTGCCGTTCGGCCATCGTTGATCCGAGGCTCACGAAAATTTTTTTGTTTTACCCCAGTGCTGGTCCGAACCATAGATTTCAAATTTGTGTCGGTCGCATCGTGTTAAGCGTCCGTTTGGGGCCGGATGGCACTTTTCCCGCCTTTTTTGCCATGTGCTCGGCAAAGTGGCATTTCTCAACCGATTTTAACAAAAGAAACATTGATTTGGCATGCCGCCGTCACCCCGAGCTAGTCGCTTCAGAGTTAGGCCAAAAAATGTCCTCTGAGACGTAACGCCTCAAAGAGGACTTGTGTTTTGCTGTTACAAAGTGGAAAAAAAAAGTTCTGCTGGTGCCAGTGGCATTTCTCAACCGATTTTCACCAAACAAACGTCGATTTGGCACGCCGCCATCACCCCGAGCTAGCCCAGGCAGTTTGGTAGCCGTAGCTCATTGTTCTGGTGCTGTTCTGGGTCAGAGGTCAGAAAAAATGATGGATTTCAGCTGAAAAACAGGGTTCTCTTCAACCTACAGACTTGCAACTGATATGCTCCTTGACCTCACATGTCCAACATATGTTAATTTCAGACAGATTGGAGCTTGTATCACAGATATGCAACCAGAAATATGTGAAATTGTGCTTGGTGCAACATAATTCTGTGTCCCATTTTAAAACCATAAGAGCTAATAGGGGCTGTTAATTGGAGTAATTTAAAACCAAGCTGACCTCTCTAGGACATTCAGAAGCCAAGTTATAAGCCCCCAAAGCTGTTTTTGTAAGCAGGCCTTTAAGGCAGAAGTGATCCGGTGACATTTATGACATCATTTGACCCCATTAGGACTGAGCTATCATCATGAAACGTTGGAATCACTTATAACTCAATAGATTCTGCTTTCCTGTGATTTTTCAGCCTGATTGAAGATTTTTTCAGTGAACTGGACCCAGAATAATGTGAAATTGTGCTTGGGGCTATCATCATGAAACGTTCAGATCACTTACAACTCAATAGATCTTCATTCTTCCAACAGGTCACACATTATTTTTTGTATTTGGAATCAAGTATATGAGTCAGTTGGGCCTAGTGCATGAATGAAATGCACTTTGATTGTATTAAAACAATCAGTTTGAGTGAAAGTTTCCCCAAATCAACAAAAGCATTAAGAGAAAGAAATTGTCTATACCATTTGTTAGTCCAAACTTCCCCTTTAAGCATTTGCTTGATCTTTATTCTGTCTAAATTTAATATTTTTGCCCTTTTACACATGTTTTTGTCCATTTAACCTGAAGCTGATCAGTTTACATGATTGGATTTCTGGGGAAATAGATGGCTTTACATGAGTGTTGGGTTTAGAGCTTTTATTGACAACAGCAGATGTTAGAAGTCAGGAACATGAACTTTACATGTGTTCAGTCGTCATGTCCTCATATTGTTTCAAGCTGTGAAGGAGATGTGTGTGTTTCAGAATACGTCCTCATATGGTTGGACCAACAACTGTAGTGTGTGTGTTACACTGTCCTCATATTGTTGGGTAGCAGAACTGTACAGTGTTAATAGTTTCTATACAGTCTGATATAAGGAACTCAGATTCTTCTGTGAATTATATTCACTGAAATAAGAATGATCTGTAGCTAATGAACTAGTCAGGATTTACATTGTTGTCTTTTGTTTCAGACACCAAGTGTTGAGACCATGTCCCAACCTCCTACAGACCAAGAAGTGAGTGAAAAATTCACTTCATTCTTCCAACAGGTCACACATTAATTTTTGTATTTGAAATAAAGTATATGAGTCAGTTGGGCCTAGTGCATAAATGAAATGCACTTTGATTGTGTTAAAACAATCAGTTTGAGTGAAAGTTTCCCCAAATCAACATTAGCATTAGGAGAAAGAAATTGTCTATACCATTTGTTAGTCCAAACTTTCCCTTTAAGCATTTGCTTGATCTTTATTCTAACTAAATTTAATATTTTTGTCCTTTTACACATGTTTTTGTCCATTTAACCTGAAGCTGATCAGTTAATATGATTGGATTTCTGGGGAAATAGATGGCTTTACATCAGTGTTGGGTTTAGAGCTTTTATTGACAACAGCAGGAGAAGCTAGAAGTCAGGAACATGAACACTACATGTGTTCAGTCGTCATGTCCTCATATTGTTTCAAGCTGTGAAGGAGATGTGTGTGTTTCAGAATACGTCCTCATATGGTTGGACCAACAACTGTAGTGTGTGTGTTACACTGTCCTCATATTGTTGGGTAGCAGAACTGTACAGTGTTAATAGTTTCTATACAGTCTGATATAAGGAACTCAGATTCTTCTGTGAATAATATTCACTGAAACAAGTATGATCTGTAGTTAATGAACTAGTCAGGATTCATAGTACAGAATGTTTCTGACATTATATTGTTGTCTTTTGTTGCAGACACCAAGTGTTGAGACCATGTCCCAAACTCCTACAGACCAAGAAGTGAGTGAAAAATCGGAAGAAAAGTTATGAGCCACCAAAGCTGTTTTTGGAAACCGGCCTTCAAGTGACACCACGCCCGGTGACCTTTGGGACATGGTTTGACCCCCTTAGGAATGTGCTATCATCATGAAACGTTCAGATCACTTACAACTCCATAGATTATACTTTCACGTGATGTTTCAGCCTGATTGGACCTTGTTTTCACACAAATGGACCCAGAAATATGTGAAATTGGGCTTTGTGCGACATAATTCTGGGTGCCATTTAAAAACCAGATCTGAGCTCTCTAGGACATTCAGAAGAAAAGTTATAAGCCCGCAAATGTGTGTTAGGAACCACGCCTTTAAAGAACAAGTGATCCGATGACCTTTGTGACATCATTTGACCCCATTAGGAATGAGCTATCATCATGAACCGTTGGAATCACTTCTAACTCAATAGATTCTACCTTCCTGTGATGTTTCAGCCTGATTGAAGCTTTTTTCAGAGAACTGGACCCAGAAATATGTGAAATTGTGGTTTGTGCGACATAATTCTGGGTGCCATTTAAAACCCATAAGTGGTAATGACTCCATTCCTTCTGTTCCAGATATAGACCATTAATTGGAGTATTTTAAAATCAACCTGACCTCTAGGATATTCTGAAGCCAAGTTATAAGCCCACAAAGGTGTAACCGGACACTACCTGACGATTTCTACTTGGAAATGCGTCCCGAAAGGGCCCTCGAAAAGGTCCGACGGCCGCAATTTCGACGTGTGTCGATGAGATGGTAGCCGGGATGCACCACAAAAAATTTCGTGCGGCTACGCCTGACTGAATTCAAACGGCGGCCCGAAAGTGTTAAAATTTAGCTCAGGCTTTGTTTGCGGCCTTCTGCCACTTGAGACCCTTTTCGTCCGCCATTCAGCCCACGTTGGTCCGAGGCACCCGAAAATTCTTCTGGTGCATCCCACCACTAGCCCGAACCTCAGATTTTGAATTTGTGCCGGTCGCATCGTGTAAAGCGTCCGTTTGGGGCCGGACGGCAGTGTTCCCTCCTTTTTTGTCATGTGCTCGGCAAAGTGGCATTTCTCAACCGATTTTAACAAAACAAACATTGATTTGGCATGCCGCCGTCACCCCGAGCTAGCCCAGGCAGTTTGGTAGCCGTAGCTCGTTGTTCCGGTGCTTTTCTGAACCCTAGGTCGCCAGAGGTCACGCTCTTTTTTGGCCACAGCTCCTCAAGCAAACGCCCAATCCGTCCCGTTTTTGGAGAGGTGGTCCCCGTGGTGCCAAGCAATCATAATCCGCTGTCAAAATTGAAAAGAAAAAAAAGTCGCTTCAGAGTTAGGCCAAAAAATGTCCTCTGAGACGTAACGCCTCAAAGAGGACTTGTGTTTTGCTGTTACAAAGTGGAAAAAAAAAGTTCTGCTGGTGCCAGCGGCGCCATCTTCGGATATGTGGTTCGGGGGCCAAGCACTAGTCCACCCGAGGTGATTTGGTGGCAAAATATTTTGTGGTTCCGGAGATATAGCCCCCCAAAGCGCGCAATTTTTGCAAGTTTGCAATGGTGCAATTCTAGCGCCGTGAGGGCTATCAAAAAGGCGAGTAGATTTTTGCTCTCGTACCGGACTTCCGAACCAGAGAGTGAAATTTTTTTTGACTGCGCCCACTAGTGGCCGAACTCGGTCAGTGAGCGACGTAGCGTGACGCATTTTAGAAATTATGATTTGGCATGTCCTTCTTTACAACATATGTGAATTTCATGTCCCTACGTAGAAATAAACTATTTTTAATTAATTAAAAGCAACGGACAAAACCCTAGGCCCCAAATGAAGCCTGGCCAAGATTTGAGCCCCTTTTTGGCTGCCGTTCGGCCATCGTTGATCCGAGGTTCACGAAAATTTTTTTGTTTTACCCCAGTGCTGGTCCGAACCATAGATTTCAAATTTGTGTCGGTCGCATCGTGTTAAGCGTCCGTTTGGGGCCGGATGGCACTTTTCCCGCCTTTTTTGCCATGTGCTCGGCAAAGTGGCATTTCTCAACCGATTTTCACCAAACAAACGTCGATTTGGCACGCCGCCATCACCCCGAGCTAGCCCAGGCAGTTTGGTAGCCGTAGCTCATTGTTCTGGTGCTGTTCTGGGTCAGAGGTCAGAAAAAATGATGGATTTCAGCTGAAAAACAGGGTTCTCTTCAACTTACAGACTTGCAACTGATATGCTCCTTGACCTCACATGTCCAACATATGTTAATTTCAGACAGATTGGAGCTTGTATCACAGATATGCAACCAAAAATATGTGAAATTGTGCTTGGTGCAACATAATTCTGTGTCCCATTTTAAAACCATAAGAGCTAATAGGGGCTGTTAATTGGAGTAATTTAAAACCAAGCTGACCTCTCTAGGACATTCAGAAGCCAAGTTATAAGCCCCCAAAGCTGTTTTTGTAAGCAGGCCTTTAAGGCAGAAGTGATCCGGTGACATTTATGACATCATTTGACCCCATTAGGACTGAGCTATCATCATGAAACGTTGGAATCACTTATAACTCAATAGATTCTGCTTTCCTGTGATTTTTCAGCCTGATTGAAGATTTTTTCAGTGAACTGGACCCAGAATAATGTGAAATTGTGCTTGGGGCTATCATCATGAAACGTTCAGATCACTTACAACTCAATAGATCTTCATTCTTCCAACAGGTCACACATTATTTTTTGTATTTGGAATCAAGTATATGAGTCAGTTGGGCCTAGTGCATGAATGAAATGCACTTTGATTGTATTAAAACAATCAGTTTGAGTGAAAGTTTCCCCAAATCAACAAAAGCATTAAGAGAAAGAAATTGTCTATACCATTTGTTAGTCCAAACTTCCCCTTTAAGTTTTTGCTTGATCTTTATTCTGTCTAAATTTAATATTTTTGCCCTTTTACACATGTTTTTGTCCATTTAACCTGAAGCTGATCAGTTTACATGATTGGATTTCTGGGGAAATAGATGGCTTTACATGAGTGTTGGGTTTAGAGCTTTAATTGACAACAGCAGATGTTAGAAGTCTGGAACATGAACTTTACATGTGTTCAGTCGTCATGTCCTCATATTGTTTCAAGCTGTGAAGGAGATGTGTGTGTTTCAGAATACGTCCTCATATGGTTGGACCAACAACTGTAGTGTGTGTGTTACACTGTCCTCATATTGTTGGGTAGCAGAACTGTACAGTGTTAATAGTTTCTATACAGTCTGATATAAGGAACTCAGATTCTTCTGTGAATTATATTCACTGAAATAAGAATGATCTGTAGCTAATGAACTAGTCAGGATTTACATTGTTGTCTTTTGTTTCAGACACCAAGTGTTGAGACCATGTCCCAACCTCCTACAGACCAAGAAGTGAGTGAAAAATTCACTTCATTCTTCCAACAGGTCACACATTAATTTTTGTATTTGAAATAAAGTATATGAGTCAGTTGGGCCTAGTGCATAAATGAAATGCACTTTGATTGTGTTAAAACAATCAGTTTGAGTGAAAGTTTCCCCAAATCAACATTAGCATTAGGAGAAAGAAATTGTCTATACCATTTGTTAGTCCAAACTTTCCCTTTAAGCATTTGCTTGATCTTTATTCTAACTAAATTTAATATTTTTGTCCTTTTACACATGTTTTTGTCCATTTAACCTGAAGCTGATCAGTTAATATGATTGGATTTCTGGGGAAATAGATGGCTTTATGTCAGTGTTGGGTTTAGAGCTTTTATTGACAACAGCAGGAGAAGCTAGAAGTCAGGAACATGAACTCTACATGTGTTCAGTTGTCATGTCCTCATAATTATTCAAGCTGTAAAGGAGATGTGTGTGTTTCAGAATACATCCTCATATGGTTGGACCAACAACTGTAGTGTGTGTGTGTTACACTGTCCTCATATTGTTGGGTAGCAGAACTGTACAGTGTTATTAGTTTCTATACAGTCTGATATAAGGAACTCAGATTCTTCTGTGAATAATGTTCACTGAAACAAGTATGATCTGTAGCTAATGAACTAGTCAGGATTTACATTGTTGTCTTTTGTTTCAGACACCAAGTGTTGAGACCATGTCCCAACCTCCTACAGACCAAGAAGTGAGTGAAAAATCCATTTCATTCTTCCAACAGGTCACACATTATTTTTTGTATTTGAAATCAAGTATATGAGTCAGTTGGGCCTAGTGCATAAATGAAATGCACTTTGATTGTTTTAAAACAATCAGTTTGATTGAAAGTTTCCCCAAATCAACATTTGCATTAGGAGAAAGAAATTATCTATACCATTTGTTAGTCCAAACTTTCCCTTTAAGCGTTTGCTTGATCTTTATTCTGACTAAATTTAATATTTTTGTCTTTTTACACATGTTTTTGTCCATTTAACCTGAAGCTGATCAGTTAACATGATTGGATTTCTGGGGAAATAGATGGCTTTACATCAGTGTTGGGTTTAGAGCTTTTATTGACAACAGCAGGAGAAGCTAGAAGTCAGGAACATGAACTCTACATGTGTTCAGTCGTCATGTCCTGATATGGTTTCAAGCTGTGAAGGAGATGTGTGTTTCAGAATACGTCCTCATATGGTTGGACCAACAACTGTAGTGTGTGTGTTACACTGTCCTCATATTGTTGGGTAGCAGAACTGTACAGTGTTAATAGTTTCTATACAGTCTGATATAAGGAACTCAGATTCTTCTGTGAATAATATTCACTGAAACAAGTATTATCTGTAGTTAATGAACTAGTCAGGATTCATAGTACAGAATGTTTCTGACATTATATTGTTGTCTTTTGTTGCAGACACCAAGTGTTGAGACCATGTCCCAAACTCCTACAGACCAAGAAGTGAGTGAAAAATCCACTTCATTCTTCCAACAGGTCACACATTAATTTTTGTGTTTGGAATCAAGTATATGAGTCAGTTGGGCCTAGTGCATAAATGAAATGCACTTTGATTGTATTAAAACAATCAGTTTGATTGAAAGTTTCCCCAAATCAACATTTGCATTAGGAGAAAGAAATTATCTATACCATTTGTTAGTCCAAACTTTCCCTTTAAGCATTTGCTTGATCTTTATTCTGACTAAATTTAATATTTTTGACTTTTTACACATGTTTTTGTCCATTTAACCTGAAGCTGATCAGTTAATATGATTGGATTTTTGGGGAAATAGATGGCTTTACATCAGTGTTGGGTTTAGAGCTTTTATTGACAACAGCAGGAGAAGCTAGAAGTCAGGAACATGAACTCTACATGTGTTCAGTCGTCATGTCCTCATATTGATTCAAGCTGTAAAGGAGATGTGTGTGTTTCAGAATACATCCTCATATGGTTGGACCAACAACTGTAGTGTGTGTGTGTTACACTGTCCTCATATTGTTGGGTAGCAGAACTGTACAGTGTTATTAGTTTCTATACAGTCTGATATAAGGAACTCAGATTCTTCTGTGAATAATGTTCACTGAAACAAGTATGATCTGTAGCTAATGAACTAGTCAGGATTTACATTGTTGTCTTTTGTTTCAGACACCAAGTGTTGAGACCATGTCCCAACCTCCTACAGACCAAGAAGTGAGTGAAAATTCACTTCATTCCTCCAACAGGTCACACATTAGTTTTTGTATTTGAAATCGAGTATATGAGTCAGTTGGGCCTAGTGCATAAATGAAATGCACTTTGATTGTTTTAAAACAATCAGTTTGAGTGAAAGTTTCCCCAAATCAACATTAGCATTAGGAGAAAGAAATTGTCTATACCATTTGTTAGTCCAAACTTTCCCTTTAAGCATTTGCTTGATATTTGTTCTGACTAAGTTTAATATTTTTGTCCTTTTACACATGTTTTTGTCCATTTAACCTGAAGCTTATCAGTTAATATGATTGGATTTCTGGGGAAATAGATGGCTTTACATCAGTGTTGGGTTTAGAGCTTTTATTGACAACAACAGGAGAAGCTAGAAGTCAGGAACATGAACTCTACATGTGTTCAGTCGTCATGTCCTCATATTGTTTCAAGCTGTGAAGGAGATGTGTGTTTCAGAATACGTCCTCATATGGTTGGACCAACAACTGTAGTGTGTGTGTTACACTGTCCTCATATTGTTGGGCAGCAGAACTGTACAGTGTTAATAGTTTCTATACAGTCTGATATGAGGAACTCAGATTCTTCTGTGAATTATATTCACTGAAACAAGTATGATCTGTAGTTAATGAACTAGTCAGGATTTACATTGTTGTCTTTTGTTTCAGACACCAAGTGTTGAGACCATGTCCCAACCTCCTACAGACCAAGAAGTGAGTGAAAAATCCATTTCATTCTTCCAACAGGTCACACATTATTTTTTGTATTTGAAATCAAGTATATGAGTCAGTTGGGCCTAGTGCATAAATGAAATGCACTTTGATTGTTTTAAAACAATCAGTTTGATTGAAAGTTTCCCCAAATCAACATTTGCATTAGGAGAAAGAAATTATCTATACCATTTGTTAGTCCAAACTTTCCCTTTAAGCGTTTGCTTGATCTTTATTCTGACTAAATTTAATATTTTTGTCTTTTTACACATGTTTTTGTCCATTTAACCTGAAGCTGATCAGTTAACATGATTGGATTTCTGGGGAAATAGATGGCTTTACATCAGTGTTGGGTTTAGAGCTTTTATTGACAACAGCAGGAGAAGCTAGAAGTCAGGAACATGAACTCTACATGTGTTCAGTCGTCATGTCCTTATATGGTTTCAAGCTGTGAAGGAGATGTGTGTTTCAGAATACGTCCTCATATGGTTGGACCAACAACTGTAGTGTGTGTGTTACACTGTCCTCATATTGTTGGGTAGCAGAACTGTACAGTGTTAATAGTTTCTATACAGTCTGATATAAGGAACTCAGATTCTTCTGTGAATAATATTCACTGAAACAAGTATTATCTGTAGTTAATGAACTAGTCAGGATTCATAGTACAGAATTTTTCTGACATTATATTGTTGTCTTTTGTTGCAGACACCAAGTGTTGAGACCATGTCCCAAACTCCTACAGACCAAGAAGTGAGTGAAAAATCCACTTCATTCTTCCAACAGGTCACACATTAATTTTTGTGTTTGGAATCAAGTATATGAGTCAGTTGGGCCTAGTGCATAAATGAAATGCACTTTGATTGTATTAAAACAATCAGTTTGATTGAAAGTTTCCCCAAATCAACATTTGCATTAGGAGAAAGAAATTATCTCTACCATTTTTTAGTCCAAACTTTCCCTTTAATCATTTGCTTGATCTTTATTCTGACTAAATTTAATATTTTTGACTTTTTACACATGTTTTTGTCCATTTAACCTGAAGCTGATCAGTTAATATGATTGGATTTTTGGGGAAATAGATGGCTTTACATCAGTGTTGGGTTTAGAGCTTTTATTGACAACAGCAGAAGCTAGAAGTCAGGAACATGAACTCTACATGTGTTCAGTCGTCATGTCCTCATATTGTTTCAAGCTGTGAAGGAGATGTGTGTTTCAGAATACGTCCTTATATGGTTGGACCAACAACTGTAGTGTGTGTGTTACACTGTCCTCATATTGTTGGGTAGCAGAACTGTACAGTGTTAATAGTTTCTATACAGTCTGATATAAGGAACTCAGATTCTTCTGTGAATTATATTCACTGAAACAAGTATGATCTGTAGTTAATGAACTAGTCAGGATTTACATTGTTGTCTTTTGTTTCAGACACCAAGTGTTGAGACCATGTCCCAACCTCCTACAGACCAAGAAGTGAGTGAAAATTCACTCCATTCTTCCAACAGGTCACACATTAGTTTTTGTATTTGAAATCAAGTATATGAGTCAGTTGGGCCTAGTGCATAAATTAAATGCACTTTGATTGTTTTAAAACAATCAGTTTGAGTGAAAGTTTCCCCAAATCAACATTTGCATTAGGAGAAAGAAATTATCTATACCATTTTTTAGTCCAAACTTTCCCTTTAAGCATTTGCTTGATCTTTATTCTGACTAAATTTAATATTTTTTACTTTTTACACATGTTTTTGTCCATTTAACCTGAAGCTGATCAGTTAATATGATTGGATTTCTGGGGAAATAGATGGCTTTACATCAGTGTTGGGATTAGAGCTTTTATTGACAACAGCAGATGTTAGAAGTCATGAACATGAACTTTACATGTGTTCAGTCGTCATGTCCTCATATGGTTTCAAGCTGTGAAGGAGATGTGTGTGTTTCAGAATACGTCCTCATATGGTTGGACCAACAACTGTAGTGTGTGTGTTACACTGTCCTCATATTGTTGGGTAGCAGAACTGTACAGTGTTAATAGTTTCTATACAGTCTGATATGAGGAACTCAGATTCTTCTGTGAATTATATTCACTGAAACAAGTATGATCTGTAGTTAATGAACTAGTCAGGATTTACATTGTTGTCTTTTGTTTCAGACACCAAGTGTTGAGACCATGTCCCAACCTCCTACAGACCAAGAAGTGAGTGAAAAATCCATTTCATTCTTCTAACAGGTCACACATTAATTTTTGTGTTTGAAATCAAGTATATGAGTCAGTTGGGCCTAGTGCATAAATGAAATGCACTTTGATTGTTTTAAAACAATCAGTTTGATTGAAAGTTTCCCCAAATCAACATTAGCATTAGGAGAAAGAAATTATCTATACCATTTGTTAGTCCAAACTTTCCCTTTAAGCGTTTGCTTGATCTTTATTCCGACTAAATTTAATATTTTTGTCTTTTTACACATGTTTTTGTCCATTTAACCTGAAGCTGATCAGTAAATATGATTGGATTTCTGGGGAAATAGATGGCTTTACGTCAGTGTTGGGTTTAGAGCTTTTATTGACAACAGCAGGAGAAGCTAGAAGTAAGGAACATGAACTCTACATGTGTTCAGTCGTCATGTCCTCATATTGTTTCAAGCTGTGAAGGAGATGTGTGTTTCAGAATACGTCCTCATATGATTGGACCAACAACTGTAGTGTGTGTGTTACACTGTCCTCATATTGTTGGGTAGCAGAACTGTACAGTGTTAATAGTTTCTATACAGTCTGATATAAGGAACTCAGATTCTTTTGTGAATTATATTCACTGAAACAAGTATGATCTGTAGTTAATCAACTAGTCAGGATTTACATTGTTGTCTTTTGTTTCAGACACCAAGTGTTGAGACCATGTCCCAAACTCCTACAGACCAAGAAGTGAGTGAAAAAACTACTTCATTCTTCCAACAGGTCACACATTAATTTTTGTGTTTGGAATCAAGTAGATGAGTCAGTTGGGCCTAGTGCATAAATGAAATGCACTTTGATTGTATTAAAACAATCAGTTTGATTGAAAGTTTCCCCAAATCAACATTTGCATTAGGAGAAAGAAATTATCTATACCATTTGTTAGTCCAAACTTTCCCTTTAAGCATTTGCTTGATCTTTATTCTGACTAAATTTAATATTTTTGTCTTTTTACACATGTTTTTGTCCATTTAACCTGAAGCTGATCAGTTAATATGATTGGATTTCTGGGGAAATAGATGGCTTTACATCAGTGTTGGGTTTAGAGCTTTTATTGACAACAGCAGGAGATGTTAGAAGTCAGGAACATGAACTCTACATGTATTCAGTCGTCATGTCCTCATATTGTTTCAAGCTGTGAAGGAGATGTGTGTGTTTCAGAATACGTCCTCATATGGTTGGACCAACAACTGTAGTGTGTGTGTTACACTGTCCTCATATTGTTAGGTAGCAGAACTGTACAGTGTAAATAGTTTCTATACAGTCTGATATAAGGAACTCAGATTCTTCTGTGAATAATATTCACTGAAACAAGTATGATCTGTAGTTAATGACCCTCAACAACACAAAGGTATCTTGACTTGCCCAGTGTGTGTTAATATCTTTAAGTTATGAGACTGGAGACAGTTATTAGGTTCCTGATAGTCATTTTAGATGGGCTTAAGGTACAGCAGTGTATAAAATAGAAAGAATGGTAGACACCATTCATTAATATGGTACTAAGAGATCTAGATACCTTGAAGTCTGGCAAAATGCATAAATAATTAATACAAAGGCAAATATTAAATATAAGGATTAGGAGGTCCACTTCTGTGAGATTAGGCACACAATTTGAGAGGTAGTGCATGCAAGTAATGTGTTTGTAGGGAGATGCCTGAGTATTGATGAGTATTATTAGTAGATTATGTTCACATGTAAAATATTCATATCAAATGTAAAATTACACACTGCCCAATTCTGACTTTGCCTACAATGCAAACAAAAAAGCAAACAAACCTATTGCATGCATTAGTTCTCATATTTCACTGTTACTTTTCAAAGGCTCAAGAACCAAGAAATCTGGGAACCAAAGCCAGACACTTTACTCAGCTTCCCTGGACATTATGGAGGGCACTTCTGCCTCAACCACCCTGGACAATTTGGAGGGCACTTCTGCCTCAACCACCCTGGACAATATGGAAGGCACTTCTGCCTCAACCACCCTGGACCGCAAAAACATCAGCAACACTGCACCAAGAAAGGGCAAAGTTACCCATATACAAAATGTTTTAAGTGAATATACTTGTTATCAATAGATATCTTTATTCTTTTCAGGCATGACACTATTAAGAGCTTTTATCATAATCCGTTTAATCTTCTTTGATTCCCAGCAGAACACAGCACTTCAAATGGTTTATCCCAAGCATCCTTAAAGGAGCATTAAGCAATATCTTTTCACTGCTTTTTTAGGTTTAACTGTGTGCAGTGCTTTGGTCAGCTGACATGCTGTTTTTAAATGCGCTCTATAAATAAAATTGGATTGGATTGGATTGGATTGGATTGCTAGGTGTGCTGTTGTGCACTGCCTCTAAACCAAACCGAAGTCTATGGCTGGAGATCAACACAGAGAGGGGGATTGTGACTTCATGCTGTACTCCAGATGAAATTACATCTCTAATTCTTCACTTAGCCATTTTGTGATGAATTGTGCTTATTGCTCCTTTCAAGTGCTCCATTAGAAACTAAGGTTTAAGAACATTTTGTATTCACATTATAGACTAGAATATTTTCTCTTTTATATTACATTCGCATTAAGATATTTTTTTGTTTCCATTTATGACAGCTGGGAAGGCGAGGTGCAAGTGGACAGATGATGAAGTCAAGGCTGTTGAGCGGCACTTGCTTCATTTCATAACAAGCTGCAAAGTACCTGACAAAAAGGAATGTGACTCCTGCATCCAAGCAGAGCCGGCAGCTCTGAAAGGCAGAGACTGGGTTGCCATAAAGTATTACATCCACAACAGGATCATAACATTAAAACGAAAGATGAATAAATAAAATTATAAAATGCAGGTTCAGGAATGCTGCATCAGTTAAAATTAACTTTATTTTCATTTTATTTTTTTACATTTTTGACTTTGTCTTTTGGGTTACAAATGACCAAGTTACTCAGTCCTTTCTCCTGGTTTTTGCCATCATAAGTTCATGCGGTTTTCAGTTTAAACAAGCAAAGGATATAGTTTGTTACTCTCACAGTTATTTCAGTATTGCAGGTCTCCGCATTGCGTTGTTCTTACTCATAAATCTGTTTATGGGTGCATTTTGTAATAAAAATTAGAGAGGCAGATAATGTTCCATGTTTTTACTCACATAAACATTCACCGCAAAATGAGTTAATGCAATACAATATTAAGACTTAAAAAGTAGACTGACCACATTTTTGAGCTATGTCTCTTTTTAAGTCTCTATACAGCTCAGATTTACTGTGTTGTATTAACCCATGAATGTCTGATATTTCAGTCAGAAGTTACCTGACTGGTCATCGTTACTATTGTACATCTATGCCTATTATATTGTAATTTCAAAAACCTGTAACAAGAGCCAAGCTGAAAATACAGATGCTAGCCTTACCAGGTCCTTATAAGTCATGTATACCTGAAAATTGTGTGTGTAGCCATGGGCTTCACAATTCACCTAAACATGAAATATCAGTGTGTGACCTTATGGTACTCATAAGTCACATAAACCTGACAGTGTCCTCACAAGTAGCATTAAATTCAGGTTTGACCAAAATTTTGCCCTAGCCAAAATCTCAACAGATGGGCGTGTTCCTGGAAGCATGGGTCAAACTTTTTGTGATTCCCATGCCTGTAGGCCCTTCGGAAAGGCACGTTCCCATTTGTCACCTTTTTGTCATAGGTACTGATATGTCATGAAAACACGTATGTGTGTGTGTGTGTGTGTGTGTGTGTGTGAAACAAATAAAGATAAATATAGCTATTGCGGCCACGAGCGGTCGTGCAGGGTAGAGGCTGCGCAAAAACGCCTCTAAAAACAAGCGCGTGGCCACGCCCGATCCGTGGAAGCACGTAGAACTAGCAAACGTACTAGCAGAAATCAACGATCGCACACGGGTCATTGAGTGTGTACAGGGATCGTCTGCGTGTGTGGCATTGGGCAATCTAGCGGCAACCGAGTGGCCTGAAGGCGGAACCGGCCAACCCGTCACCCTCACCATCGTTGCGCTTCGAGATGAACTATTGCTAAAGATGATTGTCCTCATCAACCACGGCGCTACCAGAGTAGCTCGTAACGAAGACCCTCTCCGTGACCTCGCGGCCAGTGTGCGCAGTGTACAGCAAATGACAAACGATGTTGCGAGCGATATATCGGAAAAACTTTGCACTGATGCGACGGTCGCCACTGCAGGTTGTGTGAGTCTCGCGCAAAGTGCCATATCAAACGTGCGCAAGCTAGTGACAAGCAACTTCACCAGATCCGTAGATTCTGCATACGCTCGGATACGAATGAAAGTATCGAGAGATAACACCGACACGAGTTGCGCGACGGCGCTGGCTGCAGTCGCTACAACACTGGATTCATTAATCAACGTAATTGTGATCTTAATGGCGTATCGAGTGTGCACCAGAAACTACAACCAGTACTACAGAAAACTGGCATGAGGGTCACGGTCTAACGTTATGTTGGTGTCTCGCATCGACCGTCGACGGCCGTTTGCCAGCGGCTGAAAATGGCACAGTTGACGAAATGGAAACGCCGACCGTCGATAGTGCACTCTCGCAAGTTCCAACCGCACCATCTCAGGAGACAGACCACAGAGTCATATTAGCGGAGGGTAGATAGAAAATGCGCAAATCGCCGCAACCGCCCATATACATACTATACGAGTTCAACATAGAGTAGATTAAGAAGTTACTACCGATTGTATTTCCAACGTGCAAGCAGCTGGTGTGTGACGCTTTACTTGAGTATCACAGAGGTTGCGATGTCCTGTGTTCCACGAGCGCATGGAAACAAGTGAACGAACTTCTACGGACCGTACTGTTGGGGTATGAGCGAGCTGTAAAATCAATACACGCTAGACACGCGGACTTTGCCGCGTTACTGGACACGCATATCGCCACAACAAAACTGGGTCAAGTGTTCGGGGCATCACCACGCTCGACTATACACGTCTTGGCCTACCACGAGTACATGAGCCCACAGATCCTAAGCGAGGTCGAAGCCGTTGTGTCTACTCAACGCAAATTCAGCACAGCCATGCGCGCTAAGACAAGTCCCTCTACACTGCTGGAAACTTTGGAAACGTGGAAGGCTGGCGTGTACGCGCTTTCTACACATCTCAACGGTATGATCGTGATACTCTCGGCCACACAACAACTAATGGTCATGTGTTCGGAAGGTCTGATCAGGTCTGACATGACCGGTTGTCAATCGACGTCGAGCGTGCACTCACACACGGATATCCTGGCGTACAGTAAAGCGACGGCGACCTCTACGCTCACGTTGATCGCCGATGTTTCGAAGGGCAATCGAGTGTGTTGGCTGACGAAAGCTATGGTGACCGACGGTCACGTCGACTACAATGTGCCTCATTGCGACTGGAGAGGCGTATGTGATCCTTTGCAAATCAACAACACCACCACGGTCGAGTGCGAAGTCACGGTCGGCGGCGTGTTGTCCTTACTGTGCCCCATACAATGTGACGGTCCGTGTCACGGACCGGTGTGTTACGACCCGACTAACGAAACGTACCAGGTGATAACATTGCATCTGCCCATTACAGCGGAGCGAGCGTTTGGCCACACTCCCAAACCAAGGTTAATAGTTGTAGCGCACGCCCTTTCGGACCTCGGTGCACGCGAAACACTGGCGTACACTCACAACATCACGCTCGAGACAGCTAAAGCGTTACGCAAAACAAAGGACATGTTCAAATCCATAGAGAATATACGGTCTTTAGCGTATGCGTATATAAAGAAGGTCGATGACATTTACAGACCCGGCGGCGTGGGCACCACAGTAGAACAACAAGGTGCTCTCAAGCGCACACAGATACTGGCCGCATTATCACTCGCGATGTCTATCCTGACATGCCCGTTTCTGATTTCTATGTATATTAAATTATGACAAGAGCTACAGTGGTTACGATTACACTCTGACCACGTGCCTTAGTTTCTGCTAGTGACCTATTAATACATTTGACCACTTGCTCTCACTGCCATTAAAGCGGCTGTACCCACACGTACAACACCCAAGAAAAAAAATGATCTCGCTGTCTGTACTGGGTGTACTCTTAGTAGTCGCAGTTGCTCAGGCCATGGTGGTACACTCACATAACGCCTCTGAGATACGTCCCATCACACCACCTCCTAGACTACTCGCGAAGGAGTATTCAACACCCCCTTTGTACGACGACAACCATTATAACGAGCACAGCACAACGCTTGCCGCACGCAAAGACAACATGCAGGAGACAACGCTACCACCTGTCGTGAGAACAACGGATTCGAGTGACAACGATTGCGACTATGACGAGCACATTACAACACCCTCTGTGCACGAAGACCAGGTGCAGGAGACAACGCTACCACCTGTCGTGAGAAACAAGAGTTTGGTTAACAATGATCATCGTCGTGTCCCATTGTAAACGGGCGCGCCATTGCACACATCATACATGTGTGTTAACCCACCTGTATGCGACAGACTTTGTGTGTTGCATGACATCGAGATGTATTGACGTCTGTGTCAATACAGGACTCTCTATAAGCCGGGAGCTGGACGCTAACGACCCGTGCATGCGCCACACAAAAGGTAACTCGACTAACTACAAAAAGCATATTGTGATGTAGAAAGTTGGCTCGACTGTTTGAATCAGCTGCAGCTGCGGTTTACTCACGAAGTGAATCGCACGCTTGTTAGAAGTACATTCAGAGCACTTAAAAAATACATCGCTCTCATCGAGTTCCGTCTCAGCGTTCACCGGCTGATGGGCAAGAGCGTGACATGGGATCGCCAGGAACTTACTTAAGGACTATCATCTCATTTGGCATTTACTCACGGACCCAAGAAACCAGTTCCGAAAAATCGTCGAGAATTATAACTTGTCTAATAGCAACTGGAAGATATGTTGCGTCATAAGCCTCTGATGGTTCACAAGGTGCACGGTCCACTCGAAATCCTAATGCTGTATTTGTAGTACATACACTAAGTCTTCTCTGTTGATGTCAGACTGGAGTTTTATTAGAGTTTTACTTTGCAACAATGGGATTCGAGCAATTGATGTGTATATTTTTAATAGTGCACAATGCTACTATTCCTAGGCTGAATGTATGACATGGCTCTTATGTATCATTATGTATCGTTTCCATTAAGTACTAATTTAAATAAAGTCCCTCTGTCCTCAGTGCTAGGTTGTGGGTTTAATACACATTATTATGATCAACCTGTTGAATAGTATAATAACAATATTCCTGTAAAAGTCATTTAGTAATGAACAACCTCAGTTCTGTGAAAGAACATCATGTCTCTGATGTGTACACTGCAGGCCTGACCGGGGTTTGCACGCAAGGGCCTGTGTGTGTGTGTGTGTGTGTGTGTGTGTGTGTGTGTGTGTGTGTGTGTGTGTGTGTGTGTGTGTGTGTGTGTGTGTGTGTGAAACAAATAAAGATAAATATAGCTAGTGCGGCCACGAGCGGTCGTGCAGGACAGAGGCTGCGCGAAAACGCCTCTAAAACAAGCGCGTGCCCGCGCCCAATCCGGCGTCTACTTGTTCGACGAACTCAGCAGGTTCTCCAACAATAGGGTCGGCGTGATCGTGTCCTTACCACATGTCAACACTGGGTCTGACAGAGGGCCTCCAGGAGAGAGACCCAAGCAAGACGTGCCCCGAGGAGCGTCTTGCCACATGTCACCTCTGGGTCTGACTGAGCGCCTCCAGGAGAGAGGCCCAAGCAAGACGCGCCCCGAGGAGCGTCTTGTCACATGTCAACACTGGGTCTGACTGAGCGCCTCCAGGAGAGAAGCCCCAGCAAGACGTGCCCCGAGGAGCGTCTTGCCACATGTCAGCACTCGGTCTGACTGAGCGCCTCCAGGAGAGAGGCCCAAGCAAGATCCGCCCCGAGGAGCGTCTTGCCACATGTCAACAATGGGTCTGACTGAGGGCATCCAGGAGAGAAGCCCAAGCAAGACGCGCCCCAAGGAGCATCTTGCCACATGTCAGCACTCGGTCTGACTGAGCGCCTCCAGGAGAGATGCCCAAGCAAGACGTGCCCCGAGGAGCGTCTTGCCACATGTCAACACTGGGTCTGACTGAGCTTCTCCAGGAGAGAGGCCCAAGCAAAACGCGCCCCGAGGAGCGTCTTGCCGTATGTCACCTCTGGGTCTGACTGAGCACCTCCAGGAGAGAGGCCCAAGCAAGACGAGCCCCGAGGAGCGTCTTGTCACATGTCAACACTGGGTCTGACTGAGCGCCTCCAGGAGAGAGGCCCAAGCAAGAAACGCCCGAGGAGCGTCTTGACACATGTCAACACTGGGTCTGACTGATCGCCTCCCCAGGAGAGAGGCCCAAGCAAGACGCGCCCTGAGGAGCGTCTTGCCACATGTCAACACTGGGTCTGACTGAGTGCCTCAAGGGGAGAGGCCCAAGCAAGATGCGCCCCGAGGAGCATCTTGCCACATATCAACAATGGGTCTGACTGAGGGCCTCCAGGAGAGAGGCCCAAGCAAGACACGCCTGGAGGAGCGTTTTGCCACATGTCAACACTGGGTCTGACAGAGGGCCTCAAGGGGAGAGGCCCAAGCAAGATGCGCCCCGAGGAGCATCTTGCCACATATCAACAATGGGTCTGACTGAGGGCCTCCAGGAGAGAAGACCAAGCAAGACGCGCCCCGAGGAGCGTCTTGCCACATGTCAGCACTCGGTCTTACTGAGCGCCTCCAGGAGAGAGGCCCAAACGAGACGCGCCCCGAGGAGCGTCTTGCCACATGTCAGCACTCGGTCTGACTGAGCGCCTCCAGGAGAGAGGCCCAAGCAAGACGTGCCCCGAGGAGCGTCTTGCCACATGTCAACACTGGGTCTGACTGAGCGCCTCCAGGAGAGAGGCCCAAGCAAGACGCGCCCCGAGGAGCGTCTTGCCACTTGTCAGCACTCGGTCTGACTGAGCGCCTCCAGGAGAGAGGCGCAAGCAAGACGCGCTTCGAGGAGCGTCTTGCCACATGTCAACACTGGGTCTGACTGAGTGCCTCCAGGAGAGAGGCCCAAGCAAGACGCGCCCCGAGGAGCATCTTGACACATGTCTCCTCTGGGTCTGACTGAGCGCCTCCAGGAGAGAGGCCCAAGCAAGACGTGCCCCGAGGAGCGTCTTGCCACATGTCAACACTGGGTCTGACTGAGTGCCTCCATTAGAGAAGCCCCAGCAAGACGCGCCCCGAGGAGCATCTTGCCACATGTCAACACTGGGTCTGACTGAGAACCTCCAGGAGAGAGACCCAAGCAAGACGCGCCCCGAGGAGCGTCTTGCCACATGTCAACACTGGGTCTGACTGAGCGCCTCCAGGATTGAGGCCCAAGCAAGACGCGCCCCGAGGAGCGTCTTGTCACATGTCACTACTCGGTCTGACTGACCGCCTCCAGGAGAGAGGCCCAAGCAAGACGTGCCATGAGGAGCGTCTTGCCACATGTCAACTAAGGGTCTGACTGAGGGCCTCCAGGAGAGAAGCCCAAGCAAGAAGCGCCCCCAGGAGTGTCTTGCCACATGTCAACACTGGGTCTGACTGAGCGCCTCCAGGAGAGAGGCCCAAGCAGGACACGCCCCGAGGAGCGTCTTGACACATGTCAACACTGGGTCTGACTGAGGGCCTCCATGAGAGAAGCCCAAGCAAGACGTGCCCCGAGGAGAGTCTTGCCACATGATAAAACACTGGGTCTGACAGAGGGCATCCAGGAGAGAGGCCCAAGCAATAAGCGCCCCGAGGAGCGACTTGCCACATGTCACCACTGGGTCTGACTGAGCGCCTCCAGGAGAGAGGCCCAAGCAAGAAGCGCCCCGAGGAGCGTCTTGCCACGTGTCAACACTGGGTCTAATTGAGGGCCTTCTGGAGAGAGGCCAAAGCAAGACGCGCCCCGAGGAGCGTCTTGCCACATGTCAACACTGGGTCTGACTGAGCGCCTCCAGGAGAGAGGCCCAAGCAAGACGCGCCCGGAGGAGCGTCTTGCCACATGTCAGCACTCGGTCTGACTGAGCGCCTCCAGGAGAGAGGCCCAAGCAAGACGCGCCCCGAGGAGCATCTTGACACATGTCTCCTCTGGGTCTGACTGAGCGCCTCCAGGAGAGAGGCCCAAGCAAGACGTGCCCCGAGGAGCGTCTTGCCACATGTCAACACTGGGTCTGACTGAGTGCCTCCATGAGAGAAGCCCCAGCAAGACGTGCCCCGAGGAGCATCTTGCCACATGTCAACACTCGGTCTGACTGAGCGCCTCCAGGAGAGAGGCCCAAGCAAGACGTGCCCCGAGGAGCGTCTTGCCACATGTGAACACTGGGTCTGACTGAGCGCCTCCAGGAGAGAGGCCCAAGCAAGACGCGCCCGGAGGAGCGTCTTGCCACATGTCAGCACTCGGTCTGACTGAGCGCCTCCAGGAGAGAGGCCCAAGCAAGACGCGCCCCGAGGAGCATCTTGACACATGTCTCCTCTGGGTCTGACTGAGCGCCTCCAGGAGAGAGGCCCAAGCAAGACGTGCCCCGAGGAGCGTCTTGCCACATGTCAACACTGGGTCTGACTGAGAACCTCCAGGAGAGAGGCCCAAGCAAGACGCGCCCCGAGGAGCGTCTTGTCACATGTCACTACTCGGTCTGACTGAGCGCCTCCAGGAGAGAGGCCCAAGCAAGACGTGCCCCGAGGAGCGTCTTGCCACATGTCAACAATGGGTCTGACTCAGCGCCTCCAGGAGAGAGGCCCAAGCAAGACACGCCCCGAGGAGCGTCTTGACACATGTCAACACTGGGTCTGACTGAGGGCCTCCATGAGAGAAGCCCAAGCAAGACGCGCCCCGAGGAGAGTCTTGCCACATGTCAACACTGGGTCTGAGAGAGGGCATCCAGGAGAGAGGCCCAAGCAATACGCGCCCCGAGGAACGTCTTGCCACATGTCACTTCTGGGTCTGACTGAGCGCCTCCAGGAGAGAGGCCCAAGCAAGAAGCGCCCCGAGGAGCGTCTTGCCACATGTCAGCACTCGGTCTGACTGAGCGCCTCCAGGAGAGAGGCCCAAGCAAGACGTGCCCCGAGGAGCGTCTTGCCACATGTCAACACTGGGTCTGACTGAGCGCCTCCAGGAGAGAGGCCCAAGCAAGACGCGTCCCGAGGAGCGTCTTGCCACATGTGAACACTGGGTCTGACTGAGCGTCTCCAGGAGAGAGGCCCAAGCAAGACGCGCCCGGAGGAGCGTCTTGCCACATGTCAGCACTCGGTCTGACTGAGCGCCTCCAGGAGAGAGGCCCAAGCAAGACGCGCCCCGAGGAGCATCTTGACACATGTCTCCTCTGGGTCTGACTGAGCGCCTCCAGGAGAGAGGCCCAAGCAAGACGTGCCCCGAGGAGCGTCTTGCCACATGTCAACACTGGGTCTGACTGAGTGCCTCCATGAGAGAAGCCCCAGCAAGACGCGCCCCGAGGAGCATCTTGCCACATGTCAACACTGGGTCTGACTGAGAACCTCCAGGAGAGAGGCCCAAGCAAGACACGCCCCGAGGAGCGTCTTGCCACATGTCAACACTGGGTCTGACTGAGCGCCTCCAGGAGAGAGGCCCAAGCAAGACGCGCCCCGAGGAGCGTCTTGTCACATGTCACTACTCGGTCTGACTGAGTGCCTCCAAGAGAGAGGCCCAAGCAAGACGTGCCCCGAGGAGCGTCTTGCCACATGTCAACAATGGGTCTGACTGAGGGCCTCCAGGAGAGAAGCCCAAGCAAGAAGCGCCCCGAGGAGCGTCTTGCCACATGTCAACACTGGGTCTGACTGAGCGCCTCCAGGAGAGAGGCCCAAGCAAGACACGCCCCGAGGAGCGTCTTGACACATGTCAACACTGGGTCTGACTGAGGGCCTCCATGAGAGAAGCCCAAGCAAGACGCGCCCCGAGGAGAGTCTTGCCACATGTCAACACTGGGTCTGACAGAGGGCATCCAGGAGAGAGGCCCAAGCAATACGCGCCCCGAGGAGCGTCTTGCCACATGTCACCACTGGGTCTGACTGAGCGCCTCCAGGAGAGAGGCCCAAGCAAGAAGCGCCCCGAGGAGCGTCTTGCCACGTGTCAACACGGGTCTGTTTGAGGGCCTTCTTGAGAGAGGCCCAAGCAAGACGCGCCCCGTGGAGCGTCTTGCCACATGTCAACAATGGGTCTGACTGAGGGCCTCCAGGAGAGAAGCCCAAGCAAGACGCGCCCCGAGGAGCTTCTTGCCACATGTCAGCACTCGGTCTGACTGAGCGCCTCCAGGAGAGAGGCCCAAGCAAGACGCGCCCCGAGGAGTGTCTTGCCACATGTCAACACTGGGTCTGACTGAGCGCCTCCAGGAGAGAGGCCCAAGCAGGACGCGCCCCGAGGAGCGTCTTGCCACGTTTCAACACTGGGTCTGACTGAGCTCCTCCAGGAGAGAGGCCCAAGCAAGACGCGCCCCGAGGAGCGTCTTGCCACGTGTCACCACTGGGTCTGATTGAGCACCTCCAGGAGAGAGGCCCCAGCAAGACGCGCCCCGAGGAGTGTCTTGCCTTATGTCATCACTCGGTCTGACTGAGCGCCTCCAGGAGAGAGGCCCAAGCAAGACGTGCCCCGAGGAGCGTCTTGCCACATGTCAACAATGGGTCTGACTGAGGGCCTCCAGGAGAGAAGCCCAAGGAAGAAGCGCCCCGAGGAACGTCTTGCCACATGTCAACACTGGGTCTGACTGAGCGCCTCCAGGAGAGAGGCCCAAGCAAGACACGCCCCGAGGAGCGTCTTGACACATGTCAACAATGGGTCTGACTGAGGGCCTCCAGGAGAGAAGCCCAAGGAAGACGCGCCCCGAGGAGCTTCTTGCCACATGTCAGCACTCGGTCTGAATGAGCGCCTCCAGGAGAGAGGCCAAAGCAAGATGCGCCCCGAGGAGCGTCTTGACACATGTCAACACTGGGTCTGACAGAGGGCCTCCATGAGAGAGGCCCAAGCAAGACGCGCCCCGAGGAGTGTCTTGCCACATGTCAACACTGGGTCTGACTGAGCGCCTCCAGGAGAGAGGCCCAAGCAAGACGCACCCCGAGGAGCGTCTTGCCACGTGTCAACACTGGGTCTGACATAGCGCCTCCAGGAGAGAGGCCCAAGCAAGATGCGCCCCGAGGAGCGTCTTGCCACGTGTCACCACTGGGTCTGAATGAGCTCCTCCAGGAGAGAGGCCCCTAGCAAGACGCGCCGCGAGGAGCATCTTGCCTTATGTCAGCACTCGGTCTGACTGAGCGCCTCCAGGAGAGAGGCCCAAGCAAAATCCGCCCCAAGGAGCGTCTTGCCACATGTCACTACTCGGTCTAACTGAGCGCCTCCAGGAGAGAGGTCCAAGCAAGATACGCCCCGAGGAGCGTCTTGCCACATGTCACTACTTGGTCTGACTGAGCGCCTCCAGGAGGGAGGTCCAAGCAAGATGCGCCCCGAGGAGCGTCTTGCCACATGTCACTACTCGGTCTGACTGAGCGCCTCCAGGAGAGAGGCCCAAGCAAGACGTGCCAGGAGGAGCGTCTTGCCACATGTCAACAATGGGTCTGACTGAGGGCCTCCAGGAGAGAAGCCCAAGCAAGACGCGCCCCGAGGAGCGTCTTGCCACATGTCAACACTGGGTCTGACTGAGGGCCCCCAGGAGAGAGGCCCAAATAAGACGCGCCCCGAGGAGCGTCTTGCCACATGTCAACACTGGGTCTGACAGAGGGCATCCAGGAGAGAGGCCCAAGCAATACGCGCACCGAGGAGCGTCTTGCCACATGTCAACAATGGGTCTGACTGAGGGCCTCCAGGAGAGAAGCCCAAGGAAGACGCGCCCCGAGGAGCTTCTTGCCACATGTCAGCACTCGGTCTGACTGAGCGCCTCCAGGAGAGAGGCCAAAGCAAGATGCGCCCCGAGGAGCGTCTTGACACATGTCAACACTGGGTCTGAACGAGGGCCTCCATGAGAGAGGCCCAAGCAAGACGCACCCCAAGGAGTGTCTTGCCACATGTCAACACTGGGTCTGACTGAGCGCCTCCAGGAGAGAGGCCCAAGCAAGACGCGCCCCGAGGAGCGTCTTGCCACGTGTCAACACTGGGTCTGACTTAGCACCTCCAGGAGAGAGGCCCAAGCAAGATGCGCCCCGAGGAGCGTCTTGCCACATGTCACTACTCGGTCTGACTGAGCGCCTCCAGGAGAGAGGCCCAAGCAAGACGTGCCCCGAGGAGCGTCTTGCCACATGTCAACAATGGGTCTGACTGAGGGCCTCCAGGAGAGAAGCCCAAGGAAGACGCGCCCCGAGGAGCGTCTTGCCACATGTCAACACTGGGTCTGACTGAGGGCCCCCAGGAGAGAGGCCCAAATAAGACGCGCCCCGAGGAGCCTCTTGCCACATGTCAACACTGGGTCTGACTGAGGGCCTCCAGGAGAGAAGCCCAAACAAGATGCGCCCCGAGGATCGTCTTGCCACATGTCAGCACTCGGTCTGACTGAGCACCTCCAGGAGAGAGGCCCAAGCAAGACGCGCCCGGAGGAGCGTATTGCCACATGTCAGCACTCTGTCTGACTGAGCGCCTCCAGGAGAGAGGCCCAAGCAAGACGCGCCCCGAGGAGCGTCTTGACACATGTCTCCTCTGGGTCTGACTGAGCGCCTTAGGAGAGAGGCCCAAGCAAGACGTGCCCCGAGGAGCATCTTGCCACATGTCAACACTCGGTCTGACTGAGCGCCTCCAGGAGAGAGGCCCAAGCAAGACGCGCACCGAGGAGCGTCTTGTCACATGTCAGCACTCGGTCTGACTGAGCGCCTCCCCAGGAGAGAGGCCCAAGCAAGACGCGCCCTGAGGAGCGTCTTGCCACATGTCAGCACTCGGTCTGACTGAGCGCCTCCCCAGGAGAGAGGCCCAAGCAAGACGCGCCCTGAGGAGCGTCTTGCCACATGTCAGCACTCGGTCTGACTGAGCGCCTCCCCAGGAGAGAGGCCCAAGCAAGACGCGCCCTGATGAGCGTCTTGCCACATGTCAGCACTCGGTCTGACTGAGCGCCTCCAGGAGAGAGGCCCAAGCAAGACGCGCCCCGAGGAGCATCTTGACACATGTCTCCTCTGGGTCTGACTGAGCGCCTCCAGGAGAGAGGCCCAAGCAAGACGTGCCCCGAGGAGCGTCTTGCCACATGTCAACACTGGGTCTGACTGAGTGCCTCCATGAGAGAAGCCCCAGCAAGACGTGCCCCGAGGAGCATCTTGCCACATGTCAACACTCGGTCTGACTGAGCGCCTCCAGGAGAGAGGCCCAAGCAAGACGTGCCCCGAGGAGCGTCTTGCCACATGTGAACACTGGGTCTGACTGAGCGCCTCCAGGAGAGAGGCCCAAGCAAGACGCCCCCGGAGGAGCGTCTTGCCACATGTCAGCACTCGGTCTGACTGAGCGCCTCCAGGAGAGAGGCCCAAGCAAGACGCGCCCCGAGGAGCATCTTGACACATGTCTCCTCTGGGTCTGACTGAGCGCCTCCAGGAGAGAAGCCCAAGCAAGACGTGCCCCGAGGAGCGTCTTGCCACATGTCAACACTGGGTCTGACTGAGAACCTCCAGGAGAGAGGCCCAAGCAAGACGCGCCCCGAGGAGCGTCTTGTCACATGTCACTACTCGGTCTGACTGAGCGCCTCCAGGAGAGAGGCCCAAGCAAGACGTGCCCCGAGGAGCGTCTTGCCACATGTCAACAATGGGTCTGACTCAGCGCCTCCAGGAGAGAGGCCCAAGCAAGACACGCCCCGAGGAGCGTCTTGACACATGTCAACACTGGGTCTGACTGAGGGCCTCCATGAGAGAAGCCCAAGCAAGACGCGCCCCGAGGAGAGTCTTGCCACATGTCAACACTGGGTCTGAGAGAGGGCATCCAGGAGAGAGGCCCAAGCAATACGCTCCCCGAGGAACGTCTTGCCACATGTCACCACTGGGTCTGACTGAGCGCCTCCAGGAGAGAGGCCCAAGCAAGAAGCGCCCCGAGGAGCGTCTTGCCACATGTCAGCACTCGGTCTGACTGAGCGCCTCCAGGAGAGAGGCCCAAGCAAGACGTGCCCCGAGGAGCGTCTTGCCACATGTCAACACTGGGTCTGACTGAGCGCCTCCAGGAGAGAGGCCCAAGCAAGACGCGTCCCGAGGAGCGTCTTGCCACATGTGAACACTGTGTCTGACTGAGCGTCTCCAGGAGAGAGGCCCAAGCAAGACGCGCCCGGAGGAGCGTCTTGCCACATGTCAGCACTCGGTCTGACTGAGCGCCTCCAGGAGAGAGGCCCAAGCAAGACGCGCCCCGAGGAGCATCTTGACACATGTCTCCTCTGGGTCTGACTGAGCGCCTCCAGGAGAGAGGCCCAAGCAAGACGTGCCCCGAGGAGCGTCTTGCCACATGTCAACACTGGGTCTGACTGAGTGCCTCCATGAGAGAAGCCCCAGCAAGACGCGCCCCGAGGAGCATCTTGCCACATGTCAACACTGGGTCTGACTGAGAACCTCCAGGAGAGAGGCCCAAGCAAGACACGCCCCGAGGAGCGTCTTGCCACATGTCAACACTGGTTCTGACTGAGCGCCTCCAGGAGAGAGGCCCAAGCAAGACGCGCCCCGAGGAGCGTCTTGACACATGTCAACACTGGGTCTGACTGAGGGCCTCCATGAGAGAAGCCCAAGCAAGACGCGCCCTGAGGAGCGTCTTGCCACATGTCAGCACTCGGTCTGACTGAGCGCCTCCCCAGGAGAGAGGCCCAAGCAAGACGCGCCCTGAGGAGCGTCTTGCCACATGTCAGCACTCGGTCTGACTGAGCGCCTCCCCAGGAGAGAGGCCCAAGCAAGACGCGCCCTGAGGAGCGTCTTGCCACATGTCAGCACTCGGTCTGACTGAGCGCCTCCAGGAGAGAGGCCCAAGCAAGACGTGCCCCTAGGAGCGTCTTGCCACATGTCAACACTGGGTCTGACTGAGTGCCTCCAGGAGAGAGGCCCAAGCAAGACACGCCCCGAGGAGCGTCTTGACACATGTCAACACTGGGTCGGATTGAGGGCCTCCATGAGAGAAGCCCAAGCAAGACGCGCCCCGAGGAGAGTCTTGCCACATGTCAAAACTGGGTCTGACTGAGCGCCTCAAGGAGAGAGGCCCAAGCAAGAGGCGCCCCGAGGAGCGTCTTGACACATGTCACTACTCGGTCTGACTGAGCGCCTCCAGGAGAGAGGCCCAAGCAAGACGTGCCCCGAGGAGCGTCTTGCCACATGTCAACACTGGGTCTGACTGAGAACCTCCAGGAGAGAGGCCCAAGCAAGACGCGCCCCAAGGAGCGTCTTGCTACATGTCAGCACTGGGTATGACTGAGCGCCTCCAGGAGAGAGGCCCGAGGAGCGTCTTGCCACATGTCACCTCTGGGTCTGACTGAGCGCCTCCAGGAGAGAGGCGCAAGCAAGAAACGCCCGAGGAGCGTCTTGACACATGTACACTGGGTCTGACTGAGCGCCTCCAGGAGAGAGGCCCCAGCAAGAAGCGCCCCGAGGAGCGTCTTGCCACATGTCAACAATGGGTCTGACTGAGGGCCTCCAGGAGAGAAGCCCTAGCAAGACGCGCCCCGAGGAGCGTCTTGCCACATGTCAACACTGGGTCTAATTGAGCGCCTCCAGGAGAGAGGCCCAAGCAAGACGCGCCCCGAGGAGCGTCTTGCCACATGTCACTACTCGGTCTGACTGAGCGCCTCCAGGAGAGAGGTCCAAGCAACACGCGCCCCGAGGAGCGTCTTGCCACATGTCACTACTCTGTCTAACTGAGCGCCTCCAGGAGAGAGGCCCAAGCAAGACGCGCCCAGAGGAGCGTCTTGCCACGTGTCACCACTGGGTCTGATTGAGGGCCTCCATGAAAGAAGCCCAAGCAAGACGCGCCCCGAGGAGAGTCTTGCCACATGTCAACACTGGGTCTGACAGAGGGCATCCAGGAGAGAGGCCCAAGCAATACGCGCCCCGAGGAGCGTCTTGCCACATGTCAACAATGGGTCTGACTGAGGGCCTCCAGGAGAGAAGCCAAAGCAAGACGCGCCCCGAGGAGCTTCTTTCCACATGTCAACAATGGGTCTTACTGAGGGCCTCCATGAGAGAAGCCCAAGCAAGACGCGCCCCGAGGAGTGTCTTGCCACATGTCAACACTGTGTCTGCCTGAGTGCCTCCAGGAGAGAGGCCCAAGCAATACGCGCCCCGAGGAGCGTCTTGCCACATGTCACTACTCGGTCTGACTGAGCGCCTCCAGGAGAGAGGCCCAAGCAAGACGTGCCCCTAGGAGCGTCTTGCCACATGTCAACACTGGGTCTGACTGAGCGCCTCCAGGAGAGAGGCCCAAGAAAGACACGCCCCGAGGAGCGTCTTGACACATGTCAACACTGGGTCGGACTGAGGGCCTCCATGAGAGAAGCCCAAGCAAGACGCGCCCCGAGGAGAGTCTTGCCACATGTCAACACTCGGTCTGACAGAGGGCATTCAGGAGAGAGGCCCAAGCAAAACGCGCCCCGAGGAGCGTCTTGCCACATGTCACCACTGGGTCTGAATGAGCGCCTCCAGGAGAGAGGCCCAACCAAGACGCGCCTCGAGGAGTGTCTTGCCACATGCCAACACTGGGTCTGACTGAGCGCCTCCAGGAGAGAGGCCCAAGCAAGACGCGCCCCGAGGAGCGTCTTGCCACGTGTCAACACTGGGTCTGACTGAAAGCCTCCAGGAGAGAGGCCCAAGCAAGACGCGCCCCGAGGAGCGTCTTTCCACGTGTCACCACTGGGTCTGACTGAGCGCCTCCAGGAGAGAGGCCCAAGCAAGACACGCCCCGAGGAGTGTCTTGCCACATGTCAACACTGGGTCTGACTGAGCGCCTCCAGGAGAGAGGCCCAAGCAAGACGCGCCCCGATGAGTGTCTTGCCACATGTCAACACTGGGTCTGACTGAGCGCCTCCAGGAGAGAGGCCCCAGCAAGAAGCGCCCCGAGGAGCGTCTTGCCACATGTCAACAATGGGTCTGACTGAGGGCCTCCAGGAGAGAAGCCCTAGCAAGACGCGCCCCGAGGAGCGTCTTGCCACATGTCAACACTGGGTCTAATTGAGCGCCTCCAGGAGAGAGGCCCAAGCAAGACGCGCCCCGAGGAGCGTCTTGCCACATGTCACTACTCGGTCTGACTGAGCGCCTCCAGGAGAGAGGTCCAAGCAACACGCGCCCCGAGGAGCGTCTTGCCACATGTCACTACTCTGTCTAACTGAGCGCCTCCAGGAGAGAGGCCCAAGCAAGACGCGCCCAGAGGAGCGTCTTGCCACGTGTCACCACTGGGTCTGATTGAGGGCCTCCATGAAAGAAGCCCAAGCAAGACGCGCCCCGAGGAGAGTCTTGCCACATGTCAACACTGGGTCTGACAGAGGGCATCCAGGAGAGAGGCCCAAGCAATACGCGCCCCGAGGAGCGTCTTGCCACATGTCAACAATGGGTCTGACTGAGGGCCTCCAGGAGAGAAGCCAAAGCAAGACGCGCCCCGAGGAGCTTCTTTCCACATGTCAACAATGGGTCTTACTGAGGGCCTCCATGAGAGAAGCCCAAGCAAGACGCGCCCCGAGGAGTGTCTTGCCACATGTCAACACTGTGTCTGCCTGAGTGCCTCCAGGAGAGAGGCCCAAGCAATACGCGCCCCGAGGAGCGTCTTGCCACATGTCACTACTCGGTCTGACTGAGCGCCTCCAGGAGAGAGGCCCAAGCAAGACGTGCCCCTAGGAGCGTCTTGCCACATGTCAACACTGGGTCTGACTGAGCGCCTCCAGGAGAGAGGCCCAAGAAAGACACGCCCCGAGGAGCGTCTTGACACATGTCAACACTGGGTCGGACTGAGGGCCTCCATGAGAGAAGCCCAAGCAAGACGCGCCCCGAGGAGAGTCTTGCAACATGTCAACACTCGGTCTGACAGAGGGCATTCAGGAGAGAGGCCCAAGCAAAACGCGCCCCGAGGAGCGTCTTGCCACATGTCACCACTGGGTCTGAATGAGCGCCTCCAGGAGAGAGGCCCAACCAAGACGCGCCTCGAGGAGTGTCTTGCCACATGCCAACACTGGGTCTGACTGAGCGCCTCCAGGAGAGAGGCCCAAGCAAGACGCGCCCCGAGGAGCGTCTTGCCACGTGTCAACACTGGGTCTGACTGAAAGCCTCCAGGAGAGAGGCCCAAGCAAGACGCGCCCCGAGGAGCGTCTTTCCACGTGTCACCACTGGGTCTGACTGAGCGCCTCCAGGAGAGAGGCCCAAGCAAGACACGCCCCGAGGAGTGTCTTGCCACATGTCAACACTGGGTCTGACTGAGCGCCTCCAGGAGAGAGGCCCAAGCAAGACGCGCCCCGATGAGTGTCTTGCCACATGTCAACACTGGGTCTTACTGAGCGCCTCCAGGAGAGAGGCCCAAGCAAGATGCGCCCCGAGGAGTGTCTTGCCACAGTTCAGCACTGGGTCTGACTGAGCGCCTCCAGGAGAGAGGCACCAGCAAGACGCGCCCCGAGGAGCGTCTTGCCTTATGTCAGCACTCGGTCTGACTGAGCGCAACCAGGAGAGAGGCCCAAGCAAGACGCGCCCCGAGGAGCATCTTTTGCCACATGTCAACAATGGGTCGGACTGAGGGCCTCCAGGAGAGAGGCCCAAGCAAGATGTGCCCGTAGGAGCGTCTTGCCACATGTCAACACTGGGTCTAACAGAGGGCCTCCAGAAGAGAGGCCCAAGCAAGACGCGCCCCGAGGAGCGTCTTGCCACATATCACCTCTGGTTCTGACTGAGCGCCTCCAGGAGAGAGGCCCAAGCAAGACGCGCCCCGAGGAGCGTCTTGTCACATGTCAACACTTGGTCTGACAGAGGGCCTCCACGAGAGAGGCCCAAGCAAGACGCGCCCCGAGGAGCGTCTTGCCACATGTCACTACTCGGTCTGACTGAGCGCCTCCAGGAGAGAGGCCCAAGCAAGACGTGCCCCTAGGATCGTCTTGCCACATGTCAACACTGGGTCTGACTGAGCGCCTCCAGGAGAGAGGCCCAAGAAAGACACGCCCCGAGGAGCGTCTTGACACATGTCAACACTGGGTCGGACTGAGGGCCTCCATGAGAGAAGCCCAAGCAAGACGCGCCCCGAGGAGAGTCTTGCCACATGTCAACACTCGGTCTGACAGAGGGCATTCAGGAGAGAGGCCCAAGCAAAACGCGCCCCGAGGAGCGTCTTGCCACATGTCACCACTGGGTCTGAATGAGCGCCTCCAAGAGAGAGGCCCAACCAAGACGCGCCTCGAGGAGTGTCTTGCCACATGCCAACACTGGGTCTGACTGAGCGCCTCCAGGAGAGAGGCCCAAGCAAGACGCGCCCCGAGGAGCGTCTTGCCACGTGTCAACACTGGGTCTGACTGAGCGCCTCCAGGAGAGAGGCCCAAGCAAGACGCGCCCCGAGGAGCGTCTTTCCACGTGTCACCACTGGGTCTGACTGAGCGCCTCCAGGAGAGAGGCCCAAGCAAGACACGCCCCGAGGAGTGTCTTGCCACATGTCAACACTGGGTCTGACTGAGCGCCTCCAGGAGAGAGGCCCAAGCAAGACGCGCCCCGATGAGTGTCTTGCCACATGTCAACACTGGGTCTTACTGAGCGCCTCCAGGAGAGAGGCCCAAGCAAGACGCGCCCCGAGGAGTGTCTTGCCACAGTTCAGCACTGGGTCTGACTGATCGCCTCCAGGAGAGAGGCCCCAGCAAGACGCGCCCCGAGGAGCGTCTTGCCTTATGTCAGCACTCGGTCTGACTGAGCGCCACCAGGAGAGGCCCAAGCAAGACGCGCCCCGAGGAGCATCTTTTGCCACATGTCAACAATGGGTCTGACTGAGGGCCTCCAGGAGAGAGGCCCAAGCAAGATGCGCCCGGAGGAGCGTCTTGCCACATGTCAACACTGGGTCTAACAGAGGGCCTCCAGGAGAGAGGCCCAAGCAAGACGCGCCCCGAGGAGCGTCTAGCCACATATCACCTCTGGTTCTGACTGAGCGCCTCCAGGAGAGAGGCCCAAGCAAGACGCGCCCCGAGGAGCGTCTTGTCACATGTCAACACTTGGTCTGACAGAGGGCCTCCACGAGAGAGGCCCAAGCAAGACGCGCCCCGAGGAGTGTCTTGCCACATGTCACCACTGGGTCTGACTGAGCGCTTCCAGGAGAGAGGCCAAAGCAAGACGTGCCCCGAGGAGCGTCAGGCCACATGTCACTACTCAGTCTGACTGAGCGCCTCCAGGAGAGAGGCCCAAGCAAGACGCGCCCCGAGGAGCATCTTGCCACATGTCAGCACTGGGTCTGACTGAGCGCCTCCAGGAGAGAGGCCCAAGCAAGACGCGCCCCGATGAGCGTCTTGCCACATGTCAACACTGGGTCTTACTGAGCGCCTCCAGGAGAGAGGCCCAAGCAAGACGCGCCCCGAGGAGCGTCTTGCCACAGTTCAGCACTGGGTCTGACTGAGCGCCTCCAGGAGAGAGGCCCCAGCAAGACGCGCCCCGAGGAGCGTCTTGCCACAGTTCAGCACTGGGTCTGACTGAGCGCCTCCAGGAGAGAGGCCCCAGCAAGACGCACCCCGAGGAGCGTCTTGCCTTATGTCAGCACTCGGTCTGACTGAGCGCCACCAGGAGAGAGGCCCAAGCAAGACGCGCCCCGAGGAGCATCTTTTGCCACATGTCAACAATGGGTCTGACTGAGGGCCTCCAGGAGAGAGGCCCAAGCAAGATGCGCCCGGAGGAGCGTCTTGCCACATGTGAACACTGTGTCTGACTGAGCGTCTCCAGGAGAGAGGCCCAAGCAAGACGCGCCCGGAGGAGCGTCTTGCCACATGTCAGCACTCGGTCTGACTGAGCGCCTCCAGGAGAGAGGCCCAAGCAAGACGCGCCCCGAGGAGCATCTTGACACATGTCTCCTCTGGGTCTGACTGAGCGCCTCCAGGAGAGAGGCCCAAGCAAGACGTGCCCCGAGGAGCGTCTTGCCACATGTCAACACTGGGTCTGACTGAGTGCCTCCATGAGAGAAGCCCCAGCAAGACGCGCCCCGAGGAGCATCTTGCCACATGTCAACACTGGGTCTGACTGAGAACCTCCAGGAGAGAGGCCCAAGCAAGACACGCCCCGAGGAGCGTCTTGCCACATGTCAACACTGGTTCTGACTGAGCGCCTCCAGGAGAGAGGCCCAAGCAAGACGCGCCCCGAGGAGCGTCTTGACACATGTCAACACTGGGTCTGACTGAGGGCCTCCATGAGAGAAGCCCAAGCAAGACGCGCCCTGAGGAGCGTCTTGCCACATGTCAGCACTCGGTCTGACTGAGCGCCTCCCCAGGAGAGAGGCCCAAGCAAGACGCGCCCTGAGGAGCGTCTTGCCACATGTCAGCACTCGGTCTGACTGAGCGCCTCCCCAGGAGAGAGGCCCAAGCAAGACGCGCCCTGAGGAGCGTCTTGCCACATGTCAACACTGGGTCTGACTGAGTGCCTCCAGGAGAGAGGCCCAAGCAAGACACGCCCCGAGGAGCGTCTTGACACATGTCAACACTGGGTCGGATTGAGGGCCTCCATGAGAGAAGCCCAAGCAAGACGCGCCCCGAGGAGAGTCTTGCCACATGTCAAAACTGGGTCTGACTGAGCGCCTCAAGGAGAGAGGCCCAAGCAAGAGGCGCCCCGAGGAGCGTCTTGACACATGTCACTACTCGGTCTGACTGAGCGCCTCCAGGAGAGAGGCCCAAGCAAGACGTGCCCCGAGGAGCGTCTTGCCACATGTCAACACTGGGTCTGACTGAGAACCTCCAGGAGAGAGGCCCAAGCAAGACGCGCCCCAAGGAGCGTCTTGCTACATGTCAGCACTGGGTATGACTGAGCGCCTCCAGGAGAGAGGCCCGAGGAGCGTCTTGCCACATGTCACCTCTGGGTCTGACTGAGCGCCTCCAGGAGAGAGGCGCAAGCAAGAAACGCCCGAGGAGCGTCTTGACACATGTACACTGGGTCTGACTGAGCGCCTCCAGGAGAGAGGCCCCAGCAAGAAGCGCCCCGAGGAGCGTCTTGCCACATGTCAACAATGGGTCTGACTGAGGGCCTCCAGGAGAGAAGCCCTAGCAAGACGCGCCCCGAGGAGCGTCTTGCCACATGTCAACACTGGGTCTAATTGAGCGCCTCCAGGAGAGAGGCCCAAGCAAGACGCGCCCCGAGGAGCGTCTTGCCACATGTCACTACTCGGTCTGACTGAGCGCCTCCAGGAGAGAGGTCCAAGCAACACGCGCCCCGAGGAGCGTCTTGCCACATGTCACTACTCTGTCTAACTGAGCGCCTCCAGGAGAGAGGCCCAAGCAAGACGCGCCCAGAGGAGCGTCTTGCCACGTGTCACCACTGGGTCTGATTGAGGGCCTCCATGAAAGAAGCCCAAGCAAGACGCGCCCCGAGGAGAGTCTTGCCACATGTCAACACTGGGTCTGACAGAGGGCATCCAGGAGAGAGGCCCAAGCAATACGCGCCCCGAGGAGCGTCTTGCCACATGTCAACAATGGGTCTGACTGAGGGCCTCCAGGAGAGAAGCCAAAGCAAGACGCGCCCCGAGGAGCTTCTTTCCACATGTCAACAATGGGTCTTACTGAGGGCCTCCATGAGAGAAACCCAAGCAAGACGCGCCCCGAGGAGTGTCTTGCCACATGTCAACACTGTGTCTGCCTGAGTGCCTCCAGGAGAGAGGCCCAAGCAATACGCGCCCCGAGGAGCGTCTTGCCACATGTCACTACTCGGTCTGACTGAGCGCCTCCAGGAGAGAGGCCCAAGCAAGACGTGCCCCTAGGAGCGTCTTGCCACATGTCAACACTGGGTCTGACTGAGCGCCTCCAGGAGAGAGGCCCAAGAAAGACACGCCCCGAGGAGCGTCTTGACACATGTCAACACTGGGTCGGACTGAGGGCCTCCATGAGAGAAGCCCAAGCAAGACGCGCCCCGAGGAGAGTCTTGCCACATGTCAACACTCGGTCTGACAGAGGGCATTCAGGAGAGAGGCCCAAGCAAAACGCGCCCCGAGGAGCGTCTTGCCACATGTCACCACTGGGTCTGAATGAGCGCCTCCAGGAGAGAGGCCCAACCAAGACGCGCCTCGAGGAGTGTCTTGCCACATGCCAACACTGGGTCTGACTGAGCGCCTCCAGGAGAGAGGCCCAAGCAAGACGCGCCCCGAGGAGCGTCTTGCCACGTGTCAACACTGGGTCTGACTGAAAGCCTCCAGGAGAGAGGCCCAAGCAAGACGCGCCCCGAGGAGCGTCTTTCCACGTGTCACCACTGGGTCTGACTGAGCGCCTCCAGGAGAGAGGCCCAAGCAAGACACGCCCCGAGGAGTGTCTTGCCACATGTCAACACTGGGTCTGACTGAGCGCCTCCAGGAGAGAGGCCCAAGCAAGACGCGCCCCGATGAGTGTCTTGCCACATGTCAACACTGGGTCTTACTGAGCGCCTCCAGGAGAGAGGCCCAAGCAAGATGCGCCCCGAGGAGTGTCTTGCCACAGTTCAGCACTGGGTCTGACTGAGCGCCTCCAGGAGAGAGGCACCAGCAAGACGCGCCCCGAGGAGCGTCTTGCCTTATGTCAGCACTCGGTCTGACTGAGCACAACCAGGAGAGAGGCCCAAGCAAGACGCGCCCCGAGGAGCATCTTTTGCCACATGTCAACAATGGGTCGGACTGAGGGCCTCCAGGAGAGAGGCCCAAGCAAGATGTGCCCGTAGGAGCGTCTTGCCACATGTCAACACTGGGTCTAACAGAGGGCCTCCAGAAGAGAGGCCCAAGCAAGACGCGCCCCGAGGAGCGTCTTGCCACATATCACCTCTGGTTCTGACTGAGCGCCTCCAGGAGAGAGGCCCAAGCAAGACGCGCCCCGAGGAGCGTCTTGTCACATGTCAACACTTGGTCTGACAGAGGGCCTCCACGAGAGAGGCCCAAGCAAGACGCGCCCCGAGGAGCGTCTTGCCACATGTCACTACTCGGTCTGACTGAGCGCCTCCAGGAGAGAGGCCCAAGCAAGACGTGCCCCTAGGATCGTCTTGCCACATGTCAACACTGGGTCTGACTGAGCGCCTCCAGGAGAGAGGCCCAAGAAAGACACGCCCCGAGGAGCGTCTTGACACATGTCAACACTGGGTCGGACTGAGGGCCTCCATGAGAGAAGCCCAAGCAAGACGCGCCCCGAGGAGAGTCTTGCCACATGTCAACACTCGGTCTGACAGAGGGCATTCAGGAGAGAGGCCCAAGCAAAACGCGCCCCGAGGAGCGTCTTGCCACATGTCACCACTGGGTCTGAATGAGCGCCTCCAAGAGAGAGGCCCAACCAAGACGCGCCTCGAGGAGTGTCTTGCCACATGCCAACACTGGGTCTGACTGAGCGCCTCCAGGAGAGAGGCCCAAGCAAGACGCGCCCCGAGGAGCGTCTTGCCACGTGTCAACACTGGGTCTGACTGAGCGCCTCCAGGAGAGAGGCCCAAGCAAGACGCGTCCCGAGGAGCGTCTTTCCACGTGTCACCACTGGGTCTGACTGAGCGCCTCCAGGAGAGAGGCCCAAGCAAGACACGCCCCGAGGAGTGTCTTGCCACATGTCAACACTGGGTCTGACTGAGCGCCTCCAGGAGAGAGGCCCAAGCAAGACGCGCCCCGATGAGTGTCTTGCCACATGTCAACACTGGGTCTTACTGAGCGCCTCCAGGAGAGAGGCCCAAGCAAGACGCGCCCCGAGGAGTGTCTTGCCACAGTTCAGCACTGGGTCTGACTGAGCGCCTCCAGGAGAGAGGCCCCAGCAAGACGCGCCCCGAGGAGCGTCTTGCCTTATGTCAGCACTCGGTCTGACTGAGCGCCACCAGGAGAGGCCCAAGCAAGACGCGCCCCGAGGAGCATCTTTTGCCACATGTCAACAATGGGTCTGACTGAGGGCCTCCAGGAGAGAGGCCCAAGCAAGATGCGCCCGGAGGAGCGTCTTGCCACATGTCAACACTGGGTCTAACAGAGGGCCTCCAGGAGAGAGGCCCAAGCAAGACGCGCCCCGAGGAGCGTCTAGCCACATATCACCTCTGGTTCTGAATGAGCGCCTCCAGGAGAGAGGCCCAAGCAAGACGCGCCCCGAGGAGCGTCTTGTCACATGTCAACACTTGGTCTGACAGAGGGCCTCCACGAGAGAGGCCCAAGCAAGACGCGCCCCGAGGAGTGTCTTGCCACATGTCACCACTGGGTCTGACTGAGCGCTTCCAGGAGAGAGGCCCAAGCAAGACGTGCCCCGAGGAGCGTCAGGCCACATGTCACTACTCAGTCTGACTGAGCGCCTCCAGGAGAGAGGCCCAAGCAAGACGCGCCCCGAGGAGCATCTTGCCACATGTCAGCACTGGGTCTGACTGAGCGCCTCCAGGAGAGAGGCCCAAGCAAGACGCGCCCCGATGAGCGTCTTGCCACATGTCAACACTGGGTCTTACTGAGCGCCTCCAGGAGAGAGGCCCAAGCAAGACGCGCCCCGAGGAGCGTCTTGCCACAGTTCAGCACTGGGTCTGACTGAGCGCCTCCAGGAGAGAGGCCCCAGCAAGACGCGCCCCGAGGAGCGTCTTGCCACAGTTCAGCACTGGGTCTGACTGAGCGCCTCCAGGAGAGAGGCCCCAGCAAGACGCACCCCGAGGAGCGTCTTGCCTTATGTCAGCACTCGGTCTGACTGAGCGCCACCAGGAGAGAGGCCCAAGCAAGACGCGCCCCGAGGAGCATCTTTTGCCACATGTCAACAATGGGTCTGACTGAGGGCCTCCAGGAGAGAGGCCCAAGCAAGATGCGCCCGGAGGAGCGTCTTGCCACATGTCAACACTGGGTCTGACAGAGGGCCTCCAGGAGAGAGGCCCAAGCAAGACGCGCCCCGAGGAGCGTCTTGCCACATGTCACCTCTGGTTCTGACTGAGCGCCTCAAGGAGAGAGGCCCAAGCAAGACGCGCCCCGAGGAGCGTCTTGTCAAATGTCAACACTGGGTCTGTCTGAGCGCCTCCAGGAGAGAAGCCCAAGCAAGACGCGCCCCGAGGAGCCTCTTGCCACATGTCAACAATGGGTCTGACTGAGGGCCTCCAGGAGAGAAGCCCAAGCAAGACGCGCCCCGAGGAGTGTCTTGCCACATGTCACCATTGGGTCTGACTGACCGCCTCCAGGAGAGAGGCCCAAGCAAGACGTGCCCCGAGGAGCGTCAGGCCACATGTCACTACTCAGTCTGACTGAGCGCCTCCAGGAGAGAGGCCCAAGCAAGACGCACCCCGAGGAGCGTCTTGCCACATGTCAGCACTGGGTCTGACTGAGCGCCTCCAGGAGAGAGGCCCAAGCAAGACGCGCCCCGAGGAGCGTCTTGTCACATGTCAACACTGGGTCTTTTTGAGCGCCTCCAGGAGAGAAGCCCAAGCAAGACGCGCCCCGAGGAGCGTCTTGCCACATGTCAGCACTCGGTCTGACTGAGCGCCTCCAGGAGAGAGGCCCAAGCAACACGCGCCCCGAGGAGCGTCAGGCCACATGTCACTACTCAGTCTGACTGAGCGCCTCCAGGAGAGAGGCCCAAGAAAGACGCGCCGCGAGGAGCGTCTTGCCACATGTCAACAATGGGTCTTACTGAGGGCCTCCAGGAGAGAAGCCCAAGCAAGACGCGCCCCGAGGAGCTTCTTGCCACATGTCAGCACTCGGTCTGACTGAGCGCCTCCAGGAGCGAGGCCAAAGCAAGACGCGCCCCGAGGAGCGTCTTGACACATGTCAACACTGGGTCTGACAGAGGGCCTCCAGGAGAGAGGCCAAAGCAAGACGCGCCCAGAGGATTGTCTTGCCACATGTCACTACTCAGTCTGACTGAGCACCTCCAGGAGAGAGGCCCAAGCAAGACGCGCCCCGAGGAGCGTCTTGCCACGTGTCAACACTGGGTCTGATTGAGGGCCTTCTGGAGAGAGGCCCAAGCAAGACGTGCCCCGAGGAGTATCTTGCCAAATGTCAACACTGGGTCTGACTGAGCGCCTCAGGGAGAGAGGTCCAAGCAAGACGCGCCCCGAGGAGCGTCTTGCCACATGTCACTACTCGGTCTGACTGAGCGCCTCAGGGAGAGAGGTCCAAGCAAGACGCACCCCGAGGAGCGTCTTGCCACATGTCAACACTGGGTCTGACTGAGTGCCTCCATGAGAGAAGTCTCAGCAAGACGCGCCCCGAGGAGCGTCTTGCCACATGTCACTACTCGGTCTGTTTGAGCGCCTCCAGGAGAGAGGCCCAAGCAAGACAAGCCCCGAGGAGCGTCTTGCCACATGTCAACAATGGGTCTGACTGAGGGCCTCCAGGAGAGAAGCCCAAGCAAGACGCGCCCAGAGGAGCGTCTTGCCACATGTCAACAATGGGTCTGACTGAGGGCCTCCAGGAGAGAAGCCCAAGCAAGAAGCGCCCCGAGGAGCATCAACACTGGGTCTGACTGAGGGCCTCCATGTGAGAAGCCCAAGCAAGACGCGCCCCAAGGAGAGTCTTGCCACATGTCAACACTGGGTCTGACAGAGGGCATCCAGGAGAGAGGCCCAAGCAATACGCGCCCCGAGGAGCGTCTTGCCACATGTCAACAATGGGTCTGACTGAGGGCCTCCAGGAGAGAAGCCCAAGGAAGACGCGCCCCGAGGAGCTTCTTGCCACATGTCAGCACTCGGTCTGACTGAGCGCCTCCAGGAGAGAGGCCAAAGCAAGATGCGACCCGAGGAGCGTCTTGACACATGTCAACACTTGGTCTGACAGAGGGCCTCCATGAGAGAGGCCCAAGCAAGACACTCCCCGAGGAGTGTCTTGCCACATGTCAACACTGGGTCTGACTGAGCGCCTCCAGGAGAGAGGCCCAAGCAAGACGCGCCCCGAGGAGCGACTTGCAACGTGTCAACACTGGGTCTGACTTAGCGCCTCCAGGAGAGAGGCCCAAGCAAGATGCGCCCCGAGGAGCGTCTTGCCACGTGTCACCACTGGGTCTGACTGAGCTACTCCAGGAGAGAGGCCCAAGCAAGACGCGCCCCGAGGAGCGTCTTGCCACGTGTCACCACTGGGTCTGATTGAGCACCTCCAGGAGAGAGGCCCCAGCAAGACACGCCGCGAGGAGCATCTTGCCTTATGTCAGCACTCGGTCTGACTGAGTGCCTCCAGGAGAGAGGCCCAAGCAAGACCTGCCCCGAGGAGCGTCTTGCCACATGTCACTACTCGGTCTAACTGAGCGCCTCCAGGAGAGAGGTCCAAGCAAGACACGCCCCGAGGAGCGTCTTGCCACATGTCACTACTCGGTCTGACTGAGCGCCTCCAGGAGGGAGGTCCAAGCAAGACGCGCCCCGAGGAGCGTCTTGCCACATGTCACTACTCGGTCTGACTGAGCGCCTCCAGGAGAGAGGCCCAAGCAAGACGTGCCCCGAGGAGCGTCTTGCCACATGTCAACAATGGGTCTGACTGAGGGCCTCCAGGAGAGAAGCCCAAGCAAGACGCGCCCCGAGGACCGTCTTGCCACATGTCAACACTGGGTCTGACTGAGGGCCCCCAGGAGAGAGGCCCAAATAAGACGCGCCCCGAGGAGCGTCTTGCCACATGTCAACACTGGGTCTGACTGAGGGCCTCCAGGGGAGAAGCCCAAGCAAGATGCGCCCCGAGGAGCGTCTTGCCACTTGTCAGCACTCGGTCTGACTTAGCGCCTCCAGGAGAGAGGCGCAAGCAAGACGCGCCCCGAGGAGCGTCTTGCCACATGTCAACACTGGGTCTGACTGAGCGCCTCCAGGAGAGAGGCCCAAGCAAGACGCGCCCCGAGGAGCGTCTTGCCACATGTGAACACTGGGTCTGACTGAGCGCCTCCAGGAGAGAGGCCCAAGCAAGACGCGCCCGGAGGAGCGTCTTGCCACATGTCAGCACTCGGTCTGACTGAGCGCCTCCAGGAGAGAGGCCCAAGCAAGACGCGCCCCGAGGAGCGTCTTGACACATGTCTCCTCTGGGTCTGACTGAGGGCCTCCAGGAGAGAGGCCCAAGCAAGACGTGCCCCGAGGAGCATCTTGCCACATGTCAACACTGGGTCTGACTGAGTGCCTCCATGAGAGAAGCCCCAGCAAGACGCGCCCCGAGGAGCGTCTTGCCACATGTCAACACTGGGTCTGACTGAGCACCTCCAGGAGAGAGGCCCAAGCAAGACGCGCCCCGAGGAGCGTCTTGCCACATGTCACTACTTGGTCTGACTGAGCGCCTCCAGGAGCGAGGTCCAAGCAACACGCGCCCCGAGGAGCGTCTTGCCACATGTCAACACTGGGTCTGACTGAGTGCCTCCATGAGAGAAGCCCCAGCAAGACGCGCCCCGAGGAGCGTCTTGCCACATGTCACTACTCGGTCTGACTGAGCGCCTCCAGGAGAGAGGCCCAAGCAAGACGTGCCCCGAGGAGCGTCTTGCCACATGTCAACAATGGGTCTGACTGAGGGCCTCCAGGAGAGAAGCCCAAGCAAGAAGCGCCCCGAGGAGCGTCTTGCCACATGACAACACTGGGTCTGACTGATTACCTCCAGGAGAGAGGCCCAAGCAAGACACGCCCCGAGGAGCGTCTTGACACATGTCAACACTGGGTCTGACTGAGGGCCTCCATGAGAGAAGCCCAAGCAAGACGCGCCCCGAGGAGATTCTTGCCACATGTCAACACTGGGTCTGACAGAGGGCATCCAGGAGAGAGGCCCAAGCAATACGCGCCCCAAGGAGCGTCTTGCCACATGTCAACAATGGGTCTGACTGAGGGCCTCCAGGAGAGAAGCCCAAGCAAGATGCGCCCCGAGGAGCGTCTTGCCACTTGTCAGCACTCGGTCTGACTGAGCGCCTCCAGGAGAGAGGCGCAAGCAAGACGCGCCCCGAGGAGCGTCTTGCCACATGTCAACACTGGGTCTGACTGAGCGCCTCCAGGAGAGAGGCCCAAGCAAGACGCGCCCCGAGGAGTGTCTTGCCACATGTCACCATTGGGTCTGACTGACCGCCTCCAGGAGAGAGGCCCAAGCAAGACGTGCCCCGAGGAGCGTCAGGCCACATGTCACTACTCAGTCTGACTGAGCGCCTCCAGGAGAGAGGCCCAAGCAAGACGCACCCCGAGGAGCGTCTTGCCACATGTCAGCACTGGGTCTGACTGAGCGCCTCCAGGAGAGAGGCCCAAGCAAGACGCGCCCCGAGGAGCGTCTTGTCACATGTCAACACTGGGTCTTTTTGAGCGCCTCCAGGAGAGAAGCCCAAGCAAGACGCGCCCCGAGGAGCGTCTTGCCACATGTCAGCACTCGGTCTGACTGAGCGCCTCCAGGAGAGAGGCCCAAGCAACACGCGCCCCGAGGAGCGTCAGGCCACATGTCACTACTCAGTCTGACTGAGCGCCTCCAGGAGAGAGGCCCAAGAAAGACGCGCCGCGAGGAGCGTCTTGCCACATGTCAACAATGGGTCTTACTGAGGGCCTCCAGGAGAGAAGCCCAAGCAAGACGCGCCCCGAGGAGCTTCTTGCCACATGTCAGCACTCGGTCTGACTGAGCGCCTCCAGGAGCGAGGCCAAAGCAAGACGCGCCCCGAGGAGCGTCTTGACACATGTCAACACTGGGTCTGACAGAGGGCCTCCAGGAGAGAGGCCAAAGCAAGACGCGCCCAGAGGATTGTCTTGCCACATGTCACTACTCAGTCTGACTGAGCACCTCCAGGAGAGAGGCCCAAGCAAGACGCGCCCCGAGGAGCGTCTTGCCACGTGTCAACACTGGGTCTGATTGAGGGCCTTCTGGAGAGAGGCCCAAGCAAGACGTGCCCCGAGGAGTATCTTGCCAAATGTCAACACTGGGTCTGACTGAGCGCCTCAGGGAGAGAGGTCCAAGCAAGACGCGCCCCGAGGAGCGTCTTGCCACATGTCACTACTCGGTCTGACTGAGCGCCTCAGGGAGAGAGGTCCAAGCAAGACGCACCCCGAGGAGCGTCTTGCCACATGTCAACACTGGGTCTGACTGAGTGCCTCCATGAGAGAAGTCTCAGCAAGACGCGCCCCGAGGAGCGTCTTGCCACATGTCACTACTCGGTCTGTTTGAGCGCCTCCAGGAGAGAGGCCCAAGCAAGACAAGCCCCGAGGAGCGTCTTGCCACATGTCAACAATGGGTCTGACTGAGGGCCTCCAGGAGAGAAGCCCAAGCAAGACGCGCCCAGAGGAGCGTCTTGCCACATGTCAACAATGGGTCTGACTGAGGGCCTCCAGGAGAGAAGCCCAAGCAAGAAGCGCCCCGAGGAGCATCAACACTGGGTCTGACTGAGGGCCTCCATGTGAGAAGCCCAAGCAAGACGCGCCCCAAGGAGAGTCTTGCCACATGTCAACACTGGGTCTGACAGAGGGCATCCAGGAGAGAGGCCCAAGCAATACGCGCCCCGAGGAGCGTCTTGCCACATGTCAACAATGGGTCTGACTGAGGGCCTCCAGGAGAGAAGCCCAAGGAAGACGCGCCCCGAGGAGCTTCTTGCCACATGTCAGCACTCGGTCTGACTGAGCGCCTCCAGGAGAGAGGCCAAAGCAAGATGCGACCCGAGGAGCGTCTTGACACATGTCAACACTTGGTCTGACAGAGGGCCTCCATGAGAGAGGCCCAAGCAAGACACTCCCCGAGGAGTGTCTTGCCACATGTCAACACTGGGTCTGACTGAGCGCCTCCAGGAGAGAGGCCCAAGCAAGACGCGCCCCGAGGAGCGACTTGCAACGTGTCAACACTGGGTCTGACTTAGCGCCTCCAGGAGAGAGGCCCAAGCAAGATGCGCCCCGAGGAGCGTCTTGCCACGTGTCACCACTGGGTCTGACTGAGCTACTCCAGGAGAGAGGCCCAAGCAAGACGCGCCCCGAGGAGCGTCTTGCCACGTGTCACCACTGGGTCTGATTGAGCACCTCCAGGAGAGAGGCCCCAGCAAGACACGCCGCGAGGAGCATCTTGCCTTATGTCAGCACTCGGTCTGACTGAGTGCCTCCAGGAGAGAGGCCCAAGCAAGACCTGCCCCGAGGAGCGTCTTGCCACATGTCACTACTCGGTCTAACTGAGCGCCTCCAGGAGAGAGGTCCAAGCAAGACACGCCCCGAGGAGCGTCTTGCCACATGTCACTACTCGGTCTGACTGAGCGCCTCCAGGAGGGAGGTCCAAGCAAGACGCGCCCCGAGGAGCGTCTTGCCACATGTCACTACTCGGTCTGACTGAGCGCCTCCAGGAGAGAGGCCCAAGCAAGACGTGCCCCGAGGAGCGTCTTGCCACATGTCAACAATGGGTCTGACTGAGGGCCTCCAGGAGAGAAGCCCAAGCAAGACGCGCCCCGAGGACCGTCTTGCCACATGTCAACACTGGGTCTGACTGAGGGCCCCCAGGAGAGAGGCCCAAATAAGACGCGCCCCGAGGAGCGTCTTGACACATGTCAACACTGGGTCTGACTGAGGGCCTCCATGAGAGAAGCCCAAGCAAGACGCGCCCCGAGGAGATTCTTGCCACATGTCAACACTGGGTCTGACAGAGGGCATCCAGGAGAGAGGCCCAAGCAATACGCGCCCCAAGGAGCGTCTTGCCACAGGTCAACAATGGGTCTGACTGAGGGCCTCCAGGAGAGAAGCCAAAGAAAGACGCCCCCCGAGGAGCTTCTTTCCACATGTCAACAATGGGTCTTACTGAGGGCCTCCATGAGAGAAGCCCAAGCAAGACGCGCCCCGAGGAGTGTCTTGCCACATGTCAACACTGTGTCTGACTGAGCGCCTCCAGGAGAGAGGCCCAAGCAAGACGCGCCCCGAGGAGCGTCTTGCCACGTGTCAACACTGGGTCTGACTTAGCGCCTCCAGGAGAGAGGCCCAAGCAAGATGCGCCCCGAGGAGCGTCTTGCCACGTGTCACCACTGGGTCTGATTGAGCACCTCAAGGAGAGAGGCCCCAGCAAGACGCGCCCCGAGGAGCGTCTTGCCTTATGTCAGCAGAGGGTCTGACTGAGCGCCTCCAGGAGAGAGGCCCAAGCAAGACGCGCCCCGAGGAGCGTCTTGCCACATGTCACTACTCGGTCTAACTGAGCGCCTCCAGGAGAGAGGTCCAAGCAAGACGCGACCCGAGGAGCGTCTTGCAAAATGTCACTACTCGGTCTGACTGAGCGCCTCCAGGAGGGAGGTCCAAGCAAGACGCGCCCCGAGGAGCGTCTTGCCACATGTCACTACTCGGTCTGACTGAGCGCCTCCAGGAGAGAGGCCCAAGCAAGACGTGCCCCGAGGAGCGTCTTGCCACATGTCAACAATGGGTCTGACTGAGGGCCTCCAGGAGAGAAGCCCAAGCAAGACACGCCCCGAGGAGCGTCTTGACACATGTCAACACTGGGTCGGACGGAGGGCCTCCATGAGAGAAGCCCAAGCAAGATGCGCCCCGAGGAGAGTCTTGCCACATGTCAACACTCGGTCTGACAGAGGGCATTCAGGAGAGAGGCCCAAGCAATACGCGGCCCGAGGAACGTCTTTCCACGTGTCACCACTGGGTCTGACTGAGCGCCTCCAGGAGAGAGGCCCAAGCAAGACGCGCCCCGAGGAGCGTCTTGCCACATGTCAACACTGGGTCTGACTGAGCGCCTCCAGGAGAGAGGCCCAAGCAAGATGCGCCCCGAGGAGCGTCTTGCCACATGTCAACACTGGGTCTGACTGAGCGCCTCCAGGAGAGAGGCCCAAGCATGACGCGCCCCGAGGAGCGTCTTGCCACATGTCAACAATGGGTCTGACTGAGGGCCTCCAGGAGAGAGGCCCAAGAAAGATGCGCCCGGAGGAGCGTATTGCCACATGTCAACACTGGGTCTGACAGAGGGCCTCCAGGAGAGAGGCCCAAGCAAGACGCGCCCCGAGGAGCGTATTGCCACATGTCACCTCTGGTTCTGACTGAGCGCCTCCAGGAGAGACGCCCAAGCAAGACGCGCCCCGAGGAGCGTCTTGCCACATGTCAACAATGGGTCTGACTGAGGGCCTCCAGGAGAGAAGCCCAAGCAAGACGCGCCCCGAGGAGCGTCTTGACACATGTCAACACTGGGTCTGACAGAGGGCCTCCACGAGAGAGGCCCAAGAAAGACGCGCCCCGAGGAGTGTCATGCCACATGTCACCACTGGGTCTGACTGAGCGCCACCAGGAGAGAGGCCCAAGCAAGACGTGCCCCGAGGAGCGTCAAGCCACATGTCACTACTCAGTCTGACTAAGCGCCTCCAGGAGAGAGGCCCAAGCAAGACACGCCCCGAGGAGCGTCTTGCCACATGTCAGCACTGGGTCTGACTGAGCGCCTCCAGGAGAGAGGCCCCAGCAAGACGCGCCCCGAGGAGCGTCTTGCCTTATGTCAGCACTCGGTCTGACTGAGCGCCTCCAGGAGAGAGGCCCAAGCAAGACGCGCCCCGAGGAGCGTCTTGCCACATGTCAACAATGGGTCTGACTGAGGGCCTCCAGGAGAGAGACCCAAGCAACATGCGCCCGGAGGAGCGTCTTGCCACATGTCAGCACTCGGTCTGACTGAGCGCCTCATGGAGAGAGGCCCAAGCAAGACGCGCCCCGAGGAGCGTCTTTCCACGTGTCACCACTGGGTCTGACTGAGCGCCTCCAGGAGAGAGGCCCAAGCAAGACGCGCCCCGAGCAGCGTCTTGCCACATGTCAACACTGGGTCTGAATGAGCGCCTCCAGGAGAGAGGCCCAAGCAAGACGCGCCCCGAGGAGCGTCTTGCCACATGTCAACAATGGGTCTGACTGAGGGCCTCCAGGAGAGAATCCCAAGCAAGACGCGCCCCGAGGAGCGTCTTGACACATGTCAACACTGGGTCTGACTGAGCGCCTCCAGGAGAGAGGCCCAAGCAAGACGCGCCACGAGGAGCGTCTTGCCACATGTCAACACTGGGTCTGACTGAGCGCCTCCAGGAGAGAGGCCCAAGCAAGACGCACCCCAAGGAGCGTCTTTCCACGGGTCACCACTGGGTCTGACTGAGCGCCTCCAGGAGAGAGGCCCAAGCAAGACGCGCCCCGAGGAGCGTCTTGCCACATGTCAACACTGGGTCTGACTGAGCGCCTCCAGGAGAGAGGCCCAAGCAAGACGCGCCCCGAGGAGCGTCTTGCCACATGTCAACACTGGGTCTGACTGAACGCCTCCAGGAGAGAGGCCCAAGCAAGACGCACCCCGAGGAGCGTCTTTCCACGGGTCACCACTGGGTCTGACTGAGCTCCTCCAGGAGAGAGGCCCAAGCAAGACGCGCCCCGAGGAGCGTCTTGCCACATGTCAACACTGGGTCTGACTGAGCGCCTCCAGGAGAGAGGCCCAAGCAAGACACGCCCCGAGGAGCGTCTTGCCACATGTCAACACTGGGTCTGACTGAGCGCCTCCAGGAGAGAGGCCCAAGCAAGATGCGCCCAGAGGAGCGTCTTGCCACATGTCAACAATGGGTCTGACTGAGGGCCTCCTGGAGAGAGGCCCAAGCAAGATGTGCCCGGAGGAGACGTCTTGCCACATGTCAACAATGGGTCTGACAGAGGGCCTCCACGAGAGAGGCCCAAGCAAGACACGCCCCGAGGAGTGTCATGCCACATGTCACCACTGGGTATGACTGAGCGCCTCCAGGAGAGAGGCCCAAGCAAGACGTGCCCCGAGGAGCGTCAGGCCACATGTCACTACTCAGTCTGACTGAGCGCCTCCAGGAGAGAGGCCCAAGCAAGAAGTGCCCCGAGGAGCGTCTTGCCACATGTAAGCACTGGGTCTGACTGAGCGCCTCCAGGAGAGAGGCCCCAGCAAGACGCGCCCCGAGGAGCGTCTTGCCTTATGTCAGCACTCGGTCTGACTGAGCGCCTCCAGGAGAGAGGCCCAAGCAAGACGCGCCCCGAGGAGCGTCTTGCAACATGTCAACAATGGGTCTGACTGAGGGCCTCCAGGAGAGAGGCCCAAGCAAGATGCGCCCGGAGGAGCGTCTTGCCACATGTCAACACTGGGTCTGACAGAGGGCCTCCAGGAGAGAGGCCCAAGCAAGACGCGCCCCGAGGAGCGTCTTGCCACATGTCACCTCTGGTTCTGACGGAGCGCCTCCAGGAGAGAGGCCCAAGCAAGACGCGCCCCGAGGAGCGTCTTGTCACATGTCAACACTGGGTCTTTCTGAGGGACTCCAGGAGAGAAGCCCAAGCAAGACGCGCCCCGAGGAGCGTCTTGCCACATGTCAGCACTCGGTCTGACTGAGCGCCTCCAGGAGAGAGGCCCAAGCAAGACGCGCCCCGAGGAGCGTCTTGCCACATGTCAACAATGGGTCTGACTGAGGGCCTCCAGGAGAGAAGCCCAAGCAACACGCGGCCCGAGGAGCGTCTTGCAACATGTCAGCACTCGGTCTACCTGAGCGCCTCCAGCAGAGAGGCCCAAGCAAGACGCGCCCCGAGGAGCGTCTTGCCACATGTCAACAATGGGTCTGACTGAGGGCCTCCAGGAGAGAAGCCCAAGCAAGACGCGCCCCGAGGAGCGTCTTGACACATGTCAGCACTGGGTCTGAAAGAGGGCCTCCAGGAGAGAGGCCCAAGCAAGACGCGCCCCGAGGAGTGTCTTGCCACATGTCACCACTTGGTCTGACTGAGCGCCTCCAGGAGAGAGGCCCAAGCAACACGCGCCCCGAGGAGCGTCAGGCCACATGTCACTACTCAGTCTGACTGAGCGCCTCCAGGAGAGAGGCCCAAGCAACACGCGCCCCGAGGAGCGTCTTGACACATGTCAACACTGGGTCTGACAGAGGGCCTCCAGGAGAGAGGCCCAAGCAAGACGCGCCCCGAGGAGTGTCTTGCCACATGTCACCACTTGGTCTGACTGAGCGCCTCCAGGAGAGAGGCCCAAGCAACACGCGCCCCGAGGAGCGTCAGGCCACATGTCACTACTCAGTCTGACTGAGCGCCTCCAGGAGAGAGGCCCAAGCAAGACGCGCCCCGAGGAGCTTCTTGCCACGTGTCAACACTGGGTCTGATTGAGGGCCTTCTGGAGAGAGGCTCAAGCAAGAAGCGCCCCGAGGAGCGTCTTGCCACATGTCAACAATGGGTCTTACTGAGGGCCTCCAGGAGAGAAGCCCAAGCAAGACGCGCCCCGAGGAGCTTCTTGCCACATGTCAGCACTAGGTCTGACTGAGCGCCTCCAGGAGAGAGGCCAAAGCAAGACGCGCCCCGAGGAGCGTCTTGACACATGTCAACACTGGGTCTGACAGAGGGCCTCCATGAGAGAGGCCCAAGCAAGACGCGCCCCGAGGAGTTTCTTGCCACATGTCAACACTGGGTCTGACAGAGGGGCTCCAGGAGAGAGGCCCAAGCAAGACGCGCCCCGAGGATTTTCTTGCCACATGTCACCACTTGGTCTGACTGAGCGCCTCCAGGAGAGAGGCCCAAGCAAGACGCGCCCCGAGGAGCGTCTTTCCACGTGTCACCACTGGGTCTGACTGAGCGCCTCCAGGAGAGAGGCCCAAGCAAGACGCGCCCCGAGGAGCGTCTTGCCACATGTCAACACTGGGTCTGAATGAGCGCCTCCAGGAGAGAGGCCCAAGCAAGACGCGCCCCGAGGAGCGTCTTGCCACATGTTAACAATGGGTCTGACTGAGGGCCTCCAGGAGAGAATCCCAAGCAAGACGCGCCCCGAGGAGCGTCTTGACACATGTCAACACTGGGTCTGACTGAGCGCCTCCAGGAGAGAGGCCCAAGCAAGACGCGCCCCGAGGAGCGTCTTGCCACATGTCAACACTGGGTCTGACTGAGCGCCTCCAGGAGAGAGGCCCAAGCAAGACGCACCCCGAGGAGCGTCTTTCCACGGGTCACCACTGGGTCTGACTGAGCGCCTCCAGGAGAGAGGCCCAAGCAAGACGCGCCCCGAGGAGCGTCTTGCCACATGTCAACACTGGGTCTGACTGAGCGCCTCCAGGAGAGAGGCCCAAGCAAGACGCGCCCCGAGGAGCGTCTTGCCACATGTCAACACTGGGTCTGACTGAGCGCCTCCAGGAGAGAGGCCCAAGCAAGACGCACCCCGAGGAGCGTCTTTCCACGGGTCACCACTGGGTCTGACTGAGCGCCTCCAGGAGAGAGGCCCAAGCAAGACGCGCCCCGAGGAGCGTCTTGCCACATGTCAACACTGGGTCTGACTGAGCGCCTCCAGGAGAGAGGCCCAAGCAAGACGCGCCCCGAGGAGCGTCTTGCCACATGTCAACACTGGGTCTGACTGAGCGCCTCCAGGAGAGAGGCCCAAGCAAGATGCGCCCCGAGGAGCGTCTTGCCACATGTCAACAATGGGTCTGACTGAGCGCCTCCAGGAGAGAGGCCCAAGCAAGACGTGCCCAGAGGAGCGTCAGGCCACATGTCACTACTCAGTCTGACTGAGCGCCTCCAGGAGAGAGGCCCAAGCAAGACGTGCCCCGAGGAGCGTCTTGCCACATGTAAGCACTGGGTCTGACTGAGCGCCTCCAGGAGAGAGGCCCCAGCAAGACGCGCCCCGAGGAGCGTCTTGCCTTATGTCAGCACTCGGTCTGACTGAGCGCCTCCAGGAGAGAGGCCCAAGCAAGACGCGCCCCGAGGAGCGTCTTGCAACATGTCAACAATGGGTCTGACTGAGGGCCTCCAGGAGAGAGGCCCAAGCAAGATGCGCCCGGAGGAGCGTCTTGCCACATGTCAACACTGGGTCTGACAGAGGGCCTCCAGGAGAGAGTCCCAAGCAAGACGCGCCCCGAGGAGCGTCTTGCCACATATCACCTCTGGTTCTGACTGAGCGCCTCCAGGAGAGAGGCCCAAGCAAGACGCGCCCCGAGGAGCGTCTTGTCACATGTCAACACTGGGTCTTTCTGAGGGCCTCCAGGAGAGAAGCCCAAGCAAGACGCGGCCCGAGGAGCGTCTTGCCACATGTCAGCACTCGGTCTGACTGAGCGCCTCCAGGAGAGAGGCCCAAGCAAGACGCGCCCCGAGGAGCGTCTTGCCACATGTCAACAATGGGTCTGACTGAGGGCCTCCAGGAGAGAATCCCAAGCAAGACGCGCCCCGAGGAGCGTCTTGACACATGTCAACACTGGGTCTGACTGAGCGCCTCCAGGAGAGAGGCCCAAGCAAGACGCGCCCCGAGGAGCGTCTTGCCACATGTCAACACTGGGTCTGACTGAGCGCCTCCAGGAGAGAGGCCCAAGCAAGACGCACCCCAAGGAGCGTCTTTCCACGGGTCACCACTGGGTCTGACTGAGCGCCTCCAGGAGAGAGGCCCAAGCAAGACGCGCCCCGAGGAGCGTCTAGCCACATGTCAACACTCGGTCTGACTGAGCGCCTCCAGGAGAGAGGCCCAAGCAAGACGCGCCCCGAGGAGCGTCTTGCCACATGTCAACACTGGGTCTGACTGAGCGCCTCCAGGAGAGAGGCCCAAGCAAGACGCGCCCCGTGGAGCGTCTTGCCACATGTCAACACTCGGTCTGACTGAGCGCCTCCAGGTGAGAGGCCCAAGCAAGACGCGCCCCGAGGAGCGTCTTGCCACATGTCAACACTGGGTCTGACTGAGCGCCTCCAGGAGAGAGGCCCAAGCAAGACGCGCCCCGAGGAGCGTCTTGCCACATGTCAACACTGGGTCTGACTGAGCGCCTCCAGGAGAGAGGCCCAAGCAAGATGCGCCCCGAGGAGCGTCTTGCCACAAGTCAACAATGGGTCTGACTGAGGGCCTCCAGGAGAGAGGCCCAAGCAAGATGCGCCCGGAGGAGCGTCTTGCCACATATCAACAATGGGTCTGACAGAGGGCCTCCACGAGAGAGGCCCAAGCAAGACACGCCCCGAGGAGTGTCATGCCACATGTCACCACTGGGTCTGACTGAGCGCCTCCAGGAGAGAGGCCCAAGCAAGACGTGCCCCGAGGAGCGTCAGGCCACATGTCACTACTCAGTCTGACTGAGCGCCTCCAGGAGAGAGGCCCAAGCAAGACGTGCCCCGAGGAGCGTCTTGCCACATGTAAGCACTGGGTCTGACTGAGCGCCTCCAGGAGAGAAGCCCAAGCAACACGCGGCCCGAGGAGCGTCTTGCCACATGTCAGCACTCGGTCTGACTGAGCGCCTCCAGGAGAGAGGCCCAAGCAAGACGCGCCCCGAGGAGCGTCTTTCCACGTGTCACCACTGGGTCTGACTGAGCGCCTCCAGGAGAGAGGCCCAAGCAAGACGCGCCCCGAGGAGCGTCTTGCCACATGTCAACACTGGGTCTGAATGAGCGCCTCCAGGAGAGAGGCCCAATCAAGACGCGCCCCGAGGAGCGTCTTGCCACATGTCAACAATGGGTCTGACTGAGGGCCTCCAGGAGAGAATCCCAAGCAAGACGCGCCCCGAGGAGCGTCTTGACACATGTCAACACTGGGTCTGACTGAGCGCCTCCAGGAGAGAGGCCCAAGCAAGACGCGCCACGAGGAGCGTCTTGCCACATGTCAACACTGGGTCTGACTGAGCGCCTCCAGGAGAGAGGCCCAAGCAAGACGCACCCCAAGGAGCGTCTTTCCACGGGTCACCACTGGGTCTGACTGAGCGCCTCCAGGAGAGAGGCCCAAGCAAGACGCGCCCCGAGGAGCGTCTTGCCACATGTCAACACTGGGTCTGACTGAGCGCCTCCAGGAGAGAGGCCCAAGCAAGACGCGCCCCGAGGAGCGTCTTGCCACATGTCAACACTGGGTCTGACTGAACGCCTCCAGGAGAGAGGCCCAAGCAAGACGCACCCCGAGGAGCGTCTTTCCACGGGTCACCACTGGGTCTGACTGAGCTCCTCCAGGAGAGAGGCCCAAGCAAGACGCGCCCCGAGGAGCGTCTTGCCACATGTCAACACTGGGTCTGACTGAGCGCCTCCAGGAGAGAGGCCCAAGCAAGACGCGCCCCGAGGAGCGTCTTGCCACATGTCAACAATGGGTCTGACTGAGGGCCTCCTGGAGAGAGGCCCAAGCAAGATGTGCCCGGAGGAGACGTCTTGCCACATGTCAACAATGGGTCTGACAGAGGGCCTCCACGAGAGAGGCCCAAGCAAGACACGCCCCGAGGAGTGTCATGCCACATGTCACCACTGGGTATGACTGAGCGCCTCCAGGAGAGAGGCCCAAGCAAGACGTGCCCCGAGGAGCGTCAGGCCACATGTCACTACTCAGTCTGACTGAGCGCCTCCAGGAGAGAGGCCCAAGCAAGAAGTGCCCCGAGGAGCGTCTTGCCACATGTAAGCACTGGGTCTGACTGAGCGCCTCCAGGAGAGAGGCCCCAGCAAGACGCGCCCCGAGGAGCGTCTTGCCTTATGTCAGCACTCGGTCTGACTGAGCGCCTCCAGGAGAGAGGCCCAAGCAAGACGCGCCCCGAGGAGCGTCTTGCAACATGTCAACAATGGGTCTGACTGAGGGCCTCCAGGAGAGAGGCCCAAGCAAGATGCGCCCCGAGGAGCGTCTTGCCACATGTCACCTCTGGTTCTGACGGAGCGCCTCCAGGAGAGAGGCCCAAGCAAGACGCGCCCCGAGGAGCGTCTTGTCACATGTCAACACTGGGTCTTTCTGAGGGACTCCAGGAGAGAAGCCCAAGCAAGACGCGCCCCGAGGAGCGTCTTGCCACATGTCAGCACTCGGTCTGACTGAGCGCCTCCAGGAGAGAGGCCCAAGCAAGACGCGCCCCGAGGAGCGTCTTGCCACATGTCAACAATGGGTCTGACTGAGGGCCTCCAGGAGAGAAGCCCAAGCAACACGCGGCCCGAGGAGCGTCTTGCAACATGTCAGCACTCGGTCTACCTGAGCGCCTCCAGCAGAGAGGCCCAAGCAAGACGCGCCCCGAGGAGCGTCTTGCCACATGTCAACAATGGGTCTGACTGAGGGCCTCCAGGAGAGAAGCCCAAGCAAGACGCGCCCCGAGGAGCGTCTTGACACATGTCAGCACTGGGTCTGAAAGAGGGCCTCCAGGAGAGAGGCCCAAGCAAGACGCGCCCCGAGGAGTGTCTTGCCACATGTCACCACTTGGTCTGACTGAGCGCCTCCAGGAGAGAGGCCCAAGCAACACGCGCCCCGAGGAGCGTCAGGCCACATGTCACTACTCAGTCTGACTGAGCGCCTCCAGGAGAGAGGCCCAAGCAACACGCGCCCCGAGGAGCGTCTTGACACATGTCAACACTGGGTCTGACAGAGGGCCTCCAGGAGAGAGGCCCAAGCAAGACGCGCCCCGAGGAGTGTCTTGCCACATGTCACCACTTGGTCTGACTGAGCGCCTCCAGGAGAGAGGCCCAAGCAACACGCGCCCCGAGGAGCGTCAGGCCACATGTCACTACTCAGTCTGACTGAGCGCCTCCAGGAGAGAGGCCCAAGCAAGACGCGCCCCGAGGAGCTTCTTGCCACGTGTCAACACTGGGTCTGATTGAGGGCCTTCTGGAGAGAGGCTCAAGCAAGAAGCGCCCCGAGGAGCGTCTTGCCACATGTCAACAATGGGTCTTACTGAGGGCCTCCAGGAGAGAAGCCCAAGCAAGACGCGCCCCGAGGAGCTTCTTGCCACATGTCAGCACTAGGTCTGACTGAGCGCCTCCAGGAGAGAGGCCAAAGCAAGACGCGCCCCGAGGAGCGTCTTGACACATGTCAACACTGGGTCTGACAGAGGGCCTCCATGAGAGAGGCCCAAGCAAGACGCGCCCCGAGGAGTTTCTTGCCACATGTCAACACTGGGTCTGACAGAGGGGCTCCAGGAGAGAGGCCCAAGCAAGACGCGCCCCGAGGATTTTCTTGCCACATGTCACCACTTGGTCTGACTGAGCGCCTCCAGGAGAGAGGCCCAAGCAAGACGCGCCCCGAGGAGCGTCTTTCCACGTGTCACCACTGGGTCTGACTGAGCGCCTCCAGGAGAGAGGCCCAAGCAAGACGCGCCCCGAGGAGCGTCTTGCCACATGTCAACACTGGGTCTGAATGAGCGCCTCCAGGAGAGAGGCCCAAGCAAGACGCGCCCCGAGGAGCGTCTTGCCACATGTCAACAATGGGTCTGACTGAGGGCCTCCAGGAGAGAATCCCAAGCAAGACGCGCCCCGAGGAGCGTCTTGACACATGTCAACACTGGGTCTGACTGAGCGCCTCCAGGAGAGAGGCCCAAGCAAGACGCGCCCCGAGGAGCGTCTTGCCACATGTCAACACTGGGTCTGACTGAGCGCCTCCAGGAGAGAGGCCCAAGCAAGACGCACCCCGAGGAGCGTCTTTCCACGGGTCACCACTGGGTCTGACTGAGCGCCTCCAGGAGAGAGGCCCAAGCAAGACGCGCCCCGAGGAGCGTCTTGCCACATGTCAACACTGGGTCTGACTGAGCGCCTCCAGGAGAGAGGCCCAAGCAAGACGCGCCCCGAGGAGCGTCTTGCCACATGTCAACACTGGGTCTGACTGAGCGCCTCCAGGAGAGAGGCCCAAGCAAGACGCGCCCCGAGGAGCGTCTTTCCACGGGTCACCACTGGGTCTGACTGAGCGCCTCCAGGAGAGAGGCCCAAGCAAGACGCGCCCCGAGGAGCGTCTTGCCACATGTCAACACTGGGTCTGACTGAGCGCCTCCAGGAGAGAGGCCCAAGCAAGACGCGCCCCGAGGAGCGTCTTGCCACATGTCAACACTGGGTCTGACTGAGCGCCTCCAGGAGAGAGGCCCAAGCAAGATGCGCCCCGAGGAGCGTCTTGCCACATGTCAACAATGGGTCTGACTGAGCGCCTCCAGGAGAGAGGCCCAAGCAAGACGTGCCCCGAGGAGCGTCAGGCCACATGTCACTACTCAGTCTGACTGAGCGCCTCCAGGAGAGAGGCCCAAGCAAGACGTGCCCCGAGGAGCGTCTTGCCACATGTAAGCACTGGGTCTGACTGAGCGCCTCCAGGAGAGAGGCCCCAGCAAGACGCGCCCCGAGGAGCGTCTTGCCTTATGTCAGCACTCGGTCTGACTGAGCGCCTCCAGGAGAGAGGCCCAAGCAAGACGCGCCCCGAGGAGCGTCTTGCAACATGTCAACAATGGGTCTGACTGAGGGCCTCCAGGAGAGAGGCCCAAGCAAGATGCGCCCGGAGGAGCGTCTTGCCACATGTCAACACTGGGTCTGACAGAGGGCCTCCAGGAGAGAGTCCCAAGCAAGACGCGCCCCGAGGAGCGTCTTGCCACATATCACCTCTGGTTCTGACTGAGCGCCTCCAGGAGAGAGGCCCAAGCAAGACGCGCCCCGAGGAGCGTCTTGTCACATGTCAACACTGGGTCTTTCTGAGGGCCTCCAGGAGAGAAGCCCAAGCAAGACGCGGCCCGAGGAGCGTCTTGCCACATGTCAGCACTCGGTCTGACTGAGCGCCTCCAGGAGAGAGGCCCAAGCAAGACGCGCCCCGAGGAGCGTCTTGCCACATGTCAACAATGGGTCTGACTGAGGGCCTCCAGGAGAGAATCCCAAGCAAGACGCGCCCCGAGGAGCGTCTTGACACATGTCAACACTGGGTCTGACTGAGCGCCTCCAGGAGAGAGGCCCAAGCAAGACGCGCCCCGAGGAGCGTCTTGCCACATGTCAACACTGGGTCTGACTGAGCGCCTCCAGGAGAGAGGCCCAAGCAAGACGCACCCCAAGGAGCGTCTTTCCACGGGTCACCACTGGGTCTGACTGAGCGCCTCCAGGAGAGAGGCCCAAGCAAGACGCGCCCCGAGGAGCGTCTAGCCACATGTCAACACTCGGTCTGACTGAGCGCCTCCAGGAGAGAGGCCCAAGCAAGACGCGCCCCGAGGAGCGTCTTGCCACATGTCAACACTGGGTCTGACTGAGCGCCTCCAGGAGAGAGGCCCAAGCAAGACGCGCCCCGTGGAGCGTCTTGCCACATGTCAACACTCGGTCTGACTGAGCGCCTCCAGGTGAGAGGCCCAAGCAAGACGCGCCCCGAGGAGCGTCTTGCCACATGTCAACACTGGGTCTGACTGAGCGCCTCCAGGAGAGAGGCCCAAGCAAGACGCGCCCCGAGGAGCGTCTTGCCACATGTCAACACTGGGTCTGACTGAGCGCCTCCAGGAGAGAGGCCCAAGCAAGATGCGCCCCGAGGAGCGTCTTGCCACAAGTCAACAATGGGTCTGACTGAGGGCCTCCAGGAGAGAGGCCCAAGCAAAATGCGCCCGGAGGAGCGTCTTGCCACATATCAACAATGGGTCTGACAGAGGGCCTCCACGAGAGAGGCCCAAGCAAGACACGCCCCGAGGAGTGTCATGCCACATGTCACCACTGGGTCTGACTGAGCGCCTCCAGGAGAGAGGCCCAAGCAAGACGTGCCCCGAGGAGCGTCAGGCCACATGTCACTACTCAGTCTGACTGAGCGCCTCCAGGAGAGAGGCCCAAGCAAGACGTGCCCCGAGGAGCGTCTTGCCACATGTAAGCACTGGGTCTGACTGAGCGCCTCCAGGAGAGAGGCCCCAGCAAGACGCGCCCCGAGGAGCGTCTTGCCTTATGTCAGCACTCGGTCTGACTGAGCGCCTCCAGGAGAGAGGCCCAAGCAAGACGCGCCCCGAGGAGCGTCTTGCAACATGTCAGCAATGGGTCTGACTGAGGGCCTCCAGGAGAGAGGCCCAAGCAAGATGCCCCCGGAGGAGCGTCTTGCCACATGTCAACACTGGGTCTGACAGAGGGCCTCCAGGAGAGAGGCCCAAGCAAGACGCGCCCCGAGGAGCGTCTTGCCACATGTCACCTCTGGTTCTGACTGAGCGCCTCCAGGAGAGAGGCCCAAGCAAGACGCGCCCCGAGGAGCGTCTTGCCACATGTCAGCACTCGGTCTGACTGAGCGCCTCCAGGAGAGAGGCCCAAGCAAGACGCGCCCCGAGGAGCGTCTTGCCACATGTCAACAATGGGTCTGACTGAGGGCCTCCAGGAGAGAAGCCCAAGCAACACGCGGCCCGAGGAGCGTCTTGCCACATGTCAGCACTCGGTCTGACTGAGCGCCTCCAGGAGAGAGGCCCAAGCAAGACGCGCCCCGAGGAGCGTCTTGCCACATGTCAACAATGGGTCTGACTGAGGGCCTCCAGGAGAGAAGCCCAAGCAAGACGCGCCCCGAGGAGCGTCTTGACACATGTCAGCACTGGGTCTGACAGAGGGCCTCCAGGAGAGAGGCCGAAGCAAGACGCGCCCCGAGGAGTGTCTTGCCACATGTCACCACTTGGTCTGACTGAGGGCCTCCAGGAGAGAAGCCCAAGCAACACGCGGCCCGAGGAACGTCTTGCCACATGTCAGCACTCGGTCTGACTGAGCACCTCCAGGAGAGAGGCCCAAGCAAGACGCGCCCCGAGGAGCGTCAGGCCACATGTCACTACTCAGTCTGACTGAGCGCCTCCAGGAGAGAGGCCCAACCAAGACGCGCCCTGAGGAGCGTCTAGCCACATGCCAATACTGGGTCTGACAGAGGGCCTCCAGGAGTGAGGCCCAAGCAAGACGCGCCCCGAGGAGTGTCTTGCCACATGTCACCACTGGGTCTGACTGAGCGCCTACAGGAGAGAGGCCCAAGCAAGACGCGCCCCGAGGAGCGTCTTGTCACATGTCAACACTGGGTCTTTCTGAGCGACTCCAGGAGAGAAGCCCAAGCAAGACGCGCCCCGAGGAGCGTCTTTCCACATGTCAGCACTCGGTCTGACTGAGCGCCTCCAGGAGAGAGGCCAAAGCAAGACGCGCCCCGAGGAGCGTCTTGCCACATGTCAACAATGGGTATGACTGAGGGCCTCCAGGAGAGAAGCCCAAGCAAGACGCGCCCCGAGGAGCGTCTTGACACATGTCAACACTGGGGCTGACAGAGGGCCTCCAGGAGAGAGGCCCAAGCAAGACGCACCCCGAGGAGTGTCTTGCCACATGTCACCACTTGGTCTGACTGAGCGCCTCCAGGAGAGAGGCCCAAGCAACACGCGCCCCGAGGAGCGTCAGGCCCCATGTCACTACTCAGTCTGACTGAGCGCCTCCAGGAGAGAGGCCCAAGCAATACGCGCCCCGAGGAGCGTCTTGCCACATGTCAACAATGGGTCTGACTGAGGGCCTCCAGGAGAGAAGCCAAAGCAAGACGCGCCCCGAGGAGCTTCTTTCCACATGTCAACAATGGGTCTTACTGAGGGCCTCCATGAGAGAAGCCCAAGCAAGACGCGCCCCGAGGAGTGTCTTGCCACATGTCAACACTGTGTCTGACTGAGTGCCTCCAGGAGAGAGGCCCAAGCAAGACGCGCCCCGAGGAGCGTCTTGCCACGTGTCAACACTGGGTCTGACTTAGCGCCTCCAGGAGAGAGGCCCAAGCAGAATGCGCCCCGAGGAGCGTCTTGCCACGTGTCACTACTCGGTCTAACTGAGCGCGTCCAGGAGAGAGGTCCAAGCAAGACGCGCCCCGAGGAGCGTCTTGCCACATGTCACTACTCGGTCTGGCTGAGGGCCTCCAGGAGAGAGGCCCAAGCAAGACGTGCCCCGAGGAGCGTCTTGCCACATGTCAACAATGGGTCTGACTGAGGGCCTCCAGGAGAGAAGCCCAAGCAAGACGCGCCCAGAGGAGCGTCTTGCCACATGTCAACACTGGGTCTGACTGAGCGCCTCCAGGAGAGAGGCCCAAGCAAGACACGCCCCGAGGAGCGTGTTGACACATGTCAACACTGGGTCGGACTGAGGGCCTCCATGAGAGAAGCCCAAGCAAGACGCGCCCCGAGGAGTGTCTTGCCACATGTCAACACTCGATCTGACAGAGGGCATTCAGGAGACAGGCCCAAGCAATACGCGCCCCGAGGAGTGTCTTGCCACATGTCACCACTGGGTCTGAATGAGCGCCTCCAGGAGAGCGGCCCAACCAAGACACGCCCCGAGGAGTGTCTTGCCACATGCCAACACTGGGTCTGACTGAGCGCCTCCAGGAGAGAGGCCCAAGCAAGACGCGCCCCGAGGAGCGTCTTGCCACGTGTCAACACTGGGTCTGATTGAGGGCCTTCTGGAGAGAGGCCCAAGCAAGACGCGCCCCGAGGAGCGTCTTGCCACATGTCACCACTTGGTCTGACTGAGCGCCTCCAGGAGAGAGGCCCAAGCAACATGAGCCCCGAGGAGCGTCAGGCCACATGTCACTACTCAGTCTGACTGAGCGCCTCCAGGAGAGAGGCCCAAGCAAGACGCGCCCCGAGGAGCGTCTTGCCACATGTCAACAATGGGTCTTACTAAGGGCCTCCAGGAGAGAAGCCCAAGCAAGACACGCCCCGAGGAGCTTCTTGCCACATGTCAGCACTCGGTCTGACTGAGCGCCTCCAGGAGAGAGGCCAAAGCAAGAAGCGCCCCGAGGAGCGTCTTGACACATGTCAACACTGGGTCTGACAGAGGGCCTCCATGAGAGAGGCCCAAGCAAGACGCGCCCCGAGGAGTGTCTTGCCACATGTCAACACTGGGTCTGACAGAGGTCCTCCAGGAGAGAGGCCCAAGCAAGACGCGCCCTGAGGAGTGTCTTGCCACATGTCACCACTTGGTCTGACTGAGCGCCTCCAGGAGAGAGGCCCAAGCAAGACGCGCCTGGAGGAGCGTCTTGCCACATGTCAACAATGGTTCTTACTGAGGGCCTCCAGGAGAGAAGCCCAAGCAAGACGCGCCCCGAGGAGCTTCTTGCTACATGTCAGCACTCGGTCTGACTGAGCGCCTCCAGGAGAGAGGCCAAAGCAAGACGCCCCCCGAGGAGCGTCTCTTCACACATGTCAACACTGTGTCTGACAGAGGGCCTCCATGAGAGAGGCCCAAGCAAGACGCGCCCCGAGGAGTGTCTTGCCAAATGTCACCACTTGGTCTGACTGAGCGCCTCCAGGAGAGAGGCCCAAGCAACATGCGCCCCGAGGAGCGTCATGCCACATGTCACTACTCAGTCTGACTGAGCGCCTCCAGGAGAGAGGCCCAAGCAAGACGCGCCCCGAGGCACGTCTTGCCACATGTCAACACTGGGTCTGACAGAGGGCCTCCAGGAGAGAGGCCCAAGCAAGACGCGCCCCGAGGAGTGTCTTGCCACATGTCACCTCTGGCTCTGACTGAGCGCCTCCAGGAGAGAGGCCCAAGCAAGACGTGCCCCGAGGAGCGTCTTGTCACAGGTCAACACTTGGTCTTTCTGAGCGCCTCCAGGAGAGAAGCCCAAGCAAGACGCGCCCCGAGGAGCATCTTGCCACATGTCAACAATGGGTCTGACTGAGCGCCTCCAGGAGAGAGGCCCAAGCAAGACGCGCCCCGAGGAGCGTCTTGCCACATGTCAACACTGGGTCTGACTGAGCGCCTCCAGGAGAGAGGCCCAAGCAAGACGCACCCCAAGGAGCGTCTTTCCACGGGTCACCACTGGGTCTGACTGAGCGCCTCCAGGAGAGAGGCCCAAGCAAGACGCGCCCCGAGGAGCGTCTTGCCACATGTCAACACTGGGTCTGACTGAGCGCCTCCAGGAGAGAGGCCCAAGCAAGACGCGCCCCGAGGAGCGTCTTGCCACATGTCAACACTGGGTCTGACTGAACGCCTCCAGGAGAGAGGCCCAAGCAAGACGCACCCCGAGGAGCGTCTTTCCACGGGTCACCACTGGGTCTGACTGAGCGCCTCCAGGAGAGAGGCCCAAGCAAGACGCGCCCCGAGGAGCGTCTTGCCACATGTCAACACTGGGTCTGACTGAGCGCCTCCAGGAGAGAGGCCCAAGCAAGACGCGCCCCGAGGAGCGTCTTGCCACATGTCAACACTGGGTCTGACTGAGCGCCTCCAGGAGAGAGGCCCAAGCAAGATGCGCCCCGAGGAGCGTCTTGCCACATGTCAACAATGGGTCTGACTGAGGGCCTCCTGGAGAGAGGCCCAAGCAAGATGCGCCCGGAGGAGCGTCTTGCCACATGTCAACAATGGGTCTGACAGAGGGCCTCCACGAGAGAGGCCCAAGCAAGACACGCCCCGAGGAGTGTCATGCCACATGTCACCACTGGGTCTGACTGAGCGCCTCCAGGAGAGAGGCCCAAGCAAGACGTGCCCCGAGGAGCGTCAGGCCACATGTCACTACTCAGTCTGACTGAGCGCCTCCAGGAGAGAGGCCCAAGCAAGACGTGCCCCGAGGAGCGTCTTGCCACATGTAAGCACTGGGTCTGACTGAGCGCCTCCAGGAGAGAGGCCCCAGCAAGACGCGCCCCGAGGAGCGTCTTGCCTTATGTCAGCACTCGGTCTGACTGAGCGCCTCCAGGAGAGAGGCCCAAGCAAGACGCGCCACGAGGAGCGTCTTGCAACATGTCAACAATGGGTCTGACTGAGGGCCTCCAGGAGAGAGGCCCAAGCAAGATGCGCCCGGAGGAGCGTCTTGCCACATGTCAACACTGGGTCTGACAGAGGGCCTCCAGGAGAGAGGCCCAAGCAAGACGCGCCCCGAGGAGCGTCTTGCCACATGTCACCTCTGGTTCTGACGGAGCGCCTCCAGGAGAGAGGCCCAAGCAAGACGCACCCCGAGGAGCGTCTTGTCACATGTCAACACTGGGTCTTTCTGAGGGACTCCAGGAGAGAAGCCCAAGCAAGACGCGCCCCGAGGAGCGTCTTGCCACATGTCAGCACTCGGTCTGACTGAGCGCCTCCAGGAGAGAGGCCCAAGCAACACGCGCCCCGAGGAGCGTCAGGCCACATGTCACTACTCAGTCTTACTGAGCGCCTCCAGGAGAGAGGCCCAAGCAACACGCGCCCCGAGGAGCGTCTTGACACATGTCAACACTGGGTCTGACAGAGGGCCTCCAGGAGAGAGGCCCAAGCAAGACGCGCCCCGAGGAGTGTCTTGCCACATGTCACCACTTGGTCTGACTGAGCGCCTCCAGGAGAGAGGCCCAAGCAACACGCGCCCCGAGGAGCGTCAGGCCACATGTCACTACTCAGTCTGACTGAGCGCCTCCAGGAGAGAGGCCCAAGCAAGACGCGCCCCGAGGAGCGTCTTGCCACATGTGAACAATGGGTCTTACTGAGGGCCTCCAGGAGGAAGCCCAAGCAAGACGCGCCCCGAGGAGCTTCTTGCCACATGTCAGCACTCGGTCTGACTGAGCGCCTCCAGGAGAGAGGCCAAAGCAAGACGCGCCCCGAGGAGCGTCTTGACACATGTCAACACTGGGTCTGACAGAGGGCCTCCATGAGAGAGGCCCAAGCAAGACGCGCCCCGAGGAGTGTCTTGCCACATGTCAACACTGGGTCTGACAGAGGGGCTCCAGGAGAGAGGCCCAAGCAAGACGCGCCCCGAGGATTTTCTTGCCACATGTCACCACTTGGTCTGACTGAGCGCCTCCAGGAGAGAGGCCCAAGCAAGACGCGCCCCGAGGAGCGTCTTTCCACGTGTCACCACTGGGTCTGACTGAGCGCCTCCAGGAGAGAGGCCCAAGCAAGACGCGCCCCGAGGAGCGTCTTGCCACATGTCAACACTGGGTCTGAATGAGCGCCTCCAGGAGAGAGGCCCAAGCAAGACGCGCCCCGAGGAGCGTCTTGCCACATGTCAACAATGGGTCTGACTGAGGGCCTCCAGGAGAGAATCCCAAGCAAGACGCGCCCCGAGGAGCGTCTTGACACATGTCAACACTGGGTCTGACTGAGCGCCTCCAGGAGAGAGGCCCAAGCAAGACGCGCCCCGAGGAGCGTCTTGCCACATGTCAACACTGGGTCTGAATGAGCGCCTCCAGGAGAGAGGCCCAAGCAAGACGCACCCCAAGGAGCGTCTTTCCACGGGTCACCACTGGGTCTGACTGAGCGCCTCCAGGAGAGAGGCCCAAGCAAGACGCGCCCCGAGGAGCGTCTTGCCACATGTCAACACTGGGTCTGACTGAGCGCCTCCAGGAGAGAGGCCCAAGCAAGACGCGCCCCGAGGAGCGTCTTGCCACATGTCAACACTGGGTCTGACTGATCGCCTCCAGGAGAGAGGCCCAAGCAAGACGCACCCCGAGGAGCGTCTTTCCACGGGTCACCACTGGGTCTGACTGAGCGCCTCCAGGAGAGAGGCCCAAGCAAGACGCGCCCCGAGGAGCGTCTTGCCACATGACAACACTGGGTCTGACTGAGCGCCTCCAGGAGAGAGGCCCAAGCAAGACGCGCCCCGAGGAGCGTCTTGCCACATGTCAACACTGGGTCTGACTGAGCGCCTCCAGGAGAGAGGCCCAAGCAAGATGCGCCCCGAGGAGCGTCTTGCCACATGTCAACAATGGGTCTGACTGAGGGCCTCCTGGAGAGAGGCCCAAGCAAGATGTGCCCGGAGGAGACGTCTTGCCACATGTCAACAATGGGTCTGACAGAGGGCCTCCACGAGAGAGGCCCAAGCAAGACACGCCCCGAGGAGTGTCATGCCACATGTCACCACTGGGTATGACTGAGCGCCTCCAGGAGAGAGGCCCAAGCAAGACGTGCCCCGAGGAGCGTCAGGCCACATGTCACTACTCAGTCTGACTGAGCGCCTCCAGGAGAGAGGCCCAAGCAAGAAGTGCCCCGAGGAGCGTCTTGCCACATGTAAGCACTGGGTCTGACTGAGCGCCTCCAGGAGAGAGGCCCCAGCAAGACGCGCCCCGAGGAGCGTCTTGCCTTATGTCAGCACTCGGTCTGACTGAGCACCTCCAGGAGAGAGGCCCAAGCAAGACGCGCCCCGAGGAGCGTCTTGCAACATGTCAACAATGGGTCTGACTGAGGGCCTCCAGGAGAGAGGCCCAAGCAAGATGCGCCCGGAGGAGCGTCTTGCCACATGTCAACACTGGGTCTGACAGAGGGCCTCCAGGAGAGAGGCCCAAGCAAGACGCACCCCAAGGAGCGTCTTTCCACGGGTCACCACTGGGTCTGACTGAGCGCCTCCAGGAGAGAGGCCCAAGCAAGACGCGCCCCGAGGAGCGTCTTGCCACATGTCAACACTGGGTCTGACTGAGCGCCTCCAGGAGAGAGGCCCAAGCAAGACGCGCCCCGAGGAGCGTCTTGCCACATGTCAACACTGGGTCTGACTGAACGCCTCCAGGAGAGAGGCCCAAGCAAGACGCACCCCGAGGAGCGTCTTTCCACGGGTCACCACTGGGTCTGACTGAGCGCCTCCAGGAGAGAGGCCCAAGCAAGACGCGCCCCGAGGAGCGTCTTGCCACATGTCAACACTGGGTCTGACTGAGCGCCTCCAGGAGAGAGGCCCAAGCAAGACGCGCCCCGAGGAGCGTCTTGCCACATGTCAACACTGGGTCTGACTGAGCGCCTCCAGGAGAGAGGCCCAAGCAAGATGCGCCCCGAGGAGCGTCTTGCCACATGTCAACAATGGGTCTGACTGAGGGCCTCCTGGAGAGAGGCCCAAGCAAGATGCGCCCGGAGGAGCGTCTTGCCACATGTCAACAATGGGTCTGACAGAGGGCCTCCACGAGAGAGGCCCAAGCAAGACACGCCCCGAGGAGTGTCATGCCACATGTCACCACTGGGTCTGACTGAGCGCCTCCAGGAGAGAGGCCCAAGCAAGACGTGCCCCGAGGAGCGTCAGGCCACATGTCACTACTCAGTCTGACTGAGCGCCTCCAGGAGAGAGGCCCAAGCAAGACGTGCCCCGAGGAGCGTCTTGCCACATGTAAGCACTGGGTCTGACTGAGCGCCTCCAGGAGAGAGGCCCCAGCAAGACGCGCCCCGAGGAGCGTCTTGCCTTATGTCAGCACTCGGTCTGACTGAGCGCCTCCAGGAGAGAGGCCCAAGCAAGACGCGCCACGAGGAGCGTCTTGCAACATGTCAACAATGGGTCTGACTGAGGGCCTCCAGGAGAGAGGCCCAAGCAAGATGCGCCCGGAGGAGCGTCTTGCCACATGTCAACACTGGGTCTGACAGAGGGCCTCCAGGAGAGAGGCCCAAGCAAGACGCGCCCCGAGGAGCGTCTTGCCACATGTCACCTCTGGTTCTGACGGAGCGCCTCCAGGAGAGAGGCCCAAGCAAGACGCACCCCGAGGAGCGTCTTGTCACATGTCAACACTGGGTCTTTCTGAGGGACTCCAGGAGAGAAGCCCAAGCAAGACGCGCCCCGAGGAGCGTCTTGCCACATGTCAGCACTCGGTCTGACTGAGCGCCTCCAGGAGAGAGGCCCAAGCAACACGCGCCCCGAGGAGCGTCAGGCCACATGTCACTACTCAGTCTTACTGAGCGCCTCCAGGAGAGAGGCCCAAGCAACACGCGCCCCGAGGAGCGTCTTGACACATGTCAACACTGGGTCTGACAGAGGGCCTCCAGGAGAGAGGCCCAAGCAAGACGCGCCCCGAGGAGTGTCTTGCCACATGTCACCACTTGGTCTGACTGAGCGCCTCCAGGAGAGAGGCCCAAGCAACACGCGCCCCGAGGAGCGTCAGGCCACATGTCACTACTCAGTCTGACTGAGCGCCTCCAGGAGAGAGGCCCAAGCAAGACGCGCCCCGAGGAGCGTCTTGCCACATGTCAACAATGGGTCTTACTGAGGGCCTCCAGGAGGAAGCCCAAGCAAGACGCGCCCCGAGGAGCTTCTTGCCACATGTCAGCACTCGGTCTGACTGAGCGCCTCCAGGAGAGAGGCCAAAGCAAGACGCGCCCCGAGGAGCGTCTTGACACATGTCAACACTGGGTATGACAGAGGGCCTCCATGAGAGAGGCCCAAGCAAGACGCGCCCCGAGGAGTGTCTTGCCACATGTCAACACTGGGTCTGACAGAGGGGCTCCAGGAGAGAGGCCCAAGCAAGACGCGCCCCGAGGAGCGTCTTTCCACGTGTCACCACTGGGTCTGACTGAGCGCCTCCAGGAGAGAGGCCCAAGCAAGACGCGCCCCGAGGAGCGTCTTGCCACATGTCAACACTGGGTCTGAATGAGCGCCTCCAGGAGAGAGGCCCAAGCAAGACGCGCCCCGAGGAGCGTCTTGCCACATGTCAACAATGGGTCTGACTGAGGGCCTCCAGGAGAGAATCCCAAGCAAGACGCGCCCCGAGGAGCGTCTTGACACATGTCAACACTGGGTCTGACTGAGCGCCTCCAGGAGAGAGGCCCAAGCAAGACGCGCCCCGAGGAGCGTCTTGCCACATGTCAACACTGGGTCTGAATGAGCGCCTCCAGGAGAGAGGCCCAAGCAAGACGCACCCCAAGGAGCGTCTTTCCACGGGTCACCACTGGGTCTGACTGAGCGCCTCCAGGAGAGAGGCCCAAGCAAGACGCGCCCCGAGGAGCGTCTTGCCACATGTCAACACTGGGTCTGACTGAGCGCCTCCAGGAGAGAGGCCCAAGCAAGACGCGCCCCGAGGAGCGTCTTGCCACATGTCAACACTGGGTCTGACTGATCGCCTCCAGGAGAGAGGCCCAAGCAAGACGCACCCCGAGGAGCGTCTTTCCACGGGTCACCACTGGGTCTGACTGAGCGCCTCCAGGAGAGAGGCCCAAGCAAGACGCGCCCCGATGAGCGTCTTGCCACATGACAACACTGGGTCTGACTGAGCGCCTCCAGGAGAGAGGCCCAAGCAAGACGCGCCCCGAGGAGCGTCTTGCCACATGTAAACACTGGGTCTGACTGAGCGCCTCCAGGAGAGAGGCCCAAGCAAGATGCGCCCCGAGGAGCGTCTTGCCACATGTCAACAATGGGTCTGACTGAGGGCCTCCAGGAGAGAGGCCCAAGCAAGATGTGCCCGGAGGAGACGTCTTGCCACATGTCAACAATGGGTCTGACAGAGGGCCTCCACGAGAGAGGCCCAAGCAAGACACGCCCCGAGGAGTGTCATGCCACATGTCACCACTGGGTATGACTGAGCGCCTCCAGGAGAGAGGCCCAAGCAAGACGTGCCCCGAGGAGCGTCAGGCCACATGTCACTACTCAGTCTGACTGAGCGCCTCCAGGAGAGAGGCCCAAGCAAGAAGTGCCCCGAGGAGCGTCTTGCCACATGTAAGCACTGGGTCTGACTGAGCGCCTCCAGGAGAGAGGCCCCAGCAAGACGCGCCCCGAGGAGCGTCTTGCCTTATGTCAGCACTCGGTCTGACTGAGCGCCTCCAGGAGAGAGGCCCAAGCAAGACGCGCCCCGAGGAGCGTCTTGCAACATGTCAACAATGGGTCTGACTGAGGGCCTCCAGGAGAGAGGCCCAAGCAAGATGCGCCCGGAGGAGCGTCTTGCCACATGTCAACACTGGGTCTGACAGAGGGCCTCCAGGAGAGAGGCCCAAGCAAGACGCGCCCCGAGGAGCGTCTTGCCACATGTCACCTCTGGTTCTGACGGAGCGCCTCCAGGAGAGAGGCCCAAGCAAGACGCGCCCCGAGGAGCGTCTTGTCACATGTCAACACTGGGTCTTTCTGAGGGACTCCAGGAGAGAAGCCCAAGCAAGACGCGCCCCGAGGAGCGTCTTGCCACATGTCAGCACTCGGTCTGACTGAGCGCCTCCAGGAGAGAGGCCCAAGCAAGACGCGCCCCGAGGAGCGTCTTGCCACATGTCACCAATGGGTCTGACTGAGGGCCTCCAGGAGAGAAGCCCAAGCAACACGCGGCCCGAGGAGCGTCTTGCAACATGTCAGCACTCGGTCTACCTGAGCGCCTCCAGCAGAGAGGCCCAAGCAAGACGCGCCCCGAGGAGCGTCTTGCCACATGTCAACAATGGGTCTGACTGAGGGCCTCCAGGAGAGAAGCCCAAGCAAGACGCGCCCCGAGGAGCGTCTTGACACATGTCAGCACTGGGTCTGAAAGAGGGCCTCCAGGAGAGAGGCCCAAGCAAGACGCGCCCCGAGGAGTGTCTTGCCACATGTCACCACTTGGTCTGACTGAGCGCCTCCAGGAGAGAGGCCCAAGCAACACGCGCCCCGAGGAGCGTCAGGCCACATGTCACTACTCAGTCTGACTGAGCGCCTCCAGGAGAGAGGCCCAAGCAACACGCGCCCCGAGGAGCGTCTTGACACATGTCAACACTGGGTCTGACAGAGGGCCTCCAGGAGAGAGGCCCAAGCAAGACGCGCCCCGAGGAGTGTCTTGCCACATGTCACCACTTGGTCTGACTGAGCGCCTCCAGGAGAGAGGCCCAAGCAACACGCGCCCCGAGGAGCGTCAGGCCACATGTCACTACTCAGTCTGACTGAGCGCCTCCAGGAGAGAGGCCCAAGCAAGACGCGCCCCGAGGAGCGTCTTGCCACGTGTCAACACTGGGTCTGATTGAGGGCCTTCTGGAGAGAGGCCCAAGCAAGACGCACCCCGAGGAGCGTCTTGCCACATGTCAACAATGGTTCTTACTGAGGGCCTCCGGGAGAGAAGCCCAAGCAAGACGCGCCCCGAGGAGCTTCTTGCCACATGTCAGCACTCGGTCTGACTGAGCGCCTCCAGGAGAAAGGCCAAAGCAAGACACGCCCCGAGGAGCGTCTTGACACATGTCAACACTGGGTCTGACTGAGGGCCTCCATGAGAGAAGCCCAAGCAAGACGCGCCCCGAGCAGAGTCTTGCCACATGTCAACACTCGGTCTGACAGAGGGCATCCAGGAGAGAGGCCCAAGCAATACGCGCCCCGAGGAGCGTCTTGCCACATGTCACCACTGGGTCTGACTGAGCGCCTCCAGGAGAGAGGCCCAACCAAGACGCGCCCTGAGGAGCTTCTTGCCACATGCCAACACTGGGTCTGACAGAGGGCCTCCAGGAGAGAGGCCCAAGCAAGACGTGCCCCGAGGAGTGTCTTGCCACATGTCACCACTGGGTCTGACTGAGCGCCTCCAGGAGAGAGGCCCAAGCAAGACGCACCCCGAGGAGCGTCTTGTCACATGTCAACACTGGGTCTTTCTGAGCGCCTCCAGCACAGAAGCCCAAGCAAGACGCGCCCCGAGGAGCGTCTTTCCACATGTCAGCACTCGGTCTGACTGAGCGCCTCCAGGAGAGAGGCCAAAGCAAGACGCGCCCCGAGGAGCGTCTTGCCACATGTCAACAATGGGTATGACTGAGGGCCTCCAGGAGAGAAGCCCAAGCAAGACGCGCCCCGAGGAGCGTCTTTCCACATGTCAGCACTCGGTCTGACTGAGCGCCTCCAGGAGAGAGGCCAAAGCAAGACGCGCCCCGAGGAGCGTCTTGCCACATGTCAACAATGGGTATGACTGAGGGCCTCCAGGAGAGAAGCCCAAGCAAGACGCGCCCCGAGGAGCGTCTTGACACATGTCAACACTGGGTCTGACAGAGGGCCTCCAGGAGAGAGGCCCGAGCAAGACGCACCCCGAGGAGTGTCTTGCCACATGTCACCACTTGGTCTGACTGAGCGCCTCCAGGAGAGAGGCCCAAGCAACACGCGCCCCGAGGAGCGTCAGGCCACATGTCACTACTCAGTCTGACTGAGCGCCTCTAGGAGAGAGGCCCAAGTAAGACGCGCCCCGAGGAGCGTCTTGCCACATGTCAACAATGGTTCTTACTGAGGGCCTCCAGGAGAGAAGCCCAAGCAAGACGCCCCCCGAGGAGTTTCTTGCCAAATGTCAACACTGGGTCTGACTGAGCGCCTCCAGGAGAGAGGCCAAAGCAAGACGCGCCCCGAGGAGTGTCTTGACACATGTCAACACTGGGTCTGACAGAGGGTCTCTATGAGAGAGGCCCAAGCAAGACGCGCCCCGAGGAGTGTCTTACCAAATGTCAACACTGGGTCTGACAGAGGGCCTCCAGGAGAGAGGCCCAAGCAAGACGCGCCCCGAGAAGTGTTTCGCCACAGGTCACCACTTGGTCTGACTGAGCGCCTCCAGGAGAGAGGCCCAAGCAACACGCGCCCTGAGGAGTGTCTTGCCACATGTCACCACTTGGTCTGACAGAGGGCCTCCAGGAGAGAGGCCCAAGCAAGACGCGCCCCGAGGAGTGTCTTGCCACATGTCACCTCTGGTTCTGACTGAGCGCCTCCAGGAGAGAGGCCCTAGCAAGACGTGCCCCGAGGAGCGTCTTGCCACATGTCAACAATGGGTCTGACTGAGGGCCTCCAGGAGAGAAGCCCAAGCAAGACACGCCCCGAGGAGCGTCTTGCCACGTGTCAACACTGGGTCTGATTGAGGGCCTTCTGGAGAGAGGCCCAAGCAAGACGCGCCCCGAGGAGCGTCTTGCCACATGTCAACAATGGTTCTTACTGAGGGCCTCCAGGAGAGAAGCCCAAGCAAGACGCCCCCCGAGGAGTTTCTTGCCAAATGTCAACACTGGGTCTGACTGAGCGCCTCCAGGAGAGAGGCCAAAGCAAGATGCGCCCCGAGGAGTGTCTTGACACATGTCAACACTGGGTCTGACAGAGGGTCTCTATGAGAGAGGCCCAAGCAAGACGCGCCCCGAGGAGTGTCTTACCAAATGTCAACACTGGGTCTGACAGAGGGCCTCCAGGAGAGAGGCCCAAGCAAGACGCGCCCCGAGAAGTGTTTCGCCACAGGTCACCACTTGGTCTGACTGAGCGCCTCCAGGAGAGAGGCCCAAGCAACACGCGCCCTGAGGAGTGTCTTGCCACATGTCACCACTTGGTCTGACTGAGCGCCTCCAGGAGAGAGGCCCAAGCAACACGCGCCCCGAGGAGCGTCAAGCCACATGTCACTACTCAGTCTGACTGAGCGCCTCCAGGAGAGAGGCCCAAGCAAGACGCGCCCCGAGGAGCGTCTTGCCACGTGTCAACACTGGGTCTGATTGAGGGCCTTCTGGAGAGAGGCCCAAGCAAGACGCGCCCCGAGGAGTGTCTTGCCACATGTCAACAATGGTTCTTACTGAGGGCCTCCAGGAGAGAAGCCCAAGCAAGACACGCCCCGAGGAGCTTCTTGCCACATGTCAGCACTCGGTCTGACTGAGCGCCTCGAGGAGAGAGGCCAAAGCAAGACGCCCCCCGAGGAGCGTCTTGACACATGTCAACACTGGGTCTGACAGAGGGCCTCCATGAGAGAGGCCCAAGCAAGACGCCCACCGAGGAGTGTCTTGCCAAATGTCAACACTGGGTCTGACAGAGGGCCTCCAGGAGAGAGGCCGAAGCAAGACGCGCCCCGAGGAGTGTCTTGCCACATGTCACCACTTGGTCTGACTGAGGGCCTCCAGGAGAGAAGCCCAAGCAAGACGCGCCCCGAGGAGCGTCTTGCCACATGTCAACACTGGGTCTGACTGAGCGCCTCCAGGAGAGAGGCCCAAGCAAGACGCGCCCCGAGGAGCGTCTTGCCACATGTCAACACTGGGTCTGACTGAACGCCTCCAGGAGAGAGGCCCAAGCAAGACGCACCCCGAGGAGCGTCTTTCCACGGGTCACCACTGGGTCTGACTGAGCGCCTCCAGGAGAGAGGCCCAAGCAAGACGCGCCCCGAGGAGCGTCTTGCCACATGTCAACACTGGGTCTGACTGAGCGCCTCCAGGAGAGAGGCCCAAGCAAGACGCGCCCCGAGGAGCGTCTTGCCACATGTCAACACTGGGTCTGACTGAGCGCCTCCAGGAGAGAGGCCCAAGCAAGATGCGCCCCGAGGAGCGTCTTGCCACATGTCAACAATGGGTCTGACTGAGGGCCTCCTGGAGAGAGGCCCAAGCAAGATGCGCCCGGAGGAGCGTCTTGCCACATGTCAACAATGGGTCTGACAGAGGGCCTCCACGAGAGAGGCCCAAGCAAGACACGCCCCGAGGAGTGTCATGCCACATGTCACCACTGGGTCTGACTGAGCGCCTCCAGGAGAGAGGCCCAAGCAAGACGTGCCCCGAGGAGCGTCAGGCCACATGTCACTACTCAGTCTGACTGAGCGCCTCCAGGAGAGAGGCCCAAGCAAGACGTGCCCCGAGGAGCGTCTTGCCACATGTAAGCACTGGGTCTGACTGAGCGCCTCCAGGAGAGAGGCCCCAGCAAGACGCGCCCCGAGGAGCGTCTTGCCTTATGTCAGCACTCGGTCTGACTGAGCGCCTCCAGGAGAGAGGCCCAAGCAAGACGCGCCACGAGGAGCGTCTTGCAACATGTCAACAATGGGTCTGACTGAGGGCCTCCAGGAGAGAGGCCCAAGCAAGATGCGCCCGGAGGAGCGTCTTGCCACATGTCAACACTGGGTCTGACAGAGGGCCTCCAGGAGAGAGGCCCAAGCAAGACGCGCCCCGAGGAGCGTCTTGCCACATGTCACCTCTGGTTCTGACGGAGCGCCTCCAGGAGAGAGGCCCAAGCAAGACGCACCCCGAGGAGCGTCTTGTCACATGTCAACACTGGGTCTTTCTGAGGGACTCCAGGAGAGAAGCCCAAGCAAGACGCGCCCCGAGGAGCGTCTTGCCACATGTCAGCACTCGGTCTGACTGAGCGCCTCCAGGAGAGAGGCCCAAGCAACACGCGCCCCGAGGAGCGTCAGGCCACATGTCACTACTCAGTCTTACTGAGCGCCTCCAGGAGAGAGGCCCAAGCAACACGCGCCCCGAGGAGCGTCTTGACACATGTCAACACTGGGTCTGACAGAGGGCCTCCAGGAGAGAGGCCCAAGCAAGACGCGCCCCGAGGAGTGTCTTGCCACATGTCACCACTTGGTCTGACTGAGCGCCTCCAGGAGAGAGGCCCAAGCAACACGCGCCCCGAGGAGCGTCAGGCCACATGTCACTACTCAGTCTGACTGAGCGCCTCCAGGAGAGAGGCCCAAGCAAGACGCGCCCCGAGGAGCGTCTTGCCACATGTCAACAATGGGTCTTACTGAGGGCCTCCAGGAGGAAGCCCAAGCAAGACGCGCCCTGAGGAGCTTCTTGCCACATGTCAGCACTCGGTCTGACTGAGCGCCTCCAGGAGAGAGGCCAAAGCAAGACGCGCCCCGAGGAGCGTCTTGACACATGTCAACACTGGGTCTGACAGAGGGCCTCCATGAGAGAGGCCCAAGCAAGACGCGCCCCGAGGAGTGTCTTGCCACATGTCAACACTGGGTCTGACAGAGGGGCTCCAGGAGAGAGGCCCAAGCAAGACGCGCCCCGAGGATTTTCTTGCCACATGTCACCACTTGGTCTGACTGAGCGCCTCCAGGAGAGAGGCCCAAGCAAGACGCGCCCCGAGGAGCGTCTTTCCACGTGTCACCACTGGGTCTGACTGAGCGCCTCCAGGAGAGAGGCCCAAGCAAGACGCGCCCCGAGGAGCGTCTTGCCACATGTCAACACTGGGTCTTAATGAGCGCCTCCAGGAGAGAGGCCCAAGCAAGACGCGCCCCGAGGAGCGTCTTGCCACATGTCAACAATGGGTCTGACTGAGGGCCTCCAGGAGAGAATCCCAAGCAAGACGCGCCCCGAGGAGCGTCTTGACACATGTCAACACTGGGTCTGACTGAGCGCCTCCAGGAGAGAGGCCCAAGCAAGACGCGCCCCGAGGAGCGTCTTGCCACATGTCAACACTGGGTCTGACTGAGCGCCTCCAGGAGAGAGGCCCAAGCAAGACGCACCCCAAGGAGCGTCTTTCCACGGGTCACCACTGGGTCTGACTGAGCGCCTCCAGGAGAGAGGCCCAAGCAAGACGCGCCCCGAGGAGAGTCTTGCCACATGTCAACACTGGGTCTGACTGAGCGCCTCCAGGAGAGAGGCCCAAGCAAGACGCGCCCCGAGGAGCGTCTTGCCACATGTCAACACTGGGTCTGACTGATCGCCTCCAGGAGAGAGGCCCAAGCAAGACGCACCCCGAGGAGCGTCTTTCCACGGGTCACCACTGGGTCTGACTGAGCGCCTCCAGGAGAGAGGCCCAAGCAAGACGCGCCCCGAGGAGCGTCTTGCCACATGACAACACTGGGTCTGACTGAGCGCCTCCAGGAGAGAGGCCCAAGCAAGACGCGCCCCGAGGAGCGTCTTGCCACATGTCAACACTGGGTCTGACTGAGCGCCTCCAGGAGAGAGGCCCAAGCAAGACGTGCCCCGAGGAGCGTCAGGCCACATGTCACTACTCAGTCTGACTGAGCGCCTCCAGGAGAGAGGCCCAAGCAAGAAGTGCCCCGAGGAGCGTCTTGCCACATGTAAGCACTGGGTCTGACTGAGCGCCTCCAGGAGAGAGGCCCCAGCAAGACGCGCCCCGAGGAGCGTCTTGCCTTATGTCAGCACTCGGTCTGACTGAGCGCCTCCAGGAGAGAGGCCCAAGCAAGACGCGCCCCGAGGAGCGTCTTGCAACATGTCAACAATGGGTCTGACTGAGGGCCTCCAGGAGAGAGGCCCAAGCAAGATGCGCCCGGAGGAGCGTCTTGCCACATGTCAACACTGGGTCTGACAGAGGGCCTCCAGGAGAGAGGCCCAAGCAAGACGCGCCCCGAGGAGCGTCTTGCCACATGTCACCTCTGGTTCTGACGGAGCGCCTCCAGGAGAGAGGCCCAAGCAAGACGCGCCCCGAGGAGCGTCTTGTCACATGTCAACACTGGGTCTTTCTGAGGGACTCCAGGAGAGAAGCCCAAGCAAGACGCGCCCCGAGGAGCGTCTTGCCACATGTCAGCACTCGGTCTGACTGAGCGCCTCCAGGAGAGAGGCCCAAGCAAGACGCGCCCCGAGGAGCGTCTTGCCACATGTCACCAATGGGTCTGACTGAGGGCCTCCAGGAGAGAAGCCCAAGCAACACACGGCCCGAGGAGCGTCTTGCAACATGTCAGCACTCGGTCTACCTGAGCGCCTCCAGCAGAGAGGCCCAAGCAAGACGCGCCCCGAGGAGCGTCTTGCCACATGTCAACAATGGGTCTGACTGAGGGCCTCCAGGAGAGAAGCCCAAGCAAGACGCGCCCCGAGGAGCGTCTTGACACATGTCAGCACTGGGTCTGAAAGAGGGCCTCCAGGAGAGAGGCCCAAGCAAGACGCGCCCCGAGGAGTGTCTTGCCACATGTCACCACTTGGTCTGACTGAGCGCCTCCAGGAGAGAGGCCCAAGCAACACGCGCCCCGAGGAGCGTCAGGCCACATGTCACTACTCAGTCTGACTGAGCGCCTCCAGGAGAGAGGCCCAAGCAACACGCGCCCCGAGGAGCGTCTTGACACATGTCAACACTGGGTCTGACAGAGGGCCTCCAGGAGAGAGGCCCAAGCAAGACGCGCCCCGAGGAGTGTCTTGCCACATGTCACCACTTGGTCTGACTGAGCGCCTCCAGGAGAGAGGCCCAAGCAACACGCGCCCCGAGGAGCGTCAGGCCACATGTCACTACTCAGTCTGACTGAGCGCCTCCAGGAGAGAGGCCCAAGCAAGACGCGCCCCGAGGAGCTTCTTGCCACGTGTCAACACTGGGTCTGATTGAGGGCCTTCTGGAGAGAGGCTCAAGCAAGAAGCACCCCAAGGAGCGTCTTGCCACATGTCAACAATGGGTCTTACTGAGGGCCTCCAGGAGAGAAGCCCAAGCAAGACGCGCCCCGAGGAGCTTCTTGCCACATGTCAGCACTCGGTCTGACTGAGCGCCTCCAGGAGAGAGGCCAAAGCAAGACGCGCCCCGAGGAGCGTCTTGACACATGTCAACACTTGGTCTGACAGAGGGCCTCCATGAGAGAGGCCCAAGCAAGACGCGCCCCGAGGAGTTTCTTGCCACATGTCAACACTGTGTCTGACAGAGGGGCTCCAGGAGAGAGGCCCAAGCAAGACGCGCCCCGAGGATTTTCTTGCCACATGTCACCACTTGGTCTGACTGAGCGCCTCCAGGAGAGAGGCCCAAGCAAGACGCGCCCCGTGGAGCGTCTTTCCACGTGTCACCACTGGGTCTGAATGAGCGCCTCCAGGAGAGAGGCCCAAGCAAGACGCGCCCCGAGGAGCGTCTTGCCACATGTCAACAATGGGTCTGACTGAGGGCCTCCAGGAGAGAATCCCAAGCAAGACGCGCCCCGAGGAGCGTCTTGACACATGTCAACACTGGGTCTGACTGAGCGCCTCCAGGAGAGAGGCCCAAGCAAGACGCGCCCCGAGGAGCGTCTTGCCACATGTCAACACTGGGTCTGACTGAGCGCCTCCAGGAGAGAGGCCCAAGCAAGACGCACCCCGAGGAGCGTCTTTCCACGGGTCACCACTGGGTCTGACTGAGCGCCTCCAGGAGAGAGGCCCAAGCAAGACGCGCCCCGAGGAGCGTCTTGCCACATGTCAACACTGGGTCTGACTGAACGCCTCCAGGAGAGAGGCCCAAGCAAGACGCACCCCGAGGAGCGTCTTTCCACGGGTCACCACTGGGTCTGACTGAGCGCCTCCAGGAGAGAGGCCCAAGCAAGACGCGCCCCGAGGAGCGTCTTGCCACATGTCAACACTGGGTCTGACTGAGCGCCTCCAGGAGAGAGGCCCAAGCAAGACGCGCCCCGAGGAGCGTCTTGCCACATGTCAACACTGGGTCTGACTGAGCGCCTCCAGGAGAGAGGCCCAAGCAACACGCGCCCCGAGGAGCGTCTTGACACATGTCAACACTGGGTCTGACAGAGGGCCTCCAGGAGAGAGGCCCAAGCAAGACGCGCCCCGAGGAGTGTCTTGCCACATGTCACCACTTGGTCTGACTGAGCGCCTCCAGGAGAGAGGCCCAAGCAACACGCGCCCCGAGGAGCGTCAGGCCACATGTCACTACTCAGTCTGACTGAGCGCCTCCAGGAGAGAGGCCCAAGCAAGACGCGCCCCGAGGAGCTTCTTGCCACGTGTCAACACTGGGTCTGATTGAGGGCCTTCTGGAGAGAGGCTCAAGCAAGAAGCGCCCCGAGGAGCGTCTTGCCACATGTCAACAATGGGTCTTACTGAGGGCCTCCAGGAGAGAAGCCCAAGCAAGACGCGCCCCGAGGAGCTTCTTGCCACATGTCAGCACTCGGTCTGACTGAGCGCCTCCAGGAGAGAGGCCAAAGCAAGACGCGCCCCGAGGAGCGTCTTGAAACATGTCAACACTGGGTCTGACAGAGGGCCTCCATGAGAGAGGCCCAAGCAAGACGCGCCCCGAGGAGTTTCTTGCCACATGTCAACACTGGGTCTGACAGAGGGGCTCCAGGAGAGAGGCCCAAGCAAGACGCGCCCCGAGGATTTTCTTGCCACATGTCACCACTTGGTCTGACTGAGCGCCTCCAGGAGAGAGGCCCAAGCAAGACGCGCCCCGAGGAGCGTCTTTCCACGTGTCACCACTGGGTCTGAATGAGCGCCTCCAGGAGAGAGGCCCAAGCAAGACGCGCCCCGAGGAGCGTCTTGCCACATGTCAACAATGGGTCTGACTGAGGGCCTCCAGGAGAGAATCCCAAGCAAGACGCGCCCCGAGGAGCGTCTTGACACATGTCAACACTGGGTCTGACTGAGCGCCTCCAGGAGAGAGGCCCAAGCAAGACGCGCCCCGAGGAGCGTCTTGCCACATGTCAACACTGGGTCTGACTGAGCGCCTCCAGGAGAGAGGCCCAAGCAAGACGCACCCCGAGGAGCGTCTTTCCACGGGTCACCACTGGGTCTGACTGAGCGCCTCCAGGAGAGAGGCCCAAGCAAGACGCGCCCCGAGGAGCGTCTTGCCACATGTCAACACTGGGTCTGACTGAACGCCTCCAGGAGAGAGGCCCAAGCAAGACGCTCCCCGAGGAGCGTCTTTCCACGGGTCACCACTGGGTCTGACTGAGCGCCTCCAGGAGAGAGGCCCAAGCAAGACGCGCCCCGAGGAGCGTCTTGCCACATGTCAACACTGGGTCTGACTGAGCGCCTCCAGGAGAGAGGCCCAAGCAAGACGCGCCCCGAGGAGCGTCTTGCCACATGTCAACACTGGGTCTGACTGAGCGCCTCCAGGAGAGAGGCCCAAGCAAGATGCGCCCCGAGGAGCGTCTTGCCACATGTCAACAATGGGTCTGACTGAGGGCCTCCTGGAGAGAGGCCCAAGCAAGATGTGCCCGGAGGAGACGTCTTGCCACATGTCAACAATGGGTCTGACAGAGGGCCTCCACGAGAGAGGCCCAAGCAAGACACGCCCCGAGGAGTGTCATGCCACATGTCACCACTGGGTATGACTGAGCGCCTCCAGGAGAGAGGCCCAAGCAACACGTGCCCCGAGGAGCGTCAGGCCACATGTCACTACTCAGTCTGACTGAGCGCCTCCAGGAGAGAGGCCCAAGCAAGAAGTGCCCCGAGGAGCGTCTTGCCACATGTAAGCACTGGGTCTGACTGAGCGCCTCCAGGAGAGAGGCCCCAGCAAGACGCGCCCCGAGGAGCGTCTTGCCTTATGTCAGCACTCGGTCTGACTGAGCGCCTCCAGGAGAGAGGCCCAAGCAAGACGCGCCCCGAGGAGCGTGTTGCAACATGTCAACAATGGGTCTGACTGAGGGCCTCCAGGAGAGAGGCCCAAGCAAGATGCGCCCGGAGGAGCGTCTTGCCACATGTCAACACTGGGTCTGACAGAGGGCCTCCAGGAGAGAGGCCCAAGCAAGACGCGCCCCGAGGAGCGTCTTGCCACATGTCACCTCTGGTTCTGACGGAGCGCCTCCAGGAGAGAGGCCCAAGCAAGACGCGCCCCGAGGAGCGTCTTGTCACATGTCAACACTGGGTCTTTCTGAGGGACTCCAGGAGAGAAGCCCAAGCAAGACGCGCCCCGGGGAGCGTCTTGCCACATGTCAGCACTCGGTCTGACTGAGCGCCTCCAGGAGAGAGGCCCAAGCAAGACGCGCCCCGAGGAGCGTCTTGCCACATGTCACCAATGGGTCTGACTGAGGGCCTCCAGGAGAGAAGCCCAAGCAACACGCGGCCCGAGGAGCGTCTTGCAACATGTCAGCACTCGGTCTACCTGAGCGCCTCCAGCAGAGAGGCCCAAGCAAGACGCGCCCCGAGGAGCGTCTTGCCACATGTCAACAATGGGTCTGACTGAGGGCCTCCAGGAGAGAAGCCCAAGCAAGACGCGCCCCGAGGAGCGTCTTGACACATGTCAGCACTGGGTCTGAAAGAGGGCCTCCAGGAGAGAGGCCCAAGCAAGACGCGCCCCGAGGAGTGTCTTGCCACATGTCACCACTTGGTCTGACTGAGCGCCTCCAGGAGAGAGGCCCAAGCAACACGCGCCCCGAGGAGCGTCAGGCCACATGCCACTACTCAGTCTGACTGAGCGCCTCCAGGAGAGAGGCCCAAGCAACACGCGCCCCGAGGAGCGTCTTGACACATGTCAACACTGGGTCTGACAGAGGGCCTCCAGGAGAGAGGCCCAAGCAAGACGCGCCCCGAGGAGTGTCTTGCCACATGTCACCACTTGGTCTGACTGAGCGCCTCCAGGAGAGAGGCCCAAGCAACACGCGCCCCGAGGAGCGTCAGGCCACATGTCACTACTCAGTCTGACTGAGCGCCTCCAGGAGAGAGGCCCAAGCAAGACGCGCCCCGAGGAGCTTCTTGCCACGTGTCAACACTGGGTCTGATTGAGGGCCTTCTGGAGAGAGGCTCAAGCAAGAAGCGCCCCGAGGAGCGTCTTGCCACATGTCAACAATGGGTCTTACTGAGGGCCTCCAGGAGAGAAGCCCAAGCAAGACGCGCCCCGAGGAGCTTCTTGCCACATGTCAGCACTCGGTCTGACTGAGCGCCTCCAGGAGAGAGGCCAAAGCAAGACGCGCCCCGAGGAGCGTCTTGACACATGTCAACACTGGGTCTGACAGAGGGCCTCCATGAGAGAGGCCCAAGCAAGACGCGCCCCGAGGAGTTTCTTGCCACATGTCAACACTGGGTCTGACAGAGGGGCTCCAGGAGAGAGGCCCAAGCAAGACGCGCCCCGAGGATTTTCTTGCCACATGTCACCACTTGGTCTGACTGAGCGCCTCCAGGAGAGAGGCCCAAGCAAGACGCGCCCCGAGGAGCGTCTTTCCACGTGTCACCACTGGGTCTGAATGAGCGCCTCCAGGAGAGAGGCCCAAGCAAGACGCGCCCCGAGGAGCGTCTTGCCACATGTCAACAATGGGTCTGACTGAGGGCCTCCAGGAGAGAATCCCAAGCAAGACGCGCCCCGAGGAGCGTCTTGACACATGTCAACACTGGGTCTGACTGAGCGCCTCCAGGAGAGAGGCCCAAGCAAGACGCGCCCCGAGGAGCGTCTTGCCACATGTCAACACTGGGTCTGACTGAGCGCCTCCAGGAGAGAGGCCCAAGCAAGACGCACCCCGAGGAGCGTCTTTCCACGGGTCACCACTGGGTCTGACTGAGCGCCTCCAGGAGAGAGGCCCAAGCAAGACGCGCCCCGAGGAGCGTCTTGCCACATGTCAACACTGGGTCTGACTGAGCGCCTCCAGGAGAGAGGCCCAAGCAAGACGCGCCCCGAGGAGCGTCTTGCCACATGTCAACACTGGGTCTGACTGAGCGCCTCCAGGAGAGAGGCCCAAGCAAGACGCACCCCGAGGAGCGTCTTTCCACGGGTCACCACTGGGTCTGACTGAGCGCCTCCAGGAGAGAGGCCCAAGCAAGACGCGCCCCGAGGAGCGTCTTGCCACATGTCAACACTGGGTCTGACTGAGCGCCTCCAGGAGAGAGGCCCAAGCAAGACGCGCCCCGAGGAGCGTCTTGCCACATGTCAACACTGGGTCTGACTGAGCGCCTCCAGGAGAGAGGCCCAAGCAAGATGCGCCCCGAGGAGCGTCTTGCCACATGTCAACAATGGGTCTGACTGAGCGCCTCCAGGAGAGAGGCCCAAGCAAGATGTGCCCCGAGGAGCGTCAGGCCACATGTCACTACTCAGTCTGACTGAGCGCCTCCAGGAGAGAGGCCCAAGCAAGACGTGCCCCGAGGAGCGTCTTGCCACATATAAGCACTGGGTCTGACTGAGCGCCTCCAGGAGAGAGGCCCAAGCAAGACGCACCCCAAGGAGCGTCTTTCCACGGGTCACCACTGGGTCTGACTGAGCGCCTCCAGGAGAGAGGCCCAAGCAAGACGCGCCCCGAGGAGCGTCTAGCCACATGTCAACACTCGGTCTGACTGAGCGCCTCCAGGAGAGAGGCCCAAGCAAGACGCGCCCCGAGGAGCGTCTTGCCACATGTCAACACTGGGTCTGACTGAGCGCCTCCAGGAGAGAGGCCCAAGCAAGACGCGCCCCGAGGAGCGTCTTGCCACATGTCAACACTCGGTCTGACTGAGCGCCTCCAGGTGAGAGGCCCAAGCAAGACGCGCCCCGAGGAGCGTCTTGCCACATGTCAACACTGGGTCTGACTGAGCGCCTCCAGGAGAGAGGCCCAAGCAAGACGCACCCCGAGGAGCGTCTTTCCACGGGTCACCACTGGGTCTGACTGAGCGCCTCCAGGAGAGAGGCCCAAGCAAGACGCGCCCCGAGGAGCGTCTTGCCACATGTCAACACTGGGTCTGACTGAGCGCCTCCAGGAGAGAGGCCCAAGCAAGATGCGCCCCGAGGAGCGTCTTGCCACATGTCAACAATGGGTCTGACTGAGGGCCACCAGGAGAGAGGCCCAAGCAAGATGCGCCCGGAGGAGCGTCTTGCCACATATCAACAATGGGTCTGACAGAGGGCCTTCACGAGAGAGGCCCAAGCAAGACACGCCCCGAGGAGTGTCATGCCACATGTCACCACTGGGTCTGACTGAGCGCCTCCAGGAGAGAGGCCCAAGCAAGACGTGCCCCGAGGAGCGTCAGGCCACATGTCACTACTCAGTCTGACTGAGCGCCTCCAGGAGAGAGGCCCAAGCAAGACGTGCCCCGAGGAGCGTCTTGCCACATGTAAGCACTGGGTCTGACTGAGCGCCTCCAGGAGAGAGGCCCCAGCAAGACGCGCCCCGAGGAGCGTCTTGCCTTATGTCAGCACTCGGTCTGACTGAGCGCCTCCAGGAGAGAGGCCCAAGCAAGACGCGCCCCGAGGAGCGTCTTGCAACATGTCAACAATGGGTCTGACTGAGGGCCTCCAGGAGAGAGGCCCAAGCAAGATGCGCCCGGAGGAGCGTCTTGCCACATGTCAACACTGGGTCTGACAGAGGGCCTCCAGGAGAGAGGCCCAAGCAAGACGCGCCCCGAGGAGCGTCTTGCCACATGTCACCTCTGGTTCTGACTGAGCGCCTCCAGGAGAGAGGCCCAAGCAAGACGCGCCCCGAGGAGCGTCTTGCCACATGTCAGCACTCGGTCTGACTGAGCGCCTCCAGGAGAGAGGCCCAAGCAAGACGCGCCCCGAGGAGCGTCTTGCCACATGTCAACAATGGGTCTGACTGAGGGCCTCCAGGAGAGAAGCCCAAGCAACACGCGGCCCGAGGAGCGTCTTGCCACATGTCAGCACTCGGTCTGACTGAGCGCCTCCAGGAGAGAGGCCCAAGCAAGATGCGCCCCGAGGAGCGTCTTGACACATGTCAGCACTGGGTCTGACAGAGGGCCTCCAGGAGAGAGGCCGAAGCAAGACGCGCCCCGAGGAGTGTCTTGCCACATGTCACCACTTGGTCTGACTGAGGGCCTCCAGGAGAGAAGCCCAAGCAACACGCGGCCCGAGGAGCGTCTTGCCACATGTCAGCACTCGGTCTGACTGAGCACCTCCAGGAGAGAGGCCCAAGCAAGACGCGCCCCGAGGAGCGTCAGGCCACATGTCACTACTCAGTCTGACTGAGCGCCTCCAGGAGAGAGGCCCAACCAAGACGCGCCCTGAGGAGCGTCTAGCCACATGCCAATACTGGGTCTGACAGAGGGCCTCCAGGAGTGAGGCCCAAGCAAGACGCGCCCCGAGGAGTGTCTTGCCACATGTCACCACTGGGTCTGACTGAGCGCCTCCAGGAGAGAGGCCCAAGCAAGACGCGCCCCGAGGAGCGTCTTGTCACATGTCAACACTGGGTCTTTCTGAGCGACTCCAGGAGAGAAGCCCAAGCATGACGCGCCCCGAGGAGCGTCTTTCCACATGTCAGCACTCGGTCTGACTGAGCGCCTCCAGGAGAGAGGCCAAAGCAAGACGCGCCCCGAGGAGCGTCTTGCCACATGTCAACAATGGGTATGACTGAGGGCCTCCAGGAGAGAAGCCCAAGCAAGACGCGCCCCGAGGAGCGTCTTGACACATGTCAACACTGGGTCTGACAGAGGGCCTCCAGGAGAGAGGCCCAAGAAGACGCACCCCGAGGAGTGTCTTGCCACATGTCACCACTTGGTCTGACTGAGCGCCTCCAGGAGAGAGGCCCAAGCAACACGCGCCCCGAGGAGCGTCAGGCCCCATGTCACTACTCAGTCTGACTGAGCGCCTCCAGGAGAGAGGCCCAAGCAATACGCGCCCCGAGGAGCGTCTTGCCACATGTCAACAATGGGTCTGACTGAGGGCCTCCAGGAGAGAAGCCAAAGCAAGACGCGCCCCGAGGAGCTTCTTTCCACATGTCAACAATGGGTCTTACTGAGGGCCTCCATGAGAGAAGCCCAAGCAAGACGCGCCCCGAGGAGCGTCTTGCCACGTGTCAACACTGGGTCTGACTTAGCGCCTCCAGGAGAGAGGCCCAAGCAGAATGCGCCCCGAGGAGCGTCTTGCCACGTGTCACTACTCGGTCTAACTGAGCGCGTCCAGGAGAGAGGTCCAAGCAAGACGCGCCCCGAGGAGCGTCTTGCCACATGTCACTACTCGGTCTGGCTGAGCGCCTCCAGGAGAGAGGCCCAAGCAAGACGTGCCCCGAGGAGCGTCTTGCCACATGTCAACAATGGGTCTGACTGAGGGCCTCCAGGAGAGAAGCCCAAGCAAGACGCGCCCAGAGGAGCGTCTTGCCACATGTCAACACTGGGTCTGACTGAGCGACTCCAGGAGAGAGGCCCAAGCAAGACACGCCCCGAGGAGCGTGTTGACACATGTCAACACTGGGTCGGACTGAGGGCCTCCATGAGAGAAGCCCAAGCAAGACGCGCCCCGAGGAGTGTCTTGCCACATGTCAACACTCGATCTGACAGAGGGCATTCAGGAGACAGGCCCAAGCAATACGCGCCCCGAGGAGTGTCTTGCCACATGTCACCACTGGGTCTGAATGAGCGCCTCCAGGAGAGCGGCCCAACCAAGACACGCCCCGAGGAGTGTCTTGCCACATGCCAACACTGGGTCTGACTGAGCACCTCCAGGAGAGAGGCTCAAGCAAGACGCGCCCCGAGGAGCGTCTTGCCACGTGTCAACACTGGGTCTGATTGAGGGCCTTCTGGAGAGAGGCCCAAGCAAGACGCGCCCCGAGGAGCGTCTTGCCACATGTCACCACTTGGTCTGACTGAGCGCCTCCAGGAGAGAGGCCCAAGCAACATGAGCCCCGAGGAGCGTCAGGCCACATGTCACTACTCAGTCTGACTGAGCGCCTCCAGGAGAGAGGCCCAAGCAAGACGCGCCCCGAGGAGCGTCTTGCCACATGTCAACAATGGGTCTTACTAAGGGCCTCCAGGAGAGAAGCCCAAGCAAGACACGCCCCGAGGAGCTTCTTGCCACATGTCAGCACTCGGTCTGACTGAGCGCCTCCAGGAGAGAGGCCAAAGCAAGAAGCGCCCCGAGGAGCGTCTTGACACATGTCAACACTGGGTCTGACAGAGGGCCTCCATGAGAGAGGCCCAAGCAAGACGCGCCCCGAGGAGCTTCTTGCTACATGTCAGCACTCGGTCTGACTGAGCGCCTCCAGGAGAGAGGCCAAAGCAAGACGCCCCCCGAGGAGCGTCTCTTCACACATGTCAACACTGGGTCTGACAGAGGGCCTCCATGAGAGAGGCCCAAGCAAGACGCGCCCCGAGGAGTGTCTTGCCAAATGTCACCACTTGGTCTGACTGAGCGCCTCCAGGAGAGAGGCCCAAGCAACATGCGCCCCGAGGAGCGTCAGGCCACATGTCACTACTCAGTCTGACTGAGCGCCTCCAGGAGAGAGGCCCAAGCAAGACGCGCCCCGAGGCGCGTCTTGCCACATGTCAACACTGGGTCTGACAGAGGGCCTCCAGGAGAGAGGCCCAAGCAAGACGCGCCCCGAGGAGTGTCTTGCCACATGTCACCTCTGGCTCTGACTGAGCGCCTCCAGGAGAGAGGCCCAAGCAAGACGTGCCCCGAGGAGCGTCTTGTCACAGGTCAACACTTGGTCTTTCTGAGCGCCTCCAGGAGAGAGGCCCAAGCAACACGCGCCCCGAGGACCGTCAGGCCACATGTCACTACTCATTCTGATTGAGCGCCTCCAGGAGAGAGGCCCAAGCAAGACGCGCCCCGAGGAGCGTCTTGCCACGTGTCAACACTGGGTCTGATTGAGGGCCTTCTGGAGAGAGGCCCAAGCAAGACGCGCCCCGAGGAGCGTCTTGCCACATGTCACCACTTTGTCTGACTGAGCGCCTCCAGGAGAGAGGCCCGAGCAACACGCGCCCCGAGGAGCGTCAGGCCACTTGTCACTACTCAGTCTGACTGAGCGCCTCCAGGAGAGAGGCCCAAGCAAGACGCGCCCCGAGGAGCGTCTTGCCACATGTCAACAATGGTTCTTACTGAGGGCCTCCAGGAGAGAAGCCCAAGCAAGACGCGCCCCGAGGAGCTTCTTGCCACATGTCAGCACTCGGTCTGACTGAGCGCCTCCAGGAGAGAGGCCAAAGCAAGACGCCCCCCGAGGAGCGTCTTGACACATGTCAACACTGGGTCTGACAGAGGGCCTCCATGAGAGAGGCCCAAGCAAGACGCGCCCCGAGGAGTTTCTTACCAAATGTCAACACTGGGTCTGACTGAGCGCCTCCAGGAGAGAAGCCCAAGCAAGGCGCGCCCCGAGGAGCTTCTTGCCACATGTCAGCACTCGGTCTGACTGAGCGCCTCTAGGAGAGAGGCCAAAGCAAGACGCGCCCCGAGGAGCGTCTTTCCACGTGTCACCACTGGGTCTGACTGAGCGCCTCCAGGAGAGAGGCCCAAGAAAGACGCGCCCCGAGGAGAATCTTGCCACATGTCAGCACTGGGTCTGACTGAGCACCTCCAGGAGAGAGGCCCCAGCAAGACGCGCCCCGAGGAGCGTCTTGCCTTATGTCAGCACTCGGTCTGACTGAGCGCCTCCAGGAGAGATGCCCAAGCAAGACGCGCCCCGAGGAGCGTCTTGCCACATGTCAGCAATGGGTCTGACTGAGCGCCTCCAGGAGAGAGGCCCCAGCAAGACGCGCCCCGAGGAGCGTCTTGCCTTATGTCAGCACTCGGTCTGACTGAGCGCCTCCAGGAGAGAGGCCTAAGCAAGACGCGCCCCGAGGAGCGTCTTGCCACATGTCAACAATGGGTCTGACTGAGGGCCTCCAGGAGAGAGGCCCAAGCAAGATGCGCCCGGAGGAGCGTCTTGCCACATGTCAACACTGGGTCTGACAGAGGGCCTCCAGGAGAGAGGCCCAAGCAAGACGCGCCCCGAGGAGCGTCTTGCCACATGTCACCTCTGGTTCTGACTGAGCGCCTCCAGGAGAGAGGCCCAAGCAAGACGCGCCCCGAGTAGCGTATTGTCACATGTCAACACTGGGTCTGTCTGAGCGCCTCCAGGAGAGAAGCCCAAGCAAGACGCGCCCCGAGGAGTGTCTTGCCACATGTCAACAATGGGTCTTACTAAGGGCCTCCAGGAGAGAAGCCCAAGCAAGACACGCCCCGAGGAGCTTCTTGCCACATGTCAGCACTCGGTCTGACTGAGCGCCTCCAGGAGAGAGGCCAAAGCAAGACGCGCCCCGAGGAGCGTCTTGACACATGTCAACACTGGGTCTGACAGAGGGCCTCCATGAGAGAGGCCCAAGCAAGACGCGCCCCGAGGAGTGTCTTGCCACATGTCAACACTGGGTCTGACAGAGGTCCTCCAGGAGAGAGGCCCAAGCAAGACGCGCCCTGAGGAGTGTCTTGCCACATGTCACCACTTGGTCTGACTGAGCGCCTCCAGGAGAGAGGCCCAAGCAAGACGCGCCTGGAGGAGCGTCTTGCCACATGTCAACAATGGTTCTTACTGAGGGCCTCCAGGAGAGAAGCCCAAGCAAGACGCGCCCCGAGGAGCTTCTTGCTACATGTCAGCACTCGGTCTGACTGAGCGCCTCCAGGAGAGAGGCCAAAGCAAGACGCCCCCCGAGGAGCGTCTCTTCAAACATGTCAACACTGGGTCTGACAGAGGGCCTCCATGAGAGAGGCCCAAGCAAGACGCGCCCCGAGGAGTGTCTTGCCAAATGTCACCACTTGGTCTGACTGAGCGCCTCCAGGAGAGAGGCCCAAGCAACATGCGCCCCGAGGAGCGTCAGGCCACATGTCACTACTCAGTCTGACTGAGCGCCTCCAGGAGAGAGGCCCAAGCAAGACGTGCCCCGAGGAGCGTCTTGTCACATGTCAACACTTGGTCTTTCTGAGCGCCTCCAGGAGAGAAGCCCAAGCAAGACGCTCCCCGAGGAGCGTCTTGCCACATGTCAACAATGGGTCTGACTGAGGGCCTCCAGGAGAGAAGCCCAAGCAACACGCGGCCCGAGGAGCGTCTTGCCACATGTCAGCACTTGGTCTGACTGAGCGCCTCCAGGAGAGAGGCCCAAGCAACACGCCCCCCGAGGAGCATCAGGCCACATGTCACCACTTGGTCTGACTGAGCGCCTCCAGGAGAGAGGCCCAAGCAACACGCGCCCCGAGGACCGTCAGGCCACATGTCACTACTCATTCTGATTGAGCGCCTCCAGGAGAGAGGCCCAAGCAAGACGCGCCCCGAGGAGCGTCTTGCCACGTGTCAACACTGGGTCTGATTGAGGGCCTTCTGGAGAGAGGCCCAAGCAAGACGCGCCCCGAGGAGTGTCTTGCCAAATGTCACCACTTGGTCTGACTGAGCGCCTCCAGGAGAGAGGCCCAAGCAACATGCGCCCCGAGGAGCGTCAGGCCACATGTCACTACTCAGTCTGACTGAGCGCCTCCAGGAGAGATGCCCAAGCAAGACGTGCCCCGAGGAGCGTCTTGTCACATGTCAACACTTGGTCTTCCTGAGCGCCTCCAGGAGAGAAGCCCAAGCAAGACGCGCCCCGAGGAGCGTCTTGCCACATGTCAACAATGGGTCTGACTGAGCGCCTCCAGGAGAGAAGCCCAAGCAACACGTGGCCCGAGGAGCGTCTTGCCACATGTCAGCACTTGGTCTGACTGAGCGCCTCCAGGAGAGAGGCCCAAGCAACACGCCCCCCGAGGAGCATCAGGCCACATGTCACCACTTGGTCTGACTGAGCGCCTCCAGGAGAGAGGCCCAAGCAACATGCGCCCCGAGGACCGTCAGGCCACATGTCACTACTCAGTCTGACTGAGCGCCTCCAGGAGAGAGGCCCAAGCAAGACACGCCCCGAGGAGCGTCTTGCCACATGTCAACAATGGGTCTTACTGAGGGCCTCCAGTAGAGAAGCCCAAGCAAGACGCGCCCCGAGGAGCTTCTTGCCACATGTCAGAACTCGGTCTGACTGAGCGCCTCCAGGAGAGAGGCCAAAGCAAGATGCGCCCTGAGGAGTGTCTTGCCACATGTCACCACTTGGTCTGACTGAGCGCCTCCAGGAGAGAGGCCCAAGCAACACGCGCACCGAGGAGCGTCAAGCCACATGTCACTACTCAGTCTGACTGAGCGCCTCCAGGAGAGAGGCCCAAGCAAGACGCGCCCCGAGGAGCGTCTTGCCACATGTCAACAATGGTTCTTACTGAGGGCCTCCAGGAGAGAAGCGCAAGCAAGACGCGCCCCGAGGAGCTTCTTGCCACATGTCAGCACTCGGTCTGACTGAGCGCCTCCAGGAGAGAGGCCAAAGCAAGACGCCCCCCGAGGAGCGTCTTGACACATGTCAACACTGGGTCTGACAGAGGGCCTCCATGAGAGAGGCCCAAGCAAGACGCGCCCCGAGGAGTTTCTTACCAAATGTCAACACTGGGTCTGACTGAGCGCCTCCAGGAGAGAAGCCCAAGCAAGGCGCGCCCCGAGGAGCTTCTTGCCACATGTCAGCACTCGGTCTGACTGAGCGCCTCTAGGAGAGAGGCCAAAGCAAGACGCGCCCCGAGGAGCGTCTTTCCACGTGTCACCACTGGGTCTGACTGAGCGCCTCCAGGAGAGAGGCCCAAGCAAGACGCGCCCCGAGGAGAACCTTGCCACATGTCAGCACTGGGTCTGACTGAGCGCCTCCAGGAGAGAGGCCCCAGCAAGACGCGCCCCGAGGAGCGTCTTGCCTTATGTCAGCACTCGGTCTTACTGAGCGCCTCCAGGAGAGAGGCCCAAGCAAGACGCGCCCCGAGGAGCGTCTTGCCACATGTCAACAATGGGTCTGACTGAGCGCCTCCAGGAGAGAGGCCCCAGCAAGACGCGCCCCGAGGAGCGTCTTGCCTTATGTCAGCACTCGGTCTGACTGAGCGCCTCCAGGAGAGAGGCCCAAGCAAGACGCGCCCCGAGGAGCGTCTTGCCACATGTCAACAATGGGTCTGACTGAGGGCCTCCAGGAGAGAGGCCCAAGCAAGATGCGCCCGGAGGAGCGTCTTGCCACATGTCAACACTGGGTCTGACAGAGGGCCTCCAGGAGAGAGGCCCAAGCAAGACGCGCCCCGAGGAGCGTCTTGCCACATGTCACCTCTGGTTCTGACTGAGCGCCTCCAGGAGACAGGCCCAAGCAAGACGCGCCCCGAGGAGCGTCTTGTCACATGTCAACACTGGGTCTGTCTGAGCGCCTCCAGGAGAGAAGCCCAAGCAAGACGCGCCCCGAGGAGTGTCTTGCCACATGTCAACAATGGGTCTGACTGAGGGCCTCCAGGAGAGAAGCCCAAGCAAGACGCGCCCCGAGGAGCGTCTTGACACATGTCAACACTGGGTCTGACAGAGGGCCTCCAGGAGAGAGGCCCAAGCAAGACGCGCCCCGAGGAGTGTCTTGCCACATGTCACCACTGGGTCTGACTGAGCGCCTCCAGGAGAGAGGCCGAAGCAAGATGCGCCCCGAGGAGCGTCAGGCCACATGTCACTACTCAGTCTGACTGAGCGCCTCCAGGAGAAAGGCCCAAGCAAGACGCGCCCTGAGGAGCGTCTTGCCACATGTCAACACTGGGTCTGACAGAGGGCCTCCAGGAGAGAGGCCCAAGCAAGACGCGCCCCGAGGAGTGTCTTGCCACATGTCACCTCTGGTTCTGACTGAGCGCCTCCAGGAGAGAGGCCCAAGCAAGACGCGCCCCGAGGAGCGTCTTGCCACATGTCAACAATGGGTCTGACTGAGGGCCTCCAGGAGAGAAGCCCAAGCAACACGCGGCCCGAGGAGCGTCTTGCCACATGTCAGCACTCGGTCTGACTGAGCGCCTCCAGGAGAGAGGCCAAAGCAAGACGCGCCCCGAGGAGTGTCTTGACACATGTCAACACTGGGTCTGACAGAGGGCCTCCATGAGAGAGGCCCAAGCAAGACGCGCCCCGAGGAGTGTCTTGCCACATGTCAACACTGGGTCTGACAGAGGGCCTCCAGGAGAGAGGCCCAAGCAAGACGCGCCCCGAGAAGCGTCTTGCCACATGTCACCACTTGGTCTGACTGAGCGCCTCCAGGAGAGAGGCCCAAGCAACACGCGCCCCGAGGAGCATCAGGCCACATGTCACCACTTGGTCTGACTGAGCGCCTCCAGGAGAGAGGCCCAAGCAACACGCGCCCCGAGGACCGTCAGGCCACATGTCACTACTCATTCTGATTGAGCGCCTCCAGGAGAGAGGCCCAAGCAAGACGCGCCCCGAGGAGCGTCTTGCCACGTGTCAACACTGGGTCTGATTGAGGGCCTTCTGGAGAGAGGCCCAAGCAAGACGCGCCCCGAGGAGCGTCTTGCCACATGTCACCACTTGGTCTGACTGAGCGCCTCCAGGAGAGAGGCCCGAGCAACACGCGCCCCGAGGAGCGTCAGGCCACATGTCACTACTCAGTCTGACTGAGCGCCTCCAGGAGAGAGGCCCAAGCAAGACGCGCCCCGAGGAGCGTCTTGCCACATGTCAACAATGGGTCTTACTGAGGGCCTCCAGGAGAGAAGCCCAAGCAAGACGCGCCCCTAGGAGCTTCTTGCCACATGTCAGCACTCGGTCTGACTGAGCGCCTCAAGGAGAGAGGCCAAAGCAAGATGCGCCCTGAGGAGTGTCTTGTCACATGTCACCACTTGGTCTGACTGAGCGCCTCCAGGAGAGAGGCCCAAGCAACACGCGCCCCGAGGAGCGTCAAGCCACATGTCACTACTCAGTCTGACTGAGCGCCTCCAGGAGAGAGGCCCAAGCAAGACGCGCCCCGAGGAGCGTCTTGCCACGTGTCAACACTGGGTCTGATTGAGGGCCTTCTGGAGAGAGGCAAAGCAAGACACGCCCCGAGGAGCGTCTTGCCACATGTCAACAATGGTTCTTACTGAGGGCCTCCAGGAGAGAAGCCCAAGCAAGACGCGCCCCGAGGAGCTTCTTGCCACACGTCAGCACTCGGTCTGACTGAGCGCCTCCAGGAGAGAGGCCAAAGCAAGACGCCCCCCGAGGAGCGTCTTGACACATGTCAACACTGGGTCTGACAGAGGGCCTCCATGAGAGAGGCCCAAGCAAGACGCGCCCCGAGGAGTTTCTTACAAAATGTCAACACTGGGTCTGACTGAGCGCCTCCAGGAGAGAAGCCCAAGCAAGGCGCGCCCCGAGGAGCTTCTTGCCACATGTCAGCACTCGGTCTGACTGAGCGCCTCTAGGAGAGAGGCCAAAGCAAGACGCGCCCCGAGGAGCGTCTTTCCACGTGTCACCACTGGGTCTGACTGAGCGCCTCCAGGAGAGAGGCCCAAGCAAGATGCGCCCCGAGGAGCGTCTTGCCACATGTCAACACTGGGTCTGACTGAGCGCCTCCAGGAGAGAGGGCCAAGCAAGACGCGCCCCGAGGAGCGTCTTACCACATGTCAACACTGGGTCTGACTGAGCGCCTCCAGGAGAGAGGCCCAAGAAAGACGCGCCCCGAGGAGAATCTTGCCACATGTCAGCACTGGGTCTGACTGAGCGCCTCCAGGAGAGAGGCCCCAGCAAGACGCGCCCCGAGGAGCGTCTTGCCTTATGTCAGCACTCGGTCTGACTGAGCGCCTCCAGGAGAGAGGCCCAAGCAAGACGCGCCCCGAGGAGCGTCTAGCAACATGTCAACATTGGGTCTGACTGAGGGCCTCCAGGAGAGAGGCCCAAGCAAGATGCGCCCGGAGGAGCGTCTTGCCACATGTCAACACTGGGTCTGACAGAGGGCCTCCAGGAGAGAGGCCCAAGCAAGACGCGCCCCGAGGAGCGTCTTGCCACATGTCACCTCTGGTTCTGACTGAGCGCCTCCAGGAGAGAAGCCCAAGCAAGACGCGCCCCGAGGAGTGTCTTGCCACATGTCAACAATGGGTCTGACTGAGGGCCTCCAGGAGAGAAGCCCAAGCAAGACGCGCCCCGAGGAGCGTCTTGACACATGTCAACACTGGGTCTGACAGAGGGCCTCCAGGAGAGAGGCCCAAGCAAGACGCGCCCCGAGGAGTGTCTTGCCACATGTCACCACTGGGTCTGACTGAGCGCCTCCAGGAGAGAGGCCGAAGCAAGATGCGCCCCGAGGAGCGTCAGGCCACATGTCACTACTCAGTCTGACTGAGCGCCTCCAGGAGAGAGGCCCAAGCAAGACGCGCCCTGAGGAGCGTCTTGCCACATGTCAACACTGGGTCTGACAGAGGGCCTCCAGGAGAGAGGCCCAAGCAAGACGCGCCCCGAGGAGTGTCTTGCCACATGTCACCTCTGGTTCTGACTGAGCGCCTCCAGGAGAGAGGCCCAAGCAAGACGTGCCCCGAGGAGCGTCTTGTCACATGTCAACACTTGGTCTTTCTGAGCGCCTCCAGGAGAGAAGCCCAAGCAAGACGCGCCCCGAGGAGCATCTTGCCACATGTCAACAATGGGTCTGACTGAGGGCCTCCAGGAGAGAAGCCCAAGCAAGACACGCCCCGAGGAGCGTCTTGCCACGTGTCAACACTGGGTCTGATTGAGGGCCTTCTGGAGAGAGGCCCAAGCAAGACGCGCCCCGAGGAGCGTCTTGCCACATGTCAACAATGGTTCTTACTGAGGGCCTCCAGGAGAGAAGCCCAAGCAAGACACGCCCCGAGGAGCTTCTTGCCACATGTCAGCACTCGGTCTGACTGAGCGCCTCGAGGAGAGAGGCCAAAGCAAGACGCCCCCCGAGGAGCGTCTTGACACATGTCAACACTGGGCCTGACAGAGGGCCTCCATGAGAGAGGCCCAAGCAAGACGCCCCCCGAGGAGTGTCTTGCCAAATGTCAACACTGGGTCTGACTGAGCGCCTCCAGGAGAGAGGCCCAAGCAAGACGTGCCCCGAGGAGCGTCTTGTCACATGTCAACACTTGGTCTTTCTGAGCGCCTCCAGGAGAGAAGCTCAAGCAAGACGCGCCCCGAGGAGCGTCTTGCCACATGTCAACAATGGGTCTGACTGAGGGCCTCCAGGAGAGAAGCCCAAGCAACACGCGGCCCGAGGAGCGTCTTGCCAAATGTCAGCACTCGGTCTGACTGAGCGCCTCCAGGAGAGAGGCCAAAGCAAGACGCGCCCCGAGGAGTGTCTTGATACATGTCAACACTGGGTCTGACAGAGGGCCTCTATGAGAGAGGCCCAAGCAAGACGCGCCCCGAGGAGTGTCTTGCCAAATGTCAACACTGGGTCTGACAGAGGGCCTCCAGGAGAGAGGCCCAAGCAAGACGCGCCCCGAGAAGTGTTTCGCCACATGTCACCACTTGGTCTGACTGAGCGCCTCCAGGAGAGAGGCCCAAGCAACACGCGCCCCGAGGAGCGTCTGGCCACATGTGACCACTTGGTCTGACTGAGCGCCTCCAGGAGAGAGGCCCAAGCAACACGCGCCCCGAGGAGAGTCAGGCCACATGTCACTACTCATTCTGACTGAGCGCCTCCAGGAGAGAGGCCCAAGCAAGACGCGCCCCGAGGAGCGTCTTGCCACTTGTCAAATATGGGTCTTACTGAGGGCCTCCAGGATAGAAGCCCAAGCAAGACGCGCCCCGAGGAGCTTCTTGCCACATGTCAGCACTCGGTCTGACTGAGCACCTCCAGGAGAGAGGCCAAAGCAAGACGCGCCCCGAGGAGCGTCTTGACACATGTCAACACTGGGTCTGACAGAGGGCCTCCATGAGAGAGGCCCAAGCAAGACGCGCCCCGAGGAGTGTCTTGCCACATGTCAACACTGGGTCTGACAGAGGGCCTCCAGGAGAGAGGCCCAAGCAAGACGCGCCCTGAGGAGTGTCTTGCCACATGTCACCACTTGGTCTGACTGAGCGCCTCCAGGAGAGAGGCCCAAGCAACACGCGCCCCGAGAAGCGTCAAGCCACATGTCACTACTCAGTCTGACTGAGCGCCTCCAGGAGAGAGGCCCAAGCAAGACGCGCCCCGAGGATTGTCTTGCCACGTGTCAACACTGGGTCTGATTGAGGGCCTTCTGGAGAGAGGCCCAAGAAAGACGCGCCCCGAGGAGCGTCTTGCCACATGTCAACAATGGTTCTTACTGAGGGCCTCCAGGAGAGAAGCCCAAGCAAGACACGCCCCGAGGAGCTTCTTGCCACATGTCAGCACTCGGTCTGACTGAGCGCCTCGTGGAGAGAGGCCAAAGCAAGACGCCCCCCGAGGAGTGTCTTGCCAAATGTCAACACTGGGTCTGACAGAGGGCCTCCAGGAGAGAGGCCGAAGCAAGACGCGCCCCGAGGAGTGTCTTGCCACATGTCACCACTTGGTCTGACTGAGGGCCTCCAGGAGAGAAGCCCAAGCAACACGCGGCCCGAGGAGCGTCTTGCCACATGTCATCACTCGGTCTGACTGAGCGCCTCCAGGAGAGAGGCCCCAGCAAGACGCGCCCCGAGGAGCGTCTTGCCACATGTCAACAATGGGTCTGACTGAGGGCCTCCAGGAGAGAAGCCCAAGTAAGACGCGCCCCGAGGAGCGTCTTGACACATGTCAACACTGGGTCTTTCTGAGGGCCTCCAGGAGAGAAGCCCAAGCAAAACGCGCCCCGAGGAGCGTCTTGCCACATGTCAGCACTCAGTCTGACTGAGCGCCTCCAGGAGAGAGGCCCAAGCAAAACGGGCCGCGAGGAGCGTCTTGCCACATGTCAACAATGGGTCTGACTGAGGGCCTCCAGGAGAGAAGCCCAAGCAACACGCGGCCCGAGGAGCGTCTTGCCACATGTCAGCACTCGGTCTGACTGATCGCCTCCAGGAGAGAGGCCCAAGCAAGACGCGCCCCGAGGAGCGTCTTGCCACATGTCAACAATGGGTCTGACTGAGGGCCTCCAGGAGAGAAGCCCAAGCAAGACGCGCCCCGAGGAGTGTCTTGCCACATGTCACCACTTGGTCTGACTGAGCGCCTCCAGGAGAGAGGCCCAAGCAAGACGCGCCTGGAGGAGCGTCTTGCCACATGTCAACAATGGTTCTTACTGAGGGCCTCCAGGAGAGAAGCCCAAGCAAGACGCGCCCCGAGGAGCTTCTTGCTACATGTCAGCACTCGGTCTGACTGAGCGCCTCCAGGAGAGAGGCCAAAGCAAGACGCCCCCCGAGGAGCGTCTCTTCACACATGTCAACACTGGGTCTGACAGAGGGCCTCCATGAGAGAGGCCCAAGCAAGACGCGCCCCGAGGAGTGTCTTGCCAAATGTCACCACTTGGTCTGACTGAGCGCCTCCAGGAGAGAGGCCCAAGCAACATGCGCCCCGAGGAGCGTCAGGCCACATGTCACTACTCAGTCTGACTGAGCGCCTCCAGGAGAGAGGCCCAAGCAAGACGTGCCCCGAGGAGCGTCTTGTCACATGTCAACACTTGGTCTTTCTGAGCGCCTCCAGGAGAGAAGCCCAAGCAAGACGCGCCCCGAGGAGCGTCTTGCCACATGTCAACAATGGGTCTGACTGAGGGCCTCCAGGAGAGAAGCCCAAGCAACACGCAGCCCGAGGAGCGTCTTGCCACATGTCAGCACTTGGTCTGACTGAGCGCCTCCAGGAGAGAGGCCCAAGCAACACGCCCCCCGAGGAGCATCAGGCCACATGTCACCACTTGGTCTGACTGAGCGCCTCCAGGAGAGAGGCCCAAGCAACACGCGCCCCGAGGACAGTCAGGCCACATGTCACTACTCATTCTGATTGAGCGCCTCCAGGAGAGAGGCCCAAGCAAGACGCGCCCCGAGGAGCGTCTTGCCACGTGTCAACACTGGGTCTGATTGAGGGCCTTCTGGAGAGAGGCCCAAGCAAGACGCGCCCCGAGGAGTGTCTTGCCAAATGTCACCACTTGGTCCGACTGAGCGCCTCCAGGAGAGAGGCCCAAGCAACATGCGCCCCGAGGAGCGTCAGGCCACATGTCACTACTCAGTCTGACTGAGCGCCTCCAGGAGAGATGCCCAAGCAAGACGTGCCCCGAGGAGCGTCTTGTCACATGTCAACACTTGGTCTTTCTGAGCGCCTCCAGGAGAGAAGCCCAAGCAAGACGCGCCCCGAGGAGCGTCTTGCCACATGTCAACAATGGGTCTGACTGAGGGCCTCCAGGAGAGAAGCCCAAGCAAGACGCGCCCCGAGGAGTGTCTTGCCACATGTCACCACTTGGTCTGACTGAGCGCCTCCAGGAGAGAGGCCCAAGCAAGACGCGCCTGGAGGAGCGTCTTGCCACATGTCAACAATGGTTCTTACTGAGGGCCTCCAGGAGAGAAGCCCAAGCAAGACGCGCCCCGAGGAGCTTCTTGCTACATGTCAGCACTCGGTCTGACTGAGCGCCTCCAGGAGAGAGGCCAAAGCAAGACGCCCCCCGAGGAGCGTCTCTTCACACATGTCAACACTGGGTCTGACAGAGGGCCTCCATGAGAGAGGCCCAAGCAAGACGCGCCCCGAGGAGTGTCTTGCCAAATGTCACCACTTGGTCTGACTGAGCGCCTCCAGGAGAGAGGCCCAAGCAACATGCGCCCCGAGGAGCGTCAGGCCACATGTCACTACTCAGTCTGACTGAGCGCCTCCAGGAGAGAGGCCCAAGCAAGACGTGCCCCGAGGAGCGTCTTGTCACATGTCAACACTTGGTCTTTCTGAGCGCCTCCAGGAGAGAAGCCCAAGCAAGACGCGCCCCGAGGAGCGTCTTGCCACATGTCAACAATGGGTCTGACTGAGGGCCTCCAGGAGAGAAGCCCAAGCAACACGCAGCCCGAGGAGCGTCTTGCCACATGTCAGCACTTGGTCTGACTGAGCGCCTCCAGGAGAGAGGCCCAAGCAACACGCCCCCCGAGGAGCATCAGGCCACATGTCACCACTTGGTCTGACTGAGCGCCTCCAGGAGAGAGGCCCAAGCAACACGCGCCCCGAGGACAGTCAGGCCACATGTCACTACTCATTCTGATTGAGCGCCTCCAGGAGAGAGGCCCAAGCAAGACGCGCCCCGAGGAGCGTCTTGCCACGTGTCAACACTGGGTCTGATTGAGGGCCTTCTGGAGAGAGGCCCAAGCAAGACGCGCCCCGAGGAGTGTCTTGCCAAATGTCACCACTTGGTCCGACTGAGCGCCTCCAGGAGAGAGGCCCAAGCAACATGCGCCCCGAGGAGCGTCAGGCCACATGTCACTACTCAGTCTGACTGAGCGCCTCCAGGAGAGATGCCCAAGCAAGACGTGCCCCGAGGAGCGTCTTGTCACATGTCAACACTTGGTCTTTCTGAGCGCCTCCAGGAGAGAAGCCCAAGCAAGACGCGCCCCGAGGAGCGTCTTGCCACATGTCAACAATGGGTCTGACTGAGCGCCTCCAGGAGAGAAGCCCAAGCAACACGCGGCCCGAGGAGCGTCTTGCCACATGTCAGCACTTGGTCTGACTGAGCGCCTCCAGGAGAGAGGCCCAAGCAACACGCCCCCCGAGGAGCATCAGGCCACATGTCACCACTTGGTCTGACTGAGCGCCTCCAGGAGAGAGGCCCAAGCAACACGCGCCCCGAGGACCGTCAGGCCACATGTCACTACTCAGTCTGACTGAGCGCCTCCAGGAGAGAGGCCCAAGCAAGACACGCCCCGAGGAGCGTCTTGCCACATGTCAACAATGGGTCTTACTGAGGGCCTCCAGTAGAGAAGCCCAAGCAAGACGCGCCCCGAGGAGCTTCTTGCCACATGTCAGAACTCGGTCTGACTGAGCGCCTCCAGGAGAGAGGCCAAAGCAAGATGCGCCCTGAGGAGTGTCTTGCCACATGTCACCACTTGGTCTGACTGAGCGCCTCCAGGAGAGAGGCCCAAGCAACACGCGCACCGAGGAGCGTCAAGCCACATGTCACTACTCAGTCTGACTGAGCGCCTCCAGGAGAGAGGCCCAAGCAAGACGTGCCCCGAGGAGCGTCTTGTCACATGTCAACACTTGGTCTTTCTGAGCGCCTCCAGGAGAGAAGCCCAAGCAAGACGCGCCCCGAGGAGCGTCTTGCCACATGTCAACAATGGGTCTGACTGAGCGCCTCCAGGAGAGAAGCCCAAGCAACACGCGGCCCGAGGAGCGTCTTGCCACATGTCAGCACTTGGTCTGACTGAGCGCCTCCAGGAGAGAGGCCCAAGCAACACGCCCCCCGAGGAGCATCAGGCCACATGTCACCACTTGGTCTGACTGAGCGCCTCCAGGAGAGAGGCCCAAGCAACACGCGCCCCGAGGACCGTCAGGCCACATGTCACTACTCAGTCTGACTGAGCGCCTCCAGGAGAGAGGCCCAAGCAAGACACGCCCCGAGGAGCGTCTTGCCACATGTCAACAATGGGTCTTACTGAGGGCCTCCAGTAGAGAAGCCCAAGCAAGACGCGCCCCGAGGAGCTTCTTGCCACATGTCAGAACTCGGTCTGACTGAGCGCCTCCAGGAGAGAGGCCAAAGCAAGATGCGCCCTGAGGAGTGTCTTGCCACATGTCACCACTTGGTCTGACTGAGCGCCTCCAGGAGAGAGGCCCAAGCAACACGCGCACCGAGGAGCGTCAAGCCACATGTCACTACTCAGTCTGACTGAGCGCCTCCAGGAGAGAGGCCCAAGCAAGACGCGCCCCGAGGAGCGTCTTGCCACATGTCAACAATGGTTCTTACTGAGGGCCTCCAGGAGAGAAGCGCAAGCAAGACGCGCCCCGAGGAGCTTCTTGCCACATGTCAGCACTCGGTCTGACTGAGCGCCTCCAGGAGAGAGGCCAAAGCAAGACGCCCCCCGAGGAGCGTCTTGACACATGTCAACACTGGGTCTGACAGAGGGCCTCCATGAGAGAGGCCCAAGCAAGACGCGCCCCGAGGAGTTTCTTACCAAATGTCAACACTGGGTCTGACTGAGCGCCTCCAGGAGAGAAGCCCAAGCAAGGCGCGCCCCGAGGAGCTTCTTGCCACATGTCAGCACTCGGTCTGACTGAGCGCCTCTAGGAGAGAGGCCAAAGCAAGACGCGCCCCGAGGAGCGTCTTTCCACGTGTCACCACTGGGTCTGACTGAGCGCCTCCAGGAGAGAGGCCCAAGCAAGTCGCGCCCCGAGGAGAACCTTGCCACATGTCAGCACTGGGTCTGACTGAGCGCCTCCAGGAGAGAGGCCCCAGCAAGACGCGCCCCGAGGAGCGTCTTGCCTTATGTCAGCACTCGGTCTTACTGAGCGCCTCCAGGAGAGAGGCCCAAGCAAGACGCGCCCCGAGGAGCGTCTTGCCACATGTCAACAATGGGTCTGACTGAGCGCCTCCAGGAGAGAGGCCCCAGCAAGACGCGCCCCGAGGAGCGTCTTGCCTTATGTCAGCACTCGGTCTGACTGAGCGCCTCCAGGAGAGAGGCCCAAGCAAGACGCGCCCCGAGGAGCGTCTTGCCACATGTCAACAATGGGTCTGACTGAGGGCCTCCAGGAGAGAGGCCCAAGCAAGATGCGCCCGGAGGAGCGTCTTGCCACATGTCAACACTGGGTCTGACAGAGGGCCTCCAGGAGAGAGGCCCAAGCAAGACGCGCCCCGAGGAGCGTCTTGCCACATGTCACCTCTGGTTCTGACTGAGAGCCTCCAGGAGACAGGCCCAAGCAAGACGCGCCCCGAGGAGCGTCTTGTCACATGTCAACACTGGGTCTGTCTGAGCGCCTCCAGGAGAGAAGCCCAAGCAAGACGCGCCCCGAGGAGCGTCTTGACACATGTCAACACTGGGTCTGACAGAGGGCCTCCAGGAGAGAGGCCCAAGCAAGACGCGCCCCGAGGAGTGTCTTGCCACATGTCACCACTGGGTCTGACTGAGCGCCTCCAGGAGAGAGGCCGAAGCAAGATGCGCCCCGAGGAGCGTCAGGCCACATGTCACTACTCAGTCTGACTGAGCGCCTCCAGGAGAGAGGCCCAAGCAAGACGCGCCCTGAGGAGCGTCTTGCCACATGTCAACACTGGGTCTGACAGAGGGCCTCCAGGAGAGAGGCCCAAGCAAGACGCGCCCCGAGGAGTGTCTTGCCACATGTCACCTCTGGTTCTGACTGAGCGCCTCCAGGAGAGAGGCCCAAGCAAGACGCGCCCCGAGGAGCGTCTTGCCACATGTCAACAATGGGTCTGACTGAGGGCCTCCAGGAGAGAAGCCCAAGCAACACGCGGCCCGAGGAGCGTCTTGCCACATGTCAGCACTCGGTCTGACTGAGCGCCTCCAGGAGAGAGGCCAAAGCAAGACGCGCCCCGAGGAGTGTCTTGACACATGTCAACACTGGGTCTGACAGAGGGCCTCCATGAGAGAGGCCCAAGCAAGACGCGCCCCGAGGAGTGTCTTGCCACATGTCAACACTGGGTCTGACAGAGGGCCTCCAGGAGAGAGGCCCAAGCAAGACGCGCCCCGAGAAGTGTCTTGCCACATGTCACCACTTGGTCTGACTGAGCGCCTCCAGGAGAGAGGCCCAAGCAACACGCGCCCCGAGGAGCATCAGGCCACATGTCACCACTTGGTCTGACTGAGCGCCTCCAGGAGAGAGGCCCAAGCAACACGCGCCCCGAGGACCGTCAGGCCACATGTCACTACTCATTCTGATTGAGCGCCTCCAGGAGAGAGGCCAAAGCAAGACGCCCCCCGAGGAGCGTCTTGACACATGTCAACACTGGGTCTGACAGAGGGCCTCCATGAGAGAGGCCCAAGCAAGACGCGCCCCGAGGAGTTTCTTACCAAATGTCAACACTGGGTCTGACTGAGCGCCTCCAGGAGAGAAGCCCAAGCAAGGCGCGCCCCGAGGAGCTTCTTGCCACATGTCAGCACTCGGTCTGACTGAGCGCCTCTAGGAGAGAGGCCAAAGCAAGACGCGCCCCGAGGAGCGTCTTTCCACGTGTCACCACTGGGTCTGACTGAGCGCCTCCAGGAGAGAGGCCCAAGCAAGATGCGCCCCGAGGAGCGTCTTGCCACATGTCAACACTGGGTCTGACTGAGCGCCTCCAGGAGAGAGGGCCAAGCAAGACGCGCCCCGAGGAGCGTCTTACCACATGTCAACACTGGGTCTGACTGAGCGCCTCCAGGAGAGAGGCCCAAGAAAGACGCGCCCCGAGGAGAATCTTGCCACATGTCAGCACTGGGTCTGACTGAGCGCCTCCAGGAGAGAGGCCCCAGCAAGACGCGCCCCGAGGAGCGTCTTGCCTTATGTCAGCACTCGGTCTGACTGAGCGCCTCCAGGAGAGAGGCCCAAGCAAGACGCGCCCCGAGGAGCGTCTTGCAACATGTCAACAATGGGTCTGACTGAGGGCCTCCAGGAGAGAGGCCCAAGCAAGATGCGCCCGGAGGAGCGTCTTGCCACATGTCAACACTGGGTCTGACAGAGGGCCTCCAGGAGAGAGGCCCAAGCAAGACGCGCCCCGAGGAGCGTCTTGACACATGTCAACACTGGGTCTGACAGAGGGCCTCCAGGAGAGAGGCCGAAGCAAGATGCGCCCCGAGGAGCGTCAGGCCACATGTCACTACTCAGTCTGACTGAGCGCCTCCAGGAGAGAGGCCCAAGCAAGACGCGCCCTGAGGAGCGTCTTGCCACATGTCAACACTGGGTCTGACAGAGGGCCTCCAGGAGAGAGGCCCAAGCAAGACGCGCCCCGAGGAGTGTCTTGCCACATGTCACCTCTGGTTCTGACTGAGCGCCTCCAGGAGAGAGGCCCAAGCAAGACGTGCCCCGAGGAGCGTCTTGTCACATGTCAACACTTGGTCTTTCTGAGCGCCTCCAGGAGAGAAGCCCAAGCAAGACGCGCCCCGAGGAGCGTCTTGCCACATGTCAACAATGGGTCTGACTGAGGGCCTCCAGGAGAGAAGCCCAAGCAAGACACGCCCCGAGGAGCGTCTTGCCACGTGTCAACACTGGGTCTGATTGAGGGCCTTCTGGAGAGAGGCCCAAGCAAGACGCGCCCCGAGGAGCGTCTTGCCACATGTCAACAATGGTTCTTACTGAGGGCCTCCAGGAGAGAAGCCCAAGCAAGACACGCCCCGAGGAGCTTCTTGCCACATGTCAGCACTCGGTCTGACTGAGCGCCTCGAGGAGAGAGGCCAAAGCAAGACGCCCCCCGAGGAGCGTCTTGACACATGTCAACACTGGGCCTGACAGAGGGCCTCCATGAGAGAGGCCCAAGCAAGACGCCCCCCGAGGAGTGTCTTGCCAAATGTCAACACTGGGTCTGACTGAGCGCCTCCAGGAGAGAGGCCCAAGCAAGACGTGCCCCGAGGAGCGTCTTGTCACATGTCAACACTTGGTCTTTCTGAGCGCCTCCAGGAGAGAAGCCCAAGCAAGACGCGCCCCGAGGAGCGTCTTGCCACATGTCAACAATGGGTCTGACTGAGGGCCTCCAGGAGAGAAGCCCAAGCAACACGCGGCCCGAGGAGCGTCTTGCCACATGTCAGCACTCGGTCTGACTGAGCGCCTCCAGGAGAGAGGCCAAAGCAAGACGCGCCCCGAGGAGTGTCTTGACACATGTCAACACTGGGTCTGACAGAGGGCCTCTATGAGAGAGGCCCAAGCAAGACGCGCCCCGAGGAGTGTCTTGCCAAATGTCAACACTGGGTCTGACAGAGGGCCTCCAGGAGAGAGGCCCAAGCAAGACGCGCCCCGAGAAGTGTTTCGCCACATGTCACCACTTGGTCTGACTGAGCGCCTCCAGGAGAGAGGCCCAAGCAACACGCGCCCCGAGGAGCGTCTGGCCACATGTGACCACTTGGTCTGACTGAGCGCCTCCAGGAGAGAGGCCCAAGCAACACACGCCCCGAGGAGAGTCAGGCCACATGTCACTACTCATTCTGACTGAGCGCCTCCAGGAGAGAGGCCCAAGCAAGACGCGCCCCGAGGAGCGTCTTGCCACTTGTCAAATATGGGTCTTACTGAGGGCCTCCAGGATAGAAGCCCAAGCAAGACGCGCCCCGAGGAGCTTCTTGCCACATGTGAGCACTCGGTCTGACTGAGCGCCTCCAGGAGAGAGGCCAAAGCAAGACGCGCCCCGAGGAGCGTCTTGACACATGTCAACACTGGGTCTGACAGAGGGCCTCCATGAGAGAGGCCCAAGCAAGACGCGCCCCGAGGAGTGTCTTGCCACATGTCAACACTGGGTCTGACAGAGGGCCTCCAGGAAAGAGGCCCAAGCAAGACGCGCCCTGAGGAGTGTCTTGCCACATGTCACCACTTGGTCTGACTGAGCGCCTCCAGGAGAGAGGCCCAAGCAACACGCGCCCCGAGAAGCGTCAAGCCACATGTCACTACTCAGTCTGACTGAGCGCCTCCAGGAGAGAGGCCCAAGCAAGACGCGCCCCGAGGAGTGTCTTGCCACGTGTCAACACTGGGTCTGATTGAGGGCCTTCTGGAGAGAGGCCCAAGAAAGACGCGCCCCGAGGAGCGTCTTGCCACATGTCAACAATGGTTCTTACTGAGGGCCTCCAGGAGAGAAGCCCAAGCAAGACACGCCCCGAGGAGCTTCTTGCCACATGTCAGCACTCGGTCTGACTGAGCGCCTCGTGGAGAGAGGCCAAAGCAAGACGCCCCCCGAGGAGTGTCTTGCCAAATGTCAACACTGGGTCTGACAGAGGGCCTCCAGGAGAGAGGCCGAAGCAAGACGCGCCCCGAGGAGTGTCTTGCCACATGTCACCACTTGGTCTGACTGAGGGCCTCCAGGAGAGAAGCCCAAGCAACACGCGGCCCGAGGAGCGTCTTGCCACATGTCATCACTCGGTCTGACTGAGCGCCTCCAGGAGAGAGGCCCCAGCAAGACGCGCCCCGAGGAGCGTCTTGCCACATGTCAACAATGGGTCTGACTGAGGGCCTCCAGGAGAGAAGCCCAAGCAAAACGCGCCCCGAGGAGCGTCTTGCCACATGTCAGCACTCAGTCTGACTGAGCGCCTCCAGGAGAGAGGCCCAAGCAAAACGGGCCCCGAGGAGCGTCTTGCCACATGTCAACAATGGGTCTGACTGAGGGCCTCCAGGAGAGAAGCCCAAGCAACACGCGGCCCGAGGAGCGTCTTGCCACATGTCAGCACTCGGTCTGACTGAGCGCCTCCAGGAGAGAGGCCCAAGCAAGACGCGCCCCGAGGAGCGTCTTGCCACATGTCAACAATGGGTCTGACTGAGGGCCTCCAGGAGAGAAGCCCAAGCAAGACGCGCCCCGAGGAGCGTCTTGACACATGTCAAAACTGGGTCTGACAGAGGGCCTCCAGGAGAGAGGCCGAAGCAAGACGCGCCCCGAGGAGTGTCTTGCCACATGTCAACAATGGGTCTTACTGAGGGCCTCCAGGAGAGAAGCCCAAGCAAGACGCGCCCCGAGGAGCTTCTTGCCACATGTCAGCACTCGGTCTGACTGAGCGCCTCCAGGAGAGAGGCCAAAGCAAGACGCGCCCCGAGGAGCGTCTTGACACATGTCAACACTGGGTCTGACAGAGGGCCTCCATGAGAGAGGCCCAAGCAAGACGCGCCCCGAGGAGTGTCTTGCCACATGTCAACACTGGGTCTGACAGAGGGGCTCCAGGAGAGAGGCCCAAGCAAGACGCGCCCCGAGGATTGTCTTGCCACATGTCACCACTTGGTCTGACTGAGCACCTCCAGGAGAGAGGCCCAAGCAAGACGCGCCCCGAGGAGCGTCAGGCCACATGTCACTACTCAGTCTGACTGAGCGCCTCCAGGAGAGAGGCCCAAGCAAGACGCGCCCCGAGGAGCGTCTTGCCACGTGTCAACACTGGGTCTGATTGAGGGCCTTCTGGAGAGAGGCCCAAGCAAGACGCGCCCCGAGGAGCGTCTTGCCACATGTCAACAATGGTTCTTACTGAGGGCCTCCGGGAGAGAAGCCCAAGCAAGACGCGCCCCGAGGAGCTTCTTGCCACATGTCAGCACTCGGTCTGACTGAGCGCCTCCAGGAGAGAGGCCAAAGCAAGACGCCCCCCGAGGAGCGTCTTGACACATGTCAACACTGGGTCTGACAGAGGGCCTCCATGAGAGAGGCCCAAGCAAGACGCGCCCCGAGGAGTGTCTTGCCAAATGTCAACACTGGGTCTGACTGAGCGCCTCAGGGAGAGAGGTCCAAGCAAGACGCGCCCCGAGGAGCGTCTTGCCAATTGTCAACAATGGGTTTGACTGAGGGTCTCCAGGAGAGAAGCCCAAGCAAGACGCGCCCCGAGGAGCGTCTTGCCACATGTCAACACTGGGTCTGACTGAGCGCCTCCAAGGAGAGAGGCCCAAGCAAGACACGCCCCGAGGAGCGTCTTGACACATGTCAACACTGGGTGTGACTGAGGGCCTCCATGAGAGAAGCCCAAGCAAGACGCGCCCCGAGCAGAGTCTTGCCACATGTGAACACTCGGTCTGACAGAGGGCATCCAGGAGAGAGGCCCAAGCAATACGCGCCCCGAGGAGCGTCTTGCCACATGTCACCACTGGGTCTGACTGAGCACCTCCAGGAGAGAGGCCCAACCAAGACGCGCCCTGAGGAGTGTCTTGCCACATGTCACCACTGGGTCTGACTGAGCGCCTCCCGGAGAGAGGCCCAAGCAAGACGCGCCCCGAGGAGCGTCTTGTCACATGTCAACACTGGGTCTTTCTGAGCGATTCCAGGACAGAAGCCCAAGCAAGACGCGCCCCGAGGAGCATCTTTCCACACGTCAGCACTCGGTCTGACTGAGCGCCTCCAGGAGAGAGGCCTAAGCAAGACGCGCCCCGAGGAGCGTCTTGCCACATGTCAACAATGGGTATGACTGAGGGCCTCCAGGAGAGAAGCCCAAGCAAGACGCGCCCCGAGGAGCGTCTTGACACATGTCAACACTGGGTCTGACAGAGGGCCTCCAGGAGAGAGGCCCAAGCAAGACGCACCCCGAGGAGTGTCTTGCCACATGTCACCACTTGGTCTGACTGAGCGCCTCCAGGAGAGAGGCCCAAGCAACACGCGCCCCGAGGAGTGTCAGGCCACATGTCACTACTCAGTCTGACTGAGCGCCTCCAGGAGAGAGGCCCAAGTAAGACGAGCCCCGAGGAGCGTCTTGCCACGTGTCAACACTGGGTCTGATTAAGGGCCTTCTGGAGAGAGGCCCAAGCAAGACGCGCCCCGAGGAGCGTCTTGCCACATGTCACTACTCGGTCTGACTGAGCGCCTCCAGGAGAGAGGCCCAAGCAAGACGTGCCCCGAGGAGCGTCTTGCCACATGTCAACAATGGGTCTGACTGAGGGCCTCCAGGAGAGAAGCCCAAGCAAGACGTGCCCCGAGGAGCGTCTTGCCACATGTCAAAACTGGGTCTGACTGAGGGCCTCCAGGAGAGAGGCCCAAATAAGACGCGCCCCGAGGAGCGCCTTGCCACATGTCACCACTGGGTCTGACTGAGGGCCTCCAGGAGAGAAGCCCAAGCAAGATGCGCCCCGAGGAGCGTCTTGCCACATGTCAGCACTCGGTCTGACTGAGCGCCTCCAGGAGAGAGGCCCAAGCAAGATGCGCCCCGAGGAGCGTCTTGCCACATGTCAACACTGGGTCTGACTGAGCGCCTCCAGGAGAGAGGCCCAACCAAGACGCGCCCTGAGGAGCGTCTTGCCACATGCCAACACTGGGTCTGACAGAGGGCCTCCAGGAGAGAGGCCCAAGCAAGACGCGCCCCGAGGAGTGTCTTGCGACATGTCACCACTGGGTCTGACTGAGCGCCTCCAGGAGAGAGGCCCAAGCAAGACGCGCCCCGAGGAGCTTCTTGTCACATGTCAACACTGGGTCTTTCTGAGCGCCTCCAGGACAGAAGCCCAAGCAAGACGCGCCCCGAGGAGCGTCTTGCCACATGTCACCACTTGGTCTGACTGAGCGCCTCCAGGAGAGAGGCCCGAGCAACACGCGCCCCGAGGAGCGTCAGGCCACATGTCACTACTCAGTCTGACTGAGCGCCTCCAGGAGAGAGGCCCAAGCAAGACGCGCCCCGAGGAGCGTCTTGCCACATGTCAGCACTCGGTCTTACTGAGCGCCTCCAGGAGAGAGGCCAAAGCAAGATGCGCCCTGAGGAGTGTCTTGCCACATGTCACCACTTGGTCTGACTGAGCGCCTCCAGGAGAGAGGCCCAAGCAACACGCGCCCCGAGGAGCGTCAAGCCACATGTCACTACTCAGTCTGACTGAGCGCCTCCAGGAGAGAGGCCCAAGCAAGACGCGCCCCGAGGAGCGTCTTGCCACATGTCAACAATGGTTCTTACTGAGGGCCTCCAGGAGGGAAGCCCAAGCAAGACGCGCCCCGAGGAGCTTCTTGCCACATGTCAGCACTCGGTCTGACTGAGCGCCTCTAGGAGAGAGGCCAAAGCAAGACGCGCCCCGAGGAGCGTCTTTCCACGTGTCACCACTGGGTCTGACTGAGCGCCTCCAGGAGAGAGGCCCAAGCAAGAAGCGCCCCGAGGAGCGTCTTGCCACATGTCAACACTGGGTCTGACTGAGCGCCTCCAGGAGAGAGGGCCAAGCAAGACGCGCCCCGAGGAGCGTCTTACCACATGTCAACACTGGGTCTGACTGAGCGCCTCCAGGAGAGAGGCCCAAGAAAGACGCGCCCCGAGGAGAATCTTGCCACATGTCAGCACTGGGTCTGACTGAGCGCCTCCAGGAGAGAGGCCCCAGCAAGACGCGCCCCGAGGAGCGTCTTGCCTTATGTCAGCACTCGGTCTGACTGAGCGCCTCCAGGAGAGAGGCCCAATTAAGACGCGCCCCGAGGAGCGTCTTGCCACATGTCAACAATGGGTCTGACTGAGGGCCTCCAGGAGAGAGGCCCAAGCAAGATGCGCCCGGAGGAGCGTCTTGCCACATGTCAACACTGGGTCTGACAGAGGGCCTCCAGGAGAGAGGCCCAAGCAAGACGCGCCCCGAGGAGCGTCTTGCCACATGTCACCTCTGGTTCTGACTGAGCGCCTCCAGGAGAGAGGCCCAAGCAAGACGCGCCCCGAGGAGCGTCTTGTCACATGTCAACACTGGGTCTGTCTGAGCGCCTCCAGGAGAGAAGCCCAAGCAAGACGCGCCCCGAGGAGCGTCTTGACACATGTCAACACTGGGTCTGACAGAGGGCCTCCAGGAGAGAGGCCCAAGCAAGACGCGCCCCGAGGAGTGTCTTGCCACATGTCACCACTGGGTCTGACTGAGCGCCTCCAGGAGAGAGGCCGAAGCAAGATGCGCCCCGAGGAGCGTCAGGCCACATGTCACTACTCAGTCTGACTGAGCGCCTCCAGGAGAGAGGCCCAAGCAAGACGCGCCCTGAGGAGCGTCTTGCCACATGTCAACACTGGGTCTGACAGGGGGCCTCCAGGAGAGAGGCCCAAGCAAGACGCGCCCCGAGGAGTGTCTTGCCACATGTCACCTCTGGTTCTGACTGAGCGCCTCCAGGAGAGAGGCCCTAGCAAGACGTGCCCCGAGGAGCGTCTTGCCACATGTCAACAATGGGTCTGACTGAGGGCCTCCAGGAGAGAAGCCCAAGCAAGACACGCCCCGAGGAGCGTCTTGCCACGTGTCAACACTGGGTCTGATTGAGGGCCTTCTGGAGAGAGGCCCAAGCAAGACGCGCCCCGAGGAGCGTCTTGCCACATGTCAACAATGGTTCTTACTGAGGGCCTCCAGGAGAGAAGCCCAAGCAAGACACCCCCCGAGGAGCTTCTTGCCACATGTCAGCACTCGGTCTGACTGAGCGCCTCGAGGAGAGAGGCCAAAGCAAGACGCCCCCCGAGGAGCGTCTTGACACATGTCAACACTGGGCCTGACAGAGGGCCTCCATGAGAGAGGCCCAAGCAAGACGCCCCCCGAGGAGCGTCTTGCCAAATGTCAACACTGGGTCTGACTGAGCGCCTCCAGGAGAGAGGCCAAAGCAAGACGCGCCCCGAGGAGTGTCTTGACACATGTCAACACTGGGTCTGACAGAGGGTCTCTATGAGAGAGGCCCAAGCAAGACGCGCCCCGACGAGTGTCTTGCCAAATGTCAACACTGGGTCTGACAGAGGGCCTCCAGGAGAGAGGCCCAAGCAAGACGAGCCCCGAGAAGTGTTTCGCCACAGGTCACCACTTGGTCTGACTGAGCGTCTCCAGGAGAGAGGCCCAAGCAACACGCGCCCTGAGGAGTGTCTTGCCACATGTCACCACTTGGTCTGACTGAGCGCCTCCAGGAGAGAGGCCCAAGCAACACGCGCCCCGAGGAGCGTCAAGCCACATGTCACTACTCAGTCTGACTGAGCGCCTCCAGGAGAGAGGCCCAAGCAAGACGCGCCCCGAGGAGCGTCTTGCCACGTGTCAACACTGGGTCTGATTGAGGGCCTTCTGGAGAGAGGCCCAAGCAAGACGCGCCCCGAGGAGTGTCTTGCCACATGTCAACAATGGTTCTTACTGAGGGCCTCCAGGAGAGAAGCCCAAGCAAGACACGCCCCGAGGAGCTTCTTGCCACATGTCAGCACTCGGTCTGACTGAGCGCCTCGAGGAGAGAGGCCAAAGCAAGACGCCCCCCGAGGAGCGTCTTGACACATGTCAACACTGGGTCTGACAGAGGGCCTCCATGAGAGAGGCCCAAGCAAGACGCCCACCGAGGAGTGTCTTGCCAAATGTCAACACTGGGTCTGACAGAGGGCCTCCAGGAGAGAGGCCGAAGCAAGACGCGCCCCTAGGAGTGTCTTGCCACATGTCACCACTTTGTCTGACTGAGGGCCTCCAGGAGAGAAGCCCAAGCAACACGCGGCCCGAGGAGCGTCTTGCCACATGTCATCACTCGGTCTGACTGAGCGCCTCCAGGAGAGAGGCCCCAGCAAGACGCGCCCCGAGGAGCGTCTTGCCACATGTCAACAATGGGTCTGACTGAGGGCCTCCAGGAGAGAAGCCCAAGTAAGACGCGCCCCGAGGAGCGTCTTGACACATGTCAACACTGGGTCTTTCTGAGGGCCTCCAGGAGAGAAGCCCAAGCAAGACGCCCCCCGAGGAGCGTCTTGCCACATGTCAGCACTCGGTCTGACTGAGCGCCTCCAGGAGAGAGGCCCAAGCAAAACGCGCCCCGAGGAGCGTCTTGCCACATGTCAACAATGGGTCTGACTGAGGGCCTCCAGGAGAGAAGCCCAAGCAACACGCGGCCCGAGGAGCGTCTTGCCACATGTCAGCACTCGGTCTGACTGAGCGCCTCCAGGAGAGAGGCCCAAGCAAGACGCGCCCCGAGGAGCGTCTTGCCACATGTCAACAATGGGTCTTACTGAGGGCCTCCAGGAGAGAAGCCCAAGCAAGACGCGCCCCGAGGAGCTTCTTGCCACATGTCAGCACTCGGTCTGACTGAGCGCCTCCAGGAGAGAGGCCAAAGCAAGACGCGCCCCGAGGAGCGTCTTGACACATGTCAACACTGGGTCTGACAGAGGGCCTCCATGAGAGAGGCCCAAGCAAGACGCGCCCCGAGGAGTGTCTTGCCACATGTCAACACGGGGTCTGACAGAGGGGCTCCAGGAGAGAGGCCCAAGCAAGACGCGCCCCGAGGAGCGTCTTGCCACGTGTCAACACTGGGTCTGATTGAGGGCCTTCTGGAGAGAGGCCCAAGCAAGACGCACCCCGAGGAGCTTCTTGCCACATGTCAACAATGGTTCTTACTGAGGGCCTCCGGGAGAGAAGCCCAAGCAAGACGCGCCCCGAGGAGCTTCTTGCCACATGTCAGCACTCGGTCTGACTGAGCGCCTCCAGGAGAAAGGCCAAAGCAAGACACGCCCCGAGGAGCGTCTTGACACATGTCAACACTGGGTCTGACTGAGGGCCTCCATGAGAGAAGCCCAAGCAAGACGCGCCCCGAGCAGAGTCTTGCCACATGTCAACACTCGGTCTGACAGAGGGCATCCAGGAGAGAGGCCCAAGCAATACGCGCCCCGAGGAGCGTCTTGCCACATGTCACCACTGGGTCTGACTGAGCGCCTCCAGGAGAGAGGCCCAACCAAGACGCGCCCTGAGGAGCTTCTTGCCACATGCCAACACTGGGTCTGACAGAGGGCCTCGAGGAGAGAGGCCAAAGCAAGACGCCCCCCGAGGAGCGTCTTGACACATGTCAACACTGGGCCTGACAGAGGGCCTCCATGAGAGAGGCCCAAGCAAGACGCCCCCCGAGGAGTGTCTTGCCAAATGTCAACACTGGGTCTGACTGAGCGCCTCCAGGAGAGAGGCCAAAGCAAGACGCGCCCCGAGGAGTGTATTGACACATGTCAACACTGGGTCTGACAGAGGGTCTCTATGAGAGAGGCCCAAGCAAGACGCGCCCCGACGAGTGTCTTGCCAAATGTCAACACTGGGTCTGACAGAGGGCCTCCAGGAGAGAGGCCCAAGCAAGACGCGCCCCGAGAAGTGTTTCGCCACAGGTCACCACTTGGTCTGACTGAGCGCCTCCAGGAGAGAGGCCCAAGCAACACGCGCCCTGAGGAGTGTCTTGCCACATGTCACCACTTGGTCTGACTGAGCGCCTCCAGGAGAGAGGCCCAAGCAACACGCGCCCCGAGGAGCGTCAAGCCACATGTCACTACTCAGTCTGACTGAGCGCCTCCAGGAGAGAGGCCCAAGCAAGACGCGCCACGAGGAGCGTCTTGCCACGTGTCAACACTGGGTCTGATTGAGGGCCTTCTGGAGAGAGGCCCAAGCAAGACGCGCCCCGAGGAGTGTCTTGCCACATGTCAACAATGGTTCTTACTGAGGGCCTCCAGGAGAGAAGCCCAAGCAAGACACGCCCCGAGGAGCTTCTTGCCACATGTCAGCACTCGGTCTGACTGAGCGCCTCGAGGAGAGAGGCCAAAGCAAGACGCCCCCCGAGGAGCGTCTTGACACATGTCAACACTGGGTCTGACAGAGGGCCTCCATGAGAGAGGCCCAAGCAAGACGCCCACCGAGGAGTGTCTTGCCAAATGTCAACACTGGGTCTGACAGAGGGCCTCCAGGAGAGAGGCCGAAGCAAGACGCGCCCCGAGGAGTGTCTTGCCACATGTCACCACTTGGTCTGACTGAGGACCTCCAGGAGAGAAGCCCAAGCAACACGCGGCCCGAGGAGCGTCTTGCCACATGTCATCACTCGGTCTGACTGAGCGCCTCCAGGAGAGAGGCCCCAGCAAGACGCGCCCCGAGGAGCGTCTTGCCACATGTCAACAATGGGTCTGACTGAGGGCCTCCAGGAGAGAAGCCCAAGTAAGACGCGCCCCGAGGAGCGTCTTGACACATGTCAACACTGGGTCTTTCTGAGGGCCTCCAGGAGAGAAGCCCAAGCAAGACGCCCCCCGAGGAGCGTCTTGCCACATGTCAGCACTCGGTCTGACTGAGCGCCTCCAGGAGAGAGGCCCAAGCAAAACGCGCCCCGAGGAGCGTCTTGCCACATGTCAACAATGGGTCTGACTGAGGGCCTCCAGGAGAGAAGCCCAAGCAACACGCGGCCCGAGGAGCGTCTTGCCACATGTCAGCACTCGGTCTGACTGAGCGCCTCCAGGAGAGAGGCCCAAGCAAGACGCGCCCCGAGGAGCGTCTTGCCACATGTCAACAATGGGTCTTACTGAGGGCCTCCAGGAGAGAAGCCCAAGCAAGACGCGCCCCGAGGAGCTTCTTGCCACATGTCAGCACTCGGTCTGACTGAGCGCCTCCAGGAGAGAGGCCAAAGCAAGACGCGCCCCGAGGAGCGTCTTGACACATGTCAACACTGGGTCTGACAGAGGGCCTCCATGAGAGAGGCCCAAGCAAGACGCGCCCCGAGGAGTGTCTTGCCACATGTCAACACGGGGTCTGACAGAGGGGCTCCAGGAGAGAGGCCCAAGCAAGACGCGCCCCGAGGATTGTCTTGCCACATGTCACCACTTGGTCTGACTGAGCGCCTCCAGGAGACAGGCCCAAGCAAGACGCGCCCCGAGGAGCGTCAGGCCACATGTCACTACTCAGTCTGACTGAGGGCCTCCAGGAGAGAAGCCCAAGCAACACGCGGCCCGAGGAGCGTCTTGCCACATGTCAGCACTCGGTCTGACTGAGCGCCTCCAGGAGAGAGGCCCAAGCAAGACGCGCCCCGAGGAGCGTCTTGCCACATGTCAACAATGGGTCTTACTGAGGGCCTCCAGGAGAGAAGCCCAAGCAAGACGCGCCCCGAGGAGCTTCTTGCCACATGTCAGCACTCGGTCTGACTGAGCGCCTCCAGGAGAGAGGCCAAAGCAAGACGCGCCCCGAGGAGCGTCTTGACACATGTCAACACTGGGTCTGACAGAGGGCCTCCATGAGAGAGGCCCAAGCAAGACGCGCCCCGAGGAGTGTCTTGCCACATGTCAACACGGGGTCTGACAGAGGGGCTCCAGGAGAGAGGCCCAAGCAAGACGCGCCCCGAGGATTGTCTTGCCACATGTCACCACTTGGTCTGACTGAGCGCCTCCAGGAGACAGGCCCAAGCAAGACGCGCCCCGAGGAGCGTCAGGCCACATGTCACTACTCAGTCTGACTGAGCGCCTCCAGGAGAGAGGCCCAAGCAAGACGCGCCCCGAGGAGCGTCTTGCCACGTGTCAACACTGGGTCTGATTGAGGGCCTTCTGGAGAGAGGCCCAAGCAAGACGCACCCCGAGGAGCGTCTTGCCTTATGTCAACAATGGTTCTTACTGAGGGCCTCCGGGAGAGAAGCCCAAGCAAGACGCGCCCCGAGGAGCTTCTTGCCACATGTCAGCACTCGGTCTGACTGAGCGCCTCCAGGAGAAAGGCCAAAGCAAGACACGCCCCGAGGAGCGTCTTGACACATGTCAACACTGGGTCTGACTGAGGGCCTCCATGAGAGAAGCCCAAGCAAGACGCGCCCCGAGCAGAGTCTTGCCACATGTCAACACTCGGTCTGACAGAGGGCATCCAGGAGAGAGGCCCAAGCAATACGCGCCCCGAGGAGCGTCTTGCCACATGTCACCACTGGGTCTGACTGAGCGCCTCCAGGAGAGAGGCCCAACCAAGACGCGCCCTGAGGAGCTTCTTGCCACATGCCAACACTGGGTCTGACAGAGGGCCTCCAGGAGAGAGGCCCAAGCAAGACGTGCCCCGAGGAGTGTCTTGCCACATGTCACCACTGGGTCTGACTGAGCGCCTCCAGGAGAGAGGCCCAAGCAAGACGCGCCCCGAGGAGCGTCTTGTCACATGTCAACACTGGGTCTTTCTGAGCGCCTCCAGGACAGAAGCCCAAGCAAGACGCGCCCCGAGGAGCGTCTTTCCACATGTCAGCACTCGGTCTGACTGAGCGCCTCCAGGAGAGAGGCCAAAGTAAGACGCGCCCCGAGGAGCGTCTTGCCACATGTCAACAATGGGTATGACTGAGGGCCTCCAGGAGAGAAGCCCAAGCAAGACGCGCCCCGAGGAGCGTCTTGACACATGTCAACACTGGGTCTGACAGAGGGCCTCCAGGAGAGAGGCCCGAGCAAGACGCACCCCGAGGAGTGTCTTGCCACATGTCACCACTTGGTCTGACTGAGCGCCTCCAGGAGAGAGGCCCAAGCAACACGCGCCCCGAGGAGCGTCAGGCCACATGTCACTACTCAGTCTGACTGAGCGCCTCTAGGAGAGAGGCCCAAGTAAGACGCGCCCCGAGGAGCGTCTTGCCACGTGTCAACACTGGGTCTGATTGAGGGCCTTCTGGAGAGAGGCCCAAGCAAGACGCGCCCCGAGGAGCGTCTTGCCACATGTCACTACTCGGTCTGACTGAGCGCCTCCAGGAGAGAGGCCCAAGCAAGACGTGCCCCGAGGAGCGTCTTGCCACATGTCAACAATGGGTCTGACTGAGGGCCTCCAGGAGAGAAGCCCAAGCAAGACGTGCCCCGAGGAGCGTCTTGCCACATGTCAACACTGGGTCTGACTGAGGGCCTCCAGGAGAGAGGCCCAAATAAGACGCGCCCCGAGGAGCGTCTTGCCATATGTCAACACTGGGTCTGACTGAGCGCCTCCAGGAGAGAGGCCCTAGCAAGACGTGCCCCGAGGAGCGTCTTGCCACATGTCAACAATGGGTCTGACTGAGGGCCTCCAGGAGAGAAGCCCAAGCAAGACACGCCCCGAGGAGCGTCTTGCCACGTGTCAACACTGGGTCTGATTGAGGGCCTTCTGGAGAGAGGCCCAAGCAAGACGCGCCCCGAGGAGCGTCTTGCCACATGTCAACAATGGTTCTTACTGAGGGCCTCCAGGAGAGAAGCCCAAGCAAGACACCCCCCGAGGAGCTTCTTGCCACATGTCAGCACTCGGTCTGACTGAGCGCCTCGAGGAGAGAGGCCAAAGCAAGACGCCCCCCGAGGAGCGTCTTGACACATGTCAACACTGGGCCTGACAGAGGGCCTCCATGAGAGAGGCCCAAGCAAGACGCCCCCCGAGGAGTGTCTTGCCAAATGTCAACACTGGGTCTGACTGAGCGCTTCCAGGAGAGAGGCCAAAGCAAGACGCGCCCCGAGGAGTGTCTTGACACATGTCAACACTGGGTCTGACAGAGGGTCTCTATGAGAGAGGCCCAAGCAAGACGCGCCCCGAGGAGTGTCTTGCCAAATGTCAAAACTGGGTCTGACAGAGGGCCTCCAGGAGAGAGGCCCAAGCAAGACGCGCCCCGAGAAGTGTTTCGCCACAGGTCACCACTTGGTCTGACTGAGCGCCTCCAGGAGAGAGGCCCAAGCAACACGCGCCCTGAGGAGTGTCTTGCCACATGTCACCACTTGGTCTGACTGAGCGCCTCCAGGAGAGAGGCCCAAGCAACACGCGCCCCGAGGAGCGTCAAGCCACATGTCACTACTCAGTCTGACTGAGCGCCTCCAGGAGAGAGGCCCAAGCAAGACGCGCCCCGAGGAGCGTCTTGCCACGTGTCAACACTGGGTCTGATTGAGGGCCTTCTGGAGAGAGGCCCAAGCAAGACGCGCCCCGAGGAGTGTCTTGCCACATGTCAACAATGGTTCTTACTGAGGGCCTCCAGGAGAGAAGCCCAAGCAAGACACGCCCCGAGGAGCTTCTTGCCACATGTCAGCACTCGGTCTGACTGAGCGCCTCGAGGAGAGAGGCCAAAGCAAGACGCCCCCCGAGGAGCGTCTTGACACATGTCAACACTGGGTCTGACAGAGGGCCTCCATGAGAGAGGCCCAAGCAAGACGCCCACCGAGGAGTGTCTTGCCAAATGTCAACACTGGGTCTGACAGAGGGCCTCCAGGAGAGAGGCCGAAGCAAGACGCGCCCCGAGGAGTGTCTTGCCACATGTCACCACTTGGTCTGACTGAGGGCCTCCAGGAGAGAAGCCCAAGCAACACGCGGCCCGAGGAGCGTCTTGCCACATGTCATCACTCGGTCTGACTGAGCGCCTCCAGGAGAGAGGCCCCAGCAAGACGCGCCCCGAGGAGCGTCTTGCCACATGTCAACAATGGGTCTGACTGAGGGCCTCCAGGAGAGAAGCCCAAGTAAGACGCGCCCCGAGGAGCGTCTTGACACATGTCAACACTGGGTCTTTCTGAGGGCCTCCAGGAGAGAAGCCCAAGCAAGACGCCCCCCGAGGAGCGTCTTGCCACATGTCAGCACTCGGTCTGACTGAGCGCCTCCAGGAGAGAGGCCCAAGCAAAACGCGCCCCGAGGAGCGTCTTGCCACATGTCAACAATGGGTCTGACTGAGGGCCTCCAGGAGAGAAGCCCAAGCAACACGCGGCCCGAGGAGCGTCTTGCCACATGTCAGCACTCGGTCTGACTGAGCGCCTCCAGGAGAGAGGCCCAAGCAAGACGCGCCCCGAGGAGCGTCTTGCCACATGTCAACAATGGGTCTTACTGAGGGCCTCCAGGAGAGAAGCCCAAGCAAGACGCGCCCCGAGGAGCTTCTTGCCACATGTCAGCACTCGGTCTGACTGAGCGCCTCCAGGAGAGAGGCCAAAGCAAGACGCGCCCCGAGGAGCGTCTTGACACATGTCAACACTGGGTCTGACAGAGGGCCTCCATGAGAGAGGCCCAAGCAAGACGCGCCCCGAGGAGTGTCTTGCCACATGTCAACACGGGGTCTGACAGAGGGGCTCCAGGAGAGAGGCCCAAGCAAGACGCGCCCCGAGGATTGTCTTGCCACATGTCACCACTTGGTCTGACTGAGCGCCTCCAGGAGAGAGGCCCAAGCAAGACGCGCCCCGAGGAGCGTCAGGCCACATGTCACTACTCAGTCTGACTGAGCGCCTCCAGGAGAGAGGCCCAAGCAAGACGCGCCCCGAGGAGCGTCTTGCCACGTGTCAACACTGGTTCTGATTGAGGGCCTTCTGGAGAGAGGCCCAAGCAAGACGCGCCCCGAGGAGCGTCTTGCCACATGTCAACAATGGTTCTTACTGAGGGCCTCCGGGAGAGAAGCCCAAGCAAGACGCGCCCCGAGGAGCGTCTTGCCACATGTCAACAATGGGTCTGACTGAGGGCCTCCAGGAGAGAAGCACTAGTAAGAAGCGCCCCGAGGAGCGTCTTGACACATGTCAACACTGGGTCTTTCTGAGGGCCTCCAGGAGAGAAGCCCAAGCAAGACGCCCCCCGAGGAGCGTCTTGCCACATGTCAGCACTCGGTCTGACTGAGCGCCTCCAGGAGAGAGGCCCAAGCAAAACGCGCCCCGAGGAGCGTCTTGCCACATGTCAACAATGGGTCTGACTGAGGGCCTCCAGGAGAGAAGCCCAAGCAACACGCGGCCCGAGGAGCGTCTTGCCACATGTCAGCACTCGGTCTGACTGAGCGCCTCCAGGAGAGAGGCCCAAGCAAGACGCGCCCCGAGGAGCGTCTTGCCACATGTCAACAATGGGTCTTACTGAGGGCCTCCAGGAGAGAAGCCCAAGCAAGACGCGCCCCGAGGAGCTTCTTGCCACATGTCAGCACTCGGTCTGACTGAGCGCCTCCAGGAGAGAGGCCAAAGCAAGACGCGCCCCGAGGAGCGTCTTGACACATGTCAACACTGGGTCTGACAGAGGGCCTCCATGAGAGAGGCCCAAGCAAGACGCGCCCCGAGGAGTGTCTTGCCACATGTCAACACGGGGTCTGACAGAGGGGCTCCATGAGAGAGGCCCAAGCAAGACGCGCCCCGAGGATTGTCTTGCCACATGTCACCACTTGGTCTGACTGAGCGCCTCCAGGAGACAGGCCCAAGCAAGACGCGCCCCGAGGAGCATCAGGCCACATGTCACTACTCAGTCTGACTGAGCGCCTCCAGGAGAGAGGCCCAAGCAAGACGCGCCCCGAGGAGCGTCTTGCCACGTGTCAACACTGGGTCTGATTGAGGGCCTTCTGGAGAGAGGCCCAAGCAAGACGCACCCCGAGGAGCGTCTTGCCACATGTCAACAATGGTTCTTACTGAGGGCCTCCGGGAGAGAAGCCCAAGCAAGACGCGCCCCGAGGAGCTTCTTGCCACATGTCAGCACTCGGTCTGACTGAGCGCCTCCAGGAGAAAGGCCAAAGCAAGACACGCCCCGAGGAGCGTCTTGACACATGTCAACACTGGGTCTGACTGAGGGCCTCCATGAGAGAAGCCCAAGCAAGACGCGCCCCGAGCAGAGTCTTGCCACATGTCAACACTCGGTCTGACAGAGGGCATCCAGGAGAGAGGCCCAAGCAATACGCGCCCCGAGGAGCGTCTTGCCACATGTCACCACTGGGTCTGACTGAGCGCCTCCAGGAGAGAGGCCCAACCAAGACGCGCCCTGAGGAGCTTCTTGCCACATGCCAACACTGGGTCTGACAGAGGGCCTCCAGGAGAGAGGCCCAAGCAAGACGTGCCCCGAGGAGTGTCTTGCCACATGTCACCACTGGGTCTGACTGAGCGCCTCCAGGAGAGAGGCCCAAGCAAGACGCACCCCGAGGAGCGTCTTGTCACATGTCAACACTGGGTCTTTCTGAGCGCCTCCAGGACAGAAGCCCAAGCAAGACGCGCCCCGAGGAGCGTCTTTCCACATGTCAGCACTCGGTCTGACTGAGCGCCTCCAGGAGAGAGGCCAAAGCAAGACGCGCCCCGAGGAGCGTCTTGCCACATGTCAACAATGGGTATGACTGAGGGCCTCCAGGAGAGAAGCCCAAGCAAGACGCGCCCCGAGGAGCGTCTTGACACATGTCAACACTGGGTCTGACAGAGGGCCTCCAGGAGAGAGGCCCGAGCAAGACGCACCCCGAGGAGTGTCTTGCCACATGTCACCACTTGGTCTGACTGAGCGCCTCCAGGAGAGAGGCCCAAGCAACACGCGCCCCGAGGAGCGTCAGGCCACATGTCACTACTCAGTCTGACTGAGCGCCTCTAGGAGAGAGGCCCAAGTAAGACGCGCCCCGAGGAGCGTCTTGCCACGTGTCAACACTGGGTCTGATTGAGGGCCTTCTGGAGAGAGGCCCAAGCAAGACGCGCCCCGAGGAGCGTCTTGCCACATGTCACTACTCGGTCTGACTGAGCGCCTCCAGGAGAGAGGCCCAAGCAAGACGTGCCCCGAGGAGCGTCTTGCCACATGTCAACAATGGGTCTGACTGAGGGCCTCCAGGAGAGAAGCCCAAGCAAGACGTGCCCCGAGGAGCGTCTTGCCACATGTCAACACTGGGTCTGACTGAGGGCCTCCAGGAGAGAGGCCCAAATAAGACGCGCCCCGAGGAGCGTCTTGCCACATGTCAACACTGGGTCTGACTGAGGGCCTCCAGGAGAGAGGCCCAAGCAAGACGCGCCCTGAGGAGCGTCTTGCCACATGTCAACACTGGGTCTGACAGAGGGCCTCCAGGAGAGAGGCCCAAGCAAGAGGCGCCCCGAGGAGTGTCTTGCCACATGTCACCTCTGGTTCTGACTGAGCGCCTCCAGGAGAGAGGCCCTAGCAAGACGTGCCCCGAGGAGCGTCTTGCCACATGTCAACAATGGGTCTGACTGAGGGCCTCCAGGAGAGAAGCCCAAGCAAGACACGCCCCGAGGAGCGTCTTGCCACGTGTCAACACTGGGTCTGATTGAGGGCCTTCTGGAGAGAGGCCCAAGCAAGACGCGCCCCGAGGAGCGTCTTGCCACATGTCAACACTGGGTCTGACAGAGGGCCTCCAGGAGAGAGGCCCAAGCAAGACGCGCCCCGAGAAGTGTTTCGCCACAGGTCACCACTTGGTCTGACTGAGCGCCTCCAGGAGAGAGGCCCAAGCAACACGCGCCCTGAGGAGTGTCTTGCCACATGTCACCACTTGGTCTGACTGAGCGCCTCCAGGAGAGAGGCCCAAGCAACACGCGCCCCGAGGAGCGTCAAGCCACATGTCACTACTCAGTCTGACTGAGCGCCTCCAGGAGAGAGGCCCAAGCAAGACGCGCCACGAGGAGCGTCTTGCCACGTGTCAACACTGGGTCTGATTGAGGGCCTTCTGGAGAGAGGCCCAAGCAAGACGCGCCCCGAGGAGTGTCTTGCCACATGTCAACAATGGTTCTTACTGAGGGCCTCCAGGAGAGAAGCCCAAGCAAGACACGCCCCGAGGAGCTTCTTGCCACATGTCAGCACTCGGTCTGACTGAGCGCCTCGAGGAGGGAGGCCAAAGCAAGACGCCCCCCGAGGAGCGTCTTGACACATGTCAACACTGGGTCTGACAGAGGGCCTCCATGAGAGAGGCCCAAGCAAGACGCCCACCGAGGAGTGTCTTGCCAAATGTCAACACTGGGTCTGACAGAGGGCCTCCAGGAGAGAGGCCGAAGCAAGACGCGCCCCGAGGAGTGTCTTGCCACATGTCACCACTTGGTCTGACTGAGGGCCTCCAGGAGAGAAGCCCAAGCAACACGCGGCCCGAGGAGCGTCTTGCCACATGTCATCACTCGGTCTGACTGAGCGCCTCCAGGAGAGAGGCCCCAGCAAGACGCGCCCCGAGGAGCGTCTTGCCACATGTCAACAATGGGTCTGACTGAGGGCCTCCAGGAGAGAAGCCCAAGTAAGACGCGCCCCGAGGAGCGTCTTGACACATGTCAACACTGGGTCTTTCTGAGGGCCTCCAGGAGAGAAGCCCAAGCAAGACGCCCCCCGAGGAGCGTCTTGCCACATGTCAGCACTCGGTCTGACTGAGCGCCTCCAGGAGAGAGGCCCAAGCAAAACGCGCCCCGAGGAGCGTCTTGCCACATGTCAACAATGGGTCTGACTGAGGGCCTCCAGGAGAGAAGCCCAAGCAACACGCGGCCCGAGGAGCGTCTTGCCACATGTCAGCACTCGGTCTGACTGAGCGCCTCCAGGAGAGAGGCCCAAGCAAGACGCGCCCCGAGGAGCGTCTTGCCACATGTCAACAATGGGTCTTACTGAGGGCCTCCAGGAGAGAAGCCCAAGCAAGACGCGCCCCGAGGAGCTTCTTGCCACATGTCAGCACTCGGTCTGACTGAGCGCCTCCAGGAGAGAGGCCAAAGCAAGACGCGCCCCGAGGAGCGTCTTGACACATGTCAACACTGGGTCTGACAGAGGGCCTCCATGAGAGAGGCCCAAGCAAGACGCGCCCCGAGGAGTGTCTTGCCACATGTCAACACGGGGTCTGACAGAGGGGCTCCAGGAGAGAGGCCCAAGCAAGACGCGCCCCGAGGATTGTCTTGCCACATGTCACCACTTGGTCTGACTGAGCGCCTCCAGGAGACAGGCCCAAGCAAGACGCGCCCCGAGGAGCGTCAGGCCACATGTCACTACTCAGTCTGACTGAGCGCCTCCAGGAGAGAGGCCCAAGCAAGACGCGCCCCGAGGAGCGTCTTGCCACGTGTCAACACTGGGTCTGATTGAGGGCCTTCTGGAGAGAGGCCCAAGCAAGACGCACCCCGAGGAGCGTCTTGCCTTATGTCAACAATGGTTCTTACTGAGGGCCTCCGGGAGAGAAGCCCAAGCAAGACGCGCCCCGAGGAGCTTCTTGCCACATGTCAGCACTCGGTCTGACTGAGCGCCTCCAGGAGAAAGGCCAAAGCAAGACACGCCCCGAGGAGCGTCTTGACACATGTCAACACTGGGTCTGACTGAGGGCCTCCATGAGAGAAGCCCAAGCAAGACGCGCCCCGAGCAGAGTCTTGCCACATGTCAACACTCGGTCTGACAGAGGGCATCCAGGAGAGAGGCCCAAGCAATACGCGCCCCGAGGAGCGTCTTGCCACATGTCACCACTGGGTCTGACTGAGCGCCTCCAGGAGAGAGGCCCAACCAAGACGCGCCCTGAGGAGCTTCTTGCCACATGCCAACACTGGGTCTGACAGAGGGCCTCCAGGAGAGAGGCCCAAGCAAGACGTGCCCCGAGGAGTGTCTTGCCACATGTCACCACTGGGTCTGACTGAGCGCCTCCAGGAGAGAGGCCCAAGCAAGACGCGCCCCGAGGAGCGTCTTGTCACATGTCAACACTGGGTCTTTCTGAGCGCCTCCAGGACAGAAGCCCAAGCAAGACGCGCCCCGAGGAGCGTCTTTCCACATGTCAGCACTCGGTCTGACTGAGCGCCTCCAGGAGAGAGGCCAAAGTAAGACGCGCCCCGAGGAGCGTCTTGCCACATGTCAACAATGGGTATGACTGAGGGCCTCCAGGAGAGAAGCCCAAGCAAGACGCGCCCCGAGGAGCGTCTTGACACATGTCAACACTGGGTCTGACAGAGGGCCTCCAGGAGAGAGGCCCGAGCAAGACGCACCCCGAGGAGTGTCTTGCCTCATGTCACCACTTGGTCTGACTGAGCGCCTCCAGGAGAGAGGCCCAAGCAACACGCGCCCCGAGGAGCGTCAGGCCACATGTCACTACTCAGTCTGACTGAGCGCCTCTAGGAGAGAGGCCCAAGTAAGACGCGCCCCGAGGAGCGTCTTGCCACGTGTCAACACTGGGTCTGATTGAGGGCCTTCTGGAGAGAGGCCCAAGCAAGACGCGCCCCGAGGAGCGTCTTGCCACATGTCACTACTCGGTCTGACTGAGCGCCTCCAGGAGAGAGGCCCAAGCAAGACGTGCCCCGAGGAGCGTCTTGCCACATGTCAACAATGGGTCTGACTGAGGGCCTCCAGGAGAGAAGCCCAAGCAAGACGTGCCCCGAGGAGCGTCTTGCCACATGTCAACACTGGGTCTGACTGAGGGCCTCCAGGAGAGAGGCCCAAATAAGACGCGCCCCGAGGAGCGTCTTGCCACATGTCAACACTGGGTCTGACTGAGGGCCTCCAGGAGAGAGGCCCAAGCAAGACGCGCCCTGAGGAGCGTCTTGCCACATGTCAACACTGGGTCTGACAGAGGGCCTCCAGGAGAGAGGCCCAAGCAAGACGCGCCCCGAGGAGTGTCTTGCCACATGTCACCTCTGGTTCTGACTGAGCGCCTCCAGGAGAGAGGCCCTAGCAAGACGTGCCCCGAGGAGCGTCTTGCCACATGTCAACAATGGGTCTGACTGAGGGCCTCCAGGAGAGAAGCCCAAGCAAGACACGCCCCGAGGAGCGTCTTGCCACGTGTCAACACTGGGTCTGATTGAGGGCCTTCTGGAGAGAGGCCCAAGCAAGACGCGCCCCGAGGAGCGTCTTGCCACATGTCAACAATGGTTCTTACTGAGGGCCTCCAGGAGAGAAGCCCAAGCAAGACACCCCCCGAGGAGCTTCTTGCCACATGTCAGCACTCGGTCTGACTGAGCGCCTCGAGGAGAGAGGCCAAAGCAAGACGCCCCCCGAGGAGCGTCTTGACACATGTCAACACTGGGCCTGACAGAGGGCCTCCATGAGAGAGGCCCAAGCAAGACGCCCCCCGAGGAGTGTCTTGCCAAATGTCAACACTGGGTCTGACTGAGCGCTTCCAGGAGAGAGGCCAAAGCAAGACGCGCCCCGAGGAGTGTCTTGACACATGTCAACACTGGGTCTGACAGAGGGTCTCTATGAGAGAGGCCCAAGCAAGACGCGCCCCGAGGAGTGTCTTGCCAAATGTCAAAACTGGGTCTGACAGAGGGCCTCCAGGAGAGAGGCCCAAGCAAGACGCGCCCCGAGAAGTGTTTCGCCACAGGTCACCACTTGGTCTGACTGAGCGCCTCCAGGAGAGAGGCCCAAGCAACACGCGCCCTGAGGAGTGTCTTGCCACATGTCACCACTTGGTCTGACTGAGCGCCTCCAGGAGAGAGGCCCAAGCAACACGCGCCCCGAGGAGCGTCAAGCCACATGTCACTACTCAGTCTGACTGAGCGCCTCCAGGAGAGAGGCCCAAGCAAGACGCGCCCCGAGGAGCGTCTTGCCACGTGTCAACACTGGGTCTGATTGAGGGCCTTCTGGAGAGAGGCCCAAGCAAGACGCGCCCCGAGGAGTGTCTTGCCACATGTCAACAATGGTTCTTACTGAGGGCCTCCAGGAGAGAAGCCCAAGCAAGACACGCCCCGAGGAGCTTCTTGCCACATGTCAGCACTCGGTCTGACTGAGCGCCTCGAGGAGAGAGGCCAAAGCAAGACGCCCCCCGAGGAGCGTCTTGACACATGTCAACACTGGGTCTGACAGAGGGCCTCCATGAGAGAGGCCCAAGCAAGACGCCCACCGAGGAGTGTCTTGCCAAATGTCAACACTGGGTCTGACAGAGGGCCTCCAGGAGAGAGGCCGAAGCAAGACGCGCCCCGAGGAGTGTCTTGACACATGTCAACACTGGGTCTTTCTGAGGGCCTCCAGGAGAGAAGCCCAAGCAAGACGCCCCCCGAGGAGCGTCTTGCCACATGTCAGCACTCGGTCTGACTGAGCGCCTCCAGGAGAGAGGCCCAAGCAAAACGCGCCCCGAGGAGCGTCTTGCCACATGTCAACAATGGGTCTGACTGAGGGCCTCCAGGAGAGAAGCCCAAGCAACACGCGGCCCGAGGAGCGTCTTGCCACATGTCAGCACTCGGTCTGACTGAGCGCCTCCAGGAGAGAGGCCCAAGCAAGACGCGCCCCGAGGAGCGTCTTGCCACATGTCAACAATGGGTCTTACTGAGGGCCTCCAGGAGAGAAGCCCAAGCAAGACGCGCCCCGAGGAGCTTCTTGCCACATGTCAGCACTCGGTCTGACTGAGCGCCTCCAGGAGAGAGGCCAAAGCAAGACGCGCCCCGAGGAGCGTCTTGACACATGTCAACACTGGGTCTGACAGAGGGCCTCCATGAGAGAGGCCCAAGCAAGACGCGCCCCGAGGAGTGTCTTGCCACATGTCAACACGGGGTCTGACAGAGGGGCTCCAGGAGAGAGGCCCAAGCAAGACGCGCCCCGAGGATTGTCTTGCCACATGTCACCACTTGGTCTGACTGAGCGCCTCCAGGAGACAGGCCCAAGCAAGACGCGCCCCGAGGAGCGTCAGGCCACATGTCACTACTCAGTCTGACTGAGCGCCTCCAGGAGAGAGGCCCAAGCAAGACGCGCCCCGAGGAGCGTCTTGCCACGTGTCAACACTGGGTCTGATTGAGGGCCTTCTGGAGAGAGGCCCAAGCAAGACGCACCCCGAGGAGCGTCTTGCCTTATGTCAACAATGGTTCTTACTGAGGGCCTCCGGGAGAGAAGCCCAAGCAAGACGCGCCCCGAGGAGCTTCTTGCCACATGTCAGCACTCGGTCTGACTGAGCGCCTCCAGGAGAAAGGCCAAAGCAAGACACGCCCCGAGGAGCGTCTTGACACATGTCAACACTGGGTCTGACTGAGGGCCTCCATGAGAGAAGCCCAAGCAAGACGCGCCCCGAGCAGAGTCTTGCCACATGTCAACACTCGGTCTGACAGAGGGCATCCAGGAGAGAGGCCCAAGCAATACGCGCCCCGAGGAGCGTCTTGCCACATGTCACCACTGGGTCTGACTGAGCGCCTCCAGGAGAGAGGCCCAACCAAGACGCGCCCTGAGGAGCTTCTTGCCACATGCCAACACTGGGTCTGACAGAGGGCCTCCAGGAGAGAGGCCCAAGCAAGACGTGCCCCGAGGAGTGTCTTGCCACATGTCACCACTGGGTCTGACTGAGCGCCTCCAGGAGAGAGGCCCAAGCAAGACGCGCCCCGAGGAGCGTCTTGTCACATGTCAACACTGGGTCTTTCTGAGCGCCTCCAGGACAGAAGCCCAAGCAAGACGCGCCCCGAGGAGCGTCTTTCCACATGTCAGCACTCGGTCTGACTGAGCGCCTCCAGGAGAGAGGCCAAAGTAAGACGCGCCCCGAGGAGCGTCTTGCCACATGTCAACAATGGGTATGACTGAGGGCCTCCAGGAGAGAAGCCCAAGCAAGACGCGCCCCGAGGAGCGTCTTGACACATGTCAACACTGGGTCTGACAGAGGGCCTCCAGGAGAGAGGCCCGAGCAAGACGCACCCCGAGGAGTGTCTTGCCTCATGTCACCACTTGGTCTGACTGAGCGCCTCCAGGAGAGAGGCCCAAGCAACACGCGCCCCGAGGAGCGTCAGGCCACATGTCACTACTCAGTCTGACTGAGCGCCTCTAGGAGAGAGGCCCAAGTAAGACGCGCCCCGAGGAGCGTCTTGCCACGTGTCAACACTGGGTCTGATTGAGGGCCTTCTGGAGAGAGGCCCAAGCAAGACGCGCCCCGAGGAGCGTCTTGCCACATGTCACTACTCGGTCTGACTGAGCGCCTCCAGGAGAGAGGCCCAAGCAAGACGTGCCCCGAGGAGCGTCTTGCCACATGTCAACAATGGGTCTGACTGAGGGCCTCCAGGAGAGAAGCCCAAGCAAGACGTGCCCCGAGGAGCGTCTTGCCACATGTCAACACTGGGTCTGACTGAGGGCCTCCAGGAGAGAGGCCCAAATAAGACGCGCCCCGAGGAGCGTCTTGCCACATGTCAACACTGGGTCTGACTGAGGGCCTCCAGGAGAGAGGCCCAAGCAAGACGCGCCCTGAGGAGCGTCTTGCCACATGTCAACACTGGGTCTGACAGAGGGCCTCCAGGAGAGAGGCCCAAGCAAGACGCGCCCCGAGGAGTGTCTTGCCACATGTCACCTCTGGTTCTGACTGAGCGCCTCCAGGAGAGAGGCCCTAGCAAGACGTGCCCCGAGGAGCGTCTTGCCACATGTCAACAATGGGTCTGACTGAGGGCCTCCAGGAGAGAAGCCCAAGCAAGACACGCCCCGAGGAGCGTCTTGCCACGTGTCAACACTGGGTCTGATTGAGGGCCTTCTGGAGAGAGGCCCAAGCAAGACGCGCCCCGAGGAGCGTCTTGCCACATGTCAACAATGGTTCTTACTGAGGGCCTCCAGGAGAGAAGCCCAAGCAAGACACCCCCCGAGGAGCTTCTTGCCACATGTCAGCACTCGGTCTGACTGAGCGCCTCGAGGAGAGAGGCCAAAGCAAGACGCCCCCCGAGGAGCGTCTTGACACATGTCAACACTGGGCCTGACAGAGGGCCTCCATGAGAGAGGCCCAAGCAAGACGCCCCCCGAGGAGTGTCTTGCCAAATGTCAACACTGGGTCTGACTGAGCGCTTCCAGGAGAGAGGCCAAAGCAAGACGCGCCCCGAGGAGTGTCTTGACACATGTCAACACTGGGTCTGACAGAGGGTCTCTATGAGAGAGGCCCAAGCAAGACGCGCCCCGAGGAGTGTCTTGCCAAATGTCAAAACTGGGTCTGACAGAGGGCCTCCAGGAGAGAGGCCCAAGCAAGACGCGCCCCGAGAAGTGTTTCGCCACAGGTCACCACTTGGTCTGACTGAGCGCCTCCAGGAGAGAGGCCCAAGCAACACGCGCCCTGAGGAGTGTCTTGCCACATGTCACCACTTGGTCTGACTGAGCGCCTCCAGGAGAGAGGCCCAAGCAACACGCGCCCCGAGGAGCGTCAAGCCACATGTCACTACTCAGTCTGACTGAGCGCCTCCAGGAGAGAGGCCCAAGCAAGACGCGCCCCGAGGAGCGTCTTGCCACGTGTCAACACTGGGTCTGATTGAGGGCCTTCTGGAGAGAGGCCCAAGCAAGACGCGCCCCGAGGAGTGTCTTGCCACATGTCAACAATGGTTCTTACTGAGGGCCTCCAGGAGAGAAGCCCAAGCAAGACACGCCCCGAGGAGCTTCTTGCCACATGTCAGCACTCGGTCTGACTGAGCGCCTCGAGGAGAGAGGCCAAAGCAAGACGCCCCCCGAGGAGCGTCTTGACACATGTCAACACTGGGTCTGACAGAGGGCCTCCATGAGAGAGGCCCAAGCAAGACGCCCACCGAGGAGTGTCTTGCCAAATGTCAACACTGGGTCTGACAGAGGGCCTCCAGGAGAGAGGCCGAAGCAAGACGCGCCCCGAGGAGTGTCTTGCCACATGTCACCACTTGGTCTGACTGAGGGCCTCCAGGAGAGAAGCCCAAGCAACACGCGGCCCGAGGAGCGTCTTGCCACATGTCATCACTCGGTCTGACTGAGCGCCTCCAGGAGAGAGGCCCCAGCAAGACGCGCCCCGAGGAGCGTCTTGCCACATGTCAACAATGGGTCTGACTGAGGGCCTCCAGGAGAGAAGCCCAAGTAAGACGCGCCCCGAGGAGCGTCTTGACACATGTCAACACTGGGTTTTTCTGAGGGCCTCCAGGAGAGAAGCCCAAGCAAGACGCCCCCCGAGGAGCGTCTTGCCACATGTCAGCACTCGGTCTGACTGAGCGCCTCCAGGAGAGAGGCCCAAGCAAAACGCGCCCCGAGGAGCGTCTTGCCACATGTCAACAATGGGTCTGACTGAGGGCCTCCAGGAGAGAAGCCCAAGCAACACGCGGCCCGAGGAGCGTCTTGCCACATGTCAGCACTCGGTCTGACTGAGCGCCTCCAGGAGAGAGGCCCAAGCAAGACGCGCCCCGAGGAGCGTCTTGCCACATGTCAACAATGGGTCTTACTGAGGGCCTCCAGGAGAGAAGCCCAAGCAAGACGCGCCCCGAGGAGCTTCTTGCCACATGTCAGCACTCGGTCTGACTGAGCGCCTCCAGGAGAGAGGCCAAAGCAAGACGCGCCCCGAGGAGCGTCTTGACACATGTCAACACTGGGTCTGACAGAGGGCCTCCATGAGAGAGGCCCAAGCAAGACGCGCCCCGAGGAGTGTCTTGCCACATGTCAACACGGGGTCTGACAGAGGGGCTCCAGGAGAGAGGCCCAAGCAAGACGCGCCCCGAGGATTGTCTTGCCACATGTCACCACTTGGTCTGACTGAGCGCCTCCAGGAGAGAGGCCCAAGCAAGACGCGCCCCGAGGAGCGTCAGGCCACATGTCACTACTCAGTCTGACTGAGCGCCTCCAGGAGAGAGGCCCAAGCAAGACGCGCCCCGAGGAGCGTCTTGCCACGTGTCAACACTGGTTCTGATTGAGGGCCTTCTGGAGAGAGGCCCAAGCAAGACGCGCCCCGAGGAGCGTCTTGCCACATGTCAACAATGGTTCTTACTGAGGGCCTCCGGGAGAGAAGCCCAAGCAAGACGCGCCCCGAGGAGCGTCTTGCCACATGTCAACAATGGGTCTGACTGAGGGCCTCCAGGAGAGAAGCACTAGTAAGAAGCGCCCCGAGGAGCGTCTTGACACATGTCAACACTGGGTCTTTCTGAGGGCCTCCAGGAGAGAAGCCCAAGCAAGACGCCCCCCGAGGAGCGTCTTGCCACATGTCAGCACTCGGTCTGACTGAGCGCCTCCAGGAGAGAGGCCCAAGCAAAACGCGCCCCGAGGAGCGTCTTGCCACATGTCAACAATGGGTCTGACTGAGGGCCTCCAGGAGAGAAGCCCAAGCAACACGCGGCCCGAGGAGCGTCTTGCCACATGTCAGCACTCGGTCTGACTGAGCGCCTCCAGGAGAGAGGCCCAAGCAAGACGCGCCCCGAGGAGCGTCTTGCCACATGTCAACAATGGGTCTTACTGAGGGCCTCCAGGAGAGAAGCCCAAGCAAGACGCGCCCCGAGGAGCTTCTTGCCACATGTCAGCACTCGGTCTGACTGAGCGCCTCCAGGAGAGAGGCCAAAGCAAGACGCGCCCCGAGGAGCGTCTTGACACATGTCAACACTGGGTCTGACAGAGGGCCTCCATGAGAGAGGCCCAAGCAAGACGCGCCCCGAGGAGTGTCTTGCCACATGTCAACACGGGGTCTGACAGAGGGGCTCCAGGAGAGAGGCCCAAGCAAGACGCGCCCCGAGGATTGTCTTGCCACATGTCACCACTTGGTCTGACTGAGCGCCTCCAGGAGACAGGCCCAAGCAAGACGCGCCCCGAGGAGCGTCAGGCCACATGTCACTACTCAGTCTGACTGAGCGCCTCCAGGAGAGAGGCCCAAGCAAGACGCGCCCCGAGGAGCGTCTTGCCACGTGTCAACACTGGGTCTGATTGAGGGCCTTCTGGAGAGAGGCCCAAGCAAGACGCACCCCGAGGAGCGTCTTGCCACATGTCAACAATGGTTCTTACTGAGGGCCTCCGGGAGAGAAGCCCAAGCAAGACGCGCCCCGAGGAGCTTCTTGCCACATGTCAGCACTCGGTCTGACTGAGCGCCTCCAGGAGAAAGGCCAAAGCAAGACACGCCCCGAGGAGCGTCTTGACACATGTCAACACTGGGTCTGACTGAGGGCCTCCATGAGAGAAGCCCAAGCAAGACGCGCCCCGAGCAGAGTCTTGCCACATGTCAACACTCGGTCTGACAGAGGGCATCCAGGAGAGAGGCCCAAGCAATACGCGCCCCGAGGAGCGTCTTGCCACATGTCACCACTGGGTCTGACTGAGCGCCTCCAGGAGAGAGGCCCAACCAAGACGCGCCCTGAGGAGCTTCTTGCCACATGCCAACACTGGGTCTGACAGAGGGCCTCCAGGAGAGAGGCCCAAGCAAGACGTGCCCCGAGGAGTGTCTTGCCACATGTCACCACTGGGTCTGACTGAGCGCCTCCAGGAGAGAGGCCCAAGCAAGACGCACCCCGAGGAGCGTCTTGTCACATGTCAACACTGGGTCTTTCTGAGCGCCTCCAGGACAGAAGCCCAAGCAAGACGCGCCCCGAGGAGCGTCTTTCCACATGTCAGCACTCGGTCTGACTGAGCGCCTCCAGGAGAGAGGCCAAAGCAAGACGCGCCCCGAGGAGCGTCTTGCCACATGTCAACAATGGGTATGACTGAGGGCCTCCAGGAGAGAAGCCCAAGCAAGACGCGCCCCGAGGAGCGTCTTGACACATGTCAACACTGGGTCTGACAGAGGGCCTCCAGGAGAGAGGCCCGAGCAAGACGCACCCCGAGGAGTGTCTTGCCACATGTCACCACTTGGTCTGACTGAGCGCCTCCAGGAGAGAGGCCCAAGCAACACGCGCCCCGAGGAGCGTCAGGCCACATGTCACTACTCAGTCTGACTGAGCGCCTCTAGGAGAGAGGCCCAAGTAAGACGCGCCCCGAGGAGCGTCTTGCCACGTGTCAACACTGGGTCTGATTGAGGGCCTTCTGGAGAGAGGCCCAAGCAAGACGCGCCCCGAGGAGCGTCTTGCCACATGTCACTACTCGGTCTGACTGAGCGCCTCCAGGAGAGAGGCCCAAGCAAGACGTGCCCCGAGGAGCGTCTTGCCACATGTCAACAATGGGTCTGACTGAGGGCCTCCAGGAGAGAAGCCCAAGCAAGACGTGCCCCGAGGAGCGTCTTGCCACATGTCAACACTGGGTCTGACTGAGGGCCTCCAGGAGAGAGGCCCAAATAAGACGCGCCCCGAGGAGCGTCTTGCCACATGTCAACACTGGGTCTGACTGAGGGCCTCCAGGAGAGAGGCCCAAGCAAGACGCGCCCTGAGGAGCGTCTTGCCACATGTCAACACTGGGTCTGACAGAGGGCCTCCAGGAGAGAGGCCCAAGCAAGAGGCGCCCCGAGGAGTGTCTTGCCACATGTCACCTCTGGTTCTGACTGAGCGCCTCCAGGAGAGAGGCCCTAGCAAGACGTGCCCCGAGGAGCGTCTTGCCACATGTCAACAATGGGTCTGACTGAGGGCCTCCAGGAGAGAAGCCCAAGCAAGACACGCCCCGAGGAGCGTCTTGCCACGTGTCAACACTGGGTCTGATTGAGGGCCTTCTGGAGAGAGGCCCAAGCAAGACGCGCCCCGAGGAGCGTCTTGCCACATGTCAACAATGGTTCTTACTGAGGGCCTCCAGGAGAGAAGCCCAAGCAAGACGCCCCCCGAGGAGTTTCTTGCCAAATGTCAACACTGGGTCTGACTGAGCGCCTCCAGGAGAGAGGCCAAAGCAAGACGCGCCCCGAGGAGTGTCTTGACACATGTCAACACTGGGTCTGACAGAGGGTCTCTATGAGAGAGGCCCAAGCAAGACGCGCCCCGAGGAGTGTCTTACCAAATGTCAACACTGGGTCTGACAGAGGGCCTCCAGGAGAGAGGCCCAAGCAAGACGCGCCCCGAGAAGTGTTTCGCCACAGGTCACCACTTGGTCTGACTGAGCGCCTCCAGGAGAGAGGCCCAAGCAACACGCGCCCTGAGGAGTGTCTTGCCACATGTCACCACTTGGTCTGACAGAGGGCCTCCAGGAGAGAGGCCCAAGCAAGACGCGCCCCGAGGAGTGTCTTGCCACATGTCACCTCTGGTTCTGACTGAGCGCCTCCAGGAGAGAGGCCCTAGCAAGACGTGCCCCGAGGAGCGTCTTGCCACATGTCAACAATGGGTCTGACTGAGGGCCTCCAGGAGAGAAGCCCAAGCAAGACACGCCCCGAGGAGCGTCTTGCCACGTGTCAACACTGGGTCTGATTGAGGGCCTTCTGGAGAGAGGCCCAAGCAAGACGCGCCCCGAGGAGCGTCTTGCCACATGTCAACAATGGTTCTTACTGAGGGCCTCCAGGAGAGAAGCCCAAGCAAGACGCCCCCCGAGGAGTTTCTTGCCAAATGTCAACACTGGGTCTGACTGAGCGCCTCCAGGAGAGAGGCCAAAGCAAGATGCGCCCCGAGGAGTGTCTTGACACATGTCAACACTGGGTCTGACAGAGGGTCTCTATGAGAGAGGCCCAAGCAAGACGCGCCCCGAGGAGTGTCTTACCAAATGTCAACACTGGGTCTGACAGAGGGCCTCCAGGAGAGAGGCCCAAGCAAGACGCGCCCCGAGAAGTGTTTCGCCACAGGTCACCACTTGGTCTGACTGAGCGCCTCCAGGAGAGAGGCCCAAGCAACACGCGCCCTGAGGAGTGTCTTGCCACATGTCACCACTTGGTCTGACTGAGCGCCTCCAGGAGAGAGGCCCAAGCAACACGCGCCCCGAGGAGCGTCAAGCCACATGTCACTACTCAGTCTGACTGAGCGCCTCCAGGAGAGAGGCCCAAGCAAGACGCGCCCCGAGGAGCGTCTTGCCACGTGTCAACACTGGGTCTGATTGAGGGCCTTCTGGAGAGAGGCCCAAGCAAGACGCGCCCCGAGGAGTGTCTTGCCACATGTCAACAATGGTTCTTACTGAGGGCCTCCAGGAGAGAAGCCCAAGCAAGACACGCCCCGAGGAGCTTCTTGCCACATGTCAGCACTCGGTCTGACTGAGCGCCTCGAGGAGAGAGGCCAAAGCAAGACGCCCCCCGAGGAGCGTCTTGACACATGTCAACACTGGGTCTGACAGAGGGCCTCCATGAGAGAGGCCCAAGCAAGACGCCCACCGAGGAGTGTCTTGCCAAATGTCAACACTGGGTCTGACAGAGGGCCTCCAGGAGAGAGGCCGAAGCAAGACGCGCCCCGAGGAGTGTCTTGCCACATGTCACCACTTGGTCTGACTGAGGGCCTCCAGGAGAGAAGCCCAAGCAACACGCGGCCCGAGGAGCGTCTTGCCACATGTCATCACTCGGTCTGACTGAGCGCCTCCAGGAGAGAGGCCCCAGCAAGACGCGCCCCGAGGAGCGTCTTGCCACATGTCAACAATGGGTCTGACTGAGGGCCTCCAGGAGAGAAGCCCAAGTAAGACGCGCCCCGAGGAGCGTCTTGACACATGTCAACACTGGGTCTTTCTGAGGGCCTCCAGGAGAGAAGCCCAAGCAAGACGCCCCCCGAGGAGCGTCTTGCCACATGTCATCACTCGGTCTGACTGAGCGCCTCCAGGAGAGAGGCCCAAGCAAAACGCGCCCCGAGGAGCGTCTTGCCACATGTCAACAATGGGTCTGACTGAGGGCCTCCAGGAGAGAAGCCCAAGCAACACGCGGCCCGAGGAGCGTCTTGCCACATGTCAGCACTCGGTCTGACTGAGCGCCTCCAGGAGAGAGGCCCAAGCAAGACGCGCCCCGAGGAGCGTCTTGCCACATGTCAACAATGGGTCTTACTGAGGGCCTCCAGGAGAGAAGCCCAAGCAAGACGCGCCCCGAGGAGCTTCTTGCCACATGTCAGCACTCGGTCTGACTGAGCGCCTCCAGGAGAGAGGCCAAAGCAAGACGCGCCCCGAGGAGCGTCTTGACACATGTCAACACTGGGTCTGACAGAGGGCCTCCATGAGAGAGGCCCAAGCAAGACGCGCCCCGAGGAGTGTCTTGCCACATGTCAACACGGGGTCTGACAGAGGGGCTCCAGGAGAGAGGCCCAAGCAAGACGCGCCCCGAGGATTGTCTTGCCACATGTCACCACTTGGTCTGACTGAGCGCCTCCAGGAGAGAGGCCCAAGCAAGACGCGCCCCGAGGAGCGTCAGGCCACATGTCACTACTCAGTCTGACTGAGCGCCTCCAGGAGAGAGGCCCAAGCAAGACGCGCCCCGAGGAGCGTCTTGCCACGTGTCAACACTGGTTCTGATTCAGGGCCTTCTGGAGAGAGGCCCAAGCAAGACGCGCCCCGAGGAGCGTCTTGCCACATGTCAACAATGGTTCTTACTGAGGGCCTCCGGGAGAGAAGCCCAAGCAAGACGCGCCCCGAGGAGCTTCTTGCCACATGTCAGCACTCGGTCTGACTGAGCGCCTCCAGGAGAAAGGCCAAAGCAAGACACGCCCCGAGGAGCGTCTTGACACATGTCAACACTGGGTCTGACTGAGGGCCTCCATGAGAGAAGCCCAAGCAAGACGCGCCCCGAGCAGAGTCTTGCCACATGTCAACACTCGGTCTGACAGAGGGCATCCAGGAGAGAGGCCCAAGCAATACGCGCCCCGAGGAGCGTCTTGCCACATGTCACCACTGGGTCTGACTGAGCGCCTCCAGGAGAGAGGCCCAACCAAGACGCGCCCGAGGAGCTTCTTGCCACATGCCAACACTGGGTCTGACAGAGGGCCTCCAGGAGAGAGGCCCAAGCAAGACGTGCCCCGAGGAGTGTCTTGCCACATGTCACCACTGGGTCTGACTGAGCGCCTCCAGGAGAGAGGCCCAAGCAAGACGCGCCCCGAGGAGCGTCTTGTCACATGTCAACACTGGGTCTTTCTGAGCGCCTCCAGGACAGAAGCCCAAGCAAGACGCGCCCCGAGGAGCGTCTTTCCACATGTCAGCACTCGGTCTGACTGAGCGCCTCCAGGAGAGAGGCCAAAGCAAGACGCGCCCCGAGGAGCGTCTTGCCACATGTCAACAATGGGTATGACTGAGGGCCTCCAGGAGAGAAGCCCAAGCAAGACGCGCCCCGAGGAGTGTCTTGACACATGTCAACACTGGGTCTGACAGAGGGCCTCCAGGAGAGAGGCCCGAGCAAGACGCACCCCGAGGAGTGTCTTGCCACATGTCACCACTTGGTCTGACTGAGCGCCTCCAGGAGAGAGGCCCAAGCAACACGCGCCCCGAGGAGCGTCAGGCCACATGTCACTACTCAGTCTGACTGAGCGCCTCTAGGAGAGAGGCCCAAGTAAGACGCGCCCCGAGGAGCGTCTTGCCACGTGTCAACACTGGGTCTGATTGAGGGCCTTCTGGAGAGAGGCCCAAGCAAGACGCGCCCCGAGGAGCGTCTTGCCACATGTCACTACTCGGTCTGACTGAGCGCCTCCAGGAGAGAGGCCCAAGCAAGACGTGCCCCGAGGAGCGTCTTGCCACATGTCAACAATGGGTCTGACTGAGGGCCTCCAGGAGAGAAGCCCAAGCAAGACGTGCCCCGAGGAGCGTCTTGCCACATGTCAACACTGGGTCTGACTGAGGGCCTCCAGGAGAGAGGCCCAAATAAGACGCGCCCCGAGGAGCGTCTTGCCACATGTCAACACTGGGTCTGACTGAGGGCCTCCAGGAGAGAAGCCCAAACAAGATGCGCCCCGAGGAGCGTCTTGCCACATGTCAGCACTCGGTCTGACTGAGCGCCTCCAGGAGAGAGGCCCAAGCAAGACACGCCCCGAGGAGCGTCTTGCCACATGTCAACACTGGGTCTGACTGAGCGACTCCAGGAGAGAGGCCCAACCAAGACGCGCCTTGAGGAGCGTCTTGCCACATGCCAACACTGGGTCTGACAGAGGGCCTCCAGGAGAGAGGCCCAAGCAAGACGCGCCCCGAGGAGTGTCTTGCCACATGTCACCACTGGGTCTGACTGAGCGCCTCCAGGAGAGAGGCCCAAGCAAGACGCGCCCCGAGGAGCTTCTTGTCACATGTCAACACTGGGTCTTTCTGAGCGCCTCCAGGACAGAAGCCCAAGCAAGACGCGCCCCGAGGAGCGTCTTTCCACATGTCAGCACTCGGTCTGACTGAGCGCCTCCAGGAGAGAGGCCAAAGCAAGACGCGCCCCGAGGAGCGTCTTGCCACATGTCAACAATGGGTATGACTGAGGGCCTCCAGGAGAGAAGCCCAAGCAAGACGCGCCCCGAGGAGCGTCTTGACACATGTCAACACTGGGTCTGACAGAGGGCCTCCAGGAGAGAGGCCCAAGCAAGACGCACCCAGAGGAGTGTCTTGCCACATGTCACCACTTGGTCTGTCTGAGCGCCTCCAGGAGAGAGGCCCAAGCAACACGCGCCCCGAGGAGCGTCAGGCCACATGTCACTACTCAGTCTGACTGAGCGCCTCCAGGAGAAAGGCCCAAGCAAGACGTTCCCCGAGGAGCGTCTTGCCACATGTCAACAATGGGTCTGACTGAGGGCCTCCAGGAGAGAAGCCCAAGCAAGACGTGCCCCGAGGAGCGTCTTGCCACATGTCAACACTCGGTCTGACTGAGGGCCTCCAGGAGAGAGGCCCAAATAAGACGCGCCCCGAGGAGCGTCTTGCCACATGTCAACACTGGGTCTGACTGAGGGGCTCCAGGAGAGAAGGCCAAGCAAGATGCGCCCCGAGGAGCGTCTTGCCACATGTCAGCACTCGGTCTGAGTGAGCGCCTCCAGGAGAGAGGCCCAAGCAAGACGCGCCCCGAGGAGCGTCTTGCCACATGTCAACACTGGGTCTGACAGAGGGCCTCTAGGAGAGAGGCCCAAGCAAGACGCGCCCCGAGGAGTGTCTTGCCACATGTAACCACTTGGTCTGACTGAGCGCCTCCAGGAGAGAGGCCCAAGCAAGACGCGCCCCGACGAGCGTCTTGCCACATGTCAACAATGGGTCTTACTGAGGTTCTCCAGGAGAGAAGCCCAAGCAAGACGCCCCCCGAGGAGCATCTTGCCACATGTCAGCACTCGGTCTGACTGAGCGCCTCCAGGAGAGAGGCCCAAGCAAGACGCGCCCCGAGGAGTGTCTTGCCACATGTCAACACTGGGTCTGACAGAGGGGCTCCAGGAGAGAGGCCCAAGCAAGACGCGCCCCGAGGATTGTCTTGCCACATGTCACAACTTGGTCTGACTGAGCGCCTCCAGGAGAGAGGCCCAAGCAAGACGCGCCCCGAGGAGCGTCAGGCCACATGTCACTACTCAGTCTGACTGAGCGCCTCCAGGAGAGAGGCCCAAGCAAGACGCGCCCCGAGGAGCGTCTTCCCACGTGTCAACACTGGGTCTGATTGAGGGCCTTCTGGAGAGAGGCCCAAGCAAGACGCGCCCCGAGGAGCGTCTTGACACATGTCAACACTGGGTCTGACAGAGGGCCTCCATGAGAGAGGCCCAAGCAAGACGCGCCCCGAGGAGTGTCTTGCCAAATGTCAACACTGGGTCTGACTGAGCGCCTCAGGGAGAGAGGTCCAAGCAAGACGCGCCCCGAGGAGCGTCTTGCCAATTGTCAACAATGGGTCTGACTGAGGGCCTCCAGGAGAGAAGACCAAGCAAGACGCGCCCCGAGGAACGTCTTGCCACATGTCAACACTGGGTCTGACTGAGCGCCTCCAGGAGAGAGGCCCAAGCAAGACACGCCCTGAGGAGCGTCTTGACACATGTCAACACTGGGTCTGACTGAGGGCCTCCATGAGAGAAGCCCAAGCAAGACGCGCCCCGAGCAGAGTCTTGCCACATGTCAACACTCGGTCTGACAGAGGGCATCCAGGAGAGAGGCCCAAGCAATACGCGCCCCGAGGAGCGTCTTGCCACATGTCAACACTGGGTCTGACAGAGGGCCTCCATGAGAGAGGCCCAAGCAAGACGCGCCCCGAGGAGTGTCTTGCCACATGTCACTACTTGGTCTGACTGAGCGCCTCCAGGAGAGAGGCCCAAGCAAGACGCGCCCCGACGAGCGTCTTGCCACATGTCAACAATGGGTCTTACTGAGGGCCTCCAGGAGAGAAGCCCAAGCAAGACGCCCCCCGAGGAGCTTCTTGCCACATGACAGCACTCGGTCTGACTGAGCGCCTCCAGGAGAGAGGCCAAAGCAAGACACGCCCCGAGGAGCGTCTTGACACATGTCAACACTGGGTCTGACAGAGGGCCTCCATGAGAGAGGCCCAAGCAAGACGCGCCCCGAGGAGTGTCTTGCCACATGTCAACACTGGGTCTGACAGAGGGCCTCCAGGAGAGAGGCCCAAGCAAGACGCACCCAGAGGAGTGTCTTGCCACATGTCACCACTTGGTCTGTCTGAGCGCCTCCAGGAGAGAGGCCCAAGCAACACGCGCCCCGAGGAGCGTCAGGCCACATGTCACTACTCAGTCTGACTGAGCGCCTCCAGGAGAAAGGCCCAAGCAAGACGTTCCCCGAGGAGCGTCTTGCCACATGTCAACAATGGGTCTGACTGAGGGCCTCCAGGAGAGAAGCCCAAGCAAGACGTGCCCCGAGGAGCGTCTTGCCACATGTCAACACTCGGTCTGACTGAGGGCCTCCAGGAGAGAGGCCCAAATAAGACGCGCCCCGAGGAGCGTCTTGCCACATGTCAACACTGGGTCTGACTGAGGGGCTCCAGGAGAGAAGGCCAAGCAAGATGCGCCCCGAGGAGCGTCTTGCCACATGTCAGCACTCGGTCTGAGTGAGCGCCTCCAGGAGAGAGGCCCAAGCAAGACGCGCCCCGAGGAGCGTCTTGCCACATGTCAACACTGGGTCTGACAGAGGGCCTCTAGGAGAGAGGCCCAAGCAAGACGCGCCCCGAGGAGTGTCTTGCCACATGTAACCACTTGGTCTGACTGAGCGCCTCCAGGAGAGAGGCCCAAGCAAGACGCGCCCCGACGAGCGTCTTGCCACATGTCAACAATGGGTCTTACTGAGGTTCTCCAGGAGAGAAGCCCAAGCAAGACGCCCCCCGAGGAGCATCTTGCCACATGTCAGCACTCGGTCTGACTGAGCGCCTCCAGGAGAGAGGCCCAAGCAAGACGCGCCCCGAGGAGTGTCTTGCCACATGTCAACACTGGGTCTGACAGAGGGGCTCCAGGAGAGAGGCCCAAGCAAGACGCGCCCCGAGGATTGTCTTGCCACATGTCACAACTTGGTCTGACTGAGCGCCTCCAGGAGAGAGGCCCAAGCAAGACGCGCCCCGAGGAGCGTCAGGCCACATGTCACTACTCAGTCTGACTGAGCGCCTCCAGGAGAGAGGCCCAAGCAAGACGCGCCCCGAGGAGCGTCTTCCCACGTGTCAACACTGGGTCTGATTGAGGGCCTTCTGGAGAGAGGCCCAAGCAAGACGCGCCCCGAGGAGCGTCTTGACACATGTCAACACTGGGTCTGACAGAGGGCCTCCATGAGAGAGGCCCAAGCAAGACGCGCCCCGAGGAGTGTCTTGCCAAATGTCAACACTGGGTCTGACTGAGCGCCTCAGGGAGAGAGGTCCAAGCAAGACGCGCCCCGAGGAGCGTCTTGCCAATTGTCAACAATGGGTCTGACTGAGGGCCTCCAGGAGAGAAGACCAAGCAAGACGCGCCCCGAGGAACGTCTTGCCACATGTCAACACTGGGTCTGACTGAGCGCCTCCAGGAGAGAGGCCCAAGCAAGACACGCCCTGAGGAGCGTCTTGACACATGTCAACACTGGGTCTGACTGAGGGCCTCCATGAGAGAAGCCCAAGCAAGACGCGCCCCGAGCAGAGTCTTGCCACATGTCAACACTCGGTCTGACAGAGGGCATCCAGGAGAGAGGCCCAAGCAATACGCGCCCCGAGGAGCGTCTTGCCACATGTCAACACTGGGTCTGACAGAGGGCCTCCATGAGAGAGGCCCAAGCAAGACGCGCCCCGAGGAGTGTCTTGCCACATGTCACTACTTGGTCTGACTGAGCGCCTCCAGGAGAGAGGCCCAAGCAAGACGCGCCCCGACGAGCGTCTTGCCACATGTCAACAATGGGTCTTACTGAGGGCCTCCAGGAGAGAAGCCCAAGCAAGACGCCCCCCGAGGAGCTTCTTGCCACATGACAGCACTCGGTCTGACTGAGCGCCTCCAGGAGAGAGGCCAAAGCAAGACACGCCCCGAGGAGCGTCTTGACACATGTCAACACTGGGTCTGACAGAGGGCCTCCATGAGAGAGGCCCAAGCAAGACGCGCCCCGAGGAGTGTCTTGCCACATGTCAACACTGGGTCTGACAGAGGGGCTCCAGGAGAGAGGCCCAAGCAAGACGCGCCCCGAGGATTGTCTTGCCACATGTCACCACTTGGTCTGACTGAGCGCCTCCAGGAGAGAGGCCCAAGCAAGACGCGCCCCGAGGAGCGTCAGGCCACATGTCACTACTCAGTCTGACTGAGCGCCTCCAGGAGAGAGGCCCAAGCAAGACGCGCCCCGAGTAGCGTCTTTCCACATGTCAACACTGGGTCTGATTGAGGGCCTTCTGGAGAGAGGCCCAAGCAAGACGCGCCCCGAGGAGCGTCTTGCCACATGTCAACTATGGTTCTTACTGAGGGCCTCCGGGAGAGAAGCCCAAGCAAGACGCGCCCCGAGGAGCTTCTTGCACATGTCAGCACTCGGTCTGACTGAGCGCCTCCAGGAGAGAGGCCAAAGCAAGACGCCCCCCGAGGAGCGTCTTGACACATGTCAACACTGGGTCTGACAGAGGGCCTCCATGAGAGAGGCCCAAGCAAGACGCGCCCCGAGGAGCGTCTTGCCAATTGTCAACAATGGGTCTGACTGAGGGCCTCCAGGAGAGAAGCCCAAGCAAGACGCGCCCCGAGGAGCGTCTTGCCACATGTCAACACTGGGTCTGACTGAGCGCCTCCAGGAGAGAGGCCCAAGCAAGACACGCCCTGAGGAGCGTCTTGACACATGTCAACACTGGGTCTGACTGAGGGCCTCCATGAGAGAAGCCCAAGCAAGACGCGCCCCGAGCAGAGTCTTGCCACATGTCAACACTCGGTCTGACAGAGGGCATCCAGGAGAGAGGCCCAAGCAATACGCGCCCCGAGGAGCGTCTTGCCACATGTCACCACTGGGTCTGACTGAGCGCCTCCAGGAGAGAGGCCCAACCAAGACGCGCCCTGAGGAGCGTCTTGCCACATGCCAACACTGGGTCTGACAGAGGGCCTCCAGGAGAGAGGCCCAAGCAAGACGCGCCCCGAGGAGTGTCTTGCCACATGTCACCACTGGGTCTGACTGAGCGCCTCCAGGAGAGAGGCCCAAGCAAGACGCGCCCCGAGGAGCGTCTTGTCACATGTCAACACTGGGTCTTTCTGAGCGCCTCCAGGACAGAAGCCCAAGCAAGACGCGCCCCGAGGAGCGTCTTTCCACATGTCAGCACTCGGTCTGACTGAGCGCCTCCAGGAGAGAGGCCAAAGCAAGACGCGCCCCGAGGAGCGTCTTGCCACATGTCAACAATGGGTATGACTGAGGGCCTCCAGGAGAGAAGCCCAAGCAAGACGCGCCCCGAGGAGCGTCTTGACACATGTCAACACTGGGTCTGACAGAGGGCCTCCAGGAGAGAGGCCCAGGCAAGACGCACCCCGAGGAGTGTCTTGCCACATATCACCACTTGGTCTGACTGAGCGCCTCCAGGAGAGAGGCCCAAGCAACACGCGCCCCGAGGAGCGTCAGGCCACATGTCACTACTCAGTCTGACTGAGCGCCTCCAGGAGAGAGGCCCAAGTAAGACGCGCCCCGAGGAGCGTCTTGCCACGTGTCAACACTGGGTCTGATTAAGGGCCTTCTGGAGAGAGGCCAAAGCAAGACGCGCCCCCAGGAGCGTCTTGCCACATGTCAACACTGGGTCTGACTGAGCGCCTCCAGGAGAGAGGCCCAAGCAAGACACGCCCTGAGGAGCGTCTTGACACATGTCAACACTGGGTCTGACTGAGGGCCTCCATGAGAGAAGCCCAAGCAAGACGCGCCCCGAGCAGAGTCTTGCCACATGTCAACACTCGGTCTGACAGAGGGCATCCAGGAGAGAGGCCCAAGCAATACGCGCCCCGAGGAGCGTCTTGCCACATGTCACCACTGGGTCTGACTGAGCGCCTCCAGGAGAGAGGCCCAACCAAGACGCGCCCTGAGGAGCGTCTTGCCACATGCCAACACTGGGTCTGACAGAGGGCCTCCAGGAGAGAGGCCCAAGCAAGACGCGCCCCGAGGAGTGTCTTGCCACATGTCACCACTGGGTCTGACTGAGCGCCTCCAGGATTGAGGCCCAAGCAAGACGCGCCCCGAGGAGCGTCTTGTCACATGTCAACACTGGGTCTTTCTGAGCGCCTCCAGGACAGAAGCCCAAGCAAGACGCGCCCCGAGGAGCGTCTTTCCACATGTCAGCACTCGGTCTGACTGAGCGCCTCCAGGAGAGAGGCCAAAGCAAGACGCGCCCCGAGGAGCGTCTTGCCACATGTCAACAATGGGTATGACTGAGGGCCTCCAGGAGAGAAGCCCAAGCAAGACGCGCCCCGAGGAGCGTCTTGCCACATGTCAACAATGGGTATGACTGAGGGCCTCCATGAGAGAAGCCCAAGCAAGACGCGCCCCGAGCAGAGTCTTGCCACATGTCAACACTCGGTCTGACAGAGGGCATCCAGGAGAGAGGCCCAAGCAATACGCGCCCCGAGGAGCGTCTTGCCACATGTCAACACTGGGTCTGACAGAGGGCCTCCATGAGAGAGGCCCAAGCAAGACGCGCCCCGAGGAGTGTCTTGCCACATGTCACTACTTGGTCTGACTGAGCGCCTCCAGGAGAGAGGCCCAAGCAAGACGCGCCCCGACGAGCGTCTTGCCACATGTCAACAATGGGTCTTACTGAGGGCCTCCAGGAGAGAAGCCCAAGCAAGACGCCCCCCGAGGAGCTTCTTGCCACATGACAGCACTCGGTCTGACTGAGCGCCTCCAGGAGAGAGGCCAAAGCAAGACGCGCCCCGAGGAGCGTCTTGACACATGTCAACACTGGGTCTGACAGAGGGCCTCCATGAGAGAGGCCCAAGCAAGACGCGCCCCGAGGAGTGTCTTGCCACATGTCAACACTGGGTCTGACAGAGGGGCTCCAGGAGAGAGGCCCAAGCAAGACGCGCCCCGAGGATTGTCTTGCCACATGTCACCACTTGGTCTGACTGAGCGCCTCCAGGAGAGAGGCCCAAGCAAGACGCGCCCCGAGGAGCGTCAGGCCACATGTCACTACTCAGTCTGACTGAGCGCCTCCAGGAGAGAGGCCCAAGCAAGACGCGCCCCGAGTAGCGTCTTTCCACATGTCAACACTGGGTCTGATTGAGGGCCTTCTGGAGAGAGGCCCAAGCAAGACGCGCCCCGAGGAGCGTCTTGCCACATGTCAACTATGGTTCTTACTGAGGGCCTCCGGGAGAGAAGCCCAAGCAAGACGCGCCCCGAGGAGCTTCTTGCACATGTCAGCACTCGGTCTGACTGAGCGCCTCCAGGAGAGAGGCCAAAGCAAGACGCCCCCCGAGGAGCGTCTTGACACATGTCAACACTGGGTCTGACAGAGGGCCTCCATGAGAGAGGCCCAAGCAAGACGCGCCCCGAGGAGCGTCTTGCCAATTGTCAACAATGGGTCTGACTGAGGGCCTCCAGGAGAGAAGCCCAAGCAAGACGCGCCCCGAGGAGCGTCTTGCCACATGTCAACACTGGGTCTGACTGAGCGCCTCCAGGAGAGAGGCCCAAGCAAGACACGCCCTGAGGAGCGTCTTGACACATGTCAACACTGGGTCTGACTGAGGGCCTCCATGAGAGAAGCCCAAGCAAGACGCGCCCCGAGCAGAGTCTTGCCACATGTCAACACTCGGTCTGACAGAGGGCATCCAGGAGAGAGGCCCAAGCAATACGCGCCCCGAGGAGCGTCTTGCCACATGTCACCACTGGGTCTGACTGAGCGCCTCCAGGAGAGAGGCCCAACCAAGACGCGCCCTGAGGAGCGTCTTGCCACATGCCAACACTGGGTCTGACAGAGGGCCTCCAGGAGAGAGGCCCAAGCAAGACGCGCCCCGAGGAGTGTCTTGCCACATGTCACCACTGGGTCTGACTGAGCGCCTCCAGGAGAGAGGCCCAAGCAAGACGCGCCCCGAGGAGCGTCTTGTCACATGTCAACACTTGGTCTTTCTGAGCGCCTCCAGGACAGAAGCCCAAGCAAGACGCGCCCCGAGGAGCGTCTTTCCACATGTCAGCACTCGGTCTGACTGAGCGCCTCCAGGAGAGAGGCCAAAGCAAGACGCGCCCCGAGGAGCGTCTTGCCACATGTCAACAATGGGTATGACTGAGGGCCTCCAGGAGAGAAGCCCAAGCAAGACGCGCCCCGAGGAGCGTCTTGACACATGTCAACACTGGGTCTGACAGAGGGCCTCCAGGAGAGAGGCCCAGGCAAGACGCACCCCGAGGAGTGTCTTGCCACATATCACCACTTGGTCTGACTGAGCGCCTCCAGGAGAGAGGCCCAAGCAACACGCGCCCCGAGGAGCGTCAGGCCACATGTCACTACTCAGTCTGACTGAGCGCCTCCAGGAGAGAGGCCCAAGTAAGACGCGCCCCGAGGAGCGTCTTGCCACGTGTCAACACTGGGTCTGATTAAGGGCCTTCTGGAGAGAGGCCAAAGCTAGACGCGCCCCCAGGAGCGTCTTGCCACATGTCAACACTGGGTCTGACTGAGCGCCTCCAGGAGAGAGGCCCAAGCAAGACACGCCCTGAGGAGCGTCTTGACACATGTCAACACTGGGTCTGACTGAGGGCCTCCATGAGAGAAGCCCAAGCAAGACGCGCCCCGAGCAGAGTCTTGCCACATGTCAACACTCGGTCTGACAGAGGGCATCCAGGAGAGAGGCCCAAGCAATACGCGCCCCGAGGAGCGTCTTGCCACATGTCACCACTGGGTCTGACTGAGCGCCTCCAGGAGAGAGGCCCAACCAAGACGCGCCCTGAGGAGCGTCTTGCCACATGCCAACACTGGGTCTGACAGAGGGCCTCCAGGAGAGAGGCCCAAGCAAGACGCGCCCCGAGGAGTGTCTTGCCACATGTCACCACTGGGTCTGACTGAGCGCCTCCAGGATTGAGGCCCAAGCAAGACGCGCCCCGAGGAGCGTCTTGTCACATGTCAACACTGGGTCTTTCTGAGCGCCTCCAGGACAGAAGCCCAAGCAAGACGCGCCCCGAGGAGCGTCTTTCCACATGTCAGCACTCGGTCTGACTGAGCGCCTCCAGGAGAGAGGCCAAAGCAAGACGCGCCCCGAGGAGCGTCTTGCCACATGTCAACAATGGGTATGACTGAGGGCCTCCAGGAGAGAAGCCCAAGCAAGACGCGCCCCGAGGAGCGTCTTGACACATGTCAACACTGGGTCTGACAGAGGGCCTCCAGGAGAGAGGCCCAAGCAAGACGCACCCCGAGGAGTGTCTTGCCACATATCACCACTTGGTCTGACTGAGCGCCTCCAGGAGAGAGGCCCAAGCAACACGCGCCCCGAGGAGCGTCAGGCCACATGTCACTACTCAGTCTGACTGAGTGCCTCCAGGAGAGAGGCCCAAGTAAGACGCGCCCCGAGGAGCGTCTTGCCACGTGTCAACACTGGGTCTGATTAAGGGCCTTCTGGAGAGAGGCCCAAGCAAGACGCGCCCCCAGGAGCGTCTTGCCACATGTCACTACTCGGTCTGACTGAGCGCCTCCAGGAGAGAGGCCCAAGCAAGACGCGCCCCGAGGAGCGTCTTACCACATGTCAACAATGGTTCTTACTGAGGGCCTCCGGGAGAGAAGCCCAAGCAAGACGCACCCCGAGGAGCTTCTTGTCACATGTCAGCACTCGGTCTGACTGAGCGCCTCCAGGAGAGAGGCCAAAGCAAGACGCCCCCCGAGGAGCGTTTTGACACATGTCAACACTGGGTCTGACAGAGGGCCTCCATGAGAGAGGCCCAAGCAAGACGCGCCCCGAGGAGTGTCTTGCCAAATGTCAACACTGGGTCTGACTGAGCGCCTCAGGGAGAGAGGTCCAAGCAAGACGCGCCCCGAGGAGCGTCTTGCCAATTGTCAACAATGGGTCTGACTGAGGGCCTCCAGGAGAGAAGCCCAAGCAAGACGCGCCCCGAGGAACGTCTTGCCACATGTCAACACTGGGTCTGACTGAGCGCCTCCAGGAGAGAGGCCCAAGCAAGACACGCCCTGAGGAGCGTCTTGACACATGTCAACACTGGGTCTGACTGAGGGCCTCCATGAGAGAAGCCCAAGCAAGACGCGCCCCGAGCAGAGTCTTGCCACATGTCAACACTCGGTCTGACAGAGGGCATCCAGGAGAGAGGCCCAAGCAATACGCGCCCCGAGGAGCGTCTTGCCACATGTCACCACTTGGTCTGACTGAGCGCCTCCAGGAGAGAGGCCCAAGCAAGACGCGCCCCGACGAGCGTCTTGCCACATGTCAACAATGGGTCTTACTGAGGGCCTCCAGGAGAGAAGACCAAGCAAGACGCCCCCCGAGGAGCTTCTTGCCACATGACAGCACTCGGTCTGACTGAGCGCCTCCAGGAGAGAGGCCAAAGCAAGACGCGCCCCGAGGAGCGTCTTGACACATGTCAACACTGGGTCTGACAGAGGGCCTCCATGAGAGAGGCCCAAGCAAGACGCGCCCCGAGGAGTGTCTTGCCACATGTCAACACTGGGTCTGACAGAGGGGCTCCAGGAGAGAGGCCCAAGCAAGACGCGCCCCGAGGATTGTCTTGCCACATGTCACCACTTGGTCTGACTGAGCGCCTCCAGGAGAGAGGCCCAAGCAAGACGCGCCCCGAGGAGCGTCAGGCCACATGTCACTACTCAGTCTGACTGAGCGCCTCCAGGAGAGAGGCCCAAGCAAGACGCGCCCCGAGTAGCGTCTTGCCACGTGTCAACACTGGGTCTGATTGAGGGCCTTCTGGAGAGAGGCCCAAGCAAGACGCGCCCCGAGGAGCGTCTTGCCACATGTCAACTATGGTTCTTACTGAGGGCCTCCGGGAGAGAAACCCAAGCAAGACGCGCCCCGAGGAGCTTCTTGCCACATGTCAACACTGGGTCTGACAGAGGGCCTCCATGAGAGAGGCCCAAGCAAGACGCGCCCCGAGGAGTGTCTTGCCAAATGTCAACACTGGGTCTGACTGAGCGCCTCAGGGAGAGAGGTCCAAGCAAGACGCGCCCCGAGGAGCGTCTTGCCAATTGTCAACAATGGGTCTGACTGAGGGCCTCCAGGAGAGAAGCCCAAGCAAGATGCGCCCCGAGGAGCGTCTTGCCACATGTCAACACTGGGTCTGACTGAGCGCCTCCAGGAGAGAGGCCCAAGCAAGACACGCCCTGAGGAGCGTCTTGACACATGACAACACTGGGTCTGACTGAGGGCCTCCATGAGAGAAGCCCAAGCAAGACGCGCCCCGAGCAGAGTCTTGCCACATGTCAACACTCGGTCTGACAGAGGGCATCCAGGAGAGAGGCCCAAGCAATACGCGCCCCGAGGACCGTCTTGCCACATGTCACCACTGGGTCTGACTGAGCGCCTCCAGGAGAGAGGCCCAAGCAAGACGCGCCCCGAGGAGCGTCTTGCCACATGCCAACACTGGGTCTGACAGAGGGCCTCCAGGAGAGAGGCCCAAGCAAGACGCGCCCCGAGGAGTGTCTTGCCACATGTCACCACTGGGTCTGACTGAGCGCCTCAAGGAGAGAGGCCCAAGCAAGACGCGCACCGAGGAGCGTCTTGTCACATGTCAACACTGGGTCTTTCTGAGCGCCTCCAGGACAGAAGCCCAAGCAAGACGCGCCCCGAGGAGCGTCTTTCCACATGTCAGCACTCGGTCTGACTGAGCGCCACCAGGAGAGAGGCCAAAGCAAGACGCGCCCCGAGGAGCGTCTTGCCACATGTCAACAATGGGTATGACTGAGGGCCTCCAGGAGAGAAGCCCAAGCAAGACGCGCCCCGAGGAGCGTCTTGACACATGTCAACACTGGGTCTGAAAGAGGGCCTCCAGGAGAGAGGCCCAAGCAAGACGCATCCCGAGGAGTGTCTTGCCACATGTCACCACTTGGTCTGACTGAGCGCCTCCAGGAGAGAGGCCCAAGCAACACGTGCCCCGAGGAGCGTCAGGCCACATGTCACTAGTCAGTCTGACTGAGCGCCTCCAGGAGAGAGGCCCAAGTAAGACGCGCCCCGAGGAGCGTCTTGCCACGTGTCAACACTGGGTCTGATTGAGGGCCTTCTGGAGAGAGGCCCAAGCAAGACGCGCCCCGAGGAGCGTCTTGCCACATGTCACTACTCGGTCTGACTGAGCGCCTCCAGGAGAGACGCCCAAGCAAGACGTGCCCCGAGGAGCGTCTTGCCACATGTCAACAATGGGTCTGACTGAGGGCCTCCAGGAGAGAAGCCCAAGCAAGACGTGCCCCGAGGAGCGTCTTGCCACATGTCAACACTGGGTCTGACTGAGGGCCTCCAGGAGAGAGGCCCAAATAAGACGCGCCCCGAGGAGCGTCTTGCCACATGTCAACACTGGGTCTGACTGAGGGCCTCCAGGAGAGAAGCCCAAGCAAGATGCGCCCCAAGGAGCGTCTTGCCACATGTCAGCACTCGGTCTGACTGAGCGCCTCCAGGAGAGAGGCCCAAGCAAGACGCGCCCCGAGGAGCGTCTTGCCACATGTCAACACTGGGTCTGACTGAGCGCCTCCAGGAGAGAGGCCCAAGCAAGACGTGCCCCGAGGAGCGTCTTGCCACATGTGAACACTGGGTCTGACTGAGCGCCTCCAGGAGAGAGGCCCAAGCAAGACGCGCCCGGAGGAGCGTCATGCAACATGTCAGCATTCGGTCTGACTGAGCGCCTCCAGGAGAGAGGCCCAAGCAAGACGCTTCCCGAGGAGGGTCTTGACACATGTCTCCTCTGGGTCTGACTGAGCGCCTCCAGGAGAGAGGCCCAAGCAAGACGTGCCCCGAGGAGCGTCTTGCCCCATGTCAACACTGGGTCTGACTGAGCACCTCCAGGAGAGAGGCCCAAGCAAGACGCGCCCCGAGGAGCGTCTTGCCACATGTCAACACTGGGTCTGACTGAGCGCCTCCAGGAGAGAGGCACGAGGAGCGTCTTGCCACATGTCACCTCTGGGTCTGACTGAGCGCCTCCAGGAGAGAGGCGCAAGCAAGAAACGCCCGAGGAGCGTCTTGACACATGTCAACACTGGGTTTGACTGAGCGCCTCCAGGAGAGAGGCCCCAGCAAGACGCGCCCCGAGGAGCATCTTGCCACATGTCAGCACTCGGTCTGACTGAGCGCCTCCAGGAGAGAGGCCCAAGCAAGAAGCGCCCCGAGGAGCTTCTTGCCACATGTCAACAATGGGTCTGACTGAGGGCCTCCAGGAGAGAAGCCCAAGCAAGAAGCTCCCCGAGGAGCATCGCGCCACATGTCAACACTGGGTCTGACTGAGCGCCTCCAGGAGAGAGGCCCAAGCAAGACACGCCCCGAGGAGCATCTTGACACATGTCAACACTGGGTCTGACTGAGGGCCTCCATGAGAGAAGCCCAAGCAAGACGCGCCCCGAGGAGAGTCTTGCCACATGTCAACACTGGGTCTGACAGAGGGCATCCAGGAGAGAGGCCCAAGCAATACGCGCCCCGAGGAGCGTCTTGCCACATGTCAACAATGGGTCTGACTGAGGGCCTCCAGGAGAGAAGCCAAAGCAAGACGCGCCCCGAGGAGCTTCTTTCCACATGTCAACAATGGGTCTTACTGAGGGCCTCCATGAGAGAAGCCCAAGCAAGACGCGCCCCGAGGAGTGTCTTGCCACATGTCAACACTGTGTCTGACTGAGTGCCTCCAGGAGAGAGGCCCAAGCAAGACGCGCCCCGAGGAGCGTCTGGCCACGTGTCAACACTGGGTCTGACTTAGTGCCTCCAGGAGAGAGGCCCAAGCAAGATGCGCCCCGAGGAGCGTCTTGCCACGTGTCACTACTCAGTCTAACTGAGCGTGTCCAGGAGAGAGGTCCAAGCAAGACGCGCCCCGAGGAGCGTCTTGCCAAATGTCACTACTCGGTCTGACTGAGCGCCTCCAGGAGGGAGGTCCAAGCAAGACGCGCCCCGAGGAGCGTCTTGCCACATGTCACTACTCGGTCTGACTGAGCACCTCCAGAAGAGAGGCCCAAGCAAGTCGTGCCCCGAGGAGCGTCTTGCCACATGTCAACAATGGGTCTGACTGAGGGCCTCCAGGAGAGAAGCCCCAGCAAGACGCGCCCAGAGGAGCGTCTTGCCACATGTCAACACTGGGTCTGACTGAGCGCCTCCAGGAGAGAAGCCCAAGCAAGACGCGCCCCGAGGAGAGTCTTGCCACATGTCAACACTCGGTCTGACAGAGGGCATTCAGGAGAGAGGCCCAAGCAATACGCGCCCCGAGGAGCGTCTTGCCACATGTCACCACTGGGTCTGAATGAGCGCCTCCAGGAGAGAGGCCCAACCAAGACGCGCCCCGAGGAGTGTCTTGCCACATGCCAACACTGGGTCTGACTGAGCGCCTCCAGGAGAGAGGCCCAAGCAAGACGCGCCCCGAGGAGCGTCTTGCCACGTGTCAACACTGGGTCTGACTGAGCGCCTCCAGGAGAGAGGCCCAAGCAAGACGCGCCCCGAGGAGCGTCTTTCCACGTGTCACCACTGGGTCTGACTGAGCGCCTCCAGGAGAGAGGCCCAAGCAAGATGTGCCCCGAGGAGCGTCTTGCCACATGTCAACACTGGGTCTGACTGAGCGCCTCCAGGAGAGAGGGCCAAGCAAGACGCGCCCCGAGGAGCGTCTTACCACATGTCAACACTGGGTCTGACTGAGCGCCTCCAGGAGAGAGGCCCAAGAAAGACGCGCCCCGAGGAGCGTCTTGCCACATGTCAGCACTGGGTCTGACTGAGCGCCTCCAGGAGAGAGGCCCCAGCAAGACGCGCCCCGAGGAGCGTCTTGCCTTATGTCAGCACTCGGTCTGACTGAGCGGCTCCAGGAGAGAGGCCCAAGCAAGACGCGCCCCGAGGAGCGTCTTGCCACATGTAAACAATGGGTTTGACTGAGGGCCTCCAGGAGAGAGGCCCAAGCAAGATGCGCCCGGAGGAGCGTCTTGCCACATGTCAACACTGGGTCTGAAAGAGGGCCTCCAGGAGAGAGGCCCAAGCAAGACGCGCCCCGAGGAGCGTCTTGCCACATGTCACCTCTGGTTCTGACTGAGCGCCTCCAGGAGAGAGGCCCAAGCAAGACGCGCCCCGAGGAGCGTCTTGTCACATGTCAACACTGGGTCTGTCTGAGCGCCTCCAGGAGAGAAGCCTAAGCAAGACGCGACCCGAGGAGCGTCTTGCCACATGTCAACAATGGGTCTGACTGAGGGCCTCCAGGAGAGAAGCCCAAGCAAGACGCGCCCCGAGGAGCGTCTTGACACATGTCAACACTGGGTCTGACAGAGGGCCTCCAGGAGAGAGGCCCAAGCAAGACGTGCCCCGAGGAGTGTCTTGCCACATGTCACCACTGGGTCTGACTGAGCGCCTCCAGGAGAGAGGCCCAAGCAAGACGCGCCCCGAGGAGCGTCAGGCCACATGTCACTACTCAGTCTGACTGAGCGCCTCCAGGAGAGAGGCCAAAGCAAGACGCGCCCCGAGGAGTGTCTTGACACATGTCAACACTGGGTCTGACAGAGGGCCTCCATGAGAGAGGCCCAAGCAAGACGCGCCCCGAGGAGTGTCTTGCCACATGTCAACACTGGGTCTGACAGAGGGCCTCCAGGAGAGAGGCCCAAGCAAGACGCGCCCCGAGAAGTGTCTTGCCACATGTCACCACTTGGTCTGACTGAGCGCCTCCAGGAGAGAGGCCCAAGCAACACGCGCCCCGAGGAGCGTCAGGCCACATGTCACCACTTGGTCTGACTGAGCGCCTCCAGGAGAGAGGCCCAAGCAACACGCGTCCCGAGGAGCGTCAGGCCACATGTCACTACTCATTCTGACTGAGCGCCTCCAGGAGAGAGGCCCAAGCAAGACACGCCCCGAGGAGCGTCTTGCCACGTGTCAACACTGGGTCTGATTGAGGGCCTTCTGGAGAGAGGCCCAAGCAAGACGCGCCCCGAGGAGCGTCTTGCCACATGTCACCACTTTGTCTGACTGAGCGCCTCCAGGAGAGAGGCCCAAGCAACACGCGCCCCGAGGAGCGTCAGGCCACATGTCACTACTCAGTCTGACTGAGCGCCTCCAGGAGAGAGGCCCAAGCAAGACGCGCCCCGAGGAGCGTCTTGCCACATGTCAACAATGGGTCTTACTGAGGGCCTCCAGGAGAGAAGCCCAAGCAAGACGCGCCCCGAGGAGCTTCTTGCCACATGTCAGCACTCGGTCTGACTGAGCGCCTCCAGGAGAAAGGCCAAAGCAAGACGCGCCCCGAGGAGTGTCTTGCTACATGTCAACACTGGGTCTGACAGAGGGCCTCCAGGAGAGAGGCCCAAGCAACACGCGCCCCGAGGAGCGTCAAGCCACATGTCACTACTCAGTCTGACTGAGCGCCTCCAGGAGAAACGGCCCAAGCAAGACGCGCCCCGAGGAGCGTCTTGCCACGTGTCAACACTGGGTCTGATTGAGGGCCTTCTGGAGAGAGGCCCAAGCAAGACGCGCCCCGAGGAGCGTCTTGCCACATGTCAACAATGTTTCTTACTGAGGGCCTCCAGGAGAGAAGCCCAAGCAAGACGCGCCCCAAGGAGCTTCTTGCCACATGTCAGCACTCGGTCTGACTGAGCGCCTCCAGGAGAGAGGCCAAAGCAAGACGCCCCCCGAGGAGCGTCTTGACACATGTCAACACTGGGTCTGACAGAGGGCCTCCATGAGAGAGGCCCAAGCAAGACACGCCCCGAGGAGTGTCTTGCCAAATGTCAACACTGGGTCTGACTGAGCGCCTCCAGGAGAGAAGCCCAAGCAAGACGCGCCCCGAGGAGCTTCTTGCCACATGTCAGCACTCGGTCTGACTGAGCGCCTCCAGCAGAGAGGCCAAAGCAAGACGCGCCCCGAGGAGCGTCTTTCCACGTGTAACCACTGGGTCTGACTGAGCGCCTCCAGGAGAGAGGCCCAAGCAAGATGCGCCCCGAGGAGCGTCTTGCCACATGTCAACAATGGGTCTGACTGAGCGCCTCCAGGAGAGAGGGCCAAGAAAGACGCGCCCCGAGGAGCGTCTTACCACATGTCAACACTGGGTCTGACTGAGCGCCTCCAGGAGAGAGGCCCAAGAAAGACGCGCCCCGAGGAGCGTCTTGCCACATGTCAGCACTGGGTCTGACTGAGCGCCTCCAGGAGAGAGGCCCCAGCAAGACGCGCCCCGAGGAGCGTCTTGCCTTATGTCAGCACTCGGTCTGACTGAGCACCTCCAGGAGAGAGGCCCAAGCAAGACGCGCCCCGAGGAGTGTCTTGACACATGTCAACAATGGGTCTGTCTGAGGGCCTCCAGGAGAGAGGCCCAAGCAAGATGCGCCCGGAGGAGCGTCTTGCCACATGTCAACACTGGGTAAGACAGAGGGCCTCCAGGAGAGAGGCCCAAGCAAGATGCGCCCCGAGGAGTGTCTTGCCACATGTCACCACTGGGTCTGACTGAGCGCCTCCAGGAGAGAGGCCCAAGCAAGACGCGCCCCGAGGAGCGTCAGGCCACATGTCACTACTCAGTCTGACTGAGCGCCTCCAGGAGAGAGGCCCAAGCAAGACGCGCCCCGAGGAGCGTCTTGCCACATGTCAACACTGGGTCTGACAGAGGGCCTCCAGGAGAGAGGCCCAAGCAAGACGCGCCCCGAGGAGTGTCTTGCCACATGTCAGCAATGGGTCTGACTGAGCGCCTCCAGGAGAGAGGCCCCAGCAAGACGCGCCCCGAGGAGCGTCTTGCCTTATGTCAGCACTCGGTCTGACTGAGCACCTCCAGGAGAGAGGCCCAAGCAAGACGCGCCCCGAGGAGTGTCTTGACACATGTCAACAATGTGTCTGACTGAGGGCCTCCAGGAGAGAGGCCCAAGCAAGATGCGCCCGGAGGAGGGACTTGCCACATGTCAACACTGGGTCAGACAGAGGGCCTCCAGGAGAGAGGCCCAAGCAAGACGCGCCCCGAGGAGTGTCTTGCCACATGTCACCACTGGGTCTGACTGAGCGCCTCCAGGAGAGAGGCCCAAGCAAGACGCGCCCCGAGGAGCGTCAGGCCACATGTCACTACTCAGTCTGACTGAGCGCCTCCAGGAGAGAGGCCCAAGCAAGACGCGCCCCGAGGAGCGTCTTGCCACATGTCAACACTGGGTCTGACAGAGGGCCTCCAGGAGAGAGGCCCAAGCAAGACGCGCCCCGAGGAGTGTCTTGCCACATGTCAGCAATGGGTCTGACTGAGCGCCTCCAGGAGAGAGGCCCCAGCAAGACGCGCCCCGAGGAGCGTCTTGCCTTATGTCAGCACTCGGTCTGACTGAGCACCTCCAGGAGAGAGGCCCAAGCAAGACGCGCCCCGAGGAGTGTCTTGACACATGTCAACAATGGGTCTGACTGAGGGCCTCCAGGAGAGAGGCCCAAGCAAGATGCGCCCGGAGGAGGGACTTGCCACATGTCAACACTGGGTCAGACAGAGGGCCTCCAGGAGAGAGGCCCAAGCAAGACGCGCCCCGAGGAGTGTCTTGCCACATGTCACCACTGGGTCTGACTGAGCGCCTCCAGGAGAGAGGCCCAAGCAAGACGCGCCCCGAGGAGCGTCAGGCCACATGTCACTACTCAGTCTGACTGAGCGCCTCCAGGAGAGAGGCCCAAGCAAGACGCGCCCCGAGGAGTGTCTTGCCACATGTCACCTCTGGTTCTGACTGAGCGCCTCCAGGAGAGAGGCCCAAGCAAGACGTGCCCCGAGGAGCGTCTTGTCACATGTCAACACTTGGTCTTTCTGAGCGCCTCCAGGAGAGAAGCCCAAGCAAGAAGCGCCCCGAGGAGCGTTTTGCCACATGTCAACAATGGGTCTGACTGAGGGCCTCCAGGAAAGAAGCCCAAGCAACACGCGGCCCGAGGAGCGTCTTGCCACATGTCAGCACTCGGTCTGACTGAGCGCCTCCAGAAGAGAGGCCAAAGCAAGACGCGCCCCGAGGAGTGTCTTGACACATGTCAAAACTGGGTCTGACAGAGGGCCTCCATGAGAGAGGCCCAAGCAAGACGCGCCCCGAGGAGTGTCTTGCCACATGTCAACACTGGGTCTGACAGAGGGCCTCCAGGAGAGAGGCCCAAGCAAGACGCGCCCCGAGAAGTGTCTTGCCACATGTCACCACTTGGTCTGACTGAGCGCCTCCAGGAGAGAGGCCCAAGCAACACGCGCCCCGAGGAGCGTCAGGCCACATGTCACCACTTGGTCTGACTGAGTGCCTCCAGGAGAGAGGCCCAAGCAACACGCGCCCCGAGGAGCGTCAGGCCACATGTCACTACTCAGTCTGACTGAGCACCTCCAGGAGAGAGGCCCAAGCAAGACGCGCCCCGAGGAGCGTCTTGCCACATGTCAACAATGGGTCTTACTGAGGGCCTCCAGGAGAGAAGCCCAAGCAAGATGCCCCCCGAGGAGTGTCTTGCCACATGTCAACACTGGGTCTGACTGAGCGCCTCCAGGAGAGAGGCCCAAGCAAGACGCGCCCCGAGGAGCGTTTTGTCACATGTCAACACTGGGTCTGACTGAGCGCCTCCAGGAGAGAAGCCCCAGCAAGACGTGCCCCAAGGAGCGTCTTGCCACATGTCAGCACTCGGTCTGACTTAGCGCCTCCAGGAGAGAGGCCCAAGCAAGATGCGCCCCGAGGAGCATCTTGCCACATGTCAACACTGGGTTTGACAGAGGGCCTCCAGGAGAGAGGCCCAAGCAAGACGCGCCCCGAGGAGCATCTTGCCACATGTCACCTCTGGGTCTGACTGAGCGCCTCCAGGAGAGAGGCCCAAGCAAGACGCGCCCCGAGGAGCGTCTTGTCACATGTCAACACTGGGTCTGACTGAGCGCCTCCAGGAGAGAAGCCCCAGCAAGACGTGCCCCGAGGAGCGTCTTGCCACATGTCAGCACTCGGTCTGACTGAGCGCCTCCAGGAGAGAGGCCCAAGCAAGATGCGCCCGGAGGAGCGTCTTGCCACATGTCAACAATGGGTCTGACTGAGGGCCTCCAGGAGAGAAGCCCAAGCAAGATGCGCCCCGAGGAGCGTCTTGCCACATGTCAGCACTCGGTCTGACTGAGCGCATCCAGGATAGAGGCCCAAGCAAGACGCGCCCCAAGGAGCGTCTTGCCACATGTCAACACTGAGTCTGACTGAGCGCCTCCAGGAGAGAGGCCCAAGCAAGACGCACCAGGAGGAGCGTTTTGCCACATGTCAACATTGGGTCTGACAGAGGGCCTCAAGGAGAGAGGCCCAAGCAAGATGCGCCCCGAGGAGCATCTTGCCACATGTCAACAATGGGTCTGACTGAGGGCCTACAGGAGAGAAGCCCAAGCAAGAAGCGCCCCGAGGAGCGTCTTGCCACATGTCAAGAATGAGTATGACTGAGGGCCTCCAGGAGAGAAGCCCAAGCAAGACGCGCCCCGAGGAGCGTCTTGCCACATGTCAGAACTCGGTCTGACTGAGCGCCTCCAGGAGAGAGGCCCAAGCAAGACGTGCCCCGAGGAGCGTCTTGCCACATGTCAACAATGGGTCTGACTGAGCACCTCCAGGAGAGAGGCCCCAGCAAGACGCACCCCGAGGAGCGTCTTGCCTTATGTCAGCACTCGGTCTGACTGAGCGCCTCCAGGAGAGAGGCCCAAGCAAGACGCGCCCGGAGGAGCGTCTTGCCACATGTCAGCACTCGGTCTGACTGAGCGCCTCCAGGATAGAGGCCCAAGCAAGACGCGCCCTGAGGAGCGTCTGGTCACATGTCAACACTGGGTCTGACTGAGCGCCTCCAGGAGAGAGGCCCAAGCAAGACGTGCCCCAAGGAGCGTCTTGCCACATGTCAGCACTCGGTCTGATTGAGGGCATCCAGGAGAGAGCCCCAAGCAATAGGCGCCCCAAGGAGCGTCTTGCCACATGTCACCACTGGGTCTGACTGAGCGCCTCCAGGAGAGAGGCCCAAGCAAGAAGCGCCCCGAGGAGCGTCTTGCCACGTGTCAACCATGGGTCTGATTGAGGGCCTTCTGGAGAGAGGCCCAAGCAAGACGCGCCCCGAGGAGCGTCTTGTCACATGTCAACAATGGGTCTGACTGAGGACCTCCAGGAGAGAAGACCAAGCAAGACGCGCCCCGAGGAGCTTCTTGCCACATGTCAGCACTCGGTATGACTGAGCGCCTCCAGGAGAGGCCAAAGCAAGACACGCCCCAAGGAGCGTCTTGCCACACGTCAACACTGAGTCTGACTGAGTGCCTCCAGGAGAGAGGCCCAAACAAGACGCACCAGGAGGAGCGTTTTGCCACATGTCAACACTGGGACTGACAGAGGGCCTCCAGGAGAGAGGCCCAAGCAAGACGCGCCCCGAGGAGCATCTTGCCACATGTCACCTCTGGGTCTGACTGAGCACCTTCAGGAGAGAGGGCCAAGCAAGACGCGCCCCAAGGAGCGTCTTGCCACATGTCAACGAAGGGTCTGACTGAGGGCCTCCAGGAGAGAAGCCCAAGCAAGACGCGCCCCGAGGAGCGTCTTGCCACATGTCAGCACTAGGTCTGACTGAGCGCCTCCAGGAGAGAGGCCCAAGCAAGACGCGCCCCAAGGAGCGAATTGCCACATGTCAGCACTAGGTCTGACTGAGCGCCTCCAGGAGAGAGGCCCAAGCAAGACGCGCCCCAAGGAGCGAATTGCCACATGTCAACGAAGGGTCTGACTGAGGGCCTCCAGGAGAGAAGCCCAAGCAAGACGCGCCCCGAGGAGCGTCTTGCCACATGTCAGCACTAGGTCTGACTGAGCGCCTCCAGGAGAGAGGCCCAAGCAAGACGCGCCCCAAGGAGCGAATTGCCACATGTCAACGAAGGGTCTGACTGAGGGCCTCCAGGAGAGAAGCCCAAGCAAGACGCACCCCGAGGAGCGTCTTGCCACATGTCAGCACTAGGTCTGACTGAGCGCCTCCAGGAGAGAGGCCCAAGCAAGACGCGCCCCGAGGAGCGTCTTGCCACATGTCAACACTGGGTGTGACTGAGCGCCTCCAGGAGAGAGGCCCAAGCAAGAAACGCCCGAGGAGCGTCTTGACACATGTCAACACTGGGTCTGACTGATCGCCGCCCCAGGAGAGAGGCCCAAGCAAGACGCGCCCCGAGGAGCGTCTTGCCACATGTCAACACTGGGTCTGACTGAGCGCCTCCAGGTGAGAAGCCCAAGCAAGACGCGCCCGGAGGAGCGTCTTGCCACATGTCAACACTGGGTCTGACAGAGGGCCTCCAGGAGAGAGGCCCAAGCAAGATGCGCCCCGAGGAGCGTCTTGCGACATGTCAGCACTCGGTCTGACTGAGCGCCTCCCAGAGAGAGGCCCAAGCAAGACGCGCCCCGAGGAGCATCTTGCCACATGTCACCTCTGGGTCTGACTGAGCACCTCCAGGAGAGAGGCCCAAGCAAGACACGCCCCGAGGAGCGTCTTGTCACATGTCAACACTGGGTCTGACTAAGCGCCTCCAGGAGAGAGGCCCAAGCAAGACGCGCCCTGAGGAGCGTCTTGCCACATGTCAACACTGGGTCTGACTGAGTGCCTCCAGGAGAGAAGCCCAAGCAAGATGCGCCCCGAGGAGCGTCTTGCCACATGTCAGCACTCGGTCTGACTAAGCGCCTCCAGGAGAGAGGCCCAAGCAAGACGCGCACCGAGGAGCATCTTGCCACATGTCACCTCTGGGTCTGACTGAGCACCTCCAGGAGAGAGGCCCAAGCAAGACGCGCCCCGAGGAGCGTCTTGTCACATATCAACACTGGGTCTGACTGAGCGCCTCCAGGAGAGAGGCCCGAGCAAGAAACGCCCGAGGAGCGTCTTGACACATGTCAACACTGGGTCTGACTGATCGCCTCCCCAGGAGAGAGGCCCAAGCAAGACGCGCCCTGAGGAGCATCTTGCCACATGTCAACACTGGGTCTGACTGAGTGCCTCCATGAGAAAAGCCCCAGCAAGACGCCCCCCGAGGAGCGTCTTGCCACATGTCAGCACTCGGTCTGACTGAGCGCCTCCAGGATAGAGGCCCAAGCAAGACGCGCCCCAAGGAGCGTCTTGCCACATGTCAACACTGAGTCTGACTGAGCGCCTCCAGGAGAGAGGCCCAAGCAAGACGCGCCAGGAGGAGCGTTTTGCCACATGTCAACACTGGGTCTGACAGAGGGCCTCCAGGAGAGAGGCCCAAGCAAGACGCGCCCCGAGGAGCATCTTGCCACATGTCACCTCTGGGTCTGACTGAGCACCTCCAGGAGAGAGGCCCAAGCAAGACGCGCCCCGAGGAGCGTCTTGTCACATGTCAACACTGGGTCTGACTGAGCGCCTCCAGGAGAGAGGCCCGAGCAAGAAACGCCCGAGGAGCGTCTTGACACATGTCAACACTGGGTCTGACTGAGTGCCTCCCCAGGAGAGAGGCCCAAGCAAGACGCTTCCCGAGGAGCGTCTTGCCACATGTCAGCACTCGGTCTGACTGAGCGCCTCCAGGATAGAGGCCCAAGCAAGACGCGCCCCAAGGAGCGTCTTGCCACATGTCAACACTGAGTCTGACTGAGCGCCTCCAGGAGAGAGGCCCAAGCAAGACGCGCCAGGAGGAGCGTTTTGCCACATGTCAACACTGGGTCTGACAGAGGGCCTCAAAGAGAGAGGCCCAAGCAAGATGCGCCCCGAGGAGCATCTTTTCACATGTCAACAATGGGTCTGACTGAGGGCCTACAGGAGAGAAGCCCAAGCAAGAAGCGCCCCGAGGAGCGTCTTGCCACATGTCAAGAATGGGTCTGACTGAGGGCCTCCAGGAGAGAAGCCCAAGCAAGACGCGCCCCGAGGAGCGTCTTGCCACATGTCAGAACTCGGTCTGACTGAGCGCCTCCAGGAGAGAGGCCCAAGCAAGACGTGCCCCGAGGAGCGTCTTGCCACATGTCAACAATGGGTCTGACTGAGCACCTCCAGGAGAGAGGCCCCAGCAAGACGCACCCCGAGGAGCTTCTTGCCTTATGTCAGAACTCGGTCTGACTGAGCGCCTCCAGGAGAGAGGCCCAAATAAGACGCGCCCGGAGGAGCGTCTTGCCACATGTCAGCACTCGGTCTGACTGAGTGCCTCCAGGAGAGAGGCCCAAGCAAGACGCGCCCCGAGGAGCGTCTTGACACATGTCTCCTCTGGGTCTGACTGAGCGCCTCCAGGAGAGAGGCCCAAGCAAGACGTGCCCCAAGGAGCGTCTTGCCACATGTCAGCACTCGGTCTGATTGAGGGCATCCAGGAGAGAGCCCCAAGCAATACGCGCCCCAAGGAGCGTCTTGCCAACATGTCACCACTGGGTGTGACTGAGCGCCTCCAGGAGAGAGGCCCAAGCAAGAAGCGCCCCGAGGAGCGTCTTGCCACGTGTCAACACTGGGTCTGATTGAGGGCCTTCTGGAGAGAGGCCCAAGCAAGACGCGCCCCGAGGAGCGTCTTGTCACATGTCAACAATGGGTCTGACTGAGGGCCTCCAGGAGAGAAGCCCAAGCAAGACGCGCCCCGAGGAGCTTCTTGCCACATGTCAGCACTCGGTATGACTGAGCGCCTCCAGGAGAGGCCAAAGCAAGACACGCCCCAAGGAGCGTCTTGCCACATGTCAACACTGAGTCTGACTGAGCGCCTCCAGGAGAGAGGTCCAAGCAAGACGCGCCAGGAGGAGCGTTTTGCCACATGTCAACACTGGGTCTGACAGAGGGCCTCCAGGAGAGAGGCCCAAGCAAGACGCGCCCCGAGGAGCATCTTGCCACATGTCACCTCTGGGTCTGACTGAGCACCTCCAGGAGAGAGGCCCAAGCAAGACGCGCCCCGAGGAGCGTCTTGTCACATGTCAACACTGGGTCTGACTGAGAGCCTCCAGGAGAGAGGCCCGAGCAAGAAACGCCCGAGGAGCGTTTTGACACATGTCAACACTGGGTCTGACTGAGTGCCTCCCCAGGAGAGAGGCCCAAGCAAGACGCGCCCCGAGGAGCGTCTTGCCACATGTCAACACTCGGTCTGACTGAGCGCCTCCAGGATAGAGGCCCAAGCAAGACGCGCCCCAAGGAGCGTCTTGCCACATGTCAACACTGAGTCTGACTGAGCGCCTCCAGGAGAGAGGCCCAAGCAAGACGCACCAGGAGGAGCGTTTTGCCACATGTCAACACTGTGTCTGACAGAGGGCCTCAAGGAGAGAGGCCCAAGCAATATGCGCCCCGAGGAGCATCTTGCCACATGTCAACAATGGGTCTGACTGAGGGCCTACAGGAGAGAAGCCCAAGCAAGTAGCGCCCCGAGGAGCGTCTTGCCACATGTCAGCACTCGGTCTTACTGAGCGCCTCCAGGAGAGAGGCCCAAATAAGACGCGCCCCGAGGAGTGTCTTGACACATGTCAACACTGGGTCTGACTGAGTGCCTCCCCAGGAGAGAGGCCCAAGCAAGACGCGCCCCAAGGAGCGTCTTGCCACATGTCAGCACTCGGTCTGACTGAGCGCCTCCAGGATAGAGGCCCAAGCAAGACGCGCCCCAAGGAGCGTCTTGCCACATGTCAACACTGAGTCTGACTGAGCGCCTCCAGGAGAGAGGCCCAAGCAAGACGCGCCAGGAGGAGCGTTTTGCCACATGTCAACACTGGGTCTGACAGAGGGCCTCAAGAAGAGAGGCACAAGCAAGATGCGCCCCGAGGAGCATCTTGCCACATGTCAACAATGGGTCTGACTGAGGGCCTACAGGAGAGAAGCCCAAGCAAGAAGCGCCCCGAGGAGCGTCTTGCCACATGTCAGCACTCGGTCTTACTGAGCGCCTCCAGGAGAGAGGCCCAAATAAGACCCGCCCCGAGGAGCGTCTTGCCACATGTCAAGAATGGGTCTGACTGAGGGCCTCCAGGAGAGAAGCCCAAGCAAGCCGCGCCCCAAAGAGCGTCTTGCCACATGTCAGAACTCGGTCTGACTTAGCGCCTCCAGGAGAGAGGCCCAAGCAAGACGTGCCCCGAGGAGCGTCTTGCCACATGTCAACAATGGGTCTGACTGAGCACCTCCAGGAGAGAGGCCCAAGCAATACGCGCCCGGAGGTGCGTCTTGCCACATGTCAGCACTCGGTCTGACTGAGCGCCTCCAGGAGAGAGGCCCAGGCAAGACGCGCCCCGAGGAGCGTCTTGACACATGTCTCCTCTGGGTCTGACTGAGCGCCTCCAGGAGAGAGGCCCAAGCAAGACGTGCCCCAAGGAGCGTCTTGCCACATGTCAGCACTCGGTCTGATTGAGGGCATCCAGGAGAGAGCCCTAAGCAATACGCGCCCCAAGGAGCGTCTTGCCACTGTCACCACTGGGTCTGACTGAGCGCCTCCAGGAGAGAGACCCAAGCAAGAAGCGCCCCGAGGAGCGTCTTGCCACGTGTCAACACTGGGTCTGATTGAGGGCCTTCTGGAGAGAGGCCCAAGCAAGACGCGCCCCGAGGAGCGTCTTGTCACATGTCAACAATGGGTCTGACTGAGGGCCTCCAGGAGAGAAGCCCAAGCAAGACGCACCCCGAGGAGCTTCTTGCCACATGTCAGCACTCGGTATGACTGAGCCTCTCCAGGAGAGGCCAAAGCAAGACACGCCCCAAGGAGCGTCTTGCCACATGTCAACACTGAGTCTGACTGAGCGCCTCCAGGAGAGAAGCCCAAGCAAGACGCGCCAGGAGGAGCGTTTTGCCACATGTCAACACTGGGTCTGACAGAGGGCCTCCAGGAGAGAGGCCCAAGCAAGACGTGCCCCGAGGAGCATCTTGCCACATGTCACCTCTGGGTCTGACTGAGCACCTCCAGGAGAGAGGCCCAAGCAAGACGCGCCCCGAGGAGCGTCTTGTCACATGTCAACACTGGGTCTGACTGAGCACCTCCAGGAGAGAGGCACGAGCAAGAAACGCCCGAGGAGCGTCTTGACACATGTCAACACTGGGTCTGACTGAGTGCCTCCCCAGGAGAGAGGCCCAAGCAAGACGCGCCCCGAGGAGCGTCTTGCCACATGTCAGCACTCGGTCTGACTGAGCGCCTCCAGGATAGAGGCCCAAGCAAGACGCGCCCCAAGGAGCGTCTTGCCACATGTCAACACTGTGTCTGACTGAGCGCCTCCAGGAGAGAGGCCCAAGCAAGACGCGAAAGGAGGAGCGTTTTGCCACATGTCAACACTGGGTCTGACAGAGGGCCTCAAGGAGAGAGGCCCAAGCAATATCCGCCCCGAGGAGCATCTTGCCACATGTCAACAATGGGTCTGACTGAGGGCCTACAGGAGAGAAGCCCAAGCAAGAAGCGCCCCGAGGAGCGTCTTGCCACATGTCAGCACTCGGTCTTACTGAGCGCCTCCAGGAGAGAGGCCCAAAGAAGACGCGCCCCGAGGAGCGTCTTGCCACATGTCAAGAATGGGTCTGACTGAGGGCCTCCAGGAGAGAAGCCCAAGCAAGACGCGCCCCGAGGAGCGTCTTGCCACATGTCAGAACTCGGTCTGACTGAGCGCCTCCAATAGAGAGGCCCAAGCAAGACGTGCCCCGAGGAGCGTCTTGCCACATGTCAACAATTGGTCTGACTGAGCACCTCCAGGAGAGAGGCCCCAGCAAGACGCACCCCGAGGAGCGTCTTGCCTTATGTCAGCACTCGGTCTGACTGAGCGCCTCCAGGAGAGAGGCCCAAGCAAGACGCGCCCCGAGGAGCGTCTTGTCACATGTCAACACTGGGTCTGACTGAGCACCTCCAGGAGAGAGGCACGAGCAAGAAACGCCCGAGGAGCGTCTTGACACATGTCAACACTGGGTCTGACTGAGTGCCTCCCCAGGAGAGAGGCCCAAGCAAGACGCGCCCCGAGGAGCGTCTTGCCACATGTCAACACTGAGTCTGACTGAGCGCCTCCAGGAGAGAGGCCCAAGCAAGACGCGAAAGGAGGAGCGTTTTGCCACATGTCAACACTGGGTCTGACAGAGGGCCTCAAGGAAGGAGGCCCAAGCAATATCCGCCCCGAGGAGCATCTTGCCACATGTCAACAATGGGTCTGACTGAGGGCCTACAGGAGAGAAGCCCAAGCAAGAAGCGCCCCGAGGAGCGTCTTGCCACATGTCAGCACTCGGTCTTACTGAGCGCCTCCAGGAGAGAGGCCCAAAGAAGACGCGCCCCGAGGAGCGTCTTGCCACATGTCAAGAATGGGTCTGACTGAGGGCCTCCAGGAGAGAAGCCCAAGCAAGACGCGCCCCGAGGAGCGTCTTGCCACATGTCAGAACTCGGTCTGACTGAGCGCCTCCAATAGAGAGGCCCAAGCAAGACGTGCCCCGAGGAGCGTCTTGCCACATGTCAACAATTGGTCTGACTGAGCACCTCCAGGAGAGAGGCCCCAGCAAGACGCACCCCGAGGAGCGTCTTGCCTTATGTCAGCACTCGGTCTGACTGAGCGCCTCCAGGAGAGAGGCCCAAGCAAGACGCTCCCCGAGGAGCGTCTTGACACATGTCTCCTCTGGGTCTGACTGAGCGCCTCCAGGAGAGAGGCCCAAGCAAGACGTGCCCCAAGGGGCGTCTTGCCACATGTCAGCACTCGGTCTGATTGAGGGCATCCAGGAGAGAGCCCCAAGCAATACGCGCCCCAAGGAGCGTCTTGCCACATGTCACCACTGGGTCTGACTGAGTACCTCCAGGAGAGAGGCCCAAGCAAGAAGCGCCCCGAGGAGCGTCTTGCCACGTGTCAACACTGGGTCTGATTGAGGGCCTTCTGGAGAGAGGCCCAAGCAAGACGCGCCCCGAGGAGCGTCTTGTCACATGTCGATAATGGGTCTGACAGAGGGCCTCCAGGAGAGAAGCCCAAGCAAGACGCGCCCCGAGGAGCTTCTTGCCACATGTCAGCACTCGGTATGACTGAGCGCCTCCAGGAGAGGCCAAAGCAAGACACGCCCCGAGGAGTGTCTTGCCACATGTCAACACTGGGTCTGACTGAGCGCCTCCAGGAGAGAGGCCCAAGCAAGACGTGCCCCGAGGAGCGTCTTGCCACATGTCAGCACTCGGTCTGACTGAGCGCCTCCAGGAGAGAGGCCCGGGCAAGACGCGCCCCGAGGAGCGTCAGGCCACATGTCACTACTCATTCTGACTGAGCGCCTCCAGGAGAGAGGCCAAAGCAAGACACGCCCCGAGGAGTGTCTTGCCACATGTCAACACTGGGTCTGACTGAGCGCCTCCAGGAGAGAGGCCCAAGCAAGACGTGCCCCGAGGAGCGTCTTGCCACTTGTCAACACTGGGTCTGACTGAGCGCCTCCAGGAGAGAGGCCCAAGCAAGATGCGCCCCGAGGAGCATCTTGCCACATGTGAACACTGGGTCTGACTGAGCGCCTCCAGGAGAGAGGCCCAAGCAAGACGCGCCCGGAGGAGCGTCTTGCCACATGTCAGCACTCGGTCTGACTGAGCGCCTCCAGGAGAGAGGCCCAAGCAAGACGCGCCCCGAGGAGCGTCTTGACACATGTCTCCTCTGGGTCTGACTGAGCACCTCCAGGAGAGAGGCCCAAGCAAGAAGTGCCCCGAGGAGCATCTTGCCACATGTGAACACTGGGTCTGACAGAGCGCTTCCAGGAGAGAGGTCCAAGCAACACGCGCCCCGAGGAGCATCTTGCCACATGTCAACACTGGGTCTGACAGAGTGCCTCCATGAGAGAAGCCCCAGCAAGATGCGCCCCGAGGAGCGTCTTGTCACATGTCACTACTCGGTCTGACTGAGCGCCTCCAGGAGAGAGGCCCAAGCAAGATGTGCCCCGAGGAGCGTCTTGCCACATGTCAACAATGGGTCTGACTGAGGGCCTCCAGGAGAGAGGCCCAAGCAAGACGCGCCCCGAGGAGCATCTTGCCACATGTCACCTCTGGGTCTGACTGAGCACCTCCAGGAGAGAGGCCCAAGCAAGACACGCCCCGAGGAGCGTCTTGTCACATGTCAACACTGGGTCTGACTAAGCGCCTCCAGGAGAGAGGCCCAAGCAAGACGCGCCCTGAGGAGCGTCTTGCCACATGTCAACACTGGGTCTGACTGAGTGCCTCCAGGAGAGAAGCCCAAGCAAGATGCGCCCCGAGGAGCGTCTTGCCACATGTCAGCACTCGGTCTGACTAAGCGCCTCCAGGAGAGAGGCCCAAGCAAGACGCGCACCGAGGAGCATCTTGCCACATGTCACCTCTGGGTCTGACTGAGCACCTCCAGGAGAGAGGCCCAAGCAAGACGCGCCCCGAGGAGCGTCTTGTCACATGTCAACACTGGGTCTGACTGAGCGCCTCCAGGAGAGAGGCCCGAGCAAGAAACGCCCGAGGAGCGTCTTGACACATGTCAACACTGGGTCTGACTGATCGCCTCCCCAGGAGAGAGGCCCAAGCAAGACGCGCCCTGAGGAGCATCTTGCCACATGTCAACACTGGGTCTGACTGAGTGCCTCCATGAGAAAAGCCCCAGCAAGACGCCCCCCGAGGAGCGTCTTGCCACATGTCAGCACTCGGTCTGACTGAGCGCCTCCAGGATAGAGGCCCAAGCAAGACGCGCCCCAAGGAGCGTCTTGCCACATGTCAACACTGAGTCTGACTGAGCGCCTCCAGGAGAGAGGCCCAAGCAAGACGCGCCAGGAGGAGCGTTTTGCCACATGTCAACACTGGGTCTGACAGAGGGCCTCCAGGAGAGAGGCCCAAGCAAGACGCGCCCCGAGGAGCATCTTGCCACATGTCACCTCTGGGTCTGACTGAGCACCTCCAGGAGAGAGGCCCAAGCAAGACGCGCCCCGAGGAGCGTCTTGTCACATGTCAACACTGGGTCTGACTGAGCGCCTCCAGGAGAGAGGCCCGAGCAAGAAACGCCCGAGGAGCGTCTTGACACATGTCAACACTGGGTCTGACTGAGTGCCTCCCCAGGAGAGAGGCCCAAGCAAGACGCGCCCCGAGGAGCGTCTTGCCACATGTCAGCACTCGGTCTGACTGAGCGCCTCCAGGATAGAGGCCCAAGCAAGACGCGCCCCAAGGAGCGTCTTGCCACATGTCAACACTGAGTCTGACTGAGCGCCTCCAGGAGAGAGGCCCAAGCAAGACGCGCCAGGAGGAGCGTTTTGCCACATGTCAACACTGGGTCTGACAGAGGGCCTCAAAGAGAGAGGCCCAAGCAAGATGCGCCCCGAGGAGCATCTTTTCACATGTCAACAATGGGTCTGACTGAGGGCCTACAGGAGAGAAGCCCAAGCAAGAAGCGCCCCGAGGAGCGTCTTGCCACATGTCAAGAATGGGTCTGACTGAGGGCCTCCAGGAGAGAAGCCCAAGCAAGACGCGCCCCGAGGAGCGTCTTGCCACATGTCAGAACTCGGTCTGACTGAGCGCCTCCAGGAGAGAGGCCCAAGTAAGACGTGCCCCGAGGAGCGTCTTGCCACATGTCAACAATGGGTCTGACTGAGCACCTCCAGGAGAGAGGCCCCAGCAAGACGCACTCCGAGGAGCTTCTTGCCTTATGTCAGAACTCGGTCTGACTGAGCGCCTCCAGGAGAGAGGCCCAAGCAAGACGCGCCCCGAGGAGCGTCTTGACACATGTCTCCTCTGGGTCTGACTGAGCGCCTCCAGGAGAGAGGCCCAAGCAAGACGTGCCCCAAGGAGCGTCTTGCCACATGTCAGCACTCGGTCTGATTGAGGGCATCCAGGAGAGAGCCCCAAGCAATACGCGCCCCAAGGAGCGTCTTGCCAACATGTCACCACTGGGTGTGACTGAGCGCCTCCAGGAGAGAGGCCCAAGCAAGAAGCGCCCCGAGGAGCGTCTTGCCACGTGTCAACACTGGGTCTGATTGAGGGCCTTCTGGAGAGAGGCCCAAGCAAGACGCGCCCCGAGGAGCGTCTTGTCACATGTCAACAATGGGTCTGACTGAGGGCCTCCAGGAGAGAAGCCCAAGCAAGACGCGCCCCGAGGAGCTTCTTGCCACATGTCAGCACTCGGTATGACTGAGCGCCTCCAGGAGAGGCCAAAGCAAGACACGCCCCAAGGAGCGTCTTGCCACATGTCAACACTGAGTCTGACTGAGCGCCTCCAGGAGAGAGGTCCAAGCAAGACGCGCCAGGAGGAGCGTTTTGCCACATGTCAACACTGGGTCTGACAGAGGGCCTCCAGGAGAGAGGCCCAAGCAAGACGCGCCCCGAGGAGCATCTTGCCACATGTCACCTCTGGGTCTGACTGAGCACCTCCAGGAGAGAGGCCCAAGCAAGACGCGCCCCGAGGAGCGTCTTGTCACATGTCAACACTGGGTCTGACTGAGAGCCTCCAGGAGAGAGGCCCGAGCAAGAAACGCCCGAGGAGCGTCTTGACACATGTCAACACTGGGTCTGACTGAGTGCCTCCCCAGGAGAGAGGCCCAAGCAAGACGCGCCCCGAGGAGCGTCTTGCCACATGTCAACACTCGGTCTGACTGAGCGCCTCCAGGATAGAGGCCCAAGCAAGACGCGCCCCAAGGAGCGTCTTGCCACATGTCAACACTGAGTCTGACTGAGCGCCTCCAGGAGAGAGGCCCAAGCAAGACGCACCAGGAGGAGCGTTTTGCCACATGTCAACACTGTGTCTGACAGAGGGCCTCAAGGAGAGAGGCCCAAGCAATATGCGCCCCGAGGAGCATCTTGCCACATGTCAACAATGGGTCTGACTGAGGGCCTACAGGAGAGAAGCCCAAGCAAGTAGCGCCCCGAGGAGCGTCTTGCCACATGTCAGCACTCGGTCTTACTGAGCGCCTCCAGGAGAGAGGCCCAAATAAGACGCGCCCCGAGGAGTGTCTTGACACATGTCAACACTGGGTCTGACTGAGTGCCTCCCCAGGAGAGAGGCCCAAGCAAGACGCGCCCCGAGGAGCGTCTTGCCACATGTCAGCACTCGGTCTGACTGAGCGCCTCCAGGATAGAGGCCCAAGCAAGACGCGCCCCAAGGAGCGTCTTGCCACATGTCAACACTGAGTCTGACTGAGCGCCTCCAGGAGAGAGGCCCAAGCAAGACGCGCCAGGAGGAGCGTTTTGCCACATGTCAACACTGGGTCTGACAGAGGGCCTCAAGAAGAGAGGCACAAGCAAGATGCGCCCCGAGGAGCATCTTGCCACATGTCAACAATGGGTCTGACTGAGGGCCTACAGGAGAGAAGCCCAAGCAAGAAGCGCCCCGAGGAGCGTCTTGCCACATGTCAGCACTCGGTCTTACTGAGCGCCTCCAGGAGAGAGGCCCAAATAAGACCCGCCCCGAGGAGCGTCTTGCCACATGTCAAGAATGGGTCTGACTGAGGGCCTCCAGGAGAGAAGCCCAAGCAAGCCGCGCCCCGAGGAGCGTCTTGCCACATGTCAGAACTCGGTCTGACTTAGCGCCTCCAGGAGAGAGGCCCAAGCAAGACGTGCCCCGAGGAGCGTCTTGCCACATGTCAACAATGGGTCTGACTGAGCACCTCCAGGAGAGAGGCCCCAGCAAGACGCACCCCGAGGAGCGTCTTGCCTTATGTCAGCACTCGGTCTGACTGAGCGCCTCCAGGAGAGAGGCCCAAGCAATACGCGCCCGGAGGTGCGTCTTGCCACATGTCAGCACTCGGTCTGACTGAGCGCCTCCAGGAGAGAGGCCCAGGCAAGACGCGCCCCGAGGAGCGTCTTGACACATGTCTCCTCTGGGTCTGACTGAGCGCCTCCAGGAGAGAGGCCCAAGCAAGACGTGCCCCAAGGAGCGTCTTGCCACATGTCAGCACTCGGTCTGATTGAGGGCATCCAGGAGAGAGCCCTAAGCAATACGCGCCCCAAGGAGCGTCTTGCCACTGTCACCACTGGGTCTGACTGAGCGCCTCCAGGAGAGAGACCCAAGCAAGAAGCGCCCCGAGGAGCGTCTTGCCACGTGTCAACACTGGGTCTGATTGAGGGCCTTCTGGAGAGAGGCCCATGCAAGACGCGCCCCGAGGAGCGTCTTGTCACATGTCAACAATGGGTCTGACTGAGGGCCTCCAGGAGAGAAGCCCAAGCAAGACGCGCCCCGAGGAGCTTCTTGCCACATGTCAGCACTCGGTATGACTGAGCGCCTCCAGGAGAGGCCAAAGCAAGACACGCCCCAAGGAGCGTCTTGCCACATGTCAACAATGAGTCTGACTGAGCGCCTCCAGGAGAGAAGCCCAAGCAAGACGCGCCAGGAGGAGCGTTTTGCCACATGTCAACACTGGGTCTGACAGAGGGCCTCCAGGAGAGAGGCCCAAGCAAGACGTGCCCCGAGGAGCATCTTGCCACATGTCACCTCTGGGTCTGACTGAGCACCTCCAGGAGAGAGGCCCAAGCAAGACGCGCCCCGAGGAGCGTCTCGTCACATGTCAACACTGGGTCTGACTGAGCACCTCCAGGAGAGAGGCACGAGCAAGAAACGCCCGAGGAGCGTCTTGACACATGTCAACACTGGGTCTGACTGAGTGCCTCCCCAGGAGAGAGGCCCAAGCAAGACGCGCCCCGAGGAGCGTCTTGCCACATGTCAGCACTCGGTCTGACTGAGCGCCTCCAGGATAGAGGCCCAAGCAAGACGCGCCCCAAGGAGCGTCTTGCCACATGTCAACACTGAGTCTGACTGAGCGCCTCCAGGAGAGAGGCCCAAGCAAGACGCGAAAGGAGGAGCGTTTTGCCACATGTCAACACTGGGTCTGACAGAGGGCCTCAAGGAGAGAGGCCCAAGCAATATCCGCCCCGAGGAGCATCTTGCCACATGTCAACAATGGGTCTGACTGAGGGCCTACAGGAGAGAAGCCCAAGCAAGAAGCGCCCCGAGGAGCGTCTTGCCACATGTCAGCACTCGGCCTTACTGAGCGCCTCCAGGAGAGAGGCCCAAAGAAGACGCGCCCCGAGGAGTGTCTTGCCACATGTCAAGAATGGGTCTGACTGAGGGCCTCCAGGAGAGAAGCCCAAGCAAGACGCGCCCCGAGGAGCGTCTTGCCACATGTCAGAACTCGGTCTGACTGAGCGCCTCCAATAGAGAGGCCCAAGCAAGACGTGCCCCGAGGAGCGTCTTGCCACATGTCAACAATTGGTCTGACTGAGCACCTCCAGGAGAGAGGCCCCAGCAAGACGCACCCCGAGGAGCGTCTTGCCTTATGTCAGCACTCGGTCTGACTGAGCGCCTCCAGGAGAGAGGCCCAAGCAAGACGCTCCCCGAGGAGCGTCTTGACACATGTCTCCTCTGGGTCTGACTGAGCGCCTCCAGGAGAGAGGCCCAAGCAAGACGTGCCCCAAGGGGCGTCTTGCCACATGTCAGCACTCGGTCTGATTGAGGGCATCCAGGAGAGAGCCCCAAGCAATACGCGCCCCAAGGAGCGTCTTGCCACATGTCACCACTGGGTCTGACTGAGTACCTCCAGGAGAGAGGCCCAAGCAAGAAGCGCCCCGAGGAGCGTCTTGCCACGTGTCAACACTGGGTCTGATTGAGGGCCTTCTGGAGAGAGGCCCAAGCAAGACGCGCCCCGAGGAGCGTCTTGTCACATGTCGATAATGGGTCTGACAGAGGGCCTCCAGGAGAGAAGCCCAAGCAAGACGCGCCCCGAGGAGCTTCTTGCCACATGTCAGCACTCGGTATGACTGAGCGCCTCCAGGAGAGGCCAAAGCAAGACACGCCCCGAGGAGTGTCTTGCCACATGTCAACACTGGGTCTGACTGAGCGCCTCCAGGAGAGAGGCCCAAGCAAGACGTGCCCCGAGGAGCGTCTTGCCACATGTCAGCACTCGGTCTGACTGAGCGCCTCCAGGAGAGAGGCCCGGGCAAGACGCGCCCCGAGGAGCGTCAGGCCACATGTCACTACTCATTCTGACTGAGCGCCTCCAGGAGAGAGGCCAAAGCAAGACACGCCCCGAGGAGTGTCTTGCCACATGTCAACACTGGGTCTGACTGAGCGCCTCCAGGAGAGAGGCCCAAGCAAGACGTGCCCCGAGGAGCGTCTTGCCACTTGTCAACACTGGGTCTGACTGAGCGCCTCCAGGAGAGAGGCCCAAGCAAGATGCGCCCCGAGGAGCATCTTGCCACATGTGAACACTGGGTCTGACTGAGCGCCTCCAGGAGAGAGGCCCAAGCAAGACGCGCCCGGAGGAGCGTCTTGCCACATGTCAGCACTCGGTCTGACTGAGCGCCTCCAGGAGAGAGGCCCAAGCAAGACGCGCCCCGAGGAGCGTCTTGACACATGTCTCCTCTGGGTCTGACTGAGCACCTCCAGGAGAGAGGCCCAAGCAAGAAGTGCCCCGAGGAGCATCTTGCCACATGTGAACACTGGGTCTGACTGAGCGCTTCCAGGAGAGAGGTCCAAGCAACACGCGCCCCGAGGAGCATCTTGCCACATGTCAACACTGGGTCTGACAGAGTGCCTCCATGAGAGAAGCCCCAGCAAGATGCGCCCCGAGGAGCGTCTTGTCACATGTCACTACTCGGTCTGACTGAGCGCCTCCAGGAGAGAGGCCCAAGCAAGACGTGCCCCGAGGAGCGTCTTGCCACATGTCAACAATGGGTCTGACTGAGGGCCTCCAGGAGAGAAGACCAAGCAAGAAGCGCCCCGAGGAGCGTCTTGCCACATGTCAACACTGGGTCTGACTGAACGCCTCCAGGAGAGAGGCCCAAGCAAGACACGCCCCGAGGAGCGTCTTGACACATGTCAACACTGGGTCTGACTGAGGGCCTCCATGTGAGAAGCCCAAGCAAGACGCACCCGAGGAGAGTCTTGCCACATGTCAACACTGGGTCTGAGAGAGGGCATCCAGGAGAGAGGCCCAAGCAATACGCGCCCCGAGGAGCTTTTTGCCACATGTCAACAATGGTTCTGACTGAGGGCCTCCAGGAGAGAAGCCCAAGGAAGACGCGCCCCGAGGAGCTTCTTGCCACATGTCAGCACTCGGTCTGACTGAGCGCCTCCAGGAGAGAGGCCAAAGCAAGATGCGCCCCGAGGAGCGTCTTGACACATGTCAACACTGGGTCTGACAGAGGGCCTCCATGAGAGAGGCCCAAGCAAGACACGCCCCGAGGAGTGTCTTGCCACATGTCAACACTGGGTCTGACTGAGCGCCTCCAGGAGAGAGGTCCAAGCAAGACGCGCCCCGAGGAGCGTCTTGCCACGTGTCAACACTGGGTCTGACTTAGCGCCTCCAGGAGAGAGGCCCAAGCAAGATGCGCCCCGAGGAGCGTCTTGCCACGTGTCACCACTGGGTCTGACTGAGCTCCTCCAGGAGAGAGGCAAAAGCAAGACGCGCCCCGAGGAGCGTCTTGCCACATGTCACTACTCGGTTTAACTGAGCGCCTCCAGGAGAGAGGTCCAAGCAAGACGCGCCCCGAGGAGCGTCTTGCCACATGTCACTACTCGGTCTGACTGAGCGCCTCCAGGAGGGAGGTCCAAGCAAGACGCGCCCCGAGGAGCGTCTTGACACATGTGAACACTGGGTCTGACTGAGCGCCTCCTGGAGAGAGGCCCAAGCAAGACGCGCCCCGAGGAGCATCTTGCCACATGTCAACACTGGGTCTGACTGAGAACCTCCAGGAGAGAGGCCCAAGCAAGACGCGCCCCGAGGAGCGTCTTGCCACATGTCAACACTGGGTCTGACTGAGCGCCTCCAGGAGAGAGGCCCAAGCAAGACGCGCCCCGAGGAGCGTCTTGTCACATGTCACTACTCGGTCTGACTGAGTGCCTCCAGGAGAGAGGCCCAAGCAAGACGTGCCCCGAGGAGCGTCTTGCCACATGTCAACAATGGGTCTGATTGAGGGCCTCCAGGAGAGAAGCCCAAGCAAGAAGCGCCCCGAGGAGCATCTTGCCACATGTCAACACTGGGTCTGACTGAGCGCCTCCAGGAGAGAGGCCCAAGCAAGACGCGCCCCGAGGAGCGTCTTGCCACATGTCAACAATGGGTCTGACTGAGGGCCTCCAGGAGAGAAGCCCAAGCAAGACTGCGCCCCGAGGAGCGTCTTGACACATGTCAACACTGGGTCTGACAGAGGGCCTCCAGGAGAGAGGCCCAAGCAAGACGCGCCCCGAGGAGTGTCTTGCCACATGTCACCACTGGGTCTGACTGAGCGCCTCCAGGAGAGAGGCCCCAGCAATACACGCCCCGAGGAGTAACTTGCCTTATGTCAGCACTCGGTCTGACTGAGCGCCTCCAGGAGAGAGGCCCAAGCAAGACGCGCCCCGAGGAGTGTCTTGCCACATGTCAACAATGGGTCTGACTGAGGGCCTCCAGGAGAGAGGCCCAAGCAAGATGCGCCCGGGGGAGCGTCTTGCCACATGTCAACACTGGGTCTGACAGAGGGCCTCCAGGAGAGAGGCCCAAGCAAGACGTGCCCCGAGGAGCGTCTTGCCACATGTCACCTCTGGTTCTGACTGAGCGCCTCCAGGAGAGAGGCCCAAGCAAGACGCGCCCCGAGGAGCGTCTTGTCACATGTCAACACTGGGTCTTTCTGAGCGCCTCCAGGAGAGAAGCCCAAGCAAGACGCACCCCGAGGAGCGTCTTGCCACATGTCAGCACTCGGTCTGACTGAGCGCCTCCAGGAGAGAGGCCCAAGCAAGACGCGCCCCGAGGAGTGTCTTGCCACATGTCAAAAATGGGTCTGACCGAGGGCCTCCAGGAGAGAAGCCCAAGCAACACGCGGCCCGAGGAGCGTCTTGCCACATGTCAGCACTCGGTCTGACTGAGCGCCTCCAGGAGAGAGGCCCAAGCAAGACGCGCCCCGAGGAGCGTCTTGCCACATGTCAACAATGGGTCTGACTGAGGGCCTCCAGGAGAGAAGCCCAAGCAAGACGTGCCCCGAGGAGTGTCTTGACACATGTCAACACTGGGTCTGACAGAGGGCCTCCAGGAGAGAGGCCCAAGCAAGACGCACCCCGAGGAGTGTCTTGCCACATGTCACCACTTGGTCTGACTGAGCGCCTCCAGGAGAGAGGCCCAAGCAACACGCGCCCCGAGGAGCGTCAGGCCACATGTCACTACTCAGTCTGACTGAGCGCCTCCAGGAGAGAGGCCCAAGCAAGACGCGCCCCGAGGAGCGTCTTGCCACGTGTCAACACTTGGTCTGACTTAGCGCCTCCAGGAGAGAGGCCCAAGCAAGATGCGCCCCGAGGAGCGTCTTGCCACGTGTCACCACTGGGTCTGACTGAGCTCCTCCAGGAGACAGGCCCAAGCAAGACGCGCCCCGAGGAGCGTCTTGCCACGTGTCACCACTGGGTCTGATTGAGCACCTCCAGGAGAGAGGCCCCAGCAAGACGCACCCCGAGGAGCGTCTTGCCTTATGTCAGCACTCGGTCTGACTGAGCGCCTCCAGGAGAGAGGCCCAAGCAAGACGCGCCCCGAGGAGCGTCTTGACACATGTCTCCTCTGGGTCTGACTGAGCGCCTCCAGGAGAGAGGCCCAAGCAAGGCGTGCCCCGAGGAGCGTCTTGCCACATGTCAACACTGGGTCTGACTGAGAGCCTCCATGAGAGAGCCCCAGCAAGACGCGCCCCGAGGAGCGTCTTGCCACATGTCAACACTGGGTCTGACTGAGAGCCTCCATGAGAGAGCCCCAGCAAGACGCGCCCCGAGGAGCGTCTTGCCACATGTCAACACTGGGTCTGACTGAGCACCTCCAGGAGAGAGGCCCAAGCAAGAAACGCCCGAGGAGCGTCTTGACACATGTCAACACTGGGTCTGACTGAGCGCTTCCAGGAGAGAGGTCCAAGCAACACGAGCCCCGAGGAGCGTCTTGCCACATGTCAACACTGGGTCTGACTGAGTGCCTCCATGAGAGAAGCCCAAGCAAGAAGCGCCCCGAGGAGCGTCTTGCCACATGTGAACACTGGGTCTGACTAAGCGCTTCCAGGAGAGAGGCCCGAGGAGCGTCTTGCCACATGTCACCTCTGGGTCTGACTGAGCGCCTCCAGGAGAGAGGCCCAAGCAAGAAACGCCCGAGGAGCGTCTTGACACATGTCAACACTGGGTCTGACTGAGCGCTTCCAGGAGAGAGGTCCAAGCAACACGAGCCCCGAGGAGCGTCTTGCCACATGTCAACACTGGGTCTGACTGAGTGCCTCCATGAGAGAAGCCCAAGCAAGAAGCGCCCCGAGGAGCGTCTTGCCACATGTGAACACTGGGTCTGACTAAGCGCCTCCAGGAGAGAGGCCCAAGCAAGACACGCCCTGAGGAGCGTCTTGACACATGTCAACACTGGGTCTGACTGAGGGCCTCCATGTGAGAAGCCCAAGCAAGACGCGCCCCGAGGAGAGTCTTGCCACATGTCAACACTGGGTCTGACAGAGGGCCTCCAGGAGAGAGGCCCAAGCAAGATGCGCCCCGAGGAGCGTCTTGCCACGTGTCACCACTGGGTCTGACTGAGCTCCTCCAGGAGAGAGGCCCAAGCAAGACGCGCCCCGAGGAGCGTCTTGCCACGTGTCACCACTGGGTCTGATTGAGCACCTCCAGGAGAGAGGCCCCAGCAAGACTGCCCCGAGGAGCGTCTTGCCACATGTCACTACTCGGTCTAACTGAGCGCCTCCAGGAGAGAGGTCCAAGCAAGACGCGCCCCGAGGAGCGTCTTGCCACATGTCACTACTCGGTCTGACTGAGCGCCTCCAGGAGGGAGGTCCAAGCAAGACGCGCCCAGAGGAGCGTCTTGCCACATGTCAACACTGGGTCTGACTGAGCGCCTCCAGGAGAGAGGCCCAAGCAAAACACGCCCCGAGGAGCGTCTTGACACATGTCAACACTGGGTCGGACTGAGGGCCTCCATGAGAGAAGCCCAAGCAAGACGCGCCCCGAGGAGAGTCTTGCCACATGTCAACACTCGGTCTGACAGATGGCATTCAGGAGAGAGGCCCAAGCAATACGCGCCCCGAGGAGCGTCTTGCCACATGTCACCACTGGGTCTGAATGAGCGCCTCCAGGATAGAGGCCCAACCAAGACGCGCCCCGAGGAGTGTCTTGCCACATGCCAACACTGGGTCTGACTGAGCGCCTCCAGGAGAGAGGCCCAAGCAAGACGCGCCCCGAGGAGCGTCTTGCCACGTGTCAACACTGGGTCTGACTGAGCGCCTCCAGGAGAGAGGCCCAAGCAAGACGCGCCCCGAGGAGCGTCTTTCCACATGTCAACACTGGGTCTGTCTGAGCGCCTCCAGGAGAGAAGCCCAAGCAAGAAGCGCCCCGAGGAGCGTCTTGCCACATGTCAACAATGGGGCTGACTGAGGGCCTCCAGGAGAGAAGCCCAAGCAACACTGTGCCCCGAGGAGCGTCTTGACACATGTCAACACTGGGTCTGACAGAGGGCCTCCAGGAGAGAGGCCCAAGCAAGACGCGCCCCGAGGAGTGTCTTGCCAAATATCACCACTGGGTCTGACTGAGCGCCTCCAGGAGAGAGGCCCAAGCAAGACGCGCCCCGAGGAGCGTCAGGCCACATGTCACTACTCAGTCTGACTGAGCGCCTCCAGGAGAGAGGCCCAAGCAAGAAGCGCCCCGAGGAGCGTCTTGCCACATGTCAGCACTGGGTCTGACTGAGCGCCTCCAGGAGAGAGGCCCCAGCAAGACGCGCCCCGAGGAGCGTCTTGCCTTATGTCAGCACTCGGTCTGACTGAGCGCCTCCAGGAGAGAGGCCCAAGCAAGACGCGCCCCAAGGAGCGTCTTGCCGCATGTCAACAATGGGTCTGACTGAGGGCCTCCAGGAGAGAGGCCCAAGCACGATGCGCCCGGAGGAGCGTCTTGCCAAATGTCAACACTGAGTCTGACAGAGGGCCTCCAGGAGAGAGGCCCAAGCAAGACGCGCCCCGAGGAGCGTCTTGCCACATGTCACCTCTGGTTCTGACTGAGCGCCTCCAGGAGAGAGGCCCAAGCAAGACGCACCCCGAGGAGCGTCTTGTCACATGTCAACACTGGGTCTTTCTGAGCGCCTCCAGGAGAGAAGCCCAAGCAAGACGCGGCCCGAGGAGCGTCTTGCCACATGTCAGCACTCGGTCTGACTGAGCGCCTCCAGGAGAGAGGCCCAAGCAAGACGCGTCCCGAGGAGCGTCTTGCCACATGTCAACAATGGGTCTGACTGAGGACCACCAGGAGAGAAACCCAAGCAACACGCGGCCCGAGGAGCGTCTTGCCACATGTCAGCACTCGGTCTGACTGAGCGCCTCCAGGAGAGAGGCCCAAGCAAGACGCGCCCCGAGGAGCGTCTTGCCACATGTCAACAATGGGTCTGACTGAGGGCCTACAGGAGAGAAGCCCAAGCAAGACTGCGCCCCGAGGAGCGTCTTGACACATGTCAACACTGGGTCTGACAGAGGGCCTCCAGGAGAGAGGCCCAAGCAAGACGCGCCCCGAGGAGTGTCTTGCCACATGTCACCACTGGGTCTGACTGAGCGCCTCCAGGAGAGAGGCCCAAGCAAGATGCGCCCGGAGGAGCGTCTTGCCACATGTCAACACTGGGTCTGACTGAGGGCCTCCATGAGAGAAGCCCAAGCAAGACGCGCCCCGAGGAGAGTCTTGCCACATGTCAACACTCGGTCTGACAGAGGGCCTCCAGGAGAGAGGCCCAAGCAAGACGCGCCCCGAGGAGTGTCTTGCCACATGTCACCACTGGGTCTGACTGAGCGCCTCCAGGAGAAAGGCCCAAGCAAGACGCGCCCCGAGGAGCGTCTTGTCACATGTCAACACTGGGTCTTTCTGAGCGCCTCCAGGAGAGAAGCCCAAGCAAGACGCGCCCCGAGGAGCGTCTTTCCACATGTCAGCACTCGGTCTGACTGAGCGCCTCCAGGAGAGAGGCCCAAGCAAGACGCGCCCCGAGGAGCGTCTTGCTACATGTCAACAATGGGTCTGACTGAGGGCCTCCAGGAGAGAACCCCAAGCAACACGCGGCCCGAGGAGCGTCTTGCCACATGTCAGCACTCGGTCTGACTGAACGCCTCCAGGAGAGAGGCCAAAGCAAGACGCGCCCCGAGGAGCGTCTTGCCACATGTCAACAATGGGTCTGACTGAGGGCCTCCAGGAGAGAAGCCCAAGCAAGACGCGCCCCGAGGAGCGTCTTGACACATGTCAACACTGGGTCTGGTAGAGGGCCTCCAGGAGAGAGGCCCAAGCAAGACGCGCCCCGAGGAGTGTCTTGCCACATGTCACCACTTGGTCTAACTGAGCGCCTCCAGGAGAGAGGCCCAAGCAACACGCGCCTCGAGGAGCGTCAGGCCACATGTCACTACTCAGTCTGACTGAGCGCCTCCAGGAGAGAGGCCCAAGCAAGACGCACCCCGAGGAGCGTCTTGCCACGTGTCAACACTGGGTCTGATTGAGGGCCTTCTGGAGAGAGGCCCAAGCAAGACGTGCCCCGAGGAGCGTCTTGCCACATGTCAACAATGGGTCTTACTGAGGGCCTCCAGGAGAGAAGCCCAAGCAAGACGCGCCCCGAGGAGCTTCTTGCCACATGTCAGCACAGGGTCTGACTGAACGCCTCCAGGAGAGAGGCCCAAGCAAGACGCGCCCCGAGGAGCGTCTTGCCACATGTCACTACTCGGTCTGACTGAGCGCCTCAAGGAGAGAGGTCCAAGCAACACGCGCCCCGAGGAGCGTCTTGCCACATTTCAACACTGGGTCTGACTGAGTGCCTCCATGAGAGAAGCCCCAGCAAGACGCGCCCCGAGGAGCGTCTTGCCACATGTCACTACTCGGTCTGACTGAGCGCCTCCAGGAGAGAGGCCCAAGCAAGACGTGCTCCGAGGAGCGTCTTGCCACATGTCAACAATGGGTCTGACTGAGGGCCTCCAGGAGAGAAGCCCAAGCAAGAAGCGCCTAGAGGAGCGTCTTGCCACATGTCAACACTGGGTCTGACTGAGCGCCTCCAGGAGAGAGGCCCAAGCAAGACACGCCCCGAGGAGCGTCTTGACACATGTCAACACTGGGTCTGACTGAGGGCCTCCATGAGAGAAGCCCAAGCAAGACGGGCCCCGAGGAGAGTCTTGCCACATGTCAACACTGGGTCTGGTAGAGGGCCTCCAGGAGAGAGGCCCAAGCAAGACGCGCCCCGAGGAGTGTCTTGCCACATGTCACCACTTGGTCTAACTGAGCGCCTCCAGGAGAGAGGCCCAAGCAACACGCGCCCCGAGGAGCGTCAGGCCACATGTCACTACTCAGTCTGACTGAGCGCCTCCAGGAGAGAGGCCCAAGCAAGACGCACCCCGAGGAGCGTCTTGCCACGTGTCAACACTGGGTCTGATTGAGGGCCTTCTGGAGAGAGGCCCAAGCAAGACGTGCCCCGAGGAGCGTCTTGCCACATGTCAACAATGGGTCTTACTGAGGGCCTCCAGGAGAGAAGCCCAAGCAAGACGCGCCCCGAGGAGCTTCTTGCCACATGTCAGCACAGGGTCTGACTGAGCGCCTCCAGGAGAGAGGCCCAAGCAAGACGCGCCCCGAGGAGCGTCTTGCCACATGTCACTACTCGGTCTGACTGAGCGCCTCAAGGAGAGAGGTCCAAGCAACACGCGCCCCGAGGAGCGTCTTGCCACATTTCAACACTGGGTCTGACTGAGTGCCTCCATGAGAGAAGCCCCAGCAAGACGCGCCCCGAGGAGCGTCTTGCCACATGTCACTACTCGGTCTGACTGAGCGCCTCCAGGAGAGAGGCCCAAGCAAGACGTGCTCCGAGGAGCGTCTTGCCACATGTCAACAATGGGTCTGACTGAGGGCCTCCAGGAGAGAAGCCCAAGCAAGAAGCGCCTAGAGGAGCGTCTTGCCACATGTCAACACTGGGTCTGACTGAGCGCCTCCAGGAGAGAGGCCCAAGCAAGACACGCCCCGAGGAGCGTCTTGACACATGTCAACACTGGGTCTGACTGAGGGCCTCCATGAGAGAAGCCCAAGCAAGACGGGCCCCGAGGAGAGTCTTTCCACATGTCAACACTGGGTCTGACAGAGGGCATCCAGGAGAGAGGCCCAAGCAATACGCACCCCGAGGAGCGTCTTGCCACATGTCAACAATGGGTCTGACTGAGGGCCTCCAGGAGAGAGGCCCAAGCAAGACGCGCCCCGAGGAGCGTCTTGCCACGTGTCAACACTGGGTCTGACTTAGCGCCTCCAGGAGAGAGGCCCAAGCAAGATGCCCCCCGAGGAGCGTCTTGCCACGTGTCACCACTGGGTCTGACTGAGGTCCTCCAGGAGAGAGGCCCAAGCAAGACGCGCCCCGAGGAGCGTCTTGCCACGTGTCACCACTGGGTCTGATTGAGCACCTCCAGGAGAGAGGCCCCAGCAAGACGCGCCCCGAGGAGCGTCTTGCCACATGTCACTACTCGGTCTGACTGAGCGCCTCAGTGACAGAGGTCCAAGCAAGACGCGCCCCGAGGAGCGTCTTGCCACATGTCAACACTGGGTCTGACTGAGTGCCTCCATGAGAGAAGCCCCAGCAAGACGCGCCCCGAGGAGCGTCTTGCCACATGTCACTACTCGGTCTGTTTGAGCGCCTCCAGGAGAGAGGCCCAAGCAAGACGTGCCCCGAGGAGCGTCTTGCCACATGTCAACAATGGGTCTGACTGAGGGCCTCCAGGAGAGAAGCCCAAGCAAGACGCGCCCCGAGGAGCGTCTTGCCACATGTCAACAATGGGTCTGACTGAGCGCCTCCAGGAGAGAGGCCCAAGCAAGACACGCCCCGAGGAGCGTCTTGACACATGTCAACACTGGGTCTGACTGAGGGCCTCCATGAGAGAAGCCCAAGCAAGACGCGCCCCGAGGAGAGTCTTGCCACATGTCAACACTCGGTCTGACAGTGGGCCTCCAGGAGAGAGGCCCAAGCAAGACGCGCCCCGAGGAGTGTCTTGCCACATGTCACCACTGGGTCTGACTGAGCGCCTCCAGGAGAGAGGCCCAAGCAAGACGCGCCCCGAGGAGCGTCTTTTCACATGTCAACACTGGGTCTTTCTGAGCGTCTCCAGGAGAGAAGCCCAAGCAAGACGCGCCCCGAGGAGCGTCTTTCCACATGTCAGCACTCGGTCTGACTGAGCGCCTCCAGGAGAGAAGCCCAAGCAAGACGCGCCCCGAGGAGCGTCTTGCCACATGTCAACAATGGGTCAGACTGAGCGCCTCCAGGAGAGAGGCCCAAGCAAGACACGCCCCGAGGAGCGTCTTGACACATGTCAACACTGGGTCTGACTGAGGGCCTCCATGAGAGAAGCCCAAGCAAGACGCGCCCCGAGGAGAGTCTTGCCACATGTCAACACTCGGTCTGACAGTGGGCCTCCAGGAGAGAGGCCCAAGCAAGACGCGCCCCGAGGAGTGTCTTGCCACATGTCACCACTGGGTCTGACTGAGCGCCTCCAGGAGAGAGGCCCAAGCAAGACGCGCCCCGAGGAGCGTCTTTTCACATGTCAACACTGGGTCTTTCTGAGCGTCTCCAGGAGAGAAGCCCAAGCAAGACGCGCCCCGAGGAGCGTCTTTCCACATGTCAGCACTCGGTCTGACTGAGCGCCTCCAGGAGAGAGGCCCAAGCAAGACGCGCCCCGAGGAGCGTCTTGCCACATGTCAACAATGGGTCTGACTGAGGGCCTCCAGGAGAGAAGCCCAAGCAACACGCGCCCCGAGGAGCGTCTTGCCACATGTCAACAATGGGTCTGACTGAGGGCCTCCAGGAGAGAAGCCCAAGCAAGACTGCGCCCCGAGGAGCGTCTTGACACATGTCAACACTGGGTCTGAGAGAGGGCCTCCAGGAGAGAGGCCCAAGCAAGACGCGCCCGAGGAGTGTCTTGCCACATGTCACCACTGGGTCTGACTGAGCGCCTCCAGGAGAGAGGCCCAAGCAAGCCGCGCCCCGAGGAGCGTCAGGCCACATGTCACTACTCAGTCTGACTGAGCGCCTCCAGGAGAGAGGCCCCAGCAATACGCGCCCCGAGGAGCAACTTGCCTTATGTCAGCACTCGGTCTGACTGAGCGCCTCCAGGAGAGAGGCCCAAGCAAGACGCGCCCCGGGGAGCGTCTTGCCACATGTCAACAATGGGTCTGACTGAGGGACTCCAGGAGAGAGGCCCAAGCAAGATGCGCCCGGAGGAGCGTCTTGCCACATGTCAACACTGGGTCTGACAGAGGGCCTCCAGGAGAGAGGCCCAAGCAAGACGCGCCCCGAGGAGCGTCTTGCCACATGTCACCTCTGGTTCTGACTGAGCGCCTCCAGGAGAGAGGCCCAAGCAAGACGCGCCCCGAGGAGCGTCTTGTCACATGTCAACACTGGGTCTTTCTGAGCGCCTCCAGGAGAGAAGCCCAAGCAAGACGCGCCCCGAGGAGCGTCTTGCCACATGTCAGCACTCGGTCTGACTGAGCGCCTCCAGGAGAGAGGCCCAAGCAAGACGCGCCCCGAGGAGCATCTTGCCACATGTCAACAATGGGTCTGACTGAGGGCCTCCAGGAGAGAAGCCCAAGCAACACGCGGCCCGAGGAGCGTCTTGCCACATGTCAGCACTCGGTCTGACTGAGCGCCTCCAGGAGAAAGGCCCAAGCAAGACGCGCCCCGAGGAGCGTCTTGTCACATGTCAACACTGGGTCTTTCTGAGCGCCTCCAGGAGAGAAGCCCAAGCAAGACGCGCCCCGAGGAGCGTCTTTCCACATGTCAGCACTCGGTCTGACTGAGCGCCTCCAGGAGAGAGGCCCAAGCAAGACGCGCCCCGAGGAGCGTCTTGCTACATGTCAACAATGGGTCTGACTGAGGGCCTCCAGGAGAGAAGCCCAAGCAACACGCGGCCCGAGGAGCGTCTTGCCACATGTCAGCACTCGGTCTGACTGAACGCCTCCAGGAGAGAGGCCAAAGCAAGACGCGCCCCGAGGAGCGTCTTGCCACATGTCAACAATGGGTCTGACTGAGGGCCTCCAGGAGAGAAGCCCAAGCAAGACGCGCCCCGAGGAGCGTCTTGACACATGTCAACACTGGGTCTGGTAGAGGGCCTCCAGGAGAGAGGCCCAAGCAAGACGCGCCCCGAGGAGTGTCTTGCCACATGTCACCACTTGGTCTAACTGAGCGCCTCCAGGAGAGAGGCCCAAGCAACACGCGCCCCGAGGAGCGTCAGGCCACATGTCACTACTCAGTCTGACTGAGCGCCTCCAGGAGAGAGGCCCAAGCAAGACGCACCCCGAGGAGCGTCTTGCCACGTGTCAACACTGGGTCTGATTGAGGGCCTTCTGGAGAGAGGCCCAAGCAAGACGTGCCCCGAGGAGCGTCTTGCCACATGTCAACAATGGGTCTTACTGAGGGCCTCCAGGAGAGAAGCCCAAGCAAGACGCGCCCCGAGGAGCTTCTTGCCACATGTCAGCACAGGGTCTGACTGAGCGCCTCCAGGAGAGAGGCCCAAGCAAGACGCGCCCCGAGGAGCGTCTTGCCACATGTCACTACTCGGTCTGACTGAGCGCCTCAAGGAGAGAGGTCCAAGCAACACGCGCCCCGAGGAGCGTCTTGCCACATTTCAACACTGGGTCTGACTGAGTGCCTCCATGAGAGAAGCCCCAGCAAGACGCGCCCCGAGGAGCGTCTTGCCACATGTCACTACTCGGTCTGACTGAGCGCCTCCAGGAGAGAGGCCCAAGCAAGACGTGCTCCGAGGAGCGTCTTGCCACATGTCAACAATGGGTCTGACTGAGGGCCTCCAGGAGAGAAGCCCAAGCAAGAAGCGCCTAGAGGAGCGTCTTGCCACATGTCAACACTGGGTCTGACTGAGCGCCTCCAGGAGAGAGGCCCAAGCAAGACACGCCCCGAGGAGCGTCTTGACACATGTCAACACTGGGTCTGACTGAGGGCCTCCATGAGAGAAGCCCAAGCAAGACGGGCCCCGAGGAGAGTCTTGCCACATGTCAACACTGGGTCTGACAGAGGGCATCCAGGAGAGAGGCCCAAGCAATACGCACCCCGAGGAGCGTCTTGCCACATGTCAACAATGGGTCTGACTGAGGGCCTCCAGGAGAGAGGCCCAAGCAAGACGCGCCCCGAGGAGCGTCTTGCCACGTGTCAACACTGGGTCTGACTTAGCTTCAGCAGGAGAGAGGCCCAAGCAAGATGCCCCCCGAGGAGCGTCTTGCCACGTGTCACCACTGGGTCTGACTGAGGTCCTCCAGGAGAGAGGCCCAAGCAAGACGCGCCCCGAGGAGCGTCTTGCCACGTGTCACCACTGGGTCTGATTGAGCACCTCCAGGAGAGAGGCCCCAGCAAGACGCGCCCCGAGGAGCGTCTTGCCACATGTCACTACTCGGTCTGTTTGAGCGCCTCCAGGAGAGAGGCCCAAGCAAGCCGTGCCCCGAGGAGCGTCTTGACATATGTCAACACTGGGTCTGACTGAGTGCCTCCATGAGAGAAGCCCCAGCAAGACGCGCCCCGAGGAGCGTCTTGCCACATGTCACTACTCGGTCTGTTTGAGCGCCTCCAGGAGAGAGGCCCAAGCAAGCCGTGCCCCGAGGAGCGTCTTGACATATGTCAACACTGGGTCTGACTGAGGGCCTCCATGAGAGAAGCCCAAGCAAGACGCGCCCCGAGGAGAGTCTTGCCACATGTCAACACTCGGTCTGACAGTGGGCCTCCAGGAGAGAGGCCCAAGCAAGACGCGCCCCGAGGAGCGTCTTGACATATGTCAACACTGGGTCTGACTGAGGGCCTCCATGAGAGAAGCCCAAGCAAGACGCGCCCCGAGGAGAGTCTTGCCACATGTCAACACTCGGTCTGACAGTGGGCCTCCAGGAGAGAGGCCCAAGCAAGACGCGCCCCGAGGAGTGTCTTGCCACATGTCACCACTGGGTCTGACTGAGCGCCTCCAGGAGAGAGGCCCAAGCAAGACGCGCCCCGAGGAGCGTCTTTTCACATGTCAACACTGGGTCTTTCTGAGCGTCTCCAGGAGAGAAGCCCAAGCAAGACGCGCCCCGAGGAGCGTCTTTCCACATGTCAGCACTCGGTCTGACTGAGCGCCTCCAGGAGAGAGGCCCAAGCAAGACGCGCCCCGAGGAGCGTCTTGCCACATGTCAACAATGGGTCTGACTGAGGGCCTCCAGGAGAGAAGCCCAAGCAACACGCGGCCCGAGGAGCGTCTTGCCACATGTCAGCACTCGGTCTGACTGAGCGCCTCCAGGAGAGAGGCCCAAGCAAGACGCGCACCGAGGAGCGTCTTGCCACATGTCAACAATGGGTCTGACTGAGGACCTCCAGGAGAGAAGCCCAAGCAACACGCGGCCCGAGGAGCGTCTTGCCACATGTCAGCACTCGGTCTGACTGAGCGCCTCCAGGAGAGAGGCCCAAGCAAGATGCGCCCCGAGGAGCGTCTTGCCACATGTCAACAATGGGTCTGACTGAGGGCCTCCAGGAGAGAAGCCCAAGCAAGACTGCGCCCCGAGGAGCGTCTTGACACATGTCAACACTGGGTCTGAGAGAGGGCCTCCAGGAGAGAGGCCCAAGCAAGACGCGCCCTGAGGAGTGTCTTGCCACATGTCACCACTGGGTCTGACTGAGCGCCTCCAGGAGAGAGGCCCAAGCAAGCCGCGCCCCGAGGAGCGTCAGGCCACATGTCACTACTCAGTCTGACTGAGCGCCTCCAGGAGAGAGGCCCAAGCAAGACGCGCCCCGAGGAGCGTCTTGCCACATGTCAGCACTGGGTCTGACTGAGCGCCTCCAGGAGAGAGGCCCCAGCAATACGCGCCCCGAGGAGCAACTTGCCTTATGTCAGCACTCGGTCTGACTGAGCGCCTCCAGGAGAGAGGCCCAAGCAAGACGCGCCCCGGGGAGCGTCTTGCCACATGTCAACAATGGGTCTGACTGAGGGACTCCAGGAGAGAGGCCCAAGCAAGATGCGCCCGGAGGAGCGTCTTGCCACATGTCAACACTGGGTCTGACAGAGGGCCTCCAGGAGAGAGGCCCAAGCAAGACGCGCCCCGAGGAGCGTCTTGCCACATGTCACCTCTGGTTCTGACTGAGCGCCTCCAGGAGAGAGGCCCAAGCAAGACGCGCCCCGAGGAGCGTCTTGTCACATGTCAACACTGGGTCTTTCTGAGCGCCTCCAGGAGAGAAGCCCAAGCAAGACGCGCCCCGAGGAGCGTCTTGCCACATGTCAGCACTCGGTCTGACTGAGCGCCTCCAGGAGAGAGGCCCAAGCAAGACGCGCCCCGAGGAGCGTCTTGCCACATGTCAACAATGGGTCTGACTGAGGGCCTCCAGGAGAGAATCCCAAGCAACACGCGGCCCGAGGAGCGTCTTGCCACATGTCAGCACTCGGTCTGACTGAGCGCCTCCAGGAGAGAGGCCCAAGCAAGACGCGCCCCGAGGAGCGTCTTGCCACATGTCAACAATGGGTCTGACTGAGGGCCTCCAGGAGAGAAGCCCAAGCAAGACGCGCCCCGAGGAGCGTCTTGACACATGTCAACACTGGGTCTGACAGAGGGCCTCCAGGAGAGAGGCCCAAGCAAGACGCGCCCCGAGGAGTGTCTTGCCACATGTCACTACTCGGTCTGACTGAGCGCCTCAGTGAGAGAGGTCCAAGCAAGATGCGCCCCGAGGAGCGTCTTGCCACATGTCAACACTGGGTCTGACTGAGTGCCTCCATGAGAGAAGCCCCAGCAAGACGCGCCCCGAGGAGCGTCTTGCCACATGTCACTACTCGGTCTGTTTGAGCACCTCCAGGAGAGAGGCCCAAGCAAGACGTGCCCCGAGGAGCGTCTTGCCACATGTCAACAATGGGTCTGACTGAGGGCCTCCAGGAGAGAAGCTCAAGCAAGACGCGCACCGAGGAGCGTCTTGCCACATGTCAACACTGGGTCAGACTGAGCGCCTCCAGGAGAGAAGCCCAAGCAAGACACGCCCCGAGGAGCGTCTTGACACATGTCAACACTGGGTCTGACTGAGGGCCTCCATGAGAGAAGCCCAAGCAAGACGCGCCCCGAGGAGAGTCTTGCCACATGTCAACACTCGGTCTGACAGAGGGCCTCCAGGAGAGAGGCCCAAGCAAGACGCGCCCCGAGGAGTGTCTTGCCACATGTCACCACTGGGTCTGACTGAGCGCCTCCAGGAGAGAGTCCCAAGCAAGACGCGCCCCGAGGAGCGTCTTGTCACATGTCAACACTGGGTCTTTCTGAGCGCCTCCAGGAGAGAAGCCCAAGCAAGACGCGCCCCGAGGAGCGTCTTTCCACATGTCAGCACTCGGTCTGACTGATCGCCTCCAGGAGAGAGGCCCAAGCAAGACGCGCCCCGAGGAGCGTCTTGCTACATGTCAACAATGGGTCTGACTGAGGGCCTCCAGGAGAGAAGCCCAAGCAACACGCGGCCCGAGGAGCGTCTTGCCACATGTCAACAATGGGTCTGACTGAGGGCCTCCAGGAGAGAAGCTCAAGCAAGAAGCGCCTAGAGGAGCGTCTTGCCACATGTCAACACTGGGTCTGACTGAGCGCCTCCAGGAGAGAGGCCCAAGCAAGACACGGCCCGAGGAACGTCTTGCCACATGTCAGCACTCGGTCTGACTGAGCGCCTCCAGGAGAGAGGCCCAAGCAAGACGCGCCCCGAGGAGCATCTTGCCACATGTCAACAATGGGTCTGACTGAGGGCCTCCAGGAGAGAAGCCCAAGCAAGACGCGCCCCGAGGAGCGTCTTGACACATGTCAACACTGGGTCTGACAGAGGGCCTCCAGGAGAGAGGCCTAAATAAGACGCGCCCCGAGGAGTGTCTTGCCAAATGTCAAAACTGGGTCTGACTGAGCGCCTCAGGGAGAGAGGTCCAAGCAAGACGCGCCCCGAGGAGCGTCTTGCCACATGTCACTACTCGGTCTGACTGAGCGCCTCAGTGAGAGAGGTCCAAGCAAGACGCGCCCCGAGGAGCGTCTTGCCACATGTCAACACTGGGTCTGACTGAGTGCCTCCATGAGAGAAGCCCCAGCAAGACGCGCCCCGAGGAGCGTCTTGCCACATGTCACTACTCAGTCTGTTTGAGCACCTCCAGGAGAGAGGCCCAAGCAAGACGCGCCCCGAGGAGCGTCTTGCCACATGTCAACAATGGGTCTGACTGAGGGCCTCCAGGAGAGAAGCCCAAGCAAGACGCGCCCCGAGGAGCGTCTTGACACATGTCAACACTGGGTCTGACAGAGGGCCTCCAGGAGAGAGGCCCAAGCAAGATGCGCCCCGAGGAGTGTCTTGCCACATGTCACCACTTGGTCTGACTGAGCGCCTCCAGGAGAGAGGCCCAAGCAAGACGCGCCCCGAGGAGCGTCTTGCCACATGTCACTACTCGGTCTGACTGAGCGCCTCAAGGAGAGAGGTCCAAGCAACACGCGCCCCGAGGAGCGTCTTGCCACATTTCAACACTGGGTCTGACTGAGTGCCTCCATGAGAGAAGCCCCAGCAAGACGCGCCCCGAGGAGCGTCTTGCCACATGTCACTACTCGGTCTGACTGAGCGCCTCCAGGAGAGAGGCCCAAGCAAGACGTGCCCCGAGGAGCGTCTTGCCACATGTCAACAATGGGTCTGACTGAGGGCCTCCAGGAGAGAAGCTCAAGCAAGAAGCGCCTAGAGGAGCGTCTTGCCACATGTCAACACTGGGTCTGACTGAGCTCCTCCAGGAGAGAGGCCCAAGCAAGACACGGCCCGAGGAGCGTCTTGCCACATGTCAGCACTCGGTCTGACTGAGCCCCTCCAGGAGAGAGGCCCAAGCAAGACGCGCCCCGAGGAGCGTCTTGCCACATGTCAACAATGGGTCTGACTGAGGACCTCCAGGAGAGAAACCCAAGCAACACGCGGCCCGAGGAGCGTCTTGCCACATGTCAGCACTCGGTCTGACTGAGCGCCTCCAGGAGAGAGGCCCAAGCAAGACGCGCCCCGAGGAGCGTCTTGCCACATGTCAACAATGGGTCTGACTGAGGCCCTCCAGGAGAGAAGCCCAAGCAAGACTGCGCCCCGAGGAGCGTCTTGACACATGTCAACACTGGGTCTGACAGAGGGCCTCCAGGAGAGAGGCCCAAGCAAGACGCGCCCCGAGGAGTGTCTTGCCACATGTCACCACTGGGTCTGACTGAGCGCCTCCAGGAGAGAGGCCCAAGCAAGCCGCGCCCCGAGGAGCGTCAGGCCGTATGTCACTACTCAGTCTGACTGAGCGCCTCCAGGAGAGAGGCCCAAGCAAGACGCGCCCCGAGGAGCGTCTTGCCACATGTCAGCACTGGGTCTGACTGAGCGCCTCCAGGAGAGAGGCCCCAGCAATACGCGCCCCGAGGAGCAACTTGCCTTATGTCAGCACTCGGTCTGACTGAGCGCCTCCAGGAGAGAGGCCCAAGCAAGACGCGCCCCGAGGAGCGTCTTGCCATATGTCAACAATGGGTCTGACTGAGGGCCTCCAGGAGAGAGGCCCAAGCAAGATGCGCCCGGAGGAGCGTCTTGCCACATGTCAACACTGGGTCTGACAGAGGGCCTCCAGGAGAGAGGCCCAAGCAAGACGTGCCCCGAGGAGCGTCTTGCCACAGGTCACCTCTGGTTCTGACTGAGCGCCTCCAGGAGAGAGGCCCTAGCAAGACGCGCCCCGAGGAGCGTCTTGACACATGTCAACACTGGGTCTGACAGAGGGCCTCCAGGAGAGAGGCCCAAGCAACACGCGCCCCGAGGAGCGTCAGGCCACATGTCACTACTCAGTCTGACTGAGCGCCTCCAGGAGAGAGGCCCAAGCAAGACACGCCCCGAGGAGCGTCTTGACACATGTCAACACTGGGTCTGACAGAGGGCCTCCAGGAGAGAGGCCCAAGCAAGACGCGCCCCGAGGAGTGTCTTGCCACATGTCACCACTTGGTCTGACTGAGCGCCTCCAGGAGAGAGGCCCAAGCAACACGCGCCCCGAGGAGCGTCAGGCCACATGTCACTACTCAGTCTGACTGAGGGCCTCCAGGAGAGAAGCCCAAGCAAGACGCGCCCCGAGGAGCGTCTTGACACATGTCAACACTGGGTCTGACAGAGGGCCTCCAGGAGAGAGGCCCAAGCAAGACGCGCCCCGAGGAGTGTCTTGCCACATGTCACCACTTGGTCTGACTGAGCGCCTCCAGGAGAGAGGCCCAAGCAACACGCGCCCCGAGGAGCGTCAGGCCACATGTCACTACTCAGTCTGACTGAGCGCCTCCAGGAGAGAGGCCCAAGCAAGACGCTCCCCGAGGAGCGTCTTGCCACGTGTCAACACTGGGTCTGATTGAGGGCCTTCTGGAGAGAGGCTCAAGCAAGAAGCGCCCCGAGGAGCGTCTTGCCACATGTCAACAATGGGTCTTACTGAGGGCCTCCAGGAGAGAAGCCCAAGCAAGACGCACCCCGAGGAGCTTCTTTCCACATGTCAGCACTCGGTCTGACTGAGCGCCTCCAGGAGAGAGGCCAAAGCAAGATGCGCACCAAGGAGCGTCTTGACACATGTCAACACTGGGTCTGACAGAGGACCTCCATGAGAGAGGCCCAAGCAAGACGCGCCCCGAGGAGCGTCTTGCCACATGTCAACAATGGGTCTGACTGAGGGCCTCCAGGAGAGAAGCCCAAGCAAGACGCACCCCGAGGAGCGTCTTGACACATGTCAACACTGGGTCTGACAGAGGGCCTCCAGGAGAGAGGCCCAAGCAACACGCGCCCCGAGGAGCGTCAGGCCACATGTCACTACTCAGTCTGACTGAGCGCCTCCAGGAGAGAGGCCCAAGCAAGACGCGCCCCGAGGAGCGTCTTGCCACGTGTCAACACTGGGTCTGATTGAGGGCCTTCTGGAGAGAGGCCCAAGCAAGAAGCGCCCCGAGGAGCGTCTTGCCACATGTCAACAATGGGTCTTACTGAGGGCCTCCAGGAGAGAAGCCCAAGCAAGACGCGCCCCGAGGAGCTTCTTTCCACATGTCAGCACTCGGTCTGACTGAGCGCCTCCAGGAGAGACGCCAAAGCAAGACGCGCCCCGAGGAGCGTCTTGACACATGTCAACACTGGGTCTGACAGAAGGCCTCCATGAGAGAGGCCCAAGCAAGACGCGCCCCGAGGAGTGTCTTGCCACATGTCAACACTGGGTCTGACAGAGGGCCTCCATGAGAGAGGCCCAAGCAAGACGCGCCCCGAGGAGTGTCTTGCCACATGTCACCACTTGGTCTGACTGAGCGCCTCCAGGAGAGAGGCCCAAGCAACACGCGCCCCGAGGAGCGTCAGGCCACATGTCACTACTCAGTCTGACTGAGCGCCTCCAGGAGAGAGGCCCTAGTAAGACGCGCCCCGAGGAGCGTCTTGCCACGTGTCAACACTGGGTCTGATTGAGGGCCTTCTGGAGAGAGGCCCAAGCAAGACGCGCCCCGAGGAGCGTCTTGCCACATGTCAACAATGGTTCTTACTGAGAGCCTCCAGGAGAGAAGCCCAAGCAAGACGCGCCCCGAGGAGCTTCTTGCCACATGTCAGCAATCGGTCTGACAGAGGGCCTCCATGAGAGAGGCCCAAGGAAGACACGCCCCGAGGAGTGTCTTGCCAAATGTCAACACTGGGTCTGACTGAGCGCCTCAGGGAGAGAGGTCCAAGCAAGACCCGCCCCGAGGAGCGTCTTGCCACATGTCACTACTCGGTCTGACTGAGCGCCTCAGTGAGAGATGTCCAAGCAAGACGCGCCCCGAGGAGCGTCTTGCCACATGTCAACACTGGGTCTGACTGAGTGCCTCCATGAGAGAAGCCCCAGCAAGACGCGCCCCGAGGAGCGTCTTGCCACATGTCACTACTCGGTCTGTTTGAGCGCCTCCAGGAGAGAGGCCCAAGCAAGACGTGCCCCGAGGAGCGTCTTGCCACATGTCAACAATGGGTCTGACTGAGGGCCTCCAGGAGAGAAGCCCAAGCAAGACGCGCCCCGAGGAGCGTCTTGCCACATGTCAACACTGGGTCAGACTGAGCGCCTCCAGGAGAGAGGCCCAAGCAAGACACGCCCCGAGGAGCGTCTTGACACATGTCAACACTGGGTCTGACTGAGGGCCTCCATGAGAGAAGCCCAAGCAAGACGCGCCCCGAGGAGAGTCTTGCCACATGTCAACACTCGGTCTGACAGAGGGCCTCCAGGAGAGAGGCCCAAGCAAGACGCCCCCCGAGGAGTGTCTTGCCACATGTCACCACTGGGTCTGACTGAGCGCCTCCAGGAGAAAGGCCCAAGCAAGACGCGCCCCGAGGAGCGTCTTGTCACATGTCAACACTGGGTCTTTCTGAGCGCCTCCAGGAGAGAAGCCCAAGCAAGACGCGCCCCGAGGAGCGTCTTTCCACATGTCAGCACTCGGTCTGACTGAGCGCCTCCAGGAGAGAGGCCCAAGCAAGACGCGCCCCGAGGAGCGTCTTGCTACATGTCAACAATGGGTCTGACTGAGGGCCTCCAGGAGAGAAGCCCAAGCAACACGTGGCCCGAGGAGCGTCTTGCCACATGTCAGCACTCGGTCTGACTGAACGCCTCCAGGAGAGAGGCCAAAGCAAGACGCGCCCCGAGGAGCGTCTTGCCACATGTCAACAATGGGTCTGACTAAGGGCCTCCAGGAGAGAAGCCCAAGCAAGACGCGCCCCGAGGAGCGTCTTGACACATGTCAACACTGGGTCTGACAGAGGGCCTCCAGGAGAGAGGCCCAAGCAAGACGCGCCCCGAGGAGTGTCTTGCCACATGTCACCACTTGGTCTAACTGAGCGCCTCCAGGAGAGAGGCCTAAGCAACACGCGCCCCGAGGAGCGTCAGGCCACATGTCACTACTCAGTCTGACTGAGCGCCTCCAGGAGAGAGGCCCAAGCAAGACGCACCCCGAGGAGCGTCTTGCCACGTGTCAACACTGGGTCTGATTGAGGGCCTTCTGGAGAGAGGCCCAAGCAAGACGTGCCCCGAGGAGCGTCTTGCCACATGTCAACAATGGGTCTTACTGAGGGCCTCCAGGAGAGAAGCCCAAGCAAGACGCGCCCCGAGGAGCTTCTTGCCACATGTCAGCACTGGGTCTGACTGAGCGCCTCCAGGAGAGAGGCCCAAGCAAGACGCGCCCCGAGGAGCGTCTTGCCACATGTCACTACTCGGTCTGACTGAGCGCCTCAAGGAGAGAGGTCCAAGCAACACGCGCCCCGAGGAGCGTCTTGCCACATTTCAACACTGGGTCTGACTGAGTGCCTCCATGAGAGAAGCCCCAGCAAGACGCGCCCCGAGGAGCGTCTTGCCACATGTCACTACTCGGTCTGACTGAGCGCCTCCAGGAGAGAGGCCCAAGCAAGACGTGCTCCGAGGAGCGTCTTGCCACGTGTCAACACTGGGTCTGACAGAGGGCCTCCAGGAGAGAGGCCCAAGCAAGACGCGCCCCAAGGAGTGTCTTGCCACATGTCACCACTTGGTCTGACTGAGCGCCTCCAGGAGAGAGGCCCAAGCAACACGCGCCCCGAGGAGCGTCAGGCCACATGTCACTACTCAGTCTGACTGAGGGCCTCCAGGAGAGAAGCCCAAGCAAGACGCGCCCCGAGGAGCGTCTTGACACATGTCAACACTGGGTCTGACAGAGGGCCTCCAGGAGAGAGGCCCAAGCAAGACGCGCCCCGAGGAGCTTCTTTCCACATGTCAGCACTCGGTCTGACTGAGCGCCTCCAGGAGAGAGGCCAAAGCAAGACGCGCACCAAGGAGCGTCTTGACACATGTCAACACTGGGTCTGACAGAGGACCTCCATGAGAGAGGCCCAAGCAAGAAGCGCCCCGAGGAGCGTCTTGCCACATGTCAACAATGGGTCTGACTGAGGGCCTCCAGGAGAGAAGCCCAAGCAAGACGCGCCCCGAGGAGCGTCTTGACACATGTCAACACTGGGTCTGACAGAGGGCCTCCAGGAGAGAGGCCCAAGCAACACGCGCCCCGAGGAGCGTCAGGCCACATGTCACTACTCAGTCTGACTGAGCGCCTCCAGGAGAGAGGCCCAAGCAAGACGCGCCCCGAGGAGCGTCTTGCCACGTGTCAACACTGGGTCTGATTGAGGGCCTTCTGGAGAGAGGCCCAAGCAAGAAGCGCCCCGAGGAGCGTCTTGCCACATGTCAACAATGGGTCTTACTGAGGGCCTCCAGGAGAGAAGCCCAAGCAAGACGCGCCCCGAGGAGCTTCTTTCCACATGTCAGCACTCGGTCTGACTGAGCGCCTCCAGGAGAGACGCCAAAGCAAGACGCGCCCCGAGGAGCGTCTTGACACATGTCAACACTGGGTCTGACAGAAGGCCTCCATGAGAGAGGCCCAAGCAAGACGCGCCCCGAGGAGTGTCTTGCCACATGTCAACACTGGGTCTGACAGAGGGCCTCCATGAGAGAGGCCCAAGCAAGACGCGCCCCGAGGAGTGTCTTGCCACATGTCACCACTTGGTCTGACTGAGCGCCTCCAGGAGAGAGGCCCAAGCAACACGCGCCCCGAGGAGCGTCAGGCCACATGTCACTACTCAGTCTGACTGAGCGCCTCCAGGAGAGAGGCCCAAGTAAGACGCGCCCCGAGGAGCGTCTTGCCACGTGTCAACACTGGGTCTGATTGAGGGCCTTCTGGAGAGAGGCCCAAGCAAGACGCGCCCCGAGGAGCGTCTTGCCACATGTCAACAATGGTTCTTACTGAGAGCCTCCAGGAGAGAAGCCCAAGCAAGACGCGCCCCGAGGAGCTTCTTGCCACATGTCAGCAATCGGTCTGACAGAGGGCCTCCATGAGAGAGGCCCAAGCAAGACACGCTCCGAGGAGTGTCTTGCCAAATGTCAACACTGGGTCTGACTGAGCGCCTCAGGGAGAGAGGTCCAAGCAAGACCCGCCCCGCGGAGCGTCTTGCCACATGTCACTACTCGGTCTGACTGAGCGCCTCAGTGAGAGATGTCCAAGCAAGACGCGCCCCGAGGAGCGTCTTGCCACATGTCAACACTGGGTCTGACTGAGTGCCTCCATGAGAGAAGCCCCAGCAAGACGCGCCCCGAGGAGCGTCTTGCCACATGTCACTACTCGGTCTGTTTGAGCGCCTCCAGGAGAGAGGCCCAAGCAAGACGTGCCCCGAGGAGCGTCTTGCCACATGTCAACAATGGGTCTGACTGAGGGCCTCCAGGAGAGAAGCCCAAGCAAGACGCGCCCCGAGGAGCGTCTTGCCACATGTCACTACTCGGTCTGTTTGAGCGCCTCCAGGAGAGAGGCCCAAGCAAGACGTGCCCCGAGGAGCGTCTTGCCACATGTCAACAATGGGTCTGACTGAGGGCCTCCAGGAGAGAAGCCCAAGCAAGACGCGCCCCGAGGAGCGTCTTGCCACATGTCAACACTGGGTCAGACTGAGCGCCTCCAGGAGAGAGGCCCAAGCAAGACACGCCCCGAGGAGCGTCTTGACACATGTCAACACTGGGTCTGACTGAGGGCCTCCATGAGAGAAGCCCAAGCAAGACGCGCCCCGAGGAGAGTCTTGCCACATGTCAACACTCGGTCTGACAGAGGGCCTCCAGGAGAGAGGCCCAAGCAAGACGCCCCCCGAGGAGTGTCTTGCCACATGTCACCACTGGGTCTGACTGAGCGCCTCCAGGAGAAAGGCCCAAGCAAGACGCGCCCCGAGGAGCGTCTTGTCACATGTCAACACTGGGTCTTTCTGAGCGCCTCCAGGAGAGAAGCCCAAGCAAGACGCGCCCCGAGGAGCGTCTTTCCACATGTCAGCACTCGGTCTGACTGAGCGCCTCCAGGAGAGAGGCCCAAGCAAGACGCGCCCCGAGGAGCGTCTTGCTACATGTCAACAATGGGTCTGACTGAGGGCCTCCAGGAGAGAAGCCCAAGCAACACGCGGCCCGAGGAGCGTCTTGCCACATGTCAGCACTCGGTCTGACTGAACGCCTCCAGGAGAGAGGCCAAAGCAAGACGCGCCCCGAGGAGCGTCTTGCCACATGTCAACAATGGGTCTGACTAAGGGCCTCCAGGAGAGAAGCCCAAGCAAGACGCGCCCCGAGGAGCGTCTTGACACATGTCAACACTGGGTCTGACAGAGGGCCTCCAGGAGAGAGGCCCAAGCAAGACGCGCCCCGAGGAGTGTCTTGCCACATGTCACCACTTGGTCTAACTGAGCGCCTCCAGGAGAGAGGCCTAAGCAACACGCGCCCCGAGGAGCGTCAGGCCACATGTCACTACTCAGTCTGACTGAGCGCCTCCAGGAGAGAGGCCCAAGCAAGACGCACCCCGAGGAGCGTCTTGCCACGTGTCAACACTGGGTCTGATTGAGGGCCTTCTGGAGAGAGGCCCAAGCAAGACGTGCCCCGAGGAGCGTCTTGCCACATGTCAACAATGGGTCTTACTGAGGGCCTCCAGGAGAGAAGCCCAAGCAAGACGCGCCCCGAGGAGCTTCTTGCCACATGTCAGCACTGGGTCTGACTGAGCGCCTCCAGGAGAGAGGCCCAAGCAAGACGCGCCCCGAGGAGCGTCTTGCCACATGTCACTACTCGGTCTGACTGAGCGCCTCAAGGAGAGAGGTCCAAGCAACACGCGCCCCGAGGAGCGTCTTGCCACATTTCAACACTGGGTCTGACTGAGTGCCTCCATGAGAGAAGCCCAAGCAAGACGCGCCCCGAGGAGCGTCTTGCCACATGTCACTACTCGGTCTGACTGAGCGCCTCAAGGAGAGAGGTCCAAGCAACACGCGCCCCGAGGAGCGTCTTGCCACATTTCAACACTGGGTCTGACTGAGTGCCTCCATGAGAGAAGCCCCAGCAAGACGTGCTCCGAGGAGCGTCTTGCCACGTGTCAACACTGGGTCTGACAGAGGGCCTCCAGGAGAGAGGCCCAAGCAAGACGCGCCCCGAGGAGTGTCTTGCCACATGTCACCACTTGGTCTGACTGAGCGCCTCCAGGAGAGAGGCCCAAGCAACACGCGCCCCGAGGAGCATCAGGCCACATGTCACTACTCAGTCTGACTGAGGGCCTCCAGGAGAGAAGCCCAAGCAAGACGCGCCCCGAGGAGCGTCTTGACACATGTCAACACTGGGTCTGACAGAGGGCCTCCAGGAGAGAGGCCCAAGCAAGACGCGCCCCGAGGAGCTTCTTTCCACATGTCAGCACTCGGTCTGACTGAGCGCCTCCAGGAGAGAGGCCAAAGCAAGACGCGCACCAAGGAGCGTCTTGACACATGTCAACACTGGGTCTGACAGAGGACCTCCATGAGAGAGGCCCAAGCAAGAAGCGCCCCGAGGAGCGTCTTGCCACATGTCAACAATGGGTCTGACTGAGGGCCTCCAGGAGAGAAGCCCAAGCAAGACGCGCCCCGAGGAGCGTCTTGACACATGTCAACACTGGGTCTGACAGAGGGCCTCCAGGAGAGAGGCCCAAGCAACACGCGCCCCGAGGAGCGTCAGGCCACATGTCACTACTCAGTCTGACTGAGCGCCTCCAGGAGAGAGGCCCAAGCAAGACGCGCCCCGAGGAGCGTCTTGCCACGTGTCAACACTGGGTCTGATTGAGGGCCTTCTGGAGAGAGGCCCAAGCAAGAAGCGCCCCGAGGAGCGTCTTGCCACATGTCAACAATGGGTCTTACTGAGGGCCTCCAGGAGAGAAGCCCAAGCAAGACGCGCCCCGAGGAGCTTCTTTCCACATGTCAGCACTCGGTCTGACTGAGCGCCTCCAGGAGAGACGCCAAAGCAAGACGCGCCCCGAGGAGCGTCTTGACACATGTCAACACTGGGTCTGACAGAAGGCCTCCATGAGAGAGGCCCAAGCAAGACGCGCCCCGAGGAGTGTCTTGCCACATGTCAACACTGGGTCTGACAGAGGGCCTCCATGAGAGAGGCCCAAGCAAGACGCGCCCCGAGGAGTGTCTTGCCACATGTCACCACTTGGTCTGACTGAGCGCCTCCAGGAGAGAGGCCCAAGCAACACGCGCCCCGAGGAGCGTCAGGCCACATGTCACTACTCAGTCTGACTGAGCGCCTCCAGGAGAGAGGCCCAAGTAAGACGCGCCCCGAGGAGCGTCTTGCCACGTGTCAACACTGGGTCTGATTGAGGGCCTTCTGGAGAAAGGCCCAAGCAAGACGCGCCCCGAGGAGCGTCTTGCCACATGTCAACAATGGTTCTTACTGAGAGCCTCCAGGAGAGAAGCCCAAGCAAGACGCGCCCCGAGGAGCTTCTTGCCACATGTCAGCAATCGGTCTGACAGAGGGCCTCCATGAGAGAGGCCCAAGCAAGACACGCTCCGAGGAGTGTCTTGCCAAATGTCAACACTGGGTCTGACTGAGCGCCTCAGGGAGAGAGGTCCAAGCAAGACCCGCCCCGCGGAGCGTCTTGCCACATGTCACTACTCGGTCTGACTGAGCGCCTCAGTGAGAGATGTCCAAGCAAGACGCGCCCCGAGGAGCGTCTTGCCACATGTCAACACTGGGTCTGACTGAGTGCCTCCATGAGAGAAGCCCCAGCAAGACGCGCCCCGAGGAGCGTCTTGCCACATGTCACTACTCGGTCTGTTTGAGCGCCTCCAGGAGAGAGGCCCAAGCAAGACGTGCCCCGAGGAGCGTCTTGCCACATGTCAACAATGGGTCTGACTGAGGGCCTCCAGGAGAGAAGCCCAAGCAAGACGCGCCCCGAGGAGCGTCTTGCCACATGTCAACACTGGGTCAGACTGAGCGCCTCCAGGAGAGAGGCCCAAGCAAGACACGCCCCGAGGAGCGTCTTGACACATGTCAACACTGGGTCTGACTGAGGGCCTCCATGAGAGAAGCCCAAGCAAGACGCGCCCCGAGGAGAGTCTTGCCACATGTCAACACTCGGTCTGACAGAGGGCCTCCAGGAGAGAGGCCCAAGCAAGACGCGCCCCGAGGAGTGTCTTGCCACATGTCACCACTGGGTCTGACTGAGCGCCTCCAGGAGAAAGGCCCAAGCAAGACGCGCCCCGAGGAGCGTCTTGTCACATGTCAACACTGGGTCTTTCTGAGCGCCTCCAGGAGAGAAGCCCAAGCAAGACGCGCCCCGAGGAGCGTCTTTCCACATGTCAGCACTCGGTCTGACTGAGCGCCTCCAGGAGAGAGGCCCAAGCAAGACGCGCCCCGAGGAGCGTCTTGCTACATGTCAACAATGGGTCTGACTGAGGGCCTCCAGGAGAGAAGCCCAAGCAACACGCGGCCCGAGGAGCGTCTTGCCACATGCCAGCACTCGGTCTGACTGAACGCCTCCAGGAGAGAGGCCAAAGCAAGACGCGCCCCGAGGAGCGTCTTGCCACATGTCAACAATGGGTCTGACTAAGGGCCTCCAGGAGAGAAGCCCAAGCAAGACGCGCCCCGAGGAGCGTCTTGACACATGTCAACACTGGGTCTGACAGAGGGCCTCCAGGAGAGAGGCCCAAGCAAGACGCGCCAGAGGAGTGTCTTGCCACATGTCACCACTTGGTCTAACTGAGCGCCTCCAGGAGAGAGGCCCAAGCAACACGCGCCCCGAGGAGCGTCGGGCCACATGTCACTACTCAGTCTGACTGAGCGCCTCCAGGAGAGAGGCCCAAGCAAGACGCACCCCGAGGAGCGTCTTGCCACGTGTCAACACTGGGTCTGATTGAGGGCCTTCTGGAGAGAGGCCCAAGCAAGACGTGCCCCGAGGAGCGTCTTGCCACATGTCAACAATGGGTCTTACTGAGGGCCTCCAGGAGAGAAGCCCAAGCAAGACGCGCCCCGAGGAGCTTCTTGCCACATGTCAGCACTGGGTCTGACTGAGCGCCTCCAGGAGAGAGGCCCAAGCAAGACGCGCCCCGAGGAGCGTCTTGCCACATGTCACTACTCGGTCTGACTGAGCGCCTCAAGGAGAGAGGTCCAAGCAACACGCGCCCCGAGGAGCGTCTTGCCACATTTCAACACTGGGTCTGACTGAGTGCCTCCATGAGAGAAGCCCCAGCAAGACGCGCCCCGAGGAGCGTCTTGCCACATGTCACTACTCGGTCTGACTGAGCGCCTCCAGGAGAGAGGCCCAAGCAAGACGTGCTCCGAGGAGCGTCTTGCCACTTGTCAACAATGGGTCTGACTGAGGGCCTCCAGGAGAGAAGCCCAAGCAAGAAGCGCCTAGAGGAGCGTCTTGCCACATGTCAACACTGGGTCTGACTGAGCGCCTCCAGGAGAGAGGCCCAAGCAAGACACGCCCCGAGGAGCGTCTTGACACATGTCAACACTGGGTCTGACTGAGGGCCTCCATGAGAGAAGCCCAAGCAAGACGGGCCCCGAGGAGAGTCTTGCCACATGTCACACTGGGTCTGACAGAGGGCATCCAGGAGAGAGGCCCAAGCAATACGCACCCCGAGGAGCGTCTTGCCACATGTCAACAATGGGTCTGACTGAGGGCCTCCAGGAGAGAGGCCCAAGCAAGACGCGCCCCGAGGAGCGTCTTGCCACGTGTCAACACTGGGTCTGACTTAGCGCCTCCAGGAGAGAGGCCCAAGCAAGATGCCCCCCGAGGAGCGTCTTGCCACGTGTCACCACTGGGTCTGACTGAGGTCCTCCAGGAGAGAGGCCCAAGCAAGACGCGCCCCGAGGAGCGTCTTGCCACGTGTCACCACTGGGTCTGATTGAGCACCTCCAGGAGAGAGGCCCCAGCAAGACGCGCCCCGAGGAGCGTCTTGCCACATGTCACTACTCGGTCTGACTGAGCGCCTCAGTGACAGAGGTCCAAGCAAGACGCGCCCCGAGGAGCGTCTTGCCACATGTCAACACTGGGTCTGACTGAGTGCCTCCATGAGAGAAGCCCCAGCAAGACGCGCCCCGAGGAGCGTCTTGCCACATGTCACTACTCGGTCTGTTTGAGCGCCTCCAGGAGAGAGGCCCAAGCAAGACGCGCCCCGAGGAGCGTCTTGCCACATGTCAACAATGGGTCAGACTGAGCGCCTCCAGGAGAGAGGCCCAAGCAAGACACGCCCCGAGGAGCGTCTTGACACATGTCAACACTGGGTCTGACTGAGGGACTCCATGAGAGAAGCCCAAGCAAGACGCGCCCCGAGGAGAGTCTTGCCACATGTCAACACTCGGTCTGACAGTGGGCCTCCAGGAGAGAGGCCCAAGCAAGACGCGCCCCGAGGAGTGTCTTGCCACATGTCACCACTGGGTCTGACTGAGCGCCTCCAGGAGAGAGGCCCAAGCAAGACGCGCCCCGAGGAGCGTCTTTTCACATGTCAACACTGGGTCTTTCTGAGCGTCTCCAGGAGAGAAGCCCAAGCAAGACGCGCCCCGAGGAGCGTCTTTCCACATGTCAGCACTCGGTCTGACTGAGCGCCTCCAGGAGAGAGGCCCAAGCAAGACGCGCCCCGAGGAGCGTCTTGCCACATGTCAACAATGGGTCTGACTGAGGGCCTCCAGGAGAGAAGCCCAAGCAACACGCGGCCCGAGGAGCGTCTTGCCACATGTCAGCACTCGGTCTGACTGAGCGCCTCCAGGAGAGAGGCCCAAGCAAGACGCGCACCGAGGAGCGTCTTGCCACATGTCAACAATGGGTCTGACTGAGGACCTCCAGGAGAGAAGCCCAAGCAACACGCGGCCCGAGGAGCGTCTTGCCACATGTCAGCACTCGGTCTGACTGAGCGCCTCCAGGAGAGAGGCCCAAGCAAGACGCGCCCCGAGGAGCGTCTTGCCACATGTCAACAATGGGTCTGACTGAGGGCCTCCAGGAGAGAAGCCCAAGCAAGACTGCGCCCCGAGGAGCGTCTTGACACATGTCAACACTGGGTCTGAGAGAGGGCCTCCAGGAGAGAGGCCCAAGCAAGACGCGCCCCGAGGAGTGTCTTGCCACATGTCACCACTGGGTCTGACTGAGCGCCTCCAGGAGAGAGGCCCCAGCAATACGCGCCCCGAGGAGCAACTTGCCTTATGTCAGCACTCGGTCTGACTGAGCGCCTCCAGGAGAGAGGCCCAAGCAACACGCGCCCCGAGGAGCATCAGGCCACATGTCACTACTCAGTCTGACTGAGCGCCTCCAGGAGAGAGGCCCAAGCAAGACGCGCCCCGAGGAGCTTCTTGCCACGTGTCAACACTGGGTCTGATTGAGGGCCTTCTGGAGAGAGGCTCAAGCAAGAAGCACCCCGAGGAGCGTCTTGCCACATGTCAACAATGGGTCTTACTGAGGGCCTCCAGGAGAGAAGCCCAAGCAAGACGCGCCCCGAGGAGCTTCTTTCCACATGTCAACAATGGGTCTGACTGAGGGCCTCCAGGAGAGAAGCTCAAGCAAGAAGCGCCTAGAGGAGCGTCTTGCCACATGTCAACACTGGGTCTGACTGAGCGCCTCCAGGAGAGAGGCCCAAGCAAGACACGGCCCGAGGAGCTTCTTGCCACATGTCAGCACTCGGTCTGACTGAGCGCCTCCAGGAGAGAGGCCAAAGCAAGACGCGCCCCGAGGAGCGTCTTGACACATATCAACACTGGGTCTGACAGAGGGCCTCCATGAGAGAGGCCCAAGCAAGACGCGCCCCGAGGAGCATCTTGCCACATGTCAACAATGGGTCTGACTGAGGGCCTCAAGGAGAGAAGCCCAAGCAAGACGCGCCTCGAGGAGCGTCTTGACACATGTCAACACTGGGTCTGACAGAGGGCCTCCAGGAGAGAGGCCTAAATAAGACGCGCCCCGAGGAGCGTCTTGCCACGTCAGCACTCGGTCTGACAGAGGGCCTCCATGAGAGAGGCCCAAGCAAGACACTCCCCGAGGAGTGTCTTGCCAAATGTCAAAACTGGGTCTGACTGAGCGCCTCAGGGAGAGAGGTCCAAGCAAGACGCGCCCCGAGGAGCGTCTTGCCACATGTCACTACTCGGTCTGACTGAGCGCCTCAGTGAGAGAGGTCCAAGCAAGACGCGCCCCGAGGAGCGTCTTGCCACATGTCAACACTGGGTCTGACTGAGTGCCTCCATGAGAGAAGCCCCAGCAAGACGCGCCCCGAGGAGCGTCTTGCCACATGTCACTACTCGGTCTGTTTGAGCACCTCCAGGAGAGAGGCCCAAGCAAGACGTGCCCCGAGGAGCGTCTTGCCACATGTCAACAATGGGTCTGACTGAGGGCCTCCAGGAGAGAAGCCCAAGCAAGACGCGCACCGAGGAGCATCTTGCCACATGTCAACACTGGGTCAGACTGAGCGCCTCCAGGAGAGAAGCCCAAGCAAGACACGCCCCGAGGAGCGTCTTGACACATGTCAACACTGGGTCTGACTGAGGGCCTCCATGAGAGAAGCCCAAGCAAGACGCGCCCCGAGGAGAGTCTTGCCACATGTCAACACTCGGTCTGACAGAGGGCCTCCAGGAGAGAGGCCCAAGCAAGACGCGCCCCGAGGAGTGTCTTGCCACATGTCACCACTGGGTCTGACTGAGCGCCTCCAGGAGAGAGTCCCAAGCAAGACGCGCCCCGAGGAGCGTCTTGCTACATGTCAACAATGGGTCTGACTGAGGGCCTCCAGGAGAGAAGCCCAAGCAACACGCGGCCCGAGGAGCGTCTTGCCACATGTCAACAATGGGTCTGACTGAGGGCCTCCAGGAGAGAAGCTCAAGCAAAGCGCCTAGAGGAGCGTCTTGCCACATGTCAACACTGGGTCTGACAGAGGGCCTCCAGGAGAGAGGCCTAAATAAGACGCGCCCCGAGGAGCGTCTTGCCACATGTCAGCACTCGGTCTGACAGAGGGCCTCCATGAGAGAGGCCCAAGCAAGACACTCCCCGAGGAGTGTCTTGCCAAATGTCAAAACTGGGTCTGACTGAGCGCCTCAGGGAGAGAGGTCCAAGCAAGACGCGCCCCGAGGAGCGTCTTGCCACATGTCAACACTGGGTCTTTCTGAGCGCCTCCAGGAGAGAAGCCCAAGCAAGATGCGCCCCGAGGAGCGTCTTTCCACATGTCAGCACTCGGTCTGACTGATCGCCTCCAGGAGAGAGGCCCAAGCAAGACGCGCCCCGAGGAGCGTCTTGCTACATGTCAACAATGGGTCTGACTGAGGGCCTCCAGGAGAGAAGCCCAAGCAACACGCGGCCCGAGGAGCGTCTTGCCACATGTCAACAATGGGTCTGACTGAGGGCCTCCAGGAGAGAAGCTCAAGCAAGAAGCGCCTAGAGGAGCGTCTTGCCACATGTCAACACTGGGTCTGACTGAGCGCCTCCAGGAGAGAAGCCCAAGCAAGACGCGCCCCGAGGAGCGTCTTGACACATGTCAACACTGGGTCTGACAGAGGGCCTCCAGGAGCGAGGCCCAAGCAAGACGCGCCCCGAGGAGTGTCTTGCCACATGTCACCACTTGGTCTGACTGAGCGCCTCCAGGAGAGAGGCCCAAGCAACACGCGCCCCGAGGAGCATCAGGCCACATGTCACTACTCAGTCTGACTGAGCGCCTCCAGGAGAGAGGCCCAAGCAAGACGCGCCCCGAGGAGCTTCTTGCCACGTGTCAACACTGGGTCTGATTGAGGGCCTTCTGGAGAGAGGCTCAAGCAATAAGCGCCCCGAGGAGCGTCTTGCCACATGTCAACAATGGGTCTTACTGAGGGCCTCCAGGAGAGAAGCCCAAGCAAGACGCGCCCCGAGGAGCTTCTTTCCACATGTCAACAATGGGTCTGACTGAGGGCCTCCAGGAGAGAAGCTCAAGCAAGAAGCGCCTAGAGGAGCGTCTTGCCACATGTCAACACTGGGTCTGACTGAGCGCCTCCAGGAGAGAGGCCCAAGCAAGACACGGCCCGAGGAGCTTCTTGCCACATGTCAGCACTCGGTCTGACTGAGCGCCTCCAGGAGAGAGGCCAAAGCAAGACGCGCCCCGAGGAGCGTCTTGACACATATCAACACTGGGTCTGACAGAGGGCCTCCATGAGAGAGGCCCAAGCAAGACGCGCCCCGAGGAGCATCTTGCCACATGTCAGCAATGGGTCTGACTGAGGGCCTCAAGGAGAGAAGCCCAAGCAAGACGCGCCTCGAGGAGCGTCTTGACACATGTCAACACTGGGTCTGACAGAGGGCCTCCAGGAGAGAGGCCTAAATAAGACGCGCCCCGAGGAGCGTCTTGCCACGTCAGCACTCGGTCTGACAGAGGGCCTCCATGAGAGAGGCCCAAGCAAGACACTCCCCGAGGAGTGTCTTGCCAAATGTCAAAACTGGGTCTGACTGAGCGCCTCAGGGAGAGAGGTCCAAGCAAGACGCGCCCCGAGGAGCGTCTTGCCACATGTCACTACTCGGTCTGACTGAGCGCCTCAGTGAGAGAGGTCCAAGCAAGACGCGCCCCGAGGAGCGTCTTGCCACATGTCAACACTGGGTCTGACTGAGTGCCTCCATGAGAGAAGCCCCAGCAAGACGCGCCCCGAGGAGCGTCTTGCCACATGTCACTACTCGGTCTGTTTGAGCACCTCCAGGAGAGAGGCCCAAGCAAGACGTGCCCCGAGGAGCGTCTTGCCACATGTCAACAATGGGTCTGACTGAGGGCCTCCAGGAGAGAAGCCCAAGCAAGACGCGCACCGAGGAGCGTCTTGCCACATGTCAACACTGGGTCAGACTGAGCGCCTCCAGGAGAGAAGCCCAAGCAAGACACGCCCCGAGGAGCGTCTTGACACATGTCAACACTGGGTCTGACTGAGGGCCTCCATGAGAGAAGCCCAAGCAAGACGCGCCCCGAGGAGAGTCTTGCCACATGTCAACACTCGGTCTGACAGAGGGCCTCCAGGAGAGAGGCCCAAGCAAGACGCGCCCCGAGGAGTGTCTTGCCACATGTCACCACTGGGTCTGACTGAGCGCCTCCAGGAGAGAGTCCCAAGCAAGACGCGCCCCGAGGAGCGTCTTGCTACATGTCAACAATGGGTCTGACTGAGGGCCTCCAGGAGAGAAGCCCAAGCAACACGCGGCCCGAGGAGCGTCTTGCCACATGTCAACAATGGGTCTGACTGAGGGCCTCCAGGAGAGAAGCTCAAGCAAAGCGCCTAGAGGAGCGTCTTGCCACATGTCAACACTGGGTCTGACTGAGCGCCTCCAGGAGAGAGGCCCAAGCAAGACACGGCCCGAGGAGCGTCTTGCCACATGTCAGCACTCGGTCTGACTGAGCGCCTCCAGGAGAGAGGCCCAAGCAAGACGCGCCCCGAGGAGCATCTTGCCACATGTCAACAATGGGTCTGACTGAGGGCCTCCAGGAGAGAAGCCCAAGCAAGACGCGCCCCGAGGAGCGTCTTGACACATGTCAACACTGGGTCTGACAGAGGGCCTCCAGGAGAGAGGCCTAAATAAGACGCGCCCCGAGGAGCGTCTTGCCACATGTCAGCACTCGGTCTGACAGAGGGCCTCCATGAGAGAGGCCCAAGCAAGACACTCCCCGAGGAGTGTCTTGCCAAATGTCAAAACTGGGTCTGACTGAGCGCCTCAGGGAGAGAGGTCCAAGCAAGACGCGCCCCGAGGAGCGTCTTGCCACATGTCAACACTGGGTCTTTCTGAGCGCCTCCAGGAGAGAAGCCCAAGCAAGACGCGCCCCGAGGAGCGTCTTTCCACATGTCAGCACTCGGTCTGACTGATCGCCTCCAGGAGAGAGGCCCAAGCAAGACGCGCCCCGAGGAGCGTCTTGCTACATGTCAACAATGGGTCTGACTGAGGGCCTCCAGGAGAGAAGCCCAAGCAACACGCGGCCCGAGGAGCGTCTTGCCACATGTCAACAATGGGTCTTACTGAGGGCCTCCAGGAGAGAAGCTCAAGCAAGAAGCGCCTAGAGGAGCGTCTTGCCACATGTCAACACTGGGTCTGACTGAGCGCCTCCAGGAGAGAGGCCCAGGCAAGACACGGCCCGAGGAGCGTCTTGCCACATGTCAGCACTCGGTCTGACTGAGCGCCTCCAGGAGAGAGGCCCAAGCAAGACGCGCCCCGAGGAGAATCTTGCCACATGTCAACAATGGGTCTGACTGAGGGCCTCCAGGAGAGAAGCCCAAGCAAGACGCGCCCCGAGGAGCGTCTTGACACATGTCAACACTGGGTCTGACAGAGGGCCTCCAGGAGAGAGGCCTAAATAAGACGCGCCCCGAGGAGCGTCTTGCCACATGTCAGCACTCGGTCTGACAGAGGGCCTCCATGAGAGAGGCCCAAGCAAGACACTCCCCGAGGAGTGTCTTGCCAAATGTCAAAACTGGGTCTGACTGAGCGCCTCAGGGAGAGAGGTCCAAGCAAGACGCGCCCCGAGGAGCGTCTTGCCACGTGTCACCACTGGGTCTGACTGAGGTCCTCCAGGAGAGAGGCCCAAGCAAGACGCGCCCCGGGGAGCGTCTTGCCACGTGTCACCACTGGGTCTGATTGAGCAACTCCAGGAGAGAGGCCCTAGCAAGATGCGCCCCGAGGAGCGTCTTGCCACATGTCACTACTCGGTCTGACTGAGCGCCTCAGTGACAGAGGTCCAAGCAAGACGCGCCCCGAGGAGCGTCTTGCCACATGTCAACACTGGGTCTGACTGAGTGCCTCCATGAGAGAAGCCCCAGCAAGACGCGCCCCGAGGAGCGTCTTGCCACATGTCACTACTCGGTCTGTTTGAGCGCCTCCAGGAGAGAGGCCCAAGCAAGACGTGCCCCGAGGAGCGTCTTGCCACATGTCAACAATGGGTCTGACTGAGGGCCTCCAGGAGAGAAGCCCAAGCAAGACGCGCCCCGAGGAGCGTCTTGCCACATGTCAAAAATGGGTCAGACTGAGCGCCTCCAGGAGAGAGGCCCAAGCAAGACACGCCCCGAGGAGCGTCTTGACACATGTCAACACTGGGTCTGACTGAGGGACTCCATGAGAGAAGCCCAAGCAAGACGCGCCCCGAGGAGAGTCTTGCCACATGTCAACACTCGGTCTGACAGTGGGCCTCCAGGAGAGAGGCCCAAGCAAGACGCGCCCCGAGGAGTGTCTTGCCACATGTCACCACTGGGTCTGACTGAGCGCCTCCAGGAGAGAGGCCGAAGCAAGACGCGCCCCGAGGAGCGTCTTTTCACATGTCAACACTGGGTCTTTCTGAGCGTCTCCAGGAGAGAAGCCCAAGCAAGACGCGCCCCGAGGAGCGTCTTTCCACATGTCAGCACTCGGTCTGACTGAGCGCCTCCAGGAGAGAGGCCCAAGCAAGACGCGCCCCGAGGAGCGTCTTGCCACATGTCAACAATGGGTCTGACTGAGGGCCTCCAGGAGAGAAGCCCAAGCAACACGCGGCCCGAGGAGCGTCTTGCCACATGTCAGCACTCGGTCTGACTGAGCGCCTCCAGGAGAGAGGCCCAAGCAAGACGCGCACCGAGGAGCGTCTTGCCACATGTCAACAATGGGTCTGACTGAGGACCTCCAAGAGAGAAGCCCAAGCAACACGCGGCCCGAGGAGCGTCTTGCCACATGTTAGCACTCGGTCTGACTGAGCGCCTCCAGGAGAGAGGCCCAAGCAAGACGCGCCCCGAGGAGCGTCTTGCCACATGTCAACAATGGGTCTGACTGAGGGCCTCCAGGAGAGAAGCCCAAGAAAGACTGCGCCCCGAGGAGCGTCTTGACACATGTCAACACTGGGTCTGAGAGAGGGCCTCCAGGAGAGAGGCCCAAGCAAGACGCGCCCCGAGGAGTGTCTTGCCACATGTCACCACTGGGTCTGACTGAGCGCCTCCAGGAGAGAGGCCCAAGCAAGCCGCGCCCCGAGGAGCGTCAGGCCACATGTCACTACTCAGTCTGACTGAGCGCCTCCAGGAGAGAGGCCCAAGCAAGACGCGCCCCGAGGAGCGTCTTGCCACATGTCAGTACTGGGTCTGACTGAGCGCCTCCAGGAGAGAGGCCCCAGCAATACGCGCCCCGAGGAGCAACTTGCCTTATGTCAGCACTCGGTCTGACTGAGCGCCTCCAGGAGAGAGGCCCAAGCAAGACGCGCCCCGGGGAGCGTCTTGCCACATGTCAACAATGGGTCTGACTGAGGGCCTCCAGGAGAGAGGCCCAAGCAAGATGCGCCCGGAGGAGCGTCTTGCCACATGTCAACACTGGGTCTGACAGAGGGCCTCCAGGAGAGAGGCCCAAGCAAGACGCGCCCCGAGGAGCGTCTTGCCACATGTCACCTCTGGTTCTGACTGAGCGCCTCCAGGAGAGAGGCCCAAGCAAGACGCGCCCCGAGGAGCGTCTTGTCACATGTCAACACTGGGTCTTTCTGAGCGCCTCCAGGAGAGAAGCCCAAGCAAGACGCGCCCCGAGGAGCGTCTTGCCACATGTCAGCACTCAGTCTGACTGAGCGCCTCCAGGAGAGAGGCCCAAGCAAGACGCGCCCCGAGGAGCGTCTTGCCACATGTAAACAATGGGTCTGACTGAGGGCCTCCAGGAGAGAAGCCCAAGCAACACGCGGCCCGAGGAGCGTCTTGCCACATGTCAGCACTCGGTCTGACTGAGCGCCTCCAGGAGAGAGGCCCAAGCAAGACGCGCCCCGAGGAGCGTCTTGTCACATGTCAACACTGGGTCTTTCTGAGCGCCTACAGGAGAGAAGCCCAAGCAAGACGCGCCCCGAGGAGCGTCTTGCCACATGTCAGCACTCAGTCTGACTGAGCGCCTCCAGGAGAGAGGCCCAAGCAAGACGCGCCCCGAGGAGCGTCTTGCCACATGTAAACAATGGGTCTGACTGAGGGCCTCCAGGAGAGAAGCCCAAGCAACACGCGGCCCGAGGAGCGTCTTGCCACATGTCAGCACTCGGTCTGACTGAGCGCCTCCAGGAGAGAGGCCCAAGAAAGACGCGCCCCGAGGAGCGTCTTGCCACATGTCAACAATGGGTCTGACTGAGGGCCTCCAGGAGAGAAGCCCAAGCAAGACGCGCCCCGAGGAGCGTCTTGACACATGTCAACACTGGGTCTGACAGAGGGCCTCCAGGAGAGAGGCCCAAGCAAGACGCGCCCCGAGGAGTGTCTTGCCACATGTCACCACTTGGTCTGACTGAGCGCCTCCAGGAGAGAGGCCCAAGCAACACGCGCCCCGAGGAGCGTCAGGCCACATGTCACTACTCAGTCTGACTGAGCGCCTCCAGGAGAGAGGCCCAAGCAAGACGCGCCCCGAGGAGCTTCTTGCCACGTGTCAACACTGGGTCTGATTGAGGGCCTTCTGGAGAGAGGCTCAAGCAAGAAGCGCCCCGAGGAGCGTCTTGCCACATGTCAACAATGGGTCTTACTGAGGGCCTCCAGGAGAGAAGCCCAAGCAAGACGCGCCCCGAGGAGCTTCTTTCCACATGTCAGCACTCGGTCTGACTGAGCGCCTCCAGCAGAGAGGCCAAAGCAAGACGCGCCCCGAGGAGCGTCTTGACACATATCAACACTGGGTCTGACAGAGGGCCTCCATGAGAGAGGCCCAAGCAAGACGCGCCCCGAGGAGCATCTTGCCACATGTCAACAATGGGTCTGACTGAGGGCCTCAAGGAGAGAAGCCCAAGCAAGACGCGCCTCGAGGAGCGTCTTGCCACGTCAGCACTCGGTCTGACAGAGGGCCTCCATGAGAGAGGCCCAAGCAAGACACTCCCCGAGGAGTGTCTTGCCAAATGTCAAAACTGGGTCTGACTGAACGCCTCAGGGAGAGAGGTCCAAGCAAGACGCGCCCCGAGGAGCGTCTTGCCACATGTCACTACTCGGTCTGACTGAGCGCCTCAGTGAGAGAGGTCCAAGCAAGACGCGCCCCGAGGAGCGTCTTGCCACATGTCAACACTGGGTCTGACTGAGTGCCTCCATGAGATAAGCCCCAGCAAGACGCGCCCCGAGGAGCGTCTTGCCACATGTCACTACTCGGTCTGTTTGAGCACCTCCAGGAGAGAGGCCCAAGCAAGACGTGCCCCGAGGAGCGTCTTGCCACATGTCAACAATGGGTCTGACTGAGGGCCTCCAGGAGAGAAGCCCAAGCAAGACGCGCACCGAGGAGCGTCTTGCCACATGTCAACACTGGGTCAGACTGAGCGCCTCCAGGAGAGAGGCCCAAGCAAGACACGCCCCGAGGAGCGTCTTGACACATGTCAACACTGGGTCTGACTGAGGGCCTCCATGAGAGAAGCCCAAGCAAGACGCGCCCCGAGGAGAGTCTTGCCACATGTCAACACTCGGTCTGACAGAGGGCCTCCAGGAGAGAGGCCCAAGCAAGACGCGCCCCGAGGAGTGTCATGCCACATGTCACCACTGGGTCTGACTGAGCGCCTCCAGGAGAGAGTCCCAAGCAAGACGCGCCCCGAGGAGCGTCTTGTCACATGTCAACACTGGGTCTTTCTGAGCGCCTCCAGGAGAGAAGCCCAAGCAAGACGCGCCCCGAGGAGCGTCTTTCCACATGTCAGCACTCGGTCTGACTGATCGCCTCCAGGAGAGAGGCCCAAGCAAGACGCGCCCCGAGGAGCGTCTTGCCACATGTCACTACTCGGTCTGACTGAGCGCCTCAGTGAGAGAGGTCCAAGCAAGACGCGCCCCGAGGAGCGTCTTGCCACATGTCAACACTGGGTCTGACTGAGTGCCTCCATGAGAGAAGCCCCAGCAAGACGCGCCCCGAGGAGCGTCTTGCCACATGTCACTACTCGGTCTGTTTGAGCACCTCCAGGAGAGAGGCCCAAGCAAGACGTGCCCCGAGGAGCGTCTTGCCACATGTCAACAATGGGTCTGACTGAGGGCCTCCAGGAGAGAAGCCCAAGCAAGACGCGCACCGAGGAGCGTCTTGCCACATGTCAACACTGGGTCAGACTGAGCGCCTCCAGGAGAGAGGCCCAAGCAAGACACGCCCCGAGGAGCGTCTTGACACATGTCAACACTGGGTCTGACTGAGGGCCTCCATGAGAGAAGCCCAAGCAAGACGCGCCCCGAGGAGAGTCTTGCCACATGTCAACACTCGGTCTGACAGAGGGCCTCCAGGAGAGAGGCCCAAGCAAGACGCGCCCCGAGGAGTGTCTTGCCACATGTCACCACTGGGTCTGACTGAGCGCCTCCAGGAGAGAGTCCCAAGCAAGACGCGCCCCGAGGAGCGTCTTGTCACATGTCAACACTGGGTCTTTCTGAGCGCCTCCAGGAGAGAAGCCCAAGCAAGACGCGCCCCGAGGAGCGTCTTTCCACATGTCAGCACTCGGTCTGACTGATCGCCTCCAGGAGAGAGGCCCAAGCAAGACGCGCCCCGAGGAGCGTCTTGCTACATGTCAACAATGGGTCTGACTGAGGGCCTCCAGGAGAGAAGCCCAAGCAACACGTGGCCCGAGGAGCGTCTTGCCACATGTCAACAATGGGTCTGACTGAGGGCCTCCAGGAGAGAAGCTCAAGCAAGAAGCGCCTAGAGGAGCGTCTTGCCACATGTCAACACTGGGTCTGACTGAGCGCCTCCAGGAGAGAGGCCCAAGCAAGACACGGCCCGAGGAGCGTCTTGCCACATGTCAGCACTCGGTCTGACTGAGCGCCTCCAGGAGAGAGGCCCAAGCAAGACGCGCCCCGAGGAGCATCTTGCCACATGTCAACAATGGGTCTGACTGAGGGCCTCCAGGAGAGAAGCCCAAGCAAGACGCGCCCCGAGGAGCGTCTTGACACATGTCAACACTGGGTCTGACAGAGGGCCTCCAGGAGAGAGGCCTAAATAAGACGCGCCCCGAGGAGCGTCTTGCCACATGTCAGCACTCGGTCTGACAGAGGGCCTCCATGAGAGAGGCCCAAGCGAGACACTCCCCGAGGAGTGTCTTGCCAAATGTCAAAACTGGGTCTGACTGAGCGCCTCAGGGAGAGAGGTCCAAGCAAGACGCGCCCCGAGGAGCGTCTTGCCACATGTCACTACTCGGTCTGACTGAGCGCCTCAGTGAGAGAGGTCCAAGCAAGACGCGCCCCGAGGAGCGTCTTGCCACATGTCAACACTGGGTCTGACTGAGTGCCTCCATGAGAGAAGCCCCAGCAAGACGCGCCCCGAGGAGCGTCTTGCCACATGTCACTACTCGGTCTGTTTGAGCACCTCCAGGAGAGAGGCCCAAGCAAGACGTGCCCCGAGGAGCGTCTTGCCACATGTCAACAATGGGTCTGACTGAGGGCCTCCAGGAGAGAAGCCCAAGCAAGACGCGCACCGAGGAGCGTCTTGCCACATGTCAACACTGGGTCAGACTGAGCGCCTCCAGGAGAGAAGCCCAAGCAAGACACGCCCCGAGGAGCGTCTTGACACATGTCAACACTGGGTCTGACTGAGGGCCTCCATGAGAGAAGCCCAAGCAAGACGCGCCCCGAGGAGAGTCTTGCCACATGTCAACACTCGGTCTGACAGAGGGCCTCCAGGAGAGAGGCCCAAGCAAGACGCGCCCCGAGGAGTGTCTTGCCACATGTCACCACTGGGTCTGACTGAGCGCCTCCAGGAGAGAGTCCCAAGCAAGACGCGCCCCGAGGAGCGTCTTGTCACATGTCAACACTGGGTCTTTCTGAGCGCCTCCAGGAGAGAAGCCCAAGCAAGACGCGCCCCGAGGAGCGTCTTTCCACATGTCAGCACTCGGTCTGACTGATCGCCTCCAGGAGAGAGGCCCAAGCAAGACGCGCCCCGAGGAGCGTCTTGCTACATGTCAACAATGGGTCTGACTGAGGGCCTCCAGGAGAGAAGCCCAAGCAACACGCGGCCCGAGGAGCGTCTTGCCACATGTCAGCACTCGGTCTGACTGAACGCCTCCAGGAGAGAGGCCAAAGCAAGACGCGCCCCGAGGAGCGTCTTGCCACATGTCAACAATGGGTCCGACTGAGGGCCTCCAGGAGAGAAGCCCAAGCAAGACGCGCCCCGAGGAGCGTCTTGACACATGTCAACACTGGGTCTGACAGAGGGCCTCCAGGAGAGAGGCCCAAGCAAGACGCACCCCGAGGAGTGTCTTGCCACATGTCACCACTTGGTCTGACTGAGCGCCTCCAGGAGAGAGGCCCAAGCAAGACGCGCCCCGAGGAGCGTCTTGCCACATGTCACTACTCGGTCTGACTGAGCGCCTCAAGGAGAGAGGTCCAAGCAACACGCGCCCCGAGGAGCGTCTTGCCACATTTCAACACTGGGTCTGACTGAGTGCCTCCATGAGAGAAGCCCCAGCAAGACGCGCCCCGAGGAGCGTCTTGCCACATGTCACTACTCGGTCTGACTGAGCGCCTCCAGGAGAGAGGCCCAAGCAAGACATGCCCCGAGGAGCGTCTTGCCACATGTCAACAATGGGTCTGACTGAGGGCCTCCAGGAGAGAAGCTCAAGCAAGAAGCGCCTAGAGGAGGGTCTTGCCACATGTCAACACTGGGTCTGACTGAGCGCCTCCAGGAGAGAGGCCCAAGCAAGACACGGCCCGAGGAGCGTCTTGCCACATGTCAGCACTCGGTCTGACTGAGCGCCTCCAGGACAGAGGCCCAAGCAAGACGCGCCCCGAGGAGCGTCTTGCCACATGTCAACAATGGGTCTGACTGAGGACCTCCAGGAGAGAAACCCAAGCAACACGCGGCCCGAGGAGCGTCTTGCCACATGTCAGCACTCGGTCTGACTGAGCGCCTCCAGGAGAGAGGCCCAAGCAAGACGCGCCCCGAGGAGCGTCTTGCCACATGTCAACAATGGGTCTGACTGAGGCCCTCCAGGAGAGAAGCCCAAGCAAGACTGCGCCCCGAGGAGCGTCTTGACACATGTCAACACTGGGTCTGACAGAGGGCCTCCAGGAGAGAGGCCCAAGCAAGACGCGCCCCGAGGAGTGTCTTGCCACATGTCACCACTGGGTCTGACTGAGCGCCTCCAGGAGAGAGGCCCAAGCAAGCCGCGCCCCGAGGAGCGTCAGGCCGTATGTCACTACTCAGTCTGACTGAGCGCCTCCAGGAGAGAGGCCCAAGCAAGACGCGCCCCGAGGAGCGTCTTGCCACATGTCAGCACTGGGTCTGACTGAGCGCCTCCAGGAGAGAGGCCCCAGCAATACGCGCCCCGAGGAGCAACTTGCCTTATGTCAGCACTCGGTCTGACTGAGCGCCTCCAGGAGAGAGGCCCAAGCAAGACGCGCCCCGAGGAGCGTCTTGCCATATGTCAACAATGGGTCTGACTGAGGGCCTCCAGGAGAGAGGCCCAAGCAAGATGCGCCCGGAGGAGCGTCTTGCCACATGTCAACACTGGGTCTGACAGAGGGCCTCCAGGAGAGAGGCCCAAGCAAGACGTGCCCCGAGGAGCGTCTTGCCACATGTCACCTCTGGTTCTGACTGAGCGCCTCCAGGAGAGAGGCCCTAGCAAGACGCGCCCCGAGGAGCGTCTTGTCACATGTCAACACTGGGTCTTTCTGAGCGCCTCCAGGAGAGAAGCCCAAGCAAGACGCGCCCCGAGGAGCGTCTTGCCACATGTCAGCACTCGGTCTGACTGAGCGCCTCCAGGAGAGAGGCCCAAGCAAGACGTGCCCCGAGGAGCATCTTGCCACATGTCAACAATGGGTCTGACTGAGGGCCTCCAGGAGAGAAGCCCAAGCAACACGCGGCCCGAGGAGCGTCTTGCCACATGTCAGCACTCGGTCTGACTGAGCGCCTCCAGGAGAGAGGCCCAAGCAAGACACGCCCCGAGGAGCGTCTTGACACATGTCAACACTGGGTCTGACTGAGGGCCTCCATGAGAGAAGCCCAAGCAAGACGGGCCCCGAGGAGAGTCTTGCCACATGTCAACACTGGGTCTGACAGAGGGCATCCAGGAGAGAGGCCCAAGCAATACGCACCCCGAGGAGCGTCTTGCCACATGTCAACAATGGGTCTGACAGAGGGCCTCCATGAGAGAGGCCCAAGCAAGACACTCCCCGAGGAGTGTCTTGCCAAATGTCAAAACTGGGTCTGACTGAGCGCCTCAGGGAGAGAGGTCCAAGCAAGACGCGCCCCGAGGAGCGTCTTGCCACATGTCACTACTCGGTCTGACTGAGCGCCTCAGTGAGAGAGGTCCAAGCAAGACGCGCCCCGAGGAGCGTCTTGCCACATGTCAACACTGGGTCTGACTGAGTGCCTCCATGAGATAAGCCCCAGCAAGACGCGCCCCGAGGAGCGTCTTGCCACATGTCACTACTCGGTCTGTTTGAGCACCTCCAGGAGAGAGGCCCAAGCAAGACGTGCCCCGAGGAGCGTCTTGCCACATGTCAACAATGGGTCTGACTGAGGGCCTCCAGGAGAGAAGCCCAAGCAAGACGCGCACCGAGGAGCGTCTTGCCACATGTCAACACTGGGTCAGACTGAGCGCCTCCAGGAGAGAGGCCCAAGCAAGACACGCCCCGAGGAGCGTCTTGACACATGTCAACACTGGGTCTGACTGAGGGCCTCCATGAGAGAAGCCCAAGCAAGACGCGCCCCGAGGAGAGTCTTGCCACATGTCAACACTCGGTCTGACAGAGGGCCTCCAGGAGAGAGGCCCAAGCAAGACGCGCCCCGAGGAGTGTCTTGCCACATGTCACCACTGGGTCTGACTGAGCGCCTCCAGGAGAGAGTCCCAAGCAAGACGCGCCCCGAGGAGCGTCTTGTCACATGTCAACACTGGGTCTTTCTGAGCGCCTCCAGGAGAGAAGCCCAAGCAAGACGCGCCCCGAGGAGCGTCTTTCCACATGTCAGCACTCGGTCTGACTGATCGCCTCCAGGAGAGAGGCCCAAGCAAGACGCGCCCCGAGGAGCGTCTTGCCACATGTCACTACTCGGTCTGACTGAGCGCCTCAGTGAGAGAGGTCCAAGCAAGACGCGCCCCGAGGAGCGTCTTGCCACATGTCAACACTGGGTCTGACTGAGTGCCTCCATGAGAGAAGCCCCAGCAAGACGCGCCCCGAGGAGCGTCTTGCCACATGTCACTACTCGGTCTGTTTGAGCACCTCCAGGAGAGAGGCCCAAGCAAGACGTGCCCCGAGGAGCGTCTTGCCACATGTCAACAATGGGTCTGACTGAGGGCCTCCAGGAGAGAAGCCCAAGCAAGACGCGCACCGAGGAGCGTCTTGCCACATGTCAACACTGGGTCAGACTGAGCGCCTCCAGGAGAGAGGCCCAAGCAAGACACGCCCCGAGGAGCGTCTTGACACATGTCAACACTGGGTCTGACTGAGGGCCTCCATGAGAGAAGCCCAAGCAAGACGCGCCCCGAGGAGAGTCTTGCCACATGTCAACACTCGGTCTGACAGAGGGCCTCCAGGAGAGAGGCCCAAGCAAGACGCGCCCCGAGGAGTGTCTTGCCACATGTCACCACTGGGTCTGACTGAGCGCCTCCAGGAGAGAGTCCCAAGCAAGACGCGCCCCGAGGAGCGTCTTGTCACATGTCAACACTGGGTCTTTCTGAGCGCCTCCAGGAGAGAAGCCCAAGCAAGACGCGCCCCGAGGAGCGTCTTTCCACATGTCAGCACTCGGTCTGACTGATCGCCTCCAGGAGAGAGGCCCAAGCAAGACGCGCCCCGAGGAGCGTCTTGCTACATGTCAACAATGGGTCTGACTGAGGGCCTCCAGGAGAGAAGCCCAAGCAACACGTGGCCCGAGGAGCGTCTTGCCACATGTCAACAATGGGTCTGACTGAGGGCCTCCAGGAGAGAAGCTCAAGCAAGAAGCGCCTAGAGGAGCGTCTTGCCACATGTCAACACTGGGTCTGACTGAGCGCCTCCAGGAGAGAGGCCCAAGCAAGACACGGCCCGAGGAGCGTCTTGCCACATGTCAGCACTCGGTCTGACTGAGCGCCTCCAGGAGAGAGGCCCAAGCAAGACGCGCCCCGAGGAGCATCTTGCCACATGTCAACAATGGGTCTGACTGAGGGCCTCCAGGAGAGAAGCCCAAGCAAGACGCGCCCCGAGGAGCGTCTTGACACATGTCAACACTGGGTCTGACAGAGGGCCTCCAGGAGAGAGGCCTAAATAAGACGCGCCCCGAGGAGCGTCTTGCCACATGTCAGCACTCGGTCTGACAGAGGGCCTCCATGAGAGAGGCCCAAGCAAGACACTCCCCGAGGAGTGTCTTGCCAAATGTCAAAACTGGGTCTGACTGAGCGCCTCAGGGAGAGAGGTCCAAGCAAGACGCGCCCCGAGGAGCGTCTTGCCACATGTCACTACTCGGTCTGACTGAGCGCCTCAGTGAGAGAGGTCCAAGCAAGACGCGCCCCGAGGAGCGTCTTGCCACATGTCAACACTGGGTCTGACTGAGTGCCTCCATGAGAGAAGCCCCAGCAAGACGCGCCCCGAGGAGCGTCTTGCCACATGTCACTACTCGGTCTGTTTGAGCACCTCCAGGAGAGAGGCCCAAGCAAGACGTGCCCCGAGGAGCGTCTTGCCACATGTCAACAATGGGTCTGACTGAGGGCCTCCAGGAGAGAAGCCCAAGCAAGACGCGCACCGAGGAGCGTCTTGCCACATGTCAACACTGGGTCAGACTGAGCGCCTCCAGGAGAGAAGCCCAAGCAAGACACGCCCCGAGGAGCGTCTTGACACATGTCAACACTGGGTCTGACTGAGGGCCTCCATGAGAGAAGCCCAAGCAAGACGCGCCCCGAGGAGAGTCTTGCCACATGTCAACACTCGGTCTGACAGAGGGCCTCCAGGAGAGAGGCCCAAGCAAGACGCGCCCCGAGGAGTGTCTTGCCACATGTCACCACTGGGTCTGACTGAGCGCCTCCAGGAGAGAGTCCCAAGCAAGACGCGCCCCGAGGAGCGTCTTGTCACATGTCAACACTGGGTCTTTCTGAGCGCCTCCAGGAGAGAAGCCCAAGCAAGACGCGCCCCGAGGAGCGTCTTTCCACATGTCAGCACTCGGTCTGACTGATCGCCTCCAGGAGAGAGGCCCAAGCAAGACGCGCCCCGAGGAGCGTCTTGCTACATGTCAACAATGGGTCTGACTGAGGGCCTCCAGGAGAGAAGCCCAAGCAACACGCGGCCCGAGGAGCGTCTTGCCACATGTCAGCACTCGGTCTGACTGAACGCCTCCAGGAGAGAGGCCAAAGCAAGACGCGCCCCGAGGAGCGTCTTGCCACATGTCAACAATGGGTCCGACTGAGGGCCTCCAGGAGAGAAGCCCAAGCAAGACGCGCCCCGAGGAGCGTCTTGACACATGTCAACACTGGGTCTGACAGAGGGCCTCCAGGAGAGAGGCCCAAGCAAGACGCACCCCGAGGAGTGTCTTGCCACATGTCACCACTTGGTCTGACTGAGCGCCTCCAGGAGAGAGGCCCAAGCAAGACGCGCCCCGAGGAGCGTCTTGCCACATGTCACTACTCGGTCTGACTGAGCGCCTCAAGGAGAGAGGTCCAAGCAACACGCGCCCCGAGGAGCGTCTTGCCACATTTCAACACTGGGTCTGACTGAGTGCCTCCATGAGAGAAGCCCCAGCAAGACGCGCCCCGAGGAGCGTCTTGCCACATGTCACTACTCGGTCTGACTGAGCGCCTCCAGGAGAGAGGCCCAAGCAAGACATGCCCCGAGGAGCGTCTTGCCACATGTCAACAATGGGTCTGACTGAGGGCCTCCAGGAGAGAAGCTCAAGCAAGAAGCGCCTAGAGGAGGGTCTTGCCACATGTCAACACTGGGTCTGACTGAGCGCCTCCAGGAGAGAGGCCCAAGCAAGACACGGCCCGAGGAGCGTCTTGCCACATGTCAGCACTCGGTCTGACTGAGCGCCTCCAGGAGAGAGGCCCAAGCAAGACGCGCCCCGAGGAGCGTCTTGCCACATGTCAACAATGGGTCTGACTGAGGACCTCCAGGAGAGAAACCCAAGCAACACGCGGCCCGAGGAGCGTCTTGCCACATGTCAGCACTCGGTCTGACTGAGCGCCTCCAGGAGAGAGGCCCAAGCAAGACGCGCCCCGAGGAGCGTCTTGCCACATGTCAACAATGGGTCTGACTGAGGCCCTCCAGGAGAGAAGCCCAAGCAAGACTGCGCCCCGAGGAGCGTCTTGACACATGTCAACACTGGGTCTGACAGAGGGCCTCCAGGAGAGAGGCCCAAGCAAGACGCGCCCCGAGGAGTGTCTTGCCACATGTCACCACTGGGTCTGACTGAGCGCCTCCAGGAGAGAGGCCCAAGCAAGCCGCGCCCCGAGGAGCGTCAGGCCGTATGTCACTACTCAGTCTGACTGAGCGCCTCCAGGAGAGAGGCCCAAGCAAGACGCGCCCCGAGGAGCGTCTTGCCACATGTCAGCACTGGGTCTGACTGAGCGCCTCCAGGAGAGAGGCCCCAGCAATACGCGCCCCGAGGAGCAACTTGCCTTATGTCAGCACTCGGTCTGACTGAGCGCCTCCAGGAGAGAGGCCCAAGCAAGACGCGCCCCGAGGAGCGTCTTGCCATATGTCAACAATGGGTCTGACTGAGGGCCTCCAGGAGAGAGGCCCAAGCAAGATGCGCCCGGAGGAGCGTCTTGCCACATGTCAACACTGGGTCTGACAGAGGGCCTCCAGGAGAGAGGCCCAAGCAAGACGTGCCCCGAGGAGCGTCTTGCCACATGTCACCTCTGGTTCTGACTGAGCGCCTCCAGGAGAGAGGCCCTAGCAAGACGCGCCCCGAGGAGCGTCTTGTCACATGTCAACACTGGGTCTTTCTGAGCGCCTCCAGGAGAGAAGCCCAAGCAAGACGCGCCCCGAGGAGCGTCTTGCCACATGTCAGCACTCGGTCTGACTGAGCGCCTCCAGGAGAGAGGCCCAAGCAAGACGCGCCCCGAGGAGCATCTTGCCACATGTCAACAATGGGTCTGACTGAGGGCCTCCAGGAGAGAAGCCCAAGCAACACGCGGCCCGAGGAGCGTCTTGCCACATGTCAGCACTCGGTCTGACTGAGCGCCTCCAGGAGAGAGGCCCAAGCAAGACACGCCCCGAGGAGCGTCTTGACACATGTCAACACTGGGTCTGACTGAGGGCCTCCATGAGAGAAGCCCAAGCAAGACGGGCCCCGAGGAGAGTCTTGCCACATGTCAACACTGGGTCTGACAGAGGGCATCCAGGAGAGAGGCCCAAGCAATACGCACCCCGAGGAGCGTCTTGCCACATGTCAACAATGGGTCTGACTGAGGGCCTCCAGGAGAGAGGCCCAAGCAAGACGCGCCCTGAGGAGCGTCTTGCCACGTGTCAACACTGGGTCTGACTTAGCGCCTCCAGGAGAGAGGCCCAAGCAAGATGCGCCCCGAGGAGCGTCTTGCCACGTGTCACCACTGGGTCTGACTGAGGTCCTCCAGGAGAGAGGCCCAAGCAAGACGCGCCCCGAGGAGCGTCTTGCCACTTGTCACTACTCGGTCTAACTGAGCGCCTCCAGGAGAGAGGTCCAAGCAAGATGCGCCCGGAGGAGCGTCTTGCCACATGTCACTACTCGGTCTGACTGAGCGCCTCCAGGAGGGAGGTCCAAGCAAGACGCGCCCCGAGGAGCGTCTTGCCACATGTCACTACTCGGTCTGACTGAGTGCCTCCAGGAGAGAGGCCCAAGCAAGACATGCCCCGAGGAGCGTCTTGCCACATGTCAACAATGGGTCTGACTGAGGGCCTCCAGGAGAGAAGCCCAAGCAAGACGTGCCCCGAGGAGCGTCTTGACACATGTCAACACTGGTTCTGACAGAGGGCCTCCAGGAGAGAGGCCCAAGCAAGACGCGCCCCGAGGAGTGTCTTGCCACATGTCACCACTTGGTCTGACTGAGCGCCTCCAGGAGAGAGGCCCAAGCAACACGCGCCCCGAGGAGCGTCAGGCCACATGTCACTACTCAGTCTGACTGAGCGCCTCCAGGAGAGAGGCCAAAGCAGGACGCGCCCCGAGGAGCGTCTTGCCACATGTCAACAATGGGTCTTACTGAGGGCCTCCAGTAGAGAAGCCCAAGCAAGACGCGCCCCGAGGAGCTTCTTTCCACATGTCAGCACTCGGTCTGACTGTGCGCCTCCAGGAGAGAAGCCAAAGCAAGACGCGCCCCGAGGAGCGTCTTGACACATGTCAACACTGGGTCTGACAGAGGGCCTCCATGAGAGAGGCCCAAGCAAGACGCGCCCCGAGGAGTGTCTTGCCACATGTCAACACTGGGTCTGACAGAGGGCCTCCATGAGAGAGGCCCAAGCAAGACGCGCCCCGAGGAGTGTCTTGCCACATGTCACCACTTGGTCTGACTGAGGGCCTTCTGGAGAGAGGCCCAAGCAAGACGCGCCCCGAGGAGCGTCTTGCCACATGTCAACAATGGTTCTTACTGAGAGCCTCCAGGAGAGAAGCCCGAGCAAGACGCGCCCCAAGGAGCGTCTTGCCACATGTCAGCAATCGGTCTGACAGAGGGCCTCCATGAGAGAGGCCCAAGCAAGACGCGCCCCGAGGAGTGTCTTGCCAAATGTCAACACTGGGTCTGACTGAGCGCCTCAGGGAGAGAGGTCCAAGCAAGACGCGCCCCGAGGAGCGTCTTGCCACATGTCACTACTCGGTCTGACTGAGCGCCTCAGTGACAGAGGTCCAAGCAAGACGCGCCCCGAGGAGCGTCTTGCCACATGTCAACGCTGGGTCTGACTGAGTGCCTCCATGAGAGAAGCCCCAGCAAGACGCGCCCCGAGGAGCGTCTTGCCACATGTCACTACTCGGTCTGTTTGAGCGCCTCCAGGAGAGAGGCCCAAGCAAGACGTGCCCCGAGGAGCGTCTTGCCTCATGTCAACAATGGGTCTTACTGAGGGCCTCCAGGAGAGAACCCCAAGCAAGACGCGCCCCGAGGAGCGTCTTGCCACATGTCAACACTGGGTCAGACTGAGCGCCTCCAGGAGAGAGGCCCAAGCAAGACACGCCCTGAGGAGCGTCTTGACACATGTCAACACTGGGTCTGACTGAGGGCCTCCATGAGAGAAGCCCAAGCAAGACGCGCCCCGAGGAGAGTCTTGCCACATGTCAACACTCGGTCTGACAGTGGGCCTCCAGGAGAGAGGCCCAAGCAAGACGCGCCCCGAGGAGTGTCTTGCCACATGTCACCACTGGGTCTGACTGAGGGCCTCCAGGAGAGAAGCCCAAGCAACACACGGCCCGATTAGCGTCTTGCCACAGGTCAGCACTCGGTCTGACTGAGCGCCTCCAGGAGAGAGGCCCAAGCAAGACGCGCCCCGAGGAGCGTCTTGCCACATGTCAACAATGGGTCTGACTGAGGACCTCCAGGAGAGAATCCCAAGCAACACGCGGCCCGAGGAGCGTCTTGCCACATGTCAGCACTCGGTCTGACTGAGCGCCTCCAGGAGAGAGGCCCAAGCAAGACGCGCCCCGAGGAGCGTCTTGCCACATGTCAACAATGGGTCTGACTGAGGGCCTCCAGGAGAGAAGCCCAAGCAAGACTGCGCCCCGAGGAGCGTCTTGACACATGTCAACACTGGGTCTGACAGAGGGCCTCCAGGAGAGAGGCTCAAGCAAGACGCGCCCTGAGGAGTGTCTTGCCACATGTCACCACTGGGTCTGACTGAGCGCCTCCAGGAGAGAGGCCCAAGCAAGCCGCGCCCCGAGGAGCGTCAGGCCACATGTCACTACTCACTCTGACTGAGCGCCTCCAGGAGAGAGGCCCAAGCAAGACGCGCCCCGAGGTGCGTCTTGCCACATGTCAGCACTGGGTCTGACTGAGCGCCTCCAGGAGAGAGGCCCCAGCAATACGCGCCCCGAGGAGCAACTTGCCTTATGTCAGCACTCGGTCTGACTGAGCGCCTCCAGGAGAGAGGCCCAAGCAAGACGCGCCCCAAGAGCGTCTTGCCACATGTCAACAATGGGTCTGACTGAGGGCCTCCAGGAGAGAGGCCCAAGCAAGAAGCGCCCGGAGGAGCGTCTTGCCACATGTCAGCACTCGGTCTGACTGAGCGCCTCCAGGAGAGAGGCCCAAGCAAGACGCGCCCCGAGGAGCGTCTTGCCACATGTCAACAATGGGTCTGACTGAGGGCCTCCAGGAGAGAAGCCCAAAAAACACGCGGCCCGAGGAGCGTCTTGCCACATGTCAGCACTCGGTCTGACTGAGCGCCTCCAGGAGAGAGGCCCAAGCAAGACGCGCCCCGAGGAGCGTCTTGCCACATGTCAACAATGGGTCTGACTGAGGGCCTCCAGGAGAGAAGCCCAAGCAAGACGCGCCCCGAGGAGCGTCTTGACACTTGTCAACAATGGGTCTGACAGAGGGCCTCCAGGAGAGAGGCCCAAGCAAGACGCGCCCCGAGGAGTGTCTTGCCACATGTCACCACTTGGTCTGACTGAGCGCCTCCAGGAGAGAGGACCAAGCAACACGCGCCCCGAGGAGCGTCAGGCCACATGTCACTACTCAGTCTGACTGAGCGCCTCCAGGAGAGAGGCCCAAGCAAGACGCGCCCCGAGGAGCGTTTTGCCACGTGTCAACACTGGGTCTGATTGAGGGCCTTCTGGAGAGAGGCTCAAGCAAGAAGCGCCCCGAGGAGCGTCTTGCCACATGTCAACAATGGGTCTTACTGAGGGCCTCCAGGAGAGACGCCCAAGCAAGACGCGCCCCGAGGAGCTTCTTTCCACATGTCAGCACTCGGTCTGACTGAGCGCCTCCAGGAGAGAGGCCAAAGCAAGACGCGCCCCGAGGAGCGTCTTGACACATGTCAACACTGGGTCTGACAGAGGGCCTCCATGAGAGAGGCCCAAGCAAGACGCGCCCCGAGGAGCGTCTTGCCACATGTCAACAATGGGTCTGACTGAGGGCCTCCAGGAGAGAAGCCCAAGCAAGACGCGCCCCGAGGAGCGTCTTGATACATGTCAACACTGGGTCTGACAGAGGGCCTCCAGGAGAGAGGCCCAAGCAACACGCGCCCCGAGGAGCGTCAGGCCACATGTCACTACTCAGTCTGACTGAGCGCCTCCAGGAGAGAGGCCCAAGCAAGACGCGCCCCGAGGAGCGTCTTGCCACGTGTCAACACTGGGTCTGATTGAGGGCCTTCTGGAGAGAGGCCCAAGCAAGAAGCGCCCCGAGGAGCGTCTTGCCACATGTCACCTCTGGTTCTGACTGAGCGCCTCCAGGAGAGAGGCCCAAGCAAGATGCGCCCCGAGGAGCGTCTTGTCACATGTCAACACTGGGTCTTTCTGAGCGCCTCCAGGAGAGAAGCCCAAGCAAGACGCGCCCCGAGGAGCGTCTTGCCACATGTCAGCACTCTGTCTGACTGAGCGCCTCCAGGAGAGAGGCCCAAGCAAGACGCGCCCCGAGGAGCGTCTTTCCACATGTCAACAATGGGTCTGACTGAGGGCCTCCAGGAGAGAAGCCCAAGCAACACGCGGCCCGAGGAGCGTCTTGCCACATGTCAGCACTCGGTCTGACTGAGCGCCTCCAGGAGAGAGGCCCAAGCAAGACGCGCCCCGAGGAGCGTCTTGCCACATGTCAACAATGGGTCTGACTGAGGGCCTCCAGGAGAGAAGCCCAAGCAAGACGCGCCCCGAGGAGCGTCTTGACACATGTCAACAATGGGTCTGACAGAGGGCCTCCAGGAGAGAGGCCCAAGCAAGACGCGCCCCGAGGAGTGTCTTGCCACATGTCACCACTTGGTCTGACTGAGCGCCTCCAGGAGAGAGACCCAAGCAACACGCGCCCCGAGGAGCGTCAGGCCACATGTCACTACTCAGTCTGACTGAGCGCCTCCAGGAGAGAGGCCCAAGCAAGACGCGCACCGAGGAGCGTCTTGCCACGTGTCAACACTGGGTCTGATTGAGGGCCTTCTGGAGAGAGGCTCAAGCAAGAAGCGCCCCGAGGAGCGTCTTGCCACATGTCAACAATGGGTCTTACTGAGGGCCTCCAGGAGAGAAGCCCAAGCAAGACGCGCCCCGAGGAGCTTCTTTCCACATGTCAGCACTCAGTCTGACTGAGCGCCTCCAGGAGAGAGGCCAAAGCAAGACGCGCCCCGAGGAGCGTCTTGACACATGTCAACACTGGGTCTGACAGAGGGCCTCCATGAGAGAGGCCCAAGCAAGACGCGCCCCGAGGAGCGTCTTGCCACATGTCAACAATGGGTCTGACTGAGGGCCTCCAGGAGAGCAGCCCAAGCAAGACGCGCCCCGAGGAGCGTCTTGACACATGTCAACACTGGGTCTTACTGAGGGCCTCCAGGAGAGAAGCCCAAGCAAGACGCGCCCCGAGGAGCTTCTTTCCACATGTCAGCACTCGGTCTGACTGAGCGCCTCCAGGAGAGAGGCCAAAGCAAGACGCGCCCCGAGGAGCGTCTTGACACATGTCAACACTGGGTCTGACAGAGGGCCTCCATGAGAGAGGCCCAAGCAAGACGTGCCCCGAGGAGAGTCTTGCCACATGTCAACACTGGGTCTGACAGAGGGCCTCCATGAGAGAGGCCCAAGCAAGACGCGCCCCGAGGAGTGTCTTGCCACATGTCACCACTTGGTCTGACTGAGCGCCTCCAGGAGAGAGGCCCAAGCAACACGCGCCCCGAGGAGCGTCAGGCCACATGTCACTACTCAGTCTGACTGAGCGCCTCCAGGAGAGAGGCCCAAGTAAGACGCACCCCGAGGAGCGTCTTGCCACGTGTCAACACTGGGTCTGATTGAGGGCCTTCTGGAGAGAGGCCCAAGCAAGACGCGCCCCGAGGAGCGTCTTGCCACATGTCAACAATGGTTCTTACTGAGAGCCTCCAGGAGAGAAGCCCAAGCAAGACGCGCCCCGAGGAGCTTCTTGCCACATGTCAGCAATCGGTCTGACAGAGGGCCTCCATGAGAGAGGCCCAAGCAAGACACTTCCCGAGGAGTGTCTTGCCAAATGTCAACACTGGGACTGACTGAGCGCCTCAGGGAGAGAGGTCCAAGCAAGACGCGCCCCGAGGAGCGTCTTGCCACATGTCACTACTCGGTCTGACTGAGCGCCTCAGTGAGAGAGGCCCAAGCAAGACGCTCCCCGAGGAGCGTCTTGCCACATGTCAACACTGGGTCTGACTGAGTGCCTCCATGAGAGAAGCCCCAGCAAGACGCGCCCCGAGGAGCGTCTTGCCACATGTCACTACTCGGTCTGTTTGAGCGCCTCCAGGAGAGAGGCCCAAGCAAGACGTGCCCCGAGGAGCGTCTTGCCACATGTCAACAATGGGTCTGACTGAGGGCCTCCAGGAGAGAAGCCCAAGCAAGACGCGCCCCGAGGAGCGTCTTGCCACATGTCAACACTGGGTCAGACTGAGCGCCTCCAGGAGAGAGGCCCAAGCAAGACACGCACGGAGGAGCGTCTTGCCACATGTCAACACTCGGTCTGACAGAGGGCCTCCAGGAGAGAGGCCCAAGCAAGACGCGCCCCGAGGAGTGTCTTGCCACATGTCACCACTGGGTCTGACTGAGCGCCTCCAGGAGAGAGTCCCAAGCAAGATGCACCCCGAGGAGCGTCTTGTCACATGTCAACGCTGGGTCTTTCTGAGCGCCTCCAGGAGAGAAGCCCAAGCAAGACGCGCCCCGAGGAGCGTCTTTCCACATGTCAGCACTCGGTCTGACTGAGCGCCTCCAGGAGAGAGGCCCAAGCAAGACGCGCCCCGAGGAGCGTCTTGCTACATGTCAACAATGGGTCTGACTGAGGGCCTCCAGGAGAGAGGCCCAAGCAAGCCGCGCCCCGAGGAGCGTCAGGCCACATGTCACTACTCAGTCTGACTGAGCGCCTCCAGGAGAGAGGCCCAAGCAAGACGCGCCCCGAGGTGCGTCTTGCCACATGTCAGCACTGGGTCTGACTGAGCGCCTCCAGGAGAGAGGGCCCAGCAATACGCGCCCCGAGGAGCAACTTGCCTTATGTCAGCACTCGGTCTGACTGAGCGCCTCCAGGAGAGAGGCCCAAGCAAGACGCGCCCCGAGGAGCGTCTTGCCACATGTCAACAATGGGTCTGACTGAGGGCCTCCAGGAGAGAGGCCCAAGCAAGATGCGCCCGGAGGAGCGTCTTGCCACATGTCAACACTGGGTCTGACAGAGGGCCTCCAGGAGAGAGGCCCAAGCAAGACGCGCCCCGAGGAGCGTCTTGCCACATGTCACCTCTGGTTCTGACTGAGCGCCTCCAGGAGAGAGGCCCAAGCAAGACGCGCCCCGAGGAGCGTCTTGTCACATGTCAACACTGGGTCTTTCTGAGCGCCTCCAGGAGAGAAGCCCAAGCAAGACGCGCCCCGAGGAGCGTCTTGCCACATGTCAGCACTCGGTCTGACTGAGCGCCTCCAGGAGAGAGGCCCAAGCAAGACGCGCCCCGAGGAGCGTCTTGCCACATGTCAACAATGGGTCTGACTGAGGGCCTCCAGGAGAGAAGCCCAAGCAAGACGCGCCCCGAGGAGCGTCTTGACACATGTCAGCACTCGGTCTGACTGAGCGCCTCCAGGAGAGAGGCCCAAGCAAGACGCGCCCCGAGGAGCGTCTTGCCACATGTCAACAATGGGTCTGACTGAGGGCCTCCAGGAGAGAAGCCCAAGCAAGACGCGCCCCGAGGAGCGTCTTGACACTTGTCAACAATGGGTCTGACAGAGGGCCTCCAGGAGAGAGGCCCAAGCAAGACGCGCCCGAGGAGTGTCTTGCCACATGTCACCACTTGGTCTGACTGAGCGCCTCCAGGAGAGAGGCCCAAGCAACACGCGCCCAGAGGAGCGTCAGGCCACATGTCACTACTCAGTCTGACTGAGCGCCTCCAGGAGAGAGGCCCAAGCAAGACGCGCCCCGAGGAGCGTCTTGCAACGTGTCAACACTGGGTCTGATTGAGGGCCTTCTGGAGAGAGGCTCAAGCAAGAAGCGCCCCGAGGAGCGTCTTGCCACATGTCAGCACTCGGTCTGACTGAGCGCCTCCAGGAGAGAGGCCCAAGCAAGATGCGCCCCGAGGAGCGTCTTGCCACATGTCAACAATGGGTCTGATTGAGGGTCTCCAGGAGAGAAGCCCAAGCAAGACGCGCCCCGAGGAGCGTCTTGACACATGTCAACACTGGGTCTGACAGAGGGCCTCCAGGAGAGAGGCCCAAGCAACACGCGCCCCGAGGAGTGTCAGGCCACATGTCACTACTCAGTCTGACTGAGCGCCTCCAGGAGAGAGGCCCAAGCAAGACGCGCCCCGAGGAGCGTCAGGCCACATGTCACTACTCAGTCTGACTGAGCGCCTCCAGGAGAGAGGCCCAAGTAAGACGCACCCCGAGGAGCGTCTTGCCACGTGTCAACACTGGGTCTGATTGAGGGCCTTCTGGAGAGAGGCCCAAGCAAGACGCGCCCCGAGGAGCGTCTTGCCACATGACACCACTTGGTCTGACTGAGCGCCTCCAGGAGAGAGGCCCAAGCAACACGCGCCCCGAGGAGCTTCTTGCCACATGTCAACACTGGGTCTGACAGAGGGCCTCCATGAGAGAGGCCCAAGCAAGACGCGCCCCGAGGAGTGTCTTGCCACATGACACCACTTGGTCTGACTGAGCGCCTCCAGGAGAGAGGCCCAAGCAAGACGCGCCCCGAGGAGCGTCTTGCTACATGTCAACAATGGGTCTGACTGAGGGCCTCCAGGAGAGAGGCCCAAGCAAGCCGCGCCCCGAGGAGCGTCAGGCCACATGTCACTACTCAGTCTGACTGAGCGCCTCCAGGAGAGAGGCCCAAGCAAGACGCGCCCCGAGGTGCGTCTTGCCACATGTCAGCACTGGGTCTGACTGAGCGCCTCCAGGAGAGAGGGCCCAGCAATACGCGCCCCGAGGAGCAACTTGCCTTATGTCAGCACTCGGTCTGACTGAGCGCCTCCAGGAGAGAGGCCCAAGCAAGACGCGCCCCGAGGAGCGTCTTGCCACATGTCAACAATGGGTCTGACTGAGGGCCTCCAGGAGAGAGGCCCAAGCAAGATGCGCCCGGAGGAGCGTCTTGCCACATGTCAACACTGGGTCTGACAGAGGGCCTCCAGGAGAGAGGCCCAAGCAAGACGCGCCCCGAGGAGCGTCTTGCCACATGTCACCTCTGGTTCTGACTGAGCGCCTCCAGGAGAGAGGCCCAAGCAAGACGCGCCCCGAGGAGCGTCTTGTCACATGTCAACACTGGGTCTTTCTGAGCGCCTCCAGGAGAGAAGCCCAAGCAAGACGCGCCCCGAGGAGCGTCTTGCCACATGTCAGCACTCGGTCTGACTGAGCGCCTCCAGGAGAGAGGCCCAAGCAAGACGCGCCCCGAGGAGCGTCTTGCCACATGTCAACAATGGGTCTGACTGAGGGCCTCCAGGAGAGAAGCCCAAGCAAGACGCGCCCCGAGGAGCGTCTTGACACATGTCAGCACTCGGTCTGACTGAGCGCCTCCAGGAGAGAGGCCCAAGCAAGACGCGCCCCGAGGAGCGTCTTGCCACATGTCAACAATGGGTCTGACTGAGGGCCTCCAGGAGAGAAGCCCAAGCAAGACGCGCCCCGAGGAGCGTCTTGACACTTGTCAACAATGGGTCTGACAGAGGGCCTCCAGGAGAGAGGCCCAAGCAAGACGCGCCCCGAGGAGTGTCTTGCCACATGTCACCACTTGGTCTGACTGAGCGCCTCCAGGAGAGAGGCCCAAGCAACACGCGCCCAGAGGAGCGTCAGGCCACATGTCACTACTCAGTCTGACTGAGCGCCTCCAGGAGAGAGGCCCAAGCAAGACGCGCCCCGAGGAGCGTCTTGCAACGTGTCAACACTGGGTCTGATTGAGGGCCTTCTGGAGAGAGGCTCAAGCAAGAAGCGCCCCGAGGAGCGTCTTGCCACATGTCAGCACTCGGTCTGACTGAGCGCCTCCAGGAGAGAGGCCCAAGCAAGATGCGCCCCGAGGAGCGTCTTGCCACATGTCAACAATGGGTCTGATTGAGGGTCTCCAGGAGAGAAGCCCAAGCAAGACGCGCCCCGAGGAGCTTCTTGACACTTGTCAACAATGGGTCTGACAGAGGGCCTCCAGGAGAGAGGCCCAAGCAAGACGCGCCCCGAGGAGTGTCTTGCCACATGTCAACACTTGGTCTGACTGAGCGCCTCCAGGAGAGAGGCCCAAGCAACACGCGCCCCGAGGAGCGTCAGGCCACATGTCACTACTCAGTCTGACTGAGCGCCTCCAGGAGAGAGGCCCAAGCAAGACGCGCCCCGAGGAGCGTCTTGCCACGTGTCAACACTGGGTCTGATTGAGGGCCTTCTGGAGAGAGGCTCAAGCAAGAAGCGCCCCGAGGAGCGTCTTGCCACATGTCAACAATGGGTCTTACTGAGGGCCTCCAGGAGAGAAGCCCAAGCAAGACGCGCCCCGAGGAGCGTCTTGACACATGTCAACACTGGGTCTGACAGAGGGCCTCCAGGAGAGAGGCCCAAGCAACACGCGCCCCGAGGAGTGTCAGGCCACATGTCACTACTCAGTCTGACTGAGCGCCTCCAGGAGAGAGGCCCAAGCAAGACGCGCCCCGAGGAGCGTCAGGCCACATGTCACTACTCAGTCTGACTGAGCGCCTCCAGGAGAGAGGCCCAAGTAAGACGCACCCCGAGGAGCGTCTTGCCACGTGTCAACACTGGGTCTGATTGAGGGCCTTCTGGAGAGAGGCCCAAGCAAGACGCGCCCCGAGGAGCGTCTTGCCACATGACACCACTTGGTCTGACTGAGCGCCTCCAGGAGAGAGGCCCAAGCAACACGCGCCCCGAGGAGCTTCTTGCCACATGTCAACACTGGGTCTGACAGAGGGCCTCCATGAGAGAGGCCCAAGCAAGACGCGCCCCGAGGAGTGTCTTGCCACATGACACCACTTGGTCTGACTGAGCGCCTCCAGGAGAGAGGCCCAAGCAACACGCGCCCCGAGGAGCGTCAGGCCACGTGTCACTACTCAGTCTGACTGAGCGCCTCCAGGAGAGAGGCCCAAGTAAGACGCACCCCGAGGAGCGTCTTCCACGTGTCAACACTGGGTCTGATTGAGGGCCTTCTGGAGAGAGGCCCAAGCAAGACGCGCCCCGAGGAGCGTCTTGCCACATGTCAACAATGGTTCTTACTGAGAGCCTCCAGGAGAGAAGCCCAAGCAAGACGCGCCCCGAGGAGCTTCTTGTCACATGTCAGCAATCGGTCTGACAGAGGGCCTCCATGAGAGAGGCCCAAGCAAGACACTCCCCGAGGAGTGTCTTGCCAAATGTCAACACTGGGACTGACTGAGCGCCTCAGGGAGAGAGGTCCAAGCAAGATGCGCCCCGAGGAGCGTCTTGCCACATGTCAACACTGGGTCTGACTGAGTGCCTCCATGAGAGAAGCCCCAGCAAGACGCGCCCCGAGGAGCGTCTTGCCACATGTCACTACTCGGTCTGTTTGAGCGCCTCCAGGAGAGAGGCCCAAGCAAGACGTGCCCCGAGGAGCGTCTTGCCACATGTCAACAATGGGTCTGACTGAGGGCCTCCAGGAGAGAAGCCCAAGCAAGACGCGCCCCGAGGAGCGTCTTGCCACATGTCAACACTGGGTCAGAGTGAGCGCCTCCAGGAGAGAGGCCCAAGCAAGACACGCCCCGAGGAGCGTCTTGACACATGTCAACACTGGGTCTGACTGAGGGCCTCCATGAGAGAAGCCCAAGCAAGACGCGCCCCGAGGAGAGTCTTGCCACATGTCAACACTCGGTCTGACAGAGGGCCTCCAGGAGAGAGGCCCAAGCAAGACGCGCCCCGAGGAGTGTCTTGCCACATGTCACCACTGGGTCTGACTGAGCGCCTCCAGGAGAGAGTCCCAAGCAAGACGCACCCCGAGGAGCGTCTTGTCGCATGTCAACGCTGGGTCTTTCTGAGCGCCTCCAGGAGAGAAGCCCAAGCAAGACGCGCCCCGAGGAGCGTCTTTCCACATGTCAGCACTCGGTCTGACTGAGCGCCTCCAGGAGAGAGGCCCAAGCAAGACGCGCCCCGAGGAGCGTCTTGCTACATGTCAACAATGGGTCTGACTGAGGGCCTCCAGGAGAGAAGCCCAAGCAACACGCGGCCCGAGGAGCGTCTTGCCACATGTCAGCACTCGGTCTGACTGAACGCCTCCAGGAGAGAGGCCAAAGCAAGACGCGCCCCGAGGAGCGTCTTGCCACATGTCAACAATGGGTCTGACTGAGGGCCTCCAGGAGAGAAGCCCAAGCAAGACGCGCCCCGAGGAGCGTCTTGACACATCACTGGGTCTGACTGAGCGCCTCCAGGAGAGAGTCCCAAGCAAGACGCACCCCGAGGAGCGTCTTGTCACATGTCAATGCTGGGTCTTTCTGAGAGCCTCCAGGAGAGAAGCCCAAGCAAGACGCGCCCCGAGGAGCGTCTTTCCACATGTCAGCACTCGGTCTGACTGAGCGCCTCCAGGAGAGAGGCCCAAGCAAGACGCGCCCCGAGGAGCGTCTTGCTACATGTCAACAATGGGTCTGACTGAGGGCCTCCAGGAGAGAGGCCCAAGCAAGCCGCGCCCCGAGGAGCGTCAGGCCACATGTCACTACTCAGTCTGACTGAGCGCCTCCAGGAGAGAGGCCCAAGCAAGACGCGCCCCGAGGTGCGTCTTGCCACATGTCAGCACTGGGTCTGACTGAGCGCCTCCAGGAGAGAGGGCCCAGCAATACGCGCCCCGAGGAGCAACTTGCCTTATGTCAGCACTCGGTCTGACTGAGCGCCTCCAGGAGAGAGGCCCAAGCAAGACGCGCCCCGAGGAGCGTCTTGCCACATGTCAACAATGGGTCTGACTGAGGGCCTCCAGGAGAGAGGCCCAAGCAAGATGCGCCCGGAGGAGCGTCTTGCCACATGTCAACACTGGGTCTGACAGAGGGCCTCCAGGAGAGAGGCCCAAGCAAGACGCGCCCCGAGGAGCGTCTTGCCACATGTCACCTCTGGTTCTGACTGAGCGCCTCCAGGAGAGAGGCCCAAGCAAGACGCGCCCCGAGGAGCGTCTTGTCACATGTCAACACTGGGTCTTTCTGAGCGCCTCCAGGAGAGAAGCCCAAGAAAGAGGCGCCCCGAGGAGCGTCTTGCCACATGTCAGCACTCGGTCTGACTGAGCGCCTCCAGGAGAGAGGCCCAAGCAAGACGCGCCCCGAGGAGCGTCTTGCCACATGTCAACAATGGGTCTGACTGAGGGCCTCCAGGAGAGAAGCCCAAGCAAGACTCGCCCCGAGGAGCGTCGTGACACAGGTCAGTACTCGGTCTGACTGAGCGCCTCCAGGAGAGAGGCCCAAGCAAGACGCGCCCCGAGGAGCGTCTTGCCACATGTCAACAATGGGTCTGACTGAGGGCCTCCAGGAGAGAAGCCCAAGCAAGACGCGCCCCGAGGAGCGTCTTGACACTTGTCAACAATGGGTCTGACAGAGGGCCTCCAGGAGAGAGGCCCAAGCAAGACGCGCCCCGAGGAGTGTCTTGCCACATGTCACCACTTGGTCTGACTGAGCGCCTCCAGGAGAGAGGCCCAAGCAACACGCGCCCAGAGGAGCGTCAGGCCACATGTCACTACTCAGTCTGACTGAGCGCCTCCAGGAGAGAGGCCCAAGCAAGACGCGCCCCGAGGAGCGTCTTGCCACGTGTCAACACTGGGTCTGATTGAGGGCCTTCTGGAGAGAGGCTCAAGCAAGAAGCGCCCCGAGGAGCGTCTTGCCACATGTCAGCACTCGGTCTGACTGAGCGCCTCCAGGAGAGAGGCCCAAGCAAGACGCGCCCCGAGGAGCGTCTTGCCACATGTCAACAATGGGTCTGACTGAGGGTCTCCAGGAGAGAAGCCCAAGCAAGACGCGCCCCGAGGAGCGTCTTGACACTTGTCAACAATGGGTCTGACAGAGGGCCTCCAGGAGAGAGGCCCAAGCAAGACGCGCCCCGAGGAGTGTCTTGCCACATGTCACCACTTGGTCTGACTGAGCGCCTCCAGGAGAGAGGCCCAAGCAACACGCGCCTCGAGGAGCGTCAGTCCACATGTCACTACTCAGTCTGACTGAGCGCCTCCAGGAGAGAGGCCCAAGCAAGATGCGCCCCGAGGAGCGTCTTGCCACGTGTCAACACTGGGTCTGATTGAGGGCCTTCTGGAGAGAGGCTCAAGCAAGAAGCGCCCCGAGGAGCGTCTTGCCACATGTCAACAATGGGTCTTACTGAGGGCCTCCAGGAGAGAAGCCCAAGCAAGACGCGCCCCGAGGAGCTTCTTTCCACATGTCAGCACTCGGTCTGACTGAGCGCCTCCAGGAGAGAGGCCAAAGCAAGACGCGCCCCGAGGAGCGTCTTGCCACATGTCAACAATGGGTCTGACTGAGGGCCTCCAGGAGAGAAGCCCAAGCAAGACGCGCCCCGAGGAGCGTCTTGACACATGTCAACACTGGGTCTGACAGAGGGCCTCCAGGAGAGAGGCCCAAGCAACACGCGCCCCGAGGAGTGTCAGGCCACATGTCACTACTCAGTCTGACTGAGCGCCTCCAGGAGAGAGGCCCAAGCAAGACGCGCCCCGAGGAGCGTCAGGCCACATGTCACTACTCAGTCTGACTGAGCGCCTCCAGGAGAGAGGCCCAAGTAAGACGCACCCCGAGGAGCGTCTTGCCACGTGTCAACACTGGGTCTGATTGAGGGCCTTCTGGATAGAGGCCCAAGCAAGACGCGCCCCGAGGAGCGTCTTGCCACATGACACCACTTGGTCTGACTGAGCGCCTCCAGGAGAGAGGCCCAAGCAACACGCGCCCCGAGGAGCTTCTTGCCACATGTCAACACTGGGTCTGACAGAGGGCCTCCATGAGAGAGGCCCAAGCAAGACGCACCCCGAGGAGTGTCTTGCCACATGACACCACTTGGTCTGACTGAGCGCCTCCAGGAGAGAGGCCCAAGCAACACGCGCCCCGAGGAGCGTCAGGCCACATGTCACTACTCAGTCTGACTGAGCGCCTCCAGGAGAGAGGCCCAAGTAAGACGCACCCCGAGGAGCGTCTTGCCACGTGTCAACACTGGGTCTGATTGAGGGCCTTCTGGAGAGAGGCCCAAGCAAGACGCGCCCCGAGGAGCGTCTTGCCACATGTCAACAATGGTTCTTGCTGAGAGCCTCCAGGAGAGAAGCCCAAGCAAGACGCGCCCCGAGGAGCTTCTTGTCACATGTCAGCAATCGGTCTGACAGAGGGCCTCCATGAGAGAGGCCCAAGCAAGACACTCCCCGAGGAGTGTCTTGCCAAATGTCAACACTGGGACTGACTGAGCGCCTCAGGGAGAGAGGTCCAAGCAAGATGCGCCCCGAGGAGCGTCTTGCCACATGTCACTACTCGGTCTGACTGAGTGCCTCAGTCAGAGAGGTCCAAGCAAGACGCGCCCCGAGGAGCGTCTTGCCACATGTCAACACTGGGTCTGACTGAGTGCCTCCATGAGAGAAGCCCCAGCAAGACGCGCCCCGAGGAGCGTCTTGCCACATGTCACTACTCGGTCTGTTTGAGCGCCTCCAGGAGAGAGGCCCAAGCAAGACGTGCCCCGAGGAGCGTCTTGCCACATGTCAACAATGGGTCTGACTGAGGGCCTCCAGGAGAGAAGCCCAAGCAAGACGCGCCCCGAGGAGCGTCTTGCCACATGTCAACACTGGGTCAGAGTGAGCGCCTCCAGGAGAGAGGCCCAAGCAAGACACGCCCCGAGGAGCGTCTTGACACATGTCAACACTGGGTCTGACTGAGGGCCTCCATGAGAGAAGCCCAAGCAAGACGCGCCCCGAGGAGAGTCTTGCCACATGTCAACACTCGGTCTGACAGAGGGCCTCCAGGAGAGAGGCCCAAGCAAGACGCGCCCCGAGGAGTGTCTTGCCACATGTCACCACTGGGTCTGACTGAGCGCCTCCAGGAGAGAGTCCCAAGCAAGACGCACCCCGAGGAGCGTCTTGTCGCATGTCAACGCTGGGTCTTTCTGAGCGCCTCCAGGAGAGAAGCCCAAGCAAGACGCGCCCCGAGGAGCGTCTTTCCACATGTCAGCACTCGGTCTGACTGAGCGCCTCCAGGAGAGAGGCCCAAGCAAGACGCGCCCCGAGGAGCGTCTTGCTACATGTCAACAATGGGTCTGACTGAGGGCCTCCAGGAGAGAAGCCCAAGCAACACGCGGCCCGAGGAGCGTCTTGCCACATGTCAGCACTCGGTCTGACTGAACGCCTCCAGGAGAGAGGCCAAAGCAAGACGCGCCCCGAGGAGCGTCTTGCCACATGTCAACAATGGGTCTGACTGAGGGCCTCCAGGAGAGAAGCCCAAGCAAGACGCGCCCCGAGGAGCGTCTTGACACATCACTGGGTCTGACTGAGCGCCTCCAGGAGAGAGTCCCAAGCAAGACGCACCCCGAGGAGCGTCTTGTCACATGTCAATGCTGGGTCTTTCTGAGAGCCTCCAGGAGAGAAGCCCAAGCAAGACGCGCCCCGAGGAGCGTCTTTCCACATGTCAGCACTCGGTCTGACTGAGCGCCTCCAGGAGAGAGGCCCAAGCAAGACGCGCCCCGAGGAGCGTCTTGCTACATGTCAACAATGGGTCTGACTGAGGGCCTCCAGGAGAGAGGCCCAAGCAAGCCGCGCCCCGAGGAGCGTCAGGCCACATGTCACTACTCAGTCTGACTGAGCGCCTCCAGGAGAGAGGCCCAAGCAAGACGCGCCCCGAGGTGCGTCTTGCCACATGTCAGCACTGGGTCTGACTGAGCGCCTCCAGGAGAGAGGGCCCAGCAATACGCGCCCCGAGGAGCAACTTGCCTTATGTCAGCACTCGGTCTGACTGAGCGCCTCCAGGAGAGAGGCCCAAGCAAGACGCGCCCCGAGGAGCGTCTTGCCACATGTCAACAATGGGTCTGACTGAGGGCCTCCAGGAGAGAGGCCCAAGCAAGATGCGCCCGGAGGAGCGTCTTGCCACATGTCAACACTGGGTCTGACAGAGGGCCTCCAGGAGAGAGGCCCAAGCAAGACGCGCCCCGAGGAGCGTCTTGCCACATGTCACCTCTGGTTCTGACTGAGCGCCTCCAGGAGAGAGGCCCAAGCAAGACGCGCCCCGAGGAGCGTCTTGTCACATGTCAACACTGGGTCTTTCTGAGCGCCTCCAGGAGAGAAGCCCAAGAAAGAGGCGCCCCGAGGAGCGTCTTGCCACATGTCAGCACTCGGTCTGACTGAGCGCCTCCAGGAGAGAGGCCCAAGCAAGACGCGCCCCGAGGAGCGTCTTGCCACATGTCAACAATGGGTCTGACTGAGGGCCTCCAGGAGAGAAGCCCAAGCAAGACTCGCCCCGAGGAGCGTCGTGACACAGGTCAGTACTCGGTCTGACTGAGCGCCTCCAGGAGAGAGGCCCAAGCAAGACGCGCCCCGAGGAGCGTCTTGCCACATGTCAACAATGGGTCTGACTGAGGGCCTCCAGGAGAGAAGCCCAAGCAAGACGCGCCCCGAGGAGCGTCTTGACACTTGTCAACAATGGGTCTGACAGAGGGCCTCCAGGAGAGAGGCCCAAGCAAGACGCGCCCCGAGGAGTGTCTTGCCACATGTCACCACTTGGTCTGACTGAGCGCCTCCAGGAGAGAGGCCCAAGCAACACGCGCCCAGAGGAGCGTCAGGCCACATGTCACTACTCAGTCTGACTGAGCGCCTCCAGGAGAGAGGCCCAAGCAAGACGCGCCCCGAGGAGCGTCTTGCCACGTGTCAACACTGGGTCTGATTGAGGGCCTTCTGGAGAGAGGCTCAAGCAAGAAGCGCCCCGAGGAGCGTCTTGCCACATGTCAGCACTCGGTCTGACTGAGCGCCTCCAGGAGAGAGGCCCAAGCAAGACGCGCCCCGAGGAGCGTCTTGCCACATGTCAACAATGGGTCTGACTGAGGGTCTCCAGGAGAGAAGCCCAAGCAAGACGCGCCCCGAGGAGCGTCTTGACACTTGTCAACAATGGGTCTGACAGAGGGCCTCCAGGAGAGAGGCCCAAGCAAGACGCGCCCCGAGGAGTGTCTTGCCACATGTCACCACTTGGTCTGACTGAGCGCCTCCAGGAGAGAGGCCCAAGCAACACGCGCCTCGAGGAGCGTCAGTCCACATGTCACTACTCAGTCTGACTGAGCGCCTCCAGGAGAGAGGCCCAAGCAAGATGCGCCCCGAGGAGCGTCTTGCCACGTGTCAACACTGGGTCTGATTGAGGGCCTTCTGGAGAGAGGCTCAAGCAAGAAGCGCCCCGAGGAGCGTCTTGCCACATGTCAACAATGGGTCTTACTGAGGGCCTCCAGGAGAGAAGCCCAAGCAAGACGCGCCCCGAGGAGCTTCTTTCCACATGTCAGCACTCGGTCTGACTGAGCGCCTCCAGGAGAGAGGCCAAAGCAAGACGCGCCCCGAGGAGCGTCTTGCCACATGTCAACAATGGGTCTGACTGAGGGCCTCCAGGAGAGAAGCCCAAGCAAGACGCGCCCCGAGGAGCGTCTTGACACATGTCAACACTGGGTCTGACAGAGGGCCTCCAGGAGAGAGGCCCAAGCAACACGCGCCCCGAGGAGTGTCAGGCCACATGTCACTACTCAGTCTGACTGAGCGCCTCCAGGAGAGAGGCCCAAGCAAGACGCGCCCCGAGGAGCGTCAGGCCACATGTCACTACTCAGTCTGACTGAGCGCCTCCAGGAGAGAGGCCCAAGTAAGACGCACCCCGAGGAGCGTCTTGCCACGTGTCAACACTGGGTCTGATTGAGGGCCTTCTGGATAGAGGCCCAAGCAAGACGCGCCCCGAGGAGCGTCTTGCCACATGACACCACTTGGTCTGACTGAGCGCCTCCAGGAGAGAGGCCCAAGCAACACGCGCCCCGAGGAGCTTCTTGCCACATGTCAACACTGGGTCTGACAGAGGGCCTCCATGAGAGAGGCCCAAGCAAGACGCACCCCGAGGAGTGTCTTGCCACATGACACCACTTGGTCTGACTGAGCGCCTCCAGGAGAGAGGCCCAAGCAACACGCGCCCCGAGGAGCGTCAGGCCACATGTCACTACTCAGTCTGACTGAGCGCCTCCAGGAGAGAGGCCCAAGTAAGACGCACCCCGAGGAGCGTCTTGCCACGTGTCAACACTGGGTCTGATTGAGGGCCTTCTGGAGAGAGGCCCAAGCAAGACGCGCCCCGAGGAGCGTCTTGCCACATGTCAACAATGGTTCTTACTGAGAGCCTCCAGGAGAGAAGCCCAAGCAAGACGCGCCCCGAGGAGCTTCTTGTCACATGTCAGCAATCGGTCTGACAGAGGGCCTCCATGAGAGAGGCCCAAGCAAGACACTCCCCGAGGAGTGTCTTGCCAAATGTCAACACTGGGACTGACTGAGCGCCTCAGGGAGAGAGGTCCAAGCAAGATGCGCCCCGAGGAGCGTCTTGCCACATGTCACTACTCGGTCTGACTGAGTGCCTCAGTCAGAGAGGTCCAAGCAAGACGCGCCCCGAGGAGCGTCTTGCCACATGTCAACACTGGGTCTGACTGAGTGCCTCCATGAGAGAAGCCCCAGCAAGACGCGCCCCGAGGAGCGTCTTGCCACATGTCACTACTCGGTCTCTTTGAGCGCCTCCAGGAGAGAGGCCCAAGCAAGACGTGCCCCGAGGAGCGTCTTGCCACATGTCAACAATGGGTCTGACTGAGGGCCTCCAGGAGAGAAGCCCAAGCAAGACGCGCCCCGAGGAGCGTCTTGCCACATGTCAACACTGGGTCAGACTGAGCGCCTCCAGGAGAGAGGCCCAAGCAAGACACGCCCCGAGGAGCGTCTTGACACATGTCAACACTGGGTCTGACTGAGGGCCTCCATGAGAGAAGCCCAAGCAAGACGCGCCCCGAGGAGAGTCTTGCCACATGTCAACACTCGGTCTGACAGAGGGCCTCCAGGAGAGAGGCCCAAGCAAGACGCGCCCCGAGGAGTGTCTTGCCACATGTCACCACTGGGTCTGACTGAGCGCCTCCAGGAGAGAGTCCCAAGCAAGACGCACCCCGAGGAGCGTCTTGTCGCATGTCAACGCTGGGTCTTTCTGAGCGCCTCCAGGAGAGAAGCCCAAGCAAGACGCGCCCCGAGGAGCGTCTTTCCACATGTCAGCACTCGGTCTGACTGAGCGCCTCCAGGAGAGAGGCCCAAGCAAGACGCGCCCCGAGGAGCGTCTTGCTACATGTCAACAATGGGTCTGACTGAGGGCCTCCAGGAGAGAAGCCCAAGCAACACGCGGCCCGAGGAGCGTCTTGCCACATGTCAGCACTCGGTCTGACGGAACGCCTCCAGGAGAGAGGCCAAAGCAAGACGCGCCCCGAGGAGCGTCTTGCCACATGTCAACAATGGGTCTGACTGAGGGCCTCCAGGAGAGAAGCCCAAGCAAGACGCGCCCCGAGGAGCGTCTTGACACATGTCAACACTGGGTCTGACAGAGGGCCTCCAGGAGAGAGACCCAAGCAAGACGTGCCCCGAGGAGTGTCTTGAAACATGTCACCACTTGGTCTGACTGAGCGCCTCCAGGAGAGAGGCCCAAGCAACACGCGCCCCGAGGAGCGTCAGGCCACATGTCACTACTCAGTCTGACTGAGCGCATCCAGGAGAGAGGCCCAAGCAAGACGCACCCCGAGGAGCGTCTTGCCACGTGTCAACACTGGGTCTGATTGAGGGCCTTCTGGAGAGAGGCCCAAGCAAGACGCGCCCCTAGGAGCGTCTTGCCACATGTCAACAATGGGTCTGACTGAGGGCCTCCAGGAGAGAAGCCCAAGCAAGACGCGCCCCGAGGAGCGTCTTGACACATCACTGGGTCTGACTGAGCGCCTCCAGGAGAGAGTCCCAAGCAAGACGCACCCCGAGGAGCGTCTTGTCACATGTCAACGCTGGGTCTTTCTGAGAGCCTCCAGGAGAGAAGCCCAAGCAAGACGCGCCCCGAGGAGCGTCTTTCCACATGTCAGCACTCGGTCTGACTGAGCGCCTCCAGGAGAGAGGCCCAAGCAAGACGCGCCCCGAGGAGCGTCTTGCTACATGTCAACAATGGGTCTGACTGAGGGCCTCCAGGAGAGAGGCCCAAGCAAGCCGCGCCCCGAGGAGCGTCAGGCCACATGTCACTACTCAGTCTGACTGAGCGCCTCCAGGAGAGAGGCCCAAGCAAGACGCGCCCCGAGGTGCGTCTTGCCACATGTCAGCACTGGGTCTGACTGAGCGCCTCCAGGAGAGAGGGCCCAGCAATACGCGCCCCGAGGAGCAACTTGCCTTATGTCAGCACTCGGTCTGACTGAGCGCCTCCAGGAGAGAGGCCCAAGCAAGACGCGCCCCGAGGAGCGTCTTGCCACATGTCAACAATGGGTCTGACTGAGGGCCTCCAGGAGAGAGGCCCAAGCAAGATGCGCCCGGAGGAGCGTCTTGCCACATGTCAACACTGGGTCTGACAGAGGGCCTCCAGGAGAGAGGCCCAAGCAAGACGCGCCCCGAGGAGCGTCTTGCCACATGTCACCTCTGGTTCTGACTGAGCGCCTCCAGGAGAGAGGCCCAAGCAAGACGCGCCCCGAGGAGCGTCTTGTCACATGTCAACACTGGGTCTTTCTGAGCGCCTCCAGGAGAGAAGCCCAAGAAAGACGCGCCCCGAGGAGCGTCTTGCCACATGTCAGCACTCGGTCTGACTGAGCCCCTCCAGGAGAGAGGCCCAAGCAAGACGCGCCCCGAGGAGCGTCTTGCCACATGTCAACAATGGGTCTGACTGAGGGCCTCCAGGAGAGAAGCCCAAGCAAGACTCGCCCCGAGGAGCGTCGTGACACAGGTCAGTACTCGGTCTGACTGAGCGCCTCCAGGAGAGAGGCCCAAGCAAGACGCGCCCCGAGGAGCGTCTTGCCACATGTCAACAATGGGTCTGACTGAGGGCCTCCAGGAGAGAAGCCCAAGCAAGACGCGCCCCGAGGAGCGTCTTGACACTTGTCAACAATGGGTCTGACAGAGGGCCTCCAGGAGAGAGGCCCAAGCAAGACGCGCCCCGAGGAGTGTCTTGCCACATGTCACCACTTGGTCTGACTGAGCGCCTCCAGGAGAGAGGCCCAAGCAACACGCGCCCAGAGGAGCGTCAGGCCACATGTCACTACTCAGTCTGACTGAGCGGCTCCAGGAGAGAGGCCCAAGCAAGACGCGCCCCGAGGAGCGTCTTGCCACGTGTCAACACTGGGTCTGATTAAGGGCCTTCTGGAGAGAGGCTCAAGCAAGAAGCGCCCCGAGGAGCGTCTTGCCACATGTCAGCACTCGGTCTGACTGAGCGCCTCCAGGAGAGAGGCCCAAGCAAGACGCGCCCCGAGGAGCGTCTTGCCACATGTCAACAATGGGTCTGACTGAGGGTCTCCAGGAGAGAAGCCCAAGCAAGACGCGCCCCGAGGAGCGTCTTGACACTTGTCAACAATGGGTCTGACAGAGGGCCTCCAGGAGAGAGGCCCAAGCAAGACGCGCCCCGAGGAGTGTCTTGCCACATGTCACCACTTGGTCTGACTGAGCGCCTCCAGGAGAGAGGCCCAAGCAACACGCGCCCCGAGGAGCGTCTTGCCACATGTCAACAATGGGTCTGACTGAGGGCCTCCAGGAGAGAAGCCCAAGCAAGACGCGCCCCGAGGAGTGTCTTGCCACATGTCACCACTTGGTCTGACTGAGCGCCTCCAGGAGAGAGGCCCAAGCAACACGCGCCCCGAGGAGCGTCAGGCCACATGTCACTACTCAGTCTGACTGAGCGCCTCCAGGAGAGAGGCCCAAGCAAGATGCGCCCCGAGGAGCGTCTTGCCACGTGTCAACACTGGGTCTGATTGAGGGCCTTCTGGAGAGAGGCTCAAGCAAGAAGCGCCCCGAGGAGCGTCTTGCCACATGTCAACAATGGGTCTTACTGAGGGCCTCCAGGAGAGAAGCCCAAGCAAGACGCGCCCCGAGGAGCTTCTTTCCACATGTCAGCACTCGGTCTGACTGAGCGCCTCCAGGAGAGAGGCCAAAGCAAGACGCGCCCCGAGGAGCGTCTTGCCACATGTCAACAATGGGTCTGACTGAGGGCCTCCAGGAGAGAAGCCCAAGCAAGACGCGCCCCGAGGAGCGTCTTGACACATGTCAACACTGGGTCTGACAGAGGGCCTCCAGGAGAGAGGCCCAAGCAACACGCGCCCCGAGGAGTGTCAGGCCACATGTCACTACTCAGTCTGACTGAGCGCCTCCAGGAGAGAGGCCCAAGCAAGACGCGCCCCGAGGAGCGTCAGGCCACATGTCACTACTCAGTCTGACTGAGCGCCTCCAGGAGAGAGGCCCAAGTAAGACGCACCCCGAGGAGCGTCTTGCCACGTGTCAACACTGGGTCTGATTGAGGGCCTTCTGGATAGAGGCCCAAGCAAGACGCGCCCCGAGGAGCGTCTTGCCACATGACACCACTTGGTCTGACTGAGCGCCTCCAGGAGAGAGGCCCAAGCAACACGCGCCCCGAGGAGCTTCTTGCCACATGTCAACACTGGGTCTGACAGAGGGCCTCCATGAGAGAGGCCCAAGCAAGACGCGCCCCGAGGAGTGTCTTGCCACATGACACCACTTGGTCTGACTGAGCGCCTCCAGGAGAGAGGCCCAAGCAACACGCGCCCCGAGGAGCGTCAGGCCACATGTCACTACTCAGTCTGACTGAGCGCCTCCAGGAGAGAGGCCCAAGTAAGACGCACCCCGAGGAGCGTCTTGCCACGTGTCAACACTGGGTCTGATTGAGGGCCTTCTGGAGAGAGGCCCAAGCAAGACGCGCCCCGAGGAGCGTCTTGCCACATGTCAACAATGGTTCTTACTGAGAGCCTCCAGGAGAGAAGCCCAAGCAAGACGCGCCCCGAGGAGCTTCTTGTCACATGTCAGCAATCGGTCTGACAGAGGGCCTCCAGGAGAGAGACCCAAGCAAGACGTGCCCCGAGGAGTGTCTTGCCAAATGTCAACACTGGGACTGACTGAGCGCCTCAGGGAGAGAGGTCCAAGCAAGATGCGCCCCGAGGAGCGTCTTGCCACATGTCACTACTCGGTCTGACTGAGTGCCTCAGTCAGAGAGGTCCAAGCAAGACGCGCCCCGAGGAGCGTCTTGCCACATGTCAACACTGGGTCTGACTGAGTGCCTCCATGAGAGAAGCCCCAGCAAGACGCGCCCCGAGGAGCGTCTTGCCACATGTCACTACTCGGTCTCTTTGAGCGCCTCCAGGAGAGAGGCCCAAGCAAGACGTGCCCCGAGGAGCGTCTTGCCACATGTCAACAATGGGTCTGACTGAGGGCCTCCAGGAGAGAAGCCCAAGCAAGACGCGCCCCGAGGAGCGTCTTGCCACATGTCAACACTGGGTCAGACTGAGCGCCTCCAGGAGAGAGGCCCAAGCAAGACACGCCCCGAGGAGCGTCTTGACACATGTCAACACTGGGTCTGACTGAGGGCCTCCATGAGAGAAGCCCAAGCAAGACGCGCCCCGAGGAGAGTCTTGCCACATGTCAACACTCGGTCTGACAGAGGGCCTCCAGGAGAGAGGCCCAAGCAAGACGCGCCCCGAGGAGTGTCTTGCCACATGTCACCACTGGGTCTGACTGAGCGCCTCCAGGAGAGAGTCCCAAGCAAGACGCACCCCGAGGAGCGTCTTGTCGCATGTCAACGCTGGGTCTTTCTGAGCGCCTCCAGGAGAGAAGCCCAAGCAAGACGCGCCCCGAGGAGCGTCTTTCCACATGTCAGCACTCGGTCTGACTGAGCGCCTCCAGGAGAGAGGCCCAAGCAAGACGCGCCCCGAGGAGCGTCTTGCTACATGTCAACAATGGGTCTGACTGAGGGCCTCCAGGAGAGAAGCCCAAGCAACACGCGGCCCGAGGAGCGTCTTGCCACATGTCAGCACTCGGTCTGACTGAACGCCTCCAGGAGAGAGGCCAAAGCAAGACGCGCCCCGAGGAGCGTCTTGCCACATGTCAACAATGGGTCTGACTGAGCGCCTCCAGGAGAGAGGCCCAAGCAACACGCGCCCCGAGGAGCGTCAGGCCACATGTCACTACTCAGTCTGACTGAGCGCATCCAGGAGAGAGGCCCAAGCAAGACGCGCCCCTAGGAGCGTCTTGCCACATGTCAACAATGGGTCTTACTGAGGGCCTCCAGGAGAGAAGCCCAAGCAAGACGCGCCCCGAGGAGCTTCTTGCCACATGTCAGCACTGGGTCTGACTGAGCGCCTCCAGGAGAGAGGCCCAAGCAAGACGCGCCCCGAGGAGCGTCTTGCCACATGTCACTACTCGGTCTGACTGAGCGCCTCAAGGAGAGAGGTCCAAGCAACACGCGCCCCGAGGAGCGTCTTGCCACATTTCAACACTGGGTCTGACTGAGTGCCTCCATGAGAGAAGCCCCAGCAAGACGCGCCCCGAGGAGCATCTTGCCACATGTCACTACTCGGTCTGACTGAGCGCCTCCAGGAGAGTGGCCCAAGCAAGACTTGCCCCGAGGAGCGTCTTGCCACATGTCAACAATGGGTCTGACTGAGGGCCTCCAGGAGAAAAGCTCAAGCAAGAAGCGCCTAGAGGAGCGTCTTGCCACATGTCAACACTGGGTCTAACTGAGCGCCTCCAGGAGAGAGGCCCAAGCAAGACGCGGCCCGAGGAGCGTCTTGCCACATGTCAACAATGGGTCTGACTGAGGACCTCCAGGAGAGAAACCCAAGCAACACGCGGCCCGAGGAGCGTCTTGCCACATGTCAGCACTCGGTCTGACTGAGCGCCTCCAGTAGAGAGGCCCAAGCAAGACGCGCCCCGAGGAGCGTCTTGCCACATGTCAACAATGGGTCTGACTGAGGCCCTCCAGGAGAGAAGCCCAAGCAAGACTACTCCCCGAGGAGCGTCTTGACACATGTCAACACTGGGTCTGACAGAGGGCCTCCAGGAGAGAGGCCCAAGCAAGACGCGCCCCGAGGAGTGTCTTGCCACATGTCACCACTGGGTCTGACTGAGCGCCTCCAGGAGAGAGGCCCAAGCAAGCCGCGCCCCGAGGAGCGTCAGGCCGTATGTCACTTCTCAGTCTGACTGAGCGCCTCCAGGAGAGAGGCCCAAGCAAGACGCGCCCCGAGGAGCGTCTTGCCACATGTCAGCACTGGGTCTGACTGAGCGCCTCCAGGAGAGAGGCCCCAGCAATACGTGCCCCGAGGAGCAACTTGCCTTATGTCAGCACTCGGTCTGACTGAGCGCCTCCAGGAGAGAGGCCCAAGCAAGACGTGCCCCGAGGAGCGTCTTGCCACATGTCAACAATGGGTCTGACTGAGGGCCTCCAGGAGAGAAGCCCAAGCAAGACGCGCCCCGAGGAGCGTCTTGCCACATGTCAACACTGGGTCAGACTGAGCGCCTCCAGGAGAGAGGCCCAAGCAAGACACGCCCCGAGGAGCGTCTTGACACATGTCAACACTGGGTCTGACTGAGGGCCTCCATGAGAGAAGCCCAAGCAAGACGCGCCCCGAGGAGAGTCTTGCCACATGTCAACACTCGGTCTGACAGAGGGCCTCCAGGAGAGAGGCCCAAGCAAGACGCGCCCCGAGGAGTGTCTTGCCACATGTCACCACTGGGTCTGACTGAGCGCCTCCAGGAGAGAGTCCCAAGCAAGACGCACCCCGAGGAGCGTCTTGTCGCATGTCAACGCTGGGTCTTTCTGAGCGCCTCCAGGAGAGAAGCCCAAGCAAGACGCGCCCCGAGGAGCGTCTTTCCACATGTCAGCACTCGGTCTGACTGAGCGCCTCCAGGAGAGAGGCCCAAGCAAGACGCGCCCCGAGGAGCGTCTTGCTACATGTCAACAATGGGTCTGACTGAGGGCCTCCAGGAGAGAAGCCCAAGCAACACGCGGCCCGAGGAGCGTCTTGCCACATGTCAGCACTCGGTCTGACGGAACGCCTCCAGGAGAGAGGCCAAAGCAAGACGCGCCCCGAGGAGCGTCTTGCCACATGTCAACAATGGGTCTGACTGAGGGCCTCCAGGAGAGAAGCCCAAGCAAGACGCGCCCCGAGGAGCGTCTTGACACATGTCAACACTGGGTCTGACAGAGGGCCTCCAGGAGAGAGACCCAAGCAAGACGTGCCCCGAGGAGTGTCTTGAAACATGTCACCACTTGGTCTGACTGAGCGCCTCCAGGAGAGAGGCCCAAGCAACACGCGCCCCGAGGAGCGTCAGGCCACATGTCACTACTCAGTCTGACTGAGCGCATCCAGGAGAGAGGCCCAAGCAAGACGCACCCCGAGGAGCGTCTTGCCACGTGTCAACACTGGGTCTGATTGAGGGCCTTCTGGAGAGAGGCCCAAGCAAGACGCGCCCCTAGGAGCGTCTTGCCACATGTCAACAATGGGTCTGACTGAGGGCCTCCAGGAGAGAAGCCCAAGCAAGACGCGCCCCGAGGAGCGTCTTGACACATCACTGGGTCTGACTGAGCGCCTCCAGGAGAGAGTCCCAAGCAAGACGCACCCCGAGGAGCGTCTTGTCACATGTCAACGCTGGGTCTTTCTGAGAGCCTCCAGGAGAGAAGCCCAAGCAAGACGCGCCCCGAGGAGCGTCTTTCCACATGTCAGCACTCGGTCTGACTGAGCGCCTCCAGGAGAGAGGCCCAAGCAAGACGCGCCCCGAGGAGCGTCTTGCTACATGTCAACAATGGGTCTGACTGAGGGCCTCCAGGAGAGAGGCCCAAGCAAGCCGCGCCCCGAGGAGCGTCAGGCCACATGTCACTACTCAGTCTGACTGAGCGCCTCCAGGAGAGAGGCCCAAGCAAGACGCGCCCCGAGGTGCGTCTTGCCACATGTCAGCACTGGGTCTGACTGAGCGCCTCCAGGAGAGAGGGCCCAGCAATACGCGCCCCGAGGAGCAACTTGCCTTATGTCAGCACTCGGTCTGACTGAGCGCCTCCAGGAGAGAGGCCCAAGCAAGACGCGCCCCGAGGAGCGTCTTGCCACATGTCAACAATGGGTCTGACTGAGGGCCTCCAGGAGAGAGGCCCAAGCAAGATGCGCCCGGAGGAGCGTCTTGCCACATGTCAACACTGGGTCTGACAGAGGGCCTCCAGGAGAGAGGCCCAAGCAAGACGCGCCCCGAGGAGCGTCTTGCCACATGTCACCTCTGGTTCTGACTGAGCGCCTCCAGGAGAGAGGCCCAAGCAAGACGCGCCCCGAGGAGCGTCTTGTCACATGTCAACACTGGGTCTTTCTGAGCGCCTCCAGGAGAGAAGCCCAAGAAAGACGCGCCCCGAGGAGCGTCTTGCCACATGTCAGCACTCGGTCTGACTGAGCCCCTCCAGGAGAGAGGCCCAAGCAAGACGCGCCCCGAGGAGCGTCTTGCCACATGTCAACAATGGGTCTGACTGAGGGCCTCCAGGAGAGAAGCCCAAGCAAGACTCGCCCCGAGGAGCGTCGTGACACAGGTCAGTACTCGGTCTGACTGAGCGCCTCCAGGAGAGAGGCCCAAGCAAGACGCGCCCCGAGGAGCGTCTTGCCACATGTCAACAATGGGTCTGACTGAGGGCCTCCAGGAGAGAAGCCCAAGCAAGACGCGCCCCGAGGAGCGTCTTGACACTTGTCAACAATGGGTCTGACAGAGGGCCTCCAGGAGAGAGGCCCAAGCAAGACGCGCCCCGAGGAGTGTCTTGCCACATGTCACCACTTGGTCTGACTGAGCGCCTCCAGGAGAGAGGCCCAAGCAACACGCGCCCAGAGGAGCGTCAGGCCACATGTCACTACTCAGTCTGACTGAGCGGCTCCAGGAGAGAGGCCCAAGCAAGACGCGCCCCGAGGAGCGTCTTGCCACGTGTCAACACTGGGTCTGATTGAGGGCCTTCTGGAGAGAGGCTCAAGCAAGAAGCGCCCCGAGGAGCGTCTTGCCACATGTCAGCACTCGGTCTGACTGAGCGCCTCCAGGAGAGAGGCCCAAGCAAGACGCGCCCCGAGGAGCGTCTTGCCACATGTCAACAATGGGTCTGACTGAGGGTCTCCAGGAGAGAAGCCCAAGCAAGACGCGCCCCGAGGAGCGTCTTGACACTTGTCAACAATGGGTCTGACAGAGGGCCTCCAGGAGAGAGGCCCAAGCAAGACGCGCCCCGAGGAGTGTCTTGCCACATGTCACCACTTGGTCTGACTGAGCGCCTCCAGGAGAGAGGCCCAAGCAACACGCGCCCCGAGGAGCGTCAGGCCACATGTCACTACTCAGTCTGACTGAGCGCCTCCAGGAGAGAGGCCCAAGCAAGATGCGCCCCGAGGAGCGTCTTGCCACGTGTCAACACTGGGTCTGATTGAGGGCCTTCTGGAGAGAGGCTCAAGCAAGAAGCGCCCCGAGGAGCGTCTTGCCACATGTCAACAATGGGTCTTACTGAGGGCCTCCAGGAGAGAAGCCCAAGCAAGACGCGCCCCGAGGAGCTTCTTTCCACATGTCAGCACTCGGTCTGACTGAGCGCCTCCAGGAGAGAGGCCAAAGCAAGACGCGCCCCGAGGAGCGTCTTGCCACATGTCAACAATGGGTCTGACTGAGGGCCTCCAGGAGAGAAGCCCAAGCAAGACGCGCCCCGAGGAGCGTCTTGACACATGTCAACACTGGGTCTGACAGAGGGCCTCCAGGAGAGAGGCCCAAGCAACACGCGCCCCGAGGAGTGTCAGGCCACATGTCACTACTCAGTCTGACTGAGCGCCTCCAGGAGAGAGGCCCAAGCAAGACGCGCCCCGAGGAGCGTCAGGCCACATGTCACTACTCAGTCTGACTGAGCGCCTCCAGGAGAGAGGCCCAAGTAAGACGCACCCCGAGGAGCGTCTTGCCACGTGTCAACACTGGGTCTGATTGAGGGCCTTCTGGATAGAGGCCCAAGCAAGACGCGCCCCGAGGAGCGTCTTGCCACATGACACCACTTGGTCTGACTGAGCGCCTCCAGGAGAGAGGCCCAAGCAACACGCGCCCCGAGGAGCTTCTTGCCACATGTCAACACTGGGTCTGACAGAGGGCCTCCATGAGAGAGGCCCAAGCAAGACGCGCCCCGAGGAGTGTCTTGCCACATGACACCACTTGGTCTGACTGAGCGCCTCCAGGAGAGAGGCCCAAGCAACACGCGCCCCGAGGAGCGTCAGGCCACATGTCACTACTCAGTCTGACTGAGCGCCTCCAGGAGAGAGGCCCAAGTAAGACGCACCCCGAGGAGCGTCTTGCCACGTGTCAACACTGGGTCTGATTGAGGGCCTTCTGGAGAGAGGCCCAAGCAAGACGCGCCCCGAGGAGCGTCTTGCCACATGTCAACAATGGTTCTTACTGAGAGCCTCCAGGAGAGAAGCCCAAGCAAGACGCGCCCCGAGGAGCTTCTTGTCACATGTCAGCAATCGGTCTGACAGAGGGCCTCCAGGAGAGAGACCCAAGCAAGACGTGCCCCGAGGAGTGTCTTGCCAAATGTCAACACTGGGACTGACTGAGCGCCTCAGGGAGAGAGGTCCAAGCAAGATGCGCCCCGAGGAGCGTCTTGCCACATGTCACTACTCGGTCTGACTGAGTGCCTCAGTCAGAGAGGTCCAAGCAAGACGCGCCCCGAGGAGCGTCTTGCCACATGTCAACACTGGGTCTGACTGAGTGCCTCCATGAGAGAAGCCCCAGCAAGACGCGCCCCGAGGAGCGTCTTGCCACATGTCACTACTCGGTCTCTTTGAGCGCCTCCAGGAGAGAGGCCCAAGCAAGACGTGCCCCGAGGAGCGTCTTGCCACATGTCAACAATGGGTCTGACTGAGGGCCTCCAGGAGAGAAGCCCAAGCAAGACGCGCCCCGAGGAGCGTCTTGCCACATGTCAACACTGGGTCAGACTGAGCGCCTCCAGGAGAGAGGCCCAAGCAAGACACGCCCCGAGGAGCGTCTTGACACATGTCAACACTGGGTCTGACTGAGGGCCTCCATGAGAGAAGCCCAAGCAAGACGCGCCCCGAGGAGAGTCTTGCCACATGTCAACACTCGGTCTGACAGAGGGCCTCCAGGAGAGAGGCCCAAGCAAGACGCGCCCCGAGGAGTGTCTTGCCACATGTCACCACTGGGTCTGACTGAGCGCCTCCAGGAGAGAGTCCCAAGCAAGACGCACCCCGAGGAGCGTCTTGTCGCATGTCAACGCTGGGTCTTTCTGAGCGCCTCCAGGAGAGAAGCCCAAGCAAGACGCGCCCCGAGGAGCGTCTTTCCACATGTCAGCACTCGGTCTGACTGAGCGCCTCCAGGAGAGAGGCCCAAGCAAGACGCGCCCCGAGGAGCGTCTTGCTACATGTCAACAATGGGTCTGACTGAGGGCCTCCAGGAGAGAAGCCCAAGCAACACGCGGCCCGAGGAGCGTCTTGCCACATGTCAGCACTCGGTCTGACTGAACGCCTCCAGGAGAGAGGCCAAAGCAAGACGCGCCCCGAGGAGCGTCTTGCCACATGTCAACAATGGGTCTGACTGAGCGCCTCCAGGAGAGAGGCCCAAGCAACACGCGCCCCGAGGAGCGTCAGGCCACATGTCACTACTCAGTCTGACTGAGCGCATCCAGGAGAGAGGCCCAAGCAAGACGCGCCCCTAGGAGCGTCTTGCCACATGTCAACAATGGGTCTTACTGAGGGCCTCCAGGAGAGAAGCCCAAGCAAGACGCGCCCCGAGGAGCTTCTTGCCACATGTCAGCACTGGGTCTGACTGAGCGCCTCCAGGAGAGAGGCCCAAGCAAGACGCGCCCCGAGGAGCGTCTTGCCACATGTCACTACTCGGTCTGACTGAGCGCCTCAAGGAGAGAGGTCCAAGCAACACGCGCCCCGAGGAGCGTCTTGCCACATTTCAACACTGGGTCTGACTGAGTGCCTCCATGAGAGAAGCCCCAGCAAGACGCGCCCCGAGGAGCATCTTGCCACATGTCACTACTCGGTCTGACTGAGCGCCTCCAGGAGAGTGGCCCAAGCAAGACTTGCCCCGAGGAGCGTCTTGCCACATGTCAACAATGGGTCTGACTGAGGGCCTCCAGGAGAAAAGCTCAAGCAAGAAGCGCCTAGAGGAGCGTCTTGCCACATGTCAACACTGGGTCTAACTGAGCGCCTCCAGGAGAGAGGCCCAAGCAAGACGCGGCCCGAGGAGCGTCTTGCCACATGTCAACAATGGGTCTGACTGAGGACCTCCAGGAGAGAAACCCAAGCAACACGCGGCCCGAGGAGCGTCTTGCCACATGTCAGCACTCGGTCTGACTGAGCGCCTCCAGTAGAGAGGCCCAAGCAAGACGCGCCCCGAGGAGCGTCTTGCCACATGACAACAATGGGTCTGACTGAGGCCCTCCAGGAGAGAAGCCCAAGCAAGACTACTCCCCGAGGAGCGTCTTGACACATGTCAACACTGGGTCTGACAGAGGGCCTCCAGGAGAGAGGCCCAAGCAAGACGCGCCCCGAGGAGTGTCTTGCCACATGTCACCACTGGGTCTGACTGAGCGCCTCCAGGAGAGAGGCCCAAGCAAGCCGCGCCCCGAGGAGCGTCAGGCCGTATGTCACTTCTCAGTCTGACTGAGCGCCTCCAGGAGAGAGGCCCAAGCAAGACGCGCCCCGAGGAGCGTCTTGCCACATGTCAGCACTGGGTCTGACTGAGCGCCTCCAGGAGAGAGGCCCCAGCAATACGTGCCCCGAGGAGCAACTTGCCTTATGTCAGCACTCGGTCTGACTGAGCGCCTCCAGGAGAGAGGCCCAAGCAAGACTTGCCCCGAGGAGCGTCTTGCCACATGTCAACAATGGGTCTGACTGAGGGCCTCCAGGAGAAAAGCTCAAGCAAGAAGCGCCTAGAGGAGCGTCTTGCCACATGTCAACACTGGGTCTAACTGAGCGCCTCCAGGAGAGAGGCCCAAGCAAGACGCGGCCCGAGGAGCGTCTTGCCACATGTCAACAATGGGTCTGACTGAGGACCTCCAGGAGAGAAACCCAAGCAACACGCGGCCCGAGGAGCGTCTTGCCACATGTCAGCACTCGGTCTGACTGAGCGCCTCCAGGAGAGAGGCCCAAGCAAGACGCGCCCCGAGGAGCGTCTTGCCACATGTCAACAATGGGTCTGACTGAGGCCCTCCAGGAGAGAAGCCCAAGCAAGACTGCTCCCCGAGGAGCGTCTTGACACATGTCAACACTGGGTCTGACAGAGGGCCTCCAGGAGAGAGGCCCAAGCAAGACGCGCCCCGAGGAGTGTCTTGCCACATGTCACCACTGGGTCTGACTGAGCGCCTCCAGGAGAGAGGCCCAAGCAAGCCGCGCCCCGAGGAGCGTCAGGCCGTATGTCACTTCTCAGTCTGACTGAGCTCCTCCAGGAGAGAGGCCCAAGCAAGACGCGCCCCGAGGAGCGTCTTGCCACATGTCAGCACTGGGTCTGACTGAGCGCCTCCAGGAGAGAGGCCCCAGCAATACGTGCCCCGAGGAGCAACTTGCCTTATGTCAGCACTCGGTCTGACTGAGCGCCTCCAGGAGAGAGGCCCAAGCAAGACGCGCCCCGAGGAGCGTCTTGCCACCTGTCAACAATGGGTCTGACTGAGGGCCTCCAGGAGAGAAGCCCAAGCAAGATGCGCCCGGAGGAGCGTCTTGCCACATGTCAACACTGGGTCTGACAGAGGGCCTCCAGGAGAGAGGCCCAAGCAAGACGCGCCCCGCGGAGCGTCTTGCCACATGTCACCTCTGGTTCTGACTGAGCGCCTCCAGGAGAGAGGCCCAAGCAAGACGCGCCCCGAGGAGCGTCTTGCCTCATGTCAACACTGGGTCTAACTGAGCGCCTCCAGGAGAGAGGCCCAAGCAAGACGCGGCCCGAGGAGCGTCTTGCCACATGTCAGCACTCGGTCTGACTGAGCGCCTCCAGGAGAGAGGCCCAAGCAAGACGCGCCCCGAGGAGCGTCTTGCCACATGTCAACAATGGGTCTGACTGAGGCCCTCCAGGAGAGAAGCCCAAGCAAGACTGCTCCCCGAGGAGCGTCTTGACACCTGTCAACACTGGGTCTGACAGAGGGCCTCCAGGAGAGAGGCCCAAGCAAGACGCGCCCCGAGGAGTGTCTTGCCACATGTCACAACTGGGTCTGACTGAGCACCTCCAGGAGAGAGGCCCAAGCAAGCCGCGCCCCGAGGAGCGTCAGGCCGTATGTCACTTCTCAGTCTGACTGAGCGCCTCCAGGAGAGAGGCCCAAGCAAGACGCGCCCCGAGGAGCGTCTTGCCACATGTCAGCACTGGGTCTGACTGAGCGCCTCCAGGAGAGAGGCCCCAGCAATACGTGCCCCGAGGAGCAACTTGCCTTATGTCAGCACTCGGTCTGACTGAGCGCCTCCAGGAGAGAGGCCCAAGCAAGACGCGCCCCGAGGAGCGTCTTGCCACATGTCACTACTCGGTCTGTTTGAGCGCCTCCAGGAGAGAGGCCCAAGCAAGACGTGCCCCGAGGAGCGTCTTGCCACATGTCAACAATGGGTCTGACTGAGGGCCTCCAGGAGAGAAGCCCAAGCAAGACGCGCCCCGAGGAGCGTCTTGCCACATGTCAACACTGGGTCAGACTGAGCGCCTCCAGGAGAGAGGCCCAAGCAAGACACGCCCCGAGGAGCGTCTTGACACATGTCAACACTGGGTCTGACTGAGGGCCTCCATGAGAGAAGCCCAAGCAAGACGCGCCCCGAGGAGAGTCTTGCCACATGTCAACACTCGGTCTGACAGAGGGCCTCCAGGAGAGAGGCCCAAGCAAGACGCGCCCCGAGGAGTGTCTTGCCACATGTCACCACTGGGTCTGACTGAGCGCCTCCAGGAGAGAGTCCCAAGCAAGACGCACCCCGAGGAGCGTCTTGTCGCATGTCAACGCTGGGTCTTTCTGAGCGCCTCCAGGAGAGAAGCCCAAGCAAGACGCGCCCCGAGGAGCGTCTTTCCACATGTCAGCACTCGGTCTTACTGAGCGCCTCCAGGAGAGAGGCCCAAGCAAGACGCGCCCCGAGGAGCGTCTTGCTACATGTCAACAATGGGTCTGACTGAGGGCCTCCAGGAGAGAAGCCCAAGCAACACGCGGCCCGAGGAGCGTCTTGCCACATGTCAGCACTCGGTCTGACTGAACGCCTCCAGGAGAGAGGCCAAAGCAAGACGCGCCCCGAGGAGCGTCTTGCCACATGTCAACAATGGGTCTGACTGAGGGCCTCCAGGAGAGAAGCCCAAGCAAGACGCGCCCCGAGGAGCGTCTTGACACATGTCAACACTGGGTCTGACAGAGGGCCTCCAGGAGAGAGGCCCAAGCAAGACGTGCCCCGAGGAGTGTCTTGCCACATGTCACCACTTGGTCTGACTGAGCGCCTCCAGGAGAGAGGCCCAAGCAACACGCGCCCCGAGGAGCGTCAGGCCACATGTCACTACTCAGTCTGACTGAGCGCATCCAGGAGAGAGGCCCAAGCAAGACGCACCCCGAGGAGCGTCTTGCCACGTGTCAACACTGGGTCTGATTGAGGGCCTTCTGGAGAGAGGCCCAAGCAAGACGCGCCCCGAGGAGCGTCTTGCCACATGTCAACAATGGGTCTTACTGAGGGCCTCCAGGAGAGAAGCCCAAGCAAGACGCACCCCGAGGAGCTTCTTGCCACATGTCAGCACTGGGTCTGACTGAGCGCCTCCAGGAGAGAGGCCCAAGCAAGACGCGCCCCGAGGAGCGTCTTGCCACATGTCACTACTCGGTCTGACTGAGCGCCTCAAGGAGAGAGGTCCAAGCAACACGCGCCCCGAGGAGCGTCTTGCCACATTTCAACACTGGGTCTGACTGAGTGCCTCCATGAGAGAAGCCCCAGCAAGACGCGCCCCGAGGAGCATCTTGCCACATGTCACTACTCGGTCTGACTGAGCGCCTCCAGGAGAGAGGCCCAAGCAAGACTTGCCCCGAGGAGCGTCTTGCCACAGGTCAACAATGGGTCTGACTGAGGGCCTCCAGGAGAAAAGCTCAAGCAAGAAGCGCCTAGAGGAGCGTCTTGCCACATGTCAACACTGGGTCTAACTGAGCGCCTCCAGGAGAGAGGCCCAAGCAAGACGCGGCCCGAGGAGCGTCTTGCCACATGTCAACAATGGGTCTGACTGAGGACCTCCAGGAGAGAAACCCAAGCAACACGCGGCCCGAGGAGCGTCTTGCCACATGTCAGCACTCGGTCTGACTGAGCGCCTCCAGGAGAGAGGCCCAAGCAAGACGCGCCCCGAGGAGCGTCTTGCCACATGTTAACAATGGGTCTGACTGAGGCCCTCCAGGAGAGAAGCCCAAGCAAGACTGCTCCCCGAGGAGCGTCTTGACACATGTCAACACTGGGTCTGACAGAGGGCCTCCAGGAGAGAGGCCCAAGCAAGACGTGCCCCGAGGAGTGTCTTGCCACATGTCACCACTGGGTCTGACTGAGCGCCTCCAGGAGAGAGGCCCAAGCAAGCCGCGCCCCGAGGAGCGTCAGGCCGTATGTCACTTCTCAGTCTGACTGAGCGCCTCCAGGAGAGAGGCCCAAGCAAGACGCGCCCCGAGGAGCGTCTTGCCACATGTCAGCACTGGGTCTGACTGAGCGCCTCCAGGAGAGAGGCCCCAGCAATACGTGCCCCGAGGAGCAACTTGCCTTATGTCAGCACTCGGTCTGACTGAGCGCCTCCAGGAGAGAGGCCCAAGCAAGACGCGCCCCGAGGAGCGTCTTGCCACATGTCAACAATGGGTCTGACTGAGGGCCTCCAGGAGAGAGGCCCAAGCAAGATGCGCCCGGAGGAGCGTCTTGCCACATGTCAACACAGGGTCTGACAGAGGGCCTCCAGGAGAGAGGCCCAAGCAAGACGCGCCCCGCGGAGCGTCTTGCCACATGTCACCTCTGGTTCTGACTGAGCGCCTCCAGGAGAGAGGCCCAAGCAAGACGCGGCCCGAGGAGCGTCTTGCCACATGTCAGCACTCGGTCTGACTGAGCACCTCCAGGAGAGAGGCCCAAGCAAGACGCGCCCCGAGGAGCGTCTTGCCACATGTCAACAATGGGTCTGACTGAGGCCCTCCAGGAGAGAAGCCCAAGCAAGACTGCTCCCCGAGGAGCGTCTTGACACATGTCAACACTGGGTCTGACAGAGGGCCTCCAGGAGAGAGGCCCAAGCAAGACGTGCCCCGAGGAGTGTCTTGCCACATGTCACCACTGGGTCTGACTGAGCGCCTCCAGGAGAGAGGCCCAAGCAAGCCGCGCCCCGAGGAGCGTCAGGCCGTATGTCACTTCTCAGTCTGACTGAGCGCCTCCAGGAGAGAGGCCCAAGCAAGACGCGCCCCGAGGAGCGTCTTGCCACATGTCAGCACTGGGTCTGACTGAGCGCCTCCAGGAGAGAGGCCCCAGCAATACGTGCCCCGAGGAGCAACTTGCCTTATGTCAGCACTCGGTCTGACTGAGCGCCTCCAGGAGAGAGGCCCAAGCAAGACGCGCCCCGAGGAGCGTCTTGCCACATGTCAACAATGGGTCTGACTGAGGGCCTCCAGGAGAGAGGCCCAAGCAAGATGCGCCCGGAGGAGCGTCTTGCCACATGTCAACACTGGGTCTGACAGAGGGCCTCCAGGAGAGAGGCCCAAGCAAGACGCGCCCCGCGGAGCGTCTTGCCACATGTCACCTCTGGTTCTGACTGAGCGCCTCCAGGAGAGAGGCCCAAGCAAGACGCGCCCCGAGGAGCGTCTTGTCACATGTCAACACTGGGTCTTTCTGAGCGCCTCCAGGAGAGAAGCCCAAGCAAGACGCGCCCCGAGGAGCGTCTTGCCACATGTCAGCACTCGGTCTGACTGAGCGCCTCCAGGAGAGAGGCCCAAGCAAGACGCGCCCCGAGGAGCGTCTTGCCACATGTCAACAATGGGTCTGACTGAGGGCCTCCAGGAGAGAAGCCCAAGCAAGACGCGCCCCGAGGAGCGTCTTGACACATATCAACACTGGGTCTGACAGAGGGCCTCCAGGAGAGAGGCCCAAGCAAGACGCGCCCCGAGGAGTGTCTTGCCACATGTCACCACTTGGTCTGACTGAGCGCCTCCAGGAGAGAGTCCCAAGCAACACGCGCCCCGAGGAGCGTCAGGCCACATGTCACTACTCAGTCTGACTGAGCACCTCCAGGAGAGAGGCCCAAGCAAGATGCGCCCTGAGGAGCGTCTTGCCACGTGTCAACACTGGGTCTGATTGAGGGCCTTCTGGAGAGAGGCTCAAGCAAGAAGCGCCCCGAGGAGCGTCTTGCCACATGTCAACAATGGGTCCGACTGAGGGCCTCCAGGAGAGAAGCCCAAGCAAGACGCGCCCCGAGGAGCGTCTTGACACATATCAACACTGGGTCTGACAGAGGGCCTCCAGGAGAGAGGCCCAAGCAAGACGCGCCCCGAGGAGTGTCTTGCCACATGTCACCACTTGGTCTGACTGAGCGCCTCCAGGAGAGAGTCCCAAGCAACACGCGCCCCGAGGAGCGTCAGGCCACATGTCACTACTCAGTCTGACTGAGCACCTCCAGGAGAGAGGCCCAAGCAAGACGCGCCCTGAGGAGCGTCTTGCCACGTGTCAACACTGGGTCTGATTGAGGGCCTTCTGGAGAGAGGCTCAAGCAAGAAGCGCCCCGAGGAGCGTCTTGCCACATGTCAACAATGGGTCTTACTGAGGGCCTCCAGGAGAGAAGCCCAAGCAAGACGCGCCCCGAGGAGCTTCTTTCCACATGTCAGCACTCGGTCTGACTGAGCGCCTCCAGGATAGAGGCCAAAGCAAGACCCGCCCCGAGGAGCGTCTTGACACATGTCAACACTGGGTCTGACAGAGGACCTCCATGAGAGAGGCCCAAGCAAGACGCGCCCCGAGGAGCGTCTTGCCACATGTCAACAATGGGTCTGACTGAGGGCCTCCAGGAGAGAAGCCCAAGCAAGACGCGCCCCGAGGAGCGTCTTGACACATGTCAACACTGGGTCTGACAGAGGGCATCCAGGAGAGAGGCCCAAGCAACACGCGCCCCGAGGAGCGTCAGGCCACATGTCACTACTCAGTCTGACTGAGCGCCTCCAGGAGAGAGGCCCAAGCAAGACGCGCCCCGAGGAGCGTCTTGCCACGTGTCAACACTGGGTCTGATTGAGGGCCTTCTGGAGAGAGGCCCAAGCAAGAAGCGCCCCGAGGAGCGTCTTGCCACATGTCAGCAATGGGTCTTACTGAGGGCCTACACGAGAGAAGCCCAAGCAAGACGCGCCCCGAGGAGCTTCTTTCCACATGTCAGCACTCGGTCTGACTGAGCGCCTCCAGGAGAGAGGCCAAAGCAAGACGCGCCCCGAGGAGCGTCTTGACACATGTCAACACTGGGTCTGACAGAAGGCCTCCATGAGAGAGGCCCAAGCAAGACGCGCCCCGAGGAGTGTCTTGCCACATGTCATCACTGGGTCTGACAGAGGGCCTCCATGAGAGAGGCCCAAGCAAGACACGCCCCGAGGAGTGTCTTGCCAAATGTAAACACTGGGTCTGACTGAGCGCCTCAGGGAGAGAGGTCCAAGCAAGACGCGCCCCGAGGAGCGTCTTGCCACATGTCAACACTGGGTCTGACTGAGTGCCTCCATGAGAGAAGCCCCAGCAAGACGCGCCCCGAGGAGCGTCTTGCCACATGTCACTACTCGGTCTGTTTGAGCGCCTCCAGGAGAGAGGCCCAAGCAAGACGTGCCCCGAGGAGCGTCTTGCCACATGTCAACAATGGGTCTGACTGAGGGCCTCCAGGAGAGAAGCTCAAGCAAGACGCGCCCCGAGGAGCGTCTTGCCACATGTCAACACTGGGTCAGACTGAGCGCCTCCAGGAGAGAGGCCCAAGCAAGACACGCCCCGAGGAGCGTCTTGACACATGTCAACACTGGGTCTGACTGAGGGCCTCCATGAGAGAAGCCCAAGCAAGACGCGCCCCGAGGAGAGTCTTGCCACATGTCAACACTCGGTCTGACAGAGGGCCTCCAGGAGAGAGGCCCAAGCAAGACGCGCCCCGAGGAGTGTCTTGCCACATGTCACCACTGGGCCTGACTGAGCGCCTCCAGGAGAGAGGCCCAAGCAAGACGCGCCCCGAGGAGCGTCTTGTCACATGTCAACACTGGGTCTTTCTGAGCGCCTCCAGGAGAGAAGCCCAAGCAAGACGCGCCCCGAGGAGCGTCTTTCCACATGTCAGCACTCGGTCTGACTGAGCGCCTCCAGGAGAGAGGCCCAAGCAAGACGCGCCCCGAGGAGCGTCTTGCTACATGTCAACAATGGGTCTGACTGAGGGCCTCCAGGAGAGAAGCCCAAGCAACACGCGGCCCGAGGAGCGTCTTGCCACATGTCAGCACTCGGTCTGACTGAACGCCTCCAGGAGAGAGGCCAAAGCAAGACGCGCCCCGAGGAGCGTCTTGCCACATGTCAACAATGGGTCTGACTGAGGGCCTCCAGGAGAGAAGCCCAAGCAAGATGCGCCCCGAGGAGCGTCTTGACACATGTCAACACTGGGTCTGACAGAGGGCCTCCAGGAGAGAGGCCCAAGCAAGACGCGCCCCGAGGAGTGTCTTGCCACATGTCACCACTTGGTCTGACTGAGCGCCTCCAGGAGAGAGGCCCAAGCAACACGCGCCCCGAGGAGCGTCAGGCCACATGTCACTACTCAGTCTGACTGAGCGCCTCCAGGAGAGAGGCCCAAGCAAGACGCACCCCGAGGAGCGTCTTGCCACGTGTCAACACTGGGTCTGATTGAGGGCCTTCTGGAGAGAGGCCCAAGCAAGACGCGCCCCGAGGAGCGTCTTGCCACATGTCAACAATGGGTCTTACTGAGGGCCTCCAGTAGAGAAGCACAAGCAAGACGCGCCCCGAGGAGCTTCTTGCCACATGTCAGCACTGGGTCTGACTGAGCGCCTCCAGGAGAGAGGCCCAAGCAAGACGCGCCCCAAGGAGCGTCTTTCCACATGTCACTACTCGGTCTGACTGAGCGCCTCAAGGAGAGAGGTCCAAGCAACACGCTCCCCGAGGAGCGTCTTGCCACATTTCAACACTGGGTCTGACTGAGTGCCTCCATGAGAGAAGCCCCAGCAAGACGCGCCCCGAGGAGCGTCTTGCCACATGTCACTACTCGGTCTGACTGAGCGCCTCCAGGAGAGAGGCCCAAGCAAGACGTGCTCCGAGGAGCGTCTTGCCACATGTCAACAATGGGTCTGACTGAGGGCCTCCAGGAGAGAAGCCCAAGCAACACGCGGCCCGATGAGCGTCTTGCCACATGTCAGCACTCGGTCTGACTGAGCGCCTCCAGGAGAGAGGCCCAAGCAAGACGCGCCCCGAGAAGCGTCTTGCCACATGTCAACAATGGGTCTGACTGAGGGCCTCCAGGAGAGAAGCCCAAGCAAGACGCGCCCCGAGGAGCGTCTTGACACATGTCAACACTGGTTCTGACAGAGGGCCTACAGGAGAGAGGCCCAAGCAAGACGCGCCCCGAGGAGTGTCTTGCCACATGTCACCACTTGGTCTGACTGAGCGCCTCCAGGAGAGAGGCCCAAGCAACACGCGCCCCGAGGAGCGTCAGGCCACATGTCACTACTCAGTCTGACTGAGCGCCTCCAAGAGAGAGGGCTAAGCAAGACGCGCCCCGAGGAGCGTCTTGCCACATGTCAACAATGGGTCTTACTGAGGGCCTCCAGGAGAGAAGCCCAAGCAAGACGCGCCCCGAGGAGCTTCTTTCCACATGTCAGCACTCGGTCTGACTGAGCGCCTCCAGGAGAGAGGCCAAAGCAAGACGCGCCCCGAGGAGCATCTTGACACATGTCAACACTGGGTCTGACAGAGGGCCTCCATGAGAGAGGCCCAAGCAAGACGCGCCCCGAGGAGTGTCTTGCCACATGTCAACACTGGGTCTGACAGAGGGCCTCCATGAGAGAGGCCCAAGCAAGACGCGCCCCGAGGAGTGTCTTGCCACATGTCACCACTTGGTCTGACTGAGCGCCTCCAGGAGAGAGGCCCAAGCAACACACGCCCCGAGGAGCGTCAGGCCACATGTCACTACTCAGTCTGACTGAGCGCCTCCAGGAGAGAGGCCCAAGTAAGACGCGCCCTGAGGAGCGTCTTGCCACGTGTCAACACTGGGTCTGATTGAGGGCCTTCTGGAGAGAGGCCCAAGCAAGACGCGCCCCGAGGAGCGTCTTGCCACATGTCAACAATGGTTCTTACTGAGAGCCTCCAGGAGAGAAGCCCGAGCAAGACGCGCCCCAAGGAGCGTCTTGCCACATGTCAGCAATCGGTCTGACAGAGGGCGTCCATGAGAGAGGCCCAAGCAAGACGCGCCCCGAGGAGTGTCTTGCCAAATGTCAACACTGGGTCTGACTGAGCGCCTCAGGGAGAGAGGTCCAAGCAAGACGCGCCCCGAGGAGCGTCTTGCCACATGTCACTACTCGGTCTGACTGAGTGCCTCAGTGAGAGAGGTCCAAGCAAGACGCGCCCCGAGGAGCGTCTTGCCACATGTCAACACTGGGTCTGACTGAGTGCCTCCATGAGAGAAGCCCCAGCAAGACGCGCCCCGAGGAGCGTCTTGCCACATGTCACTACTCGGTCTGTTTGAGCGCCTCCAGGAGAGAGGCCCAAGCAAGACGTGCCCCGAGGAACGTCTTGCCACATGTCAACAATGGGTCTGACTGAGGGCCTCCAGGAGAGAAGCCCAAGCAAGACGCGCCCCGAGGAGCGTCTTGCCACATGTCAACACTGGGTCTGACTGAGGGCCTCCAGGAGAGAGGCCCAAGCAAGACGCGCCCCGAGGAGTGTCTTGCCACATGTCACCACTGTGTCTGACTGAGCGCCTCCAGGAGAGAGGCCCAAGCAAGACGCGCCCCGAGGAGCGTCTTGTCACTTGTCAACACTGGGTCTTTCTGAGCGCCTCCAGGAGAGAAGCCCAAGCAAGACGCGCCCCGAGGAGCGTCTTTCCACATATCAACACTGGGTCTGACTGAACGCCTCCAGGAGAGAGGCCCAAGCAAGACGCGCCCCGAGGAGAGTCTTGCCACATGTCAGCACTGGGTCTGACTGAGCGCCTCCAGGAGAGAGGCCCCAGCAAGACGCGCCCCGAGGAGCGTCTTGCCTTATGTCAGCACTCGGTCTGACTGAGCGCCTCCAGGAGAGAGGCCCAAGCAAGACGCGCCCCGAGGAGCGTCTTGTCACATGTCAACACTGGGTCTGTCTGAGCGCCTCCAGGAGAGAAGCCCAAGCAAGACGCGCCCCGAGGAGCGTCTTGCCACATGTCAACAATGGGTCTGACTGAGGGCCTCCAGGAGAGAAGCCCAAGCAAGACGCGCCCCGAGGAGCGTCTTGACACATGTCAACACTGGGTCTGACAGAGGGCCTCCAGGAGAGAGGCCCAAGCAAGACGCGCCCCGAGGAGTGTCTTGCCACATGTCACCACTGGGTCTGACTGAGCGCCTCCAGGAGAGAGGCCCAAGCATGACGCGCCCCGAGGAGCGTCAGGCCACATGTCACTACTCAGTCTGACTGAGCGCCTCCAGGAGAGAGGCCCAAGCAAGACGCGCCCCGAGGAGCGTCTTGCCACATGTCAGCACTGGGTCTGACTGAGCGCCTCCAGGAGAGAGGCCCCAGCAAGACGCGCCCCGAGGAGCGTCTTGCCTTATGTCAGCACTCGGTCTGACTGAGCGCCTCCTGGAGAGAGGCCCCAGCAAGACGGCCCCGAGGAGCGTCTTGCCACATGTCAACAATGGGTCTGACTGAGGGCCTCCAGGAGAGAGGCCCAAGCAAGATGCGCCCGGAGGAGCGTCTTGCCACATGTCAACACTGGGTCTGACAGAGGGCCTCCAGGAGAGAGGCCCAAGCAAGACGCGCCCCGAGGAGCGTCTTGCCACATGTCACCTCTGGTTCTGACTGAGCGCCTCCAGGAGAGAGGCCCAAGCAAGACGTGCCCCGAGGAGCGTCTTGTCACATGTCAACACTGGGTCTTTCTGAGCGCCTCCAGGAGAGAAGCCCAAGCAAGACGCGCCCCGAGGAGCGTCTTGCCACATGTCAACAATGGGTCTGACTGAGGGCCTCCAGGAGAGAAGCCCAAGCAACACGCGGCCCGAGGAGTGTCTTGCCAGATGTCAACAATGGGTCTGACTGAGGGCCTCCAGGAGAGAGGCCCAAGCAAGATGCGCCCGGAGGAGCGTCTTGCCACATGTCACCTCTGGTTCTGACTGAGCGCCTCCAGGAGAGAGGCCCAAGCAAAACGCGCCCCGAGGAGCGTCTTGTCACATGTCAATACTGGGTCTGACAGAGGGCCTCCAGGAGAGAGGCCCAAGCAAGACGCACCCCGAGGAGTGTCTTGCCACATGTCAACACTGGGTCTGACTGAGCGCCTCCAGGAGAGAGGCCCAAGCAAGACGCGCCCCGAGGAGCGTCAGGCCACATGTCACTACTCAGTCTGACTGAGCGCCTCCAGGAGAGAGGCCCAAGCAAGACGCGCCCCGAGGAGCGTCTTGCCACATGTCACTACTCGGTCTGACTGAGCGCCTCAGGGAGAGAGGTCCAAGCAAGATGCGCCCCGAGGAGCGTCTTGCCACATATCAACACTGGGTCTGACTGAGTGCCTCCATGAGAGAAGCCCCAGCAAGACGCGCCCCGAGGAGCGTCTTGCCACATGTCACTACTCGGTCTGTTTGAGCGCCTCCAGGAGAGAGGCCCAAGCAAGACGTGCCCCGAGGAGCGTCTTGCCACATGTCAACAATGGGTCTGACTGAGGGCCTCCAGGAGAGAAGCCCAAGCAAGACGCGCCCCGAGGAGCGTCTTGCCACATGTCAACACTGGGTCTGAATGAGCGCCTCCAGGAGAGAGGCCCAAGCAAGACACGCCCCGAGGAGCGTCTTGACACATGTCAACACTGGGTCTGACTGAGGGCCTCCATGAGAGAAGCCCAAGCAAGACGCGCCCCGAGGAGAGTCTTGCCACATGTCAACACTCGGTCTGACAGAGGGCATCCAGGAGAGAGGCCCAAGCAATACGTGCCCCGAGGAGCGTCTTGCCACATGTCAACAATGGGTCTGACTGAGGGCCTCCAGGAGAGAGGCCCAAGCAAGATGCGCCCGGAGGAGCGTCTTGCCACATGTCAACACTGGGTCTGACAGAGGGCCTCCAGGAGAGAGGCCCAAGCAAGACGCGCCCCGAGGAGCGTCTTGCCACATGTCACCTCTGGTTCTGACTGAGCGCCTCCAGGAGAGAGGCCCAAGCAAGACGTGCCCCGAGGAGCGTCTTGTCACATGTCAACACTGGGTCTTTCTGAGCGCCTCCAGGAGAGAAGCCCAAGCAAGACGCGCCCCGAGGAGCGTCTTGCCACATGTCAACAATGGGTCTGACTGAGGGCCTCCAGGAGAGAAGCCCAAGCAACACGCGGCCCGAGGAGTGTCTTGCCACATGTCAACAATGGGTCTGACTGAGGGCCTCCAGGAGAGAGGCCCAAGCAAGATGCGCCCGGAGGAGCGTCTTGCCACATGTCACCTCTGGTTCTGACTGAGCGCCTCCAGGAGAGAGGCCCAAGCAAAACGCGCCCCGAGGAGCGTCTTGTCACATGTCAATACTGGGTCTGACAGAGGGCCTCCAGCAGAGAGGCCCAAGCAAGACGCACCCCGAGGAGTGTCTTGCCACATGTCAACACTGGGTCTGACTGAGCGCCTCCAGGAGAGAGGCCCAAGCAAGACGCGCCCCGAGGAGCGTCAGGCCACATGTCACTACTCAGTCTGACTGAGCGCCTCCAGGAGAGAGGCCCAAGCAAGACGCGCCCCGAGGAGCGTCTTGCCACATGTCACTACTCGGTCTGACTGAGCGCCTCAGGGAGAGAGGTCCAAGCAAGATGCGCCCCGAGGAGCGTCTTGCCACATATCAACACTGGGTCTGACTGAGTGCCTCCATGAGAGAAGCCCCAGCAAGACGCGCCCCGAGGAGCGTCTTGCCACATGTCACTACTCGGTCTGTTTGAGCGCCTCCAGGAGAGAGGCCCAAGCAAGACGTGCCCCGAGGAGCGTCTTGCCACATGTCAACAATGGGTCTGACTGAGGGCCTCCAGGAGAGAAGCCCAAGCAAGACGCGCCCCGAGGAGCGTCTTGCCACATGTCAACACTGGGTCTGAATGAGCGCCTCCAGGAGAGAGGCCCAAGCAAGACACGCCCCGAGGAGCGTCTTGACACATGTCAACACTGGGTCTGACTGAGGGCCTCCATGAGAGAAGCACAAGCAAGACGCGCCCCGAGGAGAGTCTTGCCACATGTCAACACTCGGTCTGACAGAGGGCATCCAGGAGAGAGGCCCAAGCAATACGCGCCCCGAGGAGCATCTTGCCACATGTCACCACTGGGTCTGACTGAGCGCCTCCAGGAGAGAGGCCCAACCAAGACGCGCCCTGAGGAGCGTCTTGAAACATGCCAACACTGGGTCTGACAGAGGGCCTCCAGGAGAGAGGCCCAAGCAAGACGCGCCCCGAGGAGCGTCTTGTCACATGTCAACACTGGGTCTTTCTGAGCGCCTCCAGAAGAGAAGCCCAAGCAACACGCGCCCCGAGAAGCGTCTTTCCACATGTCAGCACTCGGTCTGACTGAGCGCCTCCAGGAGAGAGGCCCAAGCAAGACGCGCCCAAAGGAGCGTCTTGCCACATGTCAACACTGGGTCTGATTGAAGGCCTTCTGGAGAGAGGCCCAAGCAAGACGCGCCCCGAGGAGCGTCTTGCCAAATGTCACTACTCGGTCTGTTTGAGCGCCTCCAGGAGAGAGGCCCAAGCAAGACGTGCCCCTAGGAGCGTCTTGCCACATGTCAACAATGGGTTTGACTGAGGGCCTCCAGGAGAGAAGCCCAAGCAAGACGCGCCCCGAGGAGCGTCTTGCCACATGTCAACACTGGGTCTGACTGAGCGCCTCCAGGAGAGAGGCCCAAGGCAAGACACGCCCCGAGGAGCGTCTTGACACATGTCAACACTGGGTCTGACTGAGGGCCTCCATGAGAGAAGCCCAAGCAAGACGCGCCCCGCGGAGAGTCTTGCGACATGTCAACACTCGGTCTGACAAAGGGCCTCCAGGAGAGAGGCCCAAGCAAGACTCACCCCGAGGAGTGTCTTGCCACATGTCACCACTGGGTCTGACTGAGCGCCTCCAGGAGAGAGGCCCAAGCAAGAGGCGCCCCGAGGAGCGTCTTGTCACATGTCAACACTGGGTCTTTCTGAGCGCCTCCAGGAGAGAAGCCCAAGCAAGACGCGCCCCGAGGAGCGTCTTTCCATATGTCAGCACTCGGTCTGACTGAGTTCCTCCAGGAGAGAGGCCCAAGCAAGACGCGCCCCGAGGAGCGTCTTGCCACATGTCAACAATGGGTCTGACTGAGGGCCTCCAGGAGAGAAGCCCAAGCAACACGCGGCCCGAGGAGCGACTTGCCACATGTCAGCACTCGGTCTGACTGAGCGCCTCCAGGAGAGAGGCCAAAGCAAGACGCGCCCCGAGGAGCGTCTTGCCACATGTCAACAATGGGTCTGACTGAGGGCCTCCAGGAGAGAAGCCCAAGCAAGACGCGCCCCGAGGAGCGTCTTGACACATGTCAACACTGGGTCTGACAGAGGGCCTCCAGGAGAGAGGCCCAAGCAACACGCGCCCCGAGGAGCGTCAGGCCACATGTCACTACTCAGTCTGACTGAGCGCCTCCAGGAGAGAGGCCCAAGCAAGACGTGCCCCGAGGAGCGTCTTGCCACTTGTCAACACTGGGTCTGATTGAGGGCCTTCTTGAGAGAGGCCCAAGCAAGACGCGCCCCGAGGAGCGTCTTGCCACATGTCAACAATGGGTCTTACTGAGGGCCTCCAGGAGAGAAGCCCAAGCAAGACGCGCCCCGAGGAGCTTCTTGCCACATGTCAGCACTGGGTCTAACTGAGCGCCTCCAGGAGAGAGGCCCAAGCAAGACGCGCCCCGAGGAGCGTCTTGCCACATGTCACTACTCGGTCTGACTGAGCGCCTCCAGGAGAGAGGTCCAAGCAACACGCGCCCCGAGGAGTGTCTTGCCACATGTCAACACTGGGTCTGACTGAGTGCCTCCATGAGAGAAGCCCCAGCAAGACGCGCCCCGAGGAGCGTCTTGCCACATGTCACTACTCGGTCTGACTGAGCGCCTCCAGGAGAGAGGCCCAAGCAAGACGTGCCCCGAGGAGCGTCTTGACACATGTCAACAATGGGTCTGACTGAGGGCCTCCAGGAGAGAAGCCCAAGCAAGAAGCGCCCAGAGGAGCGTCTTGCCACATGTCAACACTGGGTCTGACTGAGCGCCTCCAGGAGAGAGGCCCAAGCAAGACACGCCCCGAGGAGCGTCTTGACACATGTCAAAACTGGGTCTGACTGAGGGCCTCCATGAGAGAAGCCCAAGCAAGACAGGCCCCGAGGAGAGTCTTGCCACATGTCAACACTGGGTCTGACAGAGGGCATCCAGGAGAGAGGCCCAAGCAATACGCGCCCGGAGGAGCATCTTGCCACATGTCAACAATGGGTCTGACTGAGGGCCTCCAGGAGAGAAGCCCAAGCATGACGCACCCCGAGGAGCTTCTTGCTACATGTCAGCACTCAGTCTGACTGAGCGCCTCCAGGAGAGAGGCCCAAGCAAGACGCGCCCCGAGGAGCGTCTTGCCACATGTCAGCACTGGGTCTGACTGAGCGCCTCCAGGAGAGAGGCCCCAGCAAGACGCGCCCCGAGGAGCGTCTTGCCTTATGTCAGCACTCGGTCTGACTGAGCGCCTCCAGGAGAGAGGCCCAAGCAAGACGCGCCCGGAGGAGCGTCTTGACACATGTCAACAATGGGTCTGAATGAGGGCCTCCAGGAGAGAGGCCCAAGCAAAATGCGCCAAGGAGGAGCGTCTTGCCACATGTCAACACTGGGTCTGACAGAGGGCCTCCAGGAGAGAGGCCCAAGCAAGACGTGCCCCGAGGAGCGTCTTGCCACATGTCACCTCTGGTTCTGACTGAGCGCCTCCAGGAGAGAGGCCCAAGCAAGACGCGCCCCGAGGAGCGTCTTGCCACATGTCAACACTGGGTCTGACAGAGGGCCTCCAGGAGAGAGGCCCAAGCAAGACGCGCCCCAAGGAGTGTCTTGCCACATGCCACCACTTGGTCTGACTGAGCGCCTCCAGGAGAGAGGCCCAAGCAACACGCGCCCCGAGGAGCGTCTTGCCACGTGTCAACACTGGGTCTGATTGAGGGCCTTCTGGAGAGAGGCCCAAGCAAGACGAGCCCCGAGGAGCGTCTTGCCACATGTCAACAATGGGTCTTACTGAGGGCCTCCAGGAGAGAAGCCCAAGCAAGACGCGCCCCGAGGAGCTTCTTGCCACATGACAACACTCGGTCTGACAGAGGGCCTCCAGGAGAGAGGCCCAAGCAAGACGCACCCCGAGGAGTGTCTTGCCACATGTCAACACTGGGTCTGAATGAGCGCCTCCAGGAGAGAGGCCCAAGCAAGACGCGCCCCGAGGAGCGTCTTGCCACGTGTCACCACTGGGTCTGACTGAGCGCCTCCAGGAGAGAGGCCCAAGCAAGACGCGCCCCGAGGAGCGTCTTGCCACGTGTCACCACTGGGTCTGATTGAGCGCCTCCAGGAGAGAGGCCCCAGCAAGACGCGCCCCGAGGAGCGTCTTGCCTTATGTCAGCACTCGGTCTGACTGAGTGCCTCCAGGAGAGAGGCCCAAGCAAGACGCGCCCCGAGGAGCGTCTTGCGACATGTCACTACTCGGTCTAACTGAGCGCCTCCAGGAGAGAGGTCCAAGCAAGACGCGCCCCGAGGAGCGTCTTGCCACGTGTCAACACTGGGTCTGATTGAGGGCCTTCTGGAGAGAGGCCCAAGCAAGACGAGCCCCGAGGAGCGTCTTGCCACATGTCAACAATGGGTCTTACTGAGGGCCTCCAGGAGAGAAGCCCAAGCAAGACGCGCCCCGAGGAGCTTCTTGCCACATGACAACACTCGGTCTGACAGAGGGCCTCCAGGAGAGAGGCCCAAGCAAGACGCACCCCGAGGAGTGTCTTGCCACATGTCAACACTGGGTCTGAATGAGCGCCTCCAGGAGAGAGGCCCAAGCAAGACGCGCCCCGAGGAGCGTCTTGCCACGTGTCACCACTGGGTCTGACTGAGCGCCTCCAGGAGAGAGGCCCAAGCAAGACGCGCCCCGAGGAGCGTCTTGCCACGTGTCACCACTGGGTCTGATTGAGCGCCTCCAGGAGAGAGGCCCCAGCAAGACGCGCCCCGAGGAGCGTCTTGCCTTATGTCAGCACTCGGTCTGACTGAGTGCCTCCAGGAGAGAGGCCCAAGCAAGACGCGCCCCGAGGAGCGTCTTGCGACATGTCACTACTCGGTATAACTGAGCGCCTCCAGGAGAGAGGTCCAAGCAAGACGCGCCCCGAGGAGCGTCTTGCCACATGTCACTACTCGGTCTGACTGAGCGCCTCCAGGAGAGAGGCCCAAGCAAGACGTGCCCCGAGGAGCGTCTTGCCACATGTCAACAATGGGTCTGACTGAGGGCCTCCAGGAGAGAAGCCCAAGCAAGACGCGCCCCGAGGAGCGTCTTGCCACATGTCAACACTGGGTCTGACCGAGCGCCTCAAGGAGAGAGGCCCAAGCAAGACGCGCCCCGGGGAGCATCAGGCCACATGTCACTACTCAGTCTGACTGAGCGCCTCCAGGAGAGAGGCCCAAGCAAGACGTGCCCCGAGGAGCGTCTTGCCACATGTCAACACTGGGTCTGATTGAGGGCCTTCTGGAGAGAGGCCCAAGCAAGACGCGCCCCGAGGAGCGTCTTGCCACATGTCACTACTCGGTCTGACTGAGCGCCTCAGTGAGAGAGGTCCAAGCAAGACGCACCCCGAGGAGCGTCTTGCCACATGTCAACACTGGGTCTGACTGAGTGCCTCCATGAGAGAAGCCCCAGCAAGACGTGCCCCGAGCAGTGTCTTGCCACATGTCACTACTCGGTCTGTTTGAGCGCCTCCAGGAGAGAGGCCCAAGCAAGACGTGCCCCGAGGAGCGTCTTGCCACATGTCAACAATGGGTCTGACTGAGGGCCTCCAGGAGAGAAGCCCAAGCAAGACACGCCCCGAGGAGCGTCTTGCCACATGTCAACACTGGGTCTGACTGAGCGCCTCCAGGAGAAAGGCCCAAGCAAGACACGCCCCGAGGAGCGTCTTGACACATGTCAACACTGGGTCTGACTGACGGCCTCCACGAGAGAAGCCCAAGCAAGACGCGCCCCGCGGAGAGTCTTGCCACATGTCAACACTCGGTCTGACAAAGGGCCTCCAGGAGAGAGGCCCAAGTAAGACGCGCCCCGAGGAGTGTCTTGCCACATGTCACCACTGGGTCTGACTGAGCGCCTCCAGGAGAGAAGCCCAAGCAAGACGCGCCCCGAGGAGTGTCTTTCCAAATGTCAGCACTCGGTCTGACTGAGCGCCTCCAGGAGAGAGGCCCAAGCAAGACGCGCCCCGAGGAGCGTCTTGCCACATGTCAACAATGGGTCTGACTGAGGGCCTCCAGGAGAGAAGCCCAAGCAACACGCGGCCCGAGGAGCGTCTTGCCACATGTCAGCACTCGGTCTGACTGAGCGCCTCCAGGAGAGAGACCAAAGCAAGACACGCCCCGAGGAGCGTCTTGCCACATGTCAACAATGGGTCTGACTGAGGGCCTCCAGGAGAGAAGCCCAAGCAAGACGCGCCCCGAGGAGCGTCTTGACACATGTCAATACTGGGTCTGACAGAGGGCCTCCAGGAGAGAGGCCCAAGCAAGACGCGCCCCGAGGAGTGTCTTGCCACATCTCACCACTTGGTCTGACTGAGCGCCTCCAGGAGAGAGGCCCAAGCAACACGCGCCCCGAGGAGCGTCAGGCCACATGTCAACAATGGGTCTTACTGAGGGCCTCCAGGAGAGAAGCCCAAGCAAGACGCGCCCCGAGGAGCTTCTTGCCACATGACAACACTCAGTCTGACAGAGGGCCTCCAGGAGAGAGGCCCAAGCAAGACGCGCCCCGAGGAGTGTCTTGCCACATGTCAACACTGGGTCTGAATGAGCGCCTCCAGGAGAGAGGCCCAAGCAAGACGCGCCCCGAGGAGCGTCTTGCCACGTGTCACCACTGGGTCTGACTGAGCGCCTCCAGGAGAAAGGCCCAAGCAAGACGCGCCCCGAGGAGCGTCTTGCCACATGTCACTACTCGGTCTGACTGAGCGCCTCCAGGAGAGAGGCCCAAGCAAGACGTGCCCCGAGGAGCGTCTTGCCACATGTCAACAATGGGTCTGACTGAGGGCCTCCAGGAGAGAAGCCCAAGCAAGACGCGCCCCGAGGAGCGTCTTGCCACATGTCAACACTGGGTCTGACTGAGCGCCTCAAGGAGAGAGGCCCAAGCAAGACGCGCCCCGGGGAGCATCAGGCCACATGTCACTACTCAGTCTGACTGAGCGCCTCCAGGAGAGAGGCCCAAGCAAGACGCGCCCCGAGGAGCGTCTTGCCACATGTCAACACTGGGTCTGATTGAGGGCCTTCTGGAGAGAGGCCCAAGCAAGACGCGCCCCGAGGAGCGTCTTGCCACATGTCACTACTCGGTCTGACTGAGCGCCTCAGTGAGAGAGGTCCAAGCAAGACGCGCCCCGAGGAGCGTCTTGCCACATGTCAACACTGGGTCTGACTGAGTGCCTCCATGAGAGAAGCCCCAGCAAGACGTGCCCCGAGCAGTGTCTTGCCACATGTCACTACTTGGTCTGTTTGAGCGCCTCCAGGAGAGAGGCCCAAGCAAGACGTGCCCCGAGGAGCGTCTTGCCACATGACAACAATGGGTCTGACTGAGGGCCTCCAGGAGAGAAGCCCAAGCAAGACACGCCCCGAGGAGCGTCTTGCCACATGTCAACACTGGGTCTGACTGAGCGCCTCCAGGAGAAAGGCCCAAGCAAGACACGCCCCGAGGAGCGTCTTGACACATGTCAACACTGGGTCTGACTGACGGCCTCCACGAGAGAAGCCCAAGCAAGACGCGCCCCGCGGAGAGTCTTGCCACATGTCAACACTCGGTCTGACAAAGGGCCTCCAGGAGAGAGGCCCAAGTAAGACGCGCCCCGAGGAGTGTCTTGCCACATGTCACCACTGGGTCTGACTGAGCGCCTCCAGGAGAGAAGCCCAAGCAAGACGCGCCCCGAGGAGTGTCTTTCCAAATGTCAGCACTCGGTCTGACTGAGCGCCTCCAGGAGAGAGGCCCAAGCAAGACGCGCCCCGAGGAGCGTCTTGCCACATGTCAACAATGGGTCTGACTGAGGGCCTCCAGGAGAGAAGCCCAAGCAACACGCGGCCCGAGGAGCGTCTTGCCACATGTCAGCACTCGGTCTGACTGAGCGCCTCCAGGAGAGAGACCAAAGCAAGACGCGCCCCGAGGAGCGTCTTGCCACATGTCAACAATGGGTCTGACTGAGGGCCTCCAGGAGAGAAGCCCAAGCAAGACGCGCCCCGAGGAGCGTCTTGACACATGTCAACACTGGGTCTGACAGAGGGCCTCCAGGAGAGAGGCCCAAGCAAGACGCGCCCTGAGGAGTGTCTTGCCACATGTCACCACTTGGTCTGACTGAGCGCCTCCAGGAGAGAGGCCCAAGCAACACGCGCCCCGAGGAGCGTCAGGCCACATGTCAACAATGGGTCTTACTGAGGGCCTCCAGGAGAGAAGCCCAAGCAAGACGCGCCCCGAGGAGCTTCTTGCCACATGACAACACTCAGTCTGACAGAGGGCCTCCAGGAGAGAGGCCCAAGCAAGACGCGCCCCGAGGAGTGTCTTGCCACATGTCAACACTGGGTCTGAATGAGCGCCTCCAGGAGAGAGGCCCAAGCAAGACGCGCCCCGAGGAGCGTCTTGCCACGTGTCACCACTGGGTCTGACTGAGCGCCTCCAGGAGAAAGGCCCAAGCAAGACGCGCCCCGAGGAGCGTCTTGCCACGTGTCACCACTGGGTCTGATTGAGCGCCTCCAGGAGCGAGGCCCCAGCAAGACGCGCCCCGAGGCGCGTCTTGCCTTATGTCAGCACTCGGTCTGACTGAGTGCCTCCAGGAGAGAGGCCCAAGCAAGACGCGCCCCGAGGAGCGTCTTGCGACATGTCACTACTCGGTCTAACTGAGCGCCTCCAGGAGAGAGGTCCAAGCAAGACGCGCCCCGAGGAGCGTCTTGCCACATGTCACTACTCGGTCTGACTGAGCGCCTCCAGGAGAGAGGCCCAAGCAAGACGTGCCCCGAGGAGCGTCTTGCCACATGTCAACAATGGGTCTGACTGAGGGCCTCCAGGAGAGAAGCCCAAGCAAGACGCGCCCCGAGGAGCGTCTTGCCACATGTCAACACTGGGTCTGACTGAGCGCCTCCAGGAGAAAGGCCCAAGCAAGACACGCCCCGAGGAGCGTCTTGACACATGTCAACACTGGGTCTGACTGAGGGCCTCCACGAGAGAAGCCCAAGCAAGACGCGCCCCGCGGAGAGTCTTGCCACATGTCAACACTCGGTCTGACAAAGGGCCTCCAGGAGAGAGGCCCAAGTAAGACGCGCCCCGCGGAGTGTCTTGCCACATGTCACCACTGGGTCTGACTGAGCGCCTCCAGGAGAGAAGCCCAAGCAAGTCGCGCCCCGAGGAGTGTCTTTCCAAATGTCAGCACTCGGTCTGACTGAGCGCCTCCAGGAGAGAGGCCCAAGCAAGACGCGCCCCGAGGAGCGTCTTGCCACATGTCACCTCTGGTTCTGACTGAGCGCCTCCAGGAGAGAGGCCCAAGCAAGACGTGCCCCGAGGAGCATCTTGTCACATGTCAACACTGGGTCTTTCTGAGCGCCTCCAGGAGAGAAGCCCAAGCAAGACGCGCCCCGAGGAGCGTCTTGCCACATGTCAACAATGGGTCTGACTGAGGGCCTCCAGGAGAGAAGCCCAAGCAACACGCGGCCCGAGGAGTGTCTTGCCACATGTCAACAATGGGTCTGACTGAGGGCCTCCAGGAGAGAGGCCCAAGCAAGATGCGCCCGGAGGAGCGTCTTGCCACATGTCACCTCTGGTTCTGACTGAGCGCCTCCAGGAGAGAGGCCTAAGCAAAACGCGCCCCGAGGAGCGTCTTGTCACATGTCAATACTGGGTCTGACAGAGGGCCTCCAGGAGAGAGGCCCAAGCAAGACGCACCCCGAGGAGTGTCTTGCCACATGTCAACACTGGGTCTGACTGAGCGCCTCCAGGAGAGAGGCCCAAGCAAGACGCGCCCCGAGGAGCGTCAGGCCACATGTCACTACTCAGTCTGACTGAGCGCCTCCAGGAGAGAGGCCCAAGCAAGACGCGCCCCGAGGAGCGTCTTGCCACATGTCACTACTCGGTCTGACTGAGCGCCTCAGGGAGAGAGGTCCAAGCAAGATGCGCCCCGAGGAGCGTCTTGCCACATATCAACACTGGGTCTGACTGAGTGCCTCCATGAGAGAAGCCCCAGCAAGACGCGCCCCGAGGAGCGTCTTGCCACATGTCACTACTCGGTCTGTTTGAGCGCCTCCAGGAGAGAGGCCCAAGCAAGACGTGCCCCGAGGAGCGTCTTGCCACATGTCAACAATGGGTCTGACTGAGGGCCTCCAGGAGAGAAGCCCAAGCAAGACGCGCCCCGAGGAGCGTCTTGCCACATGTCAACACTGGGTCTGAATGAGCGCCTCCAGGAGAGAGGCCCAAGCAAGACACGCCCCGAGGAGCGTCTTGACACATGTCAACACTGGGTCTGACTGAGGGCCTCCATGAGAGAAGCCCAAGCAAGACGCGCCCCGAGGAGAGTCTTGCCACATGTCAACACTCGGTCTGACAGAGGGCATCCAGGAGAGAGGCCCAAGCAATACGCGCCCCGAGGAGCGTCTTGCCACATGTCAACAATGGGTCTGACTGAGGGCCTCCAGGAGAGAGGCCCAAGCAAGATGCGCCCGGAGGAGCGTCTTGCCACATGTCAACACTGGGTCTGACAGAGGGCCTCCAGGAGAGAGGCCCAAGCAAGACGCGCCCCGAGGAGCGTCTTGCCACATGTCACCTCTGGTTCTGACTGAGCGCCTCCAGGAGAGAGGCCCAAGCAAGACGTGCCCCGAGGAGCGTCTTGTCACATGTCAACACTGGGTCTTTCTGAGCGCCTCCAGGAGAGAAGCCCAAGCAAGACGCGCCCCGAGGAGCGTCTTGCCACATGTCAACAATGGGTCTGACTGAGGGCCTCCAGGAGAGAAGCCCAAGCAACACGCGGCCCGAGGAGTGTCTTGCCACATGTCAACAATGGGTCTGACTGAGGGCCTCCAGGAGAGAGGCCCAAGCAAGATGCGCCCGGAGGAGCGTCTTGCCACATGTCACCTCTGGTTCTGACTGAGCGCCTCCAGGAGAGAGGCCAAAGCAAAACGCGCCCCGAGGAGCGTCTTGTCACATGTCAATACTGGGTCTGACAGAGGGCCTCCAGGAGAGAGGCCCAAGCAAGACGCACCCCGAGGAGTGTCTTGCCACATGTCAACACTGGGTCTGACTGAGCGCCTCCAGGAGAGAGGCCCAAGCAAGACGCGCCCCGAGGAGCGTCAGGCCACATGTCACTACTCGGTCTGACTGAGCGCCTCAGGGAGAGAGGTCCAAGCAAGATGCGCCCCGAGGAGCGTCTTGCCACATATCAACACTGGGTCTGACTGAGTGCCTCCATGAGAGAAGCCCCAGCAAGACGCGCCCCGAGGAGCGTCTTGCCACATGTCACTACTCGGTCTGTTTGAGCGCCTCCAGGAGAGAGGCCCAAGCAAGACGTGCCCCGAGGAGCGTCTTGCCACATGTCAACAATGGGTCTGACTGAGGGCCTCCAGGAGAGAAGCCCAAGCAAGACGCGCCCCGAGGAGCGTCTTGCCACATGTCAACACTGGGTCTGAATGAGCGCCTCCAGGAGAGAGGCCCAAGCAAGACACGCCCCGAGGAGCGTCTTGACACATGTCAACACTGGGTCTGACTGAGGGCCTCCATGAGAGAAGCCCAAGCAAGACGCGCCCCGAGGAGAGTCTTGCCACATGTCAACACTCGGTCTGACAGAGGGCATCCAGGAGAGAGGCCCAAGCAATACGCGCCCCGAGGAGCATCTTGCCACATGTCACCACTGGGTCTGACTGAGCGCCTCCAGGAGAGAGGCCCAACCAAGACGCGCCCTGAGGAGCGTCTTGAAACATGCCAACACTGGGTCTGACAGAGGGCCTCCAGGAGAGAGGCCCAAGCAAGACGCGCCCCGAGGAGCGTCTTGTCACATGTCAACACTGGGTCTTTCTGAGCGCCTCCAGAAGAGAAGCCCAAGCAACACGCGCCCCGAGAAGCGTCTTTCCACATGTCAGCACTCGGTCTGACTGAGCGCCTCCAGGAGAGAGGCCCAAGCAAGACGCGCCCAAAGGAGCGTCTTGCCACATGTCAACACTGGGTCTGATTGAAGGCCTTCTGGAGAGAGGCCCAAGCAAGACGCGCCCCGAGGAGCGTCTTGCCAAATGTCACTACTCGGTCTGTTTGAGCGCCTCCAGGAGAGAGGCCCAAGCAAGACGTGCCCCTAGGAGCGTCTTGCCACATGTCAACAATGGGTTTGACTGAGGGCCTCCAGGAGAGAAGCCCAAGCAAGACGCGCCCCGAGGAGCGTCTTGCCACATGTCAACACTGGGTCTGACTGAGCGCCTCCAGGAGAGAGGCCCAAGGCAAGACACGCCCCGAGGAGCGTCTTGACACATGTCAACACTGGGTCTGACTGAGGGCCTCCATGAGAGAAGCCCAAGCAAGACGCGCCCCGCGGAGAGTCTTGCGACATGTCAACACTCGGTCTGACAAAGGGCCTCCAGGAGAGAGGCCCAAGCAAGACTCACCCCGAGGAGTGTCTTGCCACATGTCACCACTGGGTCTGACTGAGCGCCTCCAGGAGAGAGGCCCAAGCAAGAGGCGCCCCGAGGAGCGTCTTGTCACATGTCAACACTGGGTCTTTCTGAGCGCCTCCAGGAGAGAAGCCCAAGCAAGACGCGCCCCGAGGAGCGTCTTTCCATATGTCAGCACTCGGTCTGACTGAGTTCCTCCAGGAGAGAGGCCCAAGCAAGACGCGCCCCGAGGAGCGTCTTGCCACATGTCAACAATGGGTCTGACTGAGGGCCTCCAGGAGAGAAGCCCAAGCAACACGCGGCCCGAGGAGCGACTTGCCACATGTCAGCACTCGGTCTGACTGAGCGCCTCCAGGAGAGAGGCCAAAGCAAGACGCGCCCCGAGGAGCGTCTTGCCACATGTCAACAATGGGTCTGACTGAGGGCCTCCAGGAGAGAAGCCCAAGCAAGACGCGCCCCGAGGAGCGTCTTGACACATGTCAACACTGGGTCTGACAGAGGGCCTCCAGGAGAGAGGCCCAAGCAACACGCGCCCCGAGGAGCGTCAGGCCACATGTCACTACTCAGTCTGACTGAGCGCCTCCAGGAGAGAGGCCCAAGCAAGACGTGCCCCGAGGAGCGTCTTGCCACTTGTCAACACTGGGTCTGATTGAGGGCCTTCTTGAGAGAGGCCCAAGCAAGACGCGCCCCGAGGAGCGTCTTGCCACATGTCAACAATGGGTCTTACTGAGGGCCTCCAGGAGAGAAGCCCAAGCAAGACGCGCCCCGAGGAGCTTCTTGCCACATGTCAGCACTGGGTCTAACTGAGCGCCTCCAGGAGAGAGGCCCAAGCAAGACGCGCCCCGAGGAGCGTCTTGCCACATGTCACTACTCGGTCTGACTGAGCGCCTCCAGGAGAGAGGTCCAAGCAACACGCGCCCCGAGGAGTGTCTTGCCACATGTCAACACTGGGTCTGACTGAGTGCCTCCATGAGAGAAGCCCCAGCAAGACGCGCCCCGAGGAGCGTCTTGCCACATGTCACTACTCGGTCTGACTGAGCGCCTCCAGGAGAGAGGCCGAAGCAAGACGTGCCCCGAGGAGCGTCTTGACACATGTCAACAATGGGTCTGACTGAGGGCCTCCAGGAGAGAAGCCCAAGCAAGAAGCGCCCAGAGGAGCGTCTTGCCACATGTCAACACTGGGTCTGACTGAGCGCCTCCAGGAGAGAGGCCCAAGCAAGACACGCCCCGAGGAGCGTCTTGACACATGTCAAAACTGGGTCTGACTGAGGGCCTCCATGAGAGAAGCCCAAGCAAGACAGGCCCCGAGGAGAGTCTTGCCACATGTCAACACTGGGTCTGACAGAGGGCATCCAGGAGAGAGGCCCAAGCAATACGCGCCCGGAGGAGCATCTTGCCACATGTCAACAATGGGTCTGACTGAGGGCCTCCAGGAGAGAAGCCCAAGCATGACGCACCCCGAGGAGCTTCTTGCTACATGTCAGCACTCAGTCTGACTGAGCGCCTCCAGGAGAGAGGCCCAAGCAAGACGCGCCCCGAGGAGCGTCTTGCCACATGTCAGCACTGGGTCTGACTGAGCGCCTCCAGGAGAGAGGCCCCAGCAAGACGCGCCCCGAGGAGCGTCTTGCCTTATGTCAGCACTCGGTCTGACTGAGCGCCTCCAGGAGAGAGGCCCAAGCAAGACGCGCCCGGAGGAGCGTCTTGACACATGTCAACAATGGGTCTGAATGAGGGCCTCCAGGAGAGAGGCCCAAGCAAAATGCGCCAAGGAGGAGCGTCTTGCCACATGTCAACACTGGGTCTGACAGAGGGCCTCCAGGAGAGAGGCCCAAGCAAGACGTGCCCCGAGGAGCGTCTTGCCACATGTCACCTCTGGTTCTGACTGAGCGCCTCCAGGAGAGAGGCCCAAGCAAGACGCGCCCCTAGGAGCGTCTTGCCACATGTCAACACTGGGTCTGACAGAGGGCCTCCAGGAGAGAGGCCCAAGCAAGACGCGCCCCAAGGAGTGTCTTGCCACATGCCACCACTTGGTCTGACTGAGCGCCTCCAGGAGAGAGGCCCAAGCAACACGCGCCCCGAGGAGCGTCTTGCCACGTGTCAACACTGGGTCTGATTGAGGGCCTTCTGGAGAGAGGCCCAAGCAAGACGAGCCCCGAGGAGCGTCTTGCCACATGACAACACTCGGTCTGACAGAGGGCCTCCAGGAGAGAGGCCCAAGCAAGACGCACCCCGAGGAGTGTCTTGCCACATGTCAACACTGGGTCTGAATGAGCGCCTCCAGGAGAGAGGCCCAAGCAAGACGCGCCCCGAGGAGCGTCTTGCCACGTGTCACCACTGGGTCTGACTGAGCGCCTCCAGGAGAGAGGCCCAAGCAAGACGCGCCCCGAGGAGCGTCTTGCCACGTGTCACCACTGGGTCTGATTGAGCACCTCCAGGAGAGAGGCCCCAGCAAGACGCGCCCCAAGGAGCGTCTTGCCTTATGTCAGCACTCGGTCTGACTGAGTGCCTCCAGGAGAGAGGCCCAAGCAAGACGCGCCCCGAGGAGCGTCTTGCGACATGTCACTACTCGGTCTAACTGAGCGCCTCCAGGAGAGAGGTCCAAGCAAGACGCGCCCCGAGGAGCGTCTTGCCACGTGTCAACACTGGGTCTGATTGAGGGCCTTCTGGAGAGAGGCCCAAGCAAGACGAGCCCCGAGGAGCGTCTTGCCACATGTCAACAATGGGTCTTACTGAGGGCCTCCAGGAGAGAAGCCCAAGCAAGACGCGCCCCGAGGAGCTTCTTGCCACATGACAACACTCGGTCTGACAGAGGGCCTCCAGGAGAGAGGCCCAAGCAAGACGCACCCCGAGGAGTGTCTTGCCACATGTCAACACTGGGTCTGAATGAGCGCCTCCAGGAGAGAGGCCCAAGCAAGACGCGCCCCGAGGAGCGTCTTGCCACGTGTCACCACTGGGTCTGACTGAGCGCCTCCAGGAGAGAGGCCCAAGCAAGACGCGCCCCGAGGAGCGTCTTGCCACGTGTCACCACTGGGTCTGATTGAGCGCCTCCAGGAGAGAGGCCCCAGCAAGACGCGCCCCGAGGAGCGTCTTGCCTTATGTCAGCACTCGGTCTGACTGAGTGCCTCCAGGAGAGAGGCCCAAGCAAGACGCGCCCCGAGGAGCGTCTTGCGACATGTCACTACTCGGTATAACTGAGCGCCTCCAGGAGAGAGGTCCAAGCAAGACGCGCCCCGAGGAGCGTCTTGCCACATGTCACTACTCGGTCTGACTGAGCGCCTCCAGGAGAGAGGCCCAAGCAAGACGTGCCCCGAGGAGCGTCTTGCCACATGTCAACAATGGGTCTGACTGAGGGCCTCCAGGAGAGAAGCCCAAGCAAGACGCGCCCCGAGGAGCGTCTTGCCACATGTCAACACTGGGTCTGACCGAGCGCCTCAAGGAGAGAGGCCCAAGCAAGACGCGCCCCGGGGAGCATCAGGCCACATGTCACTACTCAGTCTGACTGAGCGCCTCCAGGAGAGAGGCCCAAGCAAGACGTGCCCCGAGGAGCGTCTTGCCACATGTCAACACTGGGTCTGATTGAGGGCCTTCTGGAGAGAGGCCCAAGCAAGACGCGCCCCGAGGAGCGTCTTGCCACATGTCACTACTCGGTCTGACTGAGCGCCTCAGTGAGAGAGGTCCAAGCAAGACGCACCCCGAGGAGCGTCTTGCCACATGTCAACACTGGGTCTGACTGAGTGCCTCCATGAGAGAAGCCCCAGCAAGACGTGCCCCGAGCAGTGTCTTGCCACATGTCACTACTCGGTCTGTTTGAGCGCCTCCAGGAGAGAGGCCCAAGCAAGACGTGCCCCGAGGAGCGTCTTGCCACATGTCAACAATGGGTCTGACTGAGGGCCTCCAGGAGAGAAGCCCAAGCAAGACACGCCCCGAGGAGCGTCTTGCCACATGTCAACACTGGGTCTGACTGAGCGCCTCCAGGAGAAAGGCCCAAGCAAGACACGCCCCGAGGAGCGTCTTGACACATGTCAACACTGGGTCTGACTGACGGCCTCCACGAGAGAAGCCCAAGCAAGACGCGCCCCGCGGAGAGTCTTGCCACATGTCAACACTCGGTCTGACAAAGGGCCTCCAGGAGAGAGGCCCAAGTAAGACGCGCCCCGAGGAGTGTCTTGCCACATGTCACCACTGGGTCTGACTGAGCGCCTCCAGGAGAGAAGCCCAAGCAAGACGCGCCCCGAGGAGTGTCTTTCCAAATGTCAGCACTCGGTCTGACTGAGCGCCTCCAGGAGAGAGGCCCAAGCAAGACGCGCCCCGAGGAGCGTCTTGCCACATGTCAACAATGGGTCTGACTGAGGGCCTCCAGGAGAGAAGCCCAAGCAACACGCGGCCCGAGGAGCGTCTTGCCACATGTCAGCACTCGGTCTGACTGAGCGCCTCCAGGAGAGAGACCAAAGCAAGACACGCCCCGAGGAGCGTCTTGCCACATGTCAACAATGGGTCTGACTGAGGGCCTCCAGGAGAGAAGCCCAAGCAAGACGCGCCCCGAGGAGCGTCTTGACACATGTCAACACTGGGTCTGACAGAGGGCCTCCAGGAGAGAGGCCCAAGCAAGACGCGCCCCGAGGAGTGTCTTGCCACATCTCACCACTTGGTCTGACTGAGCGCCTCCAGGAGAGAGGCCCAAGCAACACGCGCCCCGAGGAGCGTCAGGCCACATGTCAACAATGGGTCTTACTGAGGGCCTCCAGGAGAGAAGCCCAAGCAAGACGCGCCCCGAGGAGCTTCTTGCCACATGACAACACTCAGTCTGACAGAGGGCCTCCAGGAGAGAGGCCCAAGCAAGACGCGCCCCGAGGAGTGTCTTGCCACATGTCAACACTGGGTCTGAATGAGCGCCTCCAGGAGAGAGGCCCAAGCAAGACGCGCCCCGAGGAGCGTCTTGCCACGTGTCACCACTGGGTCTGACTGAGCGCCTCCAGGAGAAAGGCCCAAGCAAGACGCGCCCCGAGGAGCGTCTTGCCATATGTCACTACTCGGTCTGACTGAGCGCCTCCAGGAGAGAGGCCCAAGCAAGACGTGCCCCGAGGAGCGTCTTGCCACATGTCAACAATGGGTCTGACTGAGGGCCTCCAGGAGAGAAGCCCAAGCAAGACGCGCCCCGAAGAGAGTCTTGCCACATGTCAACACTGGGTCTGACTGAGCGCCTCAAGGAGAGAGGCCCAAGCAAGACGCGCCCCGGGGAGCATCAGGCCACATGTCACTACTCAGTCTGACTGAGCGCCTCCAGGAGAGAGGCCCAAGCAAGACGCGCCCCGAGGAGCGTCTTGCCACATGTCAACACTGGGTCTGATTGAGGGCCTTCTGGAGAGAGGCCCAAGCAAGACGCGCCCCGAGGAGCGTCTTGCCACATGTCACTACTCGGTCTGACTGAGCGCCTCAGTGAGAGAGGTCCAAGCAAGACGCGCCCCGAGGAGCGTCTTGCCACATGTCAACACTGGGTCTGACTGAGTGCCTCCATGAGAGAAGCCCCAGCAAGACGTGCCCCGAGCAGTGTCTTGCCACATGTCACTACTCGGTCTGTTTGAGCGCCTCCAGGAGAGAGGCCCAAGCAAGACGTGCCCCGAGGAGCGTCTTGCCACATGACAACAATGGGTCTGACTGAGGGCCTCCAGGAGAGAAGCCCAAGCAAGACACGCCCCGAGGAGCGTCTTGCCACATGTCAACACTGGGTCTGACTGAGCGCCTCCAGGAGAAAGGCCCAAGCAAGACACGCCCCGAGGAGCGTCTTGACACATGTCAACACTGGGTCTGACTGACGGCCTCCACGAGAGAAGCCCAAGCAAGACGCGCCCCGCGGAGAGTCTTGCCACATGTCAACACTCGGTCTGACAAAGGGCCTCCAGGAGAGAGGCCCAAGTAAGACGCGCCCCGAGGAGTGTCTTGCCACATGTCACCACTGGGTCTGACTGAGCGCCTCCAGGAGAGAAGCCCAAGCAAGACGCGCCCCGAGGAGTGTCTTTCCAAATGTCAGCACTCGGTCTGACTGAGCGCCTCCAGGAGAGAGGCCCAAGCAAGACGCGCCCCGAGGAGCGTCTTGCCACATGTCAACAATGGGTCTGACTGAGGGCCTCCAGGAGAGAAGCCCAAGCAACACGCGGCCCGAGGAGCGTCTTGCCACATGTCAGCACTCGGTCTGACTGAGCGCCTCCAGGAGAGAGACCAAAGCAAGACGCGCCCCGAGGAGCGTCTTGCCACATGTCAACAATGGGTCTGACTGAGGGCCTCCAGGAGAGAAGCCCAAGCAAGACGCGCCCCGAGGAGCGTCTTGACACATGTCAACACTGGGTCTGACAGAGGGCCTCCAGGAGAGAGGCCCAAGCAAGACGCGCCCTGAGGAGTGTCTTGCCACATGTCACCACTTGGTCTGACTGAGCGCCTCCAGGAGAGAGGCCCAAGCAACACGCGCCCCGAGGAGCGTCAGGCCACATGTCAACAATGGGTCTTACTGAGGGCCTCCAGGAGAGAAGCCCAAGCAAGACGCGCCCCGAGGAGCTTCTTGCCACATGACAACACTCAGTCTGACAGAGGGCCTCCAGGAGAGAGGCCCAAGCAAGACGCGCCCCGAGGAGTGTCTTGCCACATGTCAACACTGGGTCTGAATGAGCGCCTCCAGGAGAGAGGCCCAAGCAAGACGCGCCCCGAGGAGCGTCTTGCCACGTGTCACCACTGGGTCTGACTGAGCGCCTCCAGGAGAAAGGCCCAAGCAAGACGCGCCCCGAGGAGCGTCTTGCCACGTGTCACCACTGGGTCTGATTGAGCGCCTCCAGGAGCGAGGCCCCAGCAAGACGCGCCCCGAGGAGCGTCTTGCCTTATGTCAGCACTCGGTCTGACTGAGTGCCTCCAGGAGAGAGGCCCAAGCAAGACGCGCCCCGAGGAGCGTCTTGCGACATGTCACTACTCGGTCTAACTGAGCGCCTCCAGGAGAGAGGTCCAAGCAAGACGCGCCCCGAGGAGCGTCTTGCCACATGTCACTACTCGGTCTGACTGAGCGCCTCCAGGAGAGAAGCCCAAGCAAGACGCGCCCCGAGGAGTGTCTTTCCAAATGTCAGCACTCGGTCTGACTGAGCGCCTCCAGGAGAGAGGCCCAAGCAAGACGCGCCCCGAGGAGCGTCTTGCCACATGTCAACAATGGGTCTGACTGAGGGCCTCCAGGAGAGAAGCCCAAGCAACACGCGGCCCGAGGAGCGTCTTGCCACATGTCAGCACTCGGTCTGACTGAGCGCCTCCAGGAGAGAGACCAAAGCAAGACGCGCCCCGAGGAGCGTCTTGCCACATGTCAACAATGGGTCTGACTGAGGGCCTCCAGGAGAGAAGCCCAAGCAAGACGCGCCCCGAGGAGCGTCTTGACACATGTCAACACTGGGTCTGACAGAGGGCCTCCAGGAGAGAGGCCCAAGCAAGACGCGCCCTGAGGAGTGTCTTGCCACATGTCACCACTTGGTCTGACTGAGCGCCTCCAGGAGAGAGGCCCAAGCAACACGCGCCCCGAGGAGCGTCAGGCCACATGTCAACAATGGGTCTTACTGAGGGCCTCCAGGAGAGAAGCCCAAGCAAGACGCGCCCCGAGGAGCTTCTTGCCACATGACAACACTCAGTCTGACAGAGGGCCTCCAGGAGAGAGGCCCAAGCAAGACGCGCCCCGAGGAGTGTCTTGCCACATGTCAACACTGGGTCTGAATGAGCGCCTCCAGGAGAGAGGCCCAAGCAAGACGCGCCCCGAGGAGCGTCTTGCCACGTGTCACCACTGGGTCTGACTGAGCGCCTCCAGGAGAAAGGCCCAAGCAAGACGCGCCCCGAGGAGCGTCTTGCCACGTGTCACCACTGGGTCTGATTGAGCGCCTCCAGGAGCGAGGCCCCAGCAAGACGCGCCCCGAGGAGCGTCTTGCCTTATGTCAGCACTCGGTCTGACTGAGTGCCTCCAGGAGAGAGGCCCAAGCAAGACGCGCCCCGAGGAGCGTCTTGCGACATGTCACTACTCGGTCTAACTGAGCGCCTCCAGGAGAGAGGTCCAAGCAAGACGCGCCCCGAGGAGCGTCTTGCCACATGTCACTACTCGGTCTGACTGAGCGCCTCCAGGAGAGAGGCCCAAGCAAGACGTGCCCCGAGGAGCGTCTTGCCACATGTCAACAATGGGTCTGACTGAGGGCCTCCAGGAGAGAAGCCCAAGCAAGACGCGCCCCGAGGAGCGTCTTGCCACATGTCAACACTGGGTCTGACTGAGCGCCTCCAGGAGAAAGGCCCAAGCAAGACACGCCCCGAGGAGCGTCTTGACACATGTCAACACTGGGTCTGACTGAGGGCCTCCACGAGAGAAGCCCAAGCAAGACGCGCCCCGCGGAGAGTCTTGCCACATGTCAACACTCGGTCTGACAAAGGGCCTCCAGGAGAGAGGCCCAAGTAAGACGCGCCCCGCGGAGTGTCTTGCCACATGTCACCACTGGGTCTGACTGAGCGCCTCCAGGAGAGAAGCCCAAGCAAGTCACGCCCCGAGGAGTGTCTTTCCAAATGTCAGCACTCGGTCTGACTGAGCGCCTCCAGGAGAGAGGCCCAAGCAAGACGCGCCCCGAGGAGCGTCTTGCCACATGTCAACAATGGGTCTGACTGAGGGCCTCCAGGAGAGAAGCCCAAGCAACACGCGGCCCGAGGAGCGTCTTGCCACATGTCAGCACTCGGTCTGACTGAGCGCCTCCAGGAGAGAGACCAAAGCAAGACGCGCCCCGAGGAGCGTCTTGCCACATGTCAACAATGGGTCTGACTGAGGGCCTCCAGGAGAGAAGCCCAAGCAAGACGCCCCCCGAGGAGCGTCTTGACACATGTCAACACTGGGTCTGACAGAGGGCCTCCAGGAGAGAGGCCCAAGCAAGACGCGCCCCGAGGAGTGTCTTGCCACATGTCACCACTTGGTCTGACTGAGCGCCTCCAGGAGAGAGGCCCAAGCAACACGCGCCCCGAGGAGCGTCAGGCCACATGTCACTACTCAGTCTGACTGAGCGCCTCCAGGAGAGAGGCCCAAGCAAGACGCGCCCCGAGGAGCGTCTTGCCACGTGTCAACACTGGGTCTGATTGAGGGCCTTCTGGAGAGAGGCCCAAGCAAGACGCGCCCCGAGGAGCGTCTTGCCACATGTCAACACTGGGTCTGACTGAGCGCCTCCAGGAGAGAGGCCCAATCAAGACACGCCCCGAGGAGCGTCATGACACATGTCAACACTGGGTCTGACTGAGGGCCTCCATGAGAGAAGCCCAAGCAAGACGCGCCCCGAGGAGTGTCTTGCCACATGTCAACACTGGGTCTGAATGAGCACCTCCAGGAGAGAGGCCCAAGCAAGACGCGCCCCGAGGAGCGTCTTGCCACGTGTCACCACTGGGTCTGACTGAGCGCCTCCAGGAGAGAGGCCCAAGCAAGACGCGCCCCGAGGAGCGTCTTGCCACGTGTCACCACTGGGTCTGATTGAGCGCCTCCAGGAGCGAGGCCCCAGCAAGACGCGCCCCGAGGAGCGTCTTGCCTTATGTCAGCACTCGGTCTGACTGAGTGCCTCCAGGAGAGAGGCCCAAGCAAGACGCGCCCCGAGGAGCGTCTTGCGACATGTCACTACTCGGTCTAACTGAGCGCCTCCAGGAGAGAGGTCCAAGAAAGACGCGCCCCGAGGAGCGTCTTGCCACATGTCACTACTCGGTCTGACTGAGCGCCTCCAGGAGAGAGGCCCAAGCAAGACGTGCCCCGAGGAGCGTCTTGCCACATGTCAACAATGGGTCTGACTGAGGGCCTCCAGGAGAGAAGCCCAAGCAAGACGCGCCCCGAGGAGCGTCTTGCCACATGTCAACACTGGGTCTGACTGAGCGCCTCCAGGAGAAAGGCCCAAGCAAGACACGCCCCGAGGAGCGTCTTGACACATGTCAACACTGGGTCTGACTGAGGGCCTCCACGAGAGAAGCCCAAGCAAGACGCGCCCCGCGGAGAGTCTTGCCACATGTCAACACTCGGTCTGACAAAGGGCCTCCAGGAGAGAGGCCCAAGTAAGACGCGCCCCGCGGAGTGTCTTGCCACATGTCACCACTGGGTCTGACTGAGCGCCTCCAGGAGAGAAGCCCAAGCAAGACGCGCCCCGAGGAGTGTCTTTCCAAATGTCAGCACTCGGTCTGACTGAGCGCCTCCAGGAGAGAGGCCCAAGCAAGACGCGCCCCGAGGAGCGTCTTGCCACATGTCAGCACTCGGTCTGACTGAGCGCCTCCAGGAGAGAGACCAAAGCAAGACGCGCCCCGAGGAGCGTCTTGCCACATGTCAACAATGGGTCTGACTGAGGGCCTCCAGGAGAGAAGCCCAAGCAAGACGCCCCCCGAGGAGCGTCTTGACACATGTCAACACTGGGTCTGACAGAGGGCCTCCAGGAGAGAGGCCCAAGCAAGACGCGCCCCGAGGAGTGTCTTGCCACATGTCACCACTTGGTCTGACTGAGCGCCTCCAGGAGAGAGGCCCAAGCAACACGCGCCCCGAGGAGCGTCAGGCCACATGTCACTACTCAGTCTGACTGAGCGCCTCCAGGAGAGAGGCCCAAGCAAGACGCGCCCCGAGGAGCGTCTTGCCACGTGTCAACACTGGGTCTGATTGAGGGCCTTCTGGAGAGAGGCCCAAGCAAGACGCGCCCCGAGGAGCGTCTTGCCACATGTCAACACTGGGTCTGACTGAGCGCCTCCAGGAGAGAGGCCCAATCAAGACACGCCCCGAGGAGCGTCATGACACATGTCAACACTGGGTCTGACTGAGGGCCTCCATGAGAGAAGCCCAAGCAAGAAGCGCCCCGAGGAGAGTCTTGCCACATGTCAACACTCGGTCTGACAAAGGGCCTCCAGGAGAGAGGCCCAAGCAAGAGGCGCCCCGAGGAGTGTCTTGCCACATGTCACCACTGGGTCTGACTAAGCGCCTCCAGGAGAGAGGCCAAAGCAAGACGCGCCCCGAGGAGCGTCTTGTCACATGTCAACACTGGGTCTTTCTGAGCGCCTCCAGGAGAGAAGCCCAAGCAAGACGCGCCCCGAGGAGCGTCTTTCCATATGTCAGCACTCGGTCTGACTGAGCGCCTCCAGGAGAGAGTTCCAAGCAAGACGTGCCCCGAGGAGCGTCTTGCCACATGTCAACAATGGGTCTGACTGAGGGCCTCCAGGAGAGAAGCCCAAGCAACACACGGCCCGAGGAGCGTCTTGCCACATGTCAGCACTCGGTCTGACTGAGCGCCTCCAGGAGAGAGACCAAAGCAAGACGCGCCCCGAGGAGCGTCTTGCCACATGTCAACAATGGGTCTGACTGAGGGCCTCCAGGAGAGAAGCCCAAGCAAGACGCCCCCCGAGGAGCGTCTTGACACATGTCAACACTGGGTCTGACAGAGGGCCTCCAGGAGAGAGGCCCAAGCAAGACGCGCCCCGAGGAGTGTCTTGCCACATGTCACCACTTGGTCTGACTGAGCGCCTCCAGGAGAGAGGCCCAAGCAACACGCGCCCCGAGGAGCGTCAGGCCACATGTCACTACTCAGTCTGACTGAGCGCCTCCAGGAGAGAGGCCCAAGCAAGACGCGCCCCGAGGAGCGTCTTGCCACGTGTCAACACTGGGTCTGATTGAGGGCCTTCTGGAGAGAGGCCCAAGCAAGACGCGCCCCGAGGAGCGTCTTGCCACATGTCAACACTGGGTCTGACTGAGCGCCTCCAGGAGAGAGGCCCAATCAAGACACGCCCCGAGGAGCGTCATGACACATGTCAACACTGGGTCTGACTGAGGGCCTCCATGAGAGAAGCCCAAGCAAGACGCGCCCCGAGGAGTGTCTTGCCACATGTCAACACTGGGTCTGAATGAGCACCTCCAGGAGAGAGGCCCAAGCAAGACGCGCCCCGAGGAGCGTCTTGCCACGTGTCACCACTGGGTCTGACTGAGCGCCTCCAGGAGAGAGGCCCAAGCAAGACGCGCCCCGAGGAGCGTCTTGCCACGTGTCACCACTGGGTCTGATTGAGCGCCTCCAGGAGCGAGGCCCCAGCAAGACGCGCCCCGAGGAGCGTCTTGCCTTATGTCAGCACTCGGTCTGACTGAGTGCCTCCAGGAGAGAGGCCCAAGCAAGACGCGCCCCGAGGAGCGTCTTGCGACATGTCACTACTCGGTCTAACTGAGCGCCTCCAGGAGAGAGGTCCAAGAAAGACGCGCCCCGAGGAGCGTCTTGCCACATGTCACTACTCGGTCTGACTGAGCGCCTCCAGGAGAGAGGCCCAAGCAAGACGTGCCCCGAGGAGCGTCTTGCCACATGTCAACAATGGGTCTGACTGAGGGCCTCCAGGAGAGAAGCCCAAGCAAGACGCGCCCCGAGGAGCGTCTTGCCACATGTCAACACTGGGTCTGACTGAGCGCCTCCAGGAGAAAGGCCCAAGCAAGACACGCCCCGAGGAGCGTCTTGACACATGTCAACACTGGGTCTGACTGAGGGCCTCCACGAGAGAAGCCCAAGCAAGACGCGCCCCGCGGAGAGTCTTGCCACATGTCAACACTCGGTCTGACAAAGGGCCTCCAGGAGAGAGGCCCAAGTAAGACGCGCCCCGCGGAGTGTCTTGCCACATGTCACCACTGGGTCTGACTGAGCGCCTCCAGGAGAGAAGCCCAAGCAAGACGCGCCCCGAGGAGTGTCTTTCCAAATGTCAGCACTCGGTCTGACTGAGCGCCTCCAGGAGAGAGGCCCAAGCAAGACGCGCCCCGAGGAGCGTCTTGCCACATGTCAGCACTCGGTCTGACTGAGCGCCTCCAGGAGAGAGACCAAAGCAAGACGCGCCCCGAGGAGCGTCTTGCCACATGTCAACAATGGGTCTGACTGAGGGCCTCCAGGAGAGAAGCCCAAGCAAGACGCCCCCCGAGGAGCGTCTTGACACATGTCAACACTGGGTCTGACAGAGGGCCTCCAGGAGAGAGGCCCAAGCAAGACGCGCCCCGAGGAGTGTCTTGCCACATGTCACCACTTGGTCTGACTGAGCGCCTCCAGGAGAGAGGCCCAAGCAACACGCGCCCCGAGGAGCGTCAGGCCACATGTCACTACTCAGTCTGACTGAGCGCCTCCAGGAGAGAGGCCCAAGCAAGACGCGCCCCGAGGAGCGTCTTGCCACGTGTCAACACTGGGTCTGATTGAGGGCCTTCTGGAGAGAGGCCCAAGCAAGACGCGCCCCGAGGAGCGTCTTGCCACATGTCAACACTGGGTCTGACTGAGCGCCTCCAGGAGAGAGGCCCAATCAAGACACGCCCCGAGGAGCGTCATGACACATGTCAACACTGGGTCTGACTGAGGGCCTCCATGAGAGAAGCCCAAGCAAGAAGCGCCCCGAGGAGAGTCTTGCCACATGTCAACACTCGGTCTGACAAAGGGCCTCCAGGAGAGAGGCCCAAGCAAGAGGCGCCCCGAGGAGTGTCTTGCCACATGTCACCACTGGGTCTGACTAAGCGCCTCCAGGAGAGAGGCCAAAGCAAGACGCGCCCCGAGGAGCGTCTTGTCACATGTCAACACTGGGTCTTTCTGAGCGCCTCCAGGAGAGAAGCCCAAGCAAGACGCGCCCCGAGGAGCGTCTTTCCATATGTCAGCACTCGGTCTGACTGAGCGCCTCCAGGAGAGAGTTCCAAGCAAGACGTGCCCCGAGGAGCGTCTTGCCACATGTCAACAATGGGTCTGACTGAGGGCCTCCAGGAGAGAAGCCCAAGCAACACACGGCCCGAGGAGCGTCTTGCCACATGTCAGCACTCGGTCTGACTGAGCGCCTCCAGGAGAGAGGCCAAAGCAAGACGCGCCCCGAGGAGCGTCTTGCCACATGTCAACAATGGGTCTAACTGAGGGCCTCCAGGAGAGAAGCCCAAGCAAGACGCGCCCCGAGGAGCGTCTTGACACGTGTCAACACTCGGTCTGACTGAGCGCCTCCAGGAGAGAGGCCAAAGCAAGACGCGCCCCGAGGAGCGTCTTGACACATGTCAACACTGGGTCTGACAGAGGGCCTCCATGAGAGAGGCCCAAGCAAGATGCGCCCCGAGGAGTGTAATGCCACATGTCAACACTGTGTCCGACTGAGCGCCTCCAGGAGAGAGGCCCAAGCAAGACGCGCCCCGAGGAGCGTCTTGCCACGTGTCAACACTGGGTCTGACTTAGCGCCTCCAGGAGAGAGGCCCAAGCAAGATGCGCCCCGAGGAGCGTCTTTCCACGTGTCACCACTGGGTCTGACTGAGCTCCTCCAGGAAAGAGGCCCAAGCAAGACGCGCCCCGAGGAGCATCTTGCCACGTGTCACCACTGTTTCTGATTAAGCACCTCCAGGAGAGAGGCCCCAGCAAGACGCGCCCCGAGGAGCGTCTTGCCACATGTCACTACTCGGTCTGACTGAGCACCTCCAGGAGGGAGGTCCAAGCAAGACGCGCCCCGAGGAGAGTCTTGCCACATGTCACTACTCGGTCTAACTGAGCACCTCAAGGAGAGAGGCCCAAGCAAGACTTGCCCTGAGGAGCGTCTTGCCACATGTCAACACTGTGTCTGACTGAGCGCCTCCAGGAGAGAGGCCCAAGCAAGACATGCCCCGAGGAGCGTCTTGACACATGTCAACACTGGATCTGACTGAGGGCCTCCACGAGAGAAGCCCAAGCAAGACGCGCCCCGCGGAGAGTCTTGCCACATGTCAACACTCGGTCTGACAAAGGGCCTCCAGGAGAGAGGCCCAAGTAAGATGCGCCCCACGGAGTGTCTTGCCACATGTCACCACTGGGTCTGACTGAGCGCCTCCAGGAGAGAAGCCCAAGCAAGACGCGCCCCGAGGAGTGTCTTTCCAAATGTCAGCACTCGGTCTGACTGAGCGCCTCCAGGAGAGAGGCCCAAGCAAGACGCGCCCCGAGGAGCGTCCTGCCACATGTCAACAATGGGTCTGACTGAGGGCCTCCAGGAGAGAAGCCCAAGCAACACGCGGCCCGAGGAGCGTCTTGCCACATGTCAGCACTCGGTCTGACTGAGCGCCTCCAGGAGAGAGACCAAAGCAAGACGCGCCCCGAGGAGCGTCTTGCCACATGTCAACAATGGGTCTGACTGAGGGCCTCCAGGAGAGAAGCCCAAGCAAGACGCGCCCCGAGGAGCGTCTTGCCACGTGTCACCACTGGGTCTGATTGAGCGCCTCCAGGAGCGAGGCCCCAGCAAGACGCGCCCCGAGGAGCGTCTTGCCTTATGTCAGCACTCGGTCTGACTGAGTGCCTCCAGGAGAGAGGCCCAAGCAAGACGCGCCCCGAGGAGCGTCTTGCGACATGTCACTACTCGGTCTAACTGAGCGCCTCCAGGAGAGAGGTCCAAGAAAGACACGCCCCGAGGAGCGTCTTGCCACATGTCACTACTCGGTCTGACTGAGCGCCTCCAGGAGAGAGGCCCAAGCAAGACGTGCCCCGAGGAGCGTCTTGCCACATGTCAACAATGGGTCTGACTGAGGGCCTCCAGGAGAGAAGCCCAAGCAAGACGCGCCCCGAGGAGCGTCTTGCCACATGTCAACACTGGGTCTGACTGAGCGCCTCCAGGAGAAAGGCCCAAGCAAGACACGCCCCGAGGAGCGTCTTGACACATGTCAACACTGGGTCTGACTGAGGGCCTCCACGAGAGAAGCCCAAGCAAGACGCGCCCCGCGGAGAGTCTTGCCACATGTCAACACTCGGTCTGACAAAGGGCCTCCAGGAGAGAGGCCCAAGTAAGACGCGCCCCGCGGAGTGTCTTGCCACATGTCACCACTGGGTCTGACTGAGCGCCTCCAGGAGAGAAGCCCAAGCAAGACGCGCCCCGAGGAGTGTCTTTCCAAATGTCAGCACTCGGTCTGACTGAGCGCCTCCAGGAGAGAGGCCCAAGCAAGACGCGCCCCGAGGAGCGTCTTGCCACATGTCAGCACTCGGTCTGACTGAGCGCCTCCAGGAGAGAGACCAAAGCAAGACGCGCCCCGAGGAGCGTCTTGCCACATGTCAACAATGGGTCTGACTGAGGGCCTCCAGGAGAGAAGCCCAAGCAAGACGCCCCCCGAGGAGCGTCTTGACACATGTCAACACTGGGTCTGACAGAGGGCCTCCAGGAGAGAGGCCCAAGCAAGACGCGCCCCGAGGAGTGTCTTGCCACATGTCACCACTTGGTCTGACTGAGCGCCTCCAGGAGAGAGGCCCAAGCAACACGCGCCCCGAGGAGCGTCAGGCCACATGTCACTACTCAGTCTGACTGAGCGCCTCCAGGAGAGAGGCCCAAGCAAGACGCGCCCCGAGGAGCGTCTTGCCACGTGTCAACACTGGGTCTGATTGAGGGCCTTCTGGAGAGAGGCCCAAGCAAGACGCGCCCCGAGGAGCGTCTTGCCACATGTCAACACTGGGTCTGACTGAGCGCCTCCAGGAGAGAGGCCCAATCAAGACACGCCCCGAGGAGCGTCATGACACATGTCAACACTGGGTCTGACTGAGGGCCTCCATGAGAGAAGCCCAAGCAAGAAGCGCCCCGAGGAGAGTCTTGCCACATGTCAACACTCGGTCTGACAAAGGGCCTCCAGGAGAGAGGCCCAAGCAAGAGGCGCCCCGAGGATTGTCTTGCCACATGTCACCACTGGGTCTGACTAAGCGCCTCCAGGAGAGAGGCCAAAGCAAGACGCGCCCCGAGGAGCGTCTTGTCACATGTCAACACTGGGTCTTTCTGAGCGCCTCCAGGAGAGAAGCCCAAGCAAGACGCGCCCCGAGGAGCGTCTTTCCATATGTCAGCACTCGGTCTGACTGAGCGCCTCCAGGAGAGAGTTCCAAGCAAGACGTGCCCCGAGGAGCGTCTTGCCACATGTCAACAATGGGTCTGACTGAGGGCCTCCAGGAGAGAAGCCCAAGCAACACACGGCCCGAGGAGCGTCTTGCCACATGTCAGCACTCGGTCTGACTGAGCGCCTCCAGGAGAGAGGCCAAAGCAAGACGCGCCCCGAGGAGCGTCTTGCCACATGTCAACAATGGGTCTAACTGAGGGCCTCCAGGAGAGAAGCCCAAGCAAGACGCGCCCCGAGGAGCGTCTTGACACGTGTCAACACTCGGTCTGACTGAGCGCCTCCAGGAGAGAGGCCAAAGCAAGACGCGCCCCGAGGAGCGTCTTGACACATGTCAACACTGGGTCTGACAGAGGGCCTCCATGAGAGAGGCCCAAGCAAGATGCGCCCCGAGGAGTGTAATGCCACATGTCAACACTGTGTCCGACTGAGCGCCTCCAGGAGAGAGGCCCAAGCAAGACGCGCCCCGAGGAGCGTCTTGCCACGTGTCAACACTGGGTCTGACTTAGCGCCTCCAGGAGAGAGGCCCAAGCAAGATGCGCCCCGAGGAGCGTCTTTCCACGTGTCACCACTGGGTCTGACTGAGCTCCTCCAGGAAAGAGGCCCAAGCAAGACGCGCCCCGAGGAGCATCTTGCCACGTGTCACCACTGTTTCTGATTAAGCACCTCCAGGAGAGAGGCCCCAGCAAGACGCGCCCCGAGGAGCGTCTTGCCACATGTCACTACTCGGTCTGACTGAGCACCTCCAGGAGGGAGGTCCAAGCAAGACGCGCCCCGAGGAGAGTCTTGCCACATGTCACTACTCGGTCTAACTGAGCACCTCAAGGAGAGAGGCCCAAGCAAGACTTGCCCTGAGGAGCGTCTTGCCACATGTCAACACTGTGTCTGACTGAGCGCCTCCAGGAGAGAGGCCCAAGCAAGACATGCCCCGAGGAGCGTCTTGACACATGTCAACACTGGATCTGACTGAGGGCCTCCACGAGAGAAGCCCAAGCAAGACGCGCCCCGCGGAGAGTCTTGCCACATGTCAACACTCGGTCTGACAAAGGGCCTCCAGGAGAGAGGCCCAAGTAAGATGCGCCCCACGGAGTGTCTTGCCACATGTCACCACTGGGTCTGACTGAGCGCCTCCAGGAGAGAAGCCCAAGCAAGACGCGCCCCGAGGAGTGTCTTTCCAAATGTCAGCACTCGGTCTGACTGAGCGCCTCCAGGAGAGAGGCCCAAGCAAGACGCGCCCCGAGGAGCGTCCTGCCACATGTCAACAATGGGTCTGACTGAGGGCCTCCAGGAGAGAAGCCCAAGCAACACGCGGCCCGAGGAGCGTCTTGCCACATGTCAGCACTCGGTCTGACTGAGCGCCTCCAGGAGAGAGACCAAAGCAAGACGCGCCCCGAGGAGCGTCTTGCCACATGTCAACAATGGGTCTGACTGAGGGCCTCCAGGAGAGAAGCCCAAGCAAGACGCGCCCCGAGGAGCGTCTTGACACATGTCAACACTGGGTCTGACAGAGGGCCTCCAGGAGAGAGGCCCAAGCAAGACGCGCCCCGAGGAGTGTCTTGCCACATGTCACCACTTGGTCTGACTGAGCGCCTCCAGGAGAGAGGCCCAAGCAACACGCGCCCCGAGGAGCGTCAGGCCACATGTCACTACTCAGTCTGACTGAGCGCCTCCAGGAGAGAGGCCCAAGCAAGACGCGCCCCGAGGAGCGTCTTGCCACGTGTCAACACTGGGTCTGATTGAGGGCCTTCTGGAGAGAGGCCCAAGCAAGACGCGCCCCGAGGAGCGTCTTGCCACATGTCAACACTGGGTCTGACTGAGCGCCTCCAGGAGAGAGGCCCAATCAAGACACGCCCCGAGGAGCGTCTTGACACATGTCAACACTGGGTCTGACTGAGGGCCTCCATGAGAGAAGCCCAAGCAAGAAGCGCCCCGAGGAGAGTCTTGCCACATGTCAACACTCGGTCTGACAAAGGGCCTCCAGGAGAGAGGCCCAAGCAAGAGGCGCCCCGAGGAGTGTCTTGCCACATGTCACCACTGGGTCTGACTAAGCGCCTCCAGGAGAGAGGCCCAAGCAAGACGCGCCCCGAGGAGCGTCTTGTCACATGTCAACACTGGGTCTTTCTGAGCGCCTCCAGGAGAGAAGCCCAAGCAAGACACACCCCGAGGAGCGTCTTTCCATATGTCAGCACTCGGTCTGACTGAGCGCCTCCAGGAGAGAGTTCCAAGCAAGACGTGCCCCGAGGAGCGTCTTGCCACATGTCAACAATGGGTCTGACTGAGGGCCTCCAGGAGAGAAGCCCAAGCAACACGCGGCCCGAGGAGCGTCTTGCCACATGTCAGCACTCGGTCTGACTGAGCGCCTCCAGGAGAGAGGCCAAAGCAAGACGCGCCCCGAGGAGCGTCTTGCCACATGTCAACAATGGGTCTAACTGAGGGCCTCCAGGAGAGAAGCCCAAGCAAGACGCGCCCCGAGGAGCGTCTTGACACGTGTCAACACTCGGTCTGACTGAGCGCCTCCAGGAGAGAGGCCAAAGCAAGACGCGCCCCGAGGAGCGTCTTGACACATGTCAACACTGGGTCTGACAGAGGGCCTCCATGAGAGAGGCCCAAGCAAGATGCGCCCCGAGGAGTGTAATGCCACATGTCAACACTGTGTCCGACTGAGCGCCTCCAGGAGAGAGGCCCAAGCAAGACGCGCCCCGAGGAGCGTCTTGCCACGTGTCAACACTGGGTCTGACTTAGCGCCTCCAGGAGAGAGGCCCAAGCAAGATGCGCCCCGAGGAGCGTCTTTCCACGTGTCACCACTGGGTCTGACTGAGCTCCTCCAGGAAAGAGGCCCAAGCAAGACGCGCCCTGAGGAGCGTCTTGCCACGTGTCACCACTGTTTCTGATTAAGCACCTCCAGGAGAGAGGCCCCAGCAAGACGTGCCCCGAGGAGCGTCTTGCCACATGTCACTACTCGGTCTAACTGAGCACCTCCAGGAGAGAGGCCCAAGCAAGACTTGCCCCGAGGAGCGTCTTGCCACATGTCAACACTGTGTCTGACTGAGCGCCTCCAGGAGAGAGGCCCAAGCAAGACACGCCCCGAGGAGCGTCTTGACACATGTCAACACTGGGTCGGACTGAGGGCCTCCATGAGAGAAGCCCAAGCAAGACGCGCCCCGAGGAGAGTCTTGCCACATGTCAACACTCGGTCTGACAGAGGGCATTCAGGAGAGAGGCCCAAGCAATACGCGCCCCGAGGGTGTCTTGCCACATGTCACCACTGGGTCTGAATGAGCGCCTCCAGGAGAGAGGCCCAACCAAGACGCGCCCCGAGGAGTGTCTTGCCACATGCCAACACTGGGTCTGACTGAGCGCCTCCAGGAGAGAGGCCCAAGCAAGACGCGCCCCGAGGAGCGTCTTGCCACGTGTCAACACTGGGTCTGACTGAGCGCCTCCAGGAGCGAGGCCCAAGCAAGACGCGCCCCGAGGAGCGTCTTTCCACGTGTCACCACTGGGTCTGACTGAGCGCCTCCAGGAGAGAGGCCCAAGCAAGACGCGCCCCGAGGAGCGTCTTGCCACATGTCAACACTGGGTCTGACTGAGCGCCTCCAGGAGAGAGGCCCAAGCAAGACGCGCCCCGAGGAGCGTCTTGTCACATGTCAACACTGGGTCTGTCTGAGCGCCTTCAGGAGAGAAGCCCAAGCAAGACGAGCCCCGAGGAGCGTCTTGCCAAATGTCAACAATGGGTCTGACTGAGGGCCTCCAGGAGAGAAGCCCAAGCAAGACTGCGCCCCGAGGAGCGTCTTGACACATGTCAACACTGGGTCTGACAGAGTGCCTCCAGGAGAGAGGCCCAAGCAAGACGCGCCCCGAGGAGTGTCTTGCCACATGTCACCACTGGGTCTGACTGAGCGCCTCCAGGAGAGAGGCCCAAGCAAGACGCGCCCCGAGGAGCGTCAGGCCACATGTCACTACTCAGTCTGACTGAGCGCCTCCAGGAGAGAGGCCCAAGCAAGACGCGCCCCGAGGAGCGTCTTGCCACATGTCAGCACTGGGTCTGACTGAGCGCCTCCAGTAGAGAGGCCCCAGCAAGACGCGCCCCGAGGAGCGTCTTGCCTTATGTCAGCACTCGGTCTGACTGAGCGCCTCCAGGAGAGAGGCCCAAGCAAGACGCGCCCCGAGGAGCGTCTTGCCACATGTCAACAATGGGTCTGACTGAGGGCCTCCAGGAGAGAGGCCCAAGCAAGATGCGCCCGGAGGAGCGTATTGCCACATGTCAACACTGGGTCTGACAGAGGGCCTCCAGGAGAGAGGCCCAAGCAAGACGCGCCCCGAGGAGCGTCTTGTCACATGTCAACACTGGGTCTTTCTGAGCGCCTCCAGGAGAGAAGCCCAAGCAAGACACGCCCTGAGGAGCGTCTTGCCACATGTCAGCACTCCGTCTGACTGAGCGCCTCCAGGAGAGAGGCCCAAGCACGACGCGCCCCGAGGAGCGTCTTGCCACATGTCAGCACTCGATCTGACTGAGCACCTCCAGGAGAGAGGCCCAAGCAAGACGCGCCCCGAGAAGCGTCTTGCCACATGTCAACAATGGGTCTGACTGAGGGCCTCCAGGAGAGAAGCCCAAGCAACACGCGGCCCGAGGAGCGTCTTGCCACATGTCAGCACTCGGTCTGACTGAGCGCCTCCAGGAGAGAGGCCCAAGCAAGATGCGCCCCGAGGAGCGTCTTGCCACATGTCAACACTGGGTCTGACAGAGGGCCTCCATGAGAGAGGCCCAAGCAAGACGTGCCCCGAGGAGTGTCTTGACACATGTCAACACTTTGTCTGACAGAGGGCCTCCAGGAGAGAGGACCAAGCAAGACGCGCCCCGAGGAGTGTCTTGCCACATGTCACCACTTGGTCTGACTGAGCGCCTCCAGGAGAGAGGCCCAAGCAACACGCGCCCCTAGGAGCGTCAGGCCACATGTCACTGCTCAGTCTGACTGAGCGCCTCCAGGAGAGAGGCCCAAGTAAGATGCGCCCCGAGGAGCGTATTGCCACGTGTCAACACTGGGTCTGATTGAGGGCCTTCTGGAGAGAGGCCCAAGCAAGACGCGCCCTGAGGAGCGTCTTGCCACATGTCAACAATGGTTCTTACTGAGGGCCTCCAGGAGAGAAGCCCAAGCAAGACGTGCCCCGAGGAGCTTCTTGCCACATGTCAGCACTCGGTCTGACAGAGGGCCTCCATGAGAGACGCCCAAGCAAGACGCGCCCCGAGGAGTGTCTTGCCAAATGTCAACACTGGGTCTGACTGATTGCCTCAGGGAGAGAGGTCCAAGCAAGACGCGCCCCGAGGAGCGTCTTGCAACATGTCACTACTCGGTCTGACTGAGCGCCTCAGTTAGAGAGGTCCAAGCAAGACGCGCCCCGAGGAGCGTCTTGCCACATGTCAACACTGGGTCTGACTGAGTGCCTCCATGAGAGAAGCCCCAGCAAGATGCGCCCCGAGGAGCGTCTTGCCACATGTCAACACTGGGTCTGACTGAGCGCCTCCAGGAGAGAGGCCCAAGCAAGACACGCCCCAAGGAGCGTCTTGACACATGTCAACACAGGGTCTGACTGAGGGCCTCCATGTGAGAAGCCCAAGCAAGACGCGCCCCGAGGAGTGTCTTGCCACATGTCAACACTGGGTCTGACTGAGCGCCTCCAGGAGAGAGGCCCAAGCAAGACGCGCCCCGAGGAGCGTCTTGCCACGTGTCACCACTGGGTCTGATTGAGCACCTCCAGGAGAGAGGCCCCAGCAAGACGCGCCGCGAGGAGCATCTTGCCTTATGTCAGCACTCGGTCTGACTGAGCGCCTCCAGGAGAGAGGCCCAAGCAAGACCCGCCCCGAGGAGCGTCTTGCCACATGTCACTACTCCGTCTGACTGAGCGCCTCCAGGAGGGAGGTCCAAGCAAGACACGCCCCGAGGAGCGTCTTGCCACATGTCACTACTCGGTCTGACTGAGCGCCTCCAGGAGAGAGGCCCAAGCAAGACGTGCCCCGAGGAGCGTCTTGCCACATGTCAACAATGGATCTGACTGAGGGCCTCCAGGAGAGAAGCCCAAGCAATACGCGCCCCGAGGAGCGTCTTGCCAGATGTCAACACTGGTTCTGACTGAGGGCCCCCAGGAGAGAGGCCCAAATAAGACGCGCCCCGAGGAGCGTCTTGCCACATGTCAACACTGGGTCTGACTGAGGGCCTCCAGGAGAGAAGCCCAAGCAAGATGCGCCCCGAAGAGCGTCTTGCCACATGTCAGCACTCGGTCTGACTGAGCACCTCCAGGAGAGAGGCCCAAGCAATACGCGCCCCGAGGAGCGTCTTGACACATGTCTCCTCTGGGTCTGACTGAGCGCCTCCAGGAGAGAGGCCCAAGCAAGACGTGCCCCGAGGAGCATCTTGCCACATGTCAACACTGGGTCTGACTGAGTGCCTCGATGAGAGAAGCCCCAGCAAGACGCGCCCCGAGGAGCGTCTTGCCACATGTCAACACTGGGTCTGACTGAGCGCCTCCAGGAGAGAGGCCCGAGGAGCGTCTTGCCACATGTCACCTATGGGTCTGACTGAGCGCCTCCAGGAGAGAGGCGCAAGCAAGAAACGCCCGAGGAGCGTCTTGACACATGTCAACACTGGGTCTGACTGAGCGCCTCCAGGAGAGAGGCCCCAGCAAGACGCGCCCCGAGGAGCGTCTTGCCACATGTCACTACTCGGTCTAACTGAGCACCTCAAGGAGAGAGGCCCAAGCAAGACTTGCCCTGAGGAGCGTCTTGCCACATGTCAACACTGTGTCTGACTGAGCGCCTCCAGGAGAGAGGCCCAAGCAAGACATGCCCCGAGGAGCGTCTTGACACATGTCAACACTGGATCTGACTGAGGGCCTCCACGAGAGAAGCCCAAGCAAGACGCGCCCCGCGGAGAGTCTTGCCACATGTCAACACTCGGTCTGACAAAGGGCCTCCAGGAGAGAGGCCCAAGTAAGATGCGCCCCACGGAGTGTCTTGCCACATGTCACCACTGGGTCTGACTGAGCGCCTCCAGGAGAGAAGCCCAAGCAAGACGCGCCCCGAGGAGTGTCTTTCCAAATGTCAGCACTCGGTCTGACTGAGCGCCTCCAGGAGAGAGGCCCAAGCAAGACGCGCCCCGAGGAGCGTCCTGCCACATGTCAACAATGGGTCTGACTGAGGGCCTCCAGGAGAGAAGCCCAAGCAACACGCGGCCCGAGGAGCGTCTTGCCACATGTCAGCACTCGGTCTGACTGAGCGCCTCCAGGAGAGAGACCAAAGCAAGACGCGCCCCGAGGAGCGTCTTGCCACATGTCAACAATGGGTCTGACTGAGGGCCTCCAGGAGAGAAGCCCAAGCAAGACGCGCCCCGAGGAGCGTCTTGACACATGTCAACACTGGGTCTGACAGAGGGCCTCCAGGAGAGAGGCCCAAGCAAGACGCGCCCCGAGGAGTGTCTTGCCACATGTCACCACTTGGTCTGACTGAGCGCCTCCAGGAGAGAGGCCCAAGCAACACGCGCCCCGAGGAGCGTCAGGCCACATGTCACTACTCAGTCTGACTGAGCGCCTCCAGGAGAGAGGCCCAAGCAAGACGCGCCCCGAGGAGCGTCTTGCCACGTGTCAACACTGGGTCTGATTGAGGGCCTTCTGGAGAGAGGCCCAAGCAAGACGCGCCCCGAGGAGCGTCTTGCCACATGTCAACACTGGGTCTGACTGAGCGCCTCCAGGAGAGAGGCCCAATCAAGACACGCCCCGAGGAGCGTCTTGACACATGTCAACACTGGGTCTGACTGAGGGCCTCCATGAGAGAAGCCCAAGCAAGAAGCGCCCCGAGGAGAGTCTTGCCACATGTCAACACTCGGTCTGACAAAGGGCCTCCAGGAGAGAGGCCCAAGCAAGAGGCGCCCCGAGGAGTGTCTTGCCACATGTCACCACTGGGTCTGACTAAGCGCCTCCAGGAGAGAGGCCCAAGCAAGACGCGCCCCGAGGAGCGTCTTGTCACATGTCAACACTGGGTCTTTCTGAGCGCCTCCAGGAGAGAAGCCCAAGCAAGACACACCCCGAGGAGCGTCTTTCCATATGTCAGCACTCGGTCTGACTGAGCGCCTCCAGGAGAGAGTTCCAAGCAAGACGTGCCCCGAGGAGCGTCTTGCCACATGTCAACAATGGGTCTGACTGAGGGCCTCCAGGAGAGAAGCCCAAGCAACACGCGGCCCGAGGAGCGTCTTGCCACATGTCAGCACTCGGTCTGACTGAGCGCCTCCAGGAGAGAGGCCAAAGCAAGACGCGCCCCGAGGAGCGTCTTGCCACATGTCAACAATGGGTCTAACTGAGGGCCTCCAGGAGAGAAGCCCAAGCAAGACGCGCCCCGAGGAGCGTCTTGACACGTGTCAACACTCGGTCTGACTGAGCGCCTCCAGGAGAGAGGCCAAAGCAAGACGCGCCCCGAGGAGCGTCTTGACACATGTCAACACTGGGTCTGACAGAGGGCCTCCATGAGAGAGGCCCAAGCAAGATGCGCCCCGAGGAGTGTAATGCCACATGTCAACACTGTGTCCGACTGAGCGCCTCCAGGAGAGAGGCCCAAGCAAGACGCGCCCCGAGGAGCGTCTTGCCACGTGTCAACACTGGGTCTGACTTAGCGCCTCCAGGAGAGAGGCCCAAGCAAGATGCGCCCCGAGGAGCGTCTTTCCACGTGTCACCACTGGGTCTGACTGAGCTCCTCCAGGAAAGAGGCCCAAGCAAGACGCGCCCCGAGGAGCGTCTTGCCACGTGTCACCACTGTTTCTGATTAAGCACCTCCAGGAGAGAGGCCCCAGCAAGACGTGCCCCGAGGAGCGTCTTGCCACATGTCACTACTCGGTCTAACTGAGCACCTCCAGGAGAGAGGCCCAAGCAAGACTTGCCCCGAGGAGCGTCTTGCCACATGTCAACACTGTGTCTGACTGAGCGCCTCCAGGAGAGAGGCCCAAGCAAGACACGCCCCGAGGAGCGTCTTGACACATGTCAACACTGGGTCGGACTGAGGGCCTCCATGAGAGAAGCCCAAGCAAGACGCGCCCCGAGGAGAGTCTTGCCACATGTCAACACTCGGTCTGACAGAGGGCATTCAGGAGAGAGGCCCAAGCAATACGCGCCCCGAGGGTGTCTTGCCACATGTCACCACTGGGTCTGAATGAGCGCCTCCAGGAGAGAGGCCCAACCAAGACGCGCCCCGAGGAGTGTCTTGCCACATGCCAACACTGGGTCTGACTGAGCGCCTCCAGGAGAGAGGCCCAAGCAAGACGCGCCCCGAGGAGCGTCTTGCCACGTGTCAACACTGGGTCTGACTGAGCGCCTCCAGGAGCGAGGCCCAAGCAAGACGCGCCCCGAGGAGCGTCTTTCCACGTGTCACCACTGGGTCTGACTGAGCGCCTCCAGGAGAGAGGCCCAAGCAAGACGCGCCCCGAGGAGCGTCTTGCCACATGTCAACACTGGGTCTGACTGAGCGCCTCCAGGAGAGAGGCCCAAGCAAGACGCGCCCCGAGGAGCGTCTTGTCACATGTCAACACTGGGTCTGTCTGAGCGCCTTCAGGAGAGAAGCCCAAGCAAGACGAGCCCCGAGGAGCGTCTTGCCAAATGTCAACAATGGGTCTGACTGAGGGCCTCCAGGAGAGAAGCCCAAGCAAGACTGCGCCCCGAGGAGCGTCTTGACACATGTCAACACTGGGTCTGACAGAGTGCCTCCAGGAGAGAGGCCCAAGCAAGACGCGCCCCGAGGAGTGTCTTGCCACATGTCACCACTGGGTCTGACTGAGCGCCTCCAGGAGAGAGGCCCAAGCAAGACGCGCCCCGAGGAGCGTCAGGCCACATGTCACTACTCAGTCTGACTGAGCGCCTCCAGGAGAGAGGCCCAAGCAAGACGCGCCCCGAGGAGCGTCTTGCCACATGTCAGCACTGGGTCTGACTGAGCGCCTCCAGTAGAGAGGCCCCAGCAAGACGCGCCCCGAGGAGCGTCTTGCCTTATGTCAGCACTCGGTCTGACTGAGCGCCTCCAGGAGAGAGGCCCAAGCAAGACGCGCCCCGAGGAGCGTCTTGCCACATGTCAACAATGGGTCTGACTGAGGGCCTCCAGGAGAGAGGCCCAAGCAAGATGCGCCCGGAGGAGCGTATTGCCACATGTCAACACTGGGTCTGACAGAGGGCCTCCAGGAGAGAGGCCCAAGCAAGACGCGCCCCGAGGAGCGTCTTGTCACATGTCAACACTGGGTCTTTCTGAGCGCCTCCAGGAGAGAAGCCCAAGCAAGACACGCCCTGAGGAGCGTCTTGCCACATGTCAGCACTCCGTCTGACTGAGCGCCTCCAGGAGAGAGGCCCAAGCACGACGCGCCCCGAGGAGCGTCTTGCCACATGTCAGCACTCGATCTGACTGAGCACCTCCAGGAGAGAGGCCCAAGCAAGACGCGCCCCGAGAAGCGTCTTGCCACATGTCAACAATGGGTCTGACTGAGGGCCTCCAGGAGAGAAGCCCAAGCAACACGCGGCCCGAGGAGCGTCTTGCCACATGTCAGCACTCGGTCTGACTGAGCGCCTCCAGGAGAGAGGCCCAAGCAAGATGCGCCCCGAGGAGCGTCTTGCCACATGTCAACACTGGGTCTGACAGAGGGCCTCCATGAGAGAGGCCCAAGCAAGACGTGCCCCGAGGAGTGTCTTGACACATGTCAACACTTTGTCTGACAGAGGGCCTCCAGGAGAGAGGACCAAGCAAGACGCGCCCCGAGGAGTGTCTTGCCACATGTCACCACTTGGTCTGACTGAGCGCCTCCAGGAGAGAGGCCCAAGCAACACGCGCCCCTAGGAGCGTCAGGCCACATGTCACTGCTCAGTCTGACTGAGCGCCTCCAGGAGAGAGGCCCAAGTAAGATGCGCCCCGAGGAGCGTATTGCCACGTGTCAACACTGGGTCTGATTGAGGGCCTTCTGGAGAGAGGCCCAAGCAAGACGCGCCCTGAGGAGCGTCTTGCCACATGTCAACAATGGTTCTTACTGAGGGCCTCCAGGAGAGAAGCCCAAGCAAGACGTGCCCCGAGGAGCTTCTTGCCACATGTCAGCACTCGGTCTGACAGAGGGCCTCCATGAGAGACGCCCAAGCAAGACGCGCCCCGAGGAGTGTCTTGCCAAATGTCAACACTGGGTCTGACTGATTGCCTCAGGGAGAGAGGTCCAAGCAAGACGCGCCCCGAGGAGCGTCTTGCAACATGTCACTACTCGGTCTGACTGAGCGCCTCAGTTAGAGAGGTCCAAGCAAGACGCGCCCCGAGGAGCGTCTTGCCACATGTCAACACTGGGTCTGACTGAGTGCCTCCATGAGAGAAGCCCCAGCAAGACGCGCCCCGAGGAGCGTCTTGCCACATGTCAACACTGGGTCTGACTGAGCGCCTCCAGGAGAGAGGCCCAAGCAAGACACGCCCCAAGGAGCGTCTTGACACATGTCAACACAGGGTCTGACTGAGGGCCTCCATGTGAGAAGCCCAAGCAAGACGCGCCCCGAGGAGTGTCTTGCCACATGTCAACACTGGGTCTGACTGAGCGCCTCCAGGAGAGAGGCCCAAGCAAGACGCGCCCCGAGGAGCGTCTTGCCACGTGTCACCACTGGGTCTGATTGAGCACCTCCAGGAGAGAGGCCCCAGCAAGACGCGCCGCGAGGAGCATCTTGCCTTATGTCAGCACTCGGTCTGACTGAGCGCCTCCAGGAGAGAGGCCCAAGCAAGACCCGCCCCGAGGAGCGTCTTGCCACATGTCACTACTCCGTCTGACTGAGCGCCTCCAGGAGGGAGGTCCAAGCAAGACACGCCCCGAGGAGCGTCTTGCCACATGTCACTACTCGGTCTGACTGAGCGCCTCCAGGAGAGAGGCCCAAGCAAGACGTGCCCCGAGGAGCGTCTTGCCACATGTCAACAATGGATCTGACTGAGGGCCTCCAGGAGAGAAGCCCAAGCAATACGCGCCCCGAGGAGCGTCTTGCCAGATGTCAACACTGGTTCTGACTGAGGGCCCCCAGGAGAGAGGCCCAAATAAGACGCGCCCCGAGGAGCGTCTTGCCACATGTCAACACTGGGTCTGACTGAGGGCCTCCAGGAGAGAAGCCCAAGCAAGATGCGCCCCGAAGAGCGTCTTGCCACATGTCAGCACTCGGTCTGACTGAGCACCTCCAGGAGAGAGGCCCAAGCAATACGCGCCCCGAGGAGCGTCTTGACACATGTCTCCTCTGGGTCTGACTGAGCGCCTCCAGGAGAGAGGCCCAAGCAAGACGTGCCCCGAGGAGCATCTTGCCACATGTCAACACTGGGTCTGACTGAGTGCCTCGATGAGAGAAGCCCCAGCAAGACGCGCCCCGAGGAGCGTCTTGCCACATGTCAACACTGGGTCTGACTGAGCGCCTCCAGTAGAGAGGCCCGAGGAGCGTCTTGCCACATGTCACCTATGGGTCTGACTGAGCGCCTCCAGGAGAGAGGCGCAAGCAAGAAACGCCCGAGGAGCGTCTTGACACATGTCAACACTGGGTCTGACTGAGCGCCTCCAGGAGAGAGGCCCCAGCAAGACGCGCCCCGAGGAGCGTCTTGCCACATGTCAACAATGTGTCTGACTGAGGGCCTCCAGGAGAGAAGCCCAAGCAAGACGCGCCCCGAGGAGCGTCTTGCCACATGTCAACACTGGGTCTAATTGAGCGCCTCCAGGAGAGAGGCCCAAGAATGACGCGCCCCGAGGAGCGTCTTGCCACATGTCACTACTGGGTCTGACTGAGCGCCTCCAGGAGAGAGGTCCAAGCAACACGCGCCCCGAGGAGCGTCTTGCCACATGTCAACACTGGGTCTGACTGAGTGCCTCCATGAGTGAAGCCCCAGCAAGACGCGCCCCGAGGAGCGTCTTGCCTTATGTCACTACTCGGTCTGACTGAGCGCCTCCAGGAGAGAGGCCCAAGCAAGACGTGTCCCGAGGAGCGTCTTGCCACATGTCAACAATGGGTCTGACTGAGGGCCTCCAGGAGAGAAGCCCAAGCAAGAAGCGCCCCGAGGAGCGTCTTGCCACATGTCAACACTGGGTCTGACTGAGCGCCTCCAGGAGAGAGGCCCAAGCAAGACACGCCCCGAGGAGCGTCTTGACACATGTCAACACTGGGTCTGACTGAGGGCCTCCATGAGAGAAGCCCAAGCAAGACGCGCCCCGAGGAGAGTCTTGCCACATGTCAACACTGGGTCTGACAGAGGGCCTCCATGAGAGAGGCCCAAGCAAGACGTGCCCCGAGGAGTGTCTTGACACATGTCAACACTTTGTCTGACAGAGGGCCTCCAGGAGAGAGGACCAAGCAAGACGCGCCCCGAGGAGTGTCTTGCCACATGTCACCACTTGGTCTGACTGAGCGCCTCCAGGAGAGAGGCCCAAGCAACACGCGCCCCTAGGAGCGTCAGGCCACATGTCACTGCTCAGTCTGACTGAGCGCCTCCAGGAGAGAGGCCCAAGTAAGATGCGCCCCGAGGAGCGTATTGCCACGTGTCAACACTGGGTCTGATTGAGGGCCTTCTGGAGAGAGGCCCAAGCAAGACGCGCCCCGAGGAGCGTCTTGCCACATGTCAACAATGGTTCTTACTGAGGGCCTCCAGGAGAGAAGCCCAAGCAAGACGTGCCCCGAGGAGCTTCTTGCCACATGTCAGCACTCGGTCTGACAGAGGGCCTCCATGAGAGACGCCCAAGCAAGACGCGCCCCGAGGAGTGTCTTGCCAAATGTCAACACTGGGTCTGACTGATTGCCTCAGGGAGAGAGGTCCAAGCAAGACGCGCCCCGAGGAGCGTCTTGCAACATGTCACTACTCGGTCTGACTGAGCGCCTCAGTTAGAGAGGTCCAAGCAAGACGCGCCCCGAGGAGCGTCTTGCCACATGTCAACACTGGGTCTGACTGAGTGCCTCCATGAGAGAAGCCCCAGCAAGACGCGCCCCGAGGAGCGTCTTGCCACATGTCAACACTGGGTCTGACTGAGCGCCTCCAGGAGAGAGGCCCAAGCAAGACACGCCCCAAGGAGCGTCTTGACACATGTCAACACAGGGTCTGACTGAGGGCCTCCATGTGAGAAGCCCAAGCAAGACGCGCCCCGAGGAGTGTCTTGCCACATGTCAACACTGGGTCTGACTGAGCGCCTCCAGGAGAGAGGCCCCAGCAAGACGCGCCGCGAGGAGCATCTTGCCTTATGTCAGCACTCGGTCTGACTGAGCGCCTCCAGGAGAGAGGCCCAAGCAAGACCCGCCCCGAGGAGCGTCTTGCCACATGTCACTACTCCGTCTGACTGAGCGCCTCCAGGAGGGAGGTCCAAGCAAGACACGCCCCGAGGAGCGTCTTGCCACATGTCACTACTCGGTCTGACTGAGCGCCTCCAGGAGAGAGGCCCAAGCAAGACGTGCCCCGAGGAGCGTCTTGCCACATGTCAACAATGGATCTGACTGAGGGCCTCCAGGAGAGAAGCCCAAGCAATACGCGCCCCGAGGAGCGTCTTGCCAGATGTCAACACTGGTTCTGACTGAGGGCCCCCAGGAGAGAGGCCCAAATAAGACGCGCCCCGAGGAGCGTCTTGCCACATGTCAACACTGGGTCTGACTGAGGGCCTCCAGGAGAGAAGCCCAAGCAAGATGCGCCCCGAAGAGCGTCTTGCCACATGTCAGCACTCGGTCTGACTGAGCACCTCCAGGAGAGAGGCCCAAGCAATACGCGCCCCGAGGAGCGTCTTGACACATGTCTCCTCTGGGTCTGACTGAGCGCCTCCAGGAGAGAGGCCCAAGCAAGACGTGCCCCGAGGAGCATCTTGCCACATGTCAACACTGGGTCTGACTGAGTGCCTCCATGAGAGAAGCCCCAGCAAGACGCGCCCCGAGGAGCGTCTTGCCACATGTCAACACTGGGTCTGACTGAGCGCCTCCAGGAGAGAGGCCCGAGGAGCGTCTTGCCACATGTCACCTATGGGTCTGACTGAGCGCCTCCAGGAGAGAGGCGCAAGCAAGAAACGCCCGAGGAGCGTCTTGACACATGTCAACACTGGGTCTGACTGAGCGCCTCCAGGAGAGAGGCCCCAGCAAGACGCGCCCCGAGGAGCGTCTTGCCACATGTCAACAATGTGTCTGACTGAGGGCCTCCAGGAGAGAAGCCCAAGCAAGACGCGCCCCGAGGAGCGTCTTGCCACATGTCAACACTGGGTCTAATTGAGCGCCTCCAGGAGAGAGGCCCAAGAATGACGCGCCCCGAGGAGCGTCTTGCCACATGTCACTACTGGGTCTGACTGAGCGCCTCCAGGAGAGAGGTCCAAGCAACACGCGCCCCGAGGAGCGTCTTGCCACATGTCAACACTGGGTCTGACTGAGTGCCTCCATGAGAGAAGCCCCAGCAAGACGCGCCCCGAGGAGCGTCTTGCCACATGTCAACACTGGGTCTGACTGAGCGCCTCCAGGAGAGAGGCCCGAGGAGAGTCTTGCCACATGTCACCTATGGGTCTGACTGAGCGCCTCCAGGAGAGAGGCGCAAGCAAGAAACGCCCGAGGAGCGTCTTGACACATGTCAACACTGGGTCTGACTGAGCGCCTCCAGGAGAGAGGCCCCAGCAAGACGCGCCCCGAGGAGCGTCTTGCCACATGTCAACAATGTGTCTGACTGAGGGCCTCCAGGAGAGAAGCCCAAGCAAGACGCGCCCCGAGGAGCGTCTTGCCACATGTCAACACTGGGTCTAATTGAGTGCCTCCAGGAGAGAGGCCCAAGAATGACGCGCCCCGAGGAGCGTCTTGCCACATGTCACTACTGGGTCTGACTGAGCGCCTCCAGGAGAGAGGTCCAAGCAACACGCGCCCCGAGGAGCGTCTTGCCACATGTCAACACTGGGTCTGACTGAGTGCCTCCATGAGTGAAGCCCCAGCAAGACGCGCCCCGAGGAGCGTCTTGCCTTATGTCACTACTCGGTCTGACTGAGCGCCTCCAGGAGAGAGGCCCAAGCAAGACGTGTCCCGAGGAGCGTCTTGCCACATGTCAACAATGGGTCTGACTGAGGGCCTCCAGGAGAGAAGCCCAAGCAAGAAGCGCCCCGAGGAGCGTCTTGCCACATGTCAACACTGGGTCTGACTGAGCGCCTCCAGGAGAGAGGCCCAAGCAAGACACGCCCCGAGGAGCGTCTTGACACATGTCAACACTGGGTCTGACTGAGGGCCTCCATGAGAGAAGCCCAAGCAAGACGCGCCCCGAGGAGAGTCTTGCCACATGTCAACACTGGGTCTGACAGAGGGCATCCAGAAGAGAGGCCCAAGCAATACGTGCCCCGAGGAGCGTCTTGCCACATGTCAACAATGGGTCTGACTGAGGGCCTCCAGGAGAGAAGCCAAAGCCAGGCGCGCCCCGAGGAGCGTCTTGCCACATATCACTACTCGGTCTAACTGAGCGCCTCCAGGAGAGAGGTCCAAGCAAGACGCGCCCCGAGGAGCGTCTTGCCACATGTCACTACTCGGTCTGACTGAGCGCCTCCAGGAGAGAGGCCCAAGCAAGACGTGCCCTGAGGAGCGTCTTGCCACATGTCAACACTGGGTCTGACTGAGGGCCTCCAGGAGAGAGGCCTAAATAAGACGCGCCCCGAGGAGCGTCTTGCCACATGTCAACAATGGGTCTGACTGAGGGCCTCCAGGAGAGAGGCCTAAATAAGAAGCGCCCCGAGGAGCGTCTTGCCACATGTCAGCACTCGGTCTGACTGAGCGCCTCCAGGAGAGAGGCCCAAGCAAGACGCGCCCCGAGGAGCGTCTTGCCACCTGTCAACACTGGGTCTGACTGAGCGCCTCCAGGAGAGAGGCCCAAGCAAGACGCGCCCCGAGGAGAGTCTTGCCACATGTCAGCACTCGGTCTGACTGAGCGCCTCCAGGGGAGAGGCCCAAGCAAGACGCGCCCCGAGGAGCGTCCTGACACATTTCTCCTCTGGGTCTGACTGAGCGCCTCCAGGAGAGAGGCCCAAGCAAGACGTTCCCCGAGGAGCGTCTTTCCACATGTCAACACTGGGTCTGACTGAGTGCCTCCATGAGAGAAGAACCAGCAAGACGCGCCAAGAGGAGCGTCTTGCCACATGTCAACACTGGGTCTGACTGAGCACCTCCAGGAGAGAGGCTCAAGCAAGACGCGCCCCGAGGAGCGTCTTGCCACATGTCAACACTGGGTCTGACTGAGCGCCTCCAGGAGAGAGGCCCGAGGAGCGTCTTGACACATATCACCTCTGGGTCTGACTGAGCGCCTCCAGGAGAGAGGCCCAAGCAAGAAGCGCCCCGAGGAGCGTCTTGTCACATGTCAACACTGGGTCTGACTGAGCGCCTCCAGGAGCGAGGCCCAAGCAAGAAACGCCCGAGGAGCGTCTTGACACATGTCAACACTGGGTCTGACTGAGCGCCTCCAGGAGAGAGGTCCAAGCAACACGCGCCCTGAGGAGCGTCTTGCCACATGTCAACACTGGGTCTGACTGAGGGCCTCCATGAGAGAAGCCCAAGCAAGACGCGCCCCGAGGAGCGTCTTGCTAACGTGTCAACATTGGGTCTGACTTAGCGCCTCCAGGAGAGAGGCCCAAGCAAGATGCGCCCCGAGGAGCGTCTTGCCACGTGTCACCACTGGGTCTGACTGAGCTCCTCCAGGAGAGAGGCCCAAGCAAGACGCGCCCCGAGGAGCGTCTTGCCACGTGTCACCACTGGGTCTGATTGAGCACCTCCAGGAGAGAGGCCCCAGCAAGACGCGCCGCGAGGAGCATCGTGCCTTATGTCAGCACTCGGTCTGACTGAGCGCCTCCAGGAGAGAGGCCCAAGCAAGACCCGCCCCGAGGAGCGTCTTGCCACATGTCACTACTCGGTCTGACTGAGCGCCTCCAGGAGGGAGGTCCAAGCAAGACGCGCCCCGAGGAGTGTCTTGCCACATGTCACTACTCGGTCTGACTGAGCGCCTCCAGGAGAGAGGCCCAAGCAAGACGTGCCCCGAGGAGAGTCTTGCCACATGTCAACAATGGGTCTGACTGAGGGCCTCCAGGAGAGAAGCCCAAGCAAGACGCGCCCCGAGGAGCGTCTTGCCAGATGTCAACACTGGGTCTGACTGAGGGCCCCCAGAAGAGAGGCCCAAATAAGACGCGCCCCGAGGAGCGTCTTGCCACATGTCAACACTGGGTCTGACTGAGGGCCTCCAGGAGAGAAGCCCATGCAAGATGCGCCCCGAGGAGCGTCTTGCCACATGTCAGCACTGGGTCTAATTGAGCGCCTCCAGGAGAGAGGCCCAAGAATGACGCGCCCCGAGGAGCGTCTTGCCACATGTCACTACTGGGTCTGACTGAGCGCCTCCAGGAGAGAGGTCCAAGCAAGACGCTCCCCGAGGAGCGTCTTGCCACATGTCAACACTGGGTCTGACTGAGTGCCTCCATGAGTGAAGCCCCAGCAAGACGCGCCCCGAGGAGCGTCTTGCCTTATGTCACTACTCGGTCTGACTGAGCGCCTCCAGGAGAGAGGCCCAAGCAAGACGTGTCCCGAGGAGCGTCTTGCCACATGTCAACAATGGGTCTGACTGAGGGCCTCCAGGAGAGAGGCCTAAATAAGAAGCGCCCTGAGGAGCGTCTTGCCACATGTCAACACTGGGTCTGACTGAGCGCCTCCAGGAGAGAGGCCCAAGCAAGACACGCCCCGAGGAGCGTCTTGCCACATGTCACTACTCGGTCTGACTGAGCGCCTCCAGGAGAGAGGCCCAAGCAAGACGCGCCCTGAGGAGCGTCTTGCCACATGTCAACACTGGGTCTGACTGAGGGCCTCCAGGAGAGAGGCCTAAATAAGACGCGCCCCGAGGAGCGTCTTGCCACATGTCAACAATGGGTCTGACTGAGGGCCTCCAGGAGAGAGGCCTAAATAAGAAGCGCCCCGAGGAGCGTCTTGCCACATGTCAGCACTCGGTCTGACTGAGCGCCTCCAGGAGAGAGGCCCAAGCAAGACGCGCCCCGAGGAGCGTCCTGACACATTTCTCCTCTGGGTCTGACTGAGCGCCTCCAGGAGAGAGGCCCAAGCAAGACGTTCCCCGAGGAGCGTCTTTCCACATGTCAACACTGGGTCTGACTGAGTGCCTCCATGAGAGAAGAACCAGCAAGACGCGCCCCGAGGAGCGTCATGCCACATGTCAACACTGGGTCTGACTGAGCACCTCCAGGAGAGAGGCTCAAGCAAGACGCGCCCCGAGGAGCGTCTTGCCTTATGTCAGCACTCGGTCTGACTGAGTGCCTCCAGGAGAGAGGCCCAAGCAAGACGCGCCCCGAGGAGCGTCTTGCGACATGTCACTACTCGGTCTAACTGAGCGCCTCCAGGAGAGAGGTCCAAGCAAGACGCGCCCCGAGGAGCGTCTTGCCACATGTCACTACTCGGTCTGACTGAGCGCCTCCAGGAGAGAGGCCCAAGCAAGACGTGCCCCGAGGAGCGTCTTGCCACATGTCAACAATGGGTCTGACTGAGGGCCTCCAGGAGAGAAGCCCAAGCAAGACGCGCCCCGAGGAGCGTCTTGCCACATGTCAACACTGGGTCTGACTGAGCGCCTCCAGGAGAAAGGCCCAAGCAAGACACGCCCCGAGGAGCGTCTTGACACATGTCAACACTGGGTCTGACTGAGGGCCTCCACGAGAGAAGCCCAAGCAAGACGCGCCCCGCGGAGAGTCTTGCCACATGTCAACACTCGGTCTGACAAAGGGCCTCCAGGAGAGAGGCCCAAGTAAGACGCGCCCCGCGGAATGTCTTGCCACATGTCACCACTGGGTCTGACTGAGCGCCTCCAGGAGAGAAGCCCAAGCAAGACGCGCCCCGAGGAGTGTCTTTCCAAATGTCAGCACTCGGTCTGACTGAGCGCCTCCAGGAGAGAGGCCCAAGCAAGACGCGCCCCGAGGAGCGTCTTGCCACATGTCAACAATGGGTCTGACTGAGGGCCTCCAGGAGAGAAGCCCAAGCAACACGCGGCCCGAGGAGCGTCTTGCCACATGTCAGCACTCGGTCTGACTGAGCGCCTCCAGGAGAGAGACCAAAGCAAGACGCGCCCCGAGGAGCGTCTTGCCACATGTCAACAATGGGTCTGACTGAGGGCCTCCAGGAGAGAAGCCCAAGCAAGACGCCCCCCGAGGAGCGTCTTGACACATGTCAACACTGGGTCTGACAGAGGGCCTCCAGGAGAGAGGCCCAAGCAAGACGCGCCCCGAGGAGTGTCTTGCCACATGTCACCACTTGGTCTGACTGAGCGCCTCCAGGAGAGAGGCCCAAGCAACACGCGCCCCGAGGAGCGTCAGGCCACATGTCACTACTCAGTCTGACTGAGCGCCTCCAGGAGAGAGGCCCAAGAAAGACGCGCCCCGAGGAGCGTCTTGCCACGTGTCAACACTGGGTCTGATTGAGGGCCTTCTGGAGAGAGGCCCAAGCAAGACGCGCCCCGAGGAGCGTCTTGCCACATGTCAACACTGGGTCTGACTGAGCGCCTCCAGGAGAGAGGCCCAATCAAGACACGCCCCGAGGAGCGTCTTGACACATGTCAACACTGGGTCTGACTGAGGGCCTCCATGAGAGAAGCCCAAGCAAGAAGCGCCCCGAGGAGAGTCTTGCCACATGTCAACACTCGGTCTGACAAAGGGCCTCCAGGAGAGAGGCCCAAGCAAGAGGCGCCCCGAGGAGTGTCTTGCCACATGTCACCACTGGGTCTGACTAAGCGCCTCCAGGAGAGAGGCCCAAGCAAGACGCGCCCCGAGGAGCGTCTTGTCACATGTCAACACTGGGTCTTTCTGAGCGCCTCCAGGAGAGAAGCCCAAGCAAGACGCGCCCCGAGGAGCGTCTTTCCATATGTCAGCACTCGGTCTGACTGAGCGCCTCCAGGAGAGAGTTCCAAGCAAGACGTGCCCCGAGGAGCGTCTTGCCACATGTCAACAATGGGTCTGACTGAGGGCCTCCAGGAGAGAAGCCCAAGCAACACGCGGCCCGAGGAGCGTCTTGCCACATGTCAGCACTCGGTCTGACTGAGCGCCTCCAGGAGAGAGGCCAAAGCAAGACGCGCCCCGAGGAGCGTCTTGCCACATGTCAACAATGGGTCTAACTGAGGGCCTCCAGGAGAGAAGCCCAAGCAAGACGCGCCCCGAGGAGCGTCTTGACACGTGTCAACACTCGGTCTGACTGAGCGCCTCCAGGAGAGAGGCCAAAGCAAGACGCGCCCCGAGGAGCGTCTTGACACATGTCAACACTGGGTCTGACAGAGGGCCTCCATGAGAGAGGCCCAAGCAAGATGTGCCCCGAGGAGTGTAATGCCACATGTCAACACTGTGTCCGACTGAGCGCCTCCAGGAGAGAGGCCCAAGCAAGACGCGCCCCGAGGAGCGTCTTGCCACGTGTCAACACTGGGTCTGACTTAGCGCCTCCAGGAGAGAGGCCCAAGCAAGATGCGCCCCGAGGAGCGTCTTTCCACGTGTCACCACTGGGTCTGACTGAGCTCCTCCAGGAAAGAGGCCCAAGCAAGACGCGCCCCGAGGAGCATCTTGCCACGTGTCACCACTGTTTCTGATTAAGCACCTCCAGGAGAGAGGCCCCAGCAAGACGCGCCCCGAGGAGCGTCTTGCCACATGTCACTACTCGGTCTGACTGAGCACCTCCAGGAGGGAGGTCCAAGCAAGACGCGCCCCGAGGAGAGTCTTGCCACATGTCACTACTCGGTCTAACTGAGCACCTCAAGGAGAGAGGCCCAAGCAAGACTTGCCCCGAGGAGCGTCTTGCCACATGTCAACACTGTGTCTGACTGAGCGCCTCCAGGAGAGAGGCCCAAGCAAGACACGCCCCGAGGAGCGTCTTGACACATGTCAACACTGGGTCTGACTGAGGGCCTCCACGAGAGAAGCCCAAGCAAGACGCGCCCCGCGGAGAGTCTTGCCACATGTCAACACTCGGTCTGACAAAGGGCCTCCAGGAGAGAGGCCCAAGTAAGACGCGCCCCGCGGAGTGTCTTGCCACATGTCACCACTGGGTCTGACTGAGCGCCTCCAGGAGAGAAGCCCAAGCAAGACGCGCCCCGAGGAGTGTCTTTCCAAATGTCAGCACTCGGTCTGACTGAGCGCCTCCAGGAGAGAGGCCCAAGCAAGACGCGCCCCGAGGAGCGTCTTGCCACATGTCAACAATGGGTCTGACTGAGGGCCTCCAGGAGAGAAGCCCAAGCAACACGCGGCCCGAGGAGCGTCTTGCCACATGTCAGCACTCGGTCTGACTGAGCGCCTCCAGGAGAGAGACCAAAGCAAGACGCGCCCCGAGGAGCGTCTTGCCACATGTCAACAATGGGTCTGACTGAGGGCCTCCAGGAGAGAAGCCCAAGCAAGACGCGCCCCGAGGAGCGTCTTGACACATGTCAACACTGGGTCTGACAGAGGGCCTCCAGGAGAGAGGCCCAAGCAAGACGCGCCCCGAGGAGTGTCTTGCCACATGTCACCACTTGGTCTGACTGAGCGCCTCCAGGAGAGAGGCCCAAGCAACACGCGCCCCGAGGAGCGTCAGGCCACATGTCACTACTCAGTCTGACTGAGCGCCTCCAGGAGAGAGGCCCAAGCAAGACGCGCCCCGAGGAGCGTCTTGCCACGTGTCAACACTGGGTCTGATTGAGGGCCTTCTGGAGAGAGGCCCAAGCAAGACGCGCCCCGAGGAGCGTCTTGCCACATGTCAACACTGGGTCTGACTGAGCGCCTCCAGGAGAGAGGCCCAATCAAGACACGCCCCGAGGAGCGTCTTGACACATGTCAACACTGGGTCTGACTGAGGGCCTCCATGAGAGAAGCCCAAGCAAGAAGCGCCCCGAGGAGAGTCTTGCCACATGTCAACACTCGGTCTGACAAAGGGCCTCCAGGAGAGAGGCCCAAGCAAGAGGCACCCCGAGGAGTGTCTTGCCACATGTCACCACTGGGTCTGACTAAGCGCCTCCAGGAGAGAGGCCCAAGCAAGACGCGCCCCGAGGAGCGTCTTGTCACATGTCAACACTGGGTCTTTCTGAGCGCCTCCAGGAGAGAAGCCCAAGCAAGACGCGCCCCGAGGAGCGTCTTTCCATATGTCAGCACTCGGTCAGACTGAGCGCCTCCAGGAGAGAGTTCCAAGCAAGACGTGCCCCGAGGAGCGTCTTGCCACATGTCAACAATGGGTCTGACTGAGGGCCTCCAGGAGAGAAGCCCAAGCAACACGCGGCCCGAGGAGCGTCTTGCCACATGTCAGCACTCGGTCTGACTGAGCGCCTCCAGGAGAGAGGCCAAAGCAAGACGCGCCCCGAGGAGCGTCTTGCCACATGTCAACAATGGGTCTAACTGAGGGCCTCCAGGAGAGAAGCCCAAGCAAGACGCGCCCCGAGGAGCGTCTTCACACGTGTCAACACTCGGTCTGACTGAGCGCCTCCAGGAGAGAGGCCAAAGCAAGACGCGCCCCGAGGAGCGTCTTGACACATGTCAACACTGGGTCTGACAGAGGGCCTCCATGAGAGAGGCCCAAGCAAGATGCGCCCCGAGGAGTGTAATGCCACATGTCAACACTGTGTCCGACTGAGCGCCTCCAGGAGAGAGGCCCAAGCAAGACGCGCCCCGAGGAGCGTCTTGCCACGTGTCAACACTGGGTCTGACTTAGCGCCTCCAGGAGAGAGGCCCAAGCAAGATGCGCCCCGAGGAGCGTCTTTCCACGTGTCACCACTGGGTCTGACTGAGCTCCTCCAGGAAAGAGGCCCAAGCAAGACGCGCCCCGAGGAGCGTCTTGCCACGTGTCACCACTGTTTCTGATTAAGCACCTCCAGGAGAGAGGCCCCAGCAAGACGCGCCCCGAGGAGCGTCTTGCCACATGTCACTACTCGGTCTGACTGAGCACCTCCAGGAGGGAGGTCCAAGCAAGACGCGCCCCGAGGAGCGTCTTGCCACATGTCACTACTCGGTCTAACTGAGCACCTCCAGGAGAGAGGCCCAAGCAAGACTTGCCCCGAGGAGCGTCTTGCCACATGTCAACACTGTGTCTGACTGAGCGCCTCCAGGAGAGAGGCCCAAGCAAGACACGCCCCGAGGAGCGTCTTGACACATGTCAACACTGGGTCGGACTGAGGGCCTCCATGAGAGAAGCCCAAGCAAGACGCGCCCCGAGGAGAGTCTTGCCACATGTCAACACTCGGTCTGACAGAGGGCATTCAGGAGAGAGGCCCAAGCAATACGCGCCCCGAGGGTGTCTTGCCACATGTCACCACTGGGTCTGAATGAGCGCCTCCAGGAGAGAGGCCCAACCAAGACGCGCCCCGAGGAGTGTCTTGCAACATGCCAACACTGGGTCTGACTGAGCGCCTCCAGGAGAGAGGCCCAAGCAAGACGCGCCCCGAGGAGCGTCTTGCCACGTGTCAACACTGGGTCTGACTGAGCGCCTCCAGGAGCGAGGCCCAAGCAAGACGCGCCCCGAGGAGCGTCTTTCCACGTGTCACCACTGGGTCTGACTGAGCGCCTCCAGGAGAGAGGCCCAAGCAAGACGCGCCCCGAGGAGCGTCTTGCCACATGTCAACACTGGGTCTGACTGAGCGCCTCCAGGAGAGAGGCCCAAGCAAGACGCGCCCCGAGGAGCGTCTTGTCACATGTCAACACTGGGTCTGTCTGAGCGCCTTCAGGAGAGAAGCCCAAGCAAGCCGAGCCCCGAGGAGCGTCTTGCCAAATGTCAACAATGGGTCTGACTGAGGGCCTCCAGGAGAGAAGCCCAAGCAAGACTGCGCCCCGAGGAGCGTCTTGACACATGTCAACACTGGGTCTGACAGAGTGCCTCCAGGAGAGAGGCCCAAGCAAGACGCGCCCCGAGGAGTGTCTTGCCACATGTCACCACTGGGTCTGACTGAGCGCCTCCAGGAGAGAGGCCCAAGCAAGACGCGCCCCGAGGAGCGTCAGGCCACATGTCACTACTCAGTCTGACTGAGCGCCTCCAGGAGAGAGGCCCAAGCAAGACGCGCCCCGAGGAGCGTCTTGCCACATGTCAGCACTGGGTCTGACTGAGCGCCTCCAGGAGAGAGGCCCCAGAAAGACTCGCCCCGAGGAGCGTCTTGCCTTATGTCAGCACTCGGTCTGACTGAGCGCCTCCAGGAGAGAGGCCCAAGCAAGACGCGCCCCGAGGAGCGTCTTGCCACATGTCAACAATGGGTCTGACTGAGGGCCTCCAGGAGAGAGGCCCAAGCAAGATGCGCCCGGAGGAGCGTATTGCCACATGTCAACACTGGGTCTGACAGAGGGCCTCCAGGAGAGAGGCCCAAGCAAGACGCGCCCCGAGGAGCGTCTTGTCACATGTCAACACTGGGTCTTTCTGAGCGCCTCCAGGAGAGAAGCCCAAGCAAGACACGCCCTGAGGAGCGTCTTGCCACATGTCAGCACTCCGTCTGACTGAGCGCCTCCAGGAGAGAGGCCCAAGCACGACGCGCCCCGAGGAGCGTCTTGCCACATGTCAGCACTCGATCTGACTGAGCACCTCCAGGAGAGAGGCCCAAGCAAGACGCGCCCCGAGAAGCGTCTTGCCACATGTCAACAATGGGTCTGACTGAGGGCCTCCAGGAGAGAAGCCCAAGCAACACGCGGCCCGAGGAGCGTCTTGCCACATGTCAGCACTCGGTCTGACTGAGCGCCTCCAGGAGAGAGGCCCAAGCAAGATGCGCCCCGAGGAGCGTCTTGCCACATGTCAACACTGGGTCTGACAGAGGGCCTCCATGAGAGAGGCCCAAGCAAGACGTGCCCCGAGGAGTGTCTTGACACATGTCAACACTTTGTCTGACAGAGGGCCTCCAGGAGAGAGGACCAAGCAAGACGCGCCCCGAGGAGTGTCTTGCCACATGTCACCCCTTGGTATGACTGAGCGCCTCCAGGAGAGAGGCCCAAGCAACACGCGCCCCTAGGAGCGTCAGGCCACATGTCACTGCTCAGTCTGACTGAGCGCCTCCAGGAGAGAGGCCCAAGTAAGATGCGCCCCGAGGAGCGTATTGCCACGTGTCAACACTGGGTCTGATTGAGGGCCTTCTGGAGAGAGGCCCAAGCAAGACGCGCCCCGAGGAGCGTCTTGCCACATGTCAACAATGGTTCTTACTGAGGGCCTCCAGGAGAGAAGCCCAAGCAAGACGTGCCCCGAGGAGCTTCTTGCCACATGTCAGCACTCGGTCTGACAGAGGGCCTCCATGAGAGACGCCCAAGCAAGACGCGCCCCGAGGAGTGTCTTGCCAAATGTCAACACTGGGTCTGACTGATTGCCTCAGGGAGAGAGGTCCAAGCAAGACGCGCCCCGAGGAGCGTCTTGCAACATGTCACTACTCGGTCTGACTGAGCGCCTCAGTTAGAGAGGTCCAAGCAAGACGCGCCCCGAGGAGCGTCTTGCCACATGTCAACACTGGGTCTGACTGAGTGCCTCCATGAGAGAAGCCCCAGCAAGACGCGCCCCGAGGAGCGTCTTGCCACATGTCAACACTGGGTCTGACTGAGCGCCTCCAGGAGAGAGGCCCAAGCAAGACACGCCCCAAGGAGCGTCTTGACACATGTCAACACAGGGTCTGACTGAGGGCCTCCATGTGAGAAGCCCAAGCAAGACGCGCCCCGAGGAGTGTCTTGCCACATGTCAACACTGGGTCTGACTGAGCGCCTCCAGGAGAGAGGCCCAAGCAAGACGCGCCCCGAGGAGCGTCTTGCCACGTGTCACCACTGGGTCTGATTGAGCACCTCCAGGAGAGAGGCCCCAGCAAGACGCGCCGCGAGGAGCATCTTGCCTTATGTCAGCACTCGGTCTGACTGAGCGCCTCCAGGAGAGAGGCCCAAGCAAGACCCGCCCCGAGGAGCGTCTTGCCACATGTCACTACTCCGTCTGACTGAGCGCCTCCAGGAGGGAGGTCCAAGCAAGACACGCCCCGAGGAGCGTCTTGCCACATGTCACTACTCGGTCTGACTGAGCGCCTCCAGGAGAGAGGCCCAAGCAAGACGTGCCCCGAGGAGCGTCTTGCCACATGTCAACAATGGATCTGACTGAGGGCCTCCAGGAGAGAAGCCCAAGCAATACGCGCCCCGAGGAGCGTCTTGCCAGATGTCAACACTGGTTCTGACTGATGGCCCCCAGGAGAGAGGCCCAAATAAGACGCGCCCCGAGGAGCGTCTTGCCACATGTCAACACTGGGTCTGACTGAGGGCCTCCAGGAGAGAAGCCCAAGCAAGATGCGCCCCGAAGAGCGTCTTGCCACATGTCAGCACTCGGTCTGACTGAGCACCTCCAGGAGAGAGGCCCAAGCAATACGCGCCCCGAGGAGCGTCTTGACACATGTCTCCTCTGGGTCTGACTGAGCGCCTCCAGGAGAGAGGCCCAAGCAAGACGTGCCCCGAGGAGCATCTTGCCACATGTCAACACTGGGTCTGACTGAGTGCCTCCATGAGAGAAGCCCCAGCAAGACGCGCCCCGAGGAGCGTCTTGCCACATGTCAACACTGGGTCTGACTGAGCGCCTCCAGGAGAGAGGCCCGAGGAGCGTCTTGCCACATGTCACCTCTGGGTCTGACTGAGCGCCTCCAGGAGAGAGGCGCAAGCAAGAAACGCCCGAGGAGCGTCTTGACACATGTCAACACTGGGTCTGACTGAGCGCCTCCAGGAGAGAGGCCCCAGCAAGACGCGCCCCGAGGAGCGTCTTGCCACATGTCAACAATGTGTCTGACTGAGGGCCTCCAGGAGAGAAGCCCAAGCAAGACGCGCCCCGAGGAGCGTCTTGCCACATGTCAACACTGGGTCTAATTGAGCGCCTCCAGGAGAGAGGCCCAAGAATGACGCGCCCCGAGGAGCGTCTTGCCACATGTCACTACTGGGTCTGACTGAGCGCCTCCAGGAGAGAGGTCCAAGCAACACGCGCCCCGAGGAGCGTCTTGCCACATGTCAACACTGGGTCTGACTGAGTGCCTCCATGAGTGAAGCCCCAGCAAGACGCGCCCCGAGGAGCGTCTTGCCTTATGTCACTACTCGGTCTGACTGAGCGCCTCCAGGAGAGAGGCCCAAGCAAGACGTGTCCCGAGGAGCGTCTTGCCACATGTCAACAATGGGTCTGACTGAGGGCCTCCAGGAGAGAAGCCCAAGCAAGAAGCGCCCCGAGGAGCGTCTTGCCACATGTCAACACTGGGTCTGACTGAGCGCCTCCAGGAGAGAGGCCCAAGCAAGACACGCCCCGAGGAGCGTCTTGACACATGTCAACACTGGGTCTGACTGAGGGCCTCCATGAGAGAAGCCCAAGCAAGACGCGCCCCGAGGAGAGTCTTGCCACATGTCAACACTGGGTCTGACAGAGGGCATCCAGAAGAGAGGCCCAAGCAATACGTGCCCCGAGGAGCGTCTTGCCACATGTCAACAATGGGTCTGACTGAGGGCCTCCAGGAGAGAAGCCAAAGCCAGGCGCGCCCCGAGGAGCGTCTTGCCACATGTCACTACTCGGTCTAACTGAGCGCCTCCAGGAGAGAGGTCCAAGCAAGACGCGCCCCGAGGAGCGTCTTGCCACATGTCACTACTCGGTCTGACTGAGCGCCTCCAGGAGAGAGGCCCAAGCAAGACGCGCCCTGAGGAGCGTCTTGCCACATGTCAACACTGGGTCTGACTGAGGGCCTCCAGGAGAGAGGCCTAAATAAGACGCGCCCCGAGGAGCGTCTTGCCACATGTCAACAATGGGTCTGACTGAGGGCCTCCAGGAGAGAGGCCTAAATAAGAAGCGCCCCGAGGAGCGTCTTGCCACATGTCAGCACTCGGTCTGACTGAGCGCCTCCAGGAGAGAGGCCCAAGCAAGACGCGCCCCGAGGAGCGTCTTGCCACATGTCAACACTGGGTCTGACTGAGCGCCTCCAGGAGAGAGGCCCAAGCAAGACGCGCCCCGAGGAGAGTCTTGCCACATGTCAGCACTCGGTCTGACTGAGCGCCTCCAGGGGAGAGGCCCAAGCAAGACGCGCCCCGAGGAGCGTCCTGACACATTTCTCCTCTGGGTCTGACTGAGCGCCTCCAGGAGAGAGGCCCAAGCAAGACGTTCCCCGAGGAGCGTCTTTCCACATGTCAACACTGGGTCTGACTGAGTGCCTCCATGAGAGAAGAACCAGCAAGACGCGCCCCGAGGAGCGTCTTGCCACATGTCAACACTGGGTCTGACTGAGCACCTCCAGGAGAGAGGCTCAAGCAAGACGCGCCCCGAGGAGCGTCTTGCCACATGTCAACACTGGGTCTGACTGAGCGCCTCCAGGAGAGAGGCCCGAGGAGCGTCTTGACACATATCACCTCTGGGTCTGACTGAGCGCCTCCAGGAGAGAGGCCCAAGCAAGAAGCGCCCCGAGGAGCGTCTTGTCACATGTCAACACTGGGTCTGACTGAGCGCCTCCAGGAGCGAGGCCCAAGCAAGAAACGCCCGAGGAGCGTCTTGACACATGTCAACACTGGGTCTGACTGAGCGCCTCCAGGAGAGAGGTCCAAGCAACACGCGCCCTGAGGAGCGTCTTGCCACATGTCAACACTGGGTCTGACTGAGGGCCTCCATGAGAGAAGCCCAAGCAAGACGCGCCCCGAGGAGCGTCTTGCTAACGTGTCAACATTGGGTCTGACTTAGCGCCTCCAGGAGAGAGGCCCAAGCAAGATGCGCCCCGAGGAGCGTCTTGCCACGTGTCACCACTGGGTCTGACTGAGCTCCTCCAGGAGAGAGGCCCAAGCAAGACGCGCCCCGAGGAGCGTCTTGCCACGTGTCACCACTGGGTCTGATTGAGCACCTCCAGGAGAGAGGCCCCAGCAAGACGCGCCGCGAGGAGCATCGTGCCTTATGTCAGCACTCGGTCTGACTGAGCGCCTCCAGGAGAGAGGCCCAAGCAAGACCCGCCCCGAGGAGCGTCTTGCCACATGTCACTACTCGGTCTGACTGAGCGCCTCCAGGAGGGAGGTCCAAGCAAGACGCGCCCCGAGGAGTGTCTTGCCACATGTCACTACTCGGTCTGACTGAGCGCCTCCAGGAGAGAGGCCCAAGCAAGACGTGCCCCGAGGAGAGTCTTGCCACATGTCAACAATGGGTCTGACTGAGGGCCTCCAGGAGAGAAGCCCAAGCAAGACGCGCCCCGAGGAGCGTCTTGCCAGATGTCAACACTGGGTCTGACTGAGGGCCCCCAGGAGAGAGGCCCAAATAAGACGCGCCCCGAGGAGCGTCTTGCCACATGTCAACACTGGGTCTGACTGAGGGCCTCCAGGAGAGAAGCCCAAGCAAGATGCGCCCCGAGGAGCGTCTTGCCACATGTCAGCACTGGGTCTAATTGAGCGCCTCCAGGAGAGAGGCCCAAGAATGACGCGCCCCGAGGAGCGTCTTGCCACATGTCACTACTGGGTCTGACTGAGCGCCTCCAGGAGAGAGGTCCAAGCAACACGCGCCCCGAGGAGCGTCTTGCCACATGTCAACACTGGGTCTGACTGAGTGCCTCCATGAGTGAAGCCCCAGCAAGACGCGCCCCGAGGAGCGTCTTGCCTTATGTCACTACTCGGTCTGACTGAGCGCCTCCAGGAGAGAGGCCCAAGCAAGACGTGTCCCGAGGAGCGTCTTGCCACATGTCAACAATGGGTCTGACTGAGGGCCTCCAGGAGAGAGGCCTAAATAAGAAGCGCCCCGAGGAGCGTCTTGCCACATGTCAACACTGGGTCTGACTGAGCGCCTCCAGGAGAGAGGCCCAAGCAAGACACGCCCCGAGGAGCGTCTTGCCACATGTCACTACTCGGTCTGACTGAGCGCCTCCAGGAGAGAGGCCCAAGCAAGACGCGCCCTGAGGAGCGTCTTGCCACATGTCAACACTGGGTCTGACTGAGGGCCTCCAGGAGAGAGGCCTAAATAAGACGCGCCCCGAGGAGCGTCTTGCCACATGTCAACAATGGGTCTGACTGAGGGCCTCCAGGAGAGAGGCCTAAATAAGAAGCGCCCCGAGGAGCGTCTTGCCACATGTCAGCACTCGGTCTGACTGAGCGCCTCCAGGAGAGAGGCCCAAGCAAGACGCGCCCCGAGGAGCGTCCTGACACATTTCTCCTCTGGGTCTGACTGAGCGCCTCCAGGAGAGAGGCCCAAGCAAGACGTTCCCCGAGGAGCGTCTTTCCACATGTCAACACTGGGTCTGACTGAGTGCCTCCATGAGAGAAGAACCAGCAAGACGCGCCCCGAGGAGCGTCTTGCCACATGTCAACACTGGGTCTGACTGAGCACCTCCAGGAGAGAGGCTCAAGCAAGACGCGCCCCGAGGAGCGTCTTGCCACATGTCAACACTGGGTCTGACTGAGCGCCTCCAGGAGAGAGGCCCGAGGAGCGTCTTGACACATATCACCTCTGGGTCTGACTGAGCGCCTCCAGGAGAGAGGCCCAAGCAAGACGCGCCCCGAGGAGCGTCTTGTCACATGTCAACACTGGGTCTGACTGAGCGCCTCCAGGAGCGAGGCCCAAGCAAGAAACGCCCGAGGAGCGTCTTGACACATGTCAACACTGGGTCTGACTGAGGGCCTTCATGAGAGAAGCCCAAGCAAGACGCGCCCCGAGGAGCGTCTTGCTAACGTGTCAACATTGGGTCTGACTTAGCGCCTCCAGGAGAGAGGCCCAAGCAAGATGCGCCCCGAGGAGCGTCTTGCCACGTGTCACCACTGGGTCTTACTGAGCTCCTCCAGGAGAGAGGCCCAAGCAAGACGCGCCCCGAGGAGCGTCTTGCCACGTGTCACCACTGGGTCTGATTGAGCACCTCCAGGAGAGAGGCCCCAGCAAGACGCGCCGCGAGGAGCATCGTGCCTTATGTCAGCACTCGGTCTGACTGAGCGCCTCCAGGAGAGAGGCCCAAGCAAGACCCGCCCCGAGGAGCGTCTTGCCACATGTCACTACTCGGTCTGACTGAGCGCCTCCAGGAGGGAGGTCCAAGCAAGACGCGCCCCGAGGAGTGTCTTGCCACATGTCACTACTCGGTCTGACTGAGCGCCTCCAGGAGAGAGGCCCATGCAAGACGTGCCCCGAGGAGAGTCTTGCCACATGTCAACAATGGGTCTGACTGAGGGCCTCCAGGAGAGAAGCCCAAGCAAGACGCGCCCCGAGGAGCGTCTTGCCAGATGTCAACACTGGGTCTGACTGAGGGCCCCCAGGAGAGAGGCCCAAATAAGACGCGCCCCGAGGAGCGTCTTGCCACATGTCAACACTGGGTCTGACTGAGGGCCTCCAGGAGAGAAGCCCAAGCAAGATGCGCCCCGAGGAGCGTCTTGCCACATGTCAGCACTCGGTCTGACTGAGCGCCTCCAGGAGAGAGGCCCAAGCAAGACGCGCCCCGAGGAGCGTCTTGACACATGTCTCCTCTGGGTCTGACTGAGCGCCTCCAAGAGAGAGGCCCAAGCAAGACGTGCCCCGAGGAGCATCTTGCCACATGTCAACACTGGGTCTGACTGAGTGCCTCCATGAGAGAAGCCCCAGCAAGACGCGCCCCGAGGAGCGTCTTGCCACATGTCAACACTGGGTCTGACTGAGCGCCTCCAGGAGAGAGGCCCGAGGAGCGTCTTTCCACATGTCACCTCTGGGTCTGACTGAGCGCCTCCAGGAGAGAGGCCCCAGCAAGACACGCTCCGAGGAGCGTCTTGCCACATGTCAGCACTCGGTCTGACTGAGCACCTCCAGGAGAGAGGCCCAAGCAAGAAGCGCCCCGAGGAGCGTCTTGCCACATGTCAACAATGGGTCTGACTGAGGGCCTCCAGGAGAGAAGCCCAAGCAAGACGCACCCCGAGGAGCGTCTTGCCACATGTCAACACTGGGTCTAATTGAGCGCCTCCAGGAGAGAGGCCCAAGCAAGACGCGCCCCGAGGAGCGTCTTGCCACATGTCACTCCTCGGTCTGACTGAGCGCCTCCAGGAGAGAGGTCCAAGCAACACGCGCCCCGAGGAGCGTCTTGCCACATGTCAACACTGGGTCTGACTGAGTGCCTCCATGAGAGAAGCCCCAGCAAGACGCGCCCCGAGGAGCGTCTTGCCACATGTCACTACTCGGTCTGACTGAGCGCCTCCAGGAGAGAGGCCCAAGAAGGACGTGTCCCGAGGAGAGTCTTGCCACATGTCAACAATGGGTCTGACTGAGGGCCTCCAGGAGAGAAGCCCAAGCAAGAAGCGCCCCGAGGAGCGTCTTGCCACATGTCAACACTGGGTCTGACTGAGCGCCTCCAGGAGAGAGGCCCAAGCAAGACGCGCCCCGAGGAGCGTCTTGACACATGTCAACACTGGGTCTGACTGAGGGCCTCCATGAGAGAAGCCCAAGCAAGATGCGCCCCGAGGAGAGTCTTGCCACATGTCAACACTGGGTCTGACAGAGGGCATCCAGGAAAGATGCCCAAGCAATACGCGCCCCGAGGAGCGTCCTGCCACATGTCAACAATGGGTCTGACTGAGGGCCTCCAGGAGAGAAGCCAAAGCAAGACGCGCCCCGAAGAGCGTCTTGCCACATGTCACTACTCGGTCTGACTGACCGCCTCCAGGAGAGAGGCCCAAGCAAGACGCGCCCCGAGGAGCGTCTTGCCACATGTCAACACTGGGTCTGACTGAGGGCCTCCAGGAGAGAGACCCAAATAAGACGCGCCCCGAGGAGCGTCTTGCCACATGTCAACAATGGGTCTGACTGAGGGCCTCCAGGAGAGAAGCCCAAGCAAGACGCGCCCCGAGGAGCGTCTTGCCACATGTCAGCACTCGGTCTGACTGAGCGCCTCCAGGAGAGAGGCCCAAGCAAGACGCGCCCCGAGGAGCGTCTTGCCACATGTCGCAACTGGGTCTGACTGAGCGCCTCCAGGAGAGAGGCCCAAGCAAGACGTGCTCCGAAAAGGATCTTGCCACATGTCAACACTGGGTCTGACTGAGTGCCTCCATGAGAGAAGCCCCAGCAAGACGCGCCCCGAGGAGCGTCTTGCCACATGTCAACACTGGGTCTGACTGAGCGCCTCCAGGAGAGAGGCCCGAGGAGCGTCTTGCCACATGTCACCTCTGGGTCTGACTGAGCGCCTCCAGGAGAGAGGCGCAAGCAAGAAACGCCCGAGGAGCGTCTTGACACATGTCAACACTGGGTCTGAATGAGCGCCTCCAGGAGAGAGGCCCCAGCAAGACGCGCCCCGAGGAGCGTCTTGCCACATGTCAGCACTCGGTCTGACTGAGCGCCTCCAGGAGAGAGGCCCAAGCAAGAAGCGCCCCGAGGAGCGTCTTGCCACATGTCAACAATGGGTCTGACTGAGGGCCTCCAGGAGAGAAGCCCAAGCAAGACGCGCCCCGAGGAGCGTCTTGCCACATGTCAACACTGGGTCTAATTGAGCGCCTCCAGGAGAGAGGCCCAAGCAAGACGCGCCCCGAGGAGCGTCTTGCCACATGTCACTACTCGGTCTGACTGAGCGCCTCCAGGAGAGAGGTCCAAGCAACACGCGCCCTGAGGAGCGTCTTGCCACATGTCAACACTGGGTCTGACTGAGTGCCTCCATGAGAGAAGCCCCAGCAAGACGCGCCCTGAGGAATGTCTTGCCACATGTCACTACTCGGTCTGACTGAGCGCCTCCAGGAGAGAGGCCCAAGCAAGACGTGTCCCGAGGAGCGTCTTGCCACATGTCAACAATGGGTCTGACTGAGGGCCTCCAGGAGAGAAGCCCAAGCAAGAAGCGCCCCGAGGAGCGTCTTGCCACATGTCAACACTGGGTCTGACTGAGCGCCTCCAGGAGAGAGGCCCAAGCAAGAAACGCCCCGAGGAGCGTCTTGACACATGTCAACACTGGGTCTGACTGAGGGCCTCCATGAGAGAAGCCCAAGCAAGACGCGCCCCGAGGAGAGTCTTGCCACATGTCAACACTGGGTCTGACAGAGGGCATCCAGGAAAGAGGCCCAAGCAATACGCGCCCCGAGGAGCGTCTTGCCACATGTCAACAATGGGTCTGACTGAGGGCCTCCAGGAGAGAAGCCAAAGCAAGAAGCGCCCCGAAGAGCGTCTTGCCACATGTCACTACTCGGTCTAACTGAGCGCCTCCAGGAGAGAGGTCCAAGCAAGACGCGCCCCGAGGAGCGTCTTGTCACATGTCACTACTCGGTCTGACTGAGCACCTCCAGGAGAGAGGCCCAAGCAAGACGCGCCCCGAGGAGCGTCTTGCCACATGTCAACACTGGGTCTGACTGAGGGCCTCCAGGAGAGAGGCCCAAATAAGACGCGCCCCGAGGAGCGTCTTGCCACATGTCAACAATGGGTCTGACTGAGGGCCTCCAGGAGAGAAGCCCAAGCAAGACGCGCCCCGAGGAGCGTCTTGCCACATGTCAGCACTCGGTCTGACTGAGCGCCTCCAGGAGAGAGGCCCAAGCAAGACGCGCCCCGAGGAGCGTCTTGCCACATGTCGCAACTGGGTCTGACTGAGCGCCTCCAGGAGAGAGGCCCATTCAAGACGCGCCCCGAGGAGAGTCTTGCCACATGTCAGCACTCGGTCTGACTGAGCGCCTCCAGGGGAGAGGCCCAAGCAAGACGCGCCACGAGGAGCGTCTTGACACATTTCTCCTCTGGGTCTGACTGAGCGCCTCCAGGAGAGGGGCCCAAGCAAGACGCACCCCGAGGAGCGTCTTGCCACATGTCAACACTGGGTCTGACTGAGCACCTCCAGGAGAGAGGCCCAAGCAAGACGCGCCCCGAGGAGCGTCTTGCCACATGTCAACAATGGGTCTGAATGAGCGCCTCCAGGAGAGAGGCCCGAGGAGCGTCTTGACACATGTCACCTCTGGGTCTGACTGAGCCTCTCCAGGAGAGAGGCGCAAGCAAGACGCGCCCCGAGGAGCATCTTGCCACATGTCAACACTGGGTCTAATTGAGCGCCTCCATGAGAGAAGCCCAAGCAAGACGCGCCCCGAGGAGCGTCTTGCCACATGTCACTACTCGGTCTGACTGAGCGCCTCCAGGAGAGAGGTCCAAGCAACACGCGCCCCGAGGAGCGTCTTGCCACATGTCAACGCTGGGTCTGACTGAGTGCCTCCATGAGAGAAGCCCCAGCAAGACGCGCCCCGAGGAGCGTCTTGCCACATGTCACTACTCGGTCCAACTGAGCGCCTCCAGGAGAGAGGCCCAAGCAAGACGTGCCCCGAGGAGCGTCTTGCCACATGTCAACAATGGGTCTGACTGAGGGCCTCCAGGAGAGAAGCCCAAACAAGAAGCGCCCCGAGTAGCATCTTGCCACATGTCAACACTGGGTCTGACTGAGCGCCTCCAGGAGAGAGGCCCAAGCAAGACACGCCCCGAGGAGCGTCTTGCCACATGTCAACAATGGGTCTGACTGAGGGCCTCCAGGAGAGAAGCCAAAGCAAGACGCGCCCCGAAGAGCGTCTTGCCACATGTCACTACTCGGTCTAACTGAGCGACTCCAGGAGAGAGGTCCAAGCAAGACGCGCCCCGAGGAGCGTCTTGCCACATGTCAACACTGGGTCTGACTGAGGGCCTCCAGGAGAGAGGCCCAAATAAGAAGCGCCCCGAGGAGCGTCTTGCCACATGTCAACAATGGGTCTGACTGAGGGCCTCCAGGAGAGAAGCCCAAGCAAGACGCGCCCCGAGGAGCGTCTTGCCAATTGTCGCAACTGGGTCTGACTGAGCGCCTCCAGGAGAGAGGCCCAAGCAAGACGCGCCCAGAGGAGAGTCTTGCCACATGTCAGCACTCGGTCTGACTGAGCGCCTCCAGGGGAGAGGCCAAAGCAAGACGCGCCCCGAGGAGCGTCTTGACACATTTCTCCTCTGGGTCTGACTGAGCGCCTCCAGGAGAGAGGCCCAAGCAAGACGTGCCCCGAGGAGCATCTTGCCACATGTCAACACTGGGTCTGACTGAGTGCCTCCATGAGAGAAGCCCCAGCAAGACGCGCCCCGAGGAGCGTCTTGCCACATGTCAACACTGGGTCTGACTGAGCGCCTCCAGGAGAGAGGCCCGAGGAGCGTCTTGCCACATGTCACCTCTGGGTCTGACTGAGCGCCTCCAGGAGAGAGGCCCCAGCAAGACACGCTCCGAGGAGCGTCTTGCCACATGTCAGCACTCGGTCTGACTGAGCACCTCCAGGAGAGAGGCCCAAGCAAGAAGCGCCCCGAGGAGCGTCTTGCCACATGTCAACAATGGGTCTGACTGAGGGCCTCCAGGAGAGAAGCCCAAGCAAGACGCACCCCGAGGAGCGTCTTGCCACATGTCAACACTGGGTCTAATTGAGCGCCTCCAGGAGAGAGGCCCAAGCAAGACGCGCCCCGAGGAGCGTCTTGCCACATGTCACTCCTCGGTCTGACTGAGCGCCTCCAGGAGAGAGGTCCAAGCAACACGCGCCCCGAGGAGCGTCTTGCCACATGTCAACACTGGGTCTGACTGAGTGCCTCCATGAGAGAAGCCCCAGCAAGACGCGCCCCGAGGAGCGTCTTGCCACATGTCACTACTCGGTCTGACTGAGCGCCTCCAGGAGAGAGGCCCAAGAAGGACGTGTCCCGAGGAGAGTCTTGCCACATGTCAACAATGGGTCTGACTGAGGGCCTCCAGGAGAGAAGCCCAAGCAAGAAGCGCCCCGAGGAGCGTCTTGCCACATGTCAACACTGGGTCTGACTGAGCGCCTCCAGGAGAGAGGCCCAAGCAAGACGCGCCCCGAGGAGCGTCTTGACACATGTCAACACTGGGTCTGACTGAGGGCCTCCATGAGAGAAGCCCAAGCAAGATGCGCCCCGAGGAGAGTCTTGCCACATGTCAACACTGGGTCTGACAGAGGGCATCCAGGAAAGATGCCCAAGCAATACGCGCCCCGAGGAGCGTCCTGCCACATGTCAACAATGGGTCTGACTGAGGGCCTCCAGGAGAGAAGCCAAAGCAAGACGCGCCCCGAAGAGCGTCTTGCCACATGTCACTACTCGGTCTGACTGACCGCCTCCAGGAGAGAGGCCCAAGCAAGACGCGCCCCGAGGAGCGTCTTGCCACATGTCAACACTGGGTCTGACTGAGGGCCTCCAGGAGAGAGACCCAAATAAGATGCGCCCCGAGGAGCGTCTTGCCACATGTCAACAATGGGTCTGACTGAGGGCCTCCAGGAGAGAAGCCCAAGCAAGACGCGCCCCGAGGAGCGTCTTGCCACATGTCAGCACTCGGTCTGACTGAGCGCCTCCAGGAGAGAGGCCCAAGCAAGACGCGCCCCGAGGAGCGTCTTGCCACATGTCGCAACTGGGTCTGACTGAGCGCCTCCAGGAGAGAGGCCCAAGCAAGACGTGCTCCGAAAAGGATCTTGCCAACTGTCAACACTGGGTCTGACTGAGTGCCTCCATGAGAGAAGCCCCAGCAAGACGCGCCCCGAGGAGCGTCTTGCCACATGTCAACACTGGGTCTGACTGAGCGCCTCCAGGAGAGAGGCCCGAGGAGCGTCTTGCCACATGTCACCTCTGGGTCTGACTGAGCGCCTCCAGGAGAGAGGCGCAAGCAAGAAACGCCCGAGGAGCGTCTTGACACATGTCAACACTGGGTCTGACTGAGCGCCTCCAGGAGAGAGGCCCCAGCAAGACGCGCCCCGAGGAGCGTCTTGCCACATGTCAGCACTCGGTCTGACTGAGCGCCTCCAGGAGAGAGGCCCAAGCAAGAAGCGCCCCGAGGAGCGTCTTGCCACATGTCAACAATGGGTCTGACTGAGGGCCTCCAGGAGAGAAGCCCAAGCAAGACGCGCCCCGAGGAGCGTCTTGCCACATGTCAACACTGGGTCTAATTGAGCGCCTCCAGGAGAGAGGCCCAAGCAAGACGCGCCCCGAGGAGCGTCTTGCCACATGTCACTACTCGGTCTGACTGAGCGCCTCCAGGAGAGAGGTCCAAGCAAGACGCGCCCTGAGGAGCGTCTTGCCACATGTCAACACTGGGTCTGACTGAGTGCCTCCATGAGAGAAGCCCCAGCAAGACGCGCCCTGAGGAATGTCTTGCCACATGTCACTACTCGGTCTGACTGAGCGCCTCCAGGAGAGAGGCCCAAGCAAGACGTGTCCCGAGGAGCGTCTTGCCACATGTCAACAATGGGTCTGACTGAGGGCCTCCAGGAGAGAAGCCCAAGCAAGAAGCGCCCCGAGGAGCGTCTTGCCACATGTCAACACTGGGTCTGACTGAGCGCCTCCAGGAGAGAGGCCCAAGCAAGAAACGCCCCGAGGAGCGTCTTGACACATGTCAACACTGGGTCTGACTGAGGGCCTCCATGAGAGAAGCCCAAGCAAGACGCGCCCCGAGGAGAGTCTTGCCACATGTCAACACTGGGTCTGACAGAGGGCATCCAGGAAAGAGGCCCAAGCAATACGCGCCCCGAGGAGCGTCTTGCCACATGTCAACAATGGGTCTGACTGAGGGCCTCCAGGAGAGAAGCCAAAGCAAGAAGCGCCCCGAAGAGCGTCTTGCCACATGTCACTACTCGGTCTAACTGAGCGCCTCCAGGAGAGAGGTCCAAGCAAGACGCGCCCCGAGGAGCGTCTTGTCACATGTCACTACTCGGTCTGACTGAGCACCTCCAGGAGAGAGGCCCAAGCAAGACGCGCCCCGAGGAGCGTCTTGCCACATGTCAACACTGGGTCTGACTGAGGGCCTCCAGGAGAGAGGCCCAAATAAGACGCGCCCCGAGGAGCGTCTTGCCACATGTCAACAATGGGTCTGACTGAGGGCCTCCAGGAGAGAAGCCCAAGCAAGACGCGCCCCGAGGAGCGTCTTGCCACATGTCAGCACTCGGTCTGACTGAGCGCCTCCAGGAGAGAGGCCCAAGCAAGACGCGCCCCGAGGAGCGTCTTGCCACATGTCGCAACTGGGTCTGACTGAGCGCCTCCAGGAGAGAGGCCCATTCAAGACGCGCCCCGAGGAGAGTCTTGCCACATGTCAGCACTCGGTCTGACTGAGCGCCTCCAGGGGAGAGGCCCAAGCAAGACGCGCCACGAGGAGCGTCTTGACACATTTCTCCTCTGGGTCTGACTGAGCGCCTCCAGGAGAGGGGCCCAAGCAAGACGTTCCCCGAGGAGCGTCTTTCCACATGTCAACACTGGGTCTGACTGAGTGTCTCCATGAGAGAAGAACCAGCAAGACGCACCCCGAGGAGCGTCTTGCCACATGTCAACACTGGGTCTGACTGAGCACCTCCAGGAGAGAGGCCCAAGCAAGACGCGCCCCGAGGAGCGTCTTGCCACATGTCAACAATGGGTCTGAATGAGCGCCTCCAGGAGAGAGGCCCGAGGAGCGTCTTGACACATGTCACCTCTGGGTCTGACTGAGCCTCTCCAGGAGAGAGGCGCAAGCAAGACGCGCCCCGAGGAGCATCTTGCCACATGTCAACACTGGGTCTAATTGAGCGCCTCCATGAGAGAAGCCCAAGCAAGACGCGCCCCGAGGAGCGTCTTGCCACATGTCACTACTCGGTCTGACTGAGCGCCTCCAGGAGAGAGGTCCAAGCAACACGCGCCCCGAGGAGCGTCTTGCCACATGTCAACGCTGGGTCTGACTGAGTGCCTCCATGAGAGAAGCCCCAGCAAGACGCGCCCCGAGGAGCGTCTTGCCACATGTCACTACTCGGTCCAACTGAGCGCCTCCAGGAGAGAGGCCCAAGCAAGACGTGCCCCGAGGAGCGTCTTGCCACATGTCAACAATGGGTCTGACTGAGGGCCTCCAGGAGAGAAGCCCAAACAAGAAGCGCCCCGAGTAGCATCTTGCCACATGTCAACACTGGGTCTGACTGAGCGCCTCCAGGAGAGAGGCCCAAGCAAGACACGCCCCGAGGAGCGTCTTGCCACATGTCAACAATGGGTCTGACTGAGGGCCTCCAGGAGAGAAGCCAAAGCAAGACGCGCCCCGAAGAGCGTCTTGCCACATGTCACTACTCGGTCTAACTGAGCACCTCCAGGAGAGAGGTCCAAGCAAGACGCGCCCCGAGGAGCGTCTTGCCACATGTCAACACTGGGTCTGACTGAGGGCCTCCAGGAGAGAGGCCCAAATAAGAAGCGCCCCGAGGAGCGTCTTGCCACATGTCAACAATGGGTCTGACTGAGGGCCTCCAGGAGAGAAGCCCAAGCAAGACGCGCCCCGAGGAGCGTCTTGCCAATTGTCGCAACTGGGTCTGACTGAGCGCCTCCAGGAGAGAGGCCCAAGCAAGACGCGCCCCGAGGAGAGTCTTGCCACATGTCAGCACTCGGTCTGACTGAGCGCCTCCAGGGGAGAGGCCAAAGCAAGACGCGCCCCGAGGAGCGTCTTGACACATTTCTCCTCTGGGTCTGACTGAGCGCCTCCAGGAGAGAGGCCCAAGCAAGACGTTCCCCGAGGAGCGTCTTCCCACATGTCAACACTGGGTCTGACTGAGTGCGTCCATGAGAGAAGAACCAGCAAGACGCACCCCGAGGAGCGTCTTGCCAAATGTCAACACTGGGTCTGACTGAGCACCTCCAGGAGAGAGGACCAAGCAAGACGCGCCCCGAGGAGCGTCTTGACACATGTCAACAATGGGTCTGACTGAGCGCCTCCAGGAGAGAGGCCCGAGGAGCGTCTTGACACATGTAACCTCTGGGTCTGACTGAGCGCCTCCAGGAGAGAGGCCCAAGCAAGACGTGCCCCGAGGAGCGTCTTGTCACATGTCAACACTGGGTCTGACTGAGCGCCTCCAGGAGCGAGGCCCAAGCAAGAAATGCCCGAGGAGCGTCTTGACACATGTCAACACTGGGTCTGACTGAGCGCCTCCAGGAGAGAGGTCCAAGCAACACGCTCCCCGAGGAGCGTCTTGCCACATGTCAACACTGGGTCTGACTGAGTGCCTCCATGAGAGAAGCCCCAGCAAGACGCGCCCCGAGGAGCGTCTTGTCACATGTCACTACTCGGTCTGACTGAGCGCCTCCAGGAGAGAGGCCCAAGCAAGACGTGCCCCGAGGAGCGTCTTGCCACATGTCAACAATGGGTCTGACTGAGGGCCTCCAGGAGAGAAGCCCAAGCAAGAAGCGCCCCGAGGAGCGTCTTGCCACATGTCAACACTGGGTCTGACTGAGCGCCTCCAGGAGAGAGGCCCAAGCAAGACACGCACCGAGGAGCGTCTTGACACATGTTAACACTGGGTCTGACTGAGGGCCTCCATGTGAGAAGCCCAAGCAAGACGCGCCCCGAGGAGAGTCTTGCCACATGTCAACACTGGGTCTGACAGAGGGCATCCAGGAGAGAGGCCCAAGCAATACGCGCCCCGAGGAGCGTCTTGCCACATGTCAACAATGGGTCTGACTGAGGGCCTCCAGGAGAGAAGCCCAAGGAAGATGCGCCCCGAGGAGCTTCTTGCCACATGTCAGCACTCGGTCTGACTGAGCGCCTCCAGGAGAGAGGCCAAAGCAAGATGCGCCCCGAGGAGCGTCTTGACACGTGTCAACACTGGGTCTGACTTAGCGCCTCCAGGAGAGAGGCCCAAGCAAGATGCGCCCCGAGGAGCGTCTTGCCACGTGTCACCACTGGGTCTGACTGAGCTCCTCCAGGAGAGAGGCCCAAGCAAGACGCGCCCCGAGGAGCGTCTTGCCACGTGTCACCTTTGGGTCTGATTGAGCACCTCCAGGAGAGAGGCCCCAGCAAGACGCGCCGCGAGGAGCATCTTGCCTTATGTCAGCACTCGGTCTGACTGAGCGCCTCCAGGAGAGAGGCCCAAGCAAGACCTGCCCCGAGGAGCATCTTGCCACATGTCACTACTCGGTCTAACTGAGCGCCTCCAGGAGAGAGGTCTAAGCAAGACACGCCCCGAGGAGCGTCTTGCCACATGTCACTACTCGGTCTGACTGAGCGCCTCCAGGAGGGAGGTCCAAGCAAGACGCGCCCCGAGGAGCGTCTTGCCACATGTCACTACTCGGTCTGACTGAGCGCCTCCAGGAGAGATGCCCAAGCAAGACGTGCCCCGAGGAGCGTCTTGCCACATGTCAACAATGGGTCTGACTGAGGGCCTCCAGGAGAGAAGCCCAAGCAAGACGCGCCCCGAGGAGCGTCTTGCCACATGTCAACACTGGGTCTGACTGAGGGCCCCCAGGAGAGAGGCCCAAATAAGACGCGCCCCGAGGAGCGTCTTGCCACATGTCAACACTGGGTCTGACTGAGGGCCTCCAGGAGAGAAGCCCAAGCAAGATGCGCCCCGAGGAGCGTCTTGCCACTTGTCAGCACTCGGTCTGACTGAGCGCCTCCAGGAGAGAGGCCCAAGCAAGACGCGCCCGGGAGGAGCGTCTTGCCACATGTCAGCACTCGGTCTGACTGAGCGCCTCCAGGAGAGAGGCCCAAGCAAGACGCGCCCCGAGGAGCGTCTTGACACATGTATCCTCTGGGTCTGACTGAGCGCCTCCAGGAGAGAGGTGCAAGCAAGACGCGCACCGAGGAGCATCTTGCCACATGTAAACACTGGGTCTAATTGAGCGCCTCCAGGAGAGAGGCCCGAGGAGCGTCTTGACACATGTCACCTCTGGGTCTGACTGAGCGCCTCCAGGAGAGAGGCGCAAGCAAGACGCGCCCCGAGGAGCATCTTGCCACATGTCAACACTGGGTCTAATTGAGCGCCTCCAGGAGAGAAGCCAAAGCAAGACGCGCCCCGAGGAGCGTCTTGCCACATGTCACTACTCGGTCTGACTGAGCGCCTCCAGGAGAGAGGCCCAAGCAAGACGCGCCCCGAGGAGCGTCTTGCCACATGTCAACACTGGGTCTGACTGAGGGCCTCCAGGAGAGAGGCCCAAATAAGAAGCGCCCCGAGGAGCGTCTTGCCACATGTCAACAATGGGTCTGACTGAGGGCCTCCAGGAGAGAAGCCCAAGCAAGACGCGCCCCGAGGAGCGTCTTGCCACATGTCGCAACTGGGTCTGACTGAGCGCCTCCAGGAGAGAGGCCCAAGCAAGACGCGCCCCGAGGAGAGTCTTGCCACATGTCAGCACTCGGTCTGACTGAGCGCCTCCAGGGGAGAGGCCCAAGCAAGACGCGCCCCGAGGAGCGTCTTGACACATTTCTCCTCTGGGTCTGACTGAGCGCCTCCAGGAGAGAGGCCCAAGCAAGACGTTCCCCGAGGAGCGTCTTTCCACATGTCAACACTGGGTCTGACTGAGTGCCTCCATGAGAGAAGAACCAGCAAGACGCACCCCGAGGAGCGTCTTGCCACATGTCAACACTGGGTCTGACTGAGCACCTCCAGGAGAGAGGCCCAAGCAAGACGCGCCCCGAGGAGCGTCTTGCCACATGTCAACAATGGGTCTGACTGAGCGCCTCCAGGAGAGAGGCCCGAGGAGCGTCTTGACACATGTAACCTCTGGGTCTGACTGAGCGCCTCCAGGAGAGAGGCCCAAGCAAGACGTGCCCCGAGGAGCGTCTTGTCACATGTCAACACTGGGTCTGACTGAGCGCCTCCAGGAGCGAGGCCAAAGCAAGAAACGCCCGAGGAGCGTCTTGACACATGTCAACACTGGGTCTGACTGAGTGCCTCCATGAGAGAAGCCCCAGCAAGACGCGCCCCGCGGAGCGTCTTGTCACATGTCACTACTCGGTCTGACTGAGCGCCTCCAGGAGAGAGGCCCAAGCAAGACGTGCCCCGAGGAGCGTCTTGCCACATGTCAACAATGGGTGTGACTGAGGGCCTCCAGGAGAGAAGCCCAAGCAAGAAGCGCACCGAGGAGCGTCTTGCCACATGTCAACACTGGGTCTGACTGAGCGCCTCCAGGAGAGAGGCCCAAGCAAGACACGCCCCGAGGAGCGTCTTGACAAATGTTAACACTGGGTCTGACTGAGGGCCTCCATGTGAGAAGCCCAAGCAAGACGCGCCACGAGGAGAGTCTTGCCACATGTCAACACTGGGTCTGACAGAGGGCATCCAGGAGAGAGGCCCAAGCAATACGCGCGCCGAGGAGCGTCTTGCCACATGTCAACAATGGGTCTGACTGAGGGCCTCCAGGAGAGAAGCCCAAGGAAGACGCGCCCCGAGGAGCTTCTTGCCACATGTCAGCACTCGGTCTGACTGAGCGCCTCCAGGAGAGAGGCCAAAGCAAGATGCGCCCCGAGGAGCGTCTTGACACATGTCAACACTGGGTCTTACTTAGCGCCTCCAGGGGAGAGGCCCAAGCAAGATGCGCCCCGAGGAGCGTCTTGCCACGTGTCACCACTGGGTCTGACTGAGCTCCTCCAGGAGAGAGGCACAAGCAAGACGCGCCCCGAGGAGCGTCTTGCCACGTGTCACCTTTGGGTCTGATTGAGCACCTCCAGGAGAGAGGCCCCAGCAAGACGCGCCGCGAGGAGCATCTTGCCTTATGTCAGCACTCGGTCTGACTGAGCGCCTCCAGGAGAGAGGCCCAAGCAAGACCTGCCCCGAGGAGCATCTTGCCACATGTCACTACTCGGTCTAACTGAGCGCCTCCAGGAGAGAGGTCAGGGCAAGACACGCCCCGAGGAGCGTCTTGCCACATGTCACTACTCGGTCTGACTGAGCGCCTCCAGGAGGGAGGTCCAAGCAAGACGCGCCCCGTGGAGCGTCTTGCCACATGTCACTACTCGGTCTGACTGAGCGCCTCCAGGAGAGAGGCCCAAGCAAGACGTGCCCCGAGGAGCGTCTTGCCACATGTCAACAATGGGTCTGACTGAGTGCCTCCATGAGAGAAGCCCCAGCAAGACGCGCCCCGAGGAGCGTCTTGTCACATGTCACTACTCGGTCTGACTGAGCGCCTCCAGGAGAGAGGCCCAAGCAAGACGTGCCCCGAGGAGCGTCTTGCCACATGTCAACAATGGGTCTGACTGAGGGCCTCCAGGAGAGAAGCCCAAGCAAGAAGCGCCCCGAGGAGCGTCTTGCCACATGTCAACACTGGGTCTGACTGAGCGCCTCCAGGAGAGAGGCCCAAGCAAGACACGCACCGAGGAGCGTCTTGACACATGTTAACACTGGGTCTGACTGAGGGCCTCCATGTGAGAAGCCCAAGCAAGACGCGCCCCGAGGAGAGTCTTGCCACATGTCAACACTGGGTCTGACAGAGGGCATCCAGGAGAGAGGCCCAAGCAATACGCGCCCCGAGGAGCGTCTTGCCACATGTCAACAATGGGTCTGACTGAGGGCCTCCAGGAGAGAAGCCCAAGGAAGACGCGCCCCGAGGAGCTTCTTGCCACATGTCAGCACTCGGTCTGACTGAGCGCCTCCAGGAGAGAGGCCAAAGCAAGATGCGCCCCGAGGAGCGTCTTGACACATGTCAACACTGGGTCTGACTTAGCGCCTCCAGGAGAGAGGCCCAAGCAAGATGCGCCCCGAGGAGCGTCTTGCCACGTGTCACCACTGGGTCTGACTGAGCTCCTCCAGGAGAGAGGCCCAAGCAAGACGCGCCCCGAGGAGCGTCTTGCCACGTGTCACCTTTGGGTCTGATTGAGCACCTCCAGGAGAGAGGCCCCAGCAAGACGCGCCGCGAGGAGCATCTTGCCTTATGTCAGCACTCGGTCTGACTGAGCGCCTCCAGGAGAGAGGCCTTAGCAAGACCTGCCCCGAGGAGCATCTTGCCACATGTCACTACTCGGTCTAACTGAGCGCCTCCAGGAGAGAGGTCTAAGCAAGACACGCCCCGAGGAGCGTCTTGCCACATGTCACTACTCGGTCTGACTGAGCGCCTCCAGGAGGGAGGTCCAAGCAAGACGCGCCCCGAGGAGCGTCTTGCCACATGTCACTACTCGGTCTGACTGAGCGCCTCCAGGAGAGATGCCCAAGCAAGACGTGCCCCGAGGAGCGTCTTGCCACATGTCAACAATGGGTCTGACTGAGGGCCTCCAGGAGAGAAGCCCAAGCAAGACGCGCCCCGAGGAGCGTCTTGCCACATGTCAACACTGGGTCTGACTGAGGGCCCCCAGGAGAGAGGCCCAAATAAGACGCGCCCCGAGGAGCGTCTTGCCACATGTCAACACTGGGTCTGACTGAGGGCCTCCAGGAGAGAAGCCCAAGCAAGATGCGCCCCGAGGAGCGTCTTGCCACTTGTCAGCACTCGGTCTGACTGAGCGCCTCCAGGAGAGAGGCCCAAGCAAGACGCGCCCCGAGGAGCGTCTTGCCACATGTCAACACTGGGTCTGACTGAGCGCCTCCAGGAGAGAGGCCCAAGCAAGACGCGCCCCGAGGAGCGTCTTGCCACATGTGAACACTGGGTCTGACTGAGCGCCTCCAGGAGAGAGGCCCAAGCAAGACGCGCCCGGGAGGAGCGTCTTGCCACATGTCAGCACTCGGTCTGACTGAGCGCCTCCAGGAGAGAGGCCCAAGCAAGACGCGCCCCGAGGAGCGTCTTGACACATGTATCCTCTGGGTCTGACTGAGCGCCTCCAGGAGAGAGGCGCAAGCAAGACGCGCACCGAGGAGCATCTTGCCACATGTAAACACTGGGTCTAATTGAGCGCCTCCAGGAGAGAGGCCCGAGGAGCGTCTTGACACATGTCACCTCTGGGTCTGACTGAGCGCCTCCAGGAGAGAGGCGCAAGCAAGACGCGCCCCGAGGAGCATCTTGCCACATGTCAACACTGGGTCTAATTGAGCGCCTCCAGGAGAGAAGCCAAAGCAAGACGCGCCCCGAGGAGCGTCTTGCCACATGTCACTACTCGGTCTGACTGAGCGCCTCCAGGAGAGAGGCCCAAGCAAGACGCGCCCCGAGGAGCGTCTTGCCACATGTCAACACTGGGTCTGACTGAGGGCCTCCAGGAGAGAGGCCCAAATAAGAAGCGCCCCGAGGAGCGTCTTGCCACATGTCAACAATGGGTCTGACTGAGGGCCTCCAGGAGAGAAGCCCAAGCAAGACGCGCCCCGAGGAGCGTCTTGCCACATGTCGCAACTGGGTCTGACTGAGCGCCTCCAGGAGAGAGGCCCAAGCAAGACGCGCCCCGAGGAGAGTCTTGCCACATGTCAGCACTCGGTCTGACTGAGCGCCTCCAGGGGAGAGGCCCAAGCAAGACGCGCCCCGAGGAGCGTCTTGACACATTTCTCCTCTGGGTCTGACTGAGCGCCTCCAGGAGAGAGGCGCAAGCAAGACGCGCACCGAGGAGCATCTTGCCACATGTAAACACTGGGTCTAATTGAGCGCCTCCAGGAGAGAGGCCCGAGGAGCGTCTTGACACATGTCACCTCTGGGTCTGACTGAGCGCCTCCAGGAGAGAGGCGCAAGCAAGACGCGCCCCGAGGAGCATCTTGCCACATGTCAACACTGGGTCTAATTGAGCGCCTCCAGGAGAGAAGCCAAAGCAAGACGCGCCCCGAGGAGCGTCTTGCCACATGTCACTACTCGGTCTGACTGAGCGCCTCCAGGAGAGAGGCCCAAGCAAGACGCGCCCCGAGGAGCGTCTTGCCACATGTCAACACTGGGTCTGACTGAGGGCCTCCAGGAGAGAGGCCCAAATAAGAAGCGCCCCGAGGAGCGTCTTGCCACATGTCAACAATGGGTCTGACTGAGGGCCTCCAGGAGAGAAGCCCTAGCAAGACGCGCCCCGAGGAGCGTCTTGCCACATGTCGCAACTGGGTCTGACTGAGCGCCTCCAGGAGAGAGGCCCAAGCAAGACGCGCCCCGAGGAGAGTCTTGCCACATGTCAGCACTCGGTCTGACTGAGCGCCTCCAGGGGAGAGGCCCAAGCAAGACGCGCCCCGAGGAGCGTCTTGACACATTTCTCCTCTGGGTCTGACTGAGCGCCTCCAGGAGAGAGGCCCAAGCAAGACGTTCCCCGAGGAGCGTCTTTCCACATGTCAACACTGGGTCTGACTGAGTGCCTCCATGAGAGAAGAACCAGCAAGACGCACCCCGAGGAGCGTCTTGCCACATGTCAACACTGGGTCTGACTGAGCACCTCCAGGAGAGAGGCCCAAGCAAGACGCGCCCCGAGGAGCGTCTTGCCACATGTCAACAATGGGTCTGACTGAGCGCCTCCAGGAGAGAGGCCCGAGGAGCGTCTTGACACATGTAACCTCTGGGTCTGACTGAGCGCCTCCAGGAGAGAGGCCCAAGCAAGACGTGCCCCGAGGAGCGTCTTGTCACATGTCAACACTGGGTCTGACTGAGCGCCTCCAGGAGCGAGGCCCAAGCAAGAAACGCCCGAGGAGCGTCTTGACACATGTCAACACTGGGTCTGACTGAGTGCCTCCATGAGAGAAGCCCCAGCAAGACGCGCCCCGCGGAGCGTCTTGTCACATGTCACTACTCGGTCTGACTGAGCGCCTCCAGGAGAGAGGCCCAAGCAAGACGTGCCCCGAGGAGCGTCTTGCCACATGTCAACAATGGGTGTGACTGAGGGCCTCCAGGAGAGAAGCCCAAGCAAGAAGCGCACCGAGGAGCGTCTTGCCACATGTCAACACTGGGTCTGACTGAGCGCCTCCAGGAGAGAGGCCCAAGCAAGACACGCCCCGAGGAGCGTCTTGACAAATGTTAACACTGGGTCTGACTGAGGGCCTCCATGTGAGAAGCCCAAGCAAGACGCGCCACGAGGAGAGTCTTGCCACATGTCAACACTGGGTCTGACAGAGGGCATCCAGGAGAGAGGCCCAAGCAATACGCGCGCCGAGGAGCGTCTTGCCACATGTCAACAATGGGTCTGACTGAGGGCCTCCAGGAGAGAAGCCCAAGGAAGACGCGCCCCGAGGAGCTTCTTGCCACATGTCAGCACTCGGTCTGACTGAGCGCCTCCAGGAGAGAGGCCAAAGCAAGATGCGCCCCGAGGAGCGTCTTGACACATGTCAACACTGGGTCTTACTTAGCGCCTCCAGGGGAGAGGCCCAAGCAAGATGCGCCCCGAGGAGCGTCTTGCCACGTGTCACCACTGGGTCTGACTGAGCTCCTCCAGGAGAGAGGCACAAGCAAGACGCGCCCCGAGGAGCGTCTTGCCACGTGTCACCTTTGGGTCTGATTGAGCACCTCCAGGAGAGAGGCCCCAGCAAGACGCGCCGCGAGGAGCATCTTGCCTTATGTCAGCACTCGGTCTGACTGAGCGCCTCCAGGAGAGAGGCCCAAGCAAGACCTGCCCCGAGGAGCATCTTGCCACATGTCACTACTCGGTCTAACTGAGCGCCTCCAGGAGAGAGGTCAGGGCAAGACACGCCCCGAGGAGCGTCTTGCCACATGTCACTACTCGGTCTGACTGAGCGCCTCCAGGAGGGAGGTCCAAGCAAGACGCGCCCCGTGGAGCGTCTTGCCACATGTCACTACTCGGTCTGACTGAGCGCCTCCAGGAGAGAGGCCCAAGCAAGACGTGCCCCGAGGAGCGTCTTGCCACATGTCAACAATGGGTCTGACTGAGGGCCTCCAGGAGAGAAGCCCAAGCAAGACGCGCCCCGAGGAGCGTCTTGCCACATGTCAACACTGGGTCTGACTGAGGGCCCCCAGGAGAGAGGCCCAAATAAGACGCGCCCCGAGGAGCGTCTTGCCACATGTCAACACTGGGTCTGACTGAGGGCCTCCAGGAGAGAAGCCCAAGCAAGATGCGCCCCGAGGAGCGTCTTGCAACTTGTCAGCACTCGGTCTGACTGAGCGCCTCCAGGAGAGAGGCCAAAGCAAGACGCGCCCCGAGGAGCGTCTTGCCACATGTCAACACTGGGTCTGACTGAGCGCCTCCAGGAGAGAGGCCCAAGCAAGACGCGCCCCGAGGAGCGTCTTGCCACATGTGAACACTGGGTCTGACTGAGCGCCTCCAGGAGAGAGGCCCAAGCAAGACGCGCCCCGAGGAGCGTCTTGACACATGTCTCCTCTGGGTCTGACTGAGCGCCTCCAGGAGAGAGGCCCAAGCAAGATGTGCCCCGAGGAGCATCTTGCCACATGTCAACACTGGGTCTGACTGAGTGCCTCCATGAGAGAAGCCCCAGCAAGACGCGGCCCGAGGAGCGTCTTGCCAAATGTCAACACTGGGTCTGACTGAGCACCTCCAGGAGAGAGGCCCAAGCAAGACGCGCCCCGAGGAGCGTCTTGCCACATGTCAACACTGAGTCTAATTGAGCGCCTCCAGGAGAGAGGCCCAAGCAAGACGCGCACCGAGGAGCGTCTTGCCACATGTCACTGCTCGGTCTGACTGAGCGCCTCCAGGAGAGAGGTCCAAGCAACACGCGCCCAGAGGAGCGTCTTGCCACATGTCAACACTGGGTCTGACTGTGTGCCTCCATGAGAGAAGCCCCAGCAAGACGCTCCCCGAGGAGCGTCTTGCCACATGTCACTACTCGGTCTGACTGAGCGCCTCCAGGAGAGAGGCCCAAGCAAGACGTGCCCCGAGGAGCGTCTTGCCACATGTCAACAATGGGTCTGACTGAGGGCCTCCAGGAGAGAAGCCCAAGCAAGAAGCGCCCCGAGGAGCATCTTGCCAATGTCAACACTGGGTCTGACTGAGCGCCTCCAGGAGAGAGGCCCAAGCAAGACACGCCCCGAGGAGCATCTTGACACATGTCAACACTGGGTCTGACTGAGGGCCTCCATGAGAGAAGCCCAAGCAAGACGCGCCCCGAGGAGAGTCTTGCCACATGTCAACACTGGGTCTGACAGAGGGCATCCAGGAGAGAGGCCCAAGCAATACGCGCCCCGAGGAGCGTCTTGCCACATGTCAACAATCGGTCTGACTGAGGGCCTCCAGGAGAGAAGCCAAAGCAAGACGCGCCCCGAGGAGCGTCTTGACACATGTCATCACTGGGTCGGACTGAGGGCCTCCATGAGAGAAGCCCAAGCAAGACGCGCCCCGAGGAGAGTCTTGCCACATGTCAACACTCGGTCTGACAGAGGGCATTCAGGAGAGAGGCCCAAGCAATACGCGCCCCGAGGAGCGTCTTAACACATGTCAACACTGGGTCTGACTGAGGGCCTCCAGGAGAGAGGCCCAAGCAAGACGCGCCCCGAGGAGCGTCTTGACACATGTCTCCTCTGGGTCTGACTGAGCGCCTCCAGGAGAGAGGCCCAAGCAAGATGTGCCCCGAGGAGCATCTTGCCACATGTCAACACTGGGTCTGACTGAGTGCCTCCATGAGAGAAGCCCCAGCAAGACGCGGCCCGAGGAGCGTCTTGCCAAATGTCAACACTGGGTCTGACTGAGCACCTCCAGGAGAGAGGCCCAAGCAAGACGCGCCCCGAGGAGCGTCTTGCCACATGTCAACACTGAGTCTAATTGAGCGCCTCCAGGAGAGAGGCCCAAGCAAGACGCGCACCGAGGAGCGTCTTGCCACATGTCACTGCTCGGTCTGACTGAGCGCCTCCAGGAGAGAGGTCCAAGCAACACGCGCCCAGAGGAGCGTCTTGCCACATGTCAACACTGGGTCTGACTGTGTGCCTCCATGAGAGAAGCCCCAGCAAGACGCTCCCCGAGGAGCGTCTTGCCACATGTCACTACTCGGTCTGACTGAGCGCCTCCAGGAGAGAGGCCCAAGCAAGACGTGCCCCGAGGAGCGTCTTGCCACATGTCAACAATGGGTCTGACTGAGGGCCTCCAGGAGAGAAGCCCAAGCAAGAAGTGCCCCGAGGAGCATCTTGCCAATGTCAACACTGGGTCTGACTGAGCGCCTCCAGGAGAGAGGCCCAAGCAAGACACGCCCCGAGGAGCATCTTGACACATGTCAACACTGGGTCTGACTGAGGGCCTCCATGAGAGAAGCCCAAGCAAGACGCGCCCCGAGGAGAGTCTTGCCACATGTCAACACTGGGTCTGACAGAGGGCATCCAGGAGAGAGGCCCAAGCAATACGCGCCCCGAGGAGCGTCTTGCCACATGTCAACAATCGGTCTGACTGAGGGCCTCCAGGAGAGAAGCCAAAGCAAGACGCGCCCCGAGGAGCGTCTTGACACATGTCATCACTGGGTCGGACTGAGGGCCTCCATGAGAGAAGCCCAAGCAAGACGCGCCCCGAGGAGAGTCTTGCCACATGTCAACACTCGGTCTGACAGAGGGCATTCAGGAGAGAGGCCCAAGCAATACGCGCCCCGAGGAGCGTCTTAACACATGTCAACACTGGGTCTGACTGAGGGCCTCCAGGAGAGAGGCCCAAGCAAGACGCGCCCCGAGGAGCGTCTTGACACATGTCAACACTGGGTCGGACTGAGGGCCTCCATGAGAGAAGCCCAAGCAAGACGCGCCCCGAGGAGAGTCTTGCCAAATGTCAACACTCGGTCTGACAGAGGGCATTCAGGAGAGAGGCCCAAGCAATACGCGCCCCGAGGAGCGTCTTGCCACATGTCACCACTGGGTCTGAATGAGCGCCTCCAGGAGAGAGGCCCAACCAAGACGCGCCCCGAGGAGTGTCTTGCCACATGCCAACACTGGGTCTGACTGAACGCCTCCAGGAGAGAGGCCCAAGCAAGACGCGCCCTGAGGAGCGTCTTGCCACATGTCAACACTGGGTCTGACTGAGTGCCTCCATGAGAGCAGCCCCAGCAAGACGCGCCCCGAGGAGCGTCTTGTCACATGTCACTACTCGGTCTGACTGAGCGCCTCCAGGAGAGAGGCCCAAGCAAGACGTGCCCCGAGGAGCGTCTTGCCACATGTCAACACTGGGTCTGACTGAGCGCCTCCAGGAGAGAGGCCCAAGCAAGAAGCGCCCCGAGGAGCGTCTTGCCACATGTCAACACTGGGTCTGACTGAGCGCCTCCAGGAGAGAGGCCCAAGCAAGACATGCCCCGAGGAGCGTCTTGTCACATGTTAACACTGGGTCTGACTGAGGGCCTCCATGTGAGAAGCCCAAGCAAGACGCGCCCCGAGGAGAGTCTTGCCACATGTCAACACTGGGTCTGACAGAGGGCATCCAGGAGAGAGGACCAAGCAATACGCGCCCCGAGGAGCGTCTTGCCACATGACAACAATGGGTCTGACTGAGCGCCTCCAGGAGAGAGGCCCAAGCAAGACGTGCCTCGATGAGCGTCTTGCCACATGACAACAATGGGTCTGACTGAGGGCCTCCAGGAGAGAAGCCCAAGCAAGACGCGCCCCGAGGAGCGTCTTGCCAGATGTCAACACTGGGTCTGACTGAGGGCCCCCAGGAGAGAGGCCCAAATAAGACGCGCCCCGAGGAGCGTCTTGCCACATGTCAACACTGGGTCTGACTGAGGGCCTCCAGGAGAGAAGCCCAAGCAAGATGCGCCCCGAGGAGCGTCTTGCCACATGTCAGCACTCGGTCTGACTGAGCGCCTCCAGGAGAGAGGCCCAAGCAAGACGCGCCCCGAGGAGCGTCTTGACACATGTCTCCTCTGGGTCTGACTGAGCGCCTCCAGGAGAGAGGCCCAAGCAAGACGCGCCGCGAGGAGCATCTTGCCACGTGTCACCACTGGGTCTGATTGAGCACCTCCAGGAGAGAGGCCCCAGCAAGACGCGCCGCGAGGAGCATCTTGCCTTATGTCAGCACTCGGATCTGAATGAGCGCCTCCAGGAGAGAGGCCCAAGCAAGACCCACCCCGAGGAGCGTCTTGCCACATGTCACTACTCGGTCTGACTGAGCGCCTCCAGGAGGGAGGTCCAAGCAAGACACGCCCCGAGGAGCGTCTTGCCACATGTCACTACTCGGTCTGACTGAGCGCCTCCAGGAGAGAGGCCCAAGCAAGACGTGCCCCGAGGAGCATCTTGCCTTATGTCAGCACTCGGATCTGAATGAGCGCCTCCAGGAGAGAGGCCCAAGCAAGACCCACCCCGAGGAGCGTCTTGACACATGTCAACACTGGGTCGGACTGAGGGCCTCCATGAGAGAAGCCCAAGCAAGACGCGCCCCGAGGAGAGTCTTGCCAAATGTCAACACTCGGTCTGACAGAGGGCATTCAGGAGAGAGGCCCAAGCAATACGCGCCCCGAGGAGCGTCTTGCCACATGTCACCACTGGGTCTGAATGAGCGCCTCCAGGAGAGAGGACCAACCAAGACGCGCCCCGAGGAGTGTCTTGCCACATGCCAACACTGGGTCTGACTGAACGCCTCCAGGAGAGAGGCCCAAGCAAGACGCGCCCTGAGGAGCGTCTTGCCACATGTCAACACTGGGTCTGACTGAGTGCCTCCATGAGAGCAGCCCCAGCAAGACGCGCCCCGAGGAGCGTCTTGTCATATGTCACTACTCGGTCTGACTGAGCGCCTCCAGGAGAGAGGCCCAAGCAAGACGTGCCCCGAGGAGCGTCTTGCCACATGTCAACACTGGGTCTGACTGAGCGCCTCCAGGAGAGAGGCCCAAGCAAGAAGCGCCCCGAGGAGCGTCTTGCCACATGTCAACACTGGGTCTGACTGAGCGCCTCCAGGAGAGAGGCCCAAGCAAGACATGCCCCGAGGAGCGTCTTGTCACATGTTAACACTGGGTCTGACTGAGGGCCTCCATGTGAGAAGCCCAAGCAAGACGCGCCCCGAGGAGAGTCTTGCCACATGTCAACACTGGGTCTGACAGAGGGCATCCAGGAGAGAGGACCAAGCAATACGCGCCCCGAGGAGCGTCTTGCCACATGACAACAATGGGTCTGACTGAGCGCCTCCAGGAGAGAGGCCCAAGCAAGACGTGCCTCGATGAGCGTCTTGCCACATGACAACAATGGGTCTGACTGAGGGCCTCCAGGAGAGAAGCCCAAGCAAGACGCGCCCCGAGGAGCGTCTTGCCAGATGTCAACACTGGGTCTGACTGAGGGCCCCCAGGAGAGAGGCCCAAATAAGACGCGCCCCGAGGAGCGTCTTGCCACATGTCAACACTGGGTCTGACTGAGGGCCTCCAGGAGAGAAGCCCAAGCAAGATGCGCCCCGAGGAGCGTCTTGCCACATGTCAGCACTCGGTCTGACTGAGCGCCTCCAGGAGAGAGGCCCAAGCAAGACGCGCCCCGAGGAGCGTCTTGACACATGTCTCCTCTGGGTCTGACTGAGCGCCTCCAGGAGAGAGGCCCAAGCAAGACGCGCCGCGAGGAGCATCTTGCCACGTGTCACCACTGGGTCTGATTGAGCACCTCCAGGAGAGAGGCCCCAGCAAGACGCGCCGCGAGGAGCATCTTGCCTTATGTCAGCACTCGGATCTGTATGAGCGCCTCCAGGAGAGAGGCCCAAGCAAGACCCACCCCGAGGAGCGTCTTGCCACATGTCACTACTCGGTCTGACTGAGCGCCTCCAGGAGGGAGGTCCAAGCAAGACACGCCCCGAGGAGCGTCTTGCCACATGTCACTACTCGGTCTGACTGAGCGCCTCCAGGAGAGAGGCCCAAGCAAGACGTGCCCCGAGGAGCGTCTTGCCACATGTCAACAATGGGTCTGACTGAGGGCCTCCAGGAGAGAAGCCCAAGCAAGACGCGCCCCGAGGAGCGTCTTGCCAGATGTCAACACTGGGTCTGACTGAGGGCCCCCAGGAGAGAGGCCCAAATAAGACTCGCCCCGAGGAGCGTCTTGCCACATGTCAACACTGGGTCTGACTGAGGGCCTCCAGGAGAGAAGCCCAAGCAAGATGCGCCCAGAAGAGCGTCTTGCCACATGTCAGCACTCGGTCTGACTGAGCACCTCCAGGAGAGAGGCCCAAGCAATACGCGCCCCGAGGAGCGTCTTGACACATGTCTCCTCTGGGTCTGACTGAGCGCCTCCAGGAGAGAGGCCCAAGCAAGACGTGCCCCGAGGAGCATCTTGCCACATGTCAACACTGGGCCTGACTGAGTGCCTCCATGAGAGAAGCCCCAGCAAGACGCGCCCCGAGGAGCGTCTTGCCACATGTCAACACTGGGTCTGACTGAGCGCCTCCAGGAGAGAGGCCCAAGCAAGACGCGCCCCGAGGAGCGTCTTGCCACGTGTCAACATTGGGTCTGACTTAGCGCCTCCAGGAGAGAGGCCCAAGCAAGACGCGCCCCGAGGAGCGTCTTGCCACGTGTCACCACTGGGTCTGATTGAGCACCTCCAGGAGAGAGGCCCCAGCAAGATGCGCCGCGAGGAGCATCTTGCCTTATGTCAGCACTCGGTCTGACTGAGCGCCTCCAGGAGAGAGGCCCAAGCAAGACCCGCCCCGAGGAGCGTCTTGCCACATGTCACTACTCGGTCTGACTGAGCGCCTCCAGGAGGGAGGTCCAAGCAAGACGCGTCCCGAGGAGCGTCTTGCCACATGTCACTACTCGGTCTGACTGAGCGCCTCCAGGAGAGAGGCCCAAGCAAGACGTGCCTCGATGAGCGTCTTGCCACATGTCAACAATGGGTCTGACTGAGGGCCTCCAGGAGAGAAGCCCAAGCAAGACGCGCCCCGAGGAGCGTCTTGCCAGATGTCAACACTGGGTCTGACTGAGGGCCCCCAGGAGAGAGGCCCAAATAAGACGCGCCCCGAGGAGCGTCTTGCCACATGTCAACACTGGGTCTGACTGAGGGCCTCCAGGAGAGAAGCCCAAGCAAGATGCGCCCCGAGGAGCGTCTTGCCACATGTCAGCACTCGGTCTGACTGAGTGCCTCCAGGAGAGAGGCCCAAGCAAGACGCGCCCCGAGGAGCGTCTTGACACATGTCTCCTCTGGGTCTGACTGAGCGCCTCCAGGAGAGAGGCCCAAGCAAGACGTGCCGCGAGGAGCATCTTGCCACGTGTCACCACTGGGTCTGATTGAGCACCTCCAGGAGAGAGGCCCCAGCAAGACGCGCCGCGAGGAGCATCTTGCCTTATGTCAGCACTCGGTCTGAATGAGCGCCTCCAGGAGAGAGGCCCAAGCAAGACCCGCCCCGAGGAGCGTCTTGCCACATGTCACTACTCGGTCTGACTGAGCGCCTCCAGGAGGGAGGTCCAAGCAAGACACGCCCCGAGGAGCGTCTTGCCACATGTCACTACTCGGTCTGACTGAGCGCCTCCAGGAGAGAGGCCCAAGCAAGACGTGCCCCGAGGAGCGTCTTGCCACATGTCAACAATGGGTCTGACTGAGGGCCTCCAGGAGAGAAGCCCAAGCAAGACGCGCCCCGAGGAGCGTCTTGCCAGATGTCAACACTGGGTCTGACTGAGGGCCCCCAGGAGAGAGGCCCAAATAAGACTCGCCCCGAGGAGCGTCTTGCCACATGTCAACACTGGGTCTGACTGAGGGCCTCCAGGAGAGAAGCCCAAGCAAGATGCGCCCAGAAGAGCGTCTTGCCACATGTCAGCACTCGGTCTGACTGAGCACCTCCAGGAGAGAGGCCCAAGCAATACGCGCCCCGAGGAGCGTCTTGACACATGTCTCCTCTGGGTCTGACTGAGCGCCTCCAGGAGAGAGGCCCAAGCAAGACGTGCCCCGAGGAGCATCTTGCCACATGTCAACACTGGGCCTGACTGAGTGCCTCCATGAGAGAAGCCCCAGCAAGACGCGCCCCGAGGAGCGTCTTGCCACATGTCAACACTGGGTCTGACTGAGCGCCTCCAGGAGAGAGGCCCAAGCAAGACGCGCCCCGAGGAGCGTCTTGCCACGTGTCAACATTGGGTCTGACTTAGCGCCTCCAGGAGAGAGGCCCAAGCAAGATGCGCCCAGAGGAGCGTCTTGCCACGTGTCACCACTGGGTCTGACTGAGCTCCTCCAGGAGAGAGGCCCAAGCAAGACGCGCCCCGAGGAGCGTCTTGCCACGTGTCACCACTGGGTCTGATTGAGCACCTCCAGGAGAGAGGCCCCAGCAAGATGCGCCGCGAGGAGCATCTTGCCTTATGTCAGCACTCGGTCTGACTGAGCGCCTCCAGGAGAGAGGCCCAAGCAAGACCCGCCCCGAGGAGCGTCTTGCCACATGTCACTACTCGGTCTGACTGAGCGCCTCCAGGAGGGAGGTCCAAGCAAGACGCGTCCCGAGGAGCGTCTTGCCACATGTCACTACTCGGTCTGACTGAGCGCCTCCAGGAGAGAGGCCCAAGCAAGACGTGCCTCGATGAGCGTCTTGCCACATGTCAACAATGGGTCTGACTGAGGGCCTCCAGGAGAGAAGCCCAAGCAAGACGCGCCCCGAGGAGCGTCTTGCCAGATGTCAACACTGGGTCTGACTGAGGGCCCCCAGGAGAGAGGCCCAAATAAGACGCGCCCCGAGGAGCGTCTTGCCACATGTCAACACTGGGTCTGACTGAGGGCCTCCAGGAGAGAAGCCCAAGCAAGATGCGCCCCGAGGAGCGTCTTGCCACATGTCAGCACTCGGTCTGACTGAGTGCCTCCAGGAGAGAGGCCCAAGCAAGACGCGCCCCGAGGAGCGTCTTGACACATGTCTCCTCTGGGTCTGACTGAGCGCCTCCAGGAGAGAGGCCCAAGCAAGACGTGCCGCGAGGAGCATCTTGCCACGTGTCACCACTGGGTCTGATTGAGCACCTCCAGGAGAGAGGCCCCAGCAAGACGCGCCGCGAGGAGCATCTTGCCTTATGTCAGCACTCGGTCTGAATGAGCGCCTCCAGGAGAGAGGCCCAAGCAAGACCCGCCCCGAGGAGCGTCTTGCCACATGTCACTACTCGGTCTGACTGAGCGCCTCCAGGAGGGAGGTCCAAGCAAGACACGCCCCGAGGAGCGTCTTGCCACATGTCACTACTCGGTCTGACTGAGCGCCTCCAGGAGAGAGGCCCAAGCAAGACGCGCCCCGAGGAGCGTCTTGCCACGTGTCAACATTGGGTCTGACTTAGCGCCTCCAGGAGAGAGGCCCAAGCAAGATGCGCCCAGAGGAGCGTCTTGCCACGTGTCACCACTGGGTCTGACTGAGCTCCTCCAGGAGAGAGGCCCAAGCAAGACGCGCCCCGAGGAGCGTCTTGCCACGTGTCACCACTGGGTCTGATTGAGCACCTCCAGGAGAGAGGCCCCAGCAAGATGCGCCGCGAGGAGCATCTTGCCTTATGTCAGCACTCGGTCTGACTGAGCGCCTCCAGGAGAGAGGCCCAAGCAAGACCCGCCCCGAGGAGCGTCTTGCCACATGTCACTACTCGGTCTGACTGAGCGCCTCCAGGAGGGAGGTCCAAGCAAGACGCGTCCCGAGGAGCGTCTTGCCACATGTCACTACTCGGTCTGACTGAGCGCCTCCAGGAGAGAGGCCCAAGCAAGACGTGCCTCGATGAGCGTCTTGCCACATGTCAACAATGGGTCTGACTGAGGGCCTCCAGGAGAGAAGCCCAAGCAAGACGCGCCCCGAGGAGCGTCTTGCCAGATGTCAACACTGGGTCTGACTGAGGGCCCCCAGGAGAGAGGCCCAAATAAGACGCGCCCCGAGGAGCGTCTTGCCACATGTCAACACTGGGTCTGACTGAGGGCCTCCAGGAGAGAAGCCCAAGCAAGATGCGCCCCGAGGAGCGTCTTGCCACATGTCAGCACTCGGTCTGACTGAGTGCCTCCAGGAGAGAGGCCCAAGCAAGACGCGCCCCGAGGAGCGTCTTGACACATGTCTCCTCTGGGTCTGACTGAGCGCCTCCAGGAGAGAGGCCCAAGCAAGACGTGCCGCGAGGAGCATCTTGCCACGTGTCACCACTGGGTCTGATTGAGCACCTCCAGGAGAGAGGCCCCAGCAAGACGCGCCGCGAGGAGCATCTTGCCTTATGTCAGCACTCGGTCTGAATGAGCGCCTCCAGGAGAGAGGCCCAAGCAAGACCCGCCCCGAGGAGCGTCTTGCCACATGTCACTACTCGGTCTGACTGAGCGCCTCCAGGAGGGAGGTCCAAGCAAGACACGCCCCGAGGAGCGTCTTGCCACATGTCACTACTCGGTCTGACTGAGCGCCTCCAGGAGAGAGGCCCAAGCAAGACGTGCCCCGAGGAGCGTCTTGCCACATGTCAACAATGGGTCTGACTGAGGGCCTCCAGGAGAGAAGCCCAAGCAAGACGCGCCCCGAGGAGCGTCTTGCCAGATGTCAACACTGGGTCTGACTGAGGGCCCCCAGGAGAGAGGCCCAAATAAGACTCGCCCCGAGGAGCGTCTTGCCACATGTCAACACTGGGTCTGACTGAGGGCCTCCAGGAGAGAAGCCCAAGCAAGATGCGCCCCGAAGAGCGTCTTGCCACATGTCAGCACTCGGTCTGACTGAGCACCTCCAGGAGAGAGGCCCAAGCAATACGCACCCCGAGGAGCGTCTTGACACATGTCTCCTCTGGGTCTGACTGAGCGCCTCCAGGAGAGAGGCCCAAGCAAGACGTGCCCCGAGGAGCATCTTGCCACATGTCAACACTGGGTCTGACTGAGTGCCTCCATGAGAGAAGCCCCAGCAAGACGCGCCCCGAGGAGCGTCTTGCCACATGTCAACACTGGGTCTGACTGAGCGCCACCAGGAGAGAGGCCCGAGGAGCGTCTTTCCACATGTCACCTCTGGGTCTGACTGAGCGCCTCCAGGAGAGAGGCGCAAGCAAGAAACGCCCGAGGAGCGTCTTGACACATGTCAACACTGGGTCTGACTGAGCGCCTCCAGGAGAGAGGCCACAGCAAGACGCGCCCCGAGGAGCGTCTTGCCACATGTCAGCACTCGGTCTGACTGAGCGCCTCCAGGAGAGAGGCCCAAGCAAGAAGCGCCCCGAGGAGCGTCTTGCCACATGTCAACAATGTGTCTGACTGAGGGCCTCCAGGAGAGAAGCCCAAGCAAGACTCGCCCCGAGGAGCGTCTTGCCAAATGTCAACACTTGGTCTAATTGAGCGCCTCCAGGAGAGAGGCCCAAGCAAGACGCGCCCCGAGGAGCGTCTTGCCACATGTCACTACTTGGTCTGACTGAGCGCCTCCAGGAGTGAAGCCCCAGCAAGACGCGCCCCGAGGAGCTTCTTGCCACATGTCACTACTCGGTCTGACTGAGCGCCTCCAGGAGAGAGGCCCAAGCAAGACGTGTCCCGAGGAGCGTCTTGCCACATGTAAACAATGGGTCTGACTGAGGGCCTCCAGGAGAGAAGCCCAAGCAAGAAGCGCCCCGAGGAGCGTCTTGCCACATGTCAACACTGGGTCTGACTGAGCGCCTCCAGGAGAGAGGCCCAAGCAAGACATGCCCCGAGGAGCGTCTTGACACATGTCAACACTGGGTCTGACTGAGGGCCTCCATGAGAGAAGCCCAAGCAAGACGCGCCCCGAGGAGAGTCTTGCCACATGTCAACACTGGGTCTGACAGAGGGCATCCAGGAGAGAGGACCAAGCAATACGTGCCCCGAGGAGCGTCTTACCACATGTTAAAAATGGGTCTGACTGAGGGCCTCCAGGAGAGAAGCCCAAGGAAGACGCGCCCCGAGGAGCTTCTTGCCACATGTCAGCACTCGTTCTGACTGAGCGCCTCCAGGAGAGAGGCCAAAGCAAGATGCGCCCCGAGGAGCGTCTTGACACATGTCTACACTGGGTCTGACAGAGGGCCTCCATGAGAGAGGCCCAAGCAAGACGCGCCCCGAGGAGTGTCTTGCCACATGTCAACACTAGGTCTGACTGAGCGCCTCCAGGAGAGAGGCCCAAGCAAGACGCGCCCCGAGGAGCGTCTTGCCACGTGTCAACATTGGGTCTGACTTAGCGCCTCCAGGAGAGAGGCCCAAGCAAGATGCGCCCCGAGGAGCGTCTTGCCACGTGTCACCACTGGGTCTGACTGAGCTCCTCCAGGAGAGAGGCCCAAGCAAGACGCGCCCCGAGGAGCATCTTGCCACATGTCAACACTGGGAATGACTGAGTGCCTCCATGAGAGAAGCCCCAGCAAGACGCGCCCCGAGGAGCGTCTTGCCACATGTCAACACTGGGTCTGACTGAGCGCCTCCAGGAGAGAGGCCCGAGGAGCGTCTTGCCACATGTCACCTCTGGGTCTGACTGAGCGCCTCCAGGAGAGAGGCCCCAGCAAGACACACCCCGAGGAGCGTCTTGCCACATGTCAGCACTCGGTCTGACTGAGCACCTCCAGGAGAGAGGCCCAAGCAAGAAGCGCCCCGAGGAGCGTCTTGCCACATGTCAACAATGTGTCTGACTGAGGGCCTCCAGGAGAGAAGCCCAAGCAAGACTCGCCCCGTGGAGCGTCTTGCCACATGTCAACACTGGGTCTAATTGAGCGCCTCCAGGAGAGAGGCCCAAGCAAGACGCGCCCCGAGGAGCGTCTTGCCACATGTCACTACTTGGTCTGACTGAGCGCCTCCAGGAGTGAAGCCCCAGCAAGACGCGCCCCGAGGAGCGTCTTGCCACATGTCACTACTCGGTCTGACTGAGCGCCTCCAGGAGAGAGGCCCAAGCAAGACGTGTCCCGAGGAGCGTCTTGCCACATGTCAACAATGGGTCTGACTGAGGGCCTCCAGGAGAGAAGCCCAAGCAAGAAGCGCCCCGAGGAGCGTCTTGCCACATGTCAACACTGGGTCTGACTGAGCGCCTCCAGTAGAGAGGCCCAAGCAAGACATGCCCCGAGGAGCGTCTTGACACATGTCAACACTGGGTCTGACTGAGGGCCTCCATGAGAGAAGCCCAAGCAAGACGCGCCCCGAGGAGAGTCTTGCCACATGTCAACACTGGGTCTGACAGATGGTATCCAGGAGAGAGGACCAAGCAATACGCGCCCCGAGGAGCGTCTTGCCACATGTCAAAAATGGGTCTGACTGAGGGCCTCCAGGAGAGAAGCCCAAGGAAGACGCGCCCCGAGGAGCTTCTTGCCACATGTCAACACTCGGTCTGACTGAGCGCCTCCAGGAGAGAGGCCAAAGCAAGATGCGCCCCGAGGAGCGTCTTGACACATGTCAACACTGGGTCTGACAGAGGGCCTCCATGAGAGAGGCCCAAGCAAGACGCGCCCCGAGGAGTGTCTTGCCACATGTCAACACTGGGTCTGACTGAGCGCCTCCAGGAGAGAGGCCCAAGCAAGACGCGCCCCGAGGAGCGTCTTGCCACGTGTCAACATTGGGTCTGACTTAGCGCCTCCAGGAGAGAGGCCCAAGCAAGATGCGCCCCGAGGAGCGTCTTGCCATGTGTCACCACTGGGTCTGACTGAGCTCCTCCAGGAGAGAGGCCCAAGCAAGACGCGCCCCGAGGAGCGTCTTGCCACGTGTCACCACTGGGTCTGATTGAGCACCTCCAGGAGAGAGGCCCCAGCAAGACGCGCCGCGAGGAGCATCTTGCCTTATGTCAGCACTCGGTCTGACTGAGCGCCTCCAGGAGAGAGGCCCAAGCAAGACCCGCCCCGAGGAGCGTCTTGCCACATGTCACTACTCGGTCTGACTGAGCGCCTCCAGGAGGGAGTTTCAAGCAAGACGCGCCCCGAGGAGCGTCTTGCCACATGTCACTACTCGGTCTGACTGAGCGCCTCCAGGAGAGAGGCCCAAGCAAGACGTGGCCCGAGGAGCGTCTTGCCACATGTCAACAATGGGTCTGACTGAGGGCCTCCAGGAGAGAAGCCCAAGCAAGACGCGCCCCGAGGAGCGTCTTGCCAGATGTCAACACTGGGTCTGACTGAGGGCCCCCAGGAGAGAGGCCAGAATAAGACGCGCCCCGAGGAGCGTCTTGCCACATGTCAACACTGGGTCTGACTGAGGGCCTCCAGGAGAGAAGCCCAAGCAAGATGCGCCCCGAGGAGCGTCTTGCCACATGTCAGCACTCGGTCTGACTGAGCGCCTCCAGGAGAGAGGCCCAAGCAAGACGCGCCCCGAGGAGCATCTTGACACATGTCTCCTCTGGGTCTGACTGAGCGCCTCCAGGAGAGAGGCCCAAGCAAGACGTGCCCCGAGGAGCATCTTGCCACATGTCAACACTGGGTCTGACTGAGTGCCTCCATGAGAGAAGCCCCAGCAAGACGCGCCCCGAGGAGCGTCTTGCCACATGTCAACACTGGGTCTGACTGAGCGCCTCCAGGAGAGAGGCCCGAGGAGCGTCTTGCCACATGTCACCTCTGGGTCTGACTGAGCGCCTCCAGGAGAGAGGCGCAAGCAAGAAACGCCCGAGGAGCGTCTTGACACATGTCAACACTGGGTCTGACTGAGCGCCTCCAGGAGAGAGGCCCCAGCAAGAAGCGCCCCGAGGAGCGTCTTGCCCAATGTCAACAATGGGTCTGACTGAGGGACTCCAGGAGAGAAGCCCAAGCAAGACGCGCCCCGAGGAGCGTCTTGCCACATGTCAACACTGGGTCTAATTGAGCGCCTCCAGGAGATAGGCCCAAGCAAGACGCGCCCCGAGGAGCGTCTTGCCACATGTCACTACTCGGTCTGACTGAGCGCCTCCAGGAGAGAGGTCCAAGCAACACGCGCCCCGAGGAGCGTCTTGCCACATGTCAACACTGGGTCTGACTGAGTGCCTCCATGAGAGAAGCCCCAGCAAGACGCGCCCCGAGGAGCGTCTTGCCACATGTCAACACTGGGTCTGACTGAGCGCCTCCAGGAGAGAGGCCCAAGCAAGACACGCCCCGAGGAGCGTCTTGACACATGTCAACACTGGGTCTGACTGAGGGCCTCCATGAGAAAAGCCCAAGCAAGACGCGCCCCGAGGAGAGTCTTGCCACATGTCAACACTGGGTCTGACAGAGGGCATCCAGGAAAGAGGCCCAAGAAATACGCGCCCCGAGGAGCATCTTGCCACATGTCAACAATGGGGCTGACTGAGGGCCTCCAGGAGAGAAGCCAAAGCAAGACGCGCCCCGAAGAGCGTCTTGCCACATGTCACTACTCGGTCTAACTGAGCGCCTCCAGGAGAGAGGTCCCAGCAAGATGCGCCCCGAGGAGCGTCTTGCCACATGTCACTACTCGGTCCAACTGAGCGCCTCCAGGAGAGAGGCCCAAGCAAGACGTGCCCCGAGGAGCGTCTTGCCACATGTCAACAATGGGTCTGACTGAGGGCCTCCAGGAGAGAAGCCCAAACAAGAAGCGCCCCGAGTAGCATCTTGCCACATGTCAACACTGGGTCTGACTGAGCGCCTCCAGGAGAGAGGCCCAAGCAAGACACGCCCCGAGGAGCGTCTTGCCACATGTCAACAATGGGTCTGACTGAGGGCCTCCAGGAGAGAAGCCAAAGCAAGACGCGCCCCGAAGAGCGTCTTGCCACATGTCACTACTCGGTCTAACTGAGCGCCTCCAGGAGAGAGGTCCAAGCAAGACGCGCCCCGAGGAGCGTCTTGCCACATGTCACTACTCGGTCTGACTGAGCGCCTCCAGGAGAGAGGCCCAAGCAAGACCCGCCCCGAGGAGCGTCTTGCCACATGTCAACACTGGGTCTGACTGAGGGCCTCCAGGAGAGAGGCCCAAATAAGACGCGCCCCGAGGAGCGTCTTGCCACATGTCAACAATGGGTCTGACTGAGGGCCTCCAGGAGAGAAACCCCAAGCAAGACGCGCCCCGAGGAGCGTCTTGCCACATGTCGCAACTGGATCTGACTGAGCGCCTCCAGGAGAGAGGCCCAAGCAAGACGCGCCCCGAGGAGAGTCTTGCCACATGTCAGCACTCGGTCTGACTGAGCGCCTCCAGGGGAGAGGCCCAAGCAAGACGCGCCCCGAGGAGCGTCTTGACACATTTCTCCTCTGGGTCTGACTGAGCGCCTCCAGGAGAGAGGCCCAAGCAAGATGTTCCCCGAGGAGTGTCTTTCCACATGTCAACACTGGGTCTGACTGAGTGCCTCCAAGAGAGAAGAACCAGCAAGACGCACCCCGAGGAGCGTCTTGCCACATGTCAACACTGGGTCTGACTGAGCACCTCCAGGAGAGAGGCCCAAGCAAGACGCGCCCCGAGGAGCGTCTTGCCACATGTCAACAATGGGCCTGACTGAGCGCCTCCAGGAGAGAGGCCCGAGGAGCGTCTTGACACATGTCACCTCTGGGTCTGACTGAGCGCCTCCAGGAGAGAGGCCCAAGCAAGACGTGCCCCGAGGAGCGTCTTGTCACATGTCAACACTGGGTCTGACTGAGCGACTCCAGGAGCGAGGCCCAAGCAAGAAACGCCCGAGGAGCGTCTTGACACATGTCAACACTGGGTCTGACTGAGCGCCTCCAGGAGAGAGGTCCAAGCAACACGCTCCCCGAGGGGCGTCTTGCCACATGTCAACACTGGGTCTGACTGAGTGCCTCCATGAGAGAAGCCCCAGCAAGACGCGCCACGAGGAGCGTCTTGTCACATGTCACTACTCGGTCTGACTGAGCGCCTCCAGGAGAGAGGCCCAAGCAAGTCGTGCCCCGAGGAGCGTCTTGCCACATGTCAACAATGGGTCTGAATGAGGGCCTCCAGGAGAGAAGCCCAAGCAAGAAGCGCCCCGAGGAGCGTCTTGCCACATGTCAACACTGGGTCTGACTGAGCGCCTCCAGGAGAGAGGCCCAAGCAAGACACGCCCCGAGGAGCGTCTTGACACATGTTAACACTGGGTCTGACTGAGGGCCTAGATGTGAGAAGCCCAAGCAAGACGCGCCCCGAGGAGAGTCTTGCCACATGTCAACACTGGGTCTGACAGAGGGCATCCAGGAGAGAGGCCCAAGCAATACGCGCCCCGAGGAGCGTCTTGCCACATGTCAACAATGGGTCTGACTGAGGGCCTACAGGAGAGAAGCCCAAGGAAGACGCGCCCCGAGGAGCTTCTTGCCACATGTCAGCACTCGGTCTGACTGAGCGCCTCCAGGAGAGAGGCCAAAGCAAGATGCGCCCCGAGGAGCGTCTTGACACATGTCAACACTCGGTCTGACTGAGTGCCTCCAGGAGAGAGGCCCAAGCAAGACGCGCCCCAAGGAGCGTCTTGCCACATGTCAACACTGGGTCTGACTGAGCGCCTCCAGGAGAGAGGCCCAAGCAAGACGCGCCCCGAGGAGCGTCTTGCCACATGTGAACACTGGGTCTGACTGAGCGCCTCCAGGAGAGAGGCCCAAGCAAGACGCGCCCCGAGGAGCGTCTTGACACATGTCTCCTCTGGGTCTGACTGAGCGCCTCCAGGAGAGAGGCCCAAGCAAGATGTGCCCCGAGGAGCATCTTGCCACATGTCAACACTGGGTCTGACTGAGGGCCTCCATGAGAGAAGCCCCAGCAAGACGCGCCCCGAGGAGCGTCTTGCCACATGTCAACACTGGGTCTGACTGAGCACCTCCAGGAGAGAGGCCCAAGCAAGACGCGCCCTGAGGAGCGTCTTGCCACATGTCAACACTGGGTCTGACTGAGCGCCTCCAGGAGAGAGGCCCGAGGAGCGTCTTGCCACATGTCACCTCTGGGTGTCACTGAGCGCCTCCAGGAGAGAGGCGCAAGCAAGACGCGCCCCGAGGAGCGTCTTGCCACATGTCAACACTGGGTCTAATTGAGCGCCTCCAGGAGAGAGGCCCAAGCAAGACGCGCCACGAGGAGCGTCTTGCCACATGTCACTGCTCGGTCTGACTGAGCGCCTCCAGGAGAGTGGTCCAAGCAACACGCGCCCCGAGGAGCGTCTTGCCACATGTCAACACTGGGTCTGACTGAGTGCCTCCATGAGAGAAGCCCCAGCAAGACGCGCCCCGAGGAGCATCTTGCCACATGTCACTACTCGGTCTGACTGAGCGCCTCCAGGAGAGAGGCCCAAGCAAGACGTGCCCCGAGGAGCGTCTTGCCACATGTCAACAATGGGTCTGACTGAGGGCCTCCAGGAGAGAAGCCCAAGCAAGAAGGGCCCCGAGGAGCATCTTGCCAATGTCAACACTGGGTCTGACTGAGCGCCTCCAGGAGAGAGGCCCAAGCAAGACACGCCCCGAGGAGCATCTTGACACATGTCAACACTGGGTCTGACTGAGGGCCTCCATGAGAGAAGCCCAAGCAAGACGCGCCCCGAGGAGAGTCTTGCCACATGTCAACACTGGGTCTGACAGAGGGCATCCAGGAGAGAGGCCGAAGCAATACACGCCCCGAGGAGCGTCTTGCCACATGTCAACAATGGGTCTGACTGAGGGCCTCCAGGAGAGAAGCCAAAGCAAGACGCGCCCCGAGGAGCTTCTTTCCACATGTCAACAATGGTTCTTACTGAGGGCCTCAATGAGAGAAGCCCAAGCAAGACGCGCCCCGAGGAGTGTCTTGCCACATGTCAACACTGTGTCTGACTGAGCGCCTCCAGGAGAGAGGCCCAAGCAAGACGCGCCCCGAGGAGCGTCTTGCCACGTGTCAACACTGGGTCTGACTTAGCGCCTCCAGGAGAGAGGCCCAAGCAAGATGCGCCCTGAGGAGCGTCTTGCCACGTGTCACTCCTCGGTCTAACTGAGCGCGTCCAGGAGAGAGGTCCAAGCAAGACGTGCCCCGAGGAGCGTCTTGTCAAATGTCACTACTCGGTCTGACTGAGCGCCTCCAGGAGGGAGGTCCAAGCAAGACGCGCCCCGAGGAGCGTCTTGTCACATGTCACTACTCGGTCTGACTGAGCGCCTCCAGGAGAGAGGCCCAAGCAAGACGTGCCCTGAGGAGCGTCTTGCCACATGTCAACAATGGGTCTGACTGAGGGCCTCCAGGAGAGAAGCCCAAGCAAGACGCGCCCAGAGGAGCGTCTTGCCACATGTCAACACTGGGTCTGACTGAGCGCCTCCAGGAGAGAAGCCCCAGCAAGACGCGCCCCGAGGAGCGTCTTGCCACATGTCACTACTCGGTCCAACTGAGCGCCTCCAGGAGAGAGGCCCAAGCAAGACGTGCCCCGAGGAGCGTCTTGCCACATGTCAACAATGGGTCTGACTGAGGGCCTCCAGGAGAGAAGCCAAAGCAAGACACGCCCCGAAGAGCGTCTTGCCACATGTCACTACTCGGTCTAACTGAGCGCCTCCAGGAGAGAGGTCCAAGCAAGACGCGCCCCGAGGAGCGTCTTGCCACATGTCACTACTCGGTCTGACTGAGCGCCTCCAGGAGAGAGGCCCAAGCAAGACGCGCCCCGAGGAGCGTCTTGCCACATGTCAACACTGGGTCTGACTGAGGGCCTCCAGGAGAGAGGCCCAAATAAGACGCGCCCGGAGGAGCGTCTTGCCACATGTCAACAATGGGTCTGACTGAGGGCCTCCAGGAGAGAGGCCCAAGCAAGACGCGCCCCGAGGAGAGTCTTGCCACATGTCAGCACTCGGTCTGACTGAGCGCCTCCAGGGGAGAGGCCCAAGCAAGACTCGCCCCGAGGAGCGTCTTGACACATTTCTCCTCTGGGTCTGACTGAGCGCCTCCAGGAGAGAGGCCCAAGCAAGACGTTCCCCGAGGAGCGTCGTTCCACATGTCAACACTGGGTCTGACTGAGTGCCTCCATGAGAGAAGAACCAGCAAGACGCACCCCGAGGAGCGTCTTGCCACATGTCAACACTGGGTCTGACTGAGCACCTCCAGGAGAGAGGCCCAAGCAAGACGCGCCCCGAGGAGCGTCTTGCCACATGTCAACAATGGGTCTGACTGAGCGCCTCAAGGAGAGAGGCCCGAGGAGCGTCTTGACACATGTCACCTCTGGGTCTGACTGAGCGCCTCCAGGAGAGAGGCCCAAGCAAGACGTGCCCCGAGGAGCGTCTTGTCACAGGTCAACACTGGGTCTGACTGAGCGCCTCCAGGAGCGAGTCCCAAGCAAGAAACGCCCGAGGAGCGTCTTGACACATGTCAACACTGGGTCTGACTGAGCGCCTCCAGGAGAGAGGTCCAAGCAACACGCTCCCCGAGGAGCGTCTTGCCACATGTCAACACTGGGTCTGACTGAGTGCCTCCATGAGAGAAGCCCCAGCAAGACGCGCCCCGAGGAGCGTCTTGTCACATGTCACTACTCGGTCTGACTGAGCGCCTTCAGGAGAGAGGCCCAAGCAAGACGTGCCCCGAGGAGCGTCTTGCCACATGTCAACAATGGGTCTGACTGAGGGCCTCCAGGAGAGAAGCCCAAGCAAGAAGCGCCCCGAGGAGCGTCTTGCCACATGTCAACACTGGGTCTGACTGAGCGCCTCCAGGAGAGAGGCCCAAGCAAGACACGCCCCGAGGAGCATCTTGACACATGTTAACACTGGGTCTGACTGAGGGCCTCCATGTGAGAAGCCCAAGCAAGACACGCCCCGAGGAGCGTCTTGACACATGTCAACAATGGGTCTGACTGAGGGCCTCCAGGAGAGAAGCCCAAGGAAGACGCGCCCCGAGGAGCTTCTTGCCACATGTCAGCACTCGGTCTGACTGAGCGCCTCCAGGAGAGAGGCCCAAGCAAGATGCGCCCCGAGGAGCGTCTTGCCACGTGTCACCACTGGGTCTGACTGAGCTCCTCCAGGAGAGAGGCCCAAGCAAGACGCGCCCCGAGGAGCGTCTTGCCACGTGTCACCACTGGGTCTGATTGAGCACCTCCAGGAGAGAGGCCCCAGCAAGACGCGCCGCGAGGAGCATCTTGCCTTATGTCAGCACTCGATCTGACTGAGCGCCTCCAGGAGAGAGGCCCAAGCAAGACCTGCCCCGAGTAGCATCTTGCCACATGTCACTACTCGGTCTAACTGAGCGCCTCCAGGAGAGAGGTCCAAGAAAGACACGCCCCGAGGAGCGTCTTGCCACATGTCACTACTCGGTCTGACTGAGCGCCTCCAGGAGGGAGGTCCAAGCAATACGCGCCCCGAGGAGCGTCTTGCCACATGTCACTACTCGGTCTGACTGAGCGCCTCCAGGAGAGAGGCCCAAGCAAGACGTGCCCCGAGGAGCGTCTTGCCACATGTCAACAATGGGTCTGACTGAGGGCCTCCAGGAGAGAAGCCCAAGCAAGACGCGCCCCGAGGAGTGTCTTGCCACATGTCAACACTGGGTCTGACTGAGGGCCCCCAGGAGAGAGGCCCAAATAAGACGCGCCCCGAGGAGCGTCTTGCCACATGTCAACACTGGGTCTGACTGAGGGCCTCCAGGAGAGAAACCCAAGCAAGATGCGCCCCGAGGAGCGTCTTGCCACTTGTCAGCACTCGGTCTGACTGAGCGCCTCCAGGAGAGAGGCCCAAGCAAGACGCGCCCCGAGGAGCGTCTTGCCACATGTCAACACTGGGTCTGACTGAGCGCCTCCAGGAGAGAGGCCCAAGCAAGACGCGCCCCGAGGAGCGTCTTGCCACATGTGAACACTGGGTTTGACTGAGCGCCTCCAGGAGAGAGGCCCAAGCAAGACGCGCCCGGAGGAGCGTCTTGCCACATGTCAGCACTCGGTCTGACTGAGCGCCTCCAGGAGAGAGGCCCAAGCAAGACGCGCCCCGAGGAGCGTCTTGACACATGTCTCCTCTGAGTCTGACTGAGCGCCTCCAAGTGAGAGGCCCAAGCAAGATGTGCCCCGAGGAGCATCTTGCCACATGTCAACACTGGGTCTGACTGAGTGCCTCCATGAGAGAAGCCCCAGCAAGACGCGCCCCGAGGAGCGTCTTGCCACATGTCAACACTGGGTCTGACTGAGCACCTCCAGGAGAGAGGCCCAAGCAAGACGCGCCCCGAGGAGCGTCTTGCCACATGTAAACACTGGGTCTGACTGAGCGCCTCCAGGAGAGAGGCCCGAGGAGCGTCTTGCCACATGTCACCTCTGGGTCTGACTGAGCGCCTCCAGGAGAGAGGCGCAAGCAAGACGCGCCCCGAGGAGCGTCTTGCCACATGTCAACACTGGGTCTAATTGAGCGCCTCCAGGAGAGAGGCCCAAGCAAGACGCGCCCCGAGGAGCGTCTTGCCACATGTCACTGCTCGGTCTGACTGAGCGCCTCCAGGAGAGAGGTCCAAGCAACACGCGCCCCGAGGAGCGTCTTGCCACATGTCAACACTGGGTCTGACTGAGTGCCTCCATGAGAGAAGCCCCAGCAAGACGCGCCCCGAGGAGCGTCTTGCAACAAGTCACTACTCGGTCTGACTGAGCGCCTGCAGGAGAGAGGCCCAAGCAAGACGTGCCCCGAGGAGCGTCTTGCCACATGTCAACAATGGGTCTGACTGAGGGCCTCCAGGAGAGAAGCCCAAGCAAGAAGCGCCCCGAGGAGCATCTTGCCAATGTCAACACTGGGTCTGACTGAGCGCCTCCAGGAGAGAGGCCCAAGCAAGACGCGCCCGGAGGAGCGTCTTGCCACATGTCAGCACTCGGTCTGACTGAGCGCCTCCAGGAGAGAGGCCCAAGCAAGACGCGCCCCGAGGAGCGTCTTGACACATGTCTCCTCTGGGTCTGACTGAGCGCCTCCAAGTGAGAGGCCCAAGCAAGATGTGCCCCGAGGAGCATCTTGCCACATGTCAACACTGGGTCTGACTGAGTGCCTCCATGAGAGAAGCCCCAGCAAGACGCGCCCCGAGGAGCGTCTTGCCACATGTCAACACTGGGTCTGACTGAGCACCTCCAGGAGAGAGGCCCAAGCAAGACGCGCCCCGAGGAGCGTCTTGCCACATGTCAACACTGGGTCTGACTGAGCGCCTCCAGGAGAGAGGCCCGAGGAGCGTCTTGCCACATGTCACCTCTGGGTCTGACTGAGCGCCTCCAGGAGAGAGGCGCAAGCAAGACGCGCCCCGAGGAGCGTCTTGCCACATGTCAACACTGGGTCTAATTGAGCGCCTCCAGGAGAGAGGCCCAAGCAAGACGCGCCCCGAGGAGCGTCTTGCCACATGTCACTGCTCGGTCTGACTGAGCGCCTCCAGGAGAGAGGTCCAAGCAACACGCGCCCCGAGGAGCGTCTTGCCACATGTCAACACTGGGTCTGACTGAGTGCCTCCATGAGAGATGCCCCAGCAAGACGCGCCCCGAGGAGCGTCTTGCAACATGTCACTACTCGGTCTGACTGAGCGCCTCCAGGAGAGAGGCCCAAGCAAGACGTGCCCCGAGGAGCGTCTTGCCACATGTCAACAATGGGTCTGACTGAGGGCCTCCAGGAGAGAAGCCCAAGCAAGAAGCGCCCCGAGGAGCATCTTGCCAATGTCAACACTGGGTCTGACTGAGCGCCTCCAGGAGAGAGGCCCAAGCAAGACACGCCCCGAGGAGCATCTTGACACATGTCAACACTGGGTCTGACTGAGGGCCTCCATGAGAGAAGCCCAAGCAAGACGCGCCCCGAGGAGAGTCTTGCCACATGTCAACACTGGGTCTGACAGAGGGCATCCAGGAGAGAGGCCCAAGCAATACGCGCCCCGAGGAGCGTCTTGCCACATGTCAACAATGGGTCTGACTGAGGGCCTCCAGGAGAGAAGCCAAAGCAAGACGCGCCCCGAGGAGCTTCTTTCCACATGTCAACAATGGGTCTTACTGAGGGCCTCCATGAGAGAAGCCCAAGCAAGACGCGCCCCGAGGAGTGTCTTGCCACATGTCAACACTGTGTCTGACTGAGCGCCTCCAGGAGAGAGGCCCAAGCAAGACGCGCCCCGAGGAGCGTCTTGCCACGTGTCACTACTCGGTCTAACTGAGCGCCTCCAGGAGAGAGGTCCAAGCAAGACGCGCCCCGAGGAGCGTCTTACCAAATGTAACTACTCGGTCTGACTGAGCGCCTCCAGGAGGGAGGTCCAAGCAAGACGCGCCCCGAGGAGCGTCTTGACACATGTCAACACTGGGTCTGACTGAGCGCCTCCAGGAGAGAGGTCCAAGAGACACGCTCTCCGAGGAGCGTCTTGCCACATGTCAACACTGGGTCTGACTGAGTGCCTCCATGAGAGAAGCCCCAGCAAGAAGCGCACCGAGGAGCGTCTTGTCACATGTCACTACTCGGTCTGACTGAGCGCCTTCAGGAGAGAGGCCCAAGCAAGACGAGCCCCGAGGAGCGTCTTGCCACATGTCAACAATGGGTCTGACTGAGGGCCTCCAGGAGAGAAGCCCAAGCAAGAAGCGCCCCGAGGAGCGTCTTGCCACATGTCAACACTGGGTCTGACTGAGCGCCTCCAGGAGAGAGGCCCAAGCAAGACACGCCCCGAGGAGCATCTTGACACATGTTAACACTGGGTCTGACTGAGGGCCTCCATGTGAGAAGCCCAAGCAAGACGCGCCCCGAGGAGCGTCTTGACACATGTCAACAATGGGTCTGACTGAGGGCCTCCAGGAGAGAAGCCCAAGGAAGACGCGCCCCGAGGAGCTTCTTGCCACATGTCAGAACTCGGTCTGACTGAGCGCCTCCAGGAGAGAGGCCCAAGCAAGATGCGCCCCGAGGAGCGTCTTGCCACGTGTCACCACTGGGTCTGACTGAGCTCCTCCAGGAGAGAGGCCCAAGCAAGACGCGCCCCGAGGAGCGTCTTGCCACGTGTCACCACTGGGTCTGATTGAGCACCTCCAGGAGAGAGGCCCCAGCAAGACGCGCCGCGAGGAGCATCTTGCCTTATGTCAGCACTCGATCTGACTGAGCGCCTCCAGGAGAGAGGCCCAAGCAAGACCTGCCCCGAGTAGCATCTTGCCACATGTCACTACTCGGTCTAACTGAGCGCCTCCAGGAGAGAGGTCCAAGAAAGACACGCCCCGAGGAGCGTCTTGCCACATGTCACTACTCGGTCTGACTGAGCGCCTCCAGGAGGGAGGTCCAAGCAAGACGCGCCCCGAGGAGCGTCTTGCCACATGTCACTACTCGGTCTGACTGAGCGCCTCCAGGAGGGAGGTCCAAGCAAGACGCGCCCCGAGGAGCGTCTTGCCACATGTCACTACTCGGTCTCACTCAGGGCCTCCAGGAGAGAAGCCCAAGCAAGACGCGCCCCGAGGAGTGTCTTGCCACATGTCAACACTGGGTCTGACTGAGGGCCCCCAGGAGAGAGGCCCAAATAAGACGCGCCCCGAGGAGCGTCTTGCCACATGTCAACACTGGGTCTGACTGAGGGCCTCCAGGAGAGAAACCCAAGCAAGATGCGCCCCGAGGAGCGTCTTGCCACTTGTCAGCACTCGGTCTGACTGAGCGCCTCCAGGAGAGAGGCCCAAGCAAGACGCGCCCCGAGGAGCGTCTTGCCACATGTCAACACTGGGTCTGACTGAGCGCCTCCAGGAGAGAGGCCCAAGCAAGACGCGCCCCGAGGAGCGTCTTGCCACATGTGAACACTGGGTTTGACTGAGCGCCTCCAGGAGAGAGGCCCAAGAAAGACGCGCCCGGAGGAGCGTCTTGCCACATGTCAGCACTCGGTCTGACTGAGCGCCTCCAGGAGAGAGGCCCAAGCAAGACGCGCCCCGAGGAGCGTCTTGACACATGTCTCCTCTGGGTCTGACTGAGCGCCTCCAAGTGAGAGGCCCAAGCAAGATGTGCCCCGAGGAGCATCTTGCCACATGTCAACACTGGGTCTGACTGAGTGCCTCCATGAGAGAAGCCCCAGCAAGACGCGCCCCGAGGAGCGTCTTGCCACATGTCAACACTGGGTCTGACTGAGCACCTCCAGGAGAGAGGCCCAAGCAAGACGCGCCCCGAGGAGCGTCTTGCCACATGTCAACACTGGGTCTGACTGAGCGCCTCCAGGAGAGAGGCCCGAGGAGCGTCTTGCCACATGTCACCTCTGGGTCTGACTGAGCGCCTCCAGGAGAGAGGCGCAAGCAAGACGCGCCCCGAGGAGCGTCTTGCCACATGTCAACACTGGGTCTAATTGAGCGCCTCCAGGAGAGAGGCCCAAGCAAGACGCGCCCCGAGGAGCGTCTTGCCACATGTCACTGCTCGGTCTGACTGAGCGCCTCCAGGAGAGAGGTCCAAGCAACACGCGCCCCGAGGAGCGTCTTGCCACATGTCAACACTGGGTCTGACTGAGTGCCTCCATGAGAGAAGCCCCAGCAAGACGCGCCCCGAGGAGCGTCTTGCAACATGTCACTACTCGGTCTGACTGAGCGCCTCCAGGAGAGAGGCCCAAGCAAGACGTGCCCCGAGGAGCGTCTTGCCACATGTCAACAATGGGTCTGACTGAGGGCCTCCAGGAGAGAAGCCCAAGCAAGAAGCGCCCCGAGGAGCATCTTGCCAATGTCAACACTGGGTCTGACTGAGCGCCTCCAGGAGAGAGGCCCAAGCAAGACACGCCCCGAGGAGCATCTTGACACATGTCAACACTGGGTCTGACTGAGGGCCTCCATGAGAGAAGCCCAAGCAAGACGCGCCCCGAGGAGAGTCTTGCCACATGTCAACACTGGGTCTGACAGAGGGCATCCAGGAGAGAGGCCCAAGCAATACGCGCCCCGAGGAGCGTCTTGCCACATGTCAACAATGGGTCTGACTGAGGGCCTCCAGGAGAGAAGCCAAAGCAAGACGCGCCCCGAGGAGCTTCTTTCCACATGTCAACAATGGGTCTTACTGAGGGCCTCCATGAGAGAAGCCCAAGCAAGACGCGCCCCGAGGAGTGTCTTGCCACATGTCAACACTGTGTCTGACTGAGCGCCTCCAGGAGAGAGGCCCAAGCAAGACGCGCCCCGAGGAGCGTCTTGCCACGTGTCACTACTCGGTCTAACTGAGCGCCTCCAGGAGAGAGGTCCAAGCAAGACGCGCCCCGAGGAGCGTCTTACCAAATGTAACTACTCGGTCTGACTGAGCGCCTCCAGGAGGCTCCTCGGGGCGCGTCTTGCTTGGGCCTCTCTCCTGGAGGTGCTCAGTCAGACCCAGTGTTGACATTTGGCAAGACGCTCCTCGGGCCGCGTCTTGCTGGGGCTTCTCTCATGGAGGCACTCAGTCAGACCCAGTGTTGACATGTGGCAAGATGCTCCTCGGGGCACATCTTGCTTGGGCCTCTCTCCTGGAGGCGCTCAGTCAGACCCAGAGGAGACATGTGTCAAGACGCTCCTCGGGGCGCGTCTTGCTTGGGCCTCTCTCCTGGAGGCCCTCAGTCAGACCCAGTGTTGACATGTGTTAAGACGCTCCTCGGGGCGCGTATTGCTTGGGCCTCTCTCCTGAATGCCCTCTGTCAGACCGAGTGTTGACATGTGGCAAGACTCTCCTCGGGGCGCGTCTTGCTTGGGCTTCTCTCATGGAGGCCCTCAGTCCGACCCAGTGATGACATGTGTCAAGACGCTCCTCGGGGCGCGTCTTGCTTTGGCTTCTCTCCTGGAGGCCCTCAGTCAGACCGATTGTTGACATGTGGCAAGACGCTCCTCGGGGCGCGTATTGCTTGGGCCTCTCTCCTGGATGCCCTCTGTCAGACCCAGTGTTGACATGTGGCAAGACTCTCCTCGGGGCGCGTCTTGCTTGGGCTTCTCTCATGGAGGCCCTCAGTCAGACCCAGTGTTGACATGTGTCAAGATGCTCCTCGGGGCGTGTCTTGCTTGGGCCTCTCTCCTGGAGGCGCTCAGTCAGACCCAGTGTTGACATTGGCAAGATGCTCCTCGGGGCGCTTCTTGCTTGGGCTTCTCTCCTGGAGGCCCTCAGTCAGACCCATTGTTGACATGTGGCAAGACGCTCCTCGGGGCACGTCTTGCTTGGGCCTCTCTCCTGGAGGCGCTCAGTCAGACCGAGTAGTGACATGTGGCAAGACGCTCCTCGGGGAGCGTCTTGCTGGGGCTTCTCTCATGGAGGCACACAGTCAGACCCAGTGTTGACATGTGGCAAGACGCTCCTCTGGGCGCGTGTTGCTTGGACCTCTCTCCTGGAGGCGCTCAGTCAGACCGAGCAGTGACATGTGGCAAGACGCTCCTCGGTGCGCGTCTTGCTTGGGCCTCTCTCCTGGAGGCGCTCAATTAGACTCAGTGTTGACATGTGGCAAGACGCTCCTCGGGGCGCGTCTTGCTTGGGCCTCTCTCCTTGAGGTGCTCAGTCAGACCCAGTGTTGACATTTGGCAAGACGCTCCTCGGGCCGCGTCTTGCTGGGGCTTCTCTCATGGAGGCACTCAGTCAGACCCAGTGTTGACATGTGGCAAGATGCTCCTCGGGGCACATCTTGCTTGGGCCTCTCTCCTGGAGGCGCTCAGTCAGACCCAGAGGAGACATGTGTCAAGACGCTCCTCGGGGCGCGTCTTGCTTGGGCCTCTCTCCTGGAGGCGCTCAGTCAGACCCAGTGTTCACATGTGGCAAGACGCTCCTCGGGGCGCGTCTTGCTTGGGCCTCTCTCCTGGAGGCGCTCAGTCAGACCCAGTGTTGACATGTGGCAAGACGCTCCTCGGGGCGCGTCTTGCTTTGGCCTCTCTCCTGGAGGCGCTCAGTCAGACCGAGTGCTGACAAGTTGCAAGACGCTCCTCGGGGCGCATCTTGCTTGGGCTTCTCTCCTGGAGGCCCTCAGTCAGACCCAGTGTTGACATGTGGCAAGACGCTCCTCGGGGCGCGTCTTATTTGGGCCTCTCTCCTGGGGGCCCTCAGTCAGACCCAGTGTTGACATGTGGCAAGACGCTCCTCGGGGCGCGTCTTGCTTGGGCTTCTCTCCTGGAGGCCCTCAGTCAGACCCATTGTTGACATGTGGCAAGACGCTCCTCGGGGCACGTCTTGCTTGGGCCTCTCTCCTGGAGGCGCTCAGTCAGACCGAGTAGTGACATGTGGCAAGACGCTCCACGGGGCGCGTCTTGCTTGGACCTCCCTCCTGGAGGCGCTCAGTCAGACCGAGTAGTGACATGTGGCAAGACGCTCCTCGGGGCGTGTCTTGCCCTGACCTCTCTCCTGGAGGCGCTCAGTTAGACCGAGTAGTGACATGTGGCAAGATGCTCCTCGGGGCAGGTCTTGCTTGGGCCTCTCTCCTGGAGGCGCTCAGTCAGACCGAGTGCTGACATAAGGCAAGATGCTCCTCGCGGCGCGTCTTGCTGGGGCCTCTCTCCTGGAGGTGCTCAATCAGACCCAAAGGTGACACGTGGCAAGACGCTCCTCGGGGCGCGTCTTGCTTGTGCCTCTCTCCTGGAGGAGCTCAGTCAGACCCAGTGGTGACACGTGGCAAGACGCTCCTCGGGGCGCATCTTGCTTGGGCCTCTCCCCTGGAGGCGCTAAGTAAGACCCAGTGTTGACATGTGTCAAGACGCTCCTCGGGGCGCATCTTGCTTTGGCCTCTCTCCTGGAGGCGCTCAGTCAGACCGAGTGCTGACATGTGGCAAGAAGCTCCTCGGGGCGCGTCTTCCTTGGGCTTCTCTCCTGGAGGCCCTCAGTCAGACCCATTGTTGACATGTGGCAAGACGCTCCTCGGCGCGCGTATTGCTTGGGCCTCTCTCCTGGATGCCCTCTGTCAGACCCAGTGTTGACATGTGGCAAGACTCTCCTCGTGGCGCGTCTTGCTTGGGCTTCTCACATGGAGGCCCTCAGTCAGACCCAGTGTTAACATTTGTCAAGACGCTCCTCGGGGCGTGTCTTGCTTGGGCCTCTCTCCTGGAGGCGCTCAGTCAGACCCAGTGTTGACATGTGGCAAGACGCTCCTCGGTGCGCTTCTTGCTTGGGCTTCTCTCCTGGAGGCCCTCAGTCACACCCATTGTTGACATGTGGCAAGACGCTCCTCGGGGCACGTCTTGCTTGGGCCTCTCTCCTGGAGGCGCTCAGTCAGACCGAGTAGTGACATGTGACAAGACGCTCCGCGGGGCGCGTCTTGCTGGGGCTTCTCTCATGGAGGCACTCAGTCAGACCCAGTGTTGACATGTGTCAAGACGCTCCTCGGGCGTTTCTTGCTTGGGCCTCGCTCCTGGAGGCGCTCAGTCAGACCCAGTGTTGACATGTGACAAGACGCTCCTCGGGGCACGTCTTGCTTGGGCCTCTCTCCTGGAGGCGCTCAGTCAGACCCAGAGGTTACATGTGTCAAGACGCTCCTCGGGCCTCTCTCCTGGAGGCGCTCAGTCAGACCCATTGTTGACATGTGGCAAGACGCTCCTCGGGGCGCGTCTTGCTTGGGCCTCTCTCCTGGAGGTGCTCAGTCAGACCCAGTGTTGACATGTGGCAAGACGCTCCTCGGGGTGCGTCTTGCTGGTTCTTCTCTCATGGAGGCACTCAGTCAGACCCAGTGTTGACATGTGGAAAGACGCTCCTCGGGGAACGTCTTGCTTGGGCCTCTCTCCTGGAGGCGCTCAGTCAGACCCAGAGGAGAAATGTGTCAAGACGCTCCTCGGGGCGCGTCTTGCTTGGGCCTCTCCCCTGGAGGCGCTCAGTCAGACCGAGTGCTGACATGTGGCAAGACTCTCCTCGGGGCGCGTCTTGCTTGGGCCTCTCTCCTGGAGGCGCTCAGTCAGACCCAGTTGCGACATGTGGCAAGACGCTCCTCGGGGCGCGTCTTGCTTGGGCTTCTCTCCTGGAGGCCCTCAGTCAGACCCATTGTTGACATGTGGCAAGACGCTCCTCGGGGCGCTTCTTATTTGGGCCTCTCTCCTGGAGGCCCTCAGTCAGACCCAGTGTTGACATGTGGCAAGACGCTCCTCGGGGCGCGTCTTGCTTGGGCCTCTCTCCTGGAGGCGCTCAGTCAGACCGAGTAGTGACATGTGGCAAGACGCTCCTCGGGGCGCGTCTTGCTTTGGCTTCTCTCCTGGAGGCCCTCAGTCAGACCCATTGTTGACATGTGGCAAGACGCTCCTCGGGGCGTGTCTTGCTTGGGCCTCTCTCCTGGAGGCGCTCAGTCAGACCCAGTGTTGACATGTGGCAAGATGCTACTCGGGGCGCTTCTTGTTTGGGCTTCTCTCCTGGAGGCCCTCAGTCAGACCCATTGTTGACATGTGGCAAGACGCTCCTCGGGGCACGTCTTGCTTGGGCCTCTCTCCTGGAGGCGCTCAGGTAGACCGAGTAGTGACATGTGGCAAGACGCTCCTCGGAGCGCGTCTTGCTGGGGCTTCTCTCATGGAGGCACTCAGTCAGACCCAGCGTTGACATGTGGCAAGACGCTCCTCAGGGAGCGTGTTGCTTGGACCTCTCTCCTGGAGGCGCTCAGTCAGACCGAGTAGTGACATGTGGCAAGACGCTCCTCGGGGCGCGTCTTGCTTGGGCCTCTCTCCTGGAGGCGCTCAATTAGACCCAGTGTTGACATGTGGCAAGATGCTCCTCGGGGCGCGTCTTGCTTGCGCCTCTCTCCTGGAGGCGCTCAGTCAGACCCAGAGGTGACATGTGTCAAGACGCTCCTCGGGCCTCTCTCCTGGAGGCGCTCAATTAGACCCAGTGTTTACATGTGGCAAGATGCTCCTCGGTGCGCGTCTTGCTTGCGCCTCTCTCCTGGAGGCGCTCAGTCAGACCCAGAGGAGACATGTGTCAAGACGCTCCTCGGGGCGCGTCTTGCTTGGGCCTCTCTCCTGGAGGCGCTCAGTCAGACCGAGTGCTGACATGTGGCAAGACGCTCCTCCCGGGCGCGTCTTGCTTGGGCCTCTCTCCTGGAGGCGCTCAGTCAGACCCAGTGTTCACATGTGGCAAGACGCTCCTCGGGGCGCGTCTTGCTTGGGCCTCTCTCCTGGAGGCGCTCAGTCAGACCCAGTGTTGACATGTGGCAAGACGCTCCTCGGGGCGCGTCTTGCTTGGGCCTCTCTCCTGGAGGCGCTCAGTCAGACCGAGTGCTGACAAGTGGCAAGACGCTCCTCGGGGCGCATCTTGCTTGGGCTTCTCTCCTGGAGGCCCTCAGTCAGACCCAGTGTTGACATGTGGCAAGACGCTCCTCGGGGCGCGTCTTATTTGGGCCTCTCTCCTGGGGGCCCTCAGTCAGACCCAGTGTTGACATGTGGTAAGACGCTCCTCGGGGCGCGTCTTGCTTGGGCTTCTCTCCTGGAGGCCCTCAGTCAGACCCATTGTTGACATGTGGCAAGACGCTCCTCGGGGCACGTCTTGCTTGGGCATCTCTCCTGGAGGCGCTCAGTCAGACCGAGTAGTGACATGTGGCAAGACGCTCCTCGGGGCGCGTCTTGCTTGGACCTCCCTCCTGGAGGCGCTCAGTCAGACCGAGTAGTGACATGTGGCAAGACGCTCCTCGGGGCGTGTCTTGCTTAGACCTCTCTCCTGGAGGCGCTCAGTTAGACCGAGTAGTGACATGTGGCAAGATGCTCCTCGGGGCAGGTCTTGCTTGGGCCTCTCTCCTGGAGGCGCTCAGTCAGACCGAGTGCTGACATAAGGCAAGATGCTCCTCGCGGCGCGTCTTGCTGGGGCCTCTCTCCTGGAGGTGCTCAATCAGACCCAAAGGTGACACGTGGCAAGACGCTCCTCGGGGCGCGTCTTGCTTGTGCCTCTCTCCTGGAGGAGCTCAGTCAGACCCAGTGGTGACACGTGGCAAGACGCTCCTCGGGGCGCATCTTGCTTGGGCCTCTCCCCTGGAGGCGCTAAGTAAGACCCAGTGTTGACATGTGTCAAGACGCTCCTCGGGGCGCATCTTGCTTTGGCCTCTCTCCTGGAGGCGCTCAGTCAGACCGAGTGCTGACATGTGGCAAGAAGCTCCTCGGGGCGCGTCTTCCTTGGGCTTCTCTCCTGGAGGCCCTCAGTCAGACCCATTGTTGACATGTGGCAAGACGCTCCTCGGCGCGCGTATTGCTTGGGCCTCTCTCCTGGATGCCCTCTGTCAGACCCAGTGTTGACATGTGGCAAGACTCTCCTCGTGGCGCGTCTTGCTTGGGCTTCTCACATGGAGGCCCTCAGTCAGACCCAGTGTTAACATTTGTCAAGACGCTCCTCGGGGCGTGTCTTGCTTGGGCCTCTCTCCTGGAGGCGCTCAGTCAGACCCAGTGTTGACATGTGGCAAGACGCTCCTCGGTGCGCTTCTTGCTTGGGCTTCTCTCCTGGAGGCCCTCAGTCACACCCATTGTTGACATGTGGCAAGACGCTCCTCGGGGCACGTCTTGCTTGGGCCTCTCTCCTGGAGGCGCTCAGTCAGACCGAGTAGTGACATGTGACAAGACGCTCCGCGGGGCGCGTCTTGCTGGGGCTTCTCTCATGGAGGCACTCAGTCAGACCCAGTGTTGACATGTGTCAAGACGCTCCTCGGGCGTTTCTTGCTTGGGCCTCGCTCCTGGAGGCGCTCAGTCAGACCCAGTGTTGACATGTGACAAGACGCTCCTCGGGGCACGTCTTGCTTGGGCCTCTCTCCTGGAGGCGCTCAGTCAGACCCAGAGGTTACATGTGTCAAGACGCTCCTCGGGCCTCTCTCCTGGAGGCGCTCAGTCAGACCCATTGTTGACATGTGGCAAGACGCTCCTCGGGGCGCGTCTTGCTTGGGCCTCTCTCCTGGAGGTGCTCAGTCAGACCCAGTGTTGACATGTGGCAAGACGCTCCTCGGGGTGCGTCTTGCTGGTTCTTCTCTCATGGAGGCACTCAGTCAGACCCAGTGTTGACATGTGGAAAGACGCTCCTCGGGGAACGTCTTGCTTGGGCCTCTCTCCTGGAGGCGCTCAGTCAGACCCAGAGGAGAAATGTGTCAAGACGCTCCTCGGGGCGCGTCTTGCTTGGGCCTCTCCCCTGGAGGCGCTCAGTCAGACCGAGTGCTGACATGTGGCAAGACTCTCCTCGGGGCGCGTCTTGCTTGGGCCTCTCTCCTGGAGGCGCTCAGTCAGACCCAGTTGCGACATGTGGCAAGACGCTCCTCGGGGCGCGTCTTGCTTGGGCTTCTCTCCTGGAGGCCCTCAGTCAGACCCATTGTTGACATGTGGCAAGACGCTCCTCGGGGCGCTTCTTATTTGGGCCTCTCTCCTGGAGGCCCTCAGTCAGACCCAGTGTTGACATGTGGCAAGACGCTCCTCGGGGCGCGTCTTGCTTGGGCCTCTCTCCTGGAGGCGCTCAGTCAGACCGAGTAGTGACATGTGGCAAGACGCTCCTCGGGGCGCGTCTTGCTTTGGCTTCTCTCCTGGAGGCCCTCAGTCAGACCCATTGTTGACATGTGGCAAGACGCTCCTCGGGGCGTGTCTTGCTTGGGCCTCTCTCCTGGAGGCGCTCAGTCAGACCCAGTGTTGACATGTGGCAAGATGCTACTCGGGGCGCTTCTTGTTTGGGCTTCTCTCCTGGAGGCCCTCAGTCAGACCCATTGTTGACATGTGGCAAGACGCTCCTCGGGGCACGTCTTGCTTGGGCCTCTCTCCTGGAGGCGCTCAGGTAGACCGAGTAGTGACATGTGGCAAGACGCTCCTCGGAGCGCGTCTTGCTGGGGCTTCTCTCATGGAGGCACTCAGTCAGACCCAGCGTTGACATGTGGCAAGACGCTCCTCGGGGAGCGTGTTGCTTGGACCTCTCTCCTGGAGGCGCTCAGTCAGACCGAGTAGTGACATGTGGCAAGACGCTCCTCGGGGCGCGTCTTGCTTGGGCCTCTCTCCTGGAGGCGCTCAATTAGACCCAGTGTTGACATGTGGCAAGATGCTCCTCGGGGCGCGTCTTGCTTGCGCCTCTCTCCTGGAGGCGCTCAGTCAGACCCAGAGGTGACATGTGTCAAGACGCTCCTCGGGCCTCTCTCCTGGAGGCGCTCAATTAGACCCAGTGTTTACATGTGGCAAGATGCTCCTCGGTGCGCGTCTTGCTTGCGCCTCTCTCCTGGAGGCGCTCAGTCAGACCCAGAGGAGACATGTGTCAAGACGCTCCTCGGGGCGCGTCTTGCTTGGGCCTCTCTCCTGGAGGCGCTCAGTCAGACCGAGTGCTGACATGTGGCAAGACGCTCCTCCCGGGCGCGTCTTGCTTGGGCCTCTCTCCTGGAGGCGCTCAGTCAGACCCAGTGTTCACATGTGGCAAGACGCTCCTCGGGGCGCGTCTTGCTTGGGCCTCTCTCCTGGAGGCGCTCAGTCAGACCCAGTGTTGACATGTGGCAAGACGCTCCTCGGGGCGCGTCTTGCTTGGGCCTCTCTCCTGGAGGCGCTCAGTCAGACCGAGTGCTGACAAGTGGCAAGACGCTCCTCGGGGCGCATCTTGCTTGGGCTTCTCTCCTGGAGGCCCTCAGTCAGACCCAGTGTTGACATGTGGCAAGACGCTCCTCGGGGCGCGTCTTATTTGGGCCTCTCTCCTGGGGGCCCTCAGTCAGACCCAGTGTTGACATGTGGTAAGACGCTCCTCGGGGCGCGTCTTGCTTGGGCTTCTCTCCTGGAGGCCCTCAGTCAGACCCATTGTTGACATGTGGCAAGACGCTCCTCGGGGCACGTCTTGCTTGGGCATCTCTCCTGGAGGCGCTCAGTCAGACCGAGTAGTGACATGTGGCAAGACGCTCCTCGGGGCGCGTCTTGCTTGGACCTCCCTCCTGGAGGCGCTCAGTCAGACCGAGTAGTGACATGTGGCAAGACGCTCCTCGGGGCGTGTCTTGCTTAGACCTCTCTCCTGGAGGCGCTCAGTTAGACCGAGTAGTGACATGTGGCAAGATGCTCCTCGGGGCAGGTCTTGCTTGGGCCTCTCTCCTGGAGGCGCTCAGTCAGACCGAGTGCTGACATAAGGCAAGATGCTCCTCGCGGCGCGTCTTGCTGGGGCCTCTCTCCTGGAGGTGCTCAATCAGACCCAAAGGTGACACGTGGCAAGACGCTCCTCGGGGCGCGTCTTGCTTGGGCCTCTCTCCTGGAGGAGCTCAGTCAGACCCAGTGGTGACACGTGGCAAGACGCTCCTCGGGGCGCATCTTGCTTGGGCCTCTCTCCTGGAGGCGCTAAGTCAGACCCAGTGTTGACATGTGTCAAGACGCTCCTCGGGGCGCATCTTGCTTTGGCCTCTCTCCTGGAGGCGCTCAGTCAGACCGAGTGCTGACATGTGGCAAGAAGCTCCTCGGGGCGCGTCTTCCTTGGGCTTCTCTCCTGGAGGCCCTCAGTCAGACCCATTGTTGACATGTGGCAAGACGCTCCTCGGGGCGCGTATTGCTTGGGCCTCTCTCCTGGATGCCCTCTGTCAGACCCAGTGTTGACATGTGGCAAGACTCTCCTCGGGGCGCGTCTTGCTTGGGCTTCTCACATGGAGGCCCTCAGTCAGACCCAGTGTTAACATGTGTCAAGACGCTCCTCGGTGCGTGTCTTGCTTGGGCCTCTCTCCTGGAGGCGCTCAGTCAGACCCAGTGTTGACATGTGGCAAGACGCTCCTCGGGGCGCTTCTTGCTTGGGCTTCTCTCCTGGAGGCCCTCAGTCAGACCCATTGTTGACATGTGGCAAGACGCTCCTCGGGGCACGTCTTGCTTGGGCCTCTCTCCTGGAGGCGCTCAGTCAGACCGAGTAGTGACATGTGACAAGACGCTCCTCGGGGCGCGTCTTGCTGGGGCTTCTCTCATGGAGGCACTCAGTCAGACCCAGTGTTGACATGTGGCAAGACGCTCCTCGGGGAGCGTGTTGCTTGGACCTCTCTCCTGGAGGCGCTCAGTCAGACCCAGTGTTGACATGTGTCAAGACACTCCTCGGGCATTTCTTGCTTGGGCCTCGCTCCTGGAGGCGCTCAGTCAGACCCAGTGTTGACATGTGACAAGACGCTCCTCGGGGCACGTCTTGCTTGGGCCTCTCTCCTGGAGGCGCTCAGTCAGACCCAGAGGTTACATGTGTCAAGACGCTCCTCGGGCCTCTCTCCTGGAGGCGCTCAGTCAGACCCATTGTTGACATGTGTCGAGACGCTCCTCGGGGCGCGTCTTGCTTGGGCCTCTCTCCTGGAGGTGCTCAGTCAGACCCAGTGTTGACATTTGGCAAGACGCTCCTCGGGGTGCGTCTTGCTGGTTCTTCTCTCATGGACGCACTCAGTCAGACCCAGTGTTGACATGTGGAAAGACGCTCCTCGGGGAACGTCTTGCTTGGGCCTCTCTCCTGGAGGCGCTCAGTCAGACCCAGAGGAGAAATGTGTCAAGACGCTCCTCGGGGCGCGTCTTGCTTTGGCCTCTCCCCTGGAGGCGCTCAGTCAGACCGAGTGCTGACATGTGGCAAGACTCTCCTCGGGGCGCGTCTTGCTTGGGCCTCTCTCCTGGAGGCGCTCAGTCAGACCCAGTTGCGACAATTGGCAAGACGCTCCTCGGGGCGCGTCTTGCTTGGGCTTCTCTCCTGGAGGCCCTCAGTCAGACCCATTGTTGACATGTGGCAAGACGCTCCTCGGGGCGCTTCTTATTTGGGCCTCTCTCCTGGAGGCCCTCAGTCAGACCCAGTGTTGACATGTGGCAAGACGCTCCTCGGGGCGCGTCTTGCTTGGACCTCTCTCCTGGAGGCGCTCAGTTAGACCGAGTAGTGACATGTGGCAAGACGCTCTTCGGGGCGCGTCTTGCTTTGGCTTCTCTCCTGGAGGCCCTCAGTCAGACCCATTGTTGACATGTGGCAAGACGCTCCTCGGGGCGTGTCTTGCTTGGGCCTCTCTCCTGGAGGCGCTCAGTCAGACCCAGTGTTGACATGTGGCAAGATGCTACTCGGGGCGCTTCTTGTTTGGGCTTCTCTCCTGGAGGCCCTCAGTCAGACCCATTGTTGACATGTGGCAAGACGCTCCTCGGGGCACGTCTTGCTTGGGCCTCTCTCCTGGAGGCGCTCAGGTAGACCGAGTAGTGACATGTGGCAAGACGCTCCTCGGAGCGCGTCTTGCTGGGGCTTCTCTCATGGAGGCACTCAGTCAGACCCAGCGTTGACATGTGGCAAGACGCTCCTCGGGGTGCGTGTTGCTTGGACCTCTCTCCTGGAGGCGCTCAGTCAGACCGAGTAGTGACATGTGGCAAGACGCTCCTCGGGGCGCGTCTTGCTTGGGCCTCTCTCCTGGAGGCGCTCAATTAGACCCAGTGTTGACATGTGGCAAGATGCTCCTCGGGGCGCGTCTTGCTTGCGCCTCTCTCCTGGAGGCGCTCAGTCAGACCCAGAGGTGACATGTGTCAAGACGCTCCTCGGGCCTCTCTCCTGGAGGCGCTCAATTAGACCCAGTGTTTACATGTGGCAAGATGCTCCTCGGTGCGCGTCTTGCTTGCGCCTCTCTCCTGGAGGCGCTCAGTCAGACCCAGAGGAGACATGTGTCAAGACGCTCCTCGGGGCGCGTCTTGCTTGGGCCTCTCTCCTGGAGGCGCTCAGTCAGACCGAGTGCTGACATGTGGCAAGACGCTCCTCCCGGGCGCGTCTTGCTTGGGCCTCTCTCCTGGAGGCGCTCAGTCAGACCCAGTGTTCACATGTGGCAAGACGCTCCTCGGGGCGCGTCTTGCTTGGGCCTCTCTCCTGGAGGCGCTCAGTCAGACCCAGTGTTGACATGTGGCAAGACGCTCCTCGGGGCGCGTCTTGCTTGGGCCTCTCTCCTGGAGGCGCTCAGTCAGACCGAGTGCTGACAAGTGGCAAGACGCTCCTCGGGGCGCATCTTGCTTGGGCTTCTCTCCTGGAGGCCCTCAGTCAGACCCAGTGTTGACATGTGGCAAGACGCTCCTCGGGGCGCGTCTTATTTGGGCCTCTCTCCTGGGGGCCCTCAGTCAGACCCAGTGTTGACATGTGGTAAGACGCTCCTCGGGGCGCGTCTTGCTTGGGCTTCTCTCCTGGAGGCCCTCAGTCAGACCCATTGTTGACATGTGGCAAGACGCTCCTCGGGGCACGTCTTGCTTGGGCATCTCTCCTGGAGGCGCTCAGTCAGACCGAGTAGTGACATGTGGCAAGACGCTCCTCGGGGCGTGTCTTGCTTAGACCTCTCTCCTGGAGGCGCTCAGTTAGACCGAGTAGTGACATGTGGCAAGATGCTCCTCGGGGCAGGTCTTGCTTGGGCCTCTCTCCTGGAGGCGCTCAGTCAGACCGAGTGCTGACATAAGGCAAGATGCTCCTCGCGGCGCGTCTTGCTGGGGCCTCTCTCCTGGAGGTGCTCAATCAGACCCAAAGGTGACACGTGGCAAGACGCTCCTCGGGGCGCGTCTTGCTTGGGCCTCTCTCCTGGAGGAGCTCAGTCAGACCCAGTGGTGACACGTGGCAAGACGCTCCTCGGGGCGCATCTTGCTTGGGCCTCTCTCCTGGAGGCGCTAAGTCAGACCCAGTGTTGACATGTGTCAAGACGCTCCTCGGGGCGCATCTTGCTTTGGCCTCTCTCCTGGAGGCGCTCAGTCAGACCGAGTGCTGACATGTGGCAAGAAGCTCCTCGGGGCGCGTCTTCCTTGGGCTTCTCTCCTGGAGGCCCTCAGTCAGACCCATTGTTGACATGTGGCAAGACGCTCCTCGGGGCGCGTATTGCTTGGGCCTCTCTCCTGGATGCCCTCTGTCAGACCCAGTGTTGACATGTGGCAAGACTCTCCTCGGGGCGCGTCTTGCTTGGGCTTCTCACATGGAGGCCCTCAGTCAGACCCAGTGTTAACATGTGTCAAGACGCTCCTCGGTGCGTGTCTTGCTTGGGCCTCTCTCCTGGAGGCGCTCAGTCAGACCCAGTGTTGACATGTGGCAAGACGCTCCTCGGGGCGCTTCTTGCTTGGGCTTCTCTCCTGGAGGCCCTCAGTCAGACCCATTGTTGACATGTGGCAAGACGCTCCTCGGGGCACGTCTTGCTTGGACCTCCCTCCTGGAGGCGCTCAGTCAGACCGAGTAGTGACATGTGGCAAGACGCTCCTCGGGGCGTGTCTTGCTTAGACCTCTCTCCTGGAGGCGCTCAGTTAGACCGAGTAGTGACATGTGGCAAGATGCTCCTCGGGGCAGGTCTTGCTTGGGCCTCTCTCCTGGAGGCGCTCAGTCAGACCGAGTGCTGACATAAGGCAAGATGCTCCTCGCGGCGCGTCTTGCTGGGGCCTCTCTCCTGGAGGTGCTCAATCAGACCCAAAGGTGACACGTGGCAAGACGCTCCTCGGGGCGCGTCTTGCTTGGGCCTCTCTCCTGGAGGAGCTCAGTCAGACCCAGTGGTGACACGTGGCAAGACGCTCCTCGGGGCGCATCTTGCTTGGGCCTCTCTCCTGGAGGCGCTAAGTCAGACCCAGTGTTGACATGTGTCAAGACGCTCCTCGGGGCGCATCTTGCTTTGGCCTCTCTCCTGGAGGCGCTCAGTCAGACCGAGTGCTGACATGTGGCAAGAAGCTCCTCGGGGCGCGTCTTCCTTGGGCTTCTCTCCTGGAGGCCCTCAGTCAGACCCATTGTTGACATGTGGCAAGACGCTCCTCGGGGCGCGTATTGCTTGGGCCTCTCTCCTGGATGCCCTCTGTCAGACCCAGTGTTGACATGTGGCAAGACTCTCCTCGGGGCGCGTCTTGCTTGGGCTTCTCACATGGAGGCCCTCAGTCAGACCCAGTGTTAACATGTGTCAAGACGCTCCTCGGTGCGTGTCTTGCTTGGGCCTCTCTCCTGGAGGCGCTCAGTCAGACCCAGTGTTGACATGTGGCAAGACGCTCCTCGGGGCGCTTCTTGCTTGGGCTTCTCTCCTGGAGGCCCTCAGTCAGACCCATTGTTGACATGTGGCAAGACGCTCCTCGGGGCACGTCTTGCTTGGGCCTCTCTCCTGGAGGCGCTCAGTCAGACCGAGTAGTGACATGTGACAAGACGCTCCTCGGGGCGCGTCTTGCTGGGGCTTCTCTCATGGAGGCACTCAGTCAGACCCAGTGTTGACATGTGGCAAGACGCTCCTCGGGGAGCGTGTTGCTTGGACCTCTCTCCTGGAGGCGCTCAGTCAGACCCAGTGTTGACATGTGTCAAGACGCTCCTCGGGAATTTCTTGCTTGGGCCTCGCTCCTGGAGGCGCTCAGTCAGACCCAGTGTTGACATGTGACAAGACGCTCCTCGGGGCACGTCTTGCTTGGGCCTCTCTCCTGGAGGCGCTCAGTCAGACCCAGAGGTTACATGTGTCAAGACGCTCCTCGGGCCTCTCTCCTGGAGGCGCTCAGTCAGACCCATTGTTGACATGTGTCAAGACGCTCCTCGGGGCGCGTCTTGCTTGGGCCTCTCTCCTGGAGGTGCTCAGTCAGACCCAGTGTTGACATTTGGCAAGACGCTCCTCGGGGTGCGTCTTGCTGGTTCTTCTCTCATGGACGCACTCAGTCAGACCCAGTGTTGACATGTGGAAAGACGCTCCTCGGGGAACGTCTTGCTTGGGCCTCTCTCCTGGAGGCGCTCAGTCAGACCCAGAGGAGAAATGTGTCAAGACGCTCCTCGGGGCGCGTCTTGCTTTGGCCTCTCCCCTGGAGGCGCTCAGTCAGACCGAGTGCTGACATGTGGCAAGACTCTCCTCGGGGCGCGTCTTGCTTGGGCCTCTCTCCTGGAGGCGCTCAGTCAGACCCAGTTGCGACAATTGGCAAGACGCTCCTCGGGGCGCGTCTTGCTTGGGCTTCTCTCCTGGAGGCCCTCAGTCAGACCCATTGTTGACATGTGGCAAGACGCTCCTCGGGGCGCTTCTTATTTGGGCCTCTCTCCTGGAGGCCCTCAGTCAGACCCAGTGTTGACATGTGGCAAGACGCTCCTCGGGGCGCGTCTTGCTTGGACCTCTCTCCTGGAGGCGCTCAGTTAGACCGAGTAGTGACATGTGGCAAGACGCTCTTCGGGGCGCGTCTTGCTTTGGCTTCTCTCCTGGAGGCCCTCAGTCAGACCCATTGTTGACATGTGGCAAGACGCTCCTCGGGGCGTGTCTTGCTTGGGCCTCTCTCCTGGAGGCGCTCAGTCAGACCCAGTGTTGACATGTGGCAAGATGCTACTCGGGGCGCTTCTTGTTTGGGCTTCTCTCCTGGAGGCCCTCAGTCAGACCCATTGTTGACATGTGGCAAGACGCTCCTCGGGGCACGTCTTGCTTGGGCCTCTCTCCTGGAGGCGCTCAGTTGGACCGAGTAGTGACATGTGGCAAGACGCTCCTCGGGGCGCGTCTTGCTGGGGCTTCTCTCATGGAGGCACTCAGTCAGACCCAGCGTTGACATGTGGCAAGACGCTCCTCGGGGCGCGTGTTGCTTGGACCTCTCTCCTGGAGGCGCTCAGTCAGACCGAGTAGTGACATGTGGCAAGACGCTCCTCGGGGCGCGTCTTGCTTGGGCTTCTCTCATGGAGGCGCTCAATTAGACCCAGTGTTGACATGTGGCAAGATGCTCCTCGGGGCGCGTCTTGCTTGCGCCTCTCTCCTGGAGAGGCTCAGTCAGACCCAGAGGTGACATGTGTCAAGACGCTCCTCGGGCCTCTCTCCTGGAGGCGCTCATTCAGACCCATTGTTGACATGTGGCAAGACGCTCCTCGGGGCGCGTCTTGCTTGGGCCTCTCTCCTTGAGGTGCTCAGTCAGACCCAGTGTTGACATGTGGCAAGACGCTCCTCGGGGTGCGTCTTGCTGGTTCTTCTCTCATGGAGACACTCAGTCAGACCCAGTGTTGACATGTGGAAAGACGCTCCTCGGGGAACGTCTTGCTTGGGCCCCTCTCCTGGAGGCGCTCAGTCAGACCCAGAGGAGAAATGTGTCAAGACGCTCCTCGTGGCGCGTCTTGCTTGGGCCTCTCCCCTGGAGGCGCTCAGTCAGACCGAGTGCTGACATGTGGCAAGACTCTCCTCGGGGCGCGTCTTGAATGGGCCTCTCTCCTGGAGGCGCTCAGTCAGACCCAGTTGCGACATGTGGCAAGACGCTCCTCGGGGCGCGTCTTGCTTGGGCCTCTCTCCTGGAGGCGCTCAGTCAGACCGAGTGCTGACATGTGGCAAGACGCTCCTCGGGGCGCGTCTTGCTTGGGCTTCTCTCCTGGAGGCCCTCAGTCAGACCCATTGTTGACATGTGGCAAGACGCTCCTCGGGGCGCGTCTTATTTGGGCCTCTCTCCTGGAGGCCCTCAGTCAGACCCAGTGTTGACATGTGGCAAGACGCTCCTCGGGGCGCGTCTTGCTTGGGCCTCTCTCCTGGAGGTGCTCAGTCAGACCGAGTAGTGACATGTGACAAGACGCTCCTCGGGGCGCGTCTTGCTTGGACCTCTCTCCTGGAGGCGCTCAGTTAGACCGAGTAGTGACATGTGGCAAGACGCTCTTCGGGGCGCTTCTTGCTTTGGCTTCTCTCCTGGAGGCCCTCAGTCAGACCCATTGTTGACATGTGGCAAGACGCTCCTCGGGGCGCGTATTGATTGGGCCTCTTTCCTGGATGCCCTCTGTCAGACCCAGTGTTGACATGTGGCAAGACTCTCCTCGGGGCGCGTCTTGCTTGGGCTTCTCTCATGGAGGCCCTCAGTCAGACCCAGTGTTGACATGTGTCAAGACGCTCCTCGGGGCGTTTCTTGCTTGGGCCTCTCTCCTGGAGGCGCTCAGTCAGACCCAGTGTTGACATGTGGCAAGACGCTCCTCGGGGCGCTTCTTGCTTGGGCTTCTCTCCTGGAGGCCCTCAGTCAGACCCATTGTTGACATGTGGCAAGACGCTCCTCGGGACACGTCTTGCTTGGGCCTCTCTCCTGGAGGCGCTCAGTCAGACCGAGTAGTGACATGTGGCAAGACATTCCTCAGGGCGCGTCTTGCTGGGGCTTCTCTCATGGAGGCACTCAGTCAGACCCAGTGTTGACATGTGGCAAGACGCTCCTCAGGGCGCGTGTTGCTTGGACCTCTCTCCTGGAGGCGCTCAGTCAGACCGAGTAGTGACATGTGGCAAGACGCTCCTCGGGGCGCGTCTTGCTTGGGCCTCTCTCCTGGAGGCGCTCAATTAGACCCAGTGTTGACATGTGGCAAGACGCTCCTCGGGGCGCGTCTTGCTTGGGCTTCTCTCCTGGAGGCCCTCAGTCAGACCCATTGTTGACATGTGGCAAGACGCTCCTCGGGGCGCTTCTTGCTTGGGCCTCTCTCCTGGAGGCGCTCAGTCAGACCGAGTGCTGACATGTGGCAAGACGCTCCTCGGGGCGCGTCTTGCTGGGGCCTCTCTCCTGGAGGCGCTCAGTCTGACCCAGTGTTGACATGTGTCAAGACGCTCCTCGGGCGTTTCTTGCTTGCGCCTCTCTCCTGGAGGCGCTCAGTCAGACCCAGAGGTGACATGTGGCAAGACGCTCCTCGGGCCTCTCTCCTGGAGGCGCTCAGTCAGACCCAGTGTTGACATGTGGCAAGACGCTCCTCGGGGCGCGTCTTGCTGGGGCTTCTCTCATGGAGGCACTCAGTCAGACCCAGTGTTGACATGTGGCAAGATCCTTTTCGGAGCACGTCTTGCTTGGGCCTCTCTCCTGGAGGCCCTCAGTCAGACCCAGTGTTGACATGTGGCAAGACGCTCCTCGGGGCGCGTCTTGCTGGGGCTTCTCTCATGGAGGCACACAGTCAGACCGAGTAGTGACATGTGGCAAGACGCTCCTCTGGGCGCGTGTTGCTTGGACCTCTCTCCTGGAGGCGCTCAGTCAGACCGAGCAGTGACATGTGGCAAGACGCTCCTCGGTGCGCGTCTTGCTTGGGCCTCTCTCCTGGAGGCGCTCAATTAGACTCAGTGTTGACATGTGGCAAGACGCTCCTCGGGGCGCGTCTTGCTTGGGCCTCTCTCCTGGAGGTGCTCAGTCAGACCCAGTGTTGACATTTGGCAAGACGCTCCTCGGGCCGCGTCTTGCTGGGGCTTCTCTCATGGAGGCACTCAGTCAGACCCAGTGTTGACATGTGGCAAGATGCTCCTCGGGGCACATCTTGCTTGGGCCTCTCTCCTGGAGGCGCTCAGTCAGACCCAGAGGAGACATGTGTCAAGACGCTCCTCGGGGCGCGTCTTGCTTGGGCCTCTCTCCTGGAGGCGCTCAGTCAGACCCAGTGTTCACATGTGGCAAGACGCTCCTCGGGGCGCGTCTTGCTTGGGCCTCTCTCCTGGAGGCGCTCAGTCAGACCCAGTGTTGACATGTGGCAAGACGCTCCTCGGGGCGCGTCTTGCTTTGGCCTCTCTCCTGGAGGCGCTCAGTCAGACCGAGTGCTGACAAGTTGCAAGACGCTCCTCGGGGCGCATCTTGCTTGGGCTTCTCTCCTGGAGGCCCTCAGTCAGACCCAGTGTTGACATGTGGCAAGACGCTCCTCGGGGCGCGTCTTATTTGGGCCTCTCTCCTGGGGGCCCTCAGTCAGACCCAGTGTTGACATGTGGCAAGACGCTCCTCGGGGCGCGTCTTGCTTGGGCTTCTCTCCTGGAGGCCCTCAGTCAGACCCATTGTTGACATGTGGCAAGACGCTCCTCGGGGCACGTCTTGCTTGGGCCTCTCTCCTGGAGGCGCTCAGTCAGACCGAGTAGTGACATGTGGCAAGACGCTCCACGGGGCGCGTCTTGCTTGGACCTCCCTCCTGGAGGCGCTCAGTCAGACCGAGTAGTGACATGTGGCAAGACGCTCCTCGGGGCGTGTCTTGCCCTGACCTCTCTCCTGGAGGCGCTCAGTTAGACCGAGTAGTGACATGTGGCAAGATGCTCCTCGGGGCAGGTCTTGCTTGGGCCTCTCTCCTGGAGGCGCTCAGTCAGACCGAGTGCTGACATAAGGCAAGATGCTCCTCGCGGCGCGTCTTGCTGGGGCCTCTCTCCTGGAGGTGCTCAATCAGACCCAAAGGTGACACGTGGCAAGACGCTCCTCGGGGCGCGTCTTGCTTGTGCCTCTCTCCTGGAGGAGCTCAGTCAGACCCAGTGGTGACACGTGGCAAGACGCTCCTCGGGGCGCATCTTGCTTGGGCCTCTCCCCTGGAGGCGCTAAGTAAGACCCAGTGTTGACATGTGTCAAGACGCTCCTCGGGGCGCATCTTGCTTTGGCCTCTCTCCTGGAGGCGCTCAGTCAGACCGAGTGCTGACATGTGGCAAGAAGCTCCTCGGGGCGCGTCTTCCTTGGGCTTCTCTCCTGGAGGCCCTCAGTCAGACCCATTGTTGACATGTGGCAAGACGCTCCTCGGCGCGCGTATTGCTTGGGCCTCTCTCCTGGATGCCCTCTGTCAGACCCAGTGTTGACATGTGGCAAGACTCTCCTCGTGGCGCGTCTTGCTTGGGCTTCTCACATGGAGGCCCTCAGTCAGACCCAGTGTTAACATTTGTCAAGACGCTCCTCGGGGCGTGTCTTGCTTGGGCCTCTCTCCTGGAGGCGCTCAGTCAGACCCAGTGTTGACATGTGGCAAGACGCTCCTCGGTGCGCTTCTTGCTTGGGCTTCTCTCCTGGAGGCCCTCAGTCACACCCATTGTTGACATGTGGCAAGACGCTCCTCGGGGCACGTCTTGCTTGGGCCTCTCTCCTGGAGGCGCTCAGTCAGACCGAGTAGTGACATGTGACAAGACGCTCCGCGGGGCGCGTCTTGCTGGGGCTTCTCTCATGGAGGCACTCAGTCAGACCCAGTGTTGACATGTGTCAAGACGCTCCTCGGGCGTTTCTTGCTTGGGCCTCGCTCCTGGAGGCGCTCAGTCAGACCCAGTGTTGACATGTGACAAGACGCTCCTCGGGGCACGTCTTGCTTGGGCCTCTCTCCTGGAGGCGCTCAGTCAGACCCAGAGGTTACATGTGTCAAGACGCTCCTCGGGCCTCTCTCCTGGAGGCGCTCAGTCAGACCCATTGTTGACATGTGGCAAGACGCTCCTCGGGGCGCGTCTTGCTTGGGCCTCTCTCCTGGAGGTGCTCAGTCAGACCCAGTGTTGACATGTGGCAAGACGCTCCTCGGGGTGCGTCTTGCTGGTTCTTCTCTCATGGAGGCACTCAGTCAGACCCAGTGTTGACATGTGGAAAGACGCTCCTCGGGGAACGTCTTGCTTGGGCCTCTCTCCTGGAGGCGCTCAGTCAGACCCAGAGGAGAAATGTGTCAAGACGCTCCTCGGGGCGCGTCTTGCTTGGGCCTCTCCCCTGGAGGCGCTCAGTCAGACCGAGTGCTGACATGTGGCAAGACTCTCCTCGGGGCGCGTCTTGCTTGGGCCTCTCTCCTGGAGGCGCTCAGTCAGACCCAGTTGCGACATGTGGCAAGACGCTCCTCGGGGCGCGTCTTGCTTGGGCTTCTCTCCTGGAGGCCCTCAGTCAGACCCATTGTTGACATGTGGCAAGACGCTCCTCGGGGCGCTTCTTATTTGGGCCTCTCTCCTGGAGGCCCTCAGTCAGACCCAGTGTTGACATGTGGCAAGACGCTCCTCGGGGCGCGTCTTGCTTGGGCCTCTCTCCTGGAGGCGCTCAGTCAGACCGAGTAGTGACATGTGGCAAGACGCTCCTCGGGGCGCGTCTTGCTTTGGCTTCTCTCCTGGAGGCCCTCAGTCAGACCCATTGTTGACATGTGGCAAGACGCTCCTCGGGGCGTGTCTTGCTTGGGCCTCTCTCCTGGAGGCGCTCAGTCAGACCCAGTGTTGACATGTGGCAAGATGCTACTCGGGGCGCTTCTTGTTTGGGCTTCTCTCCTGGAGGCCCTCAGTCAGACCCATTGTTGACATGTGGCAAGACGCTCCTCGGGGCACGTCTTGCTTGGGCCTCTCTCCTGGAGGCGCTCAGGTAGACCGAGTAGTGACATGTGGCAAGACGCTCCTCGGAGCGCGTCTTGCTGGGGCTTCTCTCATGGAGGCACTCAGTCAGACCCAGCGTTGACATGTGGCAAGACGCTCCTCGGGGTGCGTGTTGCTTGGACCTCTCTCCTGGAGGCGCTCAGTCAGACCGAGTAGTGACATGTGGCAAGACGCTCCTCGGGGCGCGTCTTGCTTGGGCCTCTCTCCTGGAGGCGCTCAATTAGACCCAGTGTTGACATGTGGCAAGATGCTCCTCGGGGCGCGTCTTGGTTGCGCCTCTCTCCTGGAGGCGCTCAGTCAGACCCAGAGGTGACATGTGTCAAGACGCTCCTCGGGCCTCTCTCCTGGAGGCGCTCAATTAGACCCAGTGTTTACATGTGGCAAGATGCTCCTCGGTGCGCGTCTTGCTTGCGCCTCTCTCCTGGAGGCGCTCAGTCAGACCCAGAGGAGACATGTGTCAAGACGCTCCTCGGGGCGCGTCTTGCTTGGGCCTCTCTCCTGGAGGCGCTCAGTCAGACCGAGTGCTGACATGTGGCAAGACGCTCCTCCCGGGCGCGTCTTGCTTGGGCCTCTCTCCTGGAGGCGCTCAGTCAGACCCAGTGTTCACATGTGGCAAGACGCTCCTCGGGGCGCGTCTTGCTTGGGCCTCTCTCCTGGAGGCGCTCAGTCAGACCCAGTGTTGACATGTGGCAAGACGCTCCTCGGGGCGCGTCTTGCTTGGGCCTCTCTCCTGGAGGCGCTCAGTCAGACCGAGTGCTGACAAGTGGCAAGACGCTCCTCGGGGCGCATCTTGCTTGGGCTTCTCTCCTGGAGGCCCTCAGTCAGACCCAGTGTTGACATGTGGCAAGACGCTCCTCGGGGCGCGTCTTATTTGGGCCTCTCTCCTGGGGGCCCTCAGTCAGACCCAGTGTTGACATGTGGTAAGACGCTCCTCGGGGCGCGTCTTGCTTGGGCTTCTCTCCTGGAGGCCCTCAGTCAGACCCATTGTTGACATGTGGCAAGACGCTCCTCGGGGCACGTCTTGCTTGGGCATCTCTCCTGGAGGCGCTCAGTCAGACCGAGTAGTGACATGTGGCAAGACGCTCCTCGGGGCGCGTCTTGCTTGGACCTCCCTCCTGGAGGCGCTCAGTCAGACCGAGTAGTGACATGTGGCAAGACGCTCCTCGGGGCGTGTCTTGCTTAGACCTCTCTCCTGGAGGCGCTCAGTTAGACCGAGTAGTGACATGTGGCAAGATGCTCCTCGGGGCAGGTCTTGCTTGGGCCTCTCTCCTGGAGGCGCTCAGTCAGACCGAGTGCTGACATAAGGCAAGATGCTCCTCGCGGCGCGTCTTGCTGGGGCCTCTCTCCTGGAGGTGCTCAATCAGACCCAAAGGTGACACGTGGCAAGACGCTCCTCGGGGCGCGTCTTGCTTGGGCCTCTCTCCTGGAGGAGCTCAGTCAGACCCAGTGGTGACACGTGGCAAGACGCTCCTCGGGGCGCATCTTGCTTGGGCCTCTCTCCTGGAGGCGCTAAGTCAGACCCAGTGTTGACATGTGTCAAGACGCTCCTCGGGGCGCATCTTGCTTTGGCCTCTCTCCTGGAGGCGCTCAGTCAGACCGAGTGCTGACATGTGGCAAGAAGCTCCTCGGGGCGCGTCTTCCTTGGGCTTCTCTCCTGGAGGCCCTCAGTCAGACCCATTGTTGACATGTGGCAAGACGCTCCTCGGGGCGCGTATTGCTTGGGCCTCTCTCCTGGATGCCCTCTGTCAGACCCAGTGTTGACATGTGGCAAGACTCTCCTCGGGGCGCGTCTTGCTTGGGCTTCTCACATGGAGGCCCTCAGTCAGACCCAGTGTTAACATGTGTCAAGACGCTCCTCGGTGCGTGTCTTGCTTGGGCCTCTCTCCTGGAGGCGCTCAGTCAGACCCAGTGTTGACATGTGGCAAGACGCTCCTCGGGGCGCTTCTTGCTTGGGCTTCTCTCCTGGAGGCCCTCAGTCAGACCCATTGTTGACATGTGGCAAGACGCTCCTCGGGGCACGTCTTGCTTGGGCCTCTCTCCTGGAGGCGCTCAGTCAGACCGAGTAGTGACATGTGACAAGACGCTCCTCGGGGCGCGTCTTGCTGGGGCTTCTCTCATGGAGGCACTCAGTCAGACCCAGTGTTGACATGTGGCAAGACGCTCCTCGGGGAGCGTGTTGCTTGGACCTCTCTCCTGGAGGCGCTCAGTCAGACCCAGTGTTGACATGTGTCAAGACGCTCCTCGGGCATTTCTTGCTTGGGCCTCGCTCCTGGAGGCGCTCAGTCAGACCCAGTGTTGACATGTGACAAGACGCTCCTCGGGGCACGTCTTGCTTGGGCCTCTCTCCTGGAGGCGCTCAGTCAGACCCAGAGGTTACATGTGTCAAGACGCTCCTCGGGCCTCTCTCCTGGAGGCGCTCAGTGAGACCCATTGTTGACATGTGTCAAGACGCTCCTCGGGGCGCGTCTTGCTTGGGCCTCTCTCCTGGAGGTGCTCAGTCAGACCCAGTGTTGACATTTGGCAAGACGCTCCTCGGGGTGCGTCTTGCTGGTTCTTCTCTCATGGACGCACTCAGTCAGACCCAGTGTTGACATGTGGAAAGAAGCTCCTCGGGGAACGTCTTGCTTGGGCCTCTCTCCTGGAGGCGCTCAGTCAGACCCAGAGGAGAAATGTGTCAAGACGCTCCTCGGGGCGCGTCTTGCTTTGGCCTCTCCCCTGGAGGCGCTCAGTCAGACCGAGTGCTGACATGTGGCAAGACTCTCCTCGGGGCGCGTCTTGCTTGGGCCTCTCTCCTGGAGGCGCTCAGTCAGACCCAGTTGCGACAATTGGCAAGACGCTCCTCGGGGCGCGTCTTGCTTGGGCTTCTCTCCTGGAGGCCCTCAGTCAGACCCATTGTTGACATGTGGCAAGACGCTCCTCGGGGCGCTTCTTATTTGGGCCTCTCTCCTGGAGGCCCTCAGTCAGACCCAGTGTTGACATGTGGCAAGACGCTCCTCGGGGCGCGTCTTGCTTGGACCTCTCTCCTGGAGGCGCTCAGTTAGACCGAGTAGTGACATGTGGCAAGACGCTCTTCGGGGCGCGTCTTGCTTTGGCTTCTCTCCTGGAGGCCCTCAGTCAGACCCATTGTTGACATGTGGCAAGACGCTCCTCGGGGCGTGTCTTGCTTGGGCCTCTCTCCTGGAGGCGCTCAGTCAGACCCAGTGTTGACATGTGGCAAGATGCTACTCGGGGCGCTTCTTGTTTGGGCTTCTCTCCTGGAGGCCCTCAGTCAGACCCATTGTTGACATGTGGCAAGACGCTCCTCGGGGCACGTCTTGCTTGGGCCTCTCTCCTGGAGGCGCTCAGGTAGACCGAGTAGTGACATGTGGCAAGACGCTCCTCGGAGCGCGTCTTGCTGGGGCTTCTCTCATGGAGGCACTCAGTCAGACCCAGCGTTGACATGTGGCAAGACGCTCCTCGGGGTGCGTGTTGCTTGGACCTCTCTCCTGGAGGCGCTCAGTCAGACCGAGTAGTGACATGTGGCAAGACGCTCCTCGGGGCGCGTCTTGCTTGGGCCTCTCTCCTGGAGGCGCTCAATTAGACCCAGTGTTGACATGTGGCAAGATGCTCCTCGGGGCGCGTCTTGCTTGCGCCTCTCTCCTGGAGGCGCTCAGTCAGACCCAGAGGTGACATGTGTCAAGACGCTCCTCGGGCCTCTCTCCTGGAGGCGCTCAATTAGACCCAGTGTTTACATGTGGCAAGATGCTCCTCGGTGCGCGTCTTGCTTGCGCCTCTCTCCTGGAGGCGCTCAGTCAGACCCAGAGGAGACATGTGTCAAGACGCTCCTCGGGGCGCGTCTTGCTTGGGCCTCTCTCCTGGAGGCGCTCAGTCAGACCGAGTGCTGACATGTGGCAAGACGCTCCTCCCGGGCGCGTCTTGCTTGGGCCTCTCTCCTGGAGGCGCTCAGTCAGACCCAGTGTTCACATGTGGCAAGACGCTCCTCGGGGCGCGTCTTGCTTGGGCCTCTCTCCTGGAGGCGCTCAGTCAGACCCAGTGTTGACATGTGGCAAGACGCTCCTCGGGGCGCGTCTTGCTTGGGCCTCTCTCCTGGAGGCGCTCAGTCAGACCGAGTGCTGACAAGTGGCAAGACGCTCCTCGGGGCGCATCTTGCTTGGGCTTCTCTCCTGGAGGCCCTCAGTCAGACCCAGTGTTGACATGTGGCAAGACGCTCCTCGGGGCGCGTCTTATTTGGGCCTCTCTCCTGGGGGCCCTCAGTCAGACCCAGTGTTGACATGTGGTAAGACGCTCCTCGGGGCGCGTCTTGCTTGGGCTTCTCTCCTGGAGGCCCTCAGTCAGACCCATTGTTGACATGTGGCAAGACGCTCCTCGGGGCACGTCTTGCTTGGGCATCTCTCCTGGAGGCGCTCAGTCAGACCGAGTAGTGACATGTGGCAAGACGCTCCTCGGGGCGCGTCTTGCTTGGACCTCCCTCCTGGAGGCGCTCAGTCAGACCGAGTAGTGACATGTGGCAAGACGCTCCTCGGGGCGTGTCTTGCTTAGACCTCTCTCCTGGAGGCGCTCAGTTAGACCGAGTAGTGACATGTGGCAAGATGCTCCTCGGGGCAGGTCTTGCTTGGGCCTCTCTCCTGGAGGCGCTCAGTCAGACCGAGTGCTGACATAAGGCAAGATGCTCCTCGCGGCGCGTCTTGCTGGGGCCTCTCTCCTGGAGGTGCTCAATCAGACCCAAAGGTGACACGTGGCAAGACGCTCCTCGGGGCGCGTCTTGCTTGGGCCTCTCTCCTGGAGGAGCTCAGTCAGACCCAGTGGTGACACGTGGCAAGACGCTCCTCGGGGCGCATCTTGCTTGGGCCTCTCTCCTGGAGGCGCTAAGTCAGACCCAGTGTTGACATGTGTCAAGACGCTCCTCGGGGCGCATCTTGCTTTGGCCTCTCTCCTGGAGGCGCTCAGTCAGACCGAGTGCTGACATGTGGCAAGAAGCTCCTCGGGGCGCGTCTTCCTTGGGCTTCTCTCCTGGAGGCCCTCAGTCAGACCCATTGTTGACATGTGGCAAGACGCTCCTCGGGGCGCGTATTGCTTGGGCCTCTCTCCTGGATGCCCTCTGTCAGACCCAGTGTTGACATGTGGCAAGACTCTCCTCGGGGCGCGTCTTGCTTGGGCTTCTCACATGGAGGCCCTCAGTCAGACCCAGTGTTAACATGTGTCAAGACGCTCCTCGGTGCGTGTCTTGCTTGGGCCTCTCTCCTGGAGGCGCTCAGTCAGACCCAGTGTTGACATGTGGCAAGACGCTCCTCGGGGCGCTTCTTGCTTGGGCTTCTCTCCTGGAGGCCCTCAGTCAGACCCATTGTTGACATGTGGCAAGACGCTCCTCGGGGCACGTCTTGCTTGGGCCTCTCTCCTGGAGGCGCTCAGTCAGACCGAGTAGTGACATGTGACAAGACGCTCCTCGGGGCGCGTCTTGCTGGGGCTTCTCTCATGGAGGCACTCAGTCAGACCCAGTGTTGACATGTGGCAAGACGCTCCTCGGGGAGCGTGTTGCTTGGACCTCTCTCCTGGAGGCGCTCAGTCAGACCCAGTGTTGACATGTGTCAAGACGCTCCTCGGGCATTTCTTGCTTGGGCCTCGCTCCTGGAGGCGCTCAGTCAGACCCAGTGTTGACATGTGACAAGACGCTCCTCGGGGCACGTCTTGCTTGGGCCTCTCTCCTGGAGGCGCTCAGTCAGACCCAGAGGTTACATGTGTCAAGACGCTCCTCGGGCCTCTCTCCTGGAGGCGCTCAGTCAGACCCATTGTTGACATGTGTCAAGACGCTCCTCGGGGCGCGTCTTGCTTGGGCCTCTCTCCTGGAGGTGCTCAGTCAGACCCAGTGTTGACATTTGGCAAGACGCTCCTCGGGGTGCGTCTTGCTGGTTCTTCTCTCATGGACGCACTCAGTCAGACCCAGTGTTGACATGTGGAAAGACGCTCCTCGGGGAACGTCTTGCTTGGGCCTCTCTCCTGGAGGCGCTCAGTCAGACCCAGAGGAGAAATGTGTCAAGACGCTCCTCGGGGCGCGTCTTGCTTTGGCCTCTCCCCTGGAGGCGCTCAGTCAGACCGAGTGCTGACATGTGGCAAGACTCTCCTCGGGGCGCGTCTTGCTTGGGCCTCTCTCCTGGAGGCGCTCAGTCAGACCCAGTTGCGACAATTGGCAAGACGCTCCTCGGGGCGCGTCTTGCTTGGGCTTCTCTCCTGGAGGCCCTCAGTCAGACCCATTGTTGACATGTGGCAAGACGCTCCTCGGGGCGCTTCTTATTTGGGCCTCTCTCCTGGAGGCCCTCAGTCAGACCCAGTGTTGACATGTGGCAAGACGCTCCTCGGGGCGCGTCTTGCTTGGACCTCTCTCCTGGAGGCGCTCAGTTAGACCGAGTAGTGACATGTGGCAAGACGCTCTTCGGGGCGCGTCTTGCTTTGGCTTCTCTCCTGGAGGCCCTCAGTCAGACCCATTGTTGACATGTGGCAAGACGCTCCTCGGGGCGTGTCTTGCTTGGGCCTCTCTCCTGGAGGCGCTCAGTCAGACCCAGTGTTGACATGTGGCAAGATGCTACTCGGGGCGCTTCTTGTTTGGGCTTCTCTCCTGGAGGCCCTCAGTCAGACCCATTGTTGACATGTGGCAAGACGCTCCTCGGGGCACGTCTTGCTTGGGCCTCTCTCCTGGAGGCGCTCAGTTGGACCGAGTAGTGACATGTGGCAAGACGCTCCTCGGGGCGCGTCTTGCTGGGGCTTCTCTCATGGAGGCACTCAGTCAGACCCAGCGTTGACATGTGGCAAGACGCTCCTCGGGGCGCGTGTTGCTTGGACCTCTCTCCTGGAGGCGCTCAGTCAGACCGAGTAGTGACATGTGGCAAGACGCTCCTCGGGGCGCGTCTTGCTTGGGCTTCTCTCATGGAGGCGCTCAATTAGACCCAGTGTTGACATGTGGCAAGATGCTCCTCGGGGCGCGTCTTGCTTGCGCCTCTCTCCTGGAGAGGCTCAGTCAGACCCAGAGGTGACATGTGTCAAGACGCTCCTCGGGCCTCTCTCCTGGAGGCGCTCATTCAGACCCATTGTTGACATGTGGCAAGACGCTCCTCGGGGCGCGTCTTGCTTGGGCCTCTCTCCTGGAGGTGCTCAGTCAGACCCAGTGTTGACATGTGGCAAGACGCTCCTCGGGGTGCGTCTTGCTGGTTCTTCTCTCATGGAGACACTCAGTCAGACCCAGTGTTGACATGTGGAAAGACGCTCCTCGGGGAACGTCTTGCTTGGGCCCCTCTCCTGGAGGCGCTCAGTCAGACCCAGAGGAGAAATGTGTCAAGACGCTCCTCGTGGCGCGTCTTGCTTGGGCCTCTCCCCTGGAGGCGCTCAGTCAGACCGAGTGCTGACATGTGGCAAGACTCTCCTCGGGGCGCGTCTTGAATGGGCCTCTCTCCTGGAGGCGCTCAGTCAGACCCAGTTGCGACATGTGGCAAGACGCTCCTCGGGGCGCGTCTTGCTTGGGCCTCTCTCCTGGAGGCGCTCAGTCAGACCGAGTGCTGACATGTGGCAAGACGCTCCTCGGGGCGCGTCTTGCTTGGGCTTCTCTCCTGGAGGCCCTCAGTCAGACCCATTGTTGACATGTGGCAAGACGCTCCTCGGGGCGCGTCTTATTTGGGCCTCTCTCCTGGAGGCCCTCAGTCAGACCCAGTGTTGACATGTGGCAAGACGCTCCTCGGGGCGCGTCTTGCTTGGGCCTCTCTCCTGGAGGTGCTCAGTCAGACCGAGTAGTGACATGTGACAAGACGCTCCTCGGGGCGCGTCTTGCTTGGACCTCTCTCCTGGAGGCGCTCAGTTAGACCGAGTAGTGACATGTGGCAAGACGCTCTTCGGGGCGCTTCTTGCTTTGGCTTCTCTCCTGGAGGCCCTCAGTCAGACCCATTGTTGACATGTGGCAAGACGCTCCTCGGGGCGCATATTGCTTGGGCCTCTTTCCTGGATGCCCTCTGTCAGACCCAGTGTTGACATGTGGCAAGACTCTCCTCGGGGCGCGTCTTGCTTGGGCTTCTCTCATGGAGGCCCTCAGTCAGACCCAGTGTTGACATGTGTCAAGACGCTCCTCGGGGCGTTTCTTGCTTGGGCCTCTCTCCTGGAGGCGCTCAGTCAGACCCAGTGTTGACATGTGGCAAGACGCTCCTCGGGGCGCTTCTTGCTTGGGCTTCTCTCCTGGAGGCCCTCAGTCAGACCCATTGTTGACATGTGGCAAGACGCTCCTCGGGACACGTCTTGCTTGGGCCTCTCTCCTGGAGGCGCTCAGTCAGACCGAGTAGTGACATGTGGCAAGACATTCCTCAGGGCGCGTCTTGCTGGGGCTTCTCTCATGGAGGCACTCAGTCAGACCCAGTGTTGACATGTGGCAAGACGCTCCTCAGGGCGCGTGTTGCTTGGACCTCTCTCCTGGAGGCGCTCAGTCAGACCGAGTAGTGACATGTGGCAAGACGCTCCTCGGGGCGCGTCTTGCTTGGGCCTCTCTCCTGGAGGCGCTCAATTAGACCCAGTGTTGACATGTGGCAAGACGCTCCTCGGGGCGCGTCTTGCTTGGGCTTCTCTCCTGGAGGCCCTCAGTCAGACCCATTGTTGACATGTGGCAAGACGCTCCTCGGGGCGCTTCTTGCTTGGGCCTCTCTCCTGGAGGCGCTCAGTCAGACCGAGTGCTGACATGTGGCAAGACGCTCCTCGGGGCGCGTCTTGCTGGGGCCTCTCTCCTGGAGGCGCTCAGTCTGACCCAGTGTTGACATGTGTCAAGACGCTCCTCGGGCGTTTCTTGCTTGCGCCTCTCTCCTGGAGGCGCTCAGTCAGACCCAGAGGTGACATGTGGCAAGACGCTCCTCGGGCCTCTCTCCTGGAGGCGCTCAGTCAGACCCAGTGTTGACATGTGGCAAGACGCTCCTCGGGGCGCGTCTTGCTGGGGCTTCTCTCATGGAGGCACTCAGTCAGACCCAGTGTTGACATGTGGCAAGATCCTTTTCGGAGCACGTCTTGCTTGGGCCTCTCTCCTGGAGGCCCTCAGTCAGACCCAGTGTTGACATGTGGCAAGACGCTCCTCGGGGCGCGTCTTGCTTGGGCCTCTCTCCTGGAGGTGCTCAGTCAGACCGAGTAGTGACATGTGACAAGACGCTCCTCGGGGCGCGTCTTGCTTGGACCTCTCTCCTGGAGGCGCTCAGTTAGACCGAGTAGTGACATGTGGCAAGACGCTCTTCGGGGCGCTTCTTGCTTTGGCTTCTCTCCTGGAGGCCCTCAGTCAGACCCATTGTTGACATGTGGCAAGACGCTCCTCGGGGCGCGTATTGCTTGGGCCTCTTTCCTGGATGCCCTCTGTCAGACCCAGTGTTGACATGTGGCAAGACTCTCCTCGGGGCGCGTCTTGCTTGGGCTTCTCTCATGGAGGCCCTCAGTCAGACCCAGTGTTGACATGTGTCAAGACGCTCCTCGGGGCGTTTCTTGCTTGGGCCTCTCTCCTGGAGGCGCTCAGTCAGACCCAGTGTTGACATGTGGCAAGACGCTCCTCGGGGCGCTTCTTGCTTGGGCTTCTCTCCTGGAGGCCCTCAGTCAGACCCATTGTTGACATGTGGCAAGACGCTCCTCGGGACACGTCTTGCTTGGGCCTCTCTCCTGGAGGCGCTCAGTCAGACCGAGTAGTGACATGTGGCAAGACATTCCTCAGGGTGCGTCTTGCTGGGGCTTCTCTCATGGAGGCACTCAGTCAGACCCAGTGTTGACATGTGGCAAGACGCTCCTCAGGGCGCGTGTTGCTTGGACCTCTCTCCTGGAGGCGCTCAGTCAGACCGAGTAGTGACATGTGGCAAGACGCTCCTCGGGGCGCGTCTTGCTTGGGCCTCTCTCCTGGAGGCGCTCAATTAGACCCAGTGTTGACATGTGGCAAGACGCTCCTCGGGGCGCGTCTTGCTTGGGCTTCTCTCCTGGAGGCCCTCAGTCAGACCCATTGTTGACATGTGGCAAGACGCTCCTCGGGGCGCTTCTTGCTTGGGCCTCTCTCCTGGAGGCGCTCAGTCAGACCGAGTGCTGACATGTGGCAAGACGCTCCTCGGGGCGCGTCTTGCTGGGGCCTCTCTCCTGGAGGCGCTCAGTCAGACCCAGTGTTGACATGTGTCAAGACGCTCCTCGGGCGTTTCTTGCTTGCGCCTCTCTCCTGGAGGCGCTCAGTCAGACCCAGAGGTGACATGTGGCAAGACGCTCCTCGGGCCTCTCTCCTGGAGGCGCTCAGTCAGACCCAGTGTTGACATGTGGCAAGACGCTCCTCGGGGCGCGTCTTGCTGGGGCTTCTCTCATGGAGGCACTCAGTCAGACCCAGTGTTGACATGTGGCAAGATCCTTTTCGGAGCACGTCTTGCTTGGGCCTCTCTCCTGGAGGCGCTCAGTCAGACCCAGTTGCGACATGTGGCAAGACGCTCCTCGGGGCGCGTCTTGCTTGGGCCTCTCTCCTGGAGGCGCTCAGTCAGACCGAGTGCTGACATGTGGCAAGACGCTCCTCGGGGCGCGTCTTGCTTGGGCTTCTCTCCTGGAGGCCCTCAGTCAGACCCATTGTTGACATGTGGCAAGACGCTCCTCGGGGCGCGTCTTATTTGGGTCTCTCTCCTGGAGGCCCTCAGTCAGACCCAGTGTTGACATGTGGCAAGACGCTCCTCGGGGCGCGTCTTGCTTGGGCCTCTCTCCTGGAGGCGGTCAGTCAGACCGAGTAGTGACATGTGGCAAGACGCTCTTCGGGGCGCGTCTTGCTTTGGCTTCTCTCCTGGAGGCCCTCAGTCAGACCCATTGTTGACATGTGGCAAGACGCTCCTCGGGGCGCGTATTGCTTGGGCATCTTTCCTGGATGCCCTCTGTCAGACCCAGTGTTGACATGTGGCAAGACTCTCCTCGGGGCGCATCTTGCTTGGGCTTCTCTCATGGAGACCCTCAGTCAGACCCAGTGTTGACATGTGTCAAGACGCTCCTCGGGGCGCGTCTTGCTTGGGCCTCTCTCCTGGAGGCGCTCAGTCAGACCCAGTGTTGACATGTGGCAAGACGCTCCTCGGGGCGCTTCTTGCTTGGGCTTCTCTCCTGGAGGCCCTCAGTCAGACCCATTGTTGACATGTGGCAAGACTCTCCTCGGGACACGTCCTTCTTGGGCCTCTCTCCTGGAGGCGCTCAGTCAGACCGAGTAGTGACATGTGGCAAGACGCTCCTCGGGGCGCGTCTTGCTGGGGCTTCTCTCATGGAGGCACTCAGTCAGACCCAGTGTTGACATGTGGCAAGACGCTCCTCGGGGCGCGTGTTGCTTGGACCTCTCTCCTGGAGGCGCTCAGTCAGACCGAGGAGTGACATGTGGCAAGACGCTCCTCGGGGCGCGTCTTGCTTGGGCCTCTCTCCTGGAGGCGCTCAATTAGACCCAGTGTTGACATGTGGCAAGACGCTCCTCGGGGTGCGTCTTGCTTGGGCTTCTCTCCTGGAGGCCCTCAGTCAGACCCATTGTTGACATGTGGCAAGACGCTCCTCGGGGCGCTTCTTGCTTGGGCCTCTCTCCTGGAGGTGCTCAGTCAGACCGAGTGCTGACATGTGGCAAGACGCTCCTCGGAGCGTGTCTTGCTGGGGCCTCTCTCCTGGAGGCGCTCAGTCAGACCCAGAGGTGACATGTGGCAAGACGCTCCTTGGGCCTCTCTCCTGGAGGCGCTCAGTCAGACCCAGTGTTGACATGTGGCAAGACGCTCCTCGGGGCGCGTCTTGCTGGGGCTTCTCTCATGGAGGCACTCAGTCAGACCCAGTGTTGACATGTGGCAAGATGCTCCTCGGGGCACGTCTTGCTTGGGCCTCTCTCTTGGAGGCGCTCAGTCAGACCCAGAGGAGACATGTGTCAAGACGCTCCTCGGGGCGCGTCTTGCTTGGGCCTCTCTCCTGGAGGCGCTCAGTCAGACCGAGTGCTGACATGAGGCAAGACGCTCCTCGGGGCGCATCTTGCTTGGGCTTCTCTCCTGGAGGCCCTCAGTCAGACCCAGTGTTGACATGTGGCAAGACGCTCCTCGGGGCGCGTCTTATTTGGGCCTCTCTCCTGGGGGCCCTCAGTCAGACCCAGTGTTGACATCTGGCAAGACGCTCCTCGGGGCGCGTCTTGCTTGGGCTTCTCTCCTGGAGGCCCTCAGTCAGACCCATTGTTGACATGTGGCAAGACTCTCCTCGGGGCACGTCTTGCTTGGGCCTCTCTCCTGGAGGCGCTCAGTCAGACCGAGTAGTGACATGTGGCAAGACACTCCTCGGGGCGCGTCTTGCTTGGACCTCCCTCCTGGAGGCGCTCAGTCAGACCGAGTAGTGACATGTGGCAAGACGCTCCTCGGGGCGGGTCTTGCTTGGGCCTCTCTCCTGGAGGCGCTCAGTCAGACCGAGTGCTGACATAAGGCACGATGCTCCTCGCGGCGCGTCTTGCTGGGGCCTCTCTCCTGGAGGTGCTCAATCAGACCCAGTGGTGACACGTGGCAAGACGCTCCTCGGGGCGCGTCTTGCTTGGGCCTCTCTCCTGGAGGAGCTCAGTAAGACCCAGTGGTGACACGTGGCAAGACGCTCCTCGGGGCGCATCTTGCTTGGGCCTCTCTCCTGGAGGCGCTAAGTCAGACCCAATGTTGACACGTTAGCAAGACGCTCCTCGGGGCGCGTCTTGCTTGGGCTTCTCTCATGAAGGCCCTCAGTCAGACCCAGTGTTGACATGTGTCAAGACGCTCCTCGGGCGTTTCTTGCTTGGGCCTCGCTCCTGGAGGCGCTCAGTCAGACCCAGTGTTGACATGTGACAAGACGCTCCTCGGGGCGCGTCTTGCTTGGGCCTCTCTCCTGGAGGCGCTCAGTCAGACCCAGAGGTGATATGTGTCAAGACGCTCCTCGGGCCTCTCTCCTGGAGGCGCTCAGTCAGACCCAGTGTTGACATGTGGCAAGACGCTCCTCGGGGCGCGTCTTGCTTGAGCCTCTCTCCTGGAGGTGCTCAGTCAGACCCAGTGTTGACATGTGGCAAGACGCTCCTCGGGGCGCGTCTTGCTGGTTCTTCTCTCATGGAGGCACTCAGTCAGACCCAGTGTTGACATGTGGAAAGACGCTCCTCGGGGAACGTCTTGCTTGGGCCTCTCTCCTGGAGGCGCTCAGTCAGACCCAGAGGAGAAATGTGTCAGGACGCTCCTCGGGGCGCGTCTTGCTTGGGCCTCTCTCCTGGAGGCGCTCAGTCAGACCGAGTGCTGACATGTGGCAAGACGCTCCTCGGGGCGCTTCTTATTTAGGCCTCTCTCCTGGAGGCCCTCAGTCAGACCCATTGTTGACATGTGGCAAGACGCTCCTCGGGGCGCGTCTTATTTAGGCCTCTCTCCTGGAGGCCCTCAGTCAGACCCAGTGTTGACATGTGGCAAGACGCTCCTCAGGGCGCGTCTTGCTTGGGCCTCTCTCCTGGAGGCGCTCAGTCAGACCGAGTAGTGACATGTGGCAAGACGCTCCTCGGGACACGTCTTGCTTGGGCCTCTCTCCTGGAGGCGCTCAGTCAGACCGAGTAGTGACATAAGGCAAGACGCTCCTCGGGGCGCGTCTTGCTGGGGCTTCACTCATGGAGGCACTCAGTCAGACCCAGTGTTGACATGTGGCAAGACGCTCCTCGGGGCGCGTGTTGCTTGGACCTCTCTCCTGGAGGCGCTCAGTCAGACCCAGTAGTGACATGTGGCAAGACGCTCCTCGGGGCGCGTCATTCTTGGGCCTCTCTCCTGGAGGCGCTCAATTAGACCCAGTGCTGACATGTGGCAAGACGCTCCTCGGGGCGCATCTTGCTTGGGCTTCTCTCCTGGAGGCCCTCAGTCAGACCCAGTGTTGACATGTGGCAAGACGCTCCTCGGGGCGCGTCTTATTTGGGCCTCTCTCCTGGGGGCCCTCAGTCAGACCCAGTGTTGACATCTGGCAAGACGCTCCTCGGGGCGCGTCTTGCTTGGGCTTCTCTCCTGGAGGCCCTCAGTCAGACCCATTGTTGACATGTGGCAAGACTCTCCTCGGGGCACGTCTTGCTTGGGCCTCTCTCCTGGAGGCGCTCAGTCAGACCGAGTAGTGACATGTGGCAAGACACTCCTCGGGGCGCGTCTTGCTTGGACCTCCCTCCTGGAGGCGCTCAGTCAGACCGAGTAGTGACATGTGGCAAGACGCTCCTCGGGGCGGGTCTTGCTTGGGCCTCTCTCCTGGAGGCGCTCAGTCAGACCGAGTGCTGACATAAGGCACGATGCTCCTCGCGGCGCGTCTTGCTGGGGCCTCTCTCCTGGAGGTGCTCAATCAGACCCAGTGGTGACACGTGGCAAGACGCTCCTCGGGGCGCGTCTTGCTTGGGCCTCTCTCCTGGAGGAGCTCAGTCAGACCCAGTGGTGACACGTGGCAAGACGCTCCTCGGGGCGCATCTTGCTTGGGCCTCTCTCCTGGAGGCGCTAAGTCAGACCCAATGTTGACACGTTAGCAAGACGCTCCTCGGGGCGCGTCTTGCTTGGGCTTCTCTCATGGAGGCCCTCAGTCAGACCCAGTGTTGACATGTGGCAAGATGCTCCTCAGGGCGCGTGTTGCTTGGACCTCTCTCCTGGAGGCGCTCAGTCAGACCCAGTGTTGACATGTGTCAAGACGCTCCTCGGGCGTTTCTTGCTTGGGCCTCGCTCCTGGAGGCGCTCAGTCAGACCCAGTGTTGACATGTGACAAGACGCTCCTCGGGGCGCTTCTTGCTTGGGCCTCTCTCCTGGAGGCGCTCAGTCAGACCCAGAGGTGATATGTGTCAAGACGCTCCTCGGGCCTCTCTCCTGGAGGCGCTCAGTCAGACCCAGTGTTGACATGTGGCAAGACGCTCCTCGGGGCGCATCTTGCTTGAGCCTCTCTCCTGGAGGTGCTCAGTCAGACCCAGTGTTGACATGTGGCAAGACGCTCCTCGGGGCGCGTCTTGCTGGTTCTTCTCTCATGGAGGCACTCAGTCAGACCCAGTGTTGACATGTGGAAAGACGCTCCTCGGGGAACGTCTTGCTTGGGCCTCTCTCCTGGAGGCGCTCAGTCAGACCCAGAGGAGAAATGTGTCAGGACGCTCCTCGGGGCGCGTCTTGCTTGGGCCTCTCCCCTGGAGGCGCTCAGTCAGACCGAGTGCTGACATGTGGCAAGACTCTCCTCGGGGCGCGTCTTGCTTGGGCCTCTCTCCTGGAGGCGCTCAGTCAGACCCAGTGTTGACATGTGGCAAGACGCTCCTCGGGGCGCGTCTTGCTTGGGCCTCTCTCCTGGAGGCGCTCAGTCAGACCGAGTGCTGACATGTGGCAAGACGCTCCTCGGGGCGCTTCTTATTTAGGCCTCTCTCCTGGAGGCCCTCAGTCAGACCCATTGTTGACATGTGGCAAGACGCTCCTCGGGGCGCGTCTTATTTAGGCCTCTCTCCTGGAGGCCCTCAGTCAGACCCAGTGTTGACATGTGGCAAGACGCTCCTCAGGGCGCGTCTTGCTTGGGCCTCTCTCCTGGAGGCGCTCAGTCAGACCGAGTAGTGACATGTGGCAAGACGCTCCTCGGGGCGCGTCTTGCTTGGACCTCTCTCCTGGAGGCGCTCAGTTAGACCGAGTAGTGACATGTGGCAAGACGCTCCTCGGGGCGCGCCTGGCTTTGGCTTCTCTCCTGGAGGCCCTCAGTCAGACCCATTGTTGACATGTGGCAAGACGCTCCTCGGGGCACGTATTGCTTGGGCCTCTCTTCTGGATGCCCTCTGTCAGACCCAGTGTTGACATGTGGCAAGACTCTCCTCGGGGCGCGTCTTGCTTGGGCTTCTCTCATGGAGGCCCTCAGTCAGACCCAGTGTTGACATGTGTCAAGACGCTCCTCGGGGCGTGTCTTGCTTGGGCCTCTCTCCTGGAGGCGCTCAGTCAGACCCAGTGTTGACATGTGGCAAGACGCTCCTCGGGGCGCTTCTTGCTTGGGCTTCTCTCCTGGAGGCCCTCAGTCAGACCCATTGTTGACATGTGGCAAGACGCTCCTCGGGACACGTCTTGCTTGGGCCTCTCTCCTGGAGGCGCTCAGTCAGACCGAGTAGTGACATAAGGCAAGACGCTCCTCGGGGCGCGTCTTGCTGGGGCTTCACTCATGGAGGCACTCAGTCAGACCCAGTGTTGACATGTGGCAAGACGCTCCTCGGGGCGCGTGTTGCTTGGACCTCTCTCCTGGAGGCGCTCAGTCAGACCCAGTAGTGACATGTGGCAAGACGCTCCTCGGGGCGCGTCATTCTTGGGCCTCTCTCCTGGAGGCGCTCAATTAGACCCAGTGTTGACATGTGGCAAGACACTCCTCGGGGCGCGTCTTGCTTGGGCTTCTCTCCTGGAGGCCCTCAGTCAGACACATTGTTGACATGTGGCAAGACGCTCCTCGGGGCGCGTCTTGCTGGGGCCTCTCTCCTGGAGGCGCTCAGTCAGACCCAGTGTTGACATGTGTCAAGACGCTCCTCGGGCGTTTCTTGCTTGCGCCTCTCTCCTGGAGGCGCACAGTCAGACCCAGAGGTGACATGTGGCAAGACGCTCCTCGGGCCTCTCTCCTGGAGGCGCTCAGTCAGACCCAGTGTTGACATGTGGCAAGACGCTCCTCGGGGCGCGTCTTGCTTGGGCTTCTCTCATGGAGGCACTCAGTCAGACCCAGTGTTGACATGTGGCAAGATGCTCCTCGGGGCACGTCTTGCTTGGGCCTCTCTCCTGGAGGCGCTCAGTCAGACCCAGAGGAGACATGTGTCAAGACGCTCCTCGGGGCGCGTATTGCTTGGGCCTCTCTCCTGGAGGTGCTCAGTCAGACCGAGTGCTGACATGTGGCAAGACGCTCTTCGGGGCGCATCTTGCTTGGGCTTCTCTCCTGGAGGCCCTCAGTCAGACCCAGTGTTGACATGTGGCAAGACGCTCCTCGGGGCGCGTCTTATTTGGGCCTCTCTCCTGGGGGCCATCAGTCAGAACCAGTGTTGACATCTGGCAAGACGCTCCTCGGGGCGCGTATTGCTTGGGCTTCTCTCCTGGAGGCCCTCAGTCAGATCCATTGTTGACATGTGGCAAGACGCTCCTCGGGGCACGTCTTGCTTGGGCCTCTCTCCTGGAGGCGCTCAGTCAGACGGAGTAGTGACATGTGGCAAGACGCTCCTCGGGGCGTGTCTTGCTTGGACCTCCCTCCTGGAGGCGCTCAGTCAGACGGAGTAGTGACATGTGGCAAGACGCTCCTCGGGGCGGGTCTTGTTTGGGCCTCTCTCCTGGAGGCGCTCAGTCAGACCGAGTGCTGAAATAAGGCAAGATGCTCCTCGCGGCGCGTCTTGCTGGGGCCTCTCTCCTGGAGGTGCTCAATCAGACCCAGTGGTGACACGTGGCAAGACGCTCCTCGGGGCGCGTCTTGCTTGGGCCTCTCTCCTGGAGGCGCTCAGTCAGACCCAGTGTTGACATGTGGCAAGACACTCCTCGGGGCGCGTCTTGCTTTGGCTTCTCACATGGAGGCCCTCAGTCAGACCCTGTGTTGACATGTGTCAAGACGCTCCTTGGGGCGTGTCTTGCTTGGGCCTCTCTCCTGGAGGCGCTCAGTCAGACCCAGTGTTGACATGTGGCAAGACGCTCCTCTGGGCGCGTCTTGCTGGGGCTTCTCTCATGGAGGCACTCAGTCAGACCCAGTGTTGACATGTGGCAAGACGCTCCTCGGGGCGCGTCTTGCTTGGACCTCTCTAACTGAGGCGCTCAGTCAGACCGAGTAGTGACATGTTGCAAGACGCTCCTCGGGGCGCGTCTTGCTTGGACCTCTCTCCCTGAGGCAATCAGTCAGACCCAGTGTTGACATTTGGCAAGACGCTCCTCGGGGCGCGTCTTGCTTGGGCCTCTCCCCTGGAGGCGCTCAGTCAGACCGAGTGCTGACATGTGGCAAGACTCTCCTCGGGGCGCGTCTTGCTTGGGCCTCTCTCCTGGAGGCGCTCAGTCAGACCCAGTGTTGACATGTGGCAAGACGCTCCTCGGGGCGCGTCTTGCTTGGGCCTCTCTCCTGGAGGCGCTCAGTCAGACCCAGAGGAGACATGTGTCAAGACGCTCCTCGGGGCGCGTATTGCTTGGGCCTCTCTCCTGGAGGTGCTCAGTCAGACCGAGTGCTGACATGTGGCAAGACGCTCTTCGGGGCGCATCTTGCTTGGGCTTCTCTCCTGGAGGCCCTCAGTCAGACCCAGTGTTGACATGTGGCAAGACGCTCCTCGGGGCGCGTCTTATTTGGGCCTCTCTCCTGGGGGCCATCAGTCAGAACCAGTGTTGACATCTGGCAAGACGCTCCTCGGGGCACGTCTTGCTTGGGCCTCTCTCCTGGAGGCGCTCAGTCAGACCGAGTAGTGACATGTGGCAAGACGCTCCTCGGGGCGTGTCTTGCTTGGACCTCCCTCCTGGAGGCGCTCAGTCAGACGGAGTACTGACATGTGGCAAGACGCTCCTCGGGGCGGGTCTTGCTTGGGCCTCTCTCCTGGAGGCGCTCAGTCAGACCGAGTGCTGACATAAGGCAAGATGCTCCTCGCGGCGCGTCTTGCTGGGGCCTCTCTCCTGGAGGTGCTCAATCAGACCCAGTGGTGACACGTGGCAAGACGCTCCTCGGGGCGCGTCTTGCTTGGGCCTCTCTCCTGGAGGCGCTCAGTCAGACCCAGTGTTGACATGTGGCAAGACACTCCTCGGGGCGCGTCTTGCTTGGGCTTCTCACATGGAGGCCCTCAGTCAGACCCTGTGTTGACATGTGTCAAGACGCTCCTTGGGGCGTGTCTTGCTTGGGCCTCTCTCCTGGAGGCGCTCAGTCAGACCCAGTGTTGACATGTGGCAAGACGCTCCTCGGGGCGCGTCTTGCTGGGGCTTCTCTCATGGAGGCACTCAGTCAGACCCAGTGGTGACACGTGGCAAGACGCTCCTCGGGGCGCGTCTTGCTTGGGCCTCTCTCCTGGAGGCGCTCAGTCAGACCCAGTGTTGACATGTGGCAAGACACTCCTCGGGGCGCGTCTTGCTTGGGCTTCTCACATGGAGGCCCTCAGTCAGACCCTGTGTTGACATGTGTCAAGACAGTCCTTGGGGCGTGTCTTGCTTGGGCCTCTCTCCTGGAGGCGCTCAGTCAGACCCAGTGTTGACATGTGGCAAGACGCTCCTCGGGGCGCGTCTTGCTGGGGCTTCTCTCATGGAGGCACTCAGTCAGACCCAGTGTTGACATGTGGCAAGACGCTCCTCGGGGCGCGTCTTGCTTGGACCTCTCTAACTGAGGCGCTCAGTCAGACCGAGTAGTGACATGTTGCAAGACGCTCCTCGGGGCGCGTCTTGCTTGGACCTCTCTCCCTGAGGCAATCAGTCAGACCCAGTGTTGACATTTGGCAAGACGCTCCTCGGGGCGCGTCTTGCTTGGGCCTCTCCCCTGGAGGCGCTCAGTCAGACCGAGTGCTGACATGTGGCAAGACTCTCCTCGGGGCGCGTCTTGCTTGGGCCTCTCTCCTGGAGGCGCTCAGTCAGACCCAGTGTTGACATGTGGCAAGACGCTCCTCGGGGCGCGTCTTGCTTGGGCCTCTCTCCTGGAGGCGCTCAGTCAGACCGAGTGCTGACATGTGGCAAGACGCTCCTCGGGGCGCTTCTTATTTAGGCCTCTCTCCTGGAGGCCCTCAGTCAGACCCATTGTTGACATGTGGCAAGACGCTCCTCGGGGCGCGTCTTATTTAGGCCTCTCTCCTGGAGGCCCTCAGTCAGACCCAGTGTTGACATGTGGCAAGACGCTCCTCAGGGCGCGTCTTGCTTGGGCCTCTCTCCTGGAGGCGCTCAGTCAGACCGAGTAGTGACATGTGGCAAGACGCTCCTCGGGGCGCGTCTTGCTTGGACCTCTCTCCTGGAGGCGCTCAGTTAGACCGAGTAGTGACATGTGGCAAGACGCTCCTCGGGGCGCGCCTGGCTTTGGCTTCTCTCCTGGACGCCCTCAGTCAGACCCATTGTTGACATGTGGCAAGACGCTCCTCGGGGCACGTATTGCTTGGGCCTCACTTCTGGATGCCCTCTGTCAGACCCAGTGTTGACATGTGGCAAGACTCTCCTCGGGGCGCGTCTTGCTTGGGCTTCTCTCATGGAGGCCCTCAGTCAGACCCAGTGTTGACATGTGTCAAGACGCTCCTCGGGGCGTGTCTTGCTTGGGCCTCTCTCCTGGAGGCGCTCAGTCAGACCCAGTGTTGACATGTGGCAAGACGCTCCTCGGGGCGCTTCTTGCTTGGGCTTCTCTCCTGGAGGCCCTCAGTCAGACCCATTGTTGACATGTGGCAAGACGCTCCTCGGGACACGTCTTGCTTGGGCCTCTCTCCTGGAGGCGCTCAGTCAGACCGAGTAGTGACATAAGGCAAGACGCTCCTCGGGGCGCGTCTTGCTGGGGCTTCACTCATGGAGGCACTCAGTCAGACCCAGTGTTGACATGTGGCAAGACGCTCCTCGGGGCGCGTGTTGCTTGGACCTCTCTCCTGGAGGCGCTCAGTCAGACCCAGTAGTGACATGTGGCAAGACGCTCCTCGGGGCGCGTCATTCTTGGGCCTCTCTCCTGGAGGCGCTCAATTAGACCCAGTGTTGACATGTGGCAAGACGCTCCTCGGGGCGCGTCTTGCTTGGGCTTCTCTCCTGGAGGCCCTCAGTCAGACACATTGTTGACATGTGGCAAGACGCTCCTCGGGGCGCGTCTTGCTGGGGCCTCTCTCCTGGAGGCGCTCAGTCAGACCCAGTGTTGACATGTGTCAAGACGCTCCTCGGGCGTTTCTTGCTTGCGCCTCTCTCCTGGAGGCGCTCAGTCAGACCCAGAGGTGACATGTGGCAAGACGCTCCTCGGGCCTCTCTCCTGGAGGCGCTCAGTCAGACCCAGTGTTGACATGTGGCAAGACGCTCCTCGGGGCGCGTCTTGCTGGGGCTTCTCTCATGGAGGCACTCAGTCAGACCCAGTGTTGACATGTGGCAAGATGCTCCTCGGGGCACGTCTTGCTTGGGCCTCTCTCCTGGAGGCGCTCAGTCAGACCCAGAGGAGACATGTGTCAAGACGCTCCTCGGGGCGCGTATTGCTTGGGCCTCTCTCCTGGAGGTGCTCAGTCAGACCGAGTGCTGACATGTGGCAAGACGCTCTTCGGGGCGCATCTTGCTTGGGCTTCTCTCCTGGAGGCCCTCAGTCAGACCCAGTGTTGACATGTGGCAAGACGCTCCTCGGGGCGCGTCTTATTTGGGCCTCTCTCCTGGGGGCCATCAGTCAGAACCAGTGTTGACATCTGGCAAGACGCTCCTCGGGGCACGTCTTGCTTGGGCCTCTCTCCTGGAGGCGCTCAGTCAGACCGAGTAGTGACATGGGGCAAGACGCTCCTCGGGGCGTGTCTTGCTTGGACCTCCCTCCTGGAGGCGCTCAGTCAGACGGAGTAGTGACATGTGGCAAGACGCTCCTCGGGGCGGGTCTTGCTTGGGCCTCTCTCCTGGAGGCGCTCAGTCAGACCGAGTGCTGACATAAGGCAAGATGCTCCTCGCGGCGCGTCTTGCTGGGGCCTCTCTCCTGGAGGTGCTCAATCAGACCCAGTGGTGACACGTGGCAAGACGCTCCTCGGGGCGCGTCTTGCTTGGGCCTCTCTCCTGGAGGCGCTCAGTCAGACCCAGTGTTGACATGTGGCAAGACACTCCTCGGGGCGCGTCTTGCTTGGGCTTCTCACATGGAGGCCCTCAGTCAGACCCTGTGTTGACATGTGTCAAGACGCTCCTTGGGGCGTGTCTTGCTTGGGCCTCTCTCCTGGAGGCGCTCAGTCAGACCCAGTGTTGACATGTGGCAAGACGCTCCTCGGGGCGCGTCTTGCTGGGGCTTCTCTCATGGAGGCACTCAGTCAGACCCAGTGTTGACATGTGGCAAGACGCTCCTCGGGGCGCGTCTTGCTTGGACCTCTCTAACTGAGGCGCTCAGTCAGACCGAGTAGTGACATGTTGCAAGACGCTCCTCGGGGCGCGTCTTGCTTGGACCTCTCTCCCTGAGGCAATCAGTCAGACCCAGTGTTGACATTTGGCAAGACACTCCTCGGGGCGCGTCTTGCTTGGGCGTCTCTCATGGAGGCCCTCTGTCAGACCGAGTGCTGACATGTGGCAAGAAGCTCCTCGGGGCACGTCTTGCTTGGGCTTCTCTCCTGGAGGCCCTCAGTAAGAACCATTGTTGACATGTGGCAAGACGCTCCTCGGGGCGCGTCTTGCTTGGGCCTCTCTCCAGAAGGCCCTCAATCAGACCCAGTGTTGACACGTGGCAATACGCTCCTCGGGGCGCATCTTACTTGGGCCTCTCTCCTGGAGGCGCTCAGTCAGACTGAGCAGTGACATGTGGCCTGACGCTCCTAGGGGCGCGTGTTGCTTGGGCCTCTCTCCTGGAGGCGCTCAGTCATACCAAGGGGTGACATGTGGCAAGACACTCCTCGGGGCGCGTCTTGCTTGGTCCTCTCTCCTGGAGGCCCTCTGTCAGACAAAGTGTTGACATGTGTCAAGACACTCCTCGGGGCACGTCTTGCTTGGGCCTCTCTCATGGAGGCCCTCTGTCAGACCCAGTGTTGACATGTGGCAAGACGCTCCTCGGGGCGCATCTTGCTTGGGCCTCTCTCCTGGAGGCGCTCAGTCAGACCGAGTGCTGACATGTGGCAAGACGCTCCTCGGGCCGCGTGTTGCTTGGGCTTCTCTCCTGGAGGCCCTCAGTCAGACCCATTGTTGACATGTGGCAAGACGCTTCTCGGGGCGCGTCTTGCTTGGGCCTCTCTCCTGGAGGTGCTCAGTCAGATCGAGTGCTGACATGTGGCAAGACGCTCCTCGGGGCGCGTCGTGCTTGGGCCTCTCTCCTGGAGGCGCTCAGTCAGACGGAGTGCTGACATGTGGCAAGACGCTCCTCAGGGCGTGTCTTGCTTGGGCTTCTCTCCTGGAGGCGCTCAGAAAGACCCAGTGTTGACATGTGACAAGACGCTCCTCGGGGCGCGTCTTGCTTGGGCCTCTCTCCTGGAGGCCCTCTGTCAGACCCAGTGTTGACATGTGGCAATACGCTCCTCCGGGCGCATCTTGCTTGGGCCTCTCTCCTGGAGGCCCTCAGTCAGACCCATTGTTGACATGTGGCAAGACGCTCCTCGGGGCGGGTCTTGCTTGGGCCTCTCTCCTGGAGGCGCTCAGTCAGACCGAGTGCTGACATAAGGCAAGACGCTCCTCGGGGCGCGTCTTGCTGGGGCCTCTCTCCTGGAGGCGCTCAGTCAGACCCAGTGCTGACATGTGGCAAGACGCTCCTCGGGGCGCGTCTTGCTTGGGCCTCTCTCCTGGAGGCGCTCAGTCAGACTGAGTAGTGACATGTGGCCTGACGCTCCTCGGGGCGCGTCTTGCTTGGGCCTCTCTCCTGGAGGCGCTCAGTCAGACCCGGTGGTGACATGTGGCAAGACACTCCTCGGGGCGCGTCTTGCTTGGGCCTCTCTCCTGGAGGCACTCTGTCAGACCCAGTGTTGACATGTGTCAAGACGCTCCTCGGGGCGCAGTCTTGCTTGGGCTTCTCTCCTGGAGGCCCTCAGTCAGACCCATTGTTGACATTTGGCAAGACGCTCCTCGGGGCTCGTCTTGCTTGGGCTTCTCTCCTGAAGGCGCTCAGACAGACCCAGTGTTGACATGTGACAAGACGCTCCTCGGGGCGCGTCTTGCTTGGGCCTCTCTCCTGGAGGCGCTCAGTCAGACCCAGTGTTGACATGTGGCAAGACGCTCCTCGGGGCGCGTCTTGCTTGGGCCTCTCTCCTGGAGGCGCTCAGTCAGACCCAGTGGTGACACGTGGAAAGACGCTCCTCGGGGCGCGTCTTGCTTGGGCCTCGCTCCTGGAGGCGCTCAGTCAGACCCAGTGTTGACACGTGGCAAGACGCTCCTCGGGGCGCGTCTTGCTTGGGCCTCTCTCCTGGAGGCGCTCAGTCAGACCCAGTGTTGGCATGTGGCAAGACACTCCTCGGGGCGCGTCTTGGTTGGGCCTCTCTCCTGGAGGCGCTCATTCAGACCCAGTGGTGACATGTGGCAAGACACCCTCGGGGCGCGTATTGCTTGGGCCTCTCTCCTGAATGCCCTCTGTCAGACCGAGTGTTGACATGTGGCAAGACTCTCCTCGGGGCGCGTCTTGCTTGGGCTTCTCTCATGGAGGCCCTCAGTCCGACCCAGTGTTGACATGTGGCAAGACGCTCCTCGGGGCGTGTCTTGCTTGGGCCTCTCTCCTGGAGGCGCTCAGTCAGACACAGTGTTGACATGTGGCAAGACGCTCCTCGGGGCAAGTCTTGCTTGGGCCTCTCTCCTGGAGGTGCTCAGTTAGACCAAGCAAGACGCGCCCCGAGGAGCGTCTTGCCACGTGTCAACACTGGGTCTGACTTAGCGCCTCCAGGAGAGAGGCCCAAGCAAGATGCGCCCCGAGGAGCGTCTTTCCACGTGTCACCACTGGGTCTGACTGAGCTCCTCCAGGAAAGAGGCCCAAGCAAGACGCGCCCCGAGGAGCATCTTGCCACGTGTCACCACTGTTTCTGATTAAGCACCTCCAGGAGAGAGGCCCCAGCAAGACGCGCCCCGAGGAGCGTCTTGCCACATGTCACTACTCGGTCTGACTGAGCACCTCCAGGAGGGAGGTCCAAGCAAGACGCGCCCCGAGGAGAGTCTTGCCACATGTCACTACTCGGTCTAACTGAGCACCTCAAGGAGAGAGGCCCAAGCAAGACTTGCCCCGAGGAGCGTCTTGCCACATGTCAACACTGTGTCTGACTGAGCGCCTCCAGGAGAGAGGCCCAAGCAAGACACGCCCCGAGGAGCGTCTTGACACATGTCAACACTGGGTCTGACTGAGGGCCTCCACGAGAGAAGCCCAAGCAAGACGCGCCCCGCGGAGAGTCTTGCCACATGTCAACACTCGGTCTGACAAAGGGCCTCCAGGAGAGAGGCCCAAGTAAGACGCGCCCCGCGGAGTGTCTTGCCACATGTCACCACTGGGTCTGACTGAGCGCCTCCAGGAGAGAAGCCCAAGCAAGACGCGCCCCGAGGAGTGTCTTTCCAAATGTCAGCACTCGGTCTGACTGAGCGCCTCCAGGAGAGAGGCCCAAGCAAGACGCGCCCCGAGGAGCGTCTTGCCACATGTCAACAATGGGTCTGACTGAGGGCCTCCAGGAGAGAAGCCCAAGCAACACGCGGCCCGAGGAGCGTCTTGCCACATGTCAGCACTCGGTCTGACTGAGCGCCTCCAGGAGAGAGACCAAAGCAAGACGCGCCCCGAGGAGCGTCTTGCCACATGTCAACAATGGGTCTGACTGAGGGCCTCCAGGAGAGAAGCCCAAGCAAGACGCGCCCCGAGGAGCGTCTTGACACATGTCAACACTGGGTCTGACAGAGGGCCTCCAGGAGAGAGGCCCAAGCAAGACGCGCCCCGAGGAGTGTCTTGCCACATGTCACCACTTGGTCTGACTGAGCGCCTCCAGGAGAGAGGCCCAAGCAACACGCGCCCCGAGGAGCGTCAGGCCACATGTCACTACTCAGTCTGACTGAGCGCCTCCAGGAGAGAGGCCCAAGCAAGACGCGCCCCGAGGAGCGTCTTGCCACGTGTCAACACTGGGTCTGATTGAGGGCCTTCTGGAGAGAGGCCCAAGCAAGACGCGCCCCGAGGAGCGTCTTGCCACATGTCAACACTGGGTCTGACTGAGCGCCTCCAGGAGAGAGGCCCAATCAAGACACGCCCCGAGGAGCGTCTTGACACATGTCAACACTGGGTCTGACTGAGGGCCTCCATGAGAGAAGCCCAAGCAAGAAGCGCCCCGAGGAGAGTCTTGCCACATGTCAACACTCGGTCTGACAAAGGGCCTCCAGGAGAGAGGCCCAAGCAAGAGGCGCCCCGAGGAGTGTCTTGCCACATGTCACCACTGGGTCTGACTAAGCGCCTCCAGGAGAGAGGCCCAAGCAAGACGCGCCCCGAGGAGCGTCTTGTCACATGTCAACACTGGGTCTTTCTGAGCGCCTCCAGGAGAGAAGCCCAAGCAAGACGCGCCCCGAGGAGTGTCTTTCCATATGTCAGCACTCGGTCTGACTGAGCGCCTCCAGGAGAGAGTTCCAAGCAAGACGTGCCCCGAGGAGCGTCTTGCCACATGTCAACAATGGGTCTGACTGAGGGCCTCCAGGAGAGAAGCCCAAGCAACACGCGGCCCGAGGAGCGTCTTGCCACATGTCAGCACTCGGTCTGACTGAGCGCCTCCAGGAGAGAGGCCAAAGCAAGACGCGCCCCGAGGAGCGTCTTGCCACATGTCAACAATGGGTCTAACTGAGGGCCTCCAGGAGACAAGCCCAAGTAAGACGCGACCCGAGGAGCGTCTTGACACGTGTCAACACTCGGTCTGACTGAGCGCCTCCAGGAGAGAGGCCAAAGCAAGACGCGCCCCGAGGAGCGTCTTGACACATGTCAACACTGGGTCTGACAGAGGGCCTCCATGAGAGAGGCCCAAGCAAGATGCGCCCCGAGGAGTGTAATGCCACATGTCAACACTGTGTCCGACTGAGCGCCTCCAGGAGAGAGGCCCAAGCAAGACGCGCCCCGAGGAGCGTCTTGCCACGTGTCAACACTGGGTCTGACTTAGCGCCTCCAGGAGAGAGGCCCAAGCAAGATGCGCCCCGAGGAGCGTCTTTCCACGTGTCACCACTGGGTCTGACTGAGCTCCTCCAGGAAAGAGGCCCAAGCAAGACGCGCCCCGAGGAGCGTCTTGCCACGTGTCACCACTGTTTCTGATTAAGCACCTCCAGGAGAGAGGCCCCAGCAAGACGCGCCCCGAGGAGCGTCTTGCCACATGTCACTACTCGGTCTGACTGAGCACCTCCAGGAGGGAGGTCCAAGCAAGACGCGCCCCGAGGAGCGTCTTGCCACATGTCACTACTCGGTCTAACTGAGCACCTCCAGGAGAGAGGCCCAAGCAAGACTTGCCCCGAGGAGCGTCTTGCCACATGTCAACACTGTGTCTGACTGAGCGCCTCCAGGAGAGAGGCCCAAGCAAGACACGCCCCGAGGAGCGTCTTGACACATGTCAACACTGGGTCGGACTGAGGGCCTCCATGAGAGAAGCCCAAGCAAGACGCGCCCCGAGGAGAGTCTTGCCACATGTCAACACTCGGTCTGACAGAGGGCATTCAGGAGAGAGGCCCAAGCAATACGCGCCCCGAGGGTGTCTTGCCACATGTCACCACTGGGTCTGAATGAGCGCCTCCAGGAGAGAGGCCCAACCAAGACGCGCCCCGAGGAGTGTCTTGCCACATGCCAACACTGGGTCTGACTGAGCGCCTCCAGGAGAGAGGCCCAAGCAAGACGCGCCCCGAGGAGCGTCTTGCCACGTGTCAACACTGGGTCTGACTGAGCGCCTCCAGGAGCGAGGCCCAAGCAAGACGCGCCCCGAGGAGCGTCTTTCCACGTGTCACCACTGGGTCTGACTGAGCGCCTCCAGGAGAGAGGCCCAAGCAAGACGCGCCCCGAGGAGCGTCTTGCCACATGTCAACACTGGGTCTGACTGAGCGCCTCCAGGAGAGAGGCCCAAGCAAGAAGCGCCCCGAGGAGCGTCTTGTCACATGTCAACACTGGGTCTGTCTGAGCGCCTTCAGGAGAGAAGCCCAAGCAAGACGAGCCCCGAGGAGCGTCTTGCCAAATGTCAACAATGGGTCTGACTGAGGGCCTCCAGGAGAGAAGCCCAAGCAAGACTGCGCCCCGAGGAGCGTCTTGACACATGTCAACACTGGGTCTGACAGAGTGCCTTCAGGAGAGAGGCCCAAGCAAGACGCGCCCCGAGGAGTGTCTTGCCACATGTCACCACTGGGTCTGACTGAGCGCCTCCAGGAGAGAGGCCCAAGCAAGACGCGCCCCGAGGAGCGTCAGGCCACATGTCACTACTCAGTCTGACTGAGCGCCTCCAGGAGAGAGGCCCAAGCAAGACGCGCCCCGAGGAGCGTCTTGCCACATGTCAGCACTGGGTCTGACTGAGCGCCTCCAGGAGAGAGGCCCCAGCAAGACGCGCCCCGAGGAGCGTCTTGCCTTATGTCAGCACTCGGTCTGACTGAGCGCCTCCAGGAGAGAGGCCCAAGCAAGACGCGCCCCGAGGAGCGTCTTGCCACATGTCAACAATGGGTCTGACTGAGGGCCTCCAGGAGAGAGGCCCAAGCAAGATGCGCCCGGAGGAGCGTATTGCCACATGTCAACACTGGGTCTGACAGAGGGCCTCCAGGAGAGAGGCCCAAGCAAGACGCGCCCCGAGGAGCGTCTTGTCACATGTCAACACTGGGTCTTTCTGAGCGCCTCCAGGAGAGAAGCCCAAGCAAGACACGCCCTGAGGAGCGTCTTGCCACATGTCAGCACTCCGTCTGACTGAGCGCCTCCAGGAGAGAGGCCCAAGCACGACGCGCCCTGAGGAGCGTCTTGCCACATGTCAGCACTCGATCTGACTGAGCACCTCCAGGAGAGAGGCCCAAGCAAGACGCGCCCCGAGAAGCGTCTTGCCACATGTCAACAATGGGTCTGACTGAGGGCCTCCAGGAGAGAAGCCCAAGCAACACGCGGCCCGAGGAGCGTCTTGCCACATGTCAGCACTCGGTCTGACTGAGCGCCTCCAGGAGAGAGGCCCAAGCAAGATGCGCCCCGAGGAGCGTCTTGCCACATGTCAACACTGGGTCTGACAGAGGGCCTCCATGAGAGAGGCCCAAGCAAGACGTGCCCCGAGGAGTGTCTTGACACATGTCAACACTTTGTCTGACAGAGGGCCTCCAGGAGAGAGGACCAAGCAAGACGCGCCCCGAGGAGTGTCTTGCCACATGTCACCCCTTGGTATGACTGAGCGCCTCCAGGAGAGAGGCCCAAGCAACACGCGCCCCTAGGAGCGTCAGGCCACATGTCACTGCTCAGTCTGACTGAGCGCCTCCAGGAGAGAGGCCCAAGTAAGATGCGCCCCGAGGAGCGTATTGCCACGTGTCAACACTGGGTCTGATTGAGGGCCTTCTGGAGAGAGGCCCAAGCAAGACGCGCCCCGAGGAGCGTCTTGCCACATGTCAACAATGGTTCTTACTGAGGGCCTCCAGGAGAGAAGCCCAAGCAAGACGTGCCCCGAGGAGCTTCTTGCCACATGTCAGCACTCGGTCTGACAGAGGGCCTCCATGAGAGACGCCCAAGCAAGACGCGCCCCGAGGAGTGTCTTGCCAAATGTCAACACTGGGTCTGACTGATTGCCTCAGGGAGAGAGGTCCAAGCAAGACGCGCCCCGAGGAGCGTCTTGCAACATGTCACTACTCGATCTGACTGAGCGCCTCAGTTAGAGAGGTCCAAGCAAGACGCGCCCCGAGGAGCGTCTTGCCACATGTCAACACTGGGTCTGACTGAGTGCCTCCATGAGAGAAGCCCCAGCAAGACGCGCCCCGAGGAGCGTCTTGCCACATGTCAACACTGGGTCTGACTGAGCGCCTCCAGGAGAGAGGCCCAAGCAAGACACGCCCCAAGGAGCGTCTTGACACATGTCAACACAGGGTCTGACTGAGGGCCTCCATGTGAGAAGCCCAAGCAAGACGCACCCCGAGGAGTGTCTTGCCTCATGTCAACACTGGGTCTGACTGAGCGCCTCCAGGAGAGAGGCCCAAGCAAGACGCGCCCCGAGGAGCGTCTTGCCACGTGTCACCACTGGGTCTGATTGAGCACCTCCAGGAGAGAGGCCCCAGCAAGACGCGCCGCGAGGAGCATCTTGCCTTATGTCAGCACTCGGTCTGACTGAGCGCCTCCAGGAGAGAGGCCCAAGCAAGACCCGCCCCGAGGAGCGTCTTGCCACATGTCACTACTCCGTCTGACTGAGCGCCTCCAGGAGGGAGGTCCAAGCAAGACACGCCCCGAGGAGCGTCTTGCCACATGTCACTACTCGGTCTGACTGAGCGCCTCCAGGAGAGAGGCCCAAGCAAGACGTGCCCCGAGGAGCGTCTTGCCACATGTCAACAATGGATCTGACTGAGGGCCTCCAGGAGAGAAGCCCAAGCAATACGCGCCCCGAGGAGCGTCTTGCCAGATGTCAACACTGGTTCTGACTGATGGCCCCCAGGAGAGAGGCCCAAATAAGACGCGCCCCGAGGAGCGTCTTGCCACATGTCAACACTGGGTCTGACTGAGGGCCTCCAGGAGAGAAGCCCAAGCAAGATGCGCCCCGAAGAGCGTCTTGCCACATGTCAGCACTTGGTCTGACTGAGCACCTCCAGGAGAGAGGCCCAAGCAATACGCGCCCCGAGGAGCGTCTTGACACATGTCTCCTCTGGGTCTGACTGAGCGCCTCCAGGAGAGAGGCCCAAGCAAGACGTGCCCCGAGGAGCATCTTGCCACATGTCAACACTGGGTCTGACTGAGTGCCTCCATGAGAGAAGCCCCAGCAAGACGCGCCCCGAGGAGCGTCTTGCCACATGTCAACACTGGGTCTGACTGAGCGCCTCCAGGAGAGAGGCCCGAGGAGCGTCTTGCCACATGTCACCTCAGGTCTATCGCTGGTGTGCTCTGGGCTCCCAATGTTGACTCCTGGGGCCCAAATCGGGGTCCGGCATGTGGTGGTGGGCTGCTGGCACGTCACGTGGGTGTCTTGGGAGGTCCTCCTCCCGGGGCACGTCTGCGTAGTGCAGCCTGCATCTTTCAACTGGGGCTTCTGCGTAATACACTTTGTCCGGATACGGACTGGCGTATGATGCTTTGTCCTGCAGCTGGTTACCGGCATGCCGAATACCGGAGTAGCTAGGATGGGTGGATGGTTGAGGTGCAGCTTGGGGTGCATAACCCCAGCCGGCACCTTGCACCCTTCGTGGACTGGGGGAGCGGTCTAAATAGAGGTGCCGCTCAGCTGGTCGACTTCTCACAGATTGAGAAGGCCGTGAAGATGAGGGTGGTGGTCCAACCTGGGGTTCGAGGGCGAATTGCCCTCGGCCCCTAGGTGGTCCTGAATGCCCTATAGTGTGTGTAGGGAACGGGGCCGAAGGTTGGAACAGATGAGCTTCATCTCTCCCCTGCGGCGTGCGTCCGTCCAGAGAGTCCTGGTGTTTCCCCCCTTCCCACTGTCTGTTGTCATCAGCAGAAGGGGGCGGGGTCTTCTCCCCATCTTCCCCAGAATCGGTGCTGGTGTCGTCTTCCTCCTCGTCATCCTTCTGCCTTCCATTTTGCTGCCTTTCAGCTAGCATGCTCTGGAGGTTCATGATCTTCTGACCACGTTGGAGTCCTCTCTGATAGAGGATCAGGGCTAACTTAGCTAAGTGAACCTGGATTGGTTTTGTACCATCCGGGTTTTCTATTTGATCAATTACAGCTTCTAGCTCGACGCTACGCTGTTCTTCAGTGAAATCCCTAGAAGGGTAGTCGGGTTCTCGAGCAACCGCGACCAGTTTGGACAATATTTGTCCAGAAAGTAGGCCAGGTTCATAGTCGTGGGCCGCAGCGCCACCTGGTTGCTGGGAGTTGGTCAGTTCACTACTCTGTCCCTCCATTTTTAACAACCGAACCAAAAATAGCCTAGTAGAGCTTCTGCAGATAGCTCAAGCTGCACCTTTTGGGCAGCAACTGCTAGCTTTGTAGCAGAAAAACACTAAATTAACCTTTGTGCGCACAGGTTTTAGCGTTTTAAGATTGCACGGAATGCCGTGACTAACACCTAAAATACTATTCCTTTCAGTATTTTAGCAAAAGCTGGTGCGTTGCCGTAGCAACGTCTTACAACACTTGCAGTGTTAAATATGCTAGTTATTCCTTCAGAATATTAGCAAACAAGGTGTTATCAGTCTTTGAGTGAAGGTTTCAGTTAGTTACAATAGCCACTGTGAGTTAAAGTCGCTAAATTAGCAGTTAATTTTAGCCTAAAAGGGTTAGTCAGAATTACTTACACGCTGCACCTTTAATGAGGAACTGAATTTTAACCTAAAAGGTTAGCCAGAATTAATTACATGTTGCACCTTTAAGGAAAAGCTGAATTTTAACCTAAAAGGTTAGCCAGAATTAATTACACGTTGCACCTTTAAGGAAAAACTGAATTTTTAACCTAAAAGGTCAACCAGAATTAATTTACACGTTGCACCTTTAAAGAAGCACTGAGTTACTGGTGAGAGTTCGATGCAGCTTCCTGCTCAGCGAAATCAGCACCACTCTGTTGCTGGTTCAAGGCTGAACAACGGATTATTTTTAATTCAAGCTCTTTGGATTTATTTGTTTGTTTGTGCCGGATAGAAATCTCTGTGTATCCAAGCCTCACACGGCCGCACCAATAAAATGTTGGTGTTATTAGGAGCGAACAATTCGTAAGCTTTAACTTACTTTTGGATTCTTCAATAAATTCTGTAAATATGGAACTATTTACTGATTTATTAATTAATTAAGATATTCTTAGATATCTTCGGGGCACCACCCTTTAATTAGAAAGGGAAATGAATCCAAAACTCTTATCAGTCTTTCTTGAAGTTCGTAGAATCCTCGGAGCAGAGACTTCTCTTCGACACAACAAAGCTACTGGACACAAAAATCTGAATTTTATAACATTTAATTAACAATTTGTCAAATGAATAAACAGTGGAATAGATGAATAATAACCGTGTGATATGATTGAAGATGGATGTGTTTGCATGTGATGGAGGATGTATGAATGGGGTCCTTTGTTCTCACAAAGGAGTAGTGTGTGTGTGTGTGTGTGTGTGTGTGTGTGTGTGTGTGTGTGCGTGTGTATGGATTCAAAATGGAGTCTTGAATACAAGATGGCTGACCCCTTTGTCTGGCTAAAGTGTGGGTGGCAACTTGCACTTTAACTTCCAAAGCACTTAGAATCAGTAGTAACTTAACCTTAAATCACTCAAAACATTTCAAAAGATCATGAAACAACACAAAAGATTAATCACAAATTAATATCTTTTAGTTTCAGCCTGGCCATGACAGAAACCATTTTAAGATACCAAACAATGATCAATAAGCAGTTTATTCTTTCAAAATGACCCGACGGACGTGTTTGGGACGAAAGAGGAAAACACGAAGCTACTTTTTAAGCAATAGCGCGGTTTTATTGCTTATTCTGGACTATAGAGTTAACGGAAGAAGAAGGAGAGAGAGAAAGAGATGAGTTGCTGATCACCAGAAGAGCGAGGCGTCCCTCCCTCTTTGATTTGACGGTTCTCCGTGTTTCTCCGCAGCTTTCGGCGTCGTCCGTCGGTTTGATGCTTTCTCCGTTGTTTGGCGTTCACGAGTGTTTCTCCACGGGCTGGACAGAGACAGCAAAGTTTCTTTCTGTGCTGAGTTATAACTTACAGCGTGCTTGATGGAGTTGTTGCTTTCCTCCGCAGTTCTGTGTCCTCAAACATCAGCTGGAGGGGAGCAGAAACGAGCAGATCTGATGGGCTTGCAGTTTAGTTTCCAGCAGTTCCGTGGGCTCAACTTGGGCACTTAGAGCTTCCGCGTGCTCAAGGGAGTCGGAGCGTTGACAAGCGTGTCCTTACCGCCAGGTATCCTGGGCAAAAGAACGAGGATTCTTTGTCTCTGCTGAAGATTTATGGTCTTAGTTCGCGGGAAAAGCTCCACGGCTTCCCGCACATGCGCAGAACGTGTTTCTGGTACTAGGCGGTGACATCATCCCAATGCTTCCGTGTGCAAAGCATCATGGGAAATGAAGTTTCTTGGCGCTGATGTGATTATTTGCTTTTCAGAGCAATTTAAGCACAGTCATTTTGGAGAAAATCACTGCATAGTAATTTCCTCATGAGGTCAGACCCTCAACAGTGCGATCATCATGAAACGTTCAGATCACTTACAAATCAATAGATTCTACCTTCTTGTAACGTTTCAGCCTGACTGGACCTTGTTTTCACACAAATGGACCCAGAATGATGTGAAATTGTGCTTCGTACAACATAATTCTGGGTGCCATTTAAAAACCATAAGTGCTAATGACTCCATTCCTTTTTGGGGTAATGGGGGCTGTTAATTGGAGTACTCTAAAACAAACCTGACCTCTGTAGGATATTCAGAAGCCAAGTTATAAGCCCACAAAGGTGTAACTGGACTACTTCTTTAAAGTGACACCAGGCCCGGTGACCTTTGGGACATGGTTTGACCCCCTATAGCAGACCTGGGCATTTTACGGCCCGCGGGCCACATACGGCCCTTTGGTTGATTTTGACCGGCCCGCGTAAGGTTAATTGGAAATTACAAAATAAATGTATTTTCTCATTTTACCTCATGCATGGGCTAAGGCTGCATTGCTTTTATTTTGAAGTTGTTTTTTACGTGCACAATGACGCAATACGTATAGCAACAGGTGCCTGCGGTTGACATGGTGATTGTAGCCCGAGAAATGTCCGCTCATGCAAAAAAAAAAAAAAAAAAGAAAAGAAAGAAAGATGCCGAATGCAGGATTTTCAACAAAAATTGGACTGCTAAGTATTTTTTTTACTGAAGCCGGAGGTAAAGCCGTGTGTTTGGTTTGCGGGGGGGAGATTGCCGTGTTTAAGGACTACAATTTGAGTCGGCATTACGACAAGAAACACTCGGAAAAATACAAGAACTTGTCTGATGCTGAGAGGGCACGGACATCCGAAGCTTTGCTAGCAAAGTTGCAAAAGCAGCAAGGCTGTTTTACTAAGCTTCACACATCCAGGGATGCAGCAACCAGGACCAGCTTTGTGATATCCCACAAAATAGCTAAAAACAACAAGCCGTTTTCAGAGGGAGAGTTTGTCAAAGAGTGCATGGTGGACTCTGCCGCACTAATATGCCCTGAAAAAAAGGCGCATTTGAGCAAATCCCGCTGTCCAGGCGAACCGTGACCGGGAGGATCGAGGACATTGCGGGGAACCTGGAGCTTCAGCTGCAACGTGAAGTGGCAAGTTTAGACTTTTTCTCATCAGACGAGAGCTGTGATGTCCGGGACACAGCCCAGCTGCTCGTATTTGTCCGGGGGATAACGGAGCTCACAGAGGAGCGGGCAGCAATGCAGCCGATGAAAGGGACAACGACAGGGAGTGATCTTTTTACAGAGGTAAATGCGTGCACGGACACTCTGGGATTGAAATGGGAGAGACTGTCAGGTGTCACAACAGACGGTTGTCCAAATCTTACAGGGAAAAATGTCGAACTTTAGAAATGCATGCAAGATAAAGTGACAGAAATCGATGCAGATTAAAAATAGGTGTTTTTGCCTTGAATTATACACCAACATGTGTTGTGAAAGTCAGTGCTAAAAATCAACCATGTTACTGATGTTGTTACTAAAATAATAAACTTCATCAGGGCGCGGGCAATAAATCACAGACAGTTTGTAGCTCTTTTGGAGGACTCCACACAGCTGTCAGATGGCTCAGCCTGGGGAAAGTGCTGAAGAGGGTTTGGGACTTGAAAGCAGAGATTCAGGATCTCTGCTGGATTTCTACTCTTCTCTTAAGGAGGACTTTCCAAACCTGAAGAGACATGCTCAGAAGATGTTGGTTTTCTTCGGCTCTACCTACATTTGTGAACAAACATTTTCAATGATGAAGTTTACAAAATCCAGGTAAAGATCCTCTCTCACTGATGATCATTTGTCAGCTGTGCTTCGCATCTCCACCTCAGACATTCAACCTGACTGATGCACTCGTTAAAGCCCAGCAGAGACTAGATTTCTCTCACTGAATAAGAAAAAAATCGCTTAAAAACACAAAATAAGGTGTTTGGACCACAAATGTAGGCAACTAGCAGTGAACTGGGACACTTTTTTTTAAACCTCTTTCTCAAGAGCACAGTTCAGTGATTTTATTTTACAGACAATACTGTGTGTCTGTAGAATGCTAAGAACCTCTTTCCAACAATATTTGAAACTCAAAATGTGTTTTGGAGTGAATGTGACTAAAACTGTTAACTAATATAAGTCACAAATGTTTAACAAAAACCAAATGCGCACTTTGTTTACCATTGCCTTGGGAAATTTGAATAAATCACATTTTTGTAAGCCAACCTCACTTTTTCCTTTTTGCTCATTTATAACATATAGCCTACTCTTACCAGCTTGAAAAAACAATGGTATTTACTGCTTTTTATAAAGAAATACCATTAATATTATGCATAATTGACTTCAGCCTTTTGGCCTGGCCCTCCACAATATTTTCTATTTCTCATGTGGCCCCATGGAAAAAATAATTGCCCACCCCTGCCCTATAGGAATGAGCGATCATCATGAAACTTTCAGATCACTTACAACTCAACAGATTCTACCTTCTTGTAACGTTTCAGCCTGACTGGACCTTGTTTTCACACAAATGGACCCAGAATGATGTGAAATTGTGCTTTGTGCAACATAATTCTGGGTGCCATTTAAAAACCATAAGTGCTAATGACTCCATTCCTTTTTGTGGTTGTAGGGGCTGTTTATTGAAGTACACTAAAACAAGCCTGACCTCTCTAGGACATTCAGAAGCCAAGTTATAAGCCCACAAAGGTGTAACTGGACTACTTCTTTAAAGTGGCACCAGGCCCGGTGACCTTTGGGACATGGTTTGACCCCCTTTGGAATGTGCTATCATCATGAAACGTTCAGATCACTTACAACTCAATAGATTCTACCTTCCTGTAACGTTTCAGCCTGATTGGACCTTGTTTTCACACAAATGAACCCAGAATGATGTGAAATTGTGCTTCGTGCAACATAATTCTGGGTGCCATTTAAAAACCATAAGTGCTAATGACTCCATTCCTTTTTGTGGTTGTAGGGGCTGTTGATTGGAGTACACTAAAACAAACCTGATCTCTCTAGGACATTCAGAAGCCAAGTTATAAGCCCACAAATGTGTAACTGGACTACTTTTTTAAATTGACACCGATCCGGTGACCTTTGGGACATGGTTTTACCTCCTTAGGAAAGTGCTATCATCATGAAACATTCAGTTCACTTACAACTCAATAGATTCTACCTTCTTGTAACATTTCAGCCTGATTGGACCTTGTTTTCACACAAATGGACCCAGAATGATGTGAAATTGTGCTTCGTGCAACATAATTCTGGGTGCCATTTACAAACCATAAGTTCTAATGACTCCATTCTTTTTTGTGGTTGTAGGGGCTGTTGATTGGAGTACACTAAAACAAACCTGATCTCTCTAGGACATTCAGAAGCCAAGTTATAAGCCCTCAAATGTGTAACTGGACTACTTCTTTAAAGTGACACCAGATCCGGTGACCTTTGGTACATGGTTTGACCAACTTAGGAATGTGCGATCATCATGAAACGTTCAGATCACTTACAACTCAATAGATTCTACCTTCTTGTAACGTTTCAGCCTGATTGGACCTTGTTTTCACCCAAATGGACCCAGAATGATGTGAAATTGTGCTTCGTGCAACATAATTCTGGGTGCCATTTAAAAACCATAAGTGCTAATGACTCCATTCCTTTTTGAGGTAATAGGGGCTGTTAATTGGAGTACTATAAAACAAACCTGACCTCTCTAGGATATTCAGAAGCCAAGTTATAAGCCCACAAATGTGTAACTGGACTACTTCTTTAAAGTGACACCAGATCCGGTGACCTTTAGGACATGGATTGACACCCTTAGGAAACTGCTATCATCATGAAATGTTCAGATCACTTACAACTCAATAGATTCTACCTTCCTGTAACGTTTCAGCCTGATTGGACCTTGTTTTCACACAAATGAACCCAGAATGATGTGAAATTGTGCTTCGTGCAACATAATTCTGGGTGCCATTTAAAAACCATAAGTGCTAATGACTCCATTCCTTTTTGGGGTAATGGGGGCTGTTAATTGGAGTACTCTAAATTAAACCTGACTTCTCTAGGATATTCAGAAGCCAAGTTATAAGCCCACAAAGGTGTAACTCGACTACTTCTTTAAAGTGACACCAGGCCCGGTGACCTTTGGGACATGGTTTGACCCCCTTAGGAATGTGCGATCATCATGAAACGTTCAGATCACTTACAACTCAATAGATTCTACCTTCTTGTAACGTTTCAGCCTGATTGGACCTTGTTTTCACACAAATGGACCCAGAATGATGTGAAATTGTGCTTCATGCAACATAATTCTGGGTGCCATTTACAAACCATAATGACTCCATTCCTTTTTGTGGTTGTAGGGGCTGTTGATTGGAGTACACTAAAACAAACCTGATCTCTCTAGGACATTCAGAAGCCAAGTTATAAGCCCACAAAGGTGTAACAGGACTACTTCTTTAAAGTGACACCAGGCCCGGTGACCTTTGGGACATGGTTTGACCCCCTATAGGAATGTGCGATCATCATGAAACGTTCATAACACTTAAAACTCAATTGATTCTACCTTCTTGTAACGTTTCAGCCTGATTGGACCTTGTTTTCACACAAATGAACCCAGAATGATGTGAAATTGTGCTTTGTGCAACATAATTCTGGGTGCCATTTAAAAACCATAAGTGCTAATGACTCCATTCCTTTTTGGGGTAATGGGGGCTGTTAACTGGAGTACTCTAAAACAAACCTGACCTCTGTAGGATATTCAGAAGCCAAGTTATAAGCCCACAAAGGTGTAACTGGACTACTTCTTTAAAGTGACACCAGGCCCGGTGACCTTTGGGACATGGTTTGACCCCCTATAGGAATGTGCGATCATCATGAAACTTTCAGATCACTTACAACTCAACAGATTCTACCTTCTTGTAACGTTTCAGCCTGACTGGACCTTGTTTTCACACAAATGGACCCAGAATGATGTGAAATTGTGCTTCGTGCAACATAATTCTGGGTGCCATTTAAAAGCCATAAGTGCTAATGACTCCATTCCTTTTTGTGGTTGTAGGGGCTGTTTATTGAAGTACACTAAAACAAGCCTGACCTCTCTAGGACATTCAGAAGCCAAGTTATAAGCCCACAAAGGTGTAACTGGACTACTTCTTTAAAGTGGCACCAGGCCCGGTGACCTTTGGGACATGGTTTGACCCCCTTTGGAATGTGCTATCATCATGAAACGTTCAGATCACTTACAACTCAATAGATTCTACCTTCCTGTAACGTTTCAGCCTGATTGGACCTTGTTTTCACACAAATGAACCCAGAATGATGTGAAATTGTGCTTCGTGCAACATAATTCTGGGTGCCATTTAAAAACCATAAGTGCTAATGACTCCATTCCTTTTTGTGGTTGTAGGGGCTGTTGATTGGGGTACACTAAAACAAACCTGATCTCTCTAGGACATTCAGAAGCCAAGTTATAAGCCCACAAATGTGTAACTGGACTACTTTTTTAAATTGACACCGATCCGGTGACCTTTGGGACATGGTTTTACCTCCTTAGGAAAGTGCTATCATCATGAAACATTCAGATCACTTACAACTCAATAGATTCTACCTTCTTGTAACATTTCAGCCTGATTGGACCTTGTTTTCACACAAATGGACCCAGAATGATGTGAAATTGTGCTTCGTGCAACATAATTCTGGGTGCCATTTACAAACCATAAGTTCTAATGACTCCATTCTTTTTTGTGGTTGTAGGGGCTGTTGATTGGAGTACACTAAAACAAACCTGATCTCTCTAGGACATTCAGAAGCCAAGTTATAAGCCCTCAAATGTGTAACTGGACTACTTCTTTAAAGTGACACCAGATCCGGTGACCTTTGGTACATGGTTTGACCAACTTAGGAATGTGCGATCATCATGAAACGTTCAGATCACTTACAACTCAATAGATTCTACCTTCTTGTAACGTTTCAGCCTGATTGGACCTTGTTTTCACCCAAATGGACCCAGAATGATGTGAAATTGTGCTTCGTGCAACATAATTCTGGGTGCCATTTAAAAACCATAAGTGCTAATGACTCCATTCCTTTTTGAGGTAATAGGGGCTGTTAATTGGAGTACTATAAAACAAACCTGACCTCTCTAGGATATTCAGAAGCCAAGTTATAAGCCCACAAATGTGTAACTGGACTACTTCTTTAAAGTGACACCAGATCCGGTAACCTTTAGGACATGGATTGACACCCTTAGGAAACTGCTATCATCATGAAATGTTCAGATCACTTACAACTCAATAGATTCTACCTTCCTGTAACGTTTCAGCCTGATTGGACCTTGTTTTCACACAAATGAACCCAGAATGATGTGAAATTGTGCTTCGTGCAACATAATTCTGGGTGCCATTTAAAAACCATAAGTGCTAATGACTCCATTCCTTTTTGGGGTAATGGGGGCTGTTAATTGGAGTACTCTAAATTAAACCTGACCTCTCTAGGATATTCAGAAGCCAAGTTATAAGCCCACAAAGGTGTAACTCGACTACTTCTTTAAAGTGACACCAGGCCCGGTGACCTTTGGGACATGGTTTGACCCCCTTAGGAATGTGCGATCATCATGAAACGTTCAGATCACTTACAACTCAATAGATTCTACCTTCTTGTAACGTTTCAGCCTGATTGGACCTTGTTTTCACACAAATGGACCCAGAATGATGTGAAATTGTGCTTCATGCAACATAATTCTGGGTGCCATTTACAAACCATAATGACTCCATTCCTTTTTGTGGTTGTAGGGGCTGTTGATTGGAGTACACTAAAACAAACCTGATCTCTCTAGGACATTCAGAAGCCAAGTTATAAGCCCACAAAGGTGTAACAGGACTACTTCTTTAAAGTGACACCAGGCCCGGTGACCTTTGGGACATGGTTTGACCCCCTATAGGAATGTGCGATCATCATGAAACGTTCATAACACTTAAAACTCAATTGATTCTACCTTCTTGTAACGTTTCAGCCTGATTGGACCTTGTTTTCACACAAATGAACCCAGAATGATGTGAAATTGTGCTTTGTGCAACATAATTCTGGGTGCCATTTAAAAACCATAAGTGCTAATGACTCCATTCCTTTTTGGGGTAATGGGGGCTGTTAACTGGAGTACTCTAAAACAAACCTGACCTCTGTAGGATATTCAGAAGCCAAGTTATAAGCCCACAAAGGTGTAACTGGACTACTTCTTTAAAGTGACACCAGGCCCGGTGACCTTTGGGACATGGTTTGACCCCCTATAGGAATGTGCGATCATCATGAAACTTTCAGATCACTTACAACTCAACAGATTCTACCTTCTTGTAACGTTTCAGCCTGACTGGACCTTGTTTTCACACAAATGGACCCAGAATGATGTGAAATTGTGCTTCGTGCAACATAATTCTGGGTGCCATTTAAAAGCCATAAGTGCTAATGACTCCATTCCTTTTTGCGGTTGTAGGGGCTGTTGATTGGAGTACACTAAAACAAACCTGATCTCTCTAGGACATTCAGAAGCCAAGTTATAAGCCCACAAATGTGTAACTGGACTACTTTTTTAAAGTGACACCGATCCGGTGACCTTTGTGTCATGGTTTTACCTCCTTAGGAAAGTGCTATCATCATGAAACGTTCAGATCACTTACAACTCAATAGATTCTACCTTCTTGTAACGTTTCAGCCTGATTGGACCTTGTTTTCACACAAATGGACCCAGAATGATGTGAAATTGTGCTTCGTGCAACATAATTCTGGGTGCCATTTAAAAACCATAAGTGCTTTTGACTCCATTCCTTTTTGTGGCTGTAGGGGCTGTTGATTGGAGTACACTAAAACAAGCCTGACCTCTCTAGGACATTCAGAAGCCAAGTTATAAGCCCACAAAGGTGTAACTGGACTACTTCTTTAAAGTGACACCAGGCCCGGTGACCTTTGGGACATGGTTTGACCCCCTATAGGAATGTGCGATCATCATGAAACGTTCAGATCACTTACAACTCAATAGATTCTACCTTCTTGTAACGTTTAAGCCTGAATGGACCTTGTTTTCACACAAATGGACCCAGAATGATGTGAAATTGTGCTTCGTGCAACATAATTCTGGGTGCCATTTACAAACCATAAGTGCTAATGACTCCATTCCTTTTTGTGGTTGTAGGGGCTGTTCATTGGAGTACTCTGAAACAAACCTGATCACTCTAGGACATTCAGAAGCCAAGTTATAAGCCCACAAATGTGTAACTGGACTACTTCTTTAAATTGACACCGATCCGGTGACCTTTGGGACATGGTTTGACCCCCTTAGGAAAGTGCTATCATCATGAAACATTCAGATCACTTACAACTCAATAGATTCTACCTTCCTGTAACGTTTCAGCCTGATTGGACCTTGTTTTCACACAAATGAACCCAGAATGATGTGAAATTGTGCTTCGTGCAACATAATTCTGGGTGCCATTTACAAACCATGAGTGCTAATGACTCCATTCCTTTTTGGGGTTGTAGGGGCTGTTGATTGGAGTACACTAAAACAAACCTGATCTCTCTAGGACATTCAGAAGCCAAGTTATAAGCCCACAAAGGTGTAACTGGACTACTTCTTTAAAGTGACACCATATCTGGTGACCTTTGGGACATGGTTTGACCCACTTAGGAATGTGCGATCATCCTGAAACGTTCAGATCACTTACAACTCAATAGATTCTACCTTCTTGTAACGTTTCAGCCTGATTGGACCTTGTTTTCACACAAATGGACCCAGAATGATGTGAAATTGTGCTTCGTGCAACATAATTCTGGGTGCCATTTACAAACCATAAGTGCTAATGACTCCATTCCTTTTTGTGGTTGTAGGGGCTGTTGATTGGAATACACTAAAACAAACCTGATCTCTCTAGGACATTCAGAAGCCAAGTTATAAGCCCACAAAGGTGTAACTGGACTACTTCTTTAAAGTGACACCAGGCCCCGTGACCTTTGGGACATGGTTTGACCCCCTATAGGAATGTGCGATCATCATGAAACGTTCAGATCACTTACAACTCAATAGATTCTACCTTCTTGTAACGTTTCAGCCTGAATGGACCTTGTTTTCAAACAAATGGACCCAGAATGATGTGAAATTGTGCTTCGTGCAACATAATTCTGGGTGCCATTTAAAAACCATAAGTGCTAATGACTCCATTCCTTTTTGTGGTTGTATGGGCTGTTGATTGGAGTACACTAAAACAAACCTGATCTCTCTAGGACATTCAGAAGCCAAGTTATAAGCCCACAAATGTGTAACTGGACTACTTCTTTAAAGTGACACCAGATCCGGTGACCTTTGGGACATGGTTTGACCCACTTAGGAATGTGCAATCATCATGAAACTTTCAGATCACTTACAACTCAATATATTCTACCTTCTTGTAACGTTTCAGCCTTATTGGACCTTGTTTTCACACAAATGGACCCAGAATGATGTGAAATTGTGCTTCGTTTAACATAATTCTGGGTGCCATTTACAAACCATAAGTGCTAATGACTCCATTCCTTTTTGTAGTTGTAGGGGCTGTTGATTGGAGTACACTAAAACAAACCTGATCACTCTAGGACATTCAGAAGCCAAGTTATAAGGCCACAAAGGTGTAACTGGACTACTTCTTTAAAGTGACACCAGGCCCGGTGACCTTTGGGACATGGTTTGACCCCCTATAGGAATGTGCGATCATCATGAAACGTTCATATCACTTACAACTCAATAGATTCTACCTTCTTGTAACGTTTCAGCCTGATTGGACATTGTTTTCACACAAATGGACCCAGAATGATGTGAAATTGTGCTTCGTGCAACATAATTCTGGGTGCCATTTACAAACCATAACTGCTAATGACTGAATTCTTTTTTGTGGTTGTAGGGGCTGTTGATTGGAGTGCACTAAAACAAACCTGATCTCTCTAGGACATTCAGAAGCCAAGTTATAAGCCCACAAATGTGTAACTGGACTACTTCTTTAAAGTGACACCAGATCCGGTGACTTTTGGGACATGGTTTGACCCACTTAGGAATGTGCGATCATCATGAAACGTTCAGATCACTTACAACTCAATAGATTCTACCTTCTTGTAACGTTTCAGCCTGATTGGACATTGTTTTCACACAAATGGACCCAGAATGATGTGAAATTGTGCTTCGTGCAACATAATTCTGGGTGCCATTTAAAAACCATAAGTGCTAATGACTCCATTCCTTTTTGAGGTAATAGGGGCTGTTAATTGGAGTACTCTAAAACAAACCTGACCTCTTTAGGATATTCAGAAGCCAAGTTATAAGCCCACAAAGGTGTAACTGGACTACTTCTTTAAAGTGACACCAGGCCCGGTGACCTTTGGGACATGGTTTGACCCCCTATAGGATTGTGCGATCATCATGAAACTTTCAGATCACTTACAACTCAACAGATTCTACCTTCTTGTAACGTTTCAGCCTGACTGGACCTTGTTTTCACACAAATGGACCCAGAATGATGTGAAATTGTGCTTCGTGCAACATAATTCTGGGTGCCATTTAAAAACCATAAGTGCTAATGACTCCATTCCTTTTTGTGGTTGTAGGGGCTGTTGATTGGAGTACACTAAAACAAACCTGATCTCTCTAGGACATTCAGAAGCCAAGTTATAAGCCCACAAATGTGTAACTGGACTACTTCTTTAAATTGACACCAGATCCGGTGACCTCTGGGACATGGTTTGACCCCCTTAGGAAAGTGCTATCATCATGAAACGTTCAGATCACTTACAACTCAATAGATTCTACCTTCCTGTAACGTTTCAGTCTGATTGGACCTTGTTTTCACACAAATGAACCCAGAATGATGTGAAATTGTGCTTCGTGCAACATAATTCTGGGTGCCATTTAAAAACCATAAGTGCTAATGACTCCATTCCTTTTTGTGGTTGTAGGGGCTGTTTATTGAAGTACACTAAAACAAGCCTGACCTCTCTAGGACATTCAGAAGCCAAGTTACAAGCCCACAAATGTGTAACTGGACTACTTCTTTAAAGTGACACCAGATCCGGTGACCTTTGGGACATGGTTTGACCCACTTAGGAATGTGCGATCATCATGAAACTTTCAGATCACTTACAACTCAATAGATTCTACCTTTTTGTAATGTTTCAGCCTGATTGGACCTTGTTTTCACACAAATGGACCCAGAATGATGTGAAATTGTGCTTCGTTTAACATAATTCTGGGTGCCATTTACAAACCATAAGTGCTAATGACTCCATTCCTTTTTGTAGTTGTAGGGGCTGTTGATTGGAGTACACTAAAACAAACCTGATCTCTCTAGACATTCAGAAGCCAAGTTATAAGGCCACAAAGGTGTAACTGGACTACTTCTGTAAAGTGACACCAGGCCCGGTGACCTTTGGGACATGGTTTGACCCCCTATAGGAATGTGCGATCATCATGAAATGTTCATATCACTTACAACTCAATAGATTCTACCTTCTTGTAACGTTTCAGCCTGATTGGACATTGTTTTCACACAAATGGACCCAGAATGATGTGAAATTGTGCTTCGTGCAACATAATTCTGGGTGCCATTTAAAAACCATAAGTGCTAATGACTCCATTCCTTTTTGAGGTAATAGGGGCTGTTAATTGGAGTACTCTAAAACAAACCTGACCTCTTTAGGATATTCAGAAGCCAAGTTATAAGCCCACAAAGGTGTAACTGGACTACTTCTTTAAAGTGACACCAGGCCCGGTGACCTTTGGGACATGGTTTGACCCCCTATAGGATTGTGCGATCATCATGAAACTTTCAGATCACTTACAACTCAACAGATTCTACCTTCTTGTAACGTTTCAGCCTGACTGGACCTTGTTTTCACACAAATGGACCCAGAATGATGTGAAATTGTGCTTCGTGCAACATAATTCTGGGTGCCATTTAAAAACCATAAGTGCTAATGACTCCATTCCTTTTTGTGGTTGTAGGGGCTGTTGATTGGAGTACACTAAAACAAACCTGATCTCTCTAGGACATTCAGAAGCCAAGTTATAAGCCCACAAATGTGTAACTGGACTACTTCTTTAAATTGACACCAGATCCGGTGACCTCTGGGACATGGTTTGACCCCCTTAGGAAAGTGCTATCATCATGAAACGTTCAGATCACTTACAACTCAATAGATTCTACCTTCCTGTAACGTTTCAGTCTGATTGGACCTTGTTTTCACACAAATGAACCCAGAATGATGTGAAATTGTGCTTCGTGCAACATAATTCTGGGTGCCATTTAAAAACCATAAGTGCTAATGACTCCATTCCTTTTTGTGGTTGTAGGGGCTGTTTATTGAAGTACACTAAAACAAGCCTAACCTCTCTAGGACATTCAGAAGCCAAGTTATAAGCCCACAAATGTGTAACTGGACTACTTCTTTAAAGTGACACCAGATCCGGTGACCTTTGGGACATGGTTTGACCCACTTAGGAATGTGCGATCATCATGAAACTTTCAGATCACTTACAACTCAATAGATTCTACCTTTTTGTAACGTTTCAGCCTGATTGGACCTTGTTTTCACACAAATGGACCCAGAATTATGTGAAATTGTGCTTCGTTTAACATAATTCTGGGTGCCATTTACAAACCATAAGTGCTAATGACTCCATTCCTTTTTGTAGTTGTAGGGACTGTTGATTGGAGTACACTAAAACAAACCTGATCTCTCTAGACATTCAGAAGCCAAGTTATAAGGCCACAAAGGTGTAACTGGACTACTTCTTTAAAGTGACACCAGGCCCGGTGACCTTTGGGACATGGTTTGACCCCCTATAGGAATGTGCGATCATCATGAAATGTTCATATCACTTACAACTCAATAGATTCTACCTTCTTGTAACGTTTCAGCCTGATTGGACCTTGTTTTCACACAAATGGACCCAGAATGATGTGAAATTGTGCTTCGTGCAACATAATTCTGGGTGCCATTTACAAACCATAAGTGCTAATGACTGAATTCTTTTTTGTGGTTGTAGGGGCTGTTGATTGGAGTGCACTAAAACAAACCTGATCTCTCTAGGACATTCAGAAGCCAAGTTATAAGCCCACAAATGTGTAACTGGACTACTTCTTTAAAGTGACACCAGATCCGGTGACTTTTGGGACATGGTTTGACCCACTTAGGAATGTGCGATCATCATGAAACGTTCAGATCACTTACAACTCAATAGATTCTACCTTCTTGTAACGTTTCAGCCTGATTGGACATTGTTTTCACACAAATGGACCCAGAATGATGTGAAATTGTGCTTCGTGCAATATAATTCTGGGTGCCATTTAAAAACCATAAGTGCTAATGACTCCATTCCTTTTTGAGGTAATAGGGGCTGTTAATTGGAGTACTCTAAAACAAACCTGACCTCTTTAGGATATTCAGAAGCCAAGTTATATGCCCACAAAGGTGTAACTGGACTACTTCTTTAAAGTGACACCAGGCCCGGTGACCTTTGGGACATGGTTTGACCCCCTATAGGAATGTGCGATCATCATGAAACGTTCAGATCACTTACAACTCAATAGATTCTACCTTCTTGTAACGTTTCAGCCTGACTGGACCTTGTTTTCACACAAATGGACCCAGAATGATGTGAAATTGTGCTTCGTACAACATAATTCTGGGTGCCATTTAAAAACCATAAGTGCTAATGACTCCATTCCTTTTTGGGGTAATGGGGGCTGTTAATTGGAGTACTCTAAAACAAACCTGACGTCTGTAGGATATTCAGAAGCCAAGTTATAAGCCCACAAAGGTGTAACTGGACTACTTCTTTAAAGTGACACCAGGCCTGGTGACCTTTGGGACATGGTTTGACCCCCTATAGGAATGAGCGATCATCACGAAACTTTCAGATCACTTACAACTCAACAGATTCTACCTTCTTGTAACGTTTCAGCCTGACTGGACCTTGTTTTCACACAAATGGACCCAGAATGATGTGAAATTGTGCTTTGTGCAACATAATTCTGGGTGCCATTTAAAAACCATAAGTGCTAATGACTCCATTCCTTTTTGTGGTTGTAGGGGCTGTTTATTGAAGTACACTAAAACAAGCCTGACCTCTCTAGGACATTCAGAAGCCAAGTTATAAGCCCACAAAGGTGTAACTGGACTACTTCTTTAAAGTGGCACCAGGCCCGGTGACCTTTGGGACATGGTTTGACCCCCTTTGGAATGTGCTATCATCATGAAACGTTCAGATCACTTACAACTCAATAGATTCTACCTTCCTGTAACGTTTCAGCCTGATTGGACCTTGTTTTCACACAAATGAACCCAGAATGATGTGAAATTGTGCTTCGTGCAACATAATTCTGGGTGCCATTTAAAAACCATAAGTGCTAATGACTCCATTCCTTTTTGTGGTTGTAGGGGCTGTTGATTGGAGTACACTAAAACAAACCTGATCTCTCTAGGACATTCAGAAGCCAAGTTATAAGCCCACAAATGTGTAACTGGAATACTTTTTTAAATTGACACCGATCCGGTGACCTTTGGGACATGGTTTTACCTCCTTAGGAAAGTGCTATCATCATGAAACGTTCAGATCACTTACAACTCAATAGATTCTACCTTCTTGTAACATTTCAGCCTGATTGGACCTTGTTTTCACACAAATGGACCCAGAATGATGTGAAATTGTGCTTCGTGCAACATAATTCTGGGTGCCATTTACAAACCATAAGGTCTAATGACTCCATTCTTTTTTGTGGTTTTAGGGGCTGTTGATTGGAGTACACTAAAACAAACCTGATCTCTCTAGGACATTCAGAAGCCAAGTTATAAGCCCACAAATGTGTAACTGGACTACTTCTTTAAAGTGACACCAGATCCGGTGACCTTTGGTACATGGTTTGACCAACTTAGGAATGTGCGATCATCATGAAACGTTCAGATCACTTACAACTCAATAGATTCTACCTTCTTGTAACGTTTCAGCCTGATTGGACCTTGTTTTCACCCAAATGGACCCAGAATGATGTGAAATTGTGCTTCGTGCAACATAATTCTGGGTGCCAGTTAAAAACCATAAGTGCTAATGACTCCATTCCTTTTTGAGGTAATATGGGCTGTTAATTGGAGTACTATGAAACAAACCTGACCTCTCTAGGATATTCAGAAGCCAAGTTATAAGCCCACAAATGTGTAACTGGACTACTTCTTTAAAGTGACACCAGATCCGGTGACCTTTAGGACATGGATTGACACCCTTAGGAAACTGCTATCATCATGAAACGTTCAGATCACTTACAACTCAATAGATTCTACCTTCCTGTAACGTTTCAGCCTGATTGGACCTTGTTTTCACACAAATGAACCCAGAATGATGTGAAATTGTGCTTTGTGCAACATAATTCTGGGTGCCATTTAAAAACCATAAGTGCTAATGACTCCATTCCTTTTTGGGGTAATGGGGGCTGTTAATTGGAGTACTCTAAAACAAACCTGACCTCTTTAGGATATTCAGAAGCCAAGTTATAAGCCCACAAAGGTGTAACTGGACTACTTCTTTAAAGTGACACCAGGCCCGGTGACCTTTGGGACATGGTTTGACCCCCTGTAGGAATGTGCGATCATCATGAAACGTTCAGATCACTTACAACTCAAAAGATTCTACCTTCTTTTAACGTTTCAGCCTGATTGGACCTTGTTTTCACACGTATGGACCCAGAATGATGTGAAATTGTGCTTCGTGCCACATAATTCTGGGTGCCATTTACAAACCATAAGTGCTAATGACTCTATTCCTTTTTGTGGTTGTAGGGGCTGTTGATTTGAGTACACTAAAACAAACCTGATCTCTCTAGGACATTCAGAAGCCAAGTTATAAGCCCACAAATGTGTAACTGGACTACTTCTTTAAATTTACACCGATCCAGTGACCTTTGGGACATGGTTTGACCCCCTATAGGAAAGTGCTATCATCATGAAACGTTCAGATCACTTACAACTCAATAGATTCTACCTTCCTGTAACGTTTCAGCCTGATTGGACCTTGTTTTCACACAAATGAACCCAGAATGATGTGAAATTGTGCTTCGTGCAACATAATTCTGGGTGCCATTTAAAAACCATAAGTTCTAATGACTCCATTCCTTTTTGGGGTAATGGGGGCTGTTAATTGGAGTACTCTAAATTAAACCTGACCTCTCTAGGATATTCAGAAGCCAAGTTATAAGCCCACAAAGGTGTAACTGGACTACTTCTTTAAAGTGACACCAGGCCCGGTGACCTTTGGGACATGGTTTGACCCCCTTAGGAATGTGCAATCATCATGAAACGTTCAGATCACTTACAACTCAATAGATTCTACCTTCTTGTAACGTTTCAGCCTGATTGGACCTTGTTTTCACACAAATGGACCCAGAATGATGTGAAATTGTGCTTCATGCAACATAATTCTGGGTGCCATTTACAAACCATAATGACTCCATTCCTTTTTGTGGTTGTAGGGGCTGTTGATTGGAGTACACTAAAACAAACCTGATCTCTCTAGGACATTCAGAAGCCAAGTTATAAGCCCACAAAGGTGTAACTGGACTACTTCTTTAAAGTGACACCAGGCCCGGTGACCTTTGGGACATGGTTTGACCCCCTATAGGAATGTGCGATCATCATGAAACGTTCATAACACTTAAAACTCAATTGATTCTACCTTCTTGTAACGTTTCAGCCTGATTGGACCTTGTTTTCACACAAATGAACCCAGAATGATGTGAAATTGTGCTTTGTGCAACATAATTCTGGGTGCCATTTAAAAACCATAAGTGCTAATGACTCCATTCCTTTTTGGGGTAATGGGGGCTGTTAATTGGAGTACTCTAAAACAAACCTGACCTCTGTAGGATATTCAGAAGCCAAGTTATAAGCCCACAAAGGTGTAACTGGACTACTTCTTTAAAGTGACACCAGGCCCGGTGACCTTTGGGACATGGTTTGACCCCCTATAGGAATGTGCGATCATCATGAAACTTTCAGATCACTTACAACTCAACAGATTCTACCTTCTTGTAACGTTTCAGCCTGACTGGACCTTGTTTTCACACAAATGGACCCAGAATGATGTGAAATTGTGCTTCGTGCAACATAATTCTGGGTGCCATTTAAAAGCCATAAGTGCTAATGACTCCATTCCTTTTTGTGGTTGTAGGGGCTGTTGATTGGAGTACACTAAAACAAACCTGATCTCTCTAGGACATTCAGAAGCCAAGTTATAAGCCAACAAATGTGTAACTGGACTACTTCTTTAAATTGACACCAGATCCGGTGACCTCTGGGACATGGTTTGACCCCCTTAGGAAAGGGCTATCATCATGATACGTTCAGATCACTTACAACTCAATAGATTCTACCTTCCTGTAACGTTTCAGCCTGATTGGACCTTGTTTTCACACAAATGAACCCAGAATGATGTGAAATTGTGCTTTGTGCAACATAATTCTGGGTGCCGTTTAAAAACCATAAGTGCTAATGACTCCATTCCTTTTTGTGGTTGTAGGGGCTGTTTATTGAAGTACACTAAAACAAGCCTGACCTCTCTAGGACATTCAGAAGCCAAGTTATAAGCCCACAAAGGTGTAACTGGACTACTTCTTTAAAGTGGCACCAGGCCCGGTGACCTTTGGGACATGGTTTGACCCCCTTTGGAATGTGCTATCATCATGAAACGTTCAGATCACTTACAACTCAATAGATTCTACCTTCCTGTAACGTTTCAGCCTGATTGGACCTTGTTTTCACACAAATGAACCCAGAATGATGTGAAATTGTGCTTCGTGCAACATAATTCTGGGTGCCATTTAAAAACCATAAGTGCTAATGACTCCATTCCTTTTTGTGGTTGTAGGGGCTGTTGATTGGAGTACACTAAAACAAACCTGATCTCTCTAGGACATTCAGAAGCCAAGTTATAAGCCCACAAATGTGTAACTGGACTACTTTTTTAAATTGACACCGATCCGGTGACCTTTGGGACATGGTTTTACCTCCTTAGGAAAGTGCTATCATCATGAAACGTTCAGATCACTTACAACTCAATAGATTCTACCTTCTTGTAACATTTCAGCCTGATTGGACCTTGTTTTCACACAAATGGACCCAGAATGATGTGAAATTGTGCTTCGTGCAACATAATTCTGGGTGCCATTTACAAACCATAAGGTCTAATGACTCCATTCTTTTTTGTGGTTTTAGGGGCTGTTGATTGGAGTACACTAAAACAAACCTGATCTCTCTAGGACATTCAGAAGCCAAGTTATAAGCCCACAAATGTGTAACTGGACTACTTCTTTAAAGTGACACCAGATCCGGTGACCTTTGGGACATGGTTTGACCACCTTAGGAATGTGCGATCATCATGAAACGTTCAGATCACTTACAACTCAATAGATTCTACCTTCTTGTAACGTTTCAGCCTGATTGGACCTTGTTTTCACCCAAATGGACCCAGAATGATGTGAAATTGTGCTTCGTGCAACATAATTCTGGGTGCCAGTTAAAAACCATAAGTGCTAATGACTCCTTTCCTTTTTGAGGTAATATGGGCTGTTAATTGGAGTACTATGAAACAAACCTGACCTCTCTAGGATATTCAGAAGCCAAGTTATAAGCCCACAAATGTGTAACTGGACTACTTCTTTAAAGGAGACATAACATGAAAAACCCACTTTTTTATCCGTTAACACAGTGTGTTTCACATTTTAAGTGTCTAAGTGAGCAAAAAGGCTTATATTATTCACTGGAGTTGCTATTTAGATATTTAATAATTAAGTTTTGGGCATATTTGTCCACCCGTTCAGTTTTTACATTATCTATTACATCAGTAATTAATTTAGTCAGGATAACTACCAAATATGGTAATGGCCCTGGCTAAACACAGAGCCAATCCGCCATTTTTTCTTCTCGCTAAGATTTTTTGTAGTCCTATTGGAAAAATGCAGAATGTCTGGTTATTTTAGCCACACACAGCTCAAAACTGTTCCTCGTTTTAAGGAAGGGTGGTGGGGCAGTATTTAAACCCAGGAGCTGATGACACTACTGCTAAAAAAAACACAGAAGAAAAAGTAGTGTGTGTTTGTGTTTGTGTGTGTGTGTGTGTGTGTGTGTGTGCGCGCGCGTGGTTCGTTCGTTAGTGTCTCCAGGCTAGTAAGTACTGAGGGCTTCATCTATCTAAAAGGAGTCATTTCCATCTGAATTTGGCAGCACCGGGACACAGCAGCAGAGCGGTAAGCTTCATATCACTCTAAAATGTCGACAAACTTTACTTTAGATTTACGGGCATTAGCAGCACTAAAGCGTTAGCATCCGGCTTGCTATCGCTAGCACAGTATGCTAGTAAAGTTAGCACCCAGATTAATGTGGATTTGGCTGATTTTCGTGGAATAAAACGTGATTTCTGATCAACGCCTTCTTTTACACCAGATGATAACCTCCCACTGATTGTAACAGCAGAGAGCCTGTGTGTTATTCTACGTGAGTGTGATGTAATCTTAGCATCCAGTAAATAAAGTCCCATATCAGCTAAAATGCAGCGTGACAAAGTCATTAAAGTGCGTCAACACAGTGGATTTAATAGTTTTAAAGAACAATCTCTGAGTGAAGTGAGGTTAGTTTTTTGTCTCACTGCAGATATAAAAACTAACTCTGCATCAGTCAGACGCAGCAAAGCTCACCGTCTGTATGAGCGTGAGCATCGGAAAGCTGATCAAATCAACTGTAAAATAATTAAAACAAAAGTAAAAATGTTCCTTTGCTTTTTAGAGTCAACATCCAGAAGACTGGAGCCGTGTTTCACTGACAGGCTGTCAGACTAACGCCCTGATGAGCTCAGCTGGGACAAACTGGTCTGATGTTTAGGTAAGTGAAGATCTGCTTCTCCAAGTCCTTGAGATGCTAGTAAAAAATAATTTAGCCAGCTTGCTAATGTTACTTTTCTTCTCCTCTAAGGAACACAGAACGTTCAGATGTTGGAGCTTCACGTCACCTACTGAGGAAGGAGACCCACCAGTAAAGAGATGGTAGCTGGACCAGACCAAAGTGAGTGATGACACACCTCAGCCACCCTCATCATTAAGAACACCTCACCCCCTGAATCACTCCGTCTGATGACAGCAGAGTGATTTATTTGATGTTTTACTTGTTTAGACTGTTTAGAAATTATTGAATTACATTATTTTCTGTAATCGACCATCTGATCTGGATGTGTGCAGAATAACTTTCCCCAAATTCAGCAGCAGCTGGCCTACAAAAACAGCTGCAGCATGTAGTAAGTCTGTCTGCACTGCTCTCTAATGAGCTTCCTTTCATAAGGAATCATTTGTATAATTTTAGTGTCACTATTTTATTACATTTGTAAGAATATGAAGTCACTGCAGCAAAGTGAACTTGTGAACAAACACAAACGTGACTATAAACATGAAAGCTAAAGAAACGACTTTCCTAAAGCTGCTTGTAAACAAAATATGTCATTAAAGTTATTGTCTATCATTGCAGAATATGACGATGACATCATGGAACTGGTCTTTGGAAAAGTTTTCCCTGAACCAACTCCGTTTCTAGATGAGGTAGAGAAGATCTGCATCTCACCAACTCTCTGGTCTCAGTATTCAGACAACGGAGGTCTCCCACTGTTATCCAGGACCAGTTTGAAGCCCACATACTGCCCCTCCCTCATCATCAGGAAACTTCAATCCGTATCCTGAGGACAACAGAAGACGGCAGGAGGACAGGAACTCTGAGACCTAGATACACCAGCACCGAGACACAAAGCACCTGTGTGCACAACGCCTGTTTAACTACTAAAGCCTGTTTATTATATTGTTCTACTTATTTGCTGTGAGGTTAATACTTAGAAAATTTGTATATTAATGTAAACAATTAAAAAACATCACTGATTGTATGTTTTCTTTTAGATGTAATGGTCCAAACTCAGCCTTGTAGACATTTATTGCATCCTGTAGGTAAATACACAGAACAGGCTCAGATCTAGGATGACCCAGCATGCACTTCTTCCATTCTGGCTGTTAGGGATTTTATCAATAACTCAATGCCTACTGATGTTTTCACCTAACGGTATTTATTTAGAATGCAGGTAAGATTTAACTATATTTGTTAGCAAAGCAGACTGATCTTGGGAATTTCACTGCAGCACTGATGTCCACCTCTCTGTACACATTAGAGAGAATTACCACTTTACAGCTAAACACATTTAATAAAGATATAGGCTACACATTGCAGACAATAAAAACAAAGTTGTAAGCATTAGAATTATAATGATCACATTAAAGAACATTTGGAGGAATGTTCTTTATTTTTGACTAGAATCTCAAATCTTTAAATTAAAATGTAACTGCTTTTTATCCATTTTCAGCCATTAAGACACCCAATATAAAATAAGACTACTTATACAATTATTTATAATTATATGTATGTATATATATAGATAGAGATCTTAATAAAATGTATTCTTTTAATGGTGTTTTAATGAGCTGTATCATTTTTTAAAACATTTTTTATAGAAATAAATAAGCAAGCAGCATTCCTTGTGTGTGTGTGTGTGTGTGTGTGTGTGTGTGTGTGTGTGTGTGTGTGTGCGCGCGCGCGCGCACGTGCCTGCTAGCTTGTCCCTCCGTCGGCCGTGACGGGTGTGTGTGAGTGACTACAGACAAATGCATGAGAGAGTTAGCAGCCTTGAAACAGCTTGATGAACTACCCTCCCCACATGTTTTAAAAATGCTAATATGCTATGCTAAATCTGCTATGCTAAATAATGATTTCTCTATAGAACTACAAAGTCCGGCTGGGGGAGGAGAGTACAGGTCTGCACTATGGAGGGGGGAGGAGTTTACAGCTCCTCCTCCAGTTTAAAGAGACAGTACCCAAAAACGGCTCGTTCTCAAGACTCTCCTCAGAACAGGGGTAGATGAGGGTCTGTAGAGCAACAATAATGAGGACATCAGACCAAAGAACTGCAGTTCTACTGTATTTAGACCCCAACTGAAGGATTTAGATGTAAAAAGGAATAACTTAAAAGCATGTTATGTCTCCTTTAAAGTGACACCAGATCCGGTGACCTTTAGGACATGGATTGACACCCTTAGGAAACTGCTATCATCATGAAACGTTCAGATCACTTACAACTCAATAGATTCTACCTTCATGTAACGTTTCAGCCTGATTGGACCTTGTTTTCACACAAATGAACCCAGAATGATGTGAAATTGTGCTTTGTGCAACATAATTCTGGGTGCCATTTAAAAACCATAAGTGCTAATGACTCCATTCCTTTTTGGGGTAATGGGGGCTGTTAATTGGAGTACTCTAAAACAAACCTGACCTCTTTAGGATATTCAGAAGCCAAGTTATAAGCCCACAAAGGTGTAACTGGACTACTTCTTTAAAGTGACACCAGGCCCGGTGACCTTTGGGACATGGTTTGACCCCCTGTAGGAATGTGCGATCATCATGAAACGTTCAGATCACTTACAACTCAAAAGATTCTACCTTCTTTTAACGTTTCAGCCTGATTGGACCTTGTTTTCACACGTATGGACCCAGAATGATGTGAAATTGTGCTTCGTGCCACATAATTCTGGGTGCCATTTACAAACCATAAGTGCTAATGACTCTATTCCTTTTTGTGGTTGTAGGGGCTGTTGATTTGAGTACACTAAAACAAACCTGATCTCTCTAGGACATTCAGAAGCCAAGTTATAAGCCCACAAATGTGTAACTGGACTACTTCTTTAAATTTACACCGATCCAGTGACCTTTGGGACATGGTTTGACCCCCTATAGGAAAGTGCTATCATCATGAAACGTTCAGATCACTTACAACTCAATAGATTCTACCTTCCTGTAACGTTTCAGCCTGATTGGACCTTGTTTTCACACAAATGAACCCAGAATGATGTGAAATTGTGCTTCGTGCAACATAATTCTGGGTGCCATTTAAAAACCATAAGTTCTAATGACTCCATTCCTTTTTGGGGTAATGGGGGCTGTTAATTGGAGTACTCTAAATTAAACCTGACCTCTCTAGGATATTCAGAAGCCAAGTTATAAGCCCACAAAGGTGTAACTGGACTACTTCTTTAAAGTGACACCAGGCCCGGTGACCTTTGGGACATGGTTTGACCCCCTTAGGAATGTGCAATCATCATGAAACGTTCAGATCACTTACAACTCAATAGATTCTACCTTCTTGTAACGTTTCAGCCTGATTGGACCTTGTTTTCACACAAATGGACCCAGAATGATGTGAAATTGTGCTTCATGCAACATAATTCTGGGTGCCATTTACAAACCATAATGACTCCATTCCTTTTTGTGGTTGTAGGGGCTGTTGATTGGAGTACACTAAAACAAACCTGATCTCTCTAGGACATTCAGAAGCCAAGTTATAAGCCCACAAAGGTGTAACTGGACTACTTCTTTAAAGTGACACCAGGCCCGGTGACCTTTGGGACATGGTTTGACCCCCTATAGGAATGTGCGATCATCATGAAACGTTCATAACACTTAAAACTCAATTGATTCTACCTTCTTGTAACGTTTCAGCCTGATTGGACCTTGTTTTCACACAAATGAACCCAGAATGATGTGAAATTGTGCTTTGTGCAACATAATTCTGGGTGCCATTTAAAAACCATAAGTGCTAATGACTCCATTCCTTTTTGGGGTAATGGGGGCTGTTAATTGGAGTACTCTAAAACAAACCTGACCTCTGTAGGATATTCAGAAGCCAAGTTATAAGCCCACAAAGGTGTAACTGGACTACTTCTTTAAAGTGACACCAGGCCCGGTGACCTTTGGGACATGGTTTGACCCCCTATAGGAAAGTGCGATCATCATGAAACTTTCAGATCACTTACAACTCAACAGATTCTACCTTCTTGTAACGTTTCAGCCTGACTGGACCTTGTTTTCACACAAATGGACCCAGAATGATGTGAAATTGTGCTTCGTGCAACATAATTCTGGGTGCCATTTAAAAGCCATAAGTGCTTTTGACTCCATTCCTTTTTGTGGCTGTAGGGGCTGTTGATTGGAGTACACTAAAACAAGCCTGACCTCTCTAGGACATTCAGAAGCCAAGTTATAAGCCCACAAAGGTGTAACTGGACTACTTCTTTAAAGTGACACCAGGCCCGGTGACCTTTGGGACATGGTTTGACCCCCTATAGGAATGTGCGATCATCATGAAACGTTCAGATCACTTACAACTCAATAGATTCTACCTTCTTGTAACGTTTAAGCCTGAATGGACCTTGTTTTCACACAAATGAACCCAGAATGATGTGAAATTGTGCTTCGTGCAACATAATTCTGGGTGCCATTTACAAACCATAAGTGCTAATGACTCCATTCCTTTTTGTGGTTGTAGGGGCTGTTGATTGGAGTACTCTGAAACAAACCTGATCACTCTAGGACATTCAGAAGCCAAGTTATAAGCCCACAAATGTGTAACTGGACTACTTCTTTAAATTGACACCGATCCGGTGACCTTTGGGACATGGTTTGACCCCCTTAGGAAAGTGCTATCATCATGAAACGTTCAGATCACTTACAACTCAATAGATTCTACCTTCCTGTAACGTTTCAGCCTGATTGGACCTTGTTTTCACACAAATGAACCCAGAATGATGTGAAATTGTGCTTCGTGCAACATAATTCTGGGTGCCATTTACAAACCATGAGTGCTAATGACTCCATTCCTTTTTGGGGTTGTAGGGGCTGTTGATTGGAGTACACTAAAACAAACCTGATCTCTCTAGGACATTCAGAAGCCAAGTTATAAGCCCACAAAGGTGTAACTGGACTACTTCTTTAAAGTGACACCATATCTGGTGACCTTTGGGACATGGTTTGACCCACTTAGGAATGTGCGATCATCCTGAAACGTTCAGATCACTTACAACTCAATAGATTCTACCTTCTTGTAACGTTTCAGCCTGATTGGACCTTGTTTTCACACAAATGGACCCAGAATGATGTGAAATTGTGCTTCGTGCAACATAATTCTGGGTGCCATTTACAAACCATAAGTGCTAATGACTCCATTCCTTTTTGTGGTTGTAGGGGCTGTTGATTGGAATACACTAAAACAAACCTGATCTCTCTAGGACATTCAGAAGCCAAGTTATAAGCCCACAAAGGTGTAACTGGACTACTTCTTTAAAGTGACACCAGGCCCGGTGACCTTTGGGACATGGTTTGACCCCCTATAGGAATGTGCGATCATCATGAAACGTTCAGATCACTTACAACTCAATAGATTCTACCTTCTTGTAACGTTTCAGCCTGAATGGACCTTGTTTTCAAACAAATGGACCCAGAATGATGTGAAATTGTGCTTCGTGCAACATAATTCTGGGTGCCATTTACAAACCATAAGTGCTAATGACTCCATTCCTTTTTGTGGTTGTATGGGCTGTTGATTGGAGTACACTAAAACAAACCTGATCTCTCTAGGACATTCAGAAGCCAAGTTATAAGCCCACAAATGTGTAACTGGACTACTTCTTTAAAGTGACACCAGATCCGGTGACCTTTGGGACATGGTTTGACCCACTTAGGAATGTGCGATCATCATGAAACTTTCAGATCACTTACAACTCAATAGATTCTACCTTCTTGTAACGTTTCAGCCTTATTGGACCTTGTTTTCACACAAATGGACCCAGAATGATGTGAAATTGTGCTTCGTTTAACATAATTCTGGGTGCCATTTACAAACCATAAGTGCTAATGACTCCATTCCTTTTTGTAGTTGTAGGGGCTGTTGATTGGAGTACACTAAAACAAACCTGATCACTCTAGGACATTCAGAAGCCAAGTTATAAGGCCACAAAGGTGTAACTGGACTACTTCTTTAAAGTGACACCAGGCCCGGTGACCTTTGGGACATGGTTTGACCCCCTATAGGAATGTGCGATCATCATGAAACGTTCATATCACTTACAACTCAATAGATTCTACCTTCTTGTAACGTTTCAGCCTGATTGGACCTTGTTTTCACACAAATGGACCCAGAATGATGTGAAATTGTGCTTCGTGCAACATAATTCTGGGTGCCATTTACAAACCATAACTGCTAATGACTGAATTCTTTTTTGTGGTTGTAGGGGCTGTTGATTGGAGTGCACTAAAACAAACCTGATCTCTCTAGGACATTCAGAAGCCAAGTTATAAGCCCACAAATGTGTAACTGGACTACTTCTTTAAAGTGACACCAGATCCGGTGACTTTTGGGACATGGTTTGACCCACTTAGGAATGTGCGATCATCATGAAACGTTCAGATCACTTACAACTCAATAGATTCTACCTTCTTGTAACGTTTCAGCCTGATTGGACATTGTTTTCACACAAATGGACCCAGAATGATGTGAAATTGTGCTTCGTGCAACATAATTCTGGGTGCCATTTAAAAACCATAAGTGCTAATGACTCCATTCCTTTTTGAGGTAATAGGGGCTGTTAATTGGAGTACTCTAAAACAAACCTGACCTCTTTAGGATATTCAGAAGCCAAGTTATAAGCCCACAAAGGTGTAACTGGACTACTTCTTTAAAGTGACACCAGGCCCGGTGACCTTTGGGACATGGTTTGACCCCCTATAGGATTGTGCGATCATCATGAAACTTTCAGATCACTTACAACTCAACAGACTCTACCTTCTTGTAACGTTTCAGCCTGACTGGACCTTGTTTTCACACAAATGGACCCAGAATGATGTGAAATTGTGCTTCGTGCAACATAATTCTGGGTGCCATTTAAAAACCATAAGTGCTAATGACTCCATTCCTTTTTGTGGTTGTAGGGGCTGTTGATTGGAGTACACTAAAACAAACCTGATCTCTCTAGGACATTCAGAAGCCAAGTTATAAGCCCACAAATGTGTAACTGGACTACTTCTTTAAATTGACACCAGATCCGGTGACCTCTGGGACATGGTTTGACCCCCTTAGGAAAGTGCTATCATCATGAAACGTTCAGATCACTTACAACTCAATAGATTCTACCTTCCTGTAACGTTTCAGTCTGATTGGACCTTGTTTTCACACAAATGAACCCAGAATGATGTGAAATTGTGCTTCGTGCAACATAATTCTGGGTGCCATTTAAAAACCATAAGTGCTAATGACTCCATTCCTTTTTGTGGTTGTAGGGGCTGTTTATTGAAGTACACTAAAACAAGCCTGACCTCTCTAGGACATTCAGAAGCCAAGTTACAAGCCCACAAATGTGTAACTGGACTACTTCTTTAAAGTGACACCAGATCCGGTGACCTTTGGGACATGGTTTGACCCACTTAGGAATATGCGATCATCATGAAACTTTCAGATCACTTACAACTCAATAGATTCTACCTTTTTGTAATGTTTCAGCCTGATTGGACCTTGTTTTCACACAAATGGACCCAGAATGATGTGAAATTGTGCTTCGTTTAACATAATTCTGGGTGCCATTTACAAACCATAAGTGCTAATGACTCCATTCCTTTTTGAGGTAATAGGGGCTGTTAATTGGAGTACTCTAAAACAAACCTGACCTCTTTAGGATATTCAGAAGCCAAGTTATAAGCCCACAAAGGTGTAACTGGACTACTTCTTTAAAGTGACACCAGGCCCGGTGACCTTTGGGACATGGTTTGACCCCCTATAGGATTGTGCGATCATCATGAAACTTTCAGATCACTTACAACTCAACAGATTCTACCTTCTTGTAACGTTTCAGCCTGACTGGACCTTGTTTTCACACAAATGGACCCAGAATGATGTGAAATTGTGCTTCGTGCAACATAATTCTGGGTGCCATTTAAAAACCATAAGTGCTAATGACTCCATTCCTTTTTGTGGTTGTAGGGGCTGTTGATTGGAGTACACTAAAACAAACCTGATCTCTCTAGGACATTCAGAAGCCAAGTTATAAGCCCACAAATGTGTAACTGGACTACTTCTTTAAATTGACACCAGATCCGGTGACCTCTGGGACATGGTTTGACCCCCTTAGGAAAGTGCTATCATCATGAAACGTTCAGATCACTTACAACTCAATAGATTCTACCTTCCTGTAACGTTTCAGTCTGATTGGACCTTGTTTTCACACAAATGAACCCAGAATGATGTGAAATTGTGCTTCGTGCAACATAATTCTGGGTGCCATTTAAAAACCATAAGTGCTAATGACTCCATTCCTTTTTGTGGTTGTAGGGGCTGTTTATTGAAGTACACTAAAACAAGCCTAACCTCTCTAGGACATTCAGAAGCCAAGTTATAAGCCCACAAATGTGTAACTGGACTACTTCATTAAAGTGACACCAGATCCGGTGACCTTTGGGACATGGTTTGACCCACTTAGGAATGTGCGATCATCATGAAACTTTCAGATCACTTACAACTCAATAGATTCTACCTTTTTGTAACGTTTCAGCCTGATTGGACCTTGTTTTCACACAAATGGACCCAGAATTATGTGAAATTGTGCTTCGTTTAACATAATTCTGGGTGCCATTTACAAACCATAAGTGCTAATGACTCCATTCCTTTTTGTAGTTGTAGGGACTGTTGATTGGAGTACACTAAAACAAACCTGATCTCTCTAGACATTCAGAAGCCAAGTTATAAGGCCACAAAGGTGTAACTGGACTACTTCTTTAAAGTGACACCAGGCCCGGTGACCTTTGGGACATGGTTTGACCCCCTATAGGAATGTGCGATCATCATGAAATGTTCATATCACTTACAACTCAATAGATTCTACCTTCTTGTAACGTTTCAGCCTGATTGGACCTTGTTTTCACACAAATGGACCCAGAATGATGTGAAATTGTGCTTCGTGCAACATAATTCTGGGTGCCATTTACAAACCATAAGTGCTAATGACTGAATTCTTTTTTGTGGTTGTAGGGGCTGTTGATTGGAGTGCACTAAAACAAACCTGATCTCTCTAGGACATTCAGAAGCCAAGTTATAAGCCCACAAATGTGTAACTGGACTACTTCTTTAAAGTGACACCAGATCCGGTGACTTTTGGGACATGGTTTGACCCACTTAGGAATGTGCGATCATCATGAAACGTTCAGATCACTTACAACTCAATAGATTCTACCTTCTTGTAACGTTTCAGCCTGATTGGACATTGTTTTCACACAAATGGACCCAGAATGATGTGAAATTGTGCTTCGTGCAATATAATTCTGGGTGCCATTTAAAAACCATAAGTGCTAATGACTCCATTCCTTTTTGAGGTAATAGGGGCTGTTAATTGGAGTACTCTAAAACAAACCTGACCTCTTTAGGATATTCAGAAGCCAAGTTATATGCCCACAAAGGTGTAACTGGACTACTTCTTTAAAGTGACACCAGGCCCGGTGACCTTTGGGACATGGTTTGACCCCCTATAGGAATGTGCGATCATCATGAAACTTTCAGATCACTTACAACTCAACAGATTCTACCTTCTTGTAACGTTTCAGCCTGACTGGACCTTGTTTTCACACAAATGGACCCAGAATGATGTGAAATTGTGCTTCGTGCAACATAATTCTGGGTGCCATTTAAAAGCCATAAGTGCTAATGACTCCATTCCTTTTTGTGGTTGTAGGGGCTGTTGATTGGAGTACACTAAAACAAACCTGATCTCTCTAGGACATTCAGAAGCCAAGTTATAAGCCAACAAATGTGTAACTGGACTACTTCTTTAAATTGACACCAGATCCGGTGACCTCTGGGACATGGTTTGACCCCCTTAGGAAAGGGCTATCATCATGAAACGTTCAGATCACTTACAACTCAATAGATTCTACCTTCCTGTAACGTTTCAGCCTGATTGGACCTTGTTTTCACACAAATGAACCCAGAATGATGTGAAATTGTGCTTTGTGCAACATAATTCTGGGTGCCATTTAAAAACCATAAGTGCTAATGACTCCATTCCTTTTTGTGGTTGTAGGGGCTGTTTATTCAAGTACACTAAAACAAGCCTGACCTCTCTAGGACATTCAGAAGCCAAGTTATAAGCCCACAAAGGTGTAACTGGACTACTTCTTTAAAGTGGCACCAGGCCCGGTGACCTTTGGGACATGGTTTGACCCCCTTAGGAATATCCTATCATCATGAAACGTTCAGATCACTTACAACTCAATAGATTATACCTTCCTGTAACGTTTCAGCCTGATTGGACCTTGTTTTCACACAAATGAACCCAGAATGATGTGAAATTTTGCTTCGTGCCACATAATTCTGGGTGCCATTTACAACCCATAAGTGCTAATGACTCCATTCCTTTTTGGGGTAATGGGGGCTGTTAATTGGAGTACTCTAAATTAAACCTGACCTCTCTAGGATATTCAGAAGCCAAGTTATAAGCCCACAAAGGTGTAACTGGACTACATCTTTAAAGTGACACCAGGCCCGGTGACCTTTGGGACATGGTTTGACCCCCTTAGGAATGTGCGATCATCATGAAACGTTCAGATCCCTTACAACTCAATAGATTCTACCTTCTTGTAACGTTTCAGCCTGATTGGACCTTGTTTTCACACAAATGGACCCAGAATGATGTGAAATTGTGCTTCGTGCAACATAATTCTGGGCGCCATTTACAAACCATAAGTGCTAATGACTCCATTCCTTTTTGTGGCTGTAGGGGCTGTTTATTGGAGTACACTAAAACAAGCCTGACCTCTCTAGGACATTCAGAAGCCAAGTTATAAGCCCACAAAGGTGTAACTGGACTACTTATTTAAAGTGACACCAGGCCCGGTGACCTTTGGGACATGGTTTTACCTCCTTAGGAAAGTGCTATCATCATGAAACGTTCAGATCACTTACAACTCAATAGATTCTACCTTCTTGTAACGTTTCAGCCTGAATGGACCTTGTTTTCACACAAATGGACCCAGAATGATGTGAAATTGTGATTCGTGCAACATAATTCTGGGTGCCATTTACAAACCATAAGTTCTAATGACTCCAGTCTTTTTTGTGGTTGTAGGGGCTGTTGAATGGAGTACACTAAAACAAACCTGATCTCTCTAGGACATTCAGAAGCCAAGTTATAAGCCCACAAATGTGTAACTGGACTACTTCTTTAAAGTGACACCAGATCCGGTGACCTTTGGTACATGGTTTGACCCACTTAGGAATGTGCGATCATCATGAAACGTTCAGATCACTTACAACTCAATAGATTCTACCTTCTTGTAACGTTTCAGCCTGATTGGACCTTGTTTTCACCCAAATGGACCCAGAATGATGTGAAATTGTGCTTCGTGCAACATAATTCTGGGTGCCATTTAAAAACCATAAGTGCTAATGACTCCATTCCTTTTTGAGGTAATAGGGGCTGTTAATTGGAGTACTATAAAACAAACCTGACCTCTCTAGGATATTCAGAAGCCAAGTTATAAGCCCAGAAATGTGTAACTGGACTACTTCTTTAAAGTGACACCAGATCCGGTGACCTTTAGGACATGGATTGACACCCTTAGGAAACTGCTATCATCATGAAACGTTCAGATCACTTACAACTCAATAGATTCTACCTTCCTGTAACGTTTCAGCCTGATTGGACCTTGTTTTCACACAAATGAACCCAGAATGATGTGAAATTGTGCTTTGTGCAACATAATTCTGGGTGCCATTTAAAAACCATAAGTGCTAATGACTCCATTCCTTTTTGGGGTAATGGGGGCTGTTAATTGGAGTACTCTAAAACAAACCTGACCTCTTTAGGATATTCAGAAGCCAAGTTATAAGCCCACAAAGGTGTAACTGGACTACTTCTTTAAAGTGACACCAGGCCCGGTGACCTTTGGGACATGGTTTGACCCCCTGTAGGAATGTGCGATCATCATGAAACGTTCAGATCACTTACAACTCAATAGATTCTACCTTCTTGTAACGTTTCAGCCTGATTGGACCTTGTTTTCACACGAATGGACCCAGAATGATGTGAAATTGTGCTTCGTGCCACATAATTCTGGGTGCCATTTACAAACCATAAGTGCTAATGACTCTATTCCTTTTTGTGGTTGTAGGGGCTGTTGATTTGAGTACACTAAAACAAACCTGATCTCTCTAGGACATTCAGAAGCCAAGTTATAAGCCCACAAATGTGTAACTGGACTACTTCTTTAAATTTACACCGATCCAGTGACCTTTGGGACATGGTTTGACCCCCTATAGGAAAGTGCTATCATCATGAAACGTTCAGTTCACTTACAACTCAATAGATTCTACCTTCCTGTAACGTTTCAGCCTGATTGGACCTTGTTTTCACACAAATGAACCCAGAATGATGTGAAATTGTGCTTCGTGCAACATAATTCTGGGTGCCATTTAAAAACCATAAGTTCTAATGACTCCATTCCTTTTTGGGGTAATGGGGGCTGTTAATTGGAGTACTCTAAATTAAACCTGACCTCTCTAGGATATTCAGAAGCCAAGTTATAAGCCCACAAAGGTGTAACTGGACTACTTCTTTAAAGTGACACCAGGCCCGGTGACCTTTGGGACATGGTTTGACCCCCTTAGGAATGTGCGATCATCATGAAACGTTCAGATCACTTACAACTCAATAGATTCTTCCTTCTTGTAACGTTTCAGCCTGATTGGACCTTGTTTTCACACAAATGGACCCAGAATGATGTGAAATTGTGCTTCATGCAACATAATTCTGGGTGCCATTTACAAACCATAATGACTCCATTCCTTTTTGTGGTTGTAGGGGCTGTTGATTGGAGTACACTAAAACAAACCTGATCCCTCTAGGACATTCAGAAGCCAAGTTATAAGCCCACAAAGGTGTAACTGGACTACTTCTTTAAAGTGACACCAGGCCCGGTGACCTTTGGGACATGGTTTGACCCTCTATAGGAATGTGCGATCATCATGAAACGTTCATAACACTTAAAACTCAATTGATTCTACCTTCTTGTAACGTTTCAGCCTGATTGGACCTTGTTTTCACACAAATGAACCCAGAATGATGTGAAATTGTGCTTTGTGCAACATAATTCTGGGTGCCATTTAAAAACCATAAGTGCTAATGACTCCATTCCTTTTTGGGGTAATGGGGGCTGTTAATTGGAGTACTCTAAAACAAACCTGACCTCTGTAATATATTCAGAAGCCAAGTTATAAGCCCACAAAGGTGTAACTGGACTACTTCTTTAAAGTGACACCAGGGCCGGTGACCTTTGGGACATGGTTTGACCCCCTATAGGAATGTGCGATCATCATGAAACTTTCAGATCACTTACAACTCAACAGATTCTACCTTCTTGTAACGTTTCAGCCTGACTGGACCTTGTTTTCACACAAATGGACCCAGAATGATGTGAAATTGTGCTTCGTGCAACATAATTCTGGGTGCCATTTAAAAGCCATAAGTGCTAATGACTCCATTCCTTTTTGTGGTTGTAGGGGCTGTTGATTGGAGTACACTAAAACAAACCTGATCTCTCTAGGACATTCAGAAGCCAAGTTATAAGCCAACAAAGGTGTAACTGGACTACTTCTTTAAAGTGGCACCAGGCCCGGTGACCTTTGGGACATGGTTTGACCCCCTTAGGAATATCCTATCATCATGAAACGTTCAGATCACTTACAACTCAATAGATTCTACCTTCCTGTAACGTTTCAGCCTGATTGGACCTTGTTTTCACACAAATGAACCCAGAATGATGTGAAATTGTGCTTCGTGCAACATAATTCTGGGTGCCATTTAAAAACCATGAGTGCTAATGACTCCATTCCTTTTTGTGGTTGTAGGGGCTGTTGATTGGAGTACACTAAAACAAACCTGATCTCTCTAGGACATTCAGAAGCCAAGTTATAAGCCCACAAATGTGTAACTGGACTACTTCTTTAAAGTGACACCAGATCCGGTGACCTTTGGGACATGGTTTGACTCACTTAGGAATGTGCAATCATCATGAAACGTTCAGATCACTTACAACTCAATAGATTCTACCTTCCTGTAACGTTTCAGCCTGATTGGACCTTGTTTTCACACAAATGAACCCAGAATGATGTGAAATTGTGCTTCGTGCAACATAATTCTGGGTGCCATTTAAAAACCATGAGTGCTAATCACTCCATTCCTTTTTGTGGTTGTAGGGGCTGTTGATTGGAGTACACTAAAACAAACCTGATCTCTCTAGGACATTCAGAAGCCAAGTTATAAGCCCACAAATGTGTAACTGGACTACTTTTTTAAATTGACACCGATCCGGTGACCTTTGGGACATGGTTTTACCTCCTTAGGAAAGTGCTATCATCATGAAACGTTCAGATCACTTACAACTCAATAGATTCTACCTTCCTGTAACGTTTCAGCCTGATTGGACCTTGTTTTCACACAAATGAACCCAGAATGATGTGAAATTTTGCTTCGTGCCACATAATTCTGGGTGCCATTTACAACCCATAAGTGCTAATGACTCCATTCCTTTTTGGGGTAATGGGGGCTGTTAATTGGAGTACTCTAAATTAAACCTGACCTCTCTAGGATATTCAGAAGCCAAGTTATAAGCCCACAAAGGTGTAACTGGACTACTTATTTAAAGTGACACCAGGCCCGGTGACCTTTGGGACATGGTTTGACCCCCTATAGGAATGTGCGTTCATCATGAAACGTTCAGATCACTTACTACTCAATAGATTCTACCTTCTTGTAACGTTTCAGCCTGAATGGACCTTGTTTTCACACAAATGGACCCAGAATGATGTGAAATTGTGCTTCGTGCATCATAATTCTGGGTGCCATTTACAAACCATAAGTCCTAATGACTCCATTCCTTTTTGTGGTTGTAGGGGCTGTTGATTGTAGTACTCTGAAACAAACCTGATCACTCTAGGACATTCAGAAGCCAAGTTATAAGCCCACAAATGTGTAACTGGACTACTTCTTTACATTGACACCAGGCCCGTTGACCTTTGGGACATGATTTGACCCCCTATAGGAATGTGCGATCATCATGAAACGTTCATATCACTTACAACTCAATAGATTCTACCTTCTTGTAACGTTTCAGCCTGATTGGACCTTGTTTTCACATAAATGGACCCAGAATGATGTGAAATTTTGCTTCGTGCAACATAATTCTGGGTGCCATTTACAAACCATAAGTTCTAATGACTCCATTCTTTTTTGTGGTTGTAGGGGCTGTTGATTTGAGTACACTAAAACAAACCTGATCTCTCTAGGACATTCAGAAGCCAAGTTATAAGCCCACAAATGTGTAACTGGACTACTTATTTAAAGTGACACCAGATCCGGTGACCTTTGGGACATGGTTTGACCCACTTAGGAATGTGCGATCATCATGAAACGTTCAGATCACTTACAACTCAATTGATTCTACCTTCTTGTAACGTTTCAGCCTGATTGGACCTTGTTTTCACCCAAATGGACCCAGAATGATGTGAAATTGTGCTTCGTGCAACATCATTCTGGGTGCCATTTAAAAAACATAAGTGCTAATGACTCCATTCCTTTTTGAGGTAATAGGGGCTGTTAATTTGAGTACTCTAAAACAAACCTGACCTCTCTAGGATATTCAGAAGCCAAGTTATAAGCCCACAAATGTGTAACTGGACTACTTCTTTAAAGTGACACCAGATCCGGTGACCTTTAGGACATGGATTGACACCCTTAGGAAAGTGCTATCATCATGAAACGTTCATATCACTTACAACTCAATAGATTCTACCTTCCTGTAACGTTTCAGCCTGATTGGACCTTGTTTTCACACAAATGAACCCAGAATGATGTGAATTTGTGCTTTGTGCAACATAATTCTGGGTGCCATTTAAAAACCATAAGTGCTAATGACTCCATTCCTTTTTGGGGTAATGGGGGCTGTTAATTGGAGTACTCTAAAACAAACCTGACCTCTTTAGGATATTCAGAAGCCAGGTTATAAGCCCACAAATGTGTAACTGGACTACTTCTTTAAATTGACAACAGATCCGGTGACCTCTGGGACATGGTTTGACCCCCTTAGGAAAGTGCTATCATCATGAAATGTTCAGATCACTTACAACTCAATAGATTCTACCGTCCTGTAACGTTTCAGCCTGACTGGACCTTGTTTTCACACAAATGGACCCAGAATGATGTGAAATTGTGCTTCGTGCAACATAATTCTGGGTGCCATTTAAAAACCATAGTTGCTAATGACTCCTTTCCTTTTTGTGGTTGTAGGGGCTGTTGATTGGAGTACACTAAAACAAACCTGATCTCTCTAGGACATTCAGAAGCCAAGTTATAAGCCCACAAATGTGTAACTGGACTACTTCTTTAAATTGACAACAGATCCGGTGACCTCTGGGACATGGTTTGACCCCCTTAGGAAAGTGCTATCATCATGAAACGTTCAGATCACTTACAACTCAAAGATTCTACCTTCCTGTAACGTTTCAGCCTGATTGGACCTTGTTTTCACACAAATGGACCCAGAATGATGTGAAATTGTGCTTCGTGCAACATCATTCTGGGTGCCATTTAAAAACCATAAGTGCTAATGACTCCATTCCTTTTTGAGGTAATAGGGGCTGTTAATTTGAGTACTCTAAAACAAACCTGACCTCTCTAGGATATTCAGAAGCCAAGTTATAAGCCCACAAATGTGTAACTGGACTACTTCTTTAAAGTGACACCAGATCCGGTGACCTTTAGGACATGGATTGACACCCTTAGGAAAGTGCTATCATCATGAAACGTTCAGATCACTTACAACTCAATAGATTCTACCTTCCTGTAACGTTTCAGCCTGATTGGACCTTGTTTTCACACAAATGAACCCAGAATGATGTGAAATTGTGCTTTGTGCAACATAATTCTGGGTGCCATTTAAAAACCATAAGTGCTAATGACTCCATTCCTTTTTGGGGTAATGGGGGCTGTTAATTGGAGTACTCTAAAACAGACCTGACCTCTTTAGGATATTCAGAAGCCAGGTTATAAGCCCACAAATGTGTAACTGGACTACTTCTTTAAATTGACAACAGATCCGGTGACCTCTGGGACATGGTTTGACCCCCTTAGGAAAGTGCTATCATCATGAAATGTTCAGATCACTTACAACTCAATAGATTCTACCGTCCTGTAACGTTTCAGCCTGACTGGACCTTGTTTTCACACAAATGGACCCAGAATGATGTGAAATTGTGCTTCGTGCAACATAATTCTGGGTGCCATTTAAAAACCATAATTGCTAATGACTCCATTCCTTTTTGTGGTTGTAGGGGCTGTTGATTGGAGTACACTAAAACAAACCTGATCTCTCTAGGACATTCAGAAGCCAAGTTATAAGCCCACAAATGTGTAACTGGACTACTTCTTTAAATTGACAACAGATCCGGTGACCTCTGGGACATGGTTTGACCCCCTTAGGAAAGTGCTATCATCATGAAACGTTCAGATCACTTACAACTCAATAGATTCTACCTTCCTGTAACGTTTCAGCCTGATTGGACCTTGTTTTCACACAAATGAACCCAGAATGATGTGAAATTGTGCTTCGTGCAACATAATTCTGGGTGCCATTTACAAACCATAAGTGCTAATGACTCCATTCCTTTTTGTGGTTGTAGGGGATGTTGATTGGAGTACACTAAAACAAACCTGATCTCTCTAGGAAATTCAGAAGCCAAGTTATAAGCCCACAAAGGTGTAACTGGACTACTTCTTTAAAGTGACACCAGGCCCGGTGACCTTTGGGACATGGTTTGACCCCCTATAGGAATGTGCGATCATCATGAAACATTCAGATCACTTACAACTCAATAGATTCTACCTTCTTGTAACGTTTCAGCTTGATTGGACCTTGTTTTCACACAAATGGACCCAGAATGATGTGAAATTGTGCTTCGTGCAACATAATTCTGGGTGCCATTTACAAACCATAAGTGCTAATGACTCCATTCCTTTTTGTGGTTGTAGGGGCTGTTGATTGGAGTACATAAAACAAACCTGATCTGTCTAGGACATTCAGAAGCCAAGTTATAAGCCCACAAATGTGTAACTGGACTACTTCTTTAAAGTGACACCAGATCTGGTGACCTTTGGGACATGGTTTGACCCACTTAGGAATGTGCGATCATCATGAAACGTTCAGATCACTTACAACTCAATAGATTCTACCTTCTTGTAACTTTTCAGCCTGATTGGACCTTGTTTTCACACAAATGGACCCAGAATGATGTGAAATTGTGCTTCGTACATCATAATTCTGGGTGCCATTTACAAACCATAAGTGCTAATGACTCCATTCCTTTTTCTGGTTGTAGGGGCTGTTGATTGGAATACACTAAAACAAACCTGATCTCTCTAGGACATTCAGAAGCCAAGTTATAAGCCCACAAAGGTGTAACTGGACTACTTCTTTAAAGTGACACCAGGCCCGGTGACCTTTGGGACATGGTTTGACCCCCTATAGGAATGTGCGATCATCATGAAATGTTCAGATCACTTACAACTCAATAGATTCTACCTTCTTGTAACGTTTCAGCCTGAATGGACCTTTTTTTCAAACAAATGGACCCAGAATGATGTGAAATTGTGCTTCGTGCAACATAATTCTGGGTGCCATTTACAAACCATAAGTGCTAATGACTCCATTCCTTTTTGTGGTTGTATGGGCTGTTGATTGGAGTACACTAAAACAAACCTGATCTCTCTAGGACATTCGCAAGCCAAGTTATAAGCCCACAAATGTGTAACTGGACTACTTCTTTAAAGTGACACCAGATCCGGTGACCTTTGGGACATGGTTTGACCCACTTAGGAATGTGCGATCATCATGAAACTTTCAGATCACTTACAACTCAATAGATTCTACCTTCTTGTAACGTTTCAGCCTGATTGGACCTTGTTTTCACACAAATGGACCCAGAATGATGTGAAATTGTGCTTCGTTTAACATAATTCTGGGTGTCATTTACAAACCATAAGTGCTAATGACTCCATTCCTTTTTGTAGTTGTAGGGGCTGTTGATTGGAGTACACTAAAACAAACCTGATCTCTCTAGGACATTCAGAAGCCAGGTTATAAAGCCACAAATGTGTAACTGGACTACTTCTTTAAAGTGACACCAGGCCCGGTGACCTTTGGGACATGGTTTGACCCACTTAGGAATGTGCGATCATCATGAAACGTTCATATCACTTACAACTCAATAGATTCTACCTTCTTGTAACGTTTCAGCCTGATTGGACCTTGTTTTCACACAAATGGACCCAGAATGATGTGAAATTGTGCTTCGTGCAACATAATTCTGGGTGCCATTTACAAACCATAAGTGCTAATGACTGAATTCTTTTTTGTGGTTGTAGGGGCTGTTGATTGGAGTGCACTAAAACAAATATGATCTCTCTAGGACATTCAGAAGCCAAGTTATAAGCCCACAAATGTGTAACTGGACTACTTCTTTAAAGTGACACCAGATCCGGTGACTTTTGGGACATGGTTTGACCCACTTAGGAATGTGCGATCATCATGAAACGTTCAGATCACTTACAACTCAATAGATTCTACCTTCTTGTAACGTTTCAGCCTGATTGGACATTGTTTTCACACAAATGGACCCAGAATTATGTGAAATTGTGCTTCGTGCAACATAATTCTGGGTGCCATTTAAAAACCATAAGTGCTAATGACTCCATTCCTTTTTGAGGTAATAGGGGCTGTTAATTGGAGTACTCTAAAACAAACCTGACCTCTTTAGGATATTCAGAAGCCAAGTTATAAGCCCACAAAGGTGTAACTGGACTACTTCTTTAAAGTGACACCAGGCCCGGTGACCTTTGGGACATGGTTTGACCCCCTATAGGAATGTGCGATCATCATGAAACTTTCAGATCACTTACAACTCAACAGATTCTACCTTCTTGTAACGTTTCAGCCTGACTGGACCTTGTTTTCACACAAATGGACCCAGAATGATGTGAAATTGTGCTTCGTGCAACATAATTCTGGGTGCCATTTAAAAACCATAAGTGCTAATGACTCCATTCCTTTTTGTGGTTGTAGGGGCTGTTGATTGGAGTACACTAAAACAAACCTGATCTCTCTAGGAAATTCAGAAGCCAAGTTATAAGCCCACAAATGTGTAACTGGACTACTTCTTTAAATTGACACCAGATCCGGTGACCTCTGGGACATGGTTTGACCCCCTTAGGAATGTGCGATCATCATGAAACGTTCAGATCACTTACAACTCAATAGATTCTACCTTCTTGTAACGTTTCAGCCTGATTGGACCTTGTTTTCACACAAATGGACCCAGAATGATGTGAAATTGTGCTTCGTGCAACATAATTCTGGGTGCCATTTAAAAACCATAAGTGCTAATGACTCCATTCCTTTTTGAGGTAATATGGGCTGTTAATTGGAGTACTCTAAAACAAACCTGAACTCTCTAGGATATTCAGAAGCCAAGTTATAAGCCCACAAATGTGTAACTGGACTACTTCTTTAAAGTGACACCAGATCCGGTGACCTTTAGGACATGGTTTGACCCCCTTAGGAAAGTGCTATCGTCATGAAACGTTCAGATCACTTACAACTCAATAGATTCTACCTTCCTGTAACGTTTCAGCCTGATTGGACCTTGTTTTCACACAAATGAACCCAGAATGATGTGAAATTGTGCTTTGTGCAACATAATTCTGGGTGCCATTTAAAAACCATAAGTGCTAATGACTCCATTCCTTTTTGGGGTAATGGGGGCTGTTAATTGGAGTACTCTAAAACAAACCTGACCTCTGTAGGATATTCAGAAGCCAAGTTATAAGCCCACAAAGGTGTAACTGGACTACTTCTTTAAAGTGACACCAGGCCCGGTGACCTTTGGGACATGGTTTGACCCCCTATAGGAATGTGATATCATCATGAAACTTTCAGATCACTTACAACTCAACAGATTCTACCTTCTTGTAACGTTTCAGCCTGACTGGACCTTGTTTTCACACAAATGGACCCAGAATGATGTGAAATTGTGCTTCGTGCAACATAATTCTGGGTGCCATTTAAAAGCCATAAGTGCTAATGACTCCATTCCTTTTTGAGGTTGTAGGGGCTGTTGATTGGAGTACACTAAAACAAACCTGATCTCTCTAGGACATTCAGAAGCCAAGTTATAAGCCCACAAATGTGTAACTGGACTACTTCTTTAAATTGACACCAGATCCGGTGACCTCTGGGACATGGTTTGACCCCCTTAGGAAAGTGCTATCATCATGAAACGTTCAGATCACTTACAACTCAATAGATTCTACCTTCCTGTAACGTTTCAGCCTGATTGGACCTTGTTTTCACACAAATGAACCCAGAATGATGTGAAATTGTGCTTTGTGCAACATAATTCTGGGTGCCATTTAAAAACCATAAGTGCTAATGACTCCATTCCTTTTTGTGGTTGTAGGGGCTGTTTATTGAAGTACACTAAAACAAGCCTGACCTCTCTAGGACATTCAGAAGCCAAGTTATAAGCCCACAAAGGTGTAACTGGACTACTTCTTTAAAGTGGCACCAGGCCCGGTGACCTTTGGGACATGGTTTGACCCCCTTTGGAATGTGCTATCATCATGAAACGTTCAGATCACTTACAACTCAATAGATTCTACCTTCCTGTAACGTTTCAGCCTGATTGGACCTTGTTTTCACACAAATGAACCCAGAATGATGTGAAATTGTGCTTCGTGCAACATAATTCTGGGTGCCATTTAAAAACCATAAGTGCTAATGACTCCATTCCTTTTTGTGGTTGTAGGGGCTGTTGATTGGAGTACACTAAAACAAACCTGATCTCTCTCGAACATTCAGAAGCCAAGTTATAAGCCCACAAATGTGTAACTGGACTACTTTTTTAAATTGACACCGATCCGGTGACCTTTGGGACATGGTTTTACCTCCTTAGGAAAGTGCTATCATCATGAAACGTTCACATCACTTACAACTCAATAGATTCTACCTTCTTGTAACGTTTCAGCCTGATTGGACCTTGTTTTCATACAAATGGACCCAGAATGATGTGAAATTGTGCTTCGTGCAACATAATTCTGGGTGCCATTTACAAACCATAAGTTCTAATGACTCCATTCTTTTTTGTGGTTGTAGGGGCTGTTGATTGGAGTACACTAAAACAAACCTGATCTCTCTAGGACATTCAGAAGCCAAGTTATAAGCCCACAAATGTGGAACTGGACTACTTCTTTAAAGTGACACCAGGCCCGGTGACCTTTGGGACATGGTTTGACCCCCTGTAGGAATGTGCGATCATCATGAAACTTTCAGATCACTTACAACTCATCAGATTCTACCTTCTTGTAACGTTTCAGCCTGATTGGACCTTGTTTTCACACGAATGGACCCAGAATGATGTGAAATTGTGCTTCGTGCCACATAATTCTGGGTGCCATTTACAAACCATAAGTGCTAATGACTCTATTCCTTTTTGTGGTTGTAGGGGCTGTTGATTGGAGTACACTAAAACAAACCTGATCTCTCTAGGACATTCAGAAGCCAAGTTATAAGCCCACAAATGTGTAACTGGACTACTTCTTTAAAGTGACACCAGATCCGGTGACCTTTGGTACATGGTTTGACCCACTTAGGAATGTGCGATCATCATGAAACGTTCAGATCACTTACAACTCGATAGATTCTACCTTCTTGTAACGTTTCAGCCTGATTGGACCTTGTTTTCACCCAAATGGACCCAGAATGATGTGAAATTGTGCTTCGTGCAACATAATTCTGGGTGCCATTTAAAAACCATAAGTGCTAATGACTCCATTCCTTTTTGAGGTAATAGGGGCTGTTAATTGGAGTACTATAAAACAAACCTGACCTCTCTAGGATATTCAGAAGCCAAGTTATAAGCCCACAAATGTGTAACTGGACTACTTCTTTAAAGTGACACCAGATCCGGTGACCTTTAGGACATGGATTGACACCCTTAGGAAACTGCTATCATCATGAAACGTTCAGATCACTTACAACTCAATAGATTCTACCTTCCTGTAACGTTTCAGCCTGATTGGACCTTGTTTTCACACAAATGAACCCAGAATGATGTGAAATTGTGCTTTGTGCAACATAATTCTGGGTGCCATTTAAAAACCATAAGTGCTAATGACTCCATTCCTTTTTGGGGTAATGGGGGCTGTTAATTGGAGTACTCTAAAACAAACCTGACCTCTTTAGGATATTCAGAAGCCAGGTTATAAGCCCACAAATGTGTAACTGGACTACTTCTTTAAATTGACAACAGATCCGGTGACCTCTGGGACATGGTTTGACCCCCTTAGGAAAGTGCTATCATCATGAAATGTTCAGATCACTTACAACTCAATAGATTCTACCGTCCTGTAACGTTTCAGCCTGACTGGACCTTGTTTTCACACAAATGGACCCAGAATGATGTGAAATTGTGCTTCGTGCAACATAATTCTGGGTGCCATTTAAAAACCATAATTGCTAATGACTCCATTCCTTTTTGTGGTTGTAGGGGCTGTTGATTGGAGTACACTAAAACAAACCTGATCTCTCTAGGACATTCAGAAGCCAAGTTATAAGCCCACAAATGTGTAACTGGACTACTTCTTTAAATTGACAACAGATCCGGTGACCTCTGGGACATGGTTTGACCCCCTTAGGAAAGTGCTATCATCATGAAATGTTCAGATCACTTACAACTCAATAGATTCTACCTTCCTGTAACGTTTCAGCCTGATTGGACCTTGTTTTCACACAAATGAACCCAGAATGATGTGAAATTGTGCTTCGTGCAACATAATTCTGGGTGCCATTTACAAACCATAAGTGCTAATGACTCCATTCCTTTTTGTGGTTGTAGGGGATGTTGATTGGAGTACACTAAAACAAACCTGATCTCTCTAGGAAATTCAGAAGCCAAGTTATAAGCCCACAAAGGTGTAACTGGACTACTTCTTTAAAGTGACACCAGGCCCGGTGACCTTTGGGACATGGTTTGACCCCCTATAGGAATGTGCAATCATCATGAAACATTCAGATCACTTACAACTCAATAGATTCTACCTTCTTGTAACGTTTCAGCTTGATTGGACCTTGTTTTCACACAAATGGACCCAGAATGATGTGAAATTGTGCTTCGTGCAACATAATTCTGGGTGCCATTTACAAACCATAAGTGCTAATGACTCCATTCCTTTTTGTGGTTGTAGGGGCTGTTGATTGGAGTACATAAAACAAACCTGATCTGTCTAGGACATTCAGAAGCCAAGTTATAAGCCCACAAATGTGTAACTGGACTACTTCTTTAAAGTGACACCAGATCTGGTGACCTTTGGGACATGGTTTGACCCACTTAGGAATGTGCGATCATCATGAAACGTTCAGATCACTTACAACTCAATAGATTCTACCTTCTTGTAACGTTTCAGCCTGATTGGACCTTGTTTTCACACAAATGGACCCAGAATGATGTGAAATTGTGCTTCGTACAACATAATTCTGGGTGCCATTTACAAACCATAAGTGCTAATGACTCCATTCCTTTTTCTGGTTGTAGGGGCTGTTGATTGGAATACACTAAAACAAACCTGATCTCTCTAGGACATTCAGAAGCCAAGTTATAAGCCCACAAAGGTGTAACTGGACTACTTCTTTAAAGTGACACCAGGCCCGGTGACCTTTGGGACATGGTTTGACCCCCTATAGGAATGTGCGATCATCATGAAATGTTCAGATCACTTACAACTCAATAGATTCTACCTTCTTGTAACGTTTCAGCCTGAATGGACCTTGTTTTCAAACAAATGGACCCAGAATGATGTGAAATTGTGCTTCGTGCAACATAATTCTGGGTGCCATTTACAAACCATAAGTGCTAATGACTCCATTCCTTTTTGTGGTTGTATGGGCTGTTGATTGGAGTACACTAAAACAAACCTGATCTCTCTAGGACATTCAGAAGCCAAGTTATAAGCCCACAAATGTGTAACTGGACTACTTCTTTAAAGTGACACCAGATCCGGTGACCTTTGGGACATGGTTTGACCCACTTAGGAATGTGCGATCATCATGAAACTTTCAGATCACTTACAACTCAATAGATTCTACCTTCTTGTAACGTTTCAGCCTGATTGGACCTTGTTTTCACACAAATGGACCCAGAATGATGTGAAATTGTGCTTCGTTTAACATAATTCTGGGTGCCATTTACAAACCATAAGTGCTAATGACTCCATTCCTTTTTGTAGTTGTAGGGGCTGTTGATTGGAGTACACTAAAACAAACCTGATCTCTCTAGGACATTCAGAAGCCAGGTTATAAAGCCACAAATGTGTAACTGGACTACTTCTTTAAAGTGACACCAGGCCCGGTGACCTTTGGGACATGGTTTGACCCACTTAGGAATGTGCGATCATCATGAAACGTTCATATCACTTACAACTCAATAGATTCTACCTTCTTGTAACGTTTCAGCCTGATTGGACCTTGTTTTCACACAAATGGACCCAGAATGATGTGAAATTGTGCTTCGTGCAACATAATTCTGGGTGCCATTTACAAACCATAAGTGCTAATGACTGAATTCTTTTTTGTGGTTGTAGGGGCTGTTGATTGGAGTGCACTAAAACAAATATGATCTCTCTAGGACATTCAGAAGCCAAGTTATAAGCCCACAAATGTGTAACTGGACTACTTCTTTAAAGTGACACCAGATCCGGTGACTTTTGGGACATGGTTTGACCCACTTAGGAATGTGCGATCATCATGAAACGTTCAGATCACTTACAACTCAATAGATTCTACCTTCTTGTAACGTTTCAGCCTGATTGGACATTGTTTTCACACAAATGGACCCAGAATGATGTGAAATTGTGCTTCGTGCAACATAATTCTGGGTGCCATTTAAAAACCATAAGTGCTAATGACTCCATTCCTTTTTGAGGTAATAGGGGCTGTTAATTGGAGTACTCTAAAACAAACCTGACCTCTTTAGGATATTCAGAAGCCAAGTTATAAGCCCACAAAGGTGTAACTGGACTACTTCTTTAAAGTGACACCAGGCCCGGTGACCTTTGGGACATGGTTTGACCCCCTATAGGAATGTGCGATCATCATGAAACTTTCAGATCACTTACAACTCAACAGATTCTACCTTCTTGTAACGTTTCAGCCTGACTGGACCTTGTTTTCACACAAATGGACCCAGAATGATGTGAAATTGTGCTTCGTGCAACATAATTCTGGGTGCCATTTAAAAACCATAAGTGCTAATGACTCCATTCCTTTTTGTGGTTGTAGGGGCTGTTGATTGGAGTACACTAAAACAAACCTGATCTCTCTAGGAAATTCAGAAGCCAAGTTATAAGCCCACAAATGTGTAACTGGACTACTTCTTTAAATTGACACCAGATCCGGTGACCTCTGGGACATGGTTTGACCCCCTTAGGAATGTGCGATCATCATGAAACGTTCAGATCACTTACAACTCAATAGATTCTACCTTCTTGTAACGTTTCAGCCTGATTGGACCTTGTTTTCACACAAATGGACCCAGAATGATGTGAAATTGTGCTTCGTGCAACATAATTCTGGGTGCCATTTAAAAACCATAAGTGCTAATGACTCCATTCCTTTTTGGGGTAATGGGGGCTGTTAATTGGAGTACTCTAAAACAAACCTGACCTCTGTAGGATATTCAGAAGCCAAGTTATAAGCCCACAAAGGTGTAACTGGACTACTTCTTTAAAGTGACACCAGGCCCGGTGACCTTTGGGACATGGTTTGACCCCCTATAGGAATGTGATATCATCATGAAACTTTCAGATCACTTACAACTCAACAGATTCTACCTTCTTGTAACGTTTCAGCCTGACTGGACCTTGTTTTCACACAAATGGACCCAGAATCATGTGAAATTGTGCTTCGTGCAACATAATTCTGGGTGCCATTTAAAAGCCACAAGTGCTAATGACTCCATTCCTTTTTGAGGTTGTAGGGGCTGTTGATTGGAGTACACTAAAACAAACCTGATCTCTCTAGGACATTCAGAAGCCAAGTTATAAGCCCACAAATGTGTAACTGGACTACTTCTTTAAATTGACACCAGATCCGGTGACCTCTGGGACATGGTTTGACCCCCTTAGGAAAGTGCTATCATCATGAAACGTTCAGATCACTTACAACTCAATAGATTCTACCTTCCTGTAACGTTTCAGCCTGATTGGACCTTGTTTTCACACAAATGAACCCAGAATGATGTGAAATTGTGCTTTGTGCAACATAATTCTGGGTGCCATTTAAAAACCATAAGTGCTAATGACTCCATTCCTTTTTGTGGTTGTAGGGGCTGTTTCTTGAAGTACACTAAAACAAGCCTGACCTCTCTAGGACATTCAGAAGCCAAGTTATAAGCCCACAAAGGTGTAACTGGACTACTTCTTTAAAGTGGCACCAGGCCCGGTGACCTTTGGGACATGGTTTGACCCCCTTTGGAATGTGCTATCATCATGAAACGTTCAGATCACTTACAACTCAATAGATTCTACCTTCCTGTAACGTTTCAGCCTGATTGGACCTTGTTTTCACACAAATGAACCCAGAATGATGTGAAATTGTGCTTCGTGCAACATAATTCTGGGTGCCATTTAAAAACCATAAGTGCTAATGACTCCATTCCTTTTTGTGGTTGTAGGGGCTGTTGATTGGAGTACACTAAAACAAACCTGATCTCTCTCGAACATTCAGAAGCCAAGTTATAAGCCCACAAATGTGTAACTGGACTACTTTTTTAAATTGACACCGATCCGGTGACCTTTGGGACATGGTTTTACCTCCTTAGGAAAGTGCTATCATCATGAAACGTTCACATCACTTACATCTCAATAGATTCTACCTTCTTGTAACGTTTCAGCCTGATTGGACCTTGTTTTCATACAAATGGACCCAGAATGATGTGAAATTGTGCTTCGTGCAACATAATTCTGGGTGCCATTTACAAACCATAAGTTCTAATGACTCCATTCTTTTTTGTGGTTGTAGGGGCTGTTGATTGGAGTACACTAAAACAAACCTGATCTCTCTAGGACATTCAGAAGCCAAGTTATAAGCCCACAAATGTGTAACTGGACTACTTCTTTAAAGTGACACCAGGCCCGGTGACCTTTGGGACATGGTTTGACCCCCTGTAGGAATGTGCGATCATCATGAAACGTTCAGATCACTTACAACTCAATAGATTCTACCTTCTTGTAACGTTTCAGCCTGATTGGACCTTGTTTTCACACGAATGGACCCAGAATGATGTGAAATTGTGCTTCGTGCCACATAATTCTGGGTGCCATTTACAAACCATAAGTGCTAATGACTCTATTCCTTTTTGTGGTTGTAGGGGCTGTTGATTGGAGTACACTAAAACAAACCTGATCTCTCTAGGACATTCAGAAGCCAAGTTATAAGCCCACAAATGTGTAACTGGACTACTTCTTTAAAGTGACACCAGATCCGGTGACCTTTGGTACATGGTTTGACCCACTTAGGAATGTGCGATCATCATGAAACGTTCAGATCACTTACAACTCGATAGATTCTACCTTCTTGTAACGTTTCAGCCTGATTGGACCTTGTTTTCACCCAAATGGACCCAGAATGATGTGAAATTGTGCTTCGTGCAACATAATTCTGGGTGCCATTTAAAAACCATAAGTGCTAATGACTCCATTCCTTTTTGAGGTAATAGGGGCTGTTAATTGGAGTACTATAAAACAAACCTGACCTCTCTAGGATATTCAGAAGCCAAGTTATAAGCCCACAAATGTGTAACTGGACTACTTCTTTAAAGTGACACCAGATCCGGTGACCTTTAGGACATGGATTGACACCCTTAGGAAACTGCTATCATCATGAAACGTTCAGATCACTTACAACTCAATAGATTCTACCTTCCTGTAACGTTTCAGCCTGATTGGACCTTGTTTTCACACAAATGAACCCAGAATGATGTGACATTGTGCTTTGTGCAACATAATTCTGGGTGCCATTTAAAAACCATAAGTGCTAATGACTCCATTCCTTTTTGGGGTAATGGGGGCTGTTAATTGGAGTACTCTAAAACAAACCTGACCTCTTTAGGATATTCAGAAGCCAAGTTATAAGCCCACAAAGGTGTAACTGGACTACTTCTTTAAAGTGACACCAGGCCCGGTGACCTTTGGGACATGGTTTGACCCCCTGTAGGAATGTGCGATCATCATGAAACGTTCAGATCACTTACAACTCAATAGATTCTACCTTCTTGTAACGTTTCAGCCTGATTGGACCTTGTTTTCACACGAATGGACCCAGAATGATGTGAAATTGTACTTCGTGCCACATAATTCTGGGTGCCATTTACAAACCATAAGTGCTAATGACTCTATTCCTTTTTGTGGTTGTAGGGGCTGTTGATTGGAGTACACTAAAACAAACCTGATCTCTCTAGGACATTCAGAAGCCAAGTTATAAGCCCACAAATGTGTAACTGGACTACTTCTTTAAATATACACTGATCCAGTGACCTTTGGGACATGGTTTGACCCCCTATAGGAAAGTGCTATCATCATGAAACGTTCAGATCACTTACAACTCAATAGATTCTACCTTCCTGTAACGTTTCAGCCTGATTGGACCTTGTTTTCACACAAATGAACCCAGAATGATGTGAAATTGTGCTTCGTGCAACATAATTCTGGGTGCCATTTAAAAACCATAAGTTCTAATGACTCCATTCCTTTTTGGGGTAATGGGGGCTGTTAATTGGAGTACTCTAAATTAAACCTGACCTCTCTAGGATATTCAGAAGCCAAGTTATAAGCCCACAAAGGTGTAACTGGACTACTTCTTTAAAGTGACACCAGGCCCGGTGACCTTTGGGACATGGTTTGACCCCCTTAGGAATGTGCGATCATCATGAAACGTTCAGATCACTTACAACTCAATAGATTCTACCTTCTTGTAACGTTTCAGCCTGATTGGACCTTGTTTTCACACAAATGGACCCAGAATGATGTGAAATTGTGCTTCATGCAACATAATTCTGGGTGCCATTTACAAACCATAATGACTCCATTCCTTTTTGTGGTTGTAGGGGCTGTTGATTGGAGTACACTAAAACAAACCTGATCTCTCTAGGACATTCAGAAGCCAAGTTATAAGCCCACAAATGTGTAACTGGACTACTTCTTTAAAGTGACACCAGGCCCGGTGACCTTTGGGACATGGTTTGACCCCCTATAGGAATGTGCGATCATCATGAAACGTTCATATCACTTAAAACTCAATTGATTCTACCTTCTTGTAACGATTCAGCCTGATTGGACCTTGTTTTCACACAAATGAACCCAGAATGATGTGAAATTGTGCTTTGTGCAACATAATTCTTGGTGCCATTTAAAAACCATAAGTGCTAATGACTCCATTCCTTTTTGGGGTAATGGGGGCTGTTAATTGGAGTACTCTAAAACAAACCTGACCTCTGTAGGATATTCAGAAGCCAGGTTATAAGCCCACAAAGGTGTAACTGGACTACTTCTTTAAAGTGAAACCAGGCCCGGTGACCTTTGGGACATGGTTTGACCCCCTATAGGAATGTGCGATCATCATGAAACTTTCAGATCACTTACAACTCAACAGATTCTACCTTCTTGTAACGTTTCAGCCTGACTGGACCTTGTTTTCACACAAATGGACCCAGAATGATGTGAAATTGTGCTTCGTGCAACATAATTCTGGGTGCCATTTAAAAGCCATAAGTGCTAATGACTCCATTCCTTTTTGTGGTTGTAGGGGCTGTTGATTGGAGTACACTAAAACAAACCTGATCTCTCTAGGACATTCAGAAGCCAAGTTATAAGCCCACAAATGTGTAACTGGACTACTTCTTTAAATTGACACCAGATCCGGTGACCTCTGGGACATGGTTTGACCCCCTTAGGAAAGTGCTATCATCATGAAACGTTCAGATCACTTACAACTCAATAGATTCTACCTTCCTGTAACGTTTCAGCCTGATTGGACCTTGTTTTCACACAAATGAACCCAGAATGATGTGAAATTGTGCTTTGTGCAACATAATTCTGGGTGCCATTTAAAAACCATAAGTGCTAATGACTCCATTCCTTTTTGTGGTTGTAGGGGCTGTTTATTGAAGTACACTAAAACAAGCCTGACCTCTCTAGGACATTCAGAAGCCAAGTTATAAGCCCACAAAGGTGTAACTGGACTACTTCTTTAAAGTGGCACCAGGCCCTGTGACCTTTGGGACATGGTTTGACCCCCTTAGGAATGTCCTATCATCATGAAACGTTCAGATCACTTACAACTCAATAGATTCTACCGTCCTGTAACGTTTCAGCCTGACTGGACCTTGTTTTCACACAAATGGACCCAGAATGATGTGAAATTGTGCTTTGTGCAACATAATTCTGGGTGCCATTTAAAAACCATAAGTGCTAATGACTCCATTCCTTTTTGGGGTAATGGGGGCTGTTAATTGGAGTACTCTAAAACAAACCTGACCTCTTTAGGATATTCAGAAGCCAGGTTATAAGCCCACAAATGTGTAACTGGACTACTTCTTTAAATTGACAACAGATCCGGTGACCTCTGGGACATGGTTTGACCCCCTTAGGAAAGTGCTATCATCATGAAACGTTCAGATCACTTACAACTCAATAGATTCTACCGTCCTGTAACGTTTCAGCCTGACTGGACCTTGTTTTCACACAAATGGACCCAGAATGATGTGAAATTGTGCTTCGTGCCACATAATTCTGGGTGCCATTTAAAAACCATAAGTGCTAATGACTCCATTCCTTTTTGTGGTTGTAGGGGCTGTTGATTGGAGTACACTAAAACAAACCTGATCTCTCTAGGACATTCAGAAGCCAAGTTATAAGCCCACAAATGTGTAACTGGACTACTTCTTTAAATTGACAACAGATCCGGTGACCTCTGGGACATGGTTTGACCCCCTTAGGAAAGTGCTATCATCATGAAACATTCAGATCACTTACAACTCAAAGATTCTACCTTCATGTAACGTTTCAGCCTGATTGGACCTTGTTTTCACACAAATGGACCCAGAATGATGTGAAATTGTGCTTCGTGCAACATAAATCTGGGTGCCATTTAAAAACCATAAGTGCTAATGACTCCATTCCTTTTTGTGGCTGTAGGGGCTGTTGATTGGAGTACACTAAAACAAGCCTGACCTCTCTAGGACATTCAGAAGCCAAGTTATAAACCCACAAATGTGTAACTGGACTACTTCTTTAAAGTGACACCAGGCCCGGTGACCTTTGGGACATGGTTTGACCCCCTATAGGAATGTGCGATCATCATGAAACGTTCAGATCACTTACAACTGAATAGATTCTACTTTCTTGTAACGTTTCAGCCTGAATGGACCTTGTTTTCACACAAATGGACCCAGAATGATGTGAAATTGTGCTTCGTGCAACATAATTCTGGGTGCCATTTACAAACCATAAGTGCTAATGACTCCATTCCTTTTTGTGGTTGTAGGGGCTGTTGATTGGAGTACTCTGAAACAAACCTGATCACTCTAGGACATTCAGATGCCAAGTTATAAGCCCACAAATGTGTAACTGGACTACTTCTTTAAATTGACACCGATCCGGTGACCTAAGGGACATGGTTTGACAACCCTTAGGAAAGTGCTATCATCATGAAAAGTTCAGATCACTTACAACTCAATAGATTCTACCTTCCTGTAACGTTTCAGCCTGATTGGACCTTGTTTTCACACAAATGAACCCAGAATGATGTGAAATTGTGCTTCGTGCAACATAATTCTGGGTGCCATTTACAAACCATAAGTGCTAATGACTCCATTCCTTTTTGTGGTTGTAGGGGCTGTTGATTGGAGTACACTAAAACAAACCTGATCTCTCTAGGACATTCAGAAGCCAAGTTATAAGCCCACAAAGGTGTAACTGGACTACTTCTTTAAAGTGACACCAGGCCCGGTGACCTTTGGGACATGGTTTGACCCCCTATAGGAATGTGCGATCATCATGAAATGTTCAGATCACTTACAACTCAATAGATTCTACCTTCTTGTAACGTTTCAGCCTGATTGGACCTTGTTTTCACACAAATGGACCCAGAATGATGTGAAATTGTGCTTCGTGCAACATAATTCTGGGTGCCATTTACAAACCATAAGTGCTGACTCCATTCCTTTTTGTGGTTGTAGGGGCTCTTGATTGGAGTACACTAAAACAAACCTGATCTCTCTAGGACATTCAGAAGCCAAGTTATAAGCCCACAAATGTGTAACTGGACTACTTCTTTAAAGTGACACCAGATCTGGTGACCTTTGGGACATGGTTTGACCGCCTATAGGAATGTGCGATCATCATGAAATGTTCAGATCACTTACAACTCAATAGATTCTACCTTCTTGTAACGTTTCAGCCTGAATGGACCTTGTTTTCAAACAAATGGACCCAGAATGATGTGAAATTGTGCTTCGTGCAACATAATTCTGGGTGCCATTTACAAACCATAAGTGCTAATGACTCCATTCCTTTTTGTGGTTGTATGGGCTGTTGATTGGAGTACACTAAAACAAACCTGATCTCTCTAGGACATTCAGAAGCCAAGTTATAAGCCCACAAAGGTGTAACTGGACTACTTCTTTAAAGTGACACCAGGCCCGGTGACCTTTGGGACATGGTTTGACCGCCTATAGGAATGTGCGATCATCATGAAATGTTCAGATCACTTACAACTCAATAGATTCTACCTTCTTGTAACGTTTCAGCCTGAATGGACCTTGTTTTCAAACAAATGGACCCAGAATGATGTGAAATTGTGCTTCGTGCAACATAATTCTGGGTGCCATTTACAAACCATAAGTGCTAATGACTCCATTCCTTTTTGTGGTTGTATGGGCTGTTGATTGGAGTACACTAAAACAAACCTGATCTCTCTAGGACATTCAGAAGCCAAGTTATAAGCCCACAAATGTGTAACTGGACTACTTCTTTAAAGTGACACCAGATCCGGTGACCTTTGGGACATGGTTTGACCCACTTAGGAATGTGCGATCATCATGAAACTTTCAGATCACTTACAACTCAATAGATTCTACCTTCCTGTAACGTTTCAGCCTGATTGGACCTTGTTTTCACACAAATGAACCCAGAATGATTTGAAATTGTGCTTTGTGCAACATAATTCTGGGTGCCATTTAAAAACCATAAGTGCTAATGACTGAATTATTTTTTGTGGTTGTAGGGGCTGTTGATTGGAGTGCACTAAAACAAACCTGATCTCTCTAGGACATTCAGAAGCCAAGTTATAAGCCCACAAATGTGTAACTGGACTACTTCTTTAAAGTGACACCAGATCCGGTGACTTTTGGGACATGGTTTGACCCACTTAGGAATGTGCGATCATCATGAAACGTTCAGATCACTTACAACTCAATAGATTCTACCTTCTTGTAACGTTTCAGCCTGATTGGACATTGTTTTCACACAAATGGACCCAGAATGATGTGAAATTGTGCTTCGTGCAACATAATTCTGGGTGCCATTTAAAAACCATAAGTGCTAATGACTCCATTCCTTTTTGAGGTAATAGGGGCTGTTAATTGGAGTACTCTAAAACAAACCTGACCTCTTTAGGATATTCAGAAGCCAAGTTATAAGCCCACAAAGGTGTAACTGGACTACTTCTTTAAAGTGACACCAGGGCCGGTGACCTTTGGGACATGGTTTGACCCCCTATAGGAATGTGCGATCATCATGAAACTTTCAGATCACTTACAACTCAACAGATTCTACCTTCTTGTAACGTTTCAGCCTGACTGGACCTTGTTTTCACACAAATGGACCCAGAATGATGTGAAATTGTGCTTCGTGCAACATAATTCTGGGTGCCATTTAAAAACCATAAGTGCTAATGACTCCATTCCTTTTTGAGGTAATAGGGGCTGTTAATTGGAGTACTCTAAAACAAACCTGACCTCTTTAGGATATTCAGAAGCCAAGTTATAAGCCCACAAAGGTGTAACTGGACTACTTCTTTAAAGTGACACCAGGGCCGGTGACCTTTGGGACATGGTTTGACCCCCTATAGGAATGTGCGATCATCATGAAACTTTCAGATCACTTACAACTCATCAGATTCTACCTTCTTGTAACGTTTCAGCCTGACTGGACCTTGTTTTCACACAAATGGACCCAGAATGATGTGAAATTGTGCTTCGTGCAACATAATTCTGGGTGCCATTTAAAAACCATAAGTGCTAATGACTCCATTCCTTTTTGTGGTTGTAGGGGCTGTTGATTGGAGTACACTAAAACAAACCTGATCTCTCTAGGAAATTCAGAAGCCAAGTTATAAGCCCATAAATGTGTAACTGGACTACTTTTTTAAATTGACACCGATCCGGTGACCTTTGGGACATGGTTTTACCTCCTTAGGAAAGTGCTATCATCATGAAACGTTCAGATCACTTACAACTCAATAGATTCTACCTTCCTGTAACGTTTCAGCCTGATTGGACCTTGTTTTCACACAAATGAACCCAGAATGATGTGAAATTTTGCTTCGTGCCACATAATTCTGGGTGCCATTTACAACCCATAAGTGCTAATGACTCCATTCCTTTTTGTGGCTGTAGGGGCTGTTTATTGGAGTACACTAAAACAAGCCTGACCTCTCAAGGACATTCAGAAGCCAAGTTATAAGCCCACAAAGGTGTAACTGGACTACTTCTTTAAAGTGACACCAGGCCCGGTGACCTTTGGGACATGGTTTGACCCCCTATAGGAATGTGCGATCATCATGAAACGTTCAGATCACTTACAACTCAATAGATTCTACCTTCTTGTAACGTTTCAGCCTGAATGGACCTTGTTTTCACACAAATGGACCCAGAATGATGTGAAATTGTGCTTCGTGCATCATAATTCTGGGTGCCATTTACAAATCATAAGTCCTAATGACTCCATTCCTCTTTGTGGTTGTAGGGGCTGTTGATTGTAGTACTCTGAAACAAACCTGATCACTCTAGGACATTCAGAAGCCAAGTTATAAGCCCACAAATGTGTAACTGGACTACTTCTTTACATTGACACCAGGCCCGGTGACCTTTGGGACATGGTTTGACCCCCTTAGGAATGTGCGATCATCATGAAACGTTCAGATCACTTACAACTCAATAGATTCTACCTTCTTGTAATGATTCAGCCTGATTGGACCTTGTTTTCACACAAATGGACCCAGAATGATGTGAAATTGTGCTTCATGCAACATAATTCTGGGTGCCATTTACAAACCATAATGACTCCATTCCTTTTTGTGGTTGTAGGGGCTGTTGATTGGAGTACACTAAAACAAACCTGATCTCTCTAGGACATTCAGAAGCCAAGTTATAAGCCCACAAAGGTGTAACTGGACTACTTCTTTAAAGTGACACCAGGCCCGGTGACCTTTGGGACATGGTTTGACCCCCTATAGGAATGTGCGATCATCATGAAACGTTCATATCACTTAAAACTCAATTGATTCTACCTTCTTGTAACGATTCAGCCTGATTGGACCTTGTTTTCACACAAATGAACCCAGAATGATGTGAAATTGTGCTTTGTGCAACATAATTCTGGGTGCCATTTAAAAACCATAAGTGCTAATGACTCCATTCCTTTTTGGGGTAATCGGGGCTGTTAATTGGAGTACTCTAAAACAAACCTGACCTCTGTAGGATATTCAGAAGCAGAGTTATAAGACCACAAAGGTGTAACTGGACTACTTCTTTAAAGTGACACCAGGCCCGGTGACCTTTGGGACATGGTTTGACCCCCTATAGGAATGTGCGATCATCATGAAACTTTCAGATCACTTAAAACTCAACAGATTCTACCTTCTTGTAACGTTTCAGCCTGACTGGACCTTGTATTCACACAAATGGACCCAGAATGATGTGAAATTGTGCTTCGTGCAACATAATTCTGGGTGCCATTTAAAAGCCATAAGTGCTAATGACTCCATTCCTTTTTGTGGTTGTAGGGGCTGTTGATTGGAGTACACTAAAACAAACCTGATCTCTCTAGGACATTCAGAAGCCAAGTTATAAGCCCACAAATGTGTAACTGGACTACTTCTTTAAATTGACACCAGATCCGGTGACCTCTGGGACATGGGTTGACCCCCTTAGGAAAGTGCTATCATCATGAAACGTTCAGATCACTTACAACTCAATAGATTCTACCTTCCTGTAACGTTTCAGCCTGATTGGACCTTGTTTTCACACAAATGAACCCAGAATGATGTGAAATTGTGCTTTGTGCAACATAATTCTGGGTGCCATTTAAAAACCATAAGTGCTAATGACTCCATTCCTTTTTGTGGTTGTAGGGGCTGTTTATTGAAGTACACTAAAACAAGCCTGACCTCTCTAGGACATTCAGAAGCCAAGTTATAAGCCCACAAAGGTGTAACTGGACTACTTCTTTAAAGTGGCACCAGGCCCGGTGACCTTTGGGACATGGTTTGACCCCCTTAGGAATGTCCTATCATCATGAAACGTTCAGATCACTTACAACTCAATAGATTCTACCGTCCTGTAACGTTTCAGCCTGACTGGACCTTGTTTTCACACAAATGGTCCCAGAATGATGTGAAATTGTGCTTTGTGCAACATAATTCTGGGTGCCATTTAAAAACCATAAGTGCTAATGACTCCATTCCTTTTTGGGGTAATGGGGGCTGTTAATTGGAGTACTCTAAAACAAACCTGACCTCTTTAGGATATTCAGAAGCCAGGTTATAAGCCCACAAATGTGTAACTGGACTACTTCTTTAAATTGACAACAGATCCGGTGACCTCTGGGACATGGTTTGACCCCCTTAGGAAAGTGCTATCATCATGAAACGTTCAGATCACTTACAACTCAATAGATTCTACCGTCCTGTAACGTTTCAGCCTGACTGGACCTTGTTTTCACACAAATGGACCCAGAATGATGTGAAATTGTGCTTCGTGCAACATAATTCTGGGTGCCATTTAAAAACCATAAGTGCTAATGACTCCATTCCTTTTTGTGGTTGTAGGGGCTGTTGATTGGAGTACACTAAAAAAACCTGATCTCTCTAGGATATTCAGAAGCCAGGTTATAAGCCCACAAATGTGTAACTGGACTACTTCTTTAAAATGACACCAGATCCGGTGACCTCTGGGACATGGGTTGACCCCCTTAGGAAAGTGCTATCATCATGAAACGTTCAGATCACTTACAACTCAAAGATTCTACCTTCATGTAACGTTTCAGCCTGATTGGACCTTGTTTTCACACAAATGGACCCAGAATGATGTGAAATTGTGCTTCGTGCAACATAATTCTGGGTGCCATTTAAAAACCATAAGTGCTAATGACTCCATTCCTTTTTGTGGCTGTAGGGGCTGTTGATTGGAGTACACTAAAACAAGCCTGACCTCTCTAGGACATTCAGAAGCCAAGTTATAAGCCCACAAATGTGTAACTGGACTACTTCTTTAAAGTGACACCAGGCCCGGTGAACTTTGGGACATGGTTTGACCCCCTATAGGAATGTGCGATCATCATGAAACGTTCAGATCACTTACAACTGAATAGATTCTACTTTCTTGTAACGTTTCAGCCTGAATGGACCTTGTTTTCACACAAATGGACCCAGAATGATGTGAAATTGGGCTTCGTGCAACATAATTCTGGGTGCCATTTACAAACCATAAGTGCTAATGACTCCATTCCTTTTTGTGGTTGTAGGGGCTGTTGATTGGAGTACTCTGAAACAAACCTGATCACTCTAGGACATTCAGATGCCAAGTTATAAGCCCACAAATGTGTAACTGGACTACTTCTTTAAATTGACACCAGGCCCGGTGACCTTTGGGACATTGTTTGACCCCCTATAGGAATGTGCGATCATCATGAAACGTTCAGATCACTTACAACTCAATAGATTCTACCTTCTTGTAACGTTTCAGCCTGATTGGACCTTGTTTTCACACAAATGGACCCAGAATGATGTGAAATTGTGCTTCGTGCAACATAATTCTGGGTGCCATTTACAAACCATAAGTGCTAATGACTCCATTCCTTTTTGTGGTTGTAGGGGCTGTTGATTGGAGTACAATAAAACAAACCTGATCTCTCTAGGACATTCAGAAGCCAAGTTATAAGCCCACAAATGTGTAACTGGACTACTTCTTTAAAGTGACACCAGATCTGGTGACCTTTGGGACATGGTTTGACCCACTTAGGAATGTGCGATCATCATGAAACGTTCAGATCACTTACAACTCAATAGATTCTACCTTCTTGTAACGTTTCAGCCTGATTGGACCTTGTTTTCACACAAATGGACCCAGAATGATGTGAAATTGTGCTTCGTGCAACATAATTCTGGGTGCCATTTACAAACCATAAGTGCTAATGACTCCATTCCTTTTTGTGGTTGTAGGGGCTGTTGATTGGAATACACTAAAACAAACCTGGTCTCTCTAGGACATTCAGAAGCCAAGTTATAAGCCCACAAAGGTGTAACTGGACTACTTCTTTAAAGTGACACCAGGCCCGGTGACCTTTGGGACATGGTTTGACCCCCTATAGGAATGTGCGATCATCATGAAACGTTCAGATCACTTACAACTCAATAGATTCTACCGTCCTGTAACGTTTCAGCCTGACTGGACCTTGTTTTCACACAAATGGACCCAGAATGATGTGAAATTGTGCTTTGTGCAACATAATTCTGGGTGCCATTTAAAAACCATAAGTGCTAATGACTCCATTCCTTTTTGGGGTAATGGGGGCTGTTAATTGGAGTACTCTAAAACAAACCTGACCTCTTTAGGATATTCAGAAGCCAGGTTATAAGCCCACAAATGTGTAACTGGACTACTTCTTTAAATTGACAACAGATCCGGTGACCTCTGGGACATGGTTTGACCCCCTTAGGAAAGTGCTATCATCATGAAACATTCAGATCACTTACAACTCAATAGATTCTACCGTCCTGTAACGTTTCAGCCTGACTGGACCTTGTTTTCACACAAATGGACCCAGAATGATGTGAAATTGTGCTTCGTGCAACATAATTCTGGGTGCCATTTAAAAACCATAAGTGCTAATGACTCCATTCCTTTTTGTGGTTGTAGGGGCTGTTGATTGGAGTACACTAAAAAAAACTGATCTCTCTAGGACATTCAGAAGCCAAGTTTTAAGCCCACAAATGTGTAACTGGACTACTTCTTTAAATTGACAACAGATCCGGTGACCTCTGGGACATGGTTTGGCCCCCTTAGGAAAGTGCTATCATCATGAAACATTCAGATCACTTACAACTCAAAGATTCTACCTTCATGTAACGTTTCAGCCTGATTGGACCTTGTTTTCACACAAATGGACCCAGAATGATGTGAAATTGTGCTTCGTGCAACATAATTCTGGGTGCCATTTAAAAACCATAAGTGCTAATGACTCCATTCCTTTTTGTGGCTGTAGGGGCTGTTGATTGGAGTACACTAAAACAAGCCTGACCTCTCTAGGACATTCAGAAGCCAAGTTATAAGCCCACAAATGTGTAACTGGACTACTTCTTTAAAGTGACACCAGGCCCGGTGAACTTTGGGACATGGTTTGACCCCCTATAGGAATGTGCGATCATCATGAAACGTTCAGATCACTTTCAACTGAATAGATTCTACTTTCTTGTAACGTTTCAGCCTGAATGGACCTTGTTTTCACACAAATGGACCCAGAATGATGTGAAATTGTGCTTCGTGCAACATAATTCTGGGTGCCATTTACAAACCATAAGTGCTAATGACTCCATTCCTTTTTGTGGTTGTAGGGGCTGTTGATTGGAGTACTCTGAAACAAACCTGATCACTCTAGGACATTCAGATGCCAAGTTATAAGCCCACAAATGTGTAACTGGACTACTTCTTTAAATTGACACCAGGCCCGGTGACCTTTGGGACATGGTTTGACCCCCTATAGGAATGTGCGATCATCATGAAACGTTCAGATCACTTACAACTCAAAGATTCTACCTTCATGTAACGTTTCAGCCTGATTGGACCTTGTTTTCACACAAATGGACCCAGAATGATGTGAAATTGTGCTTCGTGCAACATAATTCTGGGTGCCATTTAAAAACCATAAGTGCTAATGACTCCATTCCTTTTTGTGGCTGTAGGGGCTGTTGATTGGAGTACACTAAAACAAGCCTGACCTCTCTAGGACATTCAGAAGCCAAGTTATAAGCCCACAAATGTGTAACTGGACTACTTCTTTAAAGTGACACCAGGCCCGGTGAACTTTGGGACATGGTTTGACCCCCTATAGGAATGTGCGATCATCATGAAACGTTCAGATCACTTACAACTGAATAGATTCTACTTTCTTGTAACGTTTCAGCCTGAATGGACCTTGTTTTCACACAAATGGACCCAGAATGATGTGAAATTGTGCTTCGTGCAACATAATTCTGGGTGCCATTTACAAACCATAAGTGCTAATGACTCCATTCCTTTTTGTGGTTGTAGGGGCTGTTGATTGGAGTACTCTGAAACAAACCTGATCACTCTAGGACATTCAGATGCCAAGTTATAAGCCCACAAATGTGTAACTGGACTACTTCTTTAAATTGACACCAGGCCCGGTGACCTTTGGGACATGGTTTGACCCCCTATAGGAATGTGCGATCATCATGAAACGTTCAGATCACTTACAACTCAATAGATTCTACCTTCTTGTAACGTTTCAGCCTGATTGGACCTTGTTTTCACACAAATGGACCCAGAATGATGTGAAATTGTGCTTCGTTTAACATAATTCTGGGTGCCGTTTACAAACCATAAGTGCTAATGACTCCATTCCTTTTTGTGGTTGTAGGGGCTGTTGATTGGAGTACACTAAAACAAACCTGATCTCTCTAGGACATTCAGAAGCCAAGTTATAAGCCCACAAATGTGTAACTGGACTACTTCTTTAAAGTGACACCAGATCTGGTGACCTTTGGGACATGGTTTGACCCACTTAGGAATGTGCGATCATCATGAAACGTTCAGATCACTTACAACTCAATAGATTCTACCTTCTTGTAACGTTTCAGCCTGATTGGACCTTGTTTTCACACAAATGGACCCAGAATGATGTGAAATTGTGCTTCGTGCAACATAATTCTGGGTGCCATTTACAAACCATAAGTGCTAATGACTCCATTCCTTTTTGTGGTTGTAGGGGCTGTTGATTGGAATACACTAAAACAAACCTGATCTCTCTAGGACATTCAGAAGCCAAGTTATAAGCCCACAAAGGTGTAACTGGACTACTTCTTTAAAGTGACACCAGGCCCGGTGACCTTTGGGACATGGTTTGACCCCCTATAGGAATGTGCGATCATCATGAAATGTTCAGATCACTTACAACTCAATAGATTCTACCTTCTTGTAACGTTTCAGCCTGAATGGACCTTGTTTTCAAACAAATGGACCCAGAATGATGTGAAATTGTGCTTCGTGCAACATAATTCTGGGTGCCATTTACAAACCATAAGTGCAAATGACTCCATTCCTTTTTGTGGTTGTATGGGCTGTTGATTGGAGTACACTAAAACACACCTGATCTCTCTAGGACATTCAGAGGCCAAGTTATAAGCCCACAAAGGTGTAACTGGACTACTTCTTTAAAGTGACACCAGATCCGGTGACCTTTGGGACATGGTTTGACCCACTTAGGAATGTGCGATCATCATGAAACTTTCAGATCACTTACAACTCAATAGATTCTACCTTCTTGTAACGTTTCAGCCTGATTGGACCTTGTTTTCACACAAATGGACCCAGAATGATGTGAAATTGTGCTTCGTTTAACATAATTCTGGGTGCCATTTACAAACCATAAGTGCTAATGACTCCATTCCTTTTTGTAGTTGTAGGGGCTGTTGATTGGAGTACACTAAAACAAACCTGATCTCTCTAGGACATTCAGAAGCCAGGTTATAAAGCCACAAATGTGTAACTGGAGTACTTCTTTAAAGTGACACCAGGCCCGGTGACCTTTGGGACATGGTTTGACCCCCTATAGGAATGTGCGATCATCATGAAACGTTCATATCACTTACAACTCAATAGATTCTACCTTCTTGTAACGTTTCAGCCTGATTGGACCTTGTTTTCACACAAATGGACCCAGAATGATGTGAAATTGTGCTTCGTGCAACATAATTCTGGGTGCCATTTACAAACCATAAGTGCTAATGACTGAATTCTTTTTTGTGGTTGTAGGGGCTGTTGATTGGAGTGCACTAAAACAAACCTGATCTCTCTAGGACATTCAGAAGCCAAGTTATAAGCCCACAAATGTGTAACTGGACTACTTCTTTAAAGTGACACCAGATCCGGTGACTTTTGGGACATGGTTTGACCCACTTAGGAATGTGCGATCATCATGAAACGTTCAGATCACTTACAACTCAATAGATTCTACCTTCTTGTAACGTTTCAGCCTGATTGGACATTGTTTTCACACAAATGGACCCAGAATGATGTGAAATTGTGCTTCGTGCAACATAATTCTGGGTTTCATTTAAAAACCATAAGTGCTAATGACTCCATTCCTTTTTGAGGTAATAGGGGCTGTTAATTGGAGTACTCTAAAACAAACGTGACCTCTTTAGGATATTCAGAAGCCAAGTTATAAGCCCACAAAGGTGTAACTGGACTACTTCTTTAAAGTGACACCAGGGCCGGTGACCTTTGGGACATGGTTTGACCCCCTATAGGAATGTGCGATCATCATGAAACTTTCAGATCACTTACAACTCAACAGATTCTACCTTCTTGTAACGTTTCAGCCTGACTGGACCTTGTTTTCACACAAATGGACCCAGAATCATGTGAAATTGTGCTTCGTGCAACATAATTCTGGGTGCCATTTAAAAACCATAAGTGCTAATGACTCCATTCCTTTTTGAGGTAATAGGGGCTGTTAATTGGAGTACTCTAAAACAAACCTGACCTCTTTAGGATATTCAGAAGCCAAGTTATAAGCCCACAAAGGTGTAACTGGACTACTTCTTTAAAGTGACACCAGGGCCGGTGACCTTTGGGACATGGTTTGACCCCCTATAGGAATGTGCGATCATCATGAAACTTTCAGATCACTTACAACTCAACAGATTCTACCTTCTTGTAACGTTTCAGCCTGACTGGACCTTGTTTTCACACAAATGGACCCAGAATGATGTGAAATTGTGCTTCGTGCAACATAATTCTGGGTGCCATTTAAAAACCATAAGTGCTAATGACTCCATTCCTTTTTGTGGTTGTAGGGGCTGTTAATTGGAGTACACTAAAACAAACCTGATCTCTCTAGGAAATTCAGAAGCCAAGTTATAAGCCCACAAATGTGTAACTGGACTACTTTTTTAAATTGACACCGATCCGGTGACCTTTGGGACATGGTTTTACCTCCTTAGGAAAGTGCTATCATCATGAAACGTTCAGATCACTTACAACTCAATAGATTCTAACTTCCTGTAACGTTTCAGCCTGATTGGACCTTGTTTTCACACAAATGAACCCAGAATGATGTGAAATTTTGCTTCGTGCCACATAATTCTGGGTGCCATTTACAACCCATAAGTGCTAATGACTCCATTCCTTTTTGGGGTAATGGGGGCTGTTAATTGGAGTACTCTAAATTAAACCTGACCTCTCTAGGATATTCAGAAGCCAAGTTATAAGCCCACAAAGGTGTAACTGGACTACCTCTTTAAATTGACACCAGGCCCGGTGACCTTTGGGACATGGTTTGACCCCCTTAGGAATGTGCGATCATCATGAAACGTTCAGATCCCTTACAACTCAATATATTCTACCTTCTTGTAACGTTTCAGCCTGATTGGACCTTGTTTTCACACAAATGGACCCAGAATGATGTGAAATTGTGCTTCGTGCAACATAATTCTGGGCGCCATTTACAAACCATAAGTGCTAATGACTCCATTCCTTTTTGTGGCTGTAGGGGCTGTTTATTGGAGTACACTAAAACAAGCCTGACCTCTCAAGGACATTCAGAAGCCAAGTTATAAGCCCACAAAGGTGTAACTGGACTACTTATTTAAAGTGACACCAGGCCCGGTGACCTTTGGGACATGGTTTGACCCCCTATAGGAATGTGCGATCATCATGAAACGTTCAGATCACTTACAACTCAATAGATTCTACCTTCTTGTAACGTTTCAGCCTGAATGGACCTTGTTTTCACACAAATGGACCCAGAATGATGTGAAATTGTGCTTCGTGCATCATAATTCTGGGTGCCATTTACAAACCATAAGTCCTAATGACTCCATTCCTTTTTGTGGTTGTAGGGGCTGTTAATTGTAGTACTCTGAAACAAACCTGATCACTCTAGGACATTCAGAAGCCAAGTTATAAGCCCACAAATGTGTAACTGGACTACTTCTTTACATTGACACCAGGCCCGTTGACCTTTGGGACATGATTTGACCCCCTATAGGAATGTGCGATCATCATGAAACGTTCATATCACTTACAACTCAATAGATTCTACCTTCTTGTAACGTTTCAGCCTGATTGGACCTTGATTTTAACATATATGGACCCAGAATGATGTGAAATTGTGCTTCGTGCAACATAATTCTGGGTGCCATTTACAAACCATAAGTTCAAATGACTCCATTCTTTTTTGTGGTTGTAGGGGTAGTTGATTGGAGTACACTAAAACAAACCTGATCTCTCTAGGACATTCAGAAGCCAAGTTATAAGCCCACAAATGTGTAACTGGACTACTTCTTTAAAGTGACACCAGATCCGGTGACCTTTGGGACATGGTTTGACCCACTTAGGAATGTGCGATCATCATGAAACGTTCAGATCACTTACAACTCAATAGATTCTACCTTCTTGTAACGTTTCAGCCTGATTGGACCTTGTTTTCACCCAAATGGACCCAGAATGATGTGAAATTGTGCTTCTTGCAACATCATTCTGGGTGCCATTTAAAAACCATAAGTGCTAATGACTCCATTCCTTTTTGAGGTAATAGGGGCTGTTAATTTGAGTACTCTAAAACAAACCTGACCTCTCTAGGATATTCAGAAGCCAAGTTATAAGCCCACAAATGTGTAACTGGACTACTTCTTTAAAGTGACACCAGATCCGGTGACCTTTAGGACATGGATTGACACCCTTAGGAAAGTGCTATCATCACGAAACGTTCATATCACTTACAACTCAATAGATTCTACCTTCCTGTAACGTTTCAGCCTGATTGGACCTTGTTTTCACACAAATGAACCCAGAATGATGTGAAATTGTGCTTTGTGCAACATAATTCTGGGTGCCATTTAAAAACCATAAGTGCTAATGACTCCATTCCTTTTTGGGGTAATGAGGGCTGTTAATTATAGTAATCTAAAATTAACCTGACCTCTTTAGGATATTCAGAAGCCAGGTTATAAGCCCACAAATGTGTAACTGGACTACTTCTTTAAATTGACAACCGATCCGGTGACCTCTGGGACATGGTTTGACCCCCTTAGGAAAGTGCTATCATCATGAAACATTCAGATCACTTACAACTCAAAGATTCTACCTTCCTGTAACGTTTCAGCCTGATTGGACCTTGTTTTCACACAAATGGACCCAGAATGATGTGAAATTGTGCTTCGTGCAACATAATTCTGGGTGCCATTTAAAAACCATAAGTGCTAATGACTCCATTCCTTTTTGTGGCTGTAGGGGCTGTTGATTGGAGTACACTAAAACAAGCCTGACCTCTCTAGGACATTCAGAAGCCAAGTTATAAGCCCACAACTGTGTAACTGGACTACTTCTTTAGAGTGACACCAGGCCCGGTGACCTTTGGGACATGGTTTGACCCCCTATAGGAATGTGCGATCATCATGAAACGTTCAGATCACTTACAACTCAATAGATTCTACTTTCTTGTAACGTTTCAGCCTGAATGGACCTTGTTTTCACACAAATGGACCCAGAATGATGTGAAATTGTGCTTCGTGCAACATAATTCTGGGTGCCATTTACAAACCATAAGTGCTAATGACTCCATTCCTTTTTGTGGTTGTAGGGGCTGTTGATTGGAGTACTCTGAAACAAACCTGATCACTCTAGGACATTCAGAAGCCAAGTTATAAGCCCACAAATGTGTAACTGGACTACTTCTTTAAATTGACACCGATCCGGTGACCTTTGGGACATGGTTTGACCCCCTTAGGAAAGTGCTATCATCATGAAAAGTTCAGATCACTTACAACTCAATAGATTCTACCTTCCTGTAACGTTTCAGCCTGATTGGACCTTGTTTTCACACAAATGAACCCAGAATGATGTGAAATTGTGCTTCGTGCAACATAATTCTGGGTGCCATTTACAAACCATAAGTGCTAATGACTCCATTCCTTTTTGTGGTTGTAGGGGCTGTTGATTGGAGTACACTAAAACAAACCTGATCTCTCTAGGACATTCAGAAGCCAAGTTATAAGCCCACAAAGGTGTAACTGGACTACTTCTTTAAAGTGACACCAGGCCCGGTGACCTTTGGGACATGGTTTGACCCCCTATAGGAATGTGCGATCATCATGAAACGTTCAGATCACTTACAACTCAATAGATTCTACCTTCTTGTAACGTTTCAGCCTGATTGGACCTTGTTTTCACACAAATGGACCCAGAATGATGTGAAATTGTGCTTCGTGCAACATAATTCTGGGTGCCATTTACAAACCATAAGTGCTAATGACTCCATTCCTTTTTGTGGTTGTAGGGGCTGTTGATTGGAGTACACTAAAACAAACCTGATCTCTCTAGGACATTCAGAAGCCAAGTTATAAGCCCACAAATGTGTAACTGGACTACTTCTTTAAAGTGACACCTGATCTGGTGACCTTTGGGACATGGTTTGACCCACTTAGGAATGTGCGATCATCATGAAACATTCAGATCACTTACAACTCAATAGATTCTACCTTCTTGTAACATTTCAGCCTGATTGGACCTTGTTTTCACACAAATGGACCCAGAATGATGTGAAATTGTGCTTCGTGCAACATAATTCTGGGTGCCATTTACAAACCATAAGTGCTAATGACTCCATTCCTTTTTGTGGATGTAGGGGCTGTTGATTGGAATACACTAAAACAAACCTGATCTCTCTAGGACATTCAGAAGCCAAGTTATAAGCCCACAAAGGTGTAACTGGACTACTTCTTTAAAGTGACACCAGGCCCGGTGACCTTTGGGACATGGTTTGACCCCCTATAGGAATGTGCGATCATCATGAAATGTTCAGATTACTTACAACTCAATAGATTCTACCTTCTTGTAACGTTTCAGCCTGAATGGACCTTGTTTTCAAACAAATGGACCCAGAATGATGTGAAATTGTGCTTCGTGCAACATAATTCTGGGTGCCATTTACAAACCATAAGTGCTAATGACTGAATTCTTTTTTGTGGTTGTAGGGGCTGTTGATTGGAGTGCACTAAAACAAACCCGATCTCTCTAGGACATTCAGAAGCCAAGTTATAAGCCCACAAATGTGTAACTGGACTACTTCTTTAAAGTGACACCAGATCCGGTGACTTTTGGGACTTGGTTTGACCCACTTAGGAATGTGCGATCATCATGAAACGTTCAGATCACTTACAACTCAATAGATTCTACCTTCTTGTAACGTTTCAGCCTGATTGGACATTGTTTTCACACAAATGGACCCAGAATGATGTGAAATTGTGCTTCGTGCAACATAATTCTGGGTGCCATTTAAAAACCATTAGTGCTAATGACTCCATTCCTTTTTGTGGTAATAGGGGCTGTTAATTGGAGTACTCTAAAACAAACCTGACCTCTTTAGGATATTCAGAAGCCAAGTTATAAGCCCACAAAGGTGTAACTGGACTACTTCTTTAAAGTGACACCAGGGCCGGTGACCTTTGGGACATGGTTTGACCCCCTATAGGAATGTGCGATCATCATGAAACTTTCAGATCACTTACAACTCAACAGATTCTACCTTCTTGTAACGTTTCAGCCTGTCTGGACCTTGTTTTCACACAAATGGACCCAGAATGATGTGAAATTGTGCTCCGTGCAACATAATTCTGGGTGCCATTTAAAAACCATAAGTCCTAATGACTCCATTCCTTTTTGTGGTTGTAGGGGCTGTTAATTGTAGTACTCTGAAACAAACCTGATCACTCTAGGACATTCAGAAGCCAAGTTATAAGCCCACAAATGTGTAACTGGACTACTTCTTTACATTGACACCAGGCCCGTTGACCTTTGGGACATGATTTGACCCCCTATAGGAATGTGCGATCATCATGAAACGTTCATATCACTTACAACTCAATAGATTCTACCTTCTTGTAACGTTTCAGCCTGATTGGACCTTGATTTTAACATATATGGACCCAGAATGATGTGAAATTGTGCTTCGTGCAACATAATTCTGGGTGCCATTTACAAACCATAAGTTCAAATGACTCCATTCTTTTTTGTGGTTGTAGGGGTAGTTGATTGGAGTACACTAAAACAAACCTGATCTCTCTAGGACATTCAGAAGCCAAGTTATAAGCCCACAAATGTGTAACTGGACTACTTCTTTAAAGTGACACCAGATCCGGTGACCTTTGGGACATGGTTTGACCCACTTAGGAATGTGCGATCATCATGAAATGTTCAGATCACTTACAACTCAATAGATTCTACCTTCTTGTAACGTTTCAGCCTGATTGGACCTTGTTTTCACCCAAATGGACCCAGAATGATGTGAAATTGTGCTTCTTGCAACATCATTCTGGGTGCCATTTAAAAACCATAAGTGCTAATGACTCCATTCCTTTTTGGGGTAATGAGGGCTGTTAATTATAGTAATCTAAAATTAACCTGACCTCTTTAGGATATTCAGAAGCCAGGTTATAAGCCCACAAATGTGTAACTGGACTACTTCTTTAAATTGACAACCGATCCGGTGACCTCTGGGACATGGTTTGACCCCCTTAGGAAAGTGCTATCATCATGAAACATTCAGATCACTTACAACTCAAAGATTCTACCTTCCTGTAACGTTTCAGCCTGATTGGACCTTGTTTTCACACAAATGGACCCAGAATGATGTGAAATTGTGCTTCGTGCAACATAATTCTGGGTGCCATTTAAAAACCATAAGTGCTAATGACTCCATTCCTTTTTGTGGTTGTAGGGGCTGTTGATTGGAGTACACTAAAACAAACCTGATCTCTCTAGGACATTCAGAAGCCAAGTTATAAGCCCACAACTGTGTAACTGGACTACTTCTTTAAAGTGACACCAGGCCCGGTGACCTTTGGGACATGGTTTGACCCCCTATAGGAATGTGCGATCATCATGAAACGTTCAGATCACTTACAACTCAATAGATTCTACTTTCTTGTAACGTTTCAGCCTGAATGGACCTTGTTTTCACACAAATGGACCCAGAATGATGTGAAATTGTGCTTCGTGCAACATAATTCTGGGTGCCATTTACAAACCATAAGTGCTAATGACTCCATTCCTTTTTGTGGTTGTAGGGGCTGTTGATTGGAGTACTCTGAAACAAACCTGATCACTCTAGGACATTCAGAAGCCAAGTTATAAGCCCACAAAGGTGTAACTGGACTACTTCTTTAAAGTGACACCAGGCCCGGTGACCTTTGGGACATGGTTTGACCCCCTATAGGAATGTGCGATCATCATGAAACGTTCAGATCACTTACAACTCAATAGATTCTACCTTCTTGTAACGTTTCAGCCTGATTGGACCTTGTTTTCACACAAATGGACCCAGAATGATGTGAAATTGTGCTTCGTGCAACATAATTCTGGGTGCCATTTACAAACCATAAGTGCTAATGACTCCATTCCTTTTTGTGGTTGTAGGGGCTGTTGATTGGAGTACACTAAAACAAACCTGATCTCTCTAGGACATTCAGAAGCCAAGTTATAAGCCCACAAATGTGTAACTGGACTACTTCTTTAAAGTGACACCTGATCTGGTGACCTTTGGGACATGGTTTGACCCACTTAGGAATGTGCGATCATCATGAAACATTCAGATCACTTACAACTCAATAGATTCTACCTTCTTGTAACGTTTCAGCCTGATTGGACCTTGTTTTCACACAAATGGACCCAGAATGATGTGAAATTGTGCTTCGTGCAACATAATTCTGGGTGCCATTTACAAACCATAAGTGCTAATGACTCCATTCCTTTTTGTGGATGTAGGGGCTGTTGATTGGAATACACTAAAACAAACCTGATCTCTCTAGGACATTCAGAAGCCAAGTTATAAGCCCACAAAGGTGTAACTGGACTACTTCTTTAAAGTGACACCAGGCCCGGTGACCTTTGGGACATGGTTTGACCCCCTATAGGAATGTGCGATCATCATGAAATGTTCAGATTACTTACAACTCAATAGATTCTACCTTCTTGTAACGTTTCAGCCTGAATGGACCTTGTTTTCAAACAAATGGACCCAGAATGATGTGAAATTGTGCTTCGTGCAACATAATTCTGGGTGCCATTTACAAACCATAAGTGCTAATGACTGAATTCTTTTTTGTGGTTGTAGGGGCTGTTGATTGGAGTGCACTAAAACAAACCCGATCTCTCTAGGACATTCAGAAGCCAAGTTATAAGCCCACAAATGTGTAACTGGACTACTTCTTTAAAGTGACACCAGATCCAGTGACTTTTGGGACATGGTTTGACCCACTTAGGAATGTGCGATCATCATGAAACGTTCAGATCACTTACAACTCAATAGATTCTACCTTCTTGTAACGTTTCAGCCTGATTGGACATTGTTTTCACACAAATGGACCCAGAATGATGTGAAATTGTGCTTCGTGCAACATAATTCTGGGTGCCATTTAAAAACCATAAGTGCTAATGACTCCATTCCTTTTTGAGGTAATAGGGGCTGTTAATTGGAGTACTCTAAAACAAACCTGACCTCTTTAGGATATTCAGAAGCCAAGTTATAAGCCCACAAAGGTGTAACTGGACTACTTCTTTAAAGTGACACCAGGGCCGGTGACCTTTGGGACATGGTTTGACCCCCTATAGGAATGTGCGATCATCATGAAACTTTCAGATCACTTACAACTCAACAGATTCTACCTTCTTGTAACGTTTCAGCCTGACTGGACCTTGTTTTCACACAAATGGACCCAGAATGATGTGAAATTGTGCTTCGTGCAACATAATTCTGGGTGCCATTTACAAACCATAAGTGCTAATGACTCCATTCCTTTTTGTGGTTGTAGGGGCTGTTGATTGGAGTACACTAAAACAAACCTGATCTCTCTAGGACATTCAGAAGCCAAGTTATAAGCCCACAAATGTGTAACTGGACTACTTCTTTAAAGTGACACCTGATCTGGTGACCTTTGGGACATGGTTTGACCCACTTAGGAATGTGCGATCATCATGAAACATTCAGATCACTTACAACTCAATAGATTCTACCTTCTTGTAACGTTTCAGCCTGATTGGACCTTGTTTTCACACAAATGGACCCAGAATGATGTGAAATTGTGCTTCGTGCAACATAATTCTGGGTGCCATTTACAAACCATAAGTGCTAATGACTCCATTCCTTTTTGTGGATGTAGGGGCTGTTGATTGGAATACACTAAAACAAACCTGATCTCTCTAGGACATTCAGAAGCCAAGTTATAAGCCCACAAAGGTGTAACTGGACTACTTCTTTAAAGTGACACCAGGCCCGGTGACCTTTGGGACATGGTTTGACCCCCTATAGGAATGTGCGATCATCATGAAATGTTCAGATTACTTACAACTCAATAGATTCTACCTTCTTGTAACGTTTCAGCCTGAATGGACCTTGTTTTCAAACAAATGGACCCAGAATGATGTGAAATTGTGCTTCGTGCAACATAATTCTGGGTGCCATTTACAAACCATAAGTGCTAATGACTGAATTCTTTTTTGTGGTTGTAGGGGCTGTTGATTGGAGTGCACTAAAACAAACCCGATCTCTCTAGGACATTCAGAAGCCAAGTTATAAGCCCACAAATGTGTAACTGGACTACTTCTTTAAAGTGACACCAGATCCAGTGACTTTTGGGACATGGTTTGACCCACTTAGGAATGTGCGATCATCATGAAATGTTCAGATCACTTACAACTCAATAGATTCTACCTTCTTGTAACGTTTCAGCCTGATTGGACATTGTTTTCACACAAATGGACCCAGAATGATGTGAAATTGTGCTTCGTGCAACATAATTCTGGGTGCCATTTAAAAACCATAAGTGCTAATGACTCCATTCCTTTTTGAGGTAATAGGGGCTGTTAATTGGAGTACTCTAAAACAAACCTGACCTCTTTAGGATATTCAGAAGCCAAGTTATAAGCCCACAAAGGTGTAACTGGACTACTTCTTTAAAGTGACACCAGGGCCGGTGACCTTTGGGACATGGTTTGACCCCCTATAGGAATGTGCGATCATCATGAAACTTTCAGATCACTTACAACTCAACAGATTCTACCTTCTTGTAACGTTTCAGCCTGACTGGACCTTGTTTTCACACAAATGGACCCAGAATGATGTGAAATTGTGCTTCGTGCAACATAATTCTGGGTGCCATTTAAAAACCATAAGTGCTAATGACTCCATTCCTTTTTGTGGTTGTAGGGGCTGTTGATTGGAGTACACTAAAACAAACCTGATCTCTCTAGGAAATTCAGAAGCCAAGTTATAAGCCCACAAATGTGTAACTGGACTACTTCTTTAAATTGACACCAGATCCGGTGACCTCTGGGACATGGTTTGACCCCCTTAGGAAAGTGCTATCATCATGAAACGTTCAGATCACTTACAACTCAATAGATTCTACCTTCCTGTAACGTTTCAGTCTGATTGGACCTTGTTTTCACACAAATGAACCCAGAATGATGTGAAATTGTGCTTCGTGCAACATAATTCTGGGTGCCATTTAAAAACCATAAATGCTAATGACTCCATTCCTTTTTGTGGTTGTAGGGGCTGTTTATTGAAGTACACTAAAACAAGCCTGACCTCTCTAGGACATTCAGAAGCCAAGTTATAAGCCCACAAAGGTGTAACTGGACTACTTCTTTAAAGTGACACCAGGCCCGGTGACCTTTGGGACATGGTTTGACCCACTTAGGAATGTGCGATCATCATGAAACGTTCAGATCACTTACAACTCAATAGATTCTACCTTCTTGTAACGTTTCAGCCTGATTGGACCTTGTTTTCACACAAATGGACCCGGAATGATGTGAAATTGTGCTTCGTGCAACATAATTCTGGGTGCCATTTAAAAACCATAAGTGCTAATGACTCCATTACTTTTTGAGGTAATATGGGCTGTTAAATGGAGTACTCTAAAACAAACCTGACCTCTCTAGGATATTCAGAAGCCAAGTTATAAGCCCACAAATGTGTAACTGGACTACTTCTTTAAAGTGACACCAGATCCGGTGACCTTTAGGACATGGTTTGACCCCCTTAGGAAAGTGCTATCATCATGAAACGTTCAGATCACTTACAACTCAATAGATTCTACCTTCCTGTAACGTTTCAGCCTGATTGGACCTTGTTTTCACACAAATGAACCCAGAATGATGTGAAATTGTGCTTTGTGCAACATAATTCTGGGTGCCATTTAAAAACCATAAGTGCTAATGACTCCATTCCTTTTTGGGGTAATGGGGGCTGTTAATTGGAGTACTCTAAAACAAACCTGACCTCTGTAGGATATTCAGAAGCCAAGTTATAAGCCCACAAAGGTGTAACTGGACTACTTCTTTAAAGTGACACCAGGCCCGGTGACCTTTGGGACATGGTTTGACCCCCTATAGGAATGTGATATCATCATGAAACTTTCAGATCACTTACAACTCAACAGATTCTACCTTCTTGTAACGTTTCAGCCTGACTGGACCTTGTTTTCACACAAATGGACCCAGAATGATGTGAAATTGTGCTTCGTGCAACATAATTCTGGGTGCCATTTAAAAGCCATAAGTGCTAATGACTCCATTCCTTTTTGTGGTTGTAGGGGCTGTTGATTGGAGTACACTAAAACAAACCTGATCTCTCTAGGACATTCAGAAGCCAAGTTATAAGCCCACAAATGTGTAACTGGACTACTTCTTTAAATTGACACCAGATCCGGTGACCTCTGGGACATGGTTTGACCCCCTTAGGAAAGTGCTATCATCATGAAACGTTCAGATCACTTACAACTCAATAGATTCTACCTTCCTGTAACGTTTCAGCCTGATTGGACCTTGTTTTCACACAAATGAACCCAGAATGATGTGAAATTGTGCTTTGTGCAACATAATTCTGGGTGCCATTTAAAAACCATAAGTGCTAATGACTCCATTCCTTTTTGTGGTTGTAGGGGCTGTTTATTGAAGTACACTAAAACAAGCCTGACCTCTCTAGGACATTCAGAAGCCAAGTTATAAGCCCACAAAGGTGTAACTGGACTACTTCTTTAAAGTGGCACCAGGCCCGGTGACCTTTGGGACATGGTTTGACCCCCTTTGGAATGTGCTATCATCATGAAACGTTCAGATCACTTACAACTCAATAGATTATACCTTCTTGTAAAGTTTCAGCCTGATTGGACCTTGTTTTCACACAAATGGACCCAGAATGATGTGAAATTGTGCTTCGTGCCACATAATTCTGGGTGCCATTTACAAACCATAAGTGCTAATGACTCCATTCCTTTTTGTGGTTGTAGGGGCTGTTGATTGGAGTACACTAAAACAACCCTGATCTCTCTAGGACATTCAGAAGCCAAGTTATATGCCCACAAATGTGTAACTGGACTACTTCTTTAAATTGACACCGATCCAGTGACCTTTGGGACATGGTTTGACCCCCTATAGGAAAGTGCTATCATCATGAAACGTTCAGATCACTTACAACTCAATAGATTCTACCTTCCTGTAACGTTTCAGCCTGATTGGACCTTGTTTTCACACAAATGAACCCAGAATGATGTGAAATTGTGCTTCGTGCAACATAATTCTGGGTGCCATTTAAAAACCATAAGTTCTAATGACTCCATTCCTTTTTGGGGTAATGGGGGCTGTTAATTGGAGTACTCTAAATTAAACCTGACCTCTCTAGGATTTTCACAAGCCAAGTTATAAGCCCACAAAGGTGTAACTGGACTACTTCTTTAAAGTGACACCAGGCCCGGTGACCTTTGGGACATGGTTTGACACCCTTAGGAATGTGCGATCATCATGAAACGTTCAGATCACTTACAACTCAATAGATTCTACTTTCTTGTAACGTTTCAGCCTGATTGGACCTTGTTTTCACACAAATGGACCCAGAATGATGTGAAATTGTGCTTCATGCAACATAATTCTGGGTGACATATACAAACCATAATGACTCCATTCCTTTTTCTGGTTGTAGGGGCTGTTGATTGGAGTACACTAAAACAATCCTGATCTCTCTAGGACATTCAGAAGCCAAGTTATAAGCCCACAAATGTGTAACTGGACTACTTCTTTAAATTGACAACAAATCCGGTGACCTCTGGGACATGGTTTGACCCCCTTAGGAAAGTGCTATCATCATGAAACGTTCAGATCACCTACAACTCAAAGATTCTACCTTCCTGTAACGTTTCAGCCTGATTGGACCTTGTTTTCACACAAATGGACCCAGAATGATGTGAAATTGTGCTTCGTGCAACATAATTCTGGGTGCCATTTAAAAACCATAAGTGCTAATGACTCCATTCCTTTTTGTGGCTGTAGGGGCTGTTGATTGGAGTACACTAAAACAAGCCTGACCTCTCTAGGACATTCAGAAGCCAAGTTATAAGCCCACAAATGTGTAACTGGACTACTTCTTTAAAGTGACACCAGGCCCGGTGACCTTTGGGACATGGTTTGACCCCCTATAGGAATGTGCGATCATCATGAAACGTTCAGATCACTTACAACTCAATAGATTCTACTTTCTTGTAACGTTTCAGCCTGAATGGACCTTGTTTTCACACAAATGGACCCAGAATGATGTGAAATTGTGCTTCGTGCAACATAATTCTGGGTGCCATTTACAAACCATAAGTGCTAATGACTCCATTCCTTTTTGTGGTTGTAGGGGCTGTTGATTGGAGTACTCTGAAACAAACCTGATCACTCTAGGACATTCAGAAGCCAAGTTATAAGCCCACAAATGTGTAACTGGACTACTTCTTTAAATTGACACCGATCCGGTGACCTTTGGGACATGGTTTGACCCCCTTAGGAAAGTGCTATCATCATGAAACGTTCAGATCACTTACAACTCAATAGATTCTACCTTCCTGTAACGTTTCAGCCTGATTGGACCTTGTTTTCACACAAATGAACCCAGAATGATGTGAAATTGTGCTTCGTGCAACATAATTCTGGGTGCCATTTACAAACCATAAGTGCTAATGACTCCATTCCTTTTTGTGGTTGTAGGGGCTGTTGATTGGAGTACAATAAAACAAACCTGACCTCTCTAGGACATTCAGAAGCCAAGTTATAAGCCCACAAAGGTGTAACTGGACTACTTCTTTAAAGTGACACCAGGCCCGGTGACCTTTGGGACATGGTTTGACCCCCTATAGGAATGTGCGATCATCATGAAACGTTCAGATCACTTACAACTCAATAGATTCTACCTTCTTGTAACGTTTCAGCCTGATTGGACCTTGTTTTCACACAAATGGACCCAGAATGATGTGAAATTGTGCTTCGTGCAACATAATTCTGGGTGCCATTTACAAACCATAAGTGCTAATGACTCCATTCCTTTTTGTGGTTGTAGGGGCTGTTGATTGGAGTACACTAAAACAAACCTGATCTCTCTAGGACATTCAGAAGCCAAGTTATAAGCCCACAAATGTGTAACTGGACTACTTCTTTAAATTGACACCAGATCCGGTGACCTTTGGGACATGGTTTGACCCCCTTAGGAAAGTGCTATCATAATGAAACGTTCAGATCACTTACAACTCAATAGATTCTACCTTCCTCTAATGTTTCAGCCTGATTGGACCTTGTTTTCACACAAATGAACCCAGAAATATTTGAAATTGTGCTTCGTGCAACATAATTCTGGGTGCCATTTACAAACCATAATGACTCCATTCCTTTTTGTGGTTGTAGGGGCTGTTTATTGAAGTACACTAAAACAAGCCTGACCTCTCTAGGACATTCAGAGGCCAAGTTATAAGCCCACAAATGTGTAACTGGACTACTTCTTTAAAGTGACACCAGATCCGGTGACTTTTGGGACATGGTTTGACCCACTTAGGAATGTGCGATCATCATGAAACGTTCAGATCACTTACAACTCAATAGATTCTACCTTCTTGTAACGTTTCAGCCTGATTGGACCTTGTTTTCACACAAATGGACCCAGAATGATGTGAAATTGTGCTTCGTGCAACATAATTCTGGGTGCCATTTAAAAACCATAAGTGCTAATGACTCCATTCCTTTTTGAGGTAATATGGGCTGTTAATTGGCGTACTCTAAAACAAACCTGACCTCTCTAGGATATTCAGAAGCCAAGTTATAAGCCCACAAATGTGTAACTGGACTACTTCTTTAAAGTGACACCAGATCCGGTGACCTTTAGGACATGGTTTGACCCCCTTAGGAAAGTGCTATCATCATGAAACGTTCAGATCACTTACAACTCAATACATTCTACCTTCCTGTAACGTTTCAGCCTGATTGGACCTTGTTTTCACACAAATGAACCCAGAATGATGTGAAATTGTGCTTTGTGCAACATAATTCTGGGTGCCATTTAAAAACCATAAGTGCTAATGACTCCATTCCTTTTTGGGGTAATGGGGGCTGTTGATTGGAGTACTCTAAAACAAACCTGACCTCTGTAGGATATTCAGAAGCCAAGTTATAAGCCCACAAAGGTGTAACTGGACTACTTCTTTAAAGTGACACAACTCAACAGATTCTACCTTCTTGTAACGTTTCAGCCTGACTGGACCTTGTTTTCACACAAATGGACCCAGAATGATGTGAACTTGTGCTTCGTGCAACATAATTCTGGGTGCCATTTAAAAGCCTTAAGTGCTAATGACTCCATTCCTTTTTGTGGTTGTAGGGGCTGTTGATTGGAGTACACTAAAACAAACCTGATCTCTCTAGGACATTCAGAAGCCAAGTTATAAGCCCACAAATGTGTAACTGGACTACTTCTTTAAATTGACCCCAGATCCGGTGACCTCTGGGACATGGTTTGACCCCCTTAGGAAAGTGCTATCATCATGAAACGTTCAGATCACTTACAACTCAATAGATTCTACCTTCCTGTAACGTTTCAGCCTGATTGGACCTTGTTTTCACACAAATGGACCCAGAATGATGTGAAATTGTGCTTCGTGCAACATAATTCTGGGTGCCATTTAAAAACCATAAGTGCTAATGACTCCATTCCTTTTTGTGGCTGTAGGGGCTGTTGATTGGAGTACACTAAAACAAGCCTGACCTCTCTAGGACATTCAGAAGCCAAGTTATAAGCCCACAAATGTGTAACTGGACTACTTCTTTAAAGTGACACCAGGCCCGGTGACCTTTGGGACATGGTTTTACCCCCTATAGGAATGTGCGATCATCATGAAACGTTCAGATCACTTACAACTCAATAGATTCTACTTTCTTGTAACGTTTCAGCCTGAATGGACCTCTTTTTCACACAAATGGACCCAGAATGATGTGAAATTGTGCTTCGTGCAACATAATTCTGGGTGCCATTTAAAAGCCATAAGTGCTAATGACTCCATTCCTTTTTGTGGTTGTAGGGGCTGTTGATTGGAGTACACTAAAACAAACCTGATCTCTCTAGGACATTCAGAAGCCAAGTTATAAGCCCACAAATGTGTAACTGGACTACTTCTTTAAATTGACCCCAGATCCGGTGACCTCTGGGACATGGTTTGACCCCCTTAGGAAAGTGCTATCATCATGAAACGTTCAGATCACTTACAACTCAATAGATTCTACCTTCCTGTAACGTTTCAGCCTGATTGGACCTTGTTTTCACACAAATGGACCCAGAATGATGTGAAATTGTGCTTCGTGCAACATAATTCTGGGTGCCATTTAAAAACCATAAGTGCTAATGACTCCATTCCTTTTTGTGGCTGTAGGGGCTGTTGATTGGAGTACACTAAAACAAGCCTGACCTCTCTAGGACATTCAGAAGCCAAGTTATAAGCCCACAAATGTGTAACTGGACTACTTCTTTAAAGTGACACCAGATCCGGTGACCTTTGGGACATGGTTTGACCCACTTAGGAATGTGCGATCATCATGAAACGTTCAGATCACTTACAACTCAATAGATTCTACCTTCTTGTAACGTTTCAGCCTGATTGGACCTTGTTTTCACCCAAATGGACCCAGAATGATGTGAAATTGTGCTTCTTGCAACATCATTCTGGGTGCCATTTAAAAACCATAAGTGCTAATGACTCCATTCCTTTTTGAGGTAATAGGGGCTGTTAATTTGAGTACTCTAAAACAAACCTGACCTCTCTAGGATATTCAGAAGCCAAGTTATAAGCCCACAAATGTGTAACTGGACTACTTCTTTAAAGTGACACCAGATCCGGTGACCTTTAGGACATGGATTGACACCCTTAGGAAAGTGCTATCATCACGAAACGTTCAGATCACTTACAACTCAATAGATTCTACCTTCCTGTAACGTTTCAGCCTGATTGGACCTTGTTTTCACACAAATGAACCCAGAATGATGTGAAATTGTGCTTTGTGCAACATAATTCTGGGTGCCATTTAAAAACCATAAGTGCTAATGACTCCATTCCTTTTTGGGGTAATGAGGGCTGTTAATTATAGTAATCTAAAATTAACCTGACCTCTTTAGGATATTCAGAAGCCAGGTTATAAGCCCACAAATGTGTAACTGGACTACTTCTTTAAATTGACAACCGATCCGGTGACCTCTGGGACATGGTTTGACCCCCTTAGGAAAGTGCTATCATCATGAAACATTCAGATCACTTACAACTCAAAGATTCTACCTTCCTGTAACGTTTCAGCCTGATTGGACCTTGTTTTCACACAAATGGACCCAGAATGATGTGAAATTGTGCTTCGTGCAACATAATTCTGGGTGCCATTTACAAACCATAAGTGCTAATGACTCCATTCCTTTTTGTGGTTGTAGGGGCTGTTGATTGGAGTACTCTGAAACAAACCTGATCACTCTAGGACATTCAGAAGCCAAGTTATAAGCCCACAAATGTGTAACTGGACTACTTCTTTAAATTGACACCGATCCGGTGACCTTTGGGACATGGTTTGACCCCCTTAGGAAAGTGCTATCATCATGAAACGTTCAGATCACTTACAACTCAATAGATTCTACCATCCTGTAACGTTTCAGCCTGATTGGACCTTGTTTTCACACAAATGAACCCAGAATGATGTGAAATTGTGCTTCGTGCAACATAATTCTGGGTGCCATTTACAAACCATAAGTGCTAATGACTCCATTCCTTTTTGTGGTTGTAGGGGCTGTTGATTGGAGTACACTAAAACAAACCTGATCTCTCTAGGACATTCAGAAGCCAAGTTATAACCCCACAAAGGTGTAACTGGACTACTTCTTTAAAGTGACACCAGGCCTGGTGACCTTTGGGACATGGTTTAACCCCCTATAGGAATGTGCGATCATCATGAAACGTTCAGATCACTTACAACTCAATAGATTCTACCTTCTTGTAACGTTTCAGCCTGATTGGACCTTGTTTTCACACAAATGGACCCAGAATGATGTGAAATTGTGCTTCGTGCAACATAATTCTGGGTGCCATTTACAAACCATAAGTGCTAATGACTCCATTCCTTTTTGTGGTTGTAGGGGCTGTTGATTGGAGTACACTAAAACAAACCTGATCTCTCTAGGACATTCAGAAGCCAAGTTATAAGCCCAGAAATGTGTAACTGGAGTACTTCTTTAAATTGACACCAGATCCGGTGACCTTTGGGACATGGTTTGACCCCCTTAGGAAAGTGCTATCATAATGAAACGTTCAGATCACTTACAACTCAATAGATTCTACCTTCCTGTAATGTTTCAGCCTGATTGGACCTTGTTTTCACACAAATGAACCCAGAAATATTTGAAATTGTGCTTCGTGCAACATAATTCTGGGTGCCATTTACAAACCATAATGACTCCATTCCTTTTTGTGGTTGTAGGGGCTGTTGATTGGAGTACTCTAAAAAAACCTGACCTCTTTAGGATATTCAGAAGCCAGGTTATAAGCCCACAAACGTGTAACTGGACTACTTCTTTAAATTGACAACAGATCCGGTGACCTCTGGGACATGGTTTGACCCCCTTAGGAAAGTGCTATCATCATGAAACGTTCAGATCACTTACAACTCAATAGATTCTACCTTCTTGTAACGTTTCAGCCTGAATGGACCTTGTTTTCACACAAATGGACCCAGAATGATATGAAATTGTGCTTCGTGCAACATAATTCTGGGTGCCATTTAAAAACCATAAGTGCTAATGACTCCATTCCTTTTTGTGGTTGTAGGGGCTGTTGATTGGAGTACACTAAAACAAACCTGATCTCTCTAGGAAATTCAGAAGCCAAGTTATAAGCCCACAAATGTGTAACTGGACTACTTCTTTAAATTGACACCAGATCCGGTGACCTCTGGGACATGGTTTGACCCCCTTAGGAAAGTGCTATCATCATGAAACGTTCAGATCACTTACAACTCAATAGATTCTACCTTCCTGTAACGTTTCAGTCTGATTGGACCTTGTTTTCACACAAATGAACCCAGAATGATGTGAAATTGTGCTTCGTGCAACATAATTCTGGGTGCCATTTAAAAACCATAAGTGCTAATGACTCCATTCCTTTTTGTGGTTGTAGGGGCTGTTTATTGAAGTACACTAAAACAAGCCTGACCTCTCTAGGACATTCAGAAACCAAGTTATAAGCCCACAAATGTGTAACTGGACTACTTCTTTAAAGTGACACCAGATCCGGTGACTTTTGGGACATGGTTTGACCCACTTAGGAATGTGCGATCATCATGAAACGTTCAGATCACTTACAACTCAATAGATTCTAACTTCTTGTAACGTTTCAGCCTGATTGGACCTTGTTTTCACACAAATGGACCCAGAATGATGTGAAATTGTGCTTCGTGCAACATAATTCTGGGTGCCATTTAAAAACCATAAGTGCTAATGACTCAATTCCTTTTTGAGGTAATATGGGCTGTTAATTGGAGTACTCTAAAACAAACCTGACCTCTCTAGGATATTCAGAAGCCAAGTTATAAGCCCACAAATGTGTAACTGGACTACTTCTTTAAAGTGACACCAGATCCGGTGACCTTTAGGACATGGTTTGACCCCCTTAGGAAAGTGCTATCATCATGAAACGTTCAGATCACTTACAACTCAATAGATTCTACCTTCCTGTAACGTTTCAGCCTGATTGGACCTTGTTTTCACACAAATGAACCCAGAATGATGTGAAATTGTGCTTTGTGCAACATAATTCTGGGTGCCATTTAAAAACCATAAGTGCTAATGACTCCATTCCTTTTTGGGGTAATGGGGGCTGTTAATTGGAGTACTCTAAAACAAACCTGACCTCTGTAGGATATTCAGAAGCCAAGTTATAAGCCCACAAAGGTGTAACTGGACTACTTCTTTAAAGTGACACCAGGCCCGGTGACCTTTGGGACATGGTTTGACCCCCTTAGGAAAGTGCTATCATCATGAAACGTTCAGATCACTTACAACTCAATAGATTCTACCTTCCTGTAACGTTTCAGCCTGATTGGACCTTGTTTTCACACAAATGAACCCAGAATGATGTGAAATTGTGCTTTGTGCAACATAATTCTGGGTGCCATTTAAAAACCATAAGTGCTAATGACTCCATTCCTTTTTGTGGTTGTAGGGGCTGTTTATTGAAGTACACTAAAACAAGCCTGACCTCTCTAGGACATTCAGAAGCCAAGTTATAAGCCCACAAAGGTGTAACTGGACTACTTCTTTAAAGTGGCACCAGGCCCGGTGACCTTTGGGACATGGTTTGACCCCCTTTGGAATGTGCTATCATCATGAAACGTTCAGATCACTTACAACTCAATAGATTCTACCTTCCTGTAACGTTTCAGCCTGATTGGACCTTGTTTTCACACAAATGAACCCAGAATGATGTGAAATTGTGCTTCGTGCAACATAATTCTGGGTGCCATTTAAAAACCATAAGTGCTAATGACTCCATTCCTTTTTGTGGTTGTAGGGGCTGTTGATTGGAGTACACTAAAACAAACCTGATCTCTCTAGGACATTCAGAAGCCAAGTTATAAGCCCACAAATGTGTAACTGGACTACTTTTTTAAATTGACACCGATCCGGTGACCTTTGGGACATGGTTTTACCTCCTTAGGAAAGTGCTATCATCATGAAACGTTCAGATCACTTACAACTCAATAGATTCTACCTTCCTGTAACGTTTCAGCCTGATTGGACCTTGTTTTCACACAAATGAACCCGGAATAATGTGAAATTTTGCTTCGTGCCACATAATTCTGGGTGCCATTTACAAGCCATAAGTGCTAATGACTCCATTCCTTTTTGGGGTAATGGGGGCTGTTAATTGGAGTACTCTAAATTAAACCTGACCTCTCTAGTATATTCAGAAGCAGAGTTATAAGCCCACAAAGGTGTAACTGGACTACTTCTTTAAAGTGACACCAGGCCCGGTGACCTTTGGGACATGGTTTGACCCCCTTAGGAATGTGCGATCATCATGAAACGTTCAGATCACTTACAACTCAATAGATTCAACCTTCTTGTAACGTTTCAGCCTGATTGGACCTTGTTTTCACACAAATGGACCCAGAATGATGTGAAATTGTGCTTCGTGCAACATAATTCTGGGCGCCATTTACAAACCATAAGTGCTAATGACTCCATTCCTTTTTGTGGCTGTAGGGGCTGTTTATTGGAGTACACTAAAACAAGCCTGACCTCTCTAGGACATTCAGAAGCCAAGTTATAAGCCCACAAAGGTGTAACTGGACTACTTATTTAAAGTGACACCAGGCCCGGTGACCTTTGGGACATGGTTTGACCCCCTATAGGAATGTGCGATCATCATGAAACATTCAGATCACTTACAACTCAATAGATTCTACCTTCTTGTAACGTTTCAACCTGAATGGACCTTGTTTTCACACAAATGGACCCAGAATGATGTGAAATTGTGCTTTGTGCATCATAAATCTGGGTGCCATTTACAAACCATAAGTGCTAATGACTCCATTCCTTTTTGTGGTTGTAGGGGCTGTTGATTGTAGTACTCTGAAACAAACCTGATCACTCTGGGACATTCAGAAGCCAAGTTATAAGCCCACAAATGTGTAACTGGACAACTTATTTACATTGACACCAGGCCCGTTGACCTTTGGGACATGGTTTGACCCCCTATAGGAATGTGCGATCATCATGAAACGTTCAGATCACTTACAACTCAATAGATTCTACCTTCCTGTAACGTTTCAGCCTGATTGGACCTTGTTTTCACACAAATGAACCCAGAATGATGTGAAATTGTGCTTTGTGCAACATAATTCTGGGTGCCATTTAAAAACCATAAGTGCTAATGACTCCATTCCTTTTTGGGGTAATGGGGGCTGTTAATTGGAGTACTCTAAAACAAACCTGACCTCTTTAGGATATTCAGAAGCCAAGTTATAAGCCCACAAAGGTATAACTGGACTACTTCTTTAAAGTGACACCAGGCCCGGTGACCTTTGGGACATGGTTTGACCACCTGTAGGAATGTGCGATCATCATGAAACGTTCAGATCACTTACAACTCAATAGATTATACCTTCTTGTAAAGTTTCAGCCTGATTGGACCTTGTTTTCACACAAATGGACCCAGAATGATGTGAAATTGTGCTTCGTGCCACATAATTCTGGGTGCCATTTACAAACCATAAGTGCTAATGACTCCATTCCTTTTTGTGGTTGTAGGGGCTGTTGATTGGAGTACACTAAAACAACCCTGATCTCTCTAGGACATTCAGAAGCCAAGTTATATGCCCACAAATGTGTAACTGGACTACTTCTTTAAATTGACACCGATCCAGTGACCTTTGGGACATGGTTTGACCCCCTATAGGAAAGTGCTATCATCATGAAACGTTCAGATCACTTACAACTCAATAGATTCTACCTTCCTGTAACGTTTCAGCCTGATTGGACCTTGTTTTCACACAAATGAACCCAGAATGATGTGAAATTGTGCTTCGTGCAACATAATTCTGGGTGCCATTTAAAAACCATAAGTTCTAATGACTCCATTCCTTTTTGGGGTAATGGGGGCTGTTAATTGGAGTACTCTAAATTAAACCTGACCTCTCTAGGATATTCACAAGCCAAGTTATAAGCCCACAAAGGTGTAACTGGACTACTTCTTTAAAGTGACACCAGGCCCGGTGACCTTTGGGACATGGTTTGACCCCCTTAGGAATGTGCGATCATCATGAAACGTTCAGATCACTTACAACTCAATAGATTCTACCTTCTTGTAACGTTTCAGCCTGATTGGACCTTGTTTTCACACAAATGGACCCAGAATGATGTGAAATTGTGCTTCATGCAACATAATTCTGGGTGCCATTTACAAACCATAATGACTCCATTCCTTTTTCTGGTTGTAGGGGCTGTTGATTGGAGTACACTAAAACAATCCTGATCTCTCTAGGACATTCAGAAGCCAAGTTATAAGCCCACAAATGTGTAACTGGACTACTTCTTTAAATTGACAACAGATCCGGTGACCTCTGGGACATGGTTTGACCCCCTTAGGAAAGTGCTATCATCATGAAACGTTCAGATCACCTACAACTCAAAGATTCTACCTTCCTGTAACGTTTCAGCCTGATTGGACCTTGTTTTCACACAAATGGACCCAGAATGATGTGAAATTGTGCTTCGTGCAACATAATTCTGGGTGCCATTTAAAAACCATAAGTGCTAATGACTCCATTCCTTTTTGTGGCTGTAGGGGCTGTTGATTGGAGTACACTAAAACAAGCCTGACCTCTCTAGGACATTCAGAAGCCAAGTTATAAGCCCACAAATGTGTAACTGGACTACTTCTTTAAAGTGACACCAGGCCCGGTGACCTTTGGGACATGGTTTGACCCCCTATAGGAATGTGCGATCATCATGAAACGTTCAGATCACTTACAACTCAATAGATTCTACTTTCTTGTAACGTTTCAGCCTGAATGGACCTTGTTTTCACACAAATGGACCCAGAATGATGTGAAATTGTGCTTCGTGCAACATAATTCTGGGTGCCATTTACAAACCATAAGTGCTAATGACTCCATTCCTTTTTGTGGTTGTAGGGGCTGTTGATTGGAGTACTCTGAAACAAACCTGATCACTCTAGGACATTCAGAAGCCAAGTTATAAGCCCACAAATGTGTAACTGGACTACTTCTTTAAATTGACACCGATCCGGTGACCTTTGGGACATGGTTTGACCCCCTTAGGAAAGTGCTATCATCATGAAACGTTCAGATCACTTACAACTCAATAGATTCTACCTTCCTGTAACGTTTCAGCCTGATTGGACCTTGTTTTCACACAAATGAACCCAGAATGATGTGAAATTGTGCTTCGTGCAACATAATTCTGGGTGCCATTTACAAACCATAAGTGCTAATGACTCCATTCCTTTTTGTGGTTGTAGGGGCTGTTGATTGGAGTACAATAAAACAAACCTGACCTCTCTAGGACATTCAGAAGCCAAGTTATAAGCCCACAAAGGTGTAACTGGACTACTTCTTTAAAGTGACACCAGGCCCGGTGACCTTTGGGACATGGTTTGACCCCCTATAGGAATGTGCGATCATCATGAAACGTTCAGATCACTTACAACTCAATAGATTCTACCTTCTTGTAACGTTTCAGCCTGATTGGACCTTGTTTTCACACAAATGGACCCAGAATGATGTGAAATTGTGCTTCGTGCAACATAATTCTGGGTGCCATTTACAAACCATAAGTGCTAATGACTCCATTCCTTTTTGTGGTTGTAGGGGCTGTTGATTGGAGTACACTAAAACAAACCTGATCTCTCTAGGACATTCAGAAGCCAAGTTATAAGCCCACAAATGTGTAACTGGACTACTTCTTTAAATTGACACCAGATCCGGTGACCTTTGGGACATGGTTTGACCCCCTTAGGAAAGTGCTATCATAATGAAACGTTCAGATCACTTACAACTCAATAGATTCTACCTTCCTGTAATGTTTCAGCCTGATTGGACCTTGTTTTCACACAAATGAACCCAGAAATATTTGAAATTGTGCTTCGTGCAACATAATTCTGGGTGCCATTTACAAACCATAATGACTCCATTCCTTTTTGTGGTTGTAGGGGCTGTTGATTGGAGTACACTAAAACAAACCTGATCTCTCTAGGAAATTCAGAAGCCAAGTTATAAGCCCACAAATGTGTAACTGGACTACTTCTTTAAATTGACACCAGATCCGGTGACCTCTGGGACATGGTTTGACCCCCTTAGGAAAGTGCTATCATCATGAAACGTTCAGATCACTTACAACTCAATAGATTCTACCTTCCTGTAACGTTTCAGTCTGATTGGACCTTGTTTTCACACAAATGAACCCAGAATGATGTGAAATTGTGCTTCGTGCAACATAATTCTGGGTGCCATTTAAAAACCATAAGTGCTAATGACTCCATTCCTTTTTGTGGTTGTAGGGGCTGTTTATTGAAGTACACTAAAACAAGCCTGACCTCTCTAGGACATTCAGAAGCCAAGTTATAAGCCCACAAATGTGTAACTGGACTACTTCTTTAAAGTGACACCAGATCCGGTGACTTTTGGGACATGGTTTGACCCACTTAGGAATGTGCGATCATCATGAAACGTTCAGATCACTTACAACTCAATAGATTCTACCTTCTTGTAACGTTTCAGCCTGATTGGACCTTGTTTTCACACAAATGGACCCAGAATGATGTGAAATTGTGCTTCGTGCAACATAATTCTGGGTGCCATTTAAAAACCATAAGTGCTAATGACTCCATTCCTTTTTGAGGTAATATGGGCTGTTAATTGGAGTACTCTAAAACAAACCTGACCTCTCTAGGATATTCAGAAGCCAAGTTATAAGCCCACAAATGTGTAACTGGACTACTTCTTTAAAGTGACACCAGATCCGGTGACCTTTAGGACATGGTTTGACCCCCTTAGGAAAGTGCTATCATCATGAAACGTTCAGATCACTTACAACTCAATACATTCTAGCTTCCTGTAACGTTTCAGCCTGATTGGACCTTGTTTTCACACAAATGAACCCAGAATGATGTGAAATTGTGCTTTGTGCAACATAATTCTGGGTGCCATTTAAAAACCATAAGTGCTAATGACTCCATTCCTTTTTGGGGTAATGGGGGCTGTTAATTGGAGTACTCTAAAACAAACCTGACCTCTGTAGGATATTCAGAAGCCAAGTTATAAGCCCACAAAGGTGTAACTGGACTACTTCTTTAAAGTGACACAACTCAACAGATTCTACCTTCTTGTAACGTTTCAGCCTGACTGGACCTTGTTTTCACACAAATGGACCCAGAATGATGTGAAATTGTGCTTCGTGCAACATAATTCTGGGTGCCATTTAAAAGCCATAAGTGCTAATGACTCCATTCCTTTTTGTGGTTGTCGGGGCTGTTGATTGGAGTACACTAAAACAAACCTGATCTCTCTAGGACATTCAGAAGCCAAGTTATAAGCCCACAAATGTGTAACTGGACTACTTCTTTAAATTGACCCCAGATCCGGTGACCTCTGGGACATGGTTTGACCCCCTTAGGAAAGTGCTATCATCATGAAACGTTCAGATCACTTACAACTCAATAGATTCTACCTTCCTGTAACGTTTCAGCCTGATTGGACCTTGTTTTCACACAAATGGACCCAGAATGATGTGAAATTGTGCTTCGTGCAACATAATTCTGGGTGCCATTTAAAAACCATAAGTGCTAATGACTCCATTCCTTTTTGTGGCTGTAGGGGCTGTTGATTGGAGTACACTAAAACAAGCCTGACCTCTCTAGGACATTCAGAAGCCAAGTTATAAGCCCACAAATGTGTAACTGGACTACTTCTTTAAAGTGACACCAGGCCCGGTGACCTTTGGGACATGGTTTGACCCCCTATAGGAATGTGCGATCATCATGAAACGTTCAGATCACTTACAACTCAATAGATTCTACTTTCTTGTAACGTTTCAGCCTGAATGGACCTCTTTTTCACACAAATGGACCCAGAATGATGTGAAATTGTGCTTCGTGCAACATAATTCTGGGTGCCATTTACAAACCATAAGTGCTAATGACTCCATTCCTTTTTGTGGTTGTAGGGGCTGTTGATTGGAGTACTCTGAAACAAACCTGATCACTCTAGGACATTCAGAAGCCAAGTTATAAGCCCACAAATGTGTAACTGGACTACTTCTTTAAATTGACACCGATCCGGTGACCTTTGGGACATGGTTTGACCCCCTTAGGAAAGTGCTATCATCATGAAACGTTCAGATCACTTACAACTCAATAGATTCTACCTTCCTGTAACGTTTCAGCCTGATTGGACCTTGTTTTCACACAAATGAACCCAGAATGATGTGAAATTGTGCTTCGTGCAACATAATTCTGGGTGCCATTTACAAACCATAAGTGCTAATGACTCCATTCCTTTTTGTGGTTGTAGGGGCTGTTGATTGGAGTACACTAAAACAAACCTGATCTCTCTAGGACATTCAGAAGCCAAGTTATAACCCCACAAAGGTGTAACTGGACTACTTCTTTAAAGTGACACCAGGCCCGGTGACCTTTGGGACATGGTTTAACCCCCTATAGGAATGTGCGATCATCATGAAACGTTCAGATCACTTACAACTCAATAGATTCTACCTTCTTGTAACGTTTCAGCCTGATTGGACCTTGTTTTCACACAAATGGACCCAGAATGATGTGAAATTGTGCTTCGTGCAACATAATTCTGGGTGCCATTTACAAACCATAAGTGCTAATGACTCCATTCCTTTTTGTGGTTGTAGGGGCTGTTGATTGGAGTACACTAAAACAAACCTGATCTCTCTAGGACATTCAGAAGCCAAGTTATAAGCCCAGAAATGTGTAACTGGAGTACTTCTTTAAATTGACACCAGATCCGGTGACCTTTGGGACATGGTTTGACCCCCTTAGGAAAGTGCTATCATAATGAAACGTTCAGATCACTTACAACTCAATAGATTCTACCTTCCTGTAATGTTTCAGCCTGATTGGACCTTGTTTTCACACAAATGAACCCAGAAATATTTGAAATTGTGCTTCGTGCAACATAATTCTGGGTGCCATTTACAAACCATAATGACTCCATTCCTTTTTGTGGTTGTAGGGGCTGTTGATTGGAGTACTCTAAAAAAACCTGACCTCTTTAGGATATTCAGAAGCCAGGTTATAAGCCCACAAACGTGTAACTGGACTACTTCTTTAAATTGACAACAGATCCGGTGACCTCTGGGACATGGTTTGACCCCCTTAGGAAAGTGCTATCATCATGAAACGTTCAGATCACTTACAACTCAATAGATTCTACCTTCTTGTAACGTTTCAGCCTGAATGGACCTTGTTTTCACACAAATGGACCCAGAATGATATGAAATTGTGCTTCGTGCAACATAATTCTGGGTGCCATTTAAAAACCATAAGTGCTAATGACTCCATTCCTTTTTGTGGTTGTAGGGGCTGTTGATTGGAGTACACTAAAACAAACCTGATCTCTCTAGGAAATTCAGAAGCCAAGTTATAAGCCCACAAATGTGTAACTGGACTACTTCTTTAAATTGACACCAGATCCGGTGACCTCTGGGACATGGTTTGACCCCTTTAGGAAAGTGCTATCATCATGAAACGTTCAGATCACTTACAACTCAATAGATTCTACCTTCCTGTAACGTTTCAGTCTGATTGGACCTTGTTTTCACACAAATGAACCCAGAATGATGTGAAATTGTGCTTCGTGCAACATAATTCTGGGTGCCATTTAAAAACCATAAGTGCTAATGACTCCATTCCTTTTTGTGGTTGTAGGGGCTGTTTATTGAAGTACACTAAAACAAGCCTGACCTCTCTAGGACATTCAGAAACCAAGTTATAAGCCCACAAATGTGTAACTGGACTACTTCTTTAAAGTGACACCAGATCCGGTGACTTTTGGGACATGGTTTGACCCACTTAGGAATGTGCGATCATCATGAAACGTTCAGATCACTTACAACTCAATAGATTCTACCTTCTTGTAACGTTTCAGCCTGATTGGACCTTGTTTTCACACAAATGGACCCAGAATGATGTGAAATTGTGCTTCGTGCAACATAATTCTGGGTGCCATTTAAAAACCATAAGTGCTAATGACTCAATTCCTTTTTGAGGTAATATGGGCTGTTAATTGGAGTACTCTAAAACAAACCTGACCTCTCTAGGATATTCAGAAGCCAAGTTATAAGCCCACAAATGTGTAACTGGACTACTTCTTTAAAGTGACACCAGATCCGGTGACCTTTAGGACATGGTTTGACCCCCTTAGGAAAGTGCTATCATCATGAAACGTTCAGATCACTTACAACTCAATAGATTCTACCTTCCTGTAACGTTTCAGCCTGATTGGACCTTGTTTTCACACAAATGAACCCAGAATGATGTGAAATTGTGCTTTGTGCAACATAATTCTGGGTGCCATTTAAAAACCATAAGTGCTAATGACTCCATTCCTTTTTGGGGTAATGGGGGCTGTTAATTGGAGTACTCTAAAACAAACCTGACCTCTGTAGGATATTCAGAAGCCAAGTTATAAGCCCACAAAGGTGTAACTGGACTACTTCTTTAAAGTGACACCAGGCCCGGTGACCTTTGGGACATGGTTTGACCCCCTTAGGAAAGTGCTATCATCATGAAACGTTCAGATCACTTACAACTCAATAGATTCTACCTTCCTGTAACGTTTCAGCCTGATTGGACCTTGTTTTCACACAAATGAACCCAGAATGATGTGAAATTGTGCTTTGTGCAACATAATTCTGGGTGCCATTTAAAAACCATAAGTGCTAATGACTCCATTCCTTTTTGTGGTTGTAGGGGCTGTTTATTGAAGTACACTAAAACAAGCCTGACCTCTCCAGGACATTCAGAAGCCAAGTTATAAGCCCACAAAGGTGTAACTGGACTACTTCTTTAAAGTGGCACCAGGCCCGGTGACCTTTGGGACATGGTTTGACCCCCTTTGGAATGTGCTATCATCATGAAACGTTCAGATCACTTAGAACTCAATAGATTCTACCTTCCTGTAACGTTTCAGCCTGATTGGACCTTGTTTTCACACAAATGAACCCAGAATGATGTGAAATTGTGCTTCGTGCAACATAATTCTGGGTGCCATTTAAAAACCATAAGTGCTAATGACTCCATTCCTTTTTGTGGTTGTAGGGGCTGTTGATTGGAGTACACTAAAACAAACCTGATCTCTCTAGGACATTCAGAAGCCAAGTTATAAGCCCACAAATGTGTAACTGGACTACTTTTTTAAATTGACACCGATCCGGTTACCTTTGGGACATGGTTTTACCTCCTTAGGAAAGTGCTATCATCATGAAACGTTCAGATCACTTACAACTCAATAGATTCTACCTTCCTGTAACGTTTCAGCCTGATTGGACCTTGTTTTCACACAAATGAACCCGGAATAATGTGAAATTTTGCTTCGTGCCACATAATTCTGGGTGCCATTTACAAGCCATAAGTGCTAATGACTCCATTCCTTTTTGGTGTAATGGGGGCTTTTAATTGGAGTACTCTAAATTAAACCTGACCTCTCTAGGATATTCAGAAGCAGAGTTATAAGCCCACAAAGGTGTAACTGGACTACTTCTTTAAAGTGACACCAGGCCCGGTGACCTTTGGGACATGGTTTGACCCCCTTAGGAATGTGCGATCATCATGAAACGTTCAGATCACTTACAACTCAATAGATTCAACCTTCTTGTAACGTTTCAGCCTGATTGGACCTTGTTTTCACACAAATGGACCCAGAATGATGTGAAATTGTGCTTCGTGCAACATAATTCTGGGCGCCATTTACAAACCATAAGTGCTAATGACTCCATTCCTTTTTGTGGCTGTAGGGGCTGTTTATTGGAGTACACTAAAACAAGCCTGACCTCTCTAGGACATTCAGAAGCCAAGTTATAAGCCCACAAAGGTGTAACTGGACTACTTATTTAAAGTGACACCAGGCCCGGTGACCTTTGGGACATGGTTTGACCCCCTATAGGAATGTGCGATCATCATGAAACATTCAGATCACTTACAACTCAATAGATTCTACCTTCTTGTAACGTTTCAACCTGAATGGACCTTGTTTTCACACAAATGGACCCAGAATGATGTGAAATTGTGCTTCGTGCATCATAAATCTGGGTGCCATTTACAAACCATAAGTGCTAATGACTCCATTCCTTTTTGTGGTTGTAGGGGCTGTTGATTGTAGTACTCTGAAACAAACCTGATCACTCTGGGACATTCAGAAGCCAAGTTATAAGCCCACAAATGTGTAACTGGACAACTTATTTACATTGACACCAGATCCGGTGACCTTTGGTACATGGTTTGACCCACTTAGGAATGTGCGATCATCATGAAACGTTCAGATCACTTACAACTCAATAGATTCTACCTTCTTGTAACGGTTCAGCCTGATTGGACCTTGTTTTCACCCAAATGGACCCAGAATGATGTGAAATTGTGCTTCGTGCAACATAATTCTGGGTGCCATTTAAAAACCATAAGTGCTAATGACTCCATTCCTTTTTGAGGTAATAGGGGCTGTTAATTGGAGTACTCTAAAACAAACCTGACCTCTCTAGGATATTCAGAAGCCAAGTTATAAGCCCACAAATGTGTAACTGGACTACTTCTTTAAAGTGACACCAGATCCGGTGACCTCTAGGACATGGATTGACACCCTTAGGAAACTGCTATCATCATGAAACGTTCAGATCACTTACAACTCAATAGATTCTACCTTCCTGTAACGTTTCAGCCTGATTGGACCTTGTTTTCACACAAATGAACCCAGAATGATGTGAAATTGTGCTTTGTGCAACATAATTCTGGGTGCCATTTACAAACCATAAGTGCTAATGACTCCATTCCTTTTTGTGGTTGTAGGGGCTGTTGATTGGAGTACACTAAAACAAACCTGATCTCTCTAGGACATTCAGAAGCCAAGTTATAAGCCCACAAATGTGTAACTGGACTACTTTTTTAAATTGACACCGATCCGGTGACCTTTGGGACATGGTTTTACCTCCTTAGGAAAGTGCTATCATCATGAAACGTTCAGATCACTTACAACTCAATAGATTCTACCTTCCTGTAACGTTTCAGCCTGATTGGACCTTGTTTTCACACAAATGAACCCGGAATAATGTGAAATTTTGCTTCGTGCCACATAATTCTGGGTGCCATTTACAAGCCATAAGTGCTAATGACTCCATTCCTTTTTGGGGTAATGGGGGCTGTTAATTGGAGTACTCTAAATTAAACCTGACCTCTCTAGGATATTCAGAAGCAGAGTTATAAGCCCACAAAGGTGTAACTGGACTACTTCTTTAAAGTGACACCAGGCCCGGTGACCTTTGGGACATGGTTTGACCCCCTTAGGAATGTGCGATCATCATGAAACGTTCAGATCACTTACAACTCAATAGATTCAACCTTCTTGTAACGTTTCAGCCTGATTGGACCTTGTTTTCACACAAATGGACCCAGAATGATGTGAAATTGTGCTTCGTGCAACATAATTCTGGGCGCCATTTACAAACCATAAGTGCTAATGACTCCATTCCTTTTTGTGGCTGTAGGGGCTGTTTATTGGAGTACACTAAAACAAGCCTGACCTCTCTAGGACATTCAGAAGCCAAGTTATAAGCCCACAAAGGTGTAACTGGACTACTTATTTAAAGTGACACCAGGCCCGGTGACCTTTGGGACATGGTTTGACCCCCTATAGGAATGTGCGATCATCATGAAACATTCAGATCACTTACAACTCAATAGATTCTACCTTCTTGTCACGTTTCAACCTGAATGGACCTTGTTTTCACACAAATGGACCCAGAATGATGTGAAATTGTGCTTCGTGCATCATAAATCTGGGTGCCATTTACAAACAATAAGTGATAATGACTCCATTCCTTTTTGTGGTTGTAGGGGCTGTTGATTGTAGTACTCTGAAACAAACCTGATCACTCTGGGACATTCAGAAGCCAAGTTATAAGCCCACAAATGTGTAACTGGACAACTTATTTACATTGACACCAGGCCCGTTGACCTTTGGGACATGGTTTGACCCCCTATAGGAATGTGCGATCATCATGAAACGTTCATATCACTTACAACTCAATAGATTCTACCTTCTTGTAACGTTTCAGCCTGATTGGACCTTGTTTTCACACAAATGGACCCAGAATGATGTGAAATTGTGCTTCGTGCAACATAATTCTGGGTGCCATTTACAAACCATAAGTTCTAATGACTCCATTCTTTTTTGTGGTTGTAGGGGCTGTTAATTGGAGTACTCTAAATTAAACCTGACCTCTCTAGGATATTCAGAAGCAGAGTTATAAGCCCACAAAGGTGTAACTGGACTACTTCTTTAAAGTGACACCAGGCCCGGTGACCTTTGGGACATGGTTTGACCCCCTTAGGAATGTGCGATCATCATGAAACGTTCAGATCACTTACAACTCAATAGATTCTACCTTCTTGTAACGTTTCAGCCTGATTGGACCTTGTTTTCACACAAATGGACCCAGAATGATGTGAAATTGTGCTTCGTGCAACATAATTCTGGGCGCCATTTACAAACCATAAGTGCTAATGACTCCATTCCTTTTTGTGGCTGTAGGGGCTGTTTATTGGAGTACACTAAAACAAGCCTGACCTCTCTAGGACATTCAGAAGCCAAGTTATAAGCCCACAAAGGTGTAACTGGACTACTTATTTAAAGTGACACCAGGCCCGGTGACCTTTGGGACATGGTTTGACCCCCTATAGGAATGTGCGATCATCATGAAACGTTCAAATCACTTACAACTCAATAGATTCTACCTTCTTGTAACGTTTCAACCTGAATTGACCTTGTTTTCACACAAATGGACCCAGAATGATGTGAAATTGTGCTTCGTGCATCATAAATCTGGGTGCCATTTACAAACCATAAGTGCTAATGACTCCATTCCTTTTTGTGGTTGTAGGGGCTGTTGATTGTAGTACTCTGAAACAAACCTGATCACTCTGGGACATTCAGAAGCCAAGTTATAAGCCCACAAATGTGTAACTGGACAACTTATTTACATTGACACCAGGCCCGTTGACCTTTGGGACATGGTTTGACCCCCTATAGGAATGTGCGATCATCATGAAACGTTCATATCACTTACAACTCAATAGATTCTACCTTCTTGTAACGTTTCAGCCTGATTGGACCTTGTTTTCACACAAATGGACCCAGAATGATGTGAAATTGTGCTTCGTGCAACATAATTCTGGGTGCCATTTACAAACCATAAGTTCTAATGACTCCATTCTTTTTTGTGGTTGTAGGGGCTGTTGATTGGAGTACACTAAAACAAACCTGATCTCTCTAGGACATTCAGAAGCCAAGTTATAAGCCCACAAATGTGTAACTGGACTACTTCTTTAAAGTGACACCAGATCCGGTGACCTTTGGTACATGGTTTGACCCACTTAGGAATGTGCGATCATCATGAAACGTTCAGATCACTTACAACTCAATAGATTCTACCTTCTTGTAACGTTTCAGCCTGATTGGACCTTGTTTTCACCCAAATGGACCCAGAATGATGTGAAATTGTGCTTCGTGCAACATAATTCTGGGTGCCATTTAAAAACCATAAGTGCTAATGACTCCATTCCTTTTTGAGGTAATATGGGCTGTTAATTGGAGTACTCTAAAACAAACCTGACCTCTCTAGGATATTCAGAAGCCAAGTTATAAGCCCACAAATGTGTAACTGGACTACTTCTTTAAAGTGACACCAGATCCGGTGACCTTTAGGACATGGTTTGACCCCCTTAGGAAAGTGCTATCATCATGAAACGTTCAGATCACTTACAACTCAATAGATTCTACCTTCCTGTAACGTTTCAGCCTGATTGGACCTTGTTTTCACACAAATGAACCCAGAATGATGTGAAATTGTGCTTTGTGCAACATAATTCTGGGTGCCATTTAAAAACCATAAGTGCTAATGACTCCATTCCTTTTTGGGGTAATGGGGGCTGTTAATTGGAGTACTCTAAAACAAACCTGACCTCTGTAGGATATTCAGAAGCCAAGTTATAAGCCCACAAAGGTGTAACTGGACTACTTCTTTAAAGTGACACAACTCAACAGATTCTACCTTCTTGTAACGTTTCAGCCTGACTGGACCTTGTTTTCACACAAATGGACCCAGAATGATGTGAAATTGTGCTTCGTGCAACATAATTCTGGGTGCCATTTAAAAGCCATATGCTAATGACTCCATTCCTTTTTGTGGTTGTAGGGGCTGTTGATTGGAGTACACTAAAACAAACCTGATCTCTCTAGGACATTCAGAAGCCAAGTTATAAGCCCACAAATGTGTTACTGGACTACTTCTTTAAATTGACACCAGATCCGGTGACCTCTGGGACATGGTTTGACCCCCTTAGGAAAGTGCTATCATCATGAAACGTTCAGATCACTTACAACTCAATAGATTCTACCTTCCTGTAACGTTTCAGCCTGATTGGACCTTGTTTTCACACAAATGGACCCAGAATGATGTGAAATTGTGCTTCGTGCAACATAATTCTGGGTGCCATTTAAAAACCATAAGTGCTAATGACTCCATTCCTTTTTGTGGCTGTAGGGGCTGTTGATTGGAGTACACTAAAACAAGCCTGACCTCTCTAGGACATTCAGAAGCCAAGTTATAAGCCCACAAATGTGTAACTGGACTACTTCTTTAAAGTGACACCAGGCCCGGTGACCTTTGGGACATGGTTTGACCCCCTATAGGAATGTGCGATCATCATGAAACGTTCAGATCACTTACAACTCAATAGATTCTACTTTCTTGTAACGTTTCAGCCTGCATGGACCTCTTTTTCACACAAATGGACCCAGAATGATGTGAAATTGTGCTTCGTGCAACATAATTCTGGGTGCCATTTACAAACCATAAGTGCTAATGACTCCATTCCTTTTTGTGGTTGTAGGGGCTGTTGATTGGGGTACTCTGAAACAAACCTGATCACTCTAGGACATTCAGAAGCCAAGTTATAAGCCCACAAATGTGTAACTGGACTACTTCTTTAAATTGACACCGATCCGGTGACCTTTGGGACATGGTTTGACCCCCTTAGGAAAGTGCTATCATCATGAAACGTTCAGATCACTTACAACTCAATAGATTCTACCTTCCTGTAACGTTTCAGCCTGATTGGACCTTGTTTTCACACAAATGAACCCAGAATGATGTGAAATTGTGCTTCGTGCAACATAATTCTGGGTGCCATTTACAAACCATAAGTGCTAATGACTCCATTCCTTTTTGTGGTTGTAGGGGCTGTTGATTGGAGTACACTAAAACAAACCTGATCTCTCTAGGACATTCAGAAGCCAAGTTATAAGCCCACAAAGTTGTAACTGGACTACTTCTTTAAAGTGACACCAGGCCCGGTGACCTTTGGGACATGGTTTGACCCCCTATAGGAATGTGCGATCATCATGAAACGTTCAGATAACTTACAACTCAATAGATTCTACCTTCTTGTAACGTTTCAGCCTGATTGGACCTTGTTTTCACACAAATGGACCCAGAATGATGTGAAATTGTGCTTCGTGCAACATAACTCTGGGTGCCATTTACAAACCATAAGTGCTAATGACTCCATTCCTTTTTGTGGTTGTAGGGGCTGTTGATTGGAGTACACTAAAACAAACCTGATCTCTCTAGGACATTCAGAAGCCAAGTTATAAGCCCACAAATGTGTAACTGGAGTACTTCTTTAAATTGACACCAGATCCGGCGACCTTTGGGACATGGTTTGACCCCCTTAGGAAAGTGCTATCATAATGAAACGTTCAGATCACTTACAACTCAATAGATTCTACCTTCCTGTAATGTTTCAGCCTGATTGGACCTTGTTTTCACACAAATGAACCCAGAAATATTTGAAATTGTGCTTAGTGCAACATAATTCTGGGTGCCATTTACAAACCATAATGACTCCATTCCTTTTTGTGGTTGTAGGGGCTGTTGATTGGAGTACTCTAAAAAAACCTGACCTCTTTAGGATATTCAGAAGCCAGGTTATAAGCCCACAAATGTGTAACTGGACTACTTCTTTAAATTGACAACAGATCCGGTGACCTCTGAGACATGGTTTGACCCCCTTAGGAAAGTGCTATCATCATGAAACGTTCAGATCACTTACAACTCAATAGATTCTACCTTCTTGTAACGTTTCAGCCTGAATGGACCTTGTTTTCACACAAATGGACCCAGAATGATGTGAAATTGTGCTTCGTGCAACATAATTCTGGGTGCCATTTAAAAACCATAAGTGCTAATGACTCCATTCCTTTTTGTGGTTGTAGGGGCTGTTGATTGGAGTACACTAAAACAAACCTGATCTCTCTAGGAAATTCAGAAGCCAAGTTATAAGCCCACAAATGTGTAACTGGACTACTTCTTTAAATTGACACCTGATCCGGTGACCTCTGGGACATGGTTTGACCCCCTTAGGAAAGTGCTATCATCATGAAACGTTCAGATCACTTACAACTCAATAGATTCTACCTTCCTGTAACGTTTCAGTCTGATTGGACCTTGTTTTCACACAAATGAACCCAGAATGATGTGAAATTGTGCTTCGTGCAACATAATTCTGGGTGCCATTTAAAAACCATAAGTGCTAATGACTCCATTCCTTTTTGTGGTTGTAGGGGCTGTTTATTGATGTACACTAAAACAAGCCTGACCTCTTTAGGACATTCAGAAGCCAAGTTATAAGCCCACAAATGTGTAACTGGACTACTTCTTTAAAGTGACACCAGATCCGGTGACTTTTGGGACATGGTTTGACCCACTTAGGAATGTGCGATCATCATGAAACGTTCAGATCACTTACAACTCAATAGATTCTACCTTCTTGTAACGTTTCAGCCTGATTGGACCTTGTTTTCACACAAATGGACCCAGAATGATGTGAAATTGTGCTTCGTGCAACATAATTCTGGGTGCCATTTAAAAACCATAAGTGCTAATGACTCCATTCCTTTTTGAGGTAATATGGGCTGTTAATTGGAGTACTCTAAAACAAACCTGACCTCTCTAGGATATTCAGAAGCCAAGTTATAAGCCCACAAATGTGTAACTGGACTACTTCTTTAAAGTGACACCAGATCCGGTGACCTTTAGGACATGGTTTGACCCCCTTAGGAAAGTGCTATCATCATGAAACGTTCAGATCACTTACAACTCAATAGATTCTACCTTCCTGTAACGTTTCAGCCTGATTGGACCTTGTTTTCACACAAATGAACCCAGAATGATGTGAAATTGTGCTTTGTGCAACATAATTTTGGGTGCCATTTAAAAACCATAAGTGCTAATGACTGCATTCCTTTTTGGGGTAATGGGGGCTGTTAATTGGAGTACTCTAAAACAAACCTGACCTCTGTAGGATATTCAGAAGCCAAGTTATAAGCCCACAAAGGTGTAACTGGACTACTTCTTTAAAGTGACACCAGGCCCGGTGACCTTTGGGACATGGTTTGACCCCCTATAGGAATGTGATATCATCATGAAACTTTCAGATCACTTACAACTCAACAGATTCTACCTTCTTGTAACGTTTCAGCCTGACTGGACCTTGTTTTCACACAAATGGACCCAGAATGATGTGAAATTGTGCTTCGTGCAACATAATTCTGGGTGCCATTTAAAAGCCATAAGTGCTAATGACTCCATGCCTTTTTGTGGTTGTAGGGGCTGTTGATTGGAGTACACTAAAACAAACCTGATCTCTCTAGGACATTCAGAAGCCAAGTTATAAGCCCACAAATGTGTAACTGGACTACTTCTTTAAATTGACACCAGATCCGGTGACCTCTGGGACATGGTTTGACCCCCTTAGGAAAGTGCTATCATCATGAAACGTTCAGATCACTTACAACTCAATAGATTCTACCTTCCTGTAACGTTTCAGCCTGATTGGACCTTGTTTTCACACAAATGAACCCAGAATGATGTGAAATTGTGCTTTGTGCAACATAATTCTGGGTGCCATTTAAAAACCATAAGTGCTAATGACTCCATTCCTTTTTGTGGTTGTAGGGGCTATTTATTGAAGTACACTAAAACAAGCCTGACCTCTCTAGGACATTCAGAAGCCAAGTTATAAGCCCACAAAGGTGTAACTGGACTACTTCTTTAAAGTGGCACCAGGCCCGGTGACCTTTGGGACATGGTTTGACCCCCTTTGGAATGTGCGATCATCATGAAACGTTCAGATCACTTACAACTCAATAGATTCTACCTTCTTGTAACGTTTCAGCCTGATTGGACCTTGTTTACACACAAATGGACCCAGAATGATGTGAAATTGTGCTTCGTGCCACATAATTCTGGGTGCCATTTACAAACCATAAGTGCTCATGACTCCATTCCTTTTTGTGGTTGTAGGGGCTGTTGATTGGAGTACACTAAAACAAACCTGATCTCTCTAGGACATTCAGAAGCCAAGTTATATGCCCACAAATGTGTAACTGGACTACTTCTTTAAATTGACACCGATCCAGTGACCTTTGGGACATGGTTTGACCCCCTATAGGAAAGTGCTATCATCATGAAACGTTCAGATCACTTACAACTCAATAGATTCTACCTTCTTGTAACGTTCCAGCCTGATTGGACCTTGTTTTCACACAAATGAACCCAGAATGATGTGAAATTGTGCTTCGTGCCACATAATTCTGGGTGCCATTTACAAACCATAAGTGCTAATGACTCCATTCCTTTTTGTGGTTGTAGGGGCTGTTGATTGGAGTACACTAAAACAAACCTGATCTCTCTAGGACATTCAGAAGCCAAGTTATATGCCCACAAATGTGTAACTGGACTACTTTTTTAAATTGACACCGATCCGGTGACCTTTGGGACATGGTTTTACCTCCTTAGGAAAGTGCTATCATCATGAAACGTTCAGATCACTTACAACTCAATAGATTCTACCTTCCTGTAACGTTTCAGCCTGATTGGACCTTGTTTTCACACAAATGAACCTGGAATGATGTGAAATTTTGCTTCGTGCCACATAATTCTGGGTGCCATTTACAACCCATAAGTGCTAATGACTCCATTCCTTTTTGGGGTAATGGGGGCTGTTAATTGGAGTACTCTAAATTAAACCTGACCTCTCTAGGATATTCAGAAGAAGAGTTATAAGCCCACAAAGGTGTAACTGGACTACTTCTTTAAAGTGACACCAGGCCCGGTGACCTTTGGGACATGGTTTGACCCCCTTAGGAATGTGCGATCATCATGAAACGTTCAGATCACTTACAACTCAATAGATTCTACCTTCTTGTAACGTTTCAGCCTGATTGGACCTTGTTTTCACACAAATGGACCCAGAATGATGTGAAATTGTGCATCGTGCAACATAATTCTGGGCGCCATTTACAAACCATAAGTGCTAATGACTCCATTCCTTTTTGTGGCTGTAGGGGCTGTTTATTGGAGTACACTAAAACAAGCCTGACCTCTCTAGGACATTCAGAAGCCAAGTTATAAGCCCACAAAGGTGTAACTGGACTACTTATTTAAAGTGACACCAGGCCCGGTGACCTTTGGGACATGGTTTGACCCCCTATAGGAATGTGCGATCATCATGAAACGTTCAGATCACTTACAACTCAATAGATTCTACCTTCTTGTAACGTTTCAACCTGAATGGACCTTGTTTTCACACAAATGGACCCAGAATGATGTGAAATTGTGCTTCGTGCATCATAAATCTGGGTGCCATTTACAAACCATAAGTGCTAATGACTCCATTCCTTTTTGTGGTTGTAGGGGCTGTTGATTGTAGTACTCTGAAACAAACCTGATCACTCTGGGACATTCAGAAGCCAAGTTATAAGCCCACAAATGTGTAACTGGACAACTTATTTACATTGACACCAGGCCCGTTGACCTTTGGGACATGGTTTGACCCCATATAGGAATGTGCGATCATCATGAAACGTTCATATCACTTACAACTCAATAGATTCTACCTTCTTGTAACGTTTCAGCCTGATTGGACCTTGTTTTCACACAAATGGACCCAGAATGATGTGAAATTGTGCTTCGTGCAACATAATTCTGGGTGCCATTTACAAACCATAAGTTCTAATGACTCCATTCTTTTTTGTGGTTGTAGGGGCTGTTGATTGGAGTACACTAAAAAAAACCTGATCTCTCTAGGACATTCAGAAGCCAAGTTATAAGCCCACAAATGTGTAACTGGACTACTTCTTTAAAGTGACACCAGATCCGGTGACCTTTGGTACATGGTTTGACCCACTTAGGAATGTGCGATCATCATGAAACGTTCAGATCACTTACAACTCAATAGATTCTACCTTCTTGTAACGTTTCAGCCTGATTGGACCTTGTTTTCACCCAAATGGACCCAGAATGATGTGAAATTGTGCTTCGTGCAACATAATTCTGGGTGCCATTTAAAAACCATAAGTGCTAATGACTCCATTCCTTTTTGAGGTAATAGGGGCTGTTAATTGGAGTACTCTAAAACAAACCTGACCTCTCTAGGATATTCAGAAGCCAAGTTATAAGCCCACAAATGTGTAACTGGACTACTTCTTTAAAGTGACACCAGATCCGGTGACCTCTAGGACATGGATTGACACCCTTAGGAAACTGCTATCATCAGGAAACGTTCAGATCACTTACAACTCAATAGATTCTACCTTCCTGTAACGTTTCAGCCTGATTGGACCTTGTTTTCACACAAATGAACCCAGAATGATGTGAAATTGTGCTTTGTGCAACATAATTCTGGGTGCCATTTAAAATCATAAGTGCTAATGACTCCATTCCTTTTTGGGGTAATGGGGGCTGTTAATTGGAGTACTCTAACACAAACCTGACCTCTTTAGGATATTCAGAAGCAAAGTTATAAGCCCACAAAGGTGTAACTGGACTACTTCTTTAAAGTGACACCAGGCCCGGTGACCTTTGGGACATGGTTTGACCACCTGTAGGAATGTGCGATCATCATGAAACGTTCAGATCACTTACAACTCAATAGATTCTACCTTCTTGTAACGTTTCAGCCTGATTGGACCTTGTTTTCACACAAATGGACCCAGAATGATGTGAAATTGTGCTTCGTGCCACATAATTCTGGGTGCCATTTACAAACCATAAGTGCTAATGACTCCATTCCTTTTTGTGGTTGTAGGGGCTGTTGATTGGAGTACACTAAAACAAACCTGATCTCTCTAGGACATTCAGAAGCCAAGTTATATGCCCACAAATGTGTAACTGGACTACTTCTTTAAATTGACACCGATCCAGTGACCTTTGGGACATGGTTTGACCCCCTATAGGAAAGTGCTATCATCATGAAACGTTCAGATCACTTACAACTCAATAGATTCTACCTTCCTGTAACGTTTCAGCCTGATTGGACCTTGTTTTCACACAAATGAACCCAGAATGATGTGAAATTGTGCTTCGTGCAACATAATTCTGGGTGCCATTTAAAAACCACAAGTTCTAATGACTCCATTCCTTTTTGGGGTAATGGGGGCTGTTAATTGGAGTACTCTAAATTAAACCTGACCTCTCTAGGATATTCAGAAGCCAAGTTATAAGCCCACAAAGGTGTATCTGGACTACTTCTTTAAAGTGACACCAGGCCCGGTGACCTTTGGGACATGGTTTGACCCCCTATAGGAATGTGCGATCATCATGAAACGTTCAGATCACTTACAACTCAATAGATTCTACCTTCTTGTAACGTTTCAGCCTGATTGGACCTTGTTTTCACACAAATGGACCCAGAATGATGTGAAATTGTGCTTCATGCAACATAATTCTGGGTGCCATTTACAAACCATAATGACTCCATTCCTTTTAGTGGTTGTAGGGGCTGTTGATTGGAGTACACTAAAACAAACCTGATCTCTCTAGGACATTCAGAAGCCAAGTTATAAGCCCACAAAGGTGTAACTGGACTACTTCTTTAAAGTGACACCAGGCCCGGTGACCTTTGGGACATGGTTTGACCCCCTATAGGAATGTGCGATCATCATGAAACTTTCAGATCACTTACAACTCAATTGATTCTACCTCCTTGTAACGTTTCAGCCTGATTGGACCTTGTTTTCACACAAATGAACCCAGAATGATGTGAAATTGTGCTTTGTGCAACATAATTCTGGGTGCCATTTAAAAACCATAAGTGCTAATGACTCCATTCCTTTTTGGGGTAATGGGGGCTGTTAATTGGAGTACTCTAAAACAAACCTGACCTCTGTAGGATATTCAGAAGCCAAGTTATAAGCCCACAAAGGTGTAACTGGACTACTTCTTTAAAGTGACATCAGGCCCAGTGACCTTTGGGACATGGTTTGACCCCCTATAGGAATGTGCGATCATCATGAAACTTTCAGATCACTTACAACTCAACAGATTCTACCTTCTTGTAACGTTTCAGCCTGACTGGACCTTGTTTTCACACAAATGGACCCAGAATGATGTGAAATTGTGTTTCGTGCAACATAATTCTGGGTGCCATTTAAAAGCCATAAGTGCTAATGACTCCATTCCTTTTTGTGGTTGTAGGGGCTGTTGATTGGAGTACACTAAAACAAACCTGATCTCTCTAGGACAGTCAGAAGCCAAGTTATAAGCCCACAAATGTGTAACTGGACTACTTCTTTAAATTGACACCAGATCCGGTGACCTCTGGGACATGGTTTGACCCCCTTAGGAAAGTGCAATCATCATGAAACGTTCAGATCACTTACAACTCAACAGATTCTACCTTCTTGTAACGTTTCAGCCTGATTGGACCTTGTTTTCACACAAATGAACCCAGAATGATGTGAAATTGTGCTTTGTGCAACATAATTCTGGGTGCCATTTAAAAACCATGTGCAACATAATTCTGGGTGCCATTTAAAAACCATAAGTGCTAATGACTCCATTCCTTTTTGTGGTTGTAGGGGCTGTTTATTGAAGAAGTACACTAAAACAAGCCTGACTTCTCTAGGACATTCAGAAGCCAAGTTATAAGCCCACAAAGGTGTAACTGGACTACTTCTTTAAAGTGGCACCAGGCCCGGTGACCTTTGGGACATGGTTTGACCCCCTTAGGAATGTGCTATCATCATGAAACTTTCAGATCACTTACAACTCAATAGATTCTACCTTCTTGTAACGTTTCAGCCTGATTGGACCTTGTTTTCACACAAATGGACCCAGAATGATGTGAAATTGTGCTTCGTTTAACATAATTCTGGGTGCCATTTACAAACCATAAGTGCTAATGACTCCATTCCTTTTTGTAGTTGTAGGGGCTGTTGATTGGAGTACACTAAAACAAACCTGATCTCTCTAGGACATTCAGAAGCCAGGTTATAAAGCCACAAATGTGTAACTGGACTACTTCTTTAAAGTGACACCAGGCCCGGTGACCTTTGGGACATGGTTTGACCCACTTAGGAATGTGCGATCATCATGAAACGTTCATATCACTTACAACTCAATAGATTCTACCTTCTTGTAACGTTTCAGCCTGATTGGACCTTGTTTTCACACAAATGGACCCAGAATGATGTGAAATTGTGCTTCGTGCAACATAATTCTGGGTGCCATTTACAAACCATAAGTGCTAATGACTGAATTCTTTTTTGTGGTTGTAGGGGCTGTTGATTGGAGTGCACTAAAACAAACCTGATCTCTCTAGGACATTCAGAAGCCAAGTTATAAGCCCACAAATGTGTAACTGGACTACTTCTTTAAAGTGACACCAGATCCGGTGACTTTTGGGACATGGTTTGACCCACTTAGGAATGTGCGATCATCATGAAACGTTCAGATCACTTACAACTCAATAGATTCTACCTTCTTGTAACGTTTCAGCCTGATTGGACATTGTTTTCACACAAATGGACCCAGAATGATGTGAAATTGTGCTTCGTGCAACATAATTCTGGGTGCCATTTAAAAACCATAAGTGCTAATGACTCCATTCCTTTTTGAGGTAATAGGGGCTGTTAATTGGAGTACTCTAAAATTAACCTGACATCTTTAGGATATTCAGAAGCCAAGTTATAAGCCCACAAAGGTGTAACTGGACTACTTCTTTAAAGTGACACCAGGCCCGGTGACCTTTGGGACATGGTTTGACCCCCTATAGGAATGTGCGATCATCATGAAACGTTCAGATCACTTACAACTCAACAGATTCTACCTTCTTGTAACGTTTCAGCCTGACTGGACCTTGTTTTCACACAAATGGACCCAGAATGATGTGAAATTGTGCTTCGTGCAACATAATTCTGGGTGCCATTTAAAAACCATAAGTGCTAATGACTCCATTCCTTTTTGTGGTTGTAGGGGCTGTTGATTGGAGTCCACTAAAACAAACCTGATCTCTCTAGGAAATTCACAAGCCAAGTTATAAGCCCACAAATGTGTAAACTGGACTACTTCTTTAAATTGACACCAGATCCGGTGACCTCTGGGACATGGTTTGACCCCCTTAGGAATGTGCGATCATCATGAAACGTTCAGATCACTTACAACTCAATAGATTCTACCTTCTTGTAACGTTTCAGCCTGATTGGACCTTGTTTTCACACAAATGGACCCAGAATGATGTGAAATTGTGCTTCGTGCAACATAATTCTGGGTGCCATTTAAAAACCATAAGTGCTAATGACTCCATTCCTTTTTGAGGTAATATGGGCTGTTAATTGGAGTACTCTAAAACAAACCTGACCTCTCTAGGATATTCAGAAGCCAAGTTATAAGCCCACAAATGTGTAACTGGACTACTTCTTTAAAGTGACACCAGATCCGGTGACCTTTAGGACATGGTTTGACCCCCTTAGGAAAGTGCTATCATCATGAAACGTTCAGATCACTTACAACTCAATAGATTCTACCTTCCTGTAACGTTTCAGCCTGATTGGACCTTGTTTTCACACAAATGAACCCAGAATGATGTGAAATTGTGCTTTGTGCAACATAATTCTGGGTGCCATTTAAAAACCATAAGTGCTAATGACTCCCTTCCTTTTTGGGGTAATGGGGGCTGTTAATTTGAGTACTCTAAAACAAACCTGACCTCTGTAGGATATTCAGAAGCCAAGTTATAAGCCCACAAAGGTGTAACTGGACTACTTCTTTAAAGTGACACCAGATCCGGTGACCTTTGGGACATGGTTTGACCCCCTATAGGAATGTGATATCATCATGAAACTTTCAGATCACTTACAACTCAACAGATTCTACCTTCTTGTAACGTTTCAGCCTGACTGGACCTTGTTTTCACACAAATGGACCCAGAATGATGTGAAATTGTGCTTCGTGCAACATAATTCTGGGTGCCATTTAAAAGCCATAAGTGCTAATGACTCCATTCCTTTTTGAGGTTGTAGGGGCTGTTGATTGGAGTACACTAAAACAAACCTGATCTCTCTAGGACATTCAGAAGCCAAGTTATAAGCCCACAAATGTGTAACTGGACTACTTCTTTAAATTGACACCAGATCCGGTGACCTCTGGGACATGGTTTGACCCCCTTAGGAAAGTGCTATCATCATGAAACGTTCAGATCACTTACAACTCAATAGATTCTACCTTCCTGTAACGTTTCAGCCTGATTGGACCTTGTTTTCACACAAATGAACCCAGAATGATGTGAAATTGTGCTTTGTGCAACATAATTCTGGGTGCCATTTAAAAACCATAAGTGCTAATGACTCCATTCCTTTTTGTGGTTGTAGGGGCTGTTTATTGAAGTACACTAAAACAAGCCTGACCTCTCTAGGACATTCAGAAGCCAAGTTATAAGCCCACAAAGGTGTAACTGGACTACTTCTTTAAAGTGGCACCAGGCCCGGTGACCTTTGGGACATGTTTTGACCCCCTTTGGAATGTGCTATCATCATGAAACGTTCAGATCACTTACAACTCAATAGATTCTACCTTCCTGTAACGTTTCAGCCTGATTGGACCTTGTTTTCACACAAATGAACCCAGAATGATGTGAAATTGTGCTTCGTGCAACATAATTCTGGGTGCCATTTAAAAACCATAAGTGCTAATGACTCCATTCCTTTTTGTGGTTGTAGGGGCTGTTGATTGGAGTACACTAAAACAAACCTGATCTCTCTCGGACATTCAGAAGCCAAGTTATAAGCCCACAAATGTGTAACTGGACTACTTTTTTAAATTGACACCGATCCGGTGACCTTTGGGACATGGTTTTACCTCCTTAGGAAAGTGCTATCATCATGAAACGTTCACATCACTTACAACTCAATAGATTCTACCTTCTTGTAACGTTTCAGCCTGATTGGACCTTGTTTTCATACAAATGGACCCAGAATGATGTGAAATTGTGCTTCGTGCAACATAATTCTGGGTGCCATTTACAAACCATAAGTTCTAATGACTCCATTCTTTTTTGTGGTTGTAGGGGCTGTTGATTGGAGTACACTAAAACAAACCTGATCTCTCTAGGACATTCAGAAGCCAAGTTATAAGCCCACAAATGTGTAACTGGACTACTTCTTTAAAGTGACACCAGATCCGGTGACCTCTGGGACATGGTTTGACCCCCTTAGGAATGTGCGATCATCATGAAACGTTCAGATCACTTACAACTCAATAGATTCTACCTTCTTGTAACGTTTCAGCCTGATTGGACCTTGTTTTCACACAAATGGACCCAGAATGATGTGAAATTGTGCTTCGTGCAACATAATTCTGGGTGCCATTTAAAAACCATAAGTGCTAATGACTCCATTCCTTTTTGAGGTAATAGGGGCTGTTAATTGGAGTACTCTAAAATTAACCTGACCTCTTTAGGATATTCAGAAGCCAAGTTATAAGCCCACAAAGGTGTAACTGGACTACTTCTTTAAAGTGACACCAGGCCCGGTGACCTTTGGGACATGGTTTGACCCCCTATAGGAATGTGCGATCATCATGAAACGTTCAGATCACTTACAACTCAACAGATTCTACCTTCTTGTAACGTTTCAGCCTGACTGGACCTTGTTTTCACACAAATGGACCCAGAATGATGTGAAATTGTGCTTCGTGCAACATAATTCTGGGTGCCATTTAAAAACCATAAGTGCTAATGACTCCATTCCTTTTTGTGGTTGTAGGGGCTGTTGATTGGAGTCCACTAAAACAAACCTGATCTCTCTAGGAAATTCACAAGCCAAGTTATAAGCCCACAAATGTGTAAACTGGACTACTTCTTTAAATTGACACCAGATCCGGTGACCTCTGGGACATGGTTTGACCCCCTTAGGAATGTGCGATCATCATGAAACGTTCAGATCACTTACAACTCAATAGATTCTACCTTCTTGTAACGTTTCAGCCTGATTGGACCTTGTTTTCACACAAATGGACCCAGAATGATGTGAAATTGTGCTTCGTGCAACATAATTCTGGGTGCCATTTAAAAACCATAAGTGCTAATGACTCCATTCCTTTTTGAGGTAATATGGGCTGTTAATTGGAGTACTCTAAAACAAACCTGACCTCTCTAGGATATTCAGAAGCCAAGTTATAAGCCCACAAATGTGTAACTGGACTACTTCTTTAAAGTGACACCAGATCCGGTGACCTTTAGGACATGGTTTGACCCCCTTAGGAAAGTGCTATCATCATGAAACGTTCAGATCACTTACAACTCAATAGATTCTACCTTCCTGTAACGTTTCAGCCTGATTGGACCTTGTTTTCACACAAATGAACCCAGAATGATGTGAAATTGTGCTTTGTGCAACATAATTCTGGGTGCCATTTAAAAACCATAAGTGCTAATGACTCCCTTCCTTTTTGGGGTAATGGGGGCTGTTAATTTGAGTACTCTAAAACAAACCTGACCTCTGTAGGATATTCAGAAGCCAAGTTATAAGCCCACAAAGGTGTAACTGGACTACTTCTTTAAAGTGACACCAGATCCGGTGACCTTTGGGACATGGTTTGACCCCCTATAGGAATGTGCTATCATCATGAAACGTTCAGATCACTTACAACTCAATAGATTCTACCTTCCTGTAACGTTTCAGCCTGATTGGACCTTGTTTTCACACAAATGAACCCAGAATGATGTGAAATTGTGCTTTGTGCAACATAATTCTGGGTGCCATTTAAAAACCATAAGTGCTAATGACTCCATTCCTTTTTGTGGTTGTAGGGGCTGTTTATTGAAGTACACTAAAACAAGCCTGACCTCTCTAGGACATTCAGAAGCCAAGTTATAAGCCCACAAAGGTGTAACTGGACTACTTCTTTAAAGTGGCACCAGGCCCGGTGACCTTTGGGACATGTTTTGACCCCCTTTGGAATGTGCTATCATCATGAAACGTTCAGATCACTTACAACTCAATAGATTCTACCTTCCTGTAACGTTTCAGCCTGATTGGACCTTGTTTTCACACAAATGAACCCAGAATGATGTGAAATTGTGCTTCGTGCAACATAATTCTGGGTGCCATTTAAAAACCATAAGTGCTAATGACTCCATTCCTTTTTGTGGTTGTAGGGGCTGTTGATTGGAGTACACTAAAACAAACCTGATCTCTCTCGGACATTCAGAAGCCAAGTTATAAGCCCACAAATGTGTAACTGGACTACTTTTTTAAATTGACACCGATCCGGTGACCTTTGGGACATGGTTTTACCTCCTTAGGAAAGTGCTATCATCATGAAACGTTCACATCACTTACAACTCAATAGATTCTACCTTCTTGTAACGTTTCAGCCTGATTGGACCTTGTTTTCATACAAATGGACCCAGAATGATGTGAAATTGTGCTTCGTGCAACATAATTCTGGGTGCCATTTACAAACCATAAGTTCTAATGACTCCATTCTTTTTTGTGGTTGTAGGGGCTGTTGATTGGAGTACACTAAAACAAATCTGATCTCTCTAGGACATTCAGAAGCCAAGTTATAAGCCCACAAATGTGTAACTGGACTACTTCTTTAAAGTGACACCAGATCCGGTGACCTTTGGTACATGGTTTGACCCACTTAGGAATGTGCGATCATCATGAAACAGTCAGATCACTTACAACTCGATAGATTCTACCTTCTTGTAACGTTTCAGCCTGATTGGACCTTGTTTTCACACAAATGAACCCAGAATGATGTGAAATTGTGCTTTGTGCAACATAATTCTGGGTGCCATTTAAAAACCATAAGTGCTAATGACTCCATTCCTTTTTGGGGTAATGGGGGCTGTTAATTGGAGTACTCTAAAACAAACCTGACCTCTTTAGGATATTCAGAAGCCAAGTTATAAGCCCACAAAGGTGTAACTGGACTACTTCTTTAAAGTGACACCAGGCCCGGTGACCTTTGGGACATGGTTTGACCCCCTGTAGGAATGTGCGATCATCATGAAACGTTCAGATCACTTACAACTCAATAGATTCTACCTTCTTGTAACGTTTCAGCCTGATTGGACCTTGTTTTCACACGAATGGACCCAGAATGATGTGAAATTGTGCTTCGTGCCACATAATTCTGGGTGCCATTTACAAACCATAAGTGCTAATGACTCTATTCCTTTTTGTGGTTGTAGGGGCTGTTGATTGGAGTACACTAAAACAAACCTGATCTCTCTAGGACATTCAGAAGCCAAGTTATAAGCCCACAAATGTGTAACTGGACTACTTCTTTAAAGTGACACCAGATCCGGTGACCTTTGGTACATGGTTTGACCCCCTTAGGAAACTGCTATCATCATGAAACGTTCAGATCACTTACAACTCAATAGATTCTACCTTCCTGTAACGTTTCAGCCTGATTGGACCTTGTTTTCACACAAATGAACCCAGAATGATGTGAAATTGTGCTTTGTGCAACATAATTCTGGGTGCCATTTAAAAACCATAAGTGCTAATGACTCCATTCCTTTTTGGGGTAATGGGGGCTGTTAATTGGAGTACTCTAAAACAAACCTGACCTCTTTAGGATATTCAGAAGCCAAGTTATAAGCCCACAAAGGTGTAACTGGACTACTTCTTTAAAGTGACACCAGGCCCGGTGACCTTTGGGACATGGTTTGACCCCCTGTAGGAATGTGCGATCATCATGAAACGTTCAGATCACTTACAACTCAATAGATTCTACCTTCTTGTAACGTTTCAGCCTGATTGGACCTTGTTTTCACACGAATGGACCCAGAATGATGTGAAATTGTACTTCGTGCCACATAATTCTGGGTGCCATTTACAAACCATAAGTGCTAATGACTCTATTCCTTTTTGTGGTTGTAGGGGCTGTTGATTGGAGTACACTAAAACAAACCTGATCTCTCTAGGACATTCAGAAGCCAAGTTATAAGCCCACAAATGTGTAACTGGACTACTTCTTTAAATATACACCGATCCAGTGACCTTTGGGACATGGTTTGACCCCCTATAGGAAAGTGCTATCATCATGAAACGTTCAGATCACTTACAACTCAATAGATTCTACCTTCCTGTAACGTTTCAGCCTGATTGGACCTTGTTTTCACACAAATGAAACCAGAATGATGTGAAATTGTGCTTCGTGCAACATAATACTGGGTGCCATTTAAAAACCATAAGTTCTAATGACTCCATTCCTTTTTGGGGTAATGGGGGATGTTAATTGGAGTACTCTAAATTAAACCTGACCTCTCTAGGATATTCAGAAGCCAAGTTATAAGCCCACAAAGGTGTAACTGGACTACCGTAAATCCTCTAATACAGGCCCGGGCCTGTATTTGACTCAAGCTCATCAAGCTCCAGGCCTTTATTGGAAGGAGGGCCAGTATTAGAGGCAGGCCTCTATTTCTATTTGAGCAAAATGAACTAATGGTTCGCTGGAGTTTTTGACAATTAAAATTGCGCCCACATTTTCAAAGTTAAACACATTTCTTTTAACAACGGTAGTTTCTGCTTCAGCCATCTCCCCCCTCCCCCTGCGCAGCAGCCGCAAACTCACGGATGCGCCTGCAGCCTCTCTGAGTTCCTGCTGCTCTAAACATTAAAATAATTATTTCATTTTCTGTTCCTCACTTCTGATGACCTTCAATGGTGTCTGTTTGTTGCAACACCAGGTACAAAAACTAACTTGTTTTTATTTGACTATTTTTCTGTCCTGTCTGTTTATTATCTTCCTGCATCTCCTCTCAATCCTAAAGAGAAACTGCTACCTGGGTTCATATATATTCACCTCATGAGTTACCTTTGAACTGCAGTTCTAATAGATCTACCGACCGCAAAAACAGCGGAGCGCTTGCTGTTTGGCGGCCGTATCAGTGATCAGTGCATCGGAGGACAAGGTGATGCCCGCAGCGCCCCGCTCCACAGCAGCGAAACGCATCAGGCGCAAATAAAAGACAGAAAACATTAAAGGAAATGAACTGACATGAACGATCGCGTGTCAGTACCTACGGTCTGGCACAGCGCGTTGCTGATCACAGAGAATGTGATCATACGATAATTCAATAGGGAGCGTGGTTTCACAGACGCGGAAGTGATAGCGTCGGTGAAACGCCGGCTGCTCTAGGAAACCCCCGAGCGTTCGAGCGTCAACGAAGTGACACGGAAATGCCGGGCTTTCCAGAAGTAAGTAAGATAACTTACTATGAGCTGATAGTTCGTTGGATTGATCGGTAGGTTGGAAACTCTGATCGTGAATCTGAAGAAACGATGACTGAGTGGTGAGCTGGAAAGGCGACTTCCGTTTATAGCCGCGGTTTGTGACGTAGGTGCGACGTGGAGGGAATCCCCGCGAGGGGCATGCTGGGAGTCCCTACTTCGCGGATTTTCACCTATCGCGGCCAGGTCTGGAACGCATCTACCGCGATAAACGAGGGATTACTGTAGTTCATACAACCCCTACTGCTGCTCTCCAGAGTGTTCTGCAGCATAATCAGCACGTTCTCTTTGAACTTGATAGTGTAATGACCTGGCTGGGGTTGTAAGCCAGGTGCATTCTGGGTATTGTGTTATATGTGTTTCCTATCGTTCTGCTAGTTCCTATGTGCTGATTTGCGTGTTGTGTGAGTGTTATGTAAGCCACAGGGAAGGTGATGTGTGTTCTGTGGAGCGGGTTGAATTAGCATGGTTAACTGACACCATGACTCTGTGTGGTAGGAGCGTGATAGACGATCGTGTCTGTAGCGTTACAAAGTGTTGAAGAAAAAGCCTCATAAAGGTCTGCGTGAACACCTACTGCCTTCTGCTGGTTGATTTGGGGACTACCGCTGGGACGCTCGTACTTGCTTGTTACCACATTCCATCCGGCCACAATAAGAGACCGGCCATTATTTACCTCCGCTGACTCTGACACCGGCCAAAATTGGAGACCCGGCTTTTAATTGAATACCGGCCTGTATTAGAGGATTTACGGTACTTCTTTAAAGTGACACCAGGCCCGGTGACCTTTGGGACATGGTTTGACCCCCTTAGGAATGTGCGATCATCATGAAACGTTCAGATCACTTACAACTCAATAGATTCTACCTTCTTGTAACGTTTCAGCCTGATTGGACCTTGTTTTCACACAAATGGACCCAGAATGATGTGAAATTGTGCTTCATGCAACATAATTCTGGGTGCCATTTACAAACCATAATGACTCCATTCCTTTTTGTGGTTGTAGGGGCTGTTGATTGGAGTACACTCAAACAAACCTGATCTCTCTAGGACATTCAGAAGCCAAGTTATAAGCCCACAAAGGTGTAACTGGACTACTTATTTAAAGTGACACCAGGCCCGGTGACCTTTGGGACATGGTTTGACCCCCTATAGGAATGTGCGATCATCATGAAACGTTCATATCACTTAAAACTCAATTGATTCCACCTTCTTGTAACGATTCAGCCTGATTGGACCTTGTTTTCACACAAATGAACCCAGAATGATGTGAAATTGTGCTTTGTGCAACATAATTCTGGGTGCCATTTAAAAACCATAAGTGCTAATGACTCCATTCCTTTTTGGGGTAATGGGGGCTGTTAATTGGAGTACTCTAAAACAAACCTGACCTCTGTAGGATATTCAGAAGCCAAGTTATAAGCCCACAAAGGTGTAACTGGACTACTTCTTTAAAGTGACACCAGGCCCGGTGACCTTTGGGACATGGTTTGACCCCCTATAGGAATGTGCGATCATCATGAAACTTTCAGATCACTTACAACTCAACAGATTCTACCTTCTTGTAACGTTTCAGCCTGACTGGACCTTGTTTTCACACAAATGGACCCAGAATGATGTGAAATTGTGCTTCGTGCAACATAATTCTGGGTGCCATTTAAAAGCCATAAGTGCTAATGACTCCATTCCTTTTTGTGATTGTAGGGGCTGTTGATTGGAGTACACTAAAACAAACCTGATCTCTCTAGGACATTCAGAAGCCAAGTTATAAGCCCACAAATGTGTAACTGGACTACTTCTTTAAATTGACACCAGATCCGGTGACCTCTGGGACATGGTTTGACCCCCTTAGGAAAGTGCTATCATCATGAAACGTTCAGATCACTTACAACTCAATAGATTCTACCTTCCTGTAACGTTTCAGCCTGATTGGACCTTGTTTTCACACAAATGAACCCAGAATGATGTGAAATTGTGCTTTGTGCAACATAATTCTGGGTGCCATTTAAAAACCATAAGTGCTAATGACTCCATTCCTTTTTGTGGTTGTAGGGGCTGTTTATTGAAGTACACTAAAACAAGCCTGACCTCTCTAGGACATTCAGAAGCCAAGTTATAAGCCCACAAAGGTGTAACTGGACTACTTCTTTAAAGTGGCACCAGGCCCGGTGACCTTTGGGACATGGTTTGACCCCCTTAGGAATGTCCTATCATCATGAAACGTTCAGATCACTTACAACTCAATAGATTCTACCTTCCTGTAACGTTTCAGCCTGATTGGACCTTGTTTTCACACAAATGAACCCAGAATGATGTGAAATTTTGCTTCGTGCCACATAATTCTGGGTGCCATTTACAACCCATAAGTGCTAATGACTCCATTCCTTTTTGGGGTAATGGGGGCTGTTAATTGGAGTACTCTAAATTAAACCTGACCTCTCTAGGATATTCAGAAGCCAAGTTATAAGCCCACAAATGTGTAACTGGACCACTTCTTTAAATTTACACCGATCCAGTGACCTTTGGGACATGGTTTGACCCCCTATAGGAAAGTGCTATCATCATGAAACGTTCAGATCACTTACAACTCAATAGATTCTACCTTCCTGTAACGTTTCAGCCTGATTGGACCTTGTTTTCACACAAATGAACCCAGAATGATGTGAAATTGTGCTTCGTGCAACATAATTCTGGGTGCCATTTAACTCCATTCCTTTTTGTGGTTGTAGGGGCTGTTGATTGGAGTACACTAAAAAAAAACCTGATCTCTCTAGGATATTCAGAAGCCAGGTTATAAGCCCACAAATGTGTAACTGGACTACTTCTTTAAATTGACACCAGATCCGGTGACCTCTGGGACATGGGTTGACCCCCTTAGGAAAGTGCTATCATCATGAAACGTTCAGATCACTTACAACTCAATAGATTCTACCTTCCTGTAACGTTTCAGCCTGATTGGACCTTGTTTTCACACAAATGAACCCAGAATGATGTGAAATTGTGCTTTGTGCAACATAATTCTGGGTGCCATTTAAAAACCATAAGTGCTAATGACTCCATTCCTTTTTGTGGTTGTAGGGGCTGTTTATTGAAGTACACTAAAACAAGCCTGACCTCTCTAGGACATTCAGAAGCCAAGTTATAAGCCCACAAATGTGTAACTGGACTACTTCTTTAAATTGACAACAGATCCGGTGACCTCTGGGACATGGTTTGACCCCCTTAGGAAAGTGCTATCATCATGAAACATTCAGATCACTTACAACTCAAAGATTCTACCTTCATGTAACGTTTCAGCCTGATTGGACCTTGTTTTCACACAAATGGACCCAGAATGATGTGAAATTGTGCTTCGTGCAACATAATTCTGGGTGCCATTTAAAAACCATAAGTGCTAATGACTCCATTCCTTTTTGTGGCTTTAGGGGCTGTTGATTGGAGTACACTAAAACAAGCCTGACCTCTCTAGGACATTCAGAAGCCAAGTTATAAGCCCACAAATGTGTAACTGGACTACTTCTTTAAAGTGACACCAGGCCCGGTGAACTTTGGGACATGGTTTGACCCCCTATAGGAATGTGCGATCATCATGAAACGTTCAGATCACTTACAACTGAATAGATTCTACTTTCTTGTAACGTTTCAGCCTGAATGGACCTTGTTTTCACACAAATGGACCCAGAATGATGTGAAATTGTGCTTCGTGCAACATAATTCTGGGTGCCATTTACAAACCATAAGTGCTAATGACTCCATTCCTTTTTGTGGTTGTAGGGGCTGTTGATTGGAGTACTCTGAAACAAACCTGATCACTCTAGGACATTCAGATGCCAAGTTATAAGCCCACAAATGTGTAACTGGACTACTTCTTTAAATTGACACCAGGCCCGGTGACCTTTGGGACATGGTTTGACCCCCTATAGGAATGTGCGATCATCATGAAACGTTCAGATAACTTACAACTCAATAGATTCTACCTTCTTGTAACGTTTCAGCCTGATTGGACCTTGTTTTCACACAAATGGACCCAGAATGATGTGAAATTGTGCTTCGTGCAACATAATTCTGGGTGCCATTTACAAACCATAAGTGCTAATGACTCCATTCCTTTTTGTGGTTGTAGGGGCTGTTGATTGGAGTACAATAAAACAAACCTGATCTCTCTAGGACATTCAGAAGCCAAGTTATAAGCCCACAAATGTGTAACTGGACTACTTCTTTAAAGTGACACCAGATCTGGTGACCTTTGGGACATGGTTTGACCCACTTAGGAATGTGCGATCATCATGAAACGTTCAGATCACTTACAACTCAATAGATTCTACCTTCTTGTAACGTTTCAGCCTGATTGGACCTTGTTTTCACACAAATGGACCCAGAATGATGTGAAATTGTGCTTCGTGCAACATAATTCTGGGTGCCATTTACAAACCATAAGTGCTAATGACTCCATTCCTTTTTGTGGTTGTAGGGGCTGTTGATTGGAGTACTCTGAAACAAACCTGATCACTCTAGGACATTCAGATGCCAAGTTATAAGCCCACAAATGTGTAACTGGACTACTTCTTTAAATTGACACCAGGCCCGGTGACCTTTGGGACATGGTTTGACCCCCTATAGGAATGTGCGATCATCATGAAACGTTCAGATCACTTACAACTCAATAGATTCTACCTTCTTGTAACGTTTCAGCCTGATTGGACCTTGTTTTCACACAAATGGACCCAGAATGATGTGAAATTGTGCTTCGTGCAACATAATTCTGGGTGCCATTTACAAACCATAAGTGCTAATGACTCCATTCCTTTTTGTGGTTGTAGGGGCTGTTGATTGGAGTACAATAAAACAAACCTGATCTCTCTAGGACATTCAGAAGCCAAGTTATAAGCCCACAAATGTGTAACTGGACTACTTCTTTAAAGTGACACCAGATCTGGTGACCTTTGGGACATGGTTTGACCCACTTAGGAATGTGCGATCATCATGAAACGTTCAGATCACTTACAACTCAATAGATTCTACCTTCTTGTAACGTTTCAGCCTGATTGGACCTTGTTTTCACACAAATGGATCCAGAATGATGTGAAATTGTGCTTCGTGCAACATAATTCTGGGTGCCATTTACAAACCATAAGTGCTAATGACTCCATTCCTTTTTGTGGTTGTAGGGGCTGTTGATTGGAATACACTAAAACAGACCTGATCTCTCTAGGACATTCAGAAGCCAAGTTATAAGCCCACAAAGGTGTAACTGGACTACTTCTTTAAAGTGACACCAGGCCCGGTGACCTTTGGGACATGGTTTGACCCCCTATAGGAATGTGCGATCATCATGAAACGTTCAGATCACTTACAACTCAATAGATTCTACCGTCCTGTAACGTTTCAGCCTGACTGGACCTTGTTTTCACACAAATGGACCCAGAATGATGTGAAATTGTGCTTTGTGCAACATAATTCTGGGTGCCATTTAAAAACCATAAGTGCTAATGACTCCATTCCTTTTTGGGGTAATGGGGGCTGTTGATTGGAGTACACTAAAAAAAACCTGATCTCTCTAGGACATTCAGAAGCCAAGTTATAAGCCCACAAATGTGTAACTGGACTACTTCTTTAAATTGACAACAGATCCGGTGACCTCTGGGACATGGTTTGACCCCCTTAGGAAAGTGCTATCATCATGAAACATTCAGATCACTTACAACTCAAAGATTCTACCTTCATGTAACGTTTCAGCCTGATTGGACCTTGTTTTCACACAAATGGACCCAGAATGATGTGAAATTGTGCTTCGTGCAACATAATTCTGGGTGCCATTTAAAAACCATAAGTGCTAATAACTCCATTCCTTTTTGTGGTTCTAGGGGCTGTTGATTGGAGTACACTAAAAAAAAACCTGATCTCTCTAGGACATTCAGAAGCCAAGTTATAAGCCCACAAATGTGTAACTGGACTACTTCTTTAAATTGACAACAGATCCGGTGACCTCTGGGACATGGTTTGACCCCCTTAGGAAAGTGCTATCATCATGAAACATTCAGATCACTTACAACTCAAAGATTCTACCTTCATGTAACGTTTCAGCCTGATTGGACCTTGTTTTCACACAAATGGACCCAGAATGATGTGAAATTGTGCTTCGTGCAACATAATTCTGGGTGCCATTTAAAAACCATAAGTGCTAATGACTCCATTCCTTTTTGTGGCTGTAGGGGCTGTTGATTGGAGTACACTAAAACAAGCCTGACCTCTCTAGGACATTCAGAAGCCAAGTTATAAGCCCACAAATGTGTAACTGGACTACTTCTTTAAAGTGACACCAGGCCCGGTGAACTTTGGGACATGGTTTGACCCCCTGTAGGAATGTGCGATCATCATGAAACGTTCAGATCACTTACAACTCAATAGATTCTACCTTCTTGTAACGTTTCAGCCTGATTGGACCTTGTTTTCACACGAATGGACCCAGAATGATGTGAAATTGTACTTCGTGCCACATAATTCTGGGTGCCATTTACAAACCATAAGTGCTAATGACTCTATTCCTTTTTGTGCTTGTAGGGGCTGTTGATTGGAGTACACTAAAACAAACCTGATCTCTCTAGGACATTCAGAAGCCAAGTTATAAGCCCACAAATGTGTAACTGGACTACTTCTTTAAATATACACCGATCCAGTGACCTTTGGGACATGGTTTGACCCCCTATAGGAAAGTGCTATCATCATGAAACGTTCAGATCACTTACAACTCAATAGATTCTACCTTCCTGTAACGTTTCAGCCTGATTGGACCTTGTTTTCACACAAATGAAACCAGAATGATGTGAAATTGTGCTTCGTGCAACATAATACTGGGTGCCATTTAAAAACCATAAGTTCTAATGACTCCATTCCTTTTTGGGGTAATGGGGGATGTTAATTGGAGTACTCTAAATTAAACCTGACCTCTCTAGGATATTCAGAAGCCAAGTTATAAGCCCACAAAGGTGTAACTGGACTACTTCTTTAAAGTGACACCAGGCCCGGTGACCTTTGGGACATGGTTTGACCCCCTTAGGAATGTGCGATCATCATGAAACGTTCAGATCACTTACAACTCAATAGATTCTACCTTCTTGTAACGTTTCAGCCTGATTGGACCTTGTTTTCACACAAATGGACCCAGAATGATGTGAAATTGTGCTTCATGCAACATAATTCTGGGTGCCATTTACAAACCATAATGACTCCATTCCTTTTTGTGGTTGTAGGGGCTGTTGATTGGAGTACACTAAAACAAACCTGATCTCTCTAGGACATTCAGAAGCCAAGTTATAAGCCCACAAAGGTGTAACTGGACTACTTATTTAAAGTGACACCAGGCCCGGTGACCTTTGGGACATGGTTTGACCCCCTATAGGAATGTGCGATCATCATGAAACGTTCATATCACTTAAAACTCAATTGATTCTACCTTCTTGTAACGATTCAGCCTGATTGGACCTTGTTTTCACACAAATGAACCCAGAATGATGTGAAATTGTGCTTTGTGCAACATAATTCTGGGTGCCATTTAAAAACCATAAGTGCTAATGACTCCATTCCTTTTTGGGGTAATGGGGGCTGTTAATTGGAGTACTCTAAAACAAACCTGACCTCTGTAGGATATTCAGAAGCCAAGTTATAAGCCCACAAAGGTGTAACTGGACTACTTCTTTAAAGTGACACCAGGCCCGGTGACCTTTGGGACATGGTTTGACCCCCTATAGGAATGTGCGATCATCATGAAACTTTCAGATCACTTACAACTCAACAGATTCTACCTTCTTGTAACGTTTCAGCCTGACTGGACCTTGTTTTCACACAAATGGACCCAGAATGATGTGAAATTGTGCTTCGTGCAACATAATTCTGGGTGCCATTTAAAAGCCATAAGTGCTAATGACTCCATTCCTTTTTGTGATTGTAGGGGCTGTTGATTGGAGTACACTAAAACAAACCTGATCTCTCTAGGACATTCAGAAGCCAAGTTATAAGCCCACAAATGTGTAACTGGACTACTTCTTTAAATTGACACCAGATCCGGTGACCTCTGGGACATGGTTTGACCCCCTTAGGAAAGTGCTATCATCATGAAACGTTCAGATCACTTACAACTCAATAGATTCTACCTTCCTGTAACGTTTCAGCCTGATTGGACCTTGTTTTCACACAAATGAACCCAGAATGATGTGAAATTGTGCTTTGTGCAACATAATTCTGGGTGCCATTTAAAAACCATAAGTGCTAATGACTCCATTCCTTTTTGTGGTTGTAGGGGCTGTTTATTGAAGTACACTAAAACAAGCCTGACCTCTCTAGGACATTCAGAAGCCAAGTTATAAGCCCACAAAGGTGTAACTGGACTACTTCTTTAAAGTGGCACCAGGCCCGGTGACCTTTGGGACATGGTTTGACCCCCTTAGGAATGTCCTATCATCATGAAACGTTCAGATCACTTACAACTCAATAGATTCTACCTTCCTGTAACGTTTCAGCCTGATTGGACCTTGTTTTCACACAAATGAACCCAGAATGATGTGAAATTTTGCTTCGTGCCACATAATTCTGGGTGCCATTTACAACCCATAAGTGCTAATGACTCCATTCCTTTTTGGGGTAATGGGGGCTGTTAATTGGAGTACTCTAAATTAAACCTGACCTCTCTAGGATATTCAGAAGCCAAGTTATAAGCCCACAAATGTGTAACTGGACCACTTCTTTAAATTTACACCGATCCAGTGACCTTTGGGACATGGTTTGACCCCCTATAGGAAAGTGCTATCATCATGAAACGTTCAGATCACTTACAACTCAATAGATTCTACCTTCCTGTAACGTTTCAGCCTGATTGGACCTTGTTTTCACACAAATGAACCCAGAATGATGTGAAATTGTGCTTCGTGCAACATAATTCTGGGTGCCATTTAACTCCATTCCTTTTTGTGGTTGTAGGGGCTGTTGATTGGAGTACACTAAAAAAAACCTGATCTCTCTAGGATATTCAGAAGCCAGGTTATAAGCCCACAAATGTGTAACTGGACTACTTCTTTAAATTGACACCAGATCCGGTGACCTCTGGGACATGGGTTGACCCCCTTAGGAAAGTGCTATCATCATGAAACGTTCAGATCACTTACAACTCAATAGATTCTACCTTCCTGTAACGTTTCAGCCTGATTGGACCTTGTTTTCACACAAATGAACCCAGAATGATGTGAAATTGTGCTTTGTGCAACATAATTCTGAGTGCCATTTAAAAACCATAAGTGCTAATGACTCCATTCCTTTTTGTGGTTGTAGGGGCTGTTTATTGAAGTACACTAAAACAAGCCTGACCTCTCTAGGACATTCAGAAGCCAAGTTATAAGCCCACAAATGTGTAACTGGACTACTTCTTTAAATTGACAACAGATCCGGTGACCTCTGGGACATGGTTTGACCCCCTTAGGAAAGTGCTATCATCATGAAACATTCAGATCACTTACAACTCAAAGATTCTACCTTCATGTAACGTTTCAGCCTGATTGGACCTTGTTTTCACACAAATGGACCCAGAATGATGTGAAATTGTGCTTCGTGCAACATAATTCTGGGTGCCATTTAAAAACCATAAGTGCTAATGACTCCATTCCTTTTTGTGGCTTTAGGGGCTGTTGATTGGAGTACACTAAAACAAGCCTGACCTCTCTAGGACATTCAGAAGCCAAGTTATAAGCCCACAAATGTGTAACTGGACTACTTCTTTAAAGTGACACCAGGCCCGGTGAACTTTGGGACATGGTTTGACCCCCTATAGGAATGTGCGATCATCATGAAACGTTCAGATCACTTACAACTGAATAGATTCTACTTTCTTGTAACGTTTCAGCCTGAATGGACCTTGTTTTCACACAAATGGACCCAGAATGATGTGAAATTGTGCTTCGTGCAACATAATTCTGGGTGCCATTTACAAACCATAAGTGCTAATGACTCCATTCCTTTTTGTGGTTGTAGGGGCTGTTGATTGGAGTACTCTGAAACAAACCTGATCACTCTAGGACATTCAGATGCCAAGTTATAAGCCCACAAATGTGTAACTGGACTACTTCTTTAAATTGACACCAGGCCCGGTGACCTTTGGGACATGGTTTGACCCCCTATAGGAATGTGCGATCATCATGAAACGTTCAGATCACTTACAACTCAATAGATTCTACCTTCTTGTAACGTTTCAGCCTGATTGGACCTTGTTTTCACACAAATGGACCCAGAATGATGTGAAATTGTGCTTCGTGCAACATAATTCTGGGTGCCATTTACAAACCATAAGTGCTAATGACTCCATTCCTTTTTGTGGTTGTAGGGGCTGTTGATTGGAGTACAATAAAACAAACCTGATCTCTCTAGGACATTCAGAAGCCAAGTTATAAGCCCACAAATGTGTAACTGGACTACTTCTTTAAAGTGACACCAGATCTGGTGACCTTTGGGACATGGTTTGACCCACTTAGGAATGTGCGATCATCATGAAACGTTCAGATCACTTACAACTCAATAGATTCTACCTTCTTGTAACGTTTCAGCCTGATTGGACCTTGTTTTCACACAAATGGACCCAGAATGATGTGAAATTGTGCTTCGTGCAACATAATTCTGGGTGCCATTTACAAACCATAAGTGCTAATGACTCCATTCCTTTTTGTGGTTGTAGGGGCTGTTGATTGGAGTACTCTGAAACAAACCTGATCACTCTAGGACATTCAGATGCCAAGTTATAAGCCCACAAATGTGTAACTGGACTACTTCTTTAAATTGACACCAGGCCCGGTGACCTTTGGGACATGGTTTGACCCCCTATAGGAATGTGCGATCATCATGAAACGTTCAGATCACTTACAACTCAATAGATTCTACCTTCTTGTAACGTTTCAGCCTGATTGGACCTTGTTTTCACACAAATGGACCCAGAATGATGTGAAATTGTGCTTCGTGCAACATAATTCTGGGTGCCATTTACAAACCATAAGTGCTAATGACTCCATTCCTTTTTGTGGTTGTAGGGGCTGTTGATTGGAGTACAATAAAACAAACCTGATCTCTCTAGGACATTCAGAAGCCAAGTTATAAGCCCACAAATGTGTAACTGGACTACTTCTTTAAAGTGACACCAGATCTGGTGACCTTTGGGACATGGTTTGACCCACTTAGGAATGTGCGATCATCATGAAATGTTCAGATCACTTACAACTCAATAGATTCTACCTTCTTGTAACGTTTCAGCCTGATTGGACCTTGTTTTCACACAAATGGATCCAGAATGATGTGAAATTGTGCTTCGTGCAACATAATTCTGGGTGCCATTTACAAACCATAAGTGCTAATGACTCCATTCCTTTTTGTGGTTGTAGGGGCTGTTGATTGGAATACACTAAAACAGACCTGATCTCTCTAGGACATTCAGAAGCCAAGTTATAAGCCCACAAATGTGTAACTGGACTACTTCTTTAAAGTGACACCAGGCCCGGTGACCTTTGGGACATGGTTTGACCCCCTATAGGAATGTGCGATCATCATGAAACGTTCAGATCACTTACAACTCAATAGATTCTACCGTCCTGTAACGTTTCAGCCTGACTGGACCTTGTTTTCACACAAATGGACCCAGAATGATGTGAAATTGTGCTTTGTGCAACATAATTCTGGGTGCCATTTAAAAACCATAAGTGCTAATGACTCCATTCCTTTTTGGGGTAATGGGGGCTGTTGATTGGAGTACACTAAAAAAAACCTGATCTCTCTAGGACATTCAGAAGCCAAGTTATAAGCCCACAAATGTGTAACTGGACTACTTCTTTAAATTGACAACAGATCCGGTGACCTCTGGGACATGGTTTGACCCCCTTAGGAAAGTGCTATCATCATGAAACATTCAGATCACTTACAACTCAAAGATTCTACCTTCATGTAACGTTTCAGCCTGATTGGACCTTGTTTTCACACAAATGGACCCAGAATGATGTGAAATTGTGCTTCGTGCAACATAATTCTGGGTGCCATTTAAAAACCATAAGTGCTAATGACTCCATTCCTTTTTGTGGTTCTAGGGGCTGTTGATTGGAGTACACTAAAAAAAACCTGATCTCTCTAGGACATTCAGAAGCCAAGTTATAAGCCCACAAATGTGTAACTGGACTACTTCTTTAAATTGACAACAGATCCGGTGACCTCTGGGACATGGTTTGACCCCCTTAGGAAAGTGCTATCATCATGAAACATTCAGATCACTTACAACTCAAAGATTCTACCTTCATGTAACGTTTCAGCCTGATTGGACCTTGTTTTCACACAAATGGACCCAGAATGATGTGAAATTGTGCTTCGTGCAACATAATTCTGGGTGCCATTTAAAAACCATAAGTGCTAATGACTCCATTCCTTTTTGTGGCTGTAGGGGCTGTTGATTGGAGTACACTAAAACAAGCCTGACCTCTCTAGGACATTCAGAAGCCAAGTTATAAGCCCACAAATGTGTAACTGGACTACTTCTTTAAAGTGACACCAGGCCCGGTGAACTTTGGGACATGGTTTGACCCCCTATAGGAATGTGCGATCATCATGAAACGTTCAGATCACTTACAACTGAATAGATTCTACTTTCTTGTAACGTTTCAGCCTGAATGGACCTTGTTTTCACACAAATGGACCCAGAATGATGTGAAATTGTGCTTCGTGCAACATAATTCTGGGTGCCATTTACAAACCATAAGTGCTAATGACTCCATTCCTTTTTGTGGTTGTAGGGGCTGTTGATTGGAGTACTCTGAAACAAACCTGATCACTCTAGGACATTCAGATGCCAAGTTATAAGCCCACAAATGTGTAACTGGACTACTTCTTTAAATTGACACCAGGCCCGGTGACCTTTGGGACATGGTTTGACACCCTATAGGAATGTGCGATCATCATGAAACGTTCAGATCACTTACAACTCAATAGATTCTACCTTCTTGTAACGTTTCAGCCTGATTGGACCTTGTTTTCACACAAATGGACCCAGAATGATGTGAAATTGTGCTTCGTGCAACATAATTCTGGGTGCCATTTACAAACCATAAGTGCTAATGACTCCATTCCTTTTTGTGGTTGTAGGGGCTGTTGATTGGAGTACACTAAAACAAACCTGATCTCTCTAGGACATTCAGAAGCCAAGTTATAAGCCCACAAATGTGTAACTGGACTACTTCTTTAAAGTGACACCAGATCTGGTGACCTTTGGGACATGGTTTGACCCACTTAGGAATGTGCGATCATCATGAAACGTTCAGATCACTTACAACTCAATAGATTCTACCTTCTTGTAACGTTTCAGCCTGATTGGACCTTGTTTTCACACAAATGGACCCAGAATGATGTGAAATTGTGCTTCGTGCAACATAATTCTGGGTGCCATTTACAAACCATAAGTGCTAATGACTCCATTCCTTTTTGTGGTTGTAGGGGCTGTTGATTGGAATACACTAAAACAAACCTGATCTCTCTAGGACATTCAGAAGCCAAGTTATAAGCCCACAAAGGTGTAACTGGACTACTTCTTTAAAGTGACACCAGGCCCGGTGACCTTTGGGACATGGTTTGACCACCTATAGGAATGTGCGATCATCATGAAATGTTCAGATCACTTACAACTCAATAGATTCTACCTTCTTGTAACGTTTCAGCCTGAATGGACCTTGTTTTCAAACAAATGGACCCAGAATGATGTGAAATTGTGCTTCGTGCAACATAATTCTGGGTGCCATTTACAAACCATAAGTGCTAATGACTCCATTCCTTTTTGTGGTTGTATGGGCTGTTGATTGGAGTACACTAAAACACACCTGATCTCTCTAGGACATTCAGAGGCCAAGTTATAAGCCCACAAAGGTGTAACTGGACTACTTCTTTAAAGTGACACCAGATCCGGTGACCTTTGGGACATGGTTTGACCCACTTAGGAATGTGCGATCATCAGGAAACTTTCAGATCACTTACAACTCAATAGATTCTACCTTCTTGTAACGTTTCAGCCTGATTGGACCTTGTTTTCACACAAATGGACCCAGAATGATGTGAAATTGTGCTTCGTTTAACATAATTCTGGGTGCCATTTACAAACCATAAGTGCTAATGACTCCATTCCTTTTTGTAGTTGTAGGGGCTGTTGATTGGAGTACACTAAAACAAACCTGATCTCTCTAGGACATTCAGAAGCCAGGTTATAAAGCCACAAATGTGTAACTGGACTACTTCTTTAAAGTGACACCAGGCCCGGTGACCTTTGGGACATGGTTTGACCCCCTATAGGAATGTGCGATCATCATGAAACGTTCATATCACTTACAACTCAATAGATTCTACCTTCTTGTAACGTTTCAGCCTGATTGGACCTTGTTTTCACACAAATGGACCCAGAATGATGTGAAATTGTGCTTCGTGCAACATAATTCTGGGTGCCATTTACAAACCATAAGTGCTAATGACTGAATTCTTTTTTGTGGTTGTAGGGGCTGTTGATTGGAGTGCACTAAAACAAACCTGATCTCTCTAGGACATTCAGAAGCCAAGTTATAAGCCCACAAATGTGTAACTGGACTACTTCTTTAAAGTGACACCAGATCCGGTGACTTTTGGGACATGGTTTGACCCACTTAGGAATGTGCGATCATCATGAAACGTTCAGATCACTTACAACTCAATAGATTCTACCTTCTTGTAACGTTTCAGCCTGATTGGACATTGTTTTCACACAAATGGACCCAGAATGATGTGAAATTGTGCTTCGTGCAACATAATTCTGGGTGCCATTTAAAAACCATAAGTGCTAATGACTCCATTCCTTTTTGAGGTAATAGGGGCTGTTAATTGGAGTACTCTAAAACAAACCTGACCTCTTTAGGATATTCAGAAGCCAAGTTATAAGCCCACAAAGGTGTAACTGGACTACTTCTTTAAAGTGACACCAGGGCCGGTGACCTTTGGGACATGGTTTGACCCCCTATAGGAATGTGCGACCATCATGAAACTTTCAGATCACTTACAACTCAACAGATTCTACCTTCTTGTAACGTTTCAGCCTGACTGGACCTTGTTTTCACACAAATGGACCCAGAATGATGTGAAATTGTGCTTCGTGCAACATAATTCTGGGTGCCATTTAAAAACCATAAGTGCTAATGACTCCATTCCTTTTTGAGGAAATAGGGGCTGTTAATTGGAGTACTCTAAAACAAACCTGACCTCTTTAGGATATTCAGAAGCCAAGTTATAAGCCCACAAAGGTGTAACTGGACTACTTCTTTAAAGTGACACCAGGGCCGGTGACCTTTGGGACATGGTTTGACCCCCTATAGGAATGTGCGATCATCATGAAACTTTCAGATCACTTACAACTCAACAGATTCTACCTTCTTGTAACGTTTCAGCCTGACTGGACCTTGTTTTCACACAAATGGACCCAGAATGATGTGAAATTGTGCTTCGTGCAACATAATTCTGGGTGCCATTTAAAAACCATAAGTGCTAATGACTCCATTCCTTTTTGTGGTTGTAGGGGCTGTTAATTGGAGTACACTAAAACAAACCTGATCTCTCTAGGAAATTCAGAAGCCAAGTTATAAGCCCACAAATGTGTAACTGGACTACTTTTTTAAATTGACACCGATCCGGTGACCTTTGGGACATGGTTTTACCTCCTTAGGAAAGTGCTATCATCATGAAACGTTCAGATCACTTACAACTCAATAGATTCTACCTTCCTGTAACGTTTCAGCCTGATTGGACCTTGTTTTCACACAAATGAACCCAGAATGATGTGAAATTTTGCTTCGTGCCACATAATTCTGGGTGCCATTTACAACCCATAAGTGCTAATGACTCCATTCCTTTTTGGGGTAATGGGGGCTGTTAATTGGAGTACTCTAAATTAAACCTGACCTCTCTAGGATATTCAGAAGCCAAGTTATAAGCCCACAAAGGTGTAACAGGACTACCTCTTTAAATTGACACCAGGCCCGGTGACCTTTGGGACATGGTTTGACCCCCTTAGGAATGTGCGATCATCATGAAACGTTCAGATCCCTTACAACTCAATATATTCTACCTTCTTGTAACGTTTCAGCCTGATTGGACCTTGTTTTCACACAAATGGACCCAGAATGATGTGAAATTGTGCTTCGTGCAACATAATTCTGGGCGCCATTTACAAACCATAAGTGCTAATGACTCCATTCCTTTTTGTGGCTGTAGGGGCTGTTTATTGGAGTACACTAAAACAAGCCTGACCTCTCAAGGACATTCAGAAGCCAAGTTATAAGCCCACAAAGGTGTAACTGGACTACTTATTTAAAGTGACACCAGGCCCGGTGACCTTTGGGACATGGTTTGACCCCCTATAGGAATGTGCGATCATCATGAAACGTTCAGATCACTTACAACTCAATAGATTCTACCTTCTTGTAACGTTTCAGCCTGAATGGACCTTGTTTTCACACAAATGGACCCAGAATGATGTGAAATTGTGCTTCGTGCATCATAATTCTGGGTGCCATTTACAAACCATAAGTCCTAATGACTCCATTCCTTTTTGTGGTTGTAGGGGCTGTTGATTGTAGTACTCTGAAACAAACCTGATCACTCTAGGACATTCAGAAGCCAAGTTATAAGCCCACAAATGTGTAACTGGACTACTTCTTTACATTGACACCAGGCCCGTTGACCTTTGGGACATGATTTGACCCCCTATAGCAGGGGTGGGCAATTATTTTTTCCATGGGGCCACATGAGAAATAGAAAATATTGTGGAGGGCCGCAGACCAAAAGGCTGAAGTCAATTATGCATAATATTAATGGTATTTCTTTATAAAAAGCAGTAAATACCATTGTTTCTTCAAGCTGGTAAGAGTAGACTATATGTTATAAATGAGCAAAAAGGAAAAAGTGAGGTTGGCTTACAAAAATGTGATTTATTCAAATGTCCCAAGGCAATGGTAAACAAAGTGCGCATTTGGTTTTTGTTAAACATTTGTGACTTCTATTAGTTAACAGTTTCAGTCACATTCACTCCAAAACACATTCTGAGTTTCAAATATTGTTGGAAAGAGGTTCTTAGCATTCTACAGACACACAGTATTGTCTGTAAAATAAAATCACTGAACTGTGATCTTGAGAAAGAGGTTTAAAAAAAGTGTCCCAGTTCACTGCTAGTTGCCTACATTTGTGGTCCAAACACCTTATTTTGTGTTTTTAAGCAATTTTTTTCTTATTCAGTGAGAGAAATCTAGTCTCTGCTGGGCTTTAACGAGTGCATCAAAGTCAGGCTGAATGTCTGAGGTGGAGATGCGAAGCACAGCTGACACATGATCATCAGTGAGAGAGGATCTTTACCTGGATTTTGTAAACTTCATCATTGAAAATGTTTGTTCACAAATGTAGGTAGAGCTGAAGAGAACCAACATCTTCTGAGCATGTCTCTTCAGGTTTGGAAAGTCCTCCTTAAGAGAAGAGTAGAAATCCAGCAGAGATCCTGAATCTCTGCTTTCGAGTCCCAAACCCTCTTCAGCACTTTCCCCAGGCTGAGCCAGCTGACAGCTGTGTGGAGTCCTCCACAAGAGCCACAAACTGTCTGTGATTCATCGCCCGCGCCCTGATGAAGTTTATTATTTTAGTAACAACATCAGTAACATGGTTGATTTTTAGCACTGACTTGCACAACACATGTTGGTGTATAATACAATGCAAAAACACCTATTTTTGATCTGCATCGATTTCTGTCACTTTATCTTGCATGCGTTTCAAAAGTCGACATTTTTCCCTGTAAAGCCGGACGTACACTGTGCGACTTTTTCACTTGTAGCACTCAGCTTCAGCTCAAACTGTACGACTTCCTCGCAGGGCAGATCTCACGAGTCATGTGCTCACACTGTACGACCCAGTTCTCGCATGCGACCTGACTGCTCACACTGTACGTCTGGTAGCAACACGTCGGCCCTAAAAATGTGCTAAAAATAGCAGTTTTTACTCAACACGTCAGAGTTTTTTGTCTTGTCTTGCCTGTTGTCCTTCGGGAGTGCTGCAGGAGGACACACAGGGATTTATGGGGGTTGGATGAGGAAAACCAAATAAAGAAAGTAAATCTGTGTTTTGTGATCAGTTTAATTTGACACGAACACGAAAAACACGCTTTCTTGACAATCTTTGTGAGTAAAAAAAACGTGTAGAAACAAAAACGAACAGCGTGTGTTATTAGGGAAATAGCGAGCGACAAGCGTTGATGCAGGATTGCGCGCGCATGCGCCTTGAGTGGTTCTGATACTTTTTGGGTCGCAGCAGCTCGCAGCGCCGCTTCAACAGTGCGATACCCTCACGAGGGACGAGCGAAATATTAAACACACCAGAGTGCGACCTCACGACTGCTGATCGGCGGCTGGTCACGTGGTGTTAATCGCCTCTCGTAACCCCCTGTACACTACACGACCGCTCGGCGCAAAACTCGCCCCGATGTCGTGGATTCTCGCACGACTGGAAAATCGGCTCAAAAAAGTGAAAAAGTCGCACAGTGTACGCCCGGCTGTGACAGTCTCTCCCATTTCAATCCCGGAGTGTCCATGCACGCATTTACCTCTGTAGAAACATCACTCCCTGTCGTTGTCCCTCTCATCGACCGCATTGCTGCCCGCTCCTCTGTGAGCTTGAAGTCCGTTATCCCCCGGACAAATACGAGCAGCTGGGCTGTGTCCCGGACATCACAGCTCCCGTCTAATGAGAAAAAGTCAAAACTTGCCACTTCACGTTGTAGCTGAAGCTCCAGGTTCCCCGCAATGTCCTCGATCCTCCTGGTCACGGTTCGCTGTTTTTAGCTGTTTTGTGGGATATCACAGAGCTGGTCCTGGTTGCTGAATCCCTGGATGTGTGAAGCTTAGTAAAACAGCCTTGCTGCTTTTGCAACTTTGCTAGCAAAGCTTCGGATATCCGTGCCCTCTCAGCATCAGACAAGTTCTTGTATTTTTCCGAGTGTTTCTTGTCGTAATGCCGACTCAAATTGTAGTCCTTAAACACGGCAATCTCCTCCCCGCAAACCAAACACACGGTTTTACCTCCGACTTCAGTAAAAAAAATACTTAGCAGTCCAATTTTTGTTGAAAATCCTGCATTCGGCATCTTTCTTTTTTTTTTTTTTTTTTTTTGCATGAGCGGACATTTCTCAGGCTACAATCACCATGTCAACCGCGGGCACTTGTTGCTATACGTATTGCGTCATTGTGCACGTAAAATACAACTTCAAAATAAAAGCAATGCAGCCTTAGCCCATGCATGAGGTAAAATGAGAAAATACATTTATTTTGTAATTTCCAATTAACCTTACGCGGGCCGGTCAAAATAAACCAAAGGGCCGGATGTGGCCCGCGGGCCGTAAAATGCCCAGGTCTGCCCTATAGGAATGTGCGATCATCATGAAACGTTCATATCACTTACAACTCAATAGATTCTACCTTCTTGTAACGTTTCAGCCTGAATGACCTTGTTTTAACATAAATGGACCCAGAATGATGTGAAATTGTGCTTCGTGCAACATAATTCTGGGTGCCATTTACAAACCATAAGTTCTAATGACTCCATTCTTTTTTGTGGTTGTAGGGGTAGTTGATTGGAGTACACTAAAACAAACCTGATCTCTCTAGGACATTCAGAAGCCAAGTTATAAGCCCACAAATGTGTAACTGGACTACTTCTTTAAAGTGACACCAGATCCGGTGACCTTTGGGACATGGTTTGACCCACTTAGGAATGTGCGATCATCATGAAACGTTCAGATCACTTACAACTCAATAGATTCTACCTTCTTGTAACGTTTCAGCCTGATTGGACCTTGTTTTCACCCAAATGGACCCAGAATGATGTGAAATTGTGCTTCTTGCAACAGCATTCTGGGTGCCATTTAAAAACCATAAGTGCTAATGACTCCATTCCTTTTTGAGGTAATAGGGGCTGTTAATTTGAGTACTCTAAAACAAACCTGACCTCTCTAGGATATTCAGAAGCCAAGTTATAAGCCCACAAATGTGTAACTGGACTACTTCTTTAAAGTGACACCAGATCCGGTGACCTTTAGGACATGGATTGACACCCTTAGGAAAGTGCTATCATCACGAAACGTTCAGATCACTTACAACTCAATAGATTCTACCTTCCTGTAACGTTTCAGCCTGATTGGACCTTGTTTTCACACAAATGAACCCAGAATGATGTGAAATTGTGCTTTGTGCAACATAATTCTGGGTGCCATTTAAAAACCATAAGTGCTAATGACTCCATTCCTTTTTGGGGTAATGGGGGCTGTTAATTGGAGTAATCTAAAATTAACCTGACCTCTTTAGGATATTCAGAAGCCAGGTTATAAGCCCACAAATGTGTAACTGGACTACTTCTTTAAATTGACAACAGATCCGGTGACCTCTGGGACATGGTTTGACCCCCTTAGGAAAGTGCTATCATCATGAAACATTCAGATCACTTACAACTCAATAGATTCTACCGTCCTGTAACGTTTCAGCCTGACTGGACCTTGTTTTCACACAAATGGACCCAGAATGATGTGAAATTGTGCTTCGTGCAACATAATTCTGGGTGCCATTTAAAAACCATAAGTGCTAATGACTCCATTCCTTTTTGTGGTTGTAGGGGCTGTTGATTGGAGTACACTAAAACAAACCTGATCTCTCTAGGACATTCAGAAGCCAAGTTATAAGCCCACAAATGTGTAACTGGACTACTTCTTTAAATTGACAACCGATCCGGTGACCTCTGGGACATGGTTTGACCCCCTTAGGAAAGTGCTATCATCATGAAACATTCAGATCACTTAACACTCAAAGATTCTACCTTCCTGTAACGTTTCAGCCTGATTGGACCTTGTTTTCACACAAATGGACCCAGAATGATGTGAAATTGTGCTTCGTGCAACATAATTCTGGGTGCCATTTAAAAACCATGAGTGCTAATGACTCCATTCCTTTTTGTGGCTGTAGGGGCTGTTGATTGGAGTACACTAAAACAAGCCTGACCTCTCTAGGACATTCAGAAGCCAAGTTATAAGCCCACAACTGTGTAACTGGACTACTTCTTTAAAGTGACACCAGGCCCGGTGACCTTTGGGACATGGTTTGACCCCCTATAGGAATGTGCGATCATCATGAAACGTTCAGATCACTTACAACTCAATAGATTCTACTTTCTTGTAACGTTTCAGCCTGAATGGACCTTGTTTTCACACAAATGGACCCAGAATGATGTGAAATTGTGCTTCGTGCAACATAATTCTGGGTGCCATTTACAAACCATAAGTGCTAATGACTCCATTCCTTTTTGTGGTTGTAGGGGCTGTTGATTGGAGTACTCTGAAACAAACCTGATCACTCTAGGACATTCAGAAGCCAAGTTATAAGCCCACAAATGTGTAACTGGACTACTTCTTTAAATTGACACCGATCCGGTGACCTTTGGGACATGGTTTGACCCCCTTAGGAAAGTGCTATCATCATGAAAAGTTCAGATCACTTACAACTCAATAGATTCTACCTTCCTGTAACGTTTCAGCCTGATTGGACCTTGTTTTCACACAAATGAACCCAGAATGATGTGAAATTGTGCTTCGTGCAACATAATTCTGGGTGCCATTTACAAACCATAAGTGCTAATGACTCCATTCCTTTTTGTGGTTGTAGGGGCTGTTGATTGGAGTACACTAAAACAAACCTGATCTCTCTAGGACATTCAGAAGCCAAGTTATAAGCCCACAAAGGTGTAACTGGACTACTTCTTTAAAGTGACACCAGGCCCGGTGACCTTTGGGACATGGTTTGACCCCCTATAGGAATGTGCGATCATCATGAAACGTTCAGATCACTTACAACTCAATAGATTCTACCTTCTTGTAACGTTTCAGCCTGATTGGACCTTGTTTTCACACAAATGGACCCAGAATGATGTGAAATTGTGCTTCGTGCAACATAATTCTGGGTACCATTTACAAACCATAAGTGCTAATGACTCCATTCCTTTTTGTGGTTGTAGGGGCTGTTGATTGGAGTACACTAAAACAAACCTGATCTCTCTAGGACATTCAGAAGCCAAGTTATAAGCCCACAAATGTGTAACTGGACTACTTCTTTAAAAAGACACCTGATCTGGTGACCTTTGGGACATGGTTTGACCCACTTAGGAATGTGCGATCATCATGAAACGTTCAGATCACTTACAACTCAATAGATTCTACCTTCTTGTAACGTTTCAGCCTGAATGGACCTTGTTTTCACACAAATGGACCCAGAATGATGTGAAATTGTGCTTCGTGCAACATAATTCTGGCTGCCATTTACAAACCATAAGTGCTAATGACCCCATTCCTTTTTGTGGATGTAGGGGCTGTTGATTGGAATACACTAAAACAAACCTGATCTCTCTAGGACATTCAGAAGCCAAGTTATAAGCCCACAAAGGTGTAACTGGACTACTTCTTTAAAGTGACACCAGGCCCGGTGACCTTTGGGACATGGTTTGACCCCCTATAGGAATGTGCGATCATCATGAAATGTTCAGATCACTTACAACTCAATAGATTCTACCTTCTTGTAACGTTTCAGCCTGAATGGACCTTGTTTTCAAACAAATGGACCCAGAATGATGTGAAATTGTGCTTCGTGCAACATAATTCTGGGTGCCATTTACAAACCATAAGTGCTAATGACTCCATTCCTTTCTGTGGTTTTATGGGCTGTTGATTGGAGTACACTAAAACAAACCTTATCTCTCTAGGACATTCAGAAGCCAGGTTATAAAGCCACAAATGTGTAACTGGACTACTTCTTTAAAGTGACACCAGGCCCGGTGACCTTTGGGACATGGTTTGACCCCCTATAGGAATGTGCGATCATCATGAAACGTTCATATCACTTACAACTCAATAGATTCTACCTTCTTGTAACGTTTCAGCCTGATTGGACCTTGTTTTCACACAAATGGACCCAGAATGATGTGAAATTGTGCTTCGTGCAACATAATTCTGGGTGCCATTTACAAACCATAAGTGCTAATGACTGAATTCTTTTTTGTGGTTGTAGGGGCTGTTGATTGGAGTGCACTAAAACAAACCTGATCTCTCTAGGACATTCAGAAGCCAAGTTATAAGCCCACAAATGTGTAACTGGACTACTTCTTTAAAGTGACACCAGATCCGGTGACTTTTGGGACATGGTTTGACCCACTTAGGAATGTGCGATCATCATGAAACGTTCAGATCACTTACAACTCAATAGATTCTACCTTCTTGTAACGTTTCAGCCTGATTGGACATTGTTTTCACACAAATGGACCCAGAATGATGTGAAATTGTGCTTCGTGCAACATAATTCTGGGTGCCATTTAAAAACCATAAGTGCTAATGACTCCATTCCTTTTTGAGGTAATAGGGGCTGTTAATTGGAGTACTCTAAAACAAACCTGACCTCTTTAGGATATTCAGAAGCCAAGTTATAAGCCCACAAAGGTGTAACTGGACTACTTCTTTAAAGTGACACCAGGGCCGGTGACCTTTGGGACATGGTTTGACCCCCTATAGGAATGTGCGATCATAATGAAACTTTCAGATCACTTACAACTCAACAGATTCTACCTTCTTGTAACGTTTCAGCCTGACTGGACCTTGTTTTCACACAAATGGACCCAGAATGATGTGAAATTGTGCTTCGTGCAACATAATTCTGGGTGCCATTTAAAAACCATAAGTGCTAATGACTCCATTCCTTTTTGTGGTTGTAGGGGCTGTTGATTGGAGTACACTAAAACAAACCTGATCTCTCTAGGAAATTCAGAAGCCAAGTTATAAGCCCACAAATGTGTAACTGGACTACTTCTTTAAATTGACACCAGATCCGGTGACCTCTGGGACATGGTTTGACCCCCTTAGGAAAGTGCTATCATCATGAAACGTTCAGATCACTTACAACTCAATAGATTCTACCTTCCTGTAACGTTTCAGTCTGATTGGACCTTGTTTTCACACAAATGAACCCAGAATGATGTGAAATTGTGCTTCGTGCAACATAATTCTGGGTGCCATTTAAAAACCATAAATGCTAATGACTCCATTCCTTTTTGTGGTTGTAGGGGCTGTTTATTGAAGTACACTAAAACAAGCCTGACCTCTCTAGGACATTCAGAAGCCAAGTTATAAGCCCACAAATGTGTAACTGGACTACTTCTTTAAAGTGACACCAGATCCGGTGACCTTTAGGACATGGTTTGACCCCCTTAGGAAAGTGCTATCATCATGAAACGTTCAGATCACTTACAACTCAATAGATTCTACCTTCCTGTAACGTTTCAGCCTGATTGGACCTTGTTTTCACACAAATGAACCCAGAATGATGTGAAATTGTGCTTTGTGCAACATAATTCTGGGTGCCATTTAAAAACCATAAGTGCTAATGACTCCATTCCTTTTTGGGGTAATGGGGGCTGTTAATTGGAGTACTCTAAAACAAACCTGACCTCTGTAGGATATTCAGAAGCCAAGTTATAAGCCCACAAAGGTGTAACTGGACTACTTCTTTAAAGTGACACCAGGCCCGGTGACCTTTGGGACATGGTTTGACCCCCTATAGGAATGTGATATCATCATGAAACTTTCAGATCACTTACAACTCAACAGATTCTACCTTCTTGTAACGTTTCAGCCTGACTGGACCTTGTTTTCACACAAATGGACCCAGAATGATGTGAAATTGTGCTTCGTGCAACATAATTCTGGGTGCCATTTAAAAGCCATAAGTGCTAATGACTCCATTCCTTTTTGTGGTTGTAGGGGCTGTTGATTGGAGTACACTAAAACAAACCTGATCTCTCTAGGACATTCAGAAGCAAAGTTATAAGCCCACAAATGTGTAACTGGACTACTTCTTTAAATTGACACCAGATCCGGTGACCTCTGGGACATGGTTTGACCCCCTTAGGAAAGTTCTATCATCATGAAACGTTCAGATCACTTACAACTCAATAGATTCTACCTTCCTGTAACGTTTCAGCCTGATTGGACCTTGTTTTCACACAAATGAACCCAGAATGATGTGAAATTGTGCTTTGTGCAACATAATTCTGGGTGCCATTTAAAAACCATAAGTGCTAATGACTCCATTCCTTTTTGTGGTTGTAGGGGCTGTTTATTGAAGTACACTAAAACAAGCCTGACCTCTCTAGGACATTCAGAAGCCAAGTTATAAGCCCACAAACGTGTAACTGGACTACTTCTTTAAAGTGGCACCAGGCCCGGTGACCTTTGGGACATGGTTTGACCCCCTTTGGAATGTGCTATCATCATGAAACGTTCAGATCACTTACAACTCAATAGATTCTACCTTCCTGTAACGTTTCAGCCTGATTGGACCTTGTTTTCACACAAATGAACCCAGAATGATGTGAAATTGTGCTTCGTGCAACATAATTCTGGGTGCCATTTAAAAACCATAAGTGCTAATGACTCCATTCCTTTTTGTGGTTGTAGGGGCTGTTGATTGGAGTACACTAAAACAAACCTAATCTCTCTAGGACATTCAGAAGCCAAGTTATAAGCCAACAAATGTGTAACTGGACTACTTTTTTAAATTGACACCGATCCGGTGACCTTTGGGACATGGTTTTACCTCCTTAGGAAAGTGCTATCATCATGAAACGTTCAGATCACTTACAACTCAATAGATTCTACCTTCCTGTAACGTTTCAGCCTGATTGGACCTTGTTTTCACACAAATGAACCCGGAATGATGTGAAATTTTGCTTCGTGCCACATAATTCTGGGTGCCATTTACAAACCATAAGTGCTAATGACTCCATTCCTTTTTGTGGTTGTAGGGGCTGTTGATTGTAGTACTCTGAAACAAACCTGATCACTCTGGGACATTCAGAAGCCAAGTTATAAGCCCACAAATGTGTAACTGGACAACTTATTTACATTGACACCATGCCCGTTGACCTTTGGGACATGGTTTGACCCCCTATAGGAATGTGCGATCATCATGAAACGTTCATATCACTTACAACTCAATAGATTCTACCTTCTTGTAACGTTTCAGCCTGATTGGACCTTGTTTTCACACAAATGGACCCAGAATGATGTGAAATTGTGCTTCGTGCAACATAATTCTGGGTGCCATTTACAAACCATAAGTTCTAATGACTCCATTCTTTTTTGTGGTTGTAGGGGCTGTTGATTGGAGTACACTAAAACAAACCTGATCTCTCTAGGACATTCAGAAGCCAAGTTATAACCCCACAAATGTGTAACTGGACTACTTCTTTAAAGTGACACCAGATCCGGTGACCTTTGGTACATGGTTTGACCCACTTAGGAATGTGCGATCATCATGAAACGTTCAGATCACTTACAACTCAATAGATTCTACCTTCTTGTAACGTTTCAGCCTGATTGGACCTTGTTTTCACCCAAATGGACGCAGAATGATGTGAAATTGTGCTTCGTGCAACATAATTCTGGGTGCCATTTAAAAACCATAAGTGCTAATGACTCCATTCCTTTTTGAAGTAATAGGGGCTGTTAATTGGAGTACTCTAAAACAAACCTGACCTCTCTAGGATATTCAGAAGCCAAGTTATAAGCCCACAAATGTGTAACTGGACTACTTCTTTAAAGTGACAGCAGATCCGGTGACCTTTAGGACATGGATTGACACCCTTAGGAAACTGCTATCATCATGAAACGTTCAGATCACTTACAACTCAATAGATTCTACCTTCTTGTAACGTTTCAGCCTGATTGGACCTTGTTTTCACCCAAATGGACCCAGAATGATGTGAAATTGTGCTTCGTGCAACATAATTCTGGGTGCCATTTACAAACCATAAGTTCTAATGACTCCATTCTTTTTTGTGGTTGTAGGGGTTGTTGATTGGAGTACACTAAAACAAACCTGATCTCTCTAGGACATTCAGAAGCCAAGTTATAACCCCACAAATGTGTAACTGGACTACTTCTTTAAAGTGACACCAGATCCGGTGACCTTTGGTACATGGTTTGACCCACTTAGGAATGTGCGATCATCATGAAACGTTCAGATCACTTACAACTCAATAGATTCTACCTTCTTGTAACGTTTCAGCCTGATTGGACCTTGTTTTCACCCAAATGGACGCAGAATGATGTGAAATTGTGCTTCGTGCAACATAATTCTGGGTGCCATTTAAAAACCATAAGTGCTAATGACTCCATTCCTTTTTGAAGTAATAGGGGCTGTTAATTGGAGTACTCTAAAACAAACCTGACCTCTCTAGGATATTCAGAAGCCAAGTTATAAGCCCACAAATGTGTAACTGGACTACTTCTTTAAAGTGACACCAGATCCGGTGACCTTTAGGACATGGATTGACACCCTTAGGAAACTGCTATCATCATGAAACGTTCAGATCACTTACAACTCAATAGATTCTACCTTCCTGTAACGTTTCAGCCTGATTGGACCTTGTTTTCACACAAATGAACCCAGAATGATGTGAAATTGTGCTTTGTGCAACATAATTCTGGGTGCCATTTAAAAACCATAAGTGCTAATGACTCCATTCCTTTTTGGGGTAATGGGGGCTGTTAATTGGAGTACTCTAAAACAAACCTGACCTCTTTAGGATATTCAGAAGCCAAGTTATAAGCCCACAAAGGTGTAACTGGACTACTTCTTTAAAGTGACACCAGGCCCGGTGACCTTTGGGACATGGTTTGACCACCTGTAGGAATGTGCGATCATCATGAAACGTTCAGATCACTTACAACTCAATAGATTCTACCTTCTTGTAAAGTTTCAGCCTGATTGGACCTTGTTTTCACACAAATGGACCCAGAATGATGTGAAATTGTGCTTCGTGCCACATAATTCTGGGTGCCATTTAAAAACCATAAGTTCTAATGACTCCATTCCTTTTTGGGGTAATGGGGGCTGTTAATTGGAGTACTCTAAATTAAACCTGACCTCTCTAGGATATTCACAAGCCAAGTTATAAGCCCACAAAGGTGTAACTGGACTACTTCTTTAACGTGACACCAGGCCCGGTGACCTTTGGGACATGGTTTGACCCCCTTAGGAATGTGCGATCATCATGAAACGTTCAGATCACTTACAACTCAATAGATTCTACCTTCTTGTAACGTTTCAGCCTGATTGGACCTTGTTTTCACACAAATGGACCCAGAATGATGTGAAATTGTGCTTCATGCAACATAATTCTGGGTGCCATTTACAAACCATAATGACTCCATTCCTTTTTCTGGTTGTAGGGGCTGTTGATTGGAGTACTCTAAAACAAACCTGACCTCTTTAGGATATTCAGAAGCCAGGTTATAAGCCCACAAATGTGTAACTGGACTACTTCTTTAAATTGACAACAGATCCGGTGACCTCTGGGACATGGTTTGACCCCCTTAGGAAAGTGCTATCATCATGAAACGTTCAGATCACTTACAACTCAATAGATTCTACCGTCCTGTAACGTTTCAGCCTGACTGGACCTTGTTTTCACACAAATGGACCCAGAATGATGTGAAATTGTGCTTCGTGCAACATAATTCTGGGTGCCATTTAAAAACCATAAGTGCTAATGACTCCATTCCTTTTTGTGGTTGTAGGGGCTGTTGATTGGAGTACACTAAAACAATCCTGATCTCTCTAGGACATTCAGAAGCCAAGTTATAAGCCCACAAATGTGTAACTGGACTACTTCTTTAAATTGACAACAGATCCGGTGACCTCTGGGACATGGTTTGACCCCCTTAGGAAAGTGCTATCATCATGAAACGTTCAGATCACCTACAACTCAAAGATTCTACCTTCCTGTAACGTTTCAGCCTGATTGGACCTTGTTTTCACACAAATGGACCCAGAATGATGTGAAATTGTGCTTTGTGCAACATAATTCTGGGTGCCATTTAAAAACCATAAGTGCTAATGACTCCATTCCTTTTTGTGGCTGTAGGGGCTGTTGATTGGAGTACACTAAAACAATCCTGATCTCTCTAGGACATTCAGAAGCCAAGTTATAAGCCCACAAATGTGTAACTGGACTACTTCTTTAAAGTGACACCAGGCCCGGTGACCTTTGGGACATGGTTTGACCCCCTATAGGAATGTGCGATCATCATGAAACGTTCAGATCACTTACAACTCAATAGATTCTACTTTCTTGTAACGTTTCAGCCTGAATGGACCTTGTTTTCACACAAATGGACCCAGAATGATGTGAAATTGTGCTTCGTGCAACATAATTCTGGGTGCCATTTACAAACCATAAGTGCTAATGACTCCATTCCTTTTTGTGGTTGTAGGGGCTGTTGATTGGAGTACTCTGAACCAAACCTGATCACTCTAGGACATTCAGAAGCCAAGTTATAAGCCCACAAATGTGTAACTGGACTACTTCTTTAAATTGACACCGATCCGGTGACCTTTGGGACATGGTTTGACCCCCTTAGGAAAGTGCTATCATCATGAAACGTTCAGATCACTTACAACTCAATAGATTCTACCTTCCTGTAACGTTTCAGCCTGATTGGACCTTGTTTTCACACAAATGGACCCAGAATGATGTGAAATTGTGCTTCGTGCAACATAATTCTGGGTGCCATTTACAAACCATAAGTTCTAATGACTCCATTCTTTTTTGTGGTTGTAGGGGCTGTTAATTGGAGTACTCTAAATTAAACCTGACCTCTCTAGGATATTCAGAAGCAGAGTTATAAGCCCACAAAGGTGTAACTGGACTACTTCTTTAAAGTGACACCAGGCCCGGTGACCTTTGGGACATGGTTTGACCCCCTTAGGAATGTGCGATCATCATGAAACGTTCAGATCACTTACAACTCAATAGATTCTACCTTCTTGTAACGTTTCAGCCTGATTGGACCTTGTTTTCACACAAATGGACCCAGAATGATGTGAAATTGTGCTTCGTGCAACATAATTCTGGGCGCCATTTACAAACCATAAGTGCTAATGACTCCATTCCTTTTTGTGGCTGTAGGGGCTGTTTATTGGAGTACACTAAAACAAGCCTGACCTCTCTAGGACATTCAGAAGCCAAGTTATAAGCCCACAAAGGTGTAACTGGACTACTTATTTAAAGTGACACCAGGCCCGGTGACCTTTGGGACATGGTTTGACCCCCTATAGGAATGTGCGATCATCATGAAACGTTCAAATCACTTACAACTCAATAGATTCTACCTTCTTGTAACGTTTCAACCTGAATTGACCTTGTTTTCACACAAATGGACCCAGAATGATGTGAAATTGTGCTTCGTGCATCATAAATCTGGGTGCCATTTACAAACCATAAGTGCTAATGACTCCATTCCTTTTTGTGGTTGTAGGGGCTGTTGATTGTAGTACTCTGAAACAAACCTGATCACTCTGGGACATTCAGAAGCCAAGTTATAAGCCCACAAATGTGTAACTGGACAACTTATTTACATTGACACCAGGCCCGTTGACCTTTGGGACATGGTTTGACCCCCTATAGGAATGTGCGATCATCATGAAACGTTCAGATAACTTACAACTCAATAGATTCTACCTTCTTGTAACGTTTCAGCCTGATTGGACCTTGTTTTCACACAAATGGACCCAGAATGATGTGAAATTGTGCTTCGTGCAACATAATTCTGGGTGCCATTTACAAACCATAAGTGCTAATGACTCCATTCCTTTTTGTGGTTGTAGGGGCTGTTGATTGGAGTACACTAAAACAAACCTGATCTCTCTAGGACATTCAGAAGCCAAGTTATAAGCCCACAAATGTGTAACTGGAGTACTTCTTTAAATTGACACCAGATCCGGCGACCTTTGGGACATGGTTTGACCCCCTTAGGAAAGTGCTATCATAATGAAACGTTCAGATCACTTACAACTCAATAGATTCTACCTTCCTGTAATGTTTCAGCCTGATTGGACCTTGTTTTCACACAAATGAACCCAGAAATATTTGAAATTGTGCTTAGTGCAACATAATTCTGGGTGCCATTTACAAACCATAATGACTCCATTCCTTTTTGTGGTTGTAGGGGCTGTTGAATGGAGTACTCTAAAAAAACCTGACCTCTTTAGGATATTCAGAAGCCAAGTTATAAGCCCACAAATGTGTAACTGGAGTACTTCTTTAAATTGACACCAGATCCGGCGACCTTTGGGACATGGTTTGACCCCCTTAGGAAAGTGCTATCATAATGAAACGTTCAGATCACTTACAACTCAATAGATTCTACCTTCTTGTAACGTTTCAGCCTGAATGGACCTTGTTTTCACACAAATGGACCCAGAATGATGTGAAATTGTGCTTCGTGCAACATAATTCTGGGTGCCATTTAAAAACCATAAGTGCTAATGACTCCATTCCTTTTTGTGGTTGTAGGGGCTGTTGATTGGAGTACACTAAAACAAACCTGATCTCTCTAGGAAATTCAGAAGCCAAGTTATAAGCCCACAAATGTGTAACTGGACTACTTCTTTAAATTGACACCTGATCCGGTGACCTCTGGGACATGGTTTGACCCCCTTAGGAAAGTGCTATCATCATGAAACGTTCAGATCACTTACAACTCAATAGATTCTACCTTCCTGTAACGTTTCAGTCTGATTGGACCTTGTTTTCACACAAATGAACCCAGAATGATGTGAAATTGTGCTTCGTGCAACGTAATTCTGGGTGCCATTTAAAAACCATAAGTGCTAATGACTCCATTCCTTTTTGTGGTTGTAGGGGCTGTTTATTGATGTACACTAAAACAAGCCTGACCTCTTTAGGACATTCAGAAGCCAAGTTATAAGCCCACAAATGTGTAACTGGACTACTTCTTTAAAGTGACACCAGATCCGGTGACTTTTGGGACATGGTTTGACCCACTTAGGAATGTGCGATCATCATGAAACGTTCAGATCACTTACAACTCAATAGATTCTACCTTCTTGTAACGTTTCAGCCTGATTGGACCTTGTTTTCACACAAATGGACCCAGAATGATGTGAAATTGTGCTTCGTGCAACATAATTCTGGGTGCCATTTAAAAACCATAAGTGCTAATGACTCCATTCCTTTTTGAGGTAATATGGGCTGTTAATTGGAGTACTCTAAAACAAACCTGACCTCTCTAGGATATTCAGAAGCCAAGTTATAAGCCCACAAATGTGTAACTGGACTACTTCTTTAAAGTGACACCAGATCCGGTGACCTTTAGGACATGGTTTGACCCCCTTAGGAAAGTGCTATCATCATGAAACGTTCAGATCACTTACAACTCAATAGATTCTACCTTCCTGTAACGTTTCAGCCTGATTGGACCTTGTTTTCACACAAATGAACCCAGAATGATGTGAAATTGTGCTTTGTGCAACATAATTCTGGGTGCCATTTAAAAACCATAAGTGCTAATGACTCCATTCCTTTTTGGGGTAATGGGGGCTGTTAATTGGAGTACTCTAAAACAAACCTGACCTCTGTAGGATATTCAGAAGCCAAGTTATAAGCCCACAAAGGTGTAACTGGACTACTTCTTTAAAGTGACACCAGGCCCGGTGACCTTTGGGACATGGTTTGACCCCCTATAGGAATGTGATATCATCATGAAACTTTCAGATCACTTACAACTCAACAGATTCTACCTTCTTGTAACGTTTCAGCCTGACTGGACCTTGTTTTCACACAAATGGACCCAGAATGATGTGAAATTGTGCTTCGTGCAACATAATTCTGGGTGCCATTTAAAAGCCATAAGTGCTAATGACTCCATGCCTTTTTGTGGTTGTAGGGGCTGTTGATTGGAGTACACTAAAACAAACCTGATCTCTCTAGGACATTCAGAAGCCAAGTTATAAGCCCACAAAGGTGTAACTGGACTACTTCTTTAAAGTGGCACCAGGCCCGGTGACCTTTGGGACATGGTTTGACCCCCTTTGGAATGTGCTATCATCATGAAACGTTCAGATCACTTACAACTCAATAGATTCTACCTTCCTGTAACGTTTCAGCCTGATTGGACCTTGTTTTCACACAAATGAACCCAGAATGATGTGAAATTGTGCTTCGTGCAACATAATTCTGGGTGCCATTTAAAAACCATAAGTGCTAATGACTCCATTCCTTTTTGTGGTTGTAGGGGCTGTTGATTGGAGTACACTAAAACAAACCTGATCTCTCTAGGACATTCAGAAGCCAAGTTATAAGCCCACAAATGTGTAACTGGACTACTTTTTTAAATTGACACCGATCCGGTGACCTTTGGGACATGGTTTTACCTCCTTAGGAAAGTGCTATCATCATGAAACGTTCAGATCACTTACAACTCAATAGATTCTACCTTCCTGTAACGTTTCAGCCTGATTGGACCTTGTTTTCACACAAATGAACCCGGAATGATGTGAAATTTTGCTTCGTGCCACATAATTCTGGGTGCCATTTACAACCCATAAGTGCTAATGACTCCATTCCTTTTTGGGGTAATGGGGGCTGTTAATTGGAGTACTCTAAATTAAACCTGACCTCTCTAGGATATTCAGAAGCAGAGTTATAAGCCCACAAAGGTGTAACTGGACTACTTCTTTAAAGTGACACCAGGCCCGGTGACCTTTGGGACATGGTTTGACCCCCTTAGGAATGTGCGATCATCATGAAACGTTCAGATCACTTACAACTCAATAGATTCTACCTTCTTGTAACGTTTCAGCCTGATTGGACCTTGTTTTCACACAAATGGACCCAGAATGATTTGAAATTGTGCTTCGTGCAACATAATTCTGGGCGCCATTTACAAACCATAAGTGCTAATGACTCCATTCCTTTTTGTGGCTGTAGGGGCTGTTTATTGGAGTACACTAAAACAAGCCTGACCTCTCTAGGACATTCAGAAGCCAAGTTATAAGCCCACAAAGGTGTAACTGGACTACTTATTTAAAGTGACACCAGGCCCGGTGACCTTTGGGACATGGTTTGACCCCCTATAGGAATGTGCGATCATCATGAAACGTTCATATCACTTACAACTCAATAGATTCTACCTTCTTGTAACGTTTCAGCCTGATTGGACCTTGTTTTCACACAAATGGACCCAGAATGATGTGAAATTGTGCTTCGTGCAACATAATTCTGGGTGCCATTTACAAACCATAAGTGCTAATGACTCCATTCTTTTTTGTGGTTGTAGGGGCTGTTGATTGGAGTACACTAAAACAAACCTGATCTCTCTAGGACATTCAGAAGCCAAGTTATAAGCCCACAAATGTGTAACTGGACTACTTCTTTAAAGTGACACCAGATCCGGTGACCTTTGGTACATGGTTTGACCCACTTAGGAATGTGCGATCATCATGAAACGTTCAGATCACTTACAACTCAATAGATTCTACCTTCTTGTAACGTTTCAGCCTGATTGGACCTTGTTTTCACCCAAATGGACCCAGAATGATGTGAAATTGTGCTTCGTGCAACATAATTCTGGGTGCCATTTAAAAACCATAAGTGCTAATGACTCCATTCCTTTTTGAGGTAATAGGGGCTGTTAATTGGAGTACTCTAAAACAAACCTGACCTCTCTAGGATATTCAGAAGCCAAGTTATAAGCCCACAAATGTGTAACTGGACTACTTCTTTAAAATGACACCAGATCCGGTGACCTCTAGGACATGGATTGACACCCTTAGGAAACTGCTATCATCATGAAACGTTCAGATCACTGACAACTCAATAGATTCTACCTTCCTGTAACGTTTCAGCCTGATTGGACCTTGTTTTCACACAAATGAACCCAGAATGATGTGAAATTGTGCTTTGTGCAACATAATTCTGGGTGCCATTTAAAAACCATAAGTGCTAATGACTCCATTCCTTTTTGGGGTAATGGGGGCTGTTAATTGGAGTACTCTAACACAAACCTGACCTCTCTAGGATATTCAGAAGCCAAGTTATAAGCCCACAAAGGTGTAACTGGACTACTTCTTTAAAGTGACACCAGGCCCGGTGACCTTTGGGACATGGTTTGACCACCTGTAGGAATGTGCGATCATCATGAAACGTTCAGATCACTTACAACTCAATAGATTCTACCTTCTTGTAACGTTTCAGCCTGATTGGACCTTGTTTACACACAAATGGACCCAGAATGATGTGAAATTGTGCTTCGTGCCACATAATTCTGGGTGCCATTTACAAACCATAAGTGCTAATGACTCCATTCCTTTTTGTGGTTGTAGGGGCTGTTGATTGGAGTACACTAAAACAAACCTGATCTCTCTAGGACATTCAGAAGCCAAGTTATATGCCCACAAATGTGTAACTGGACTACTTCTTTAAATTGACACCGATCCAGTGACCTTTGGGACATGGTTTGACCCCCTATAGGAAAGTGCTATCATCATGAAACGTTCAGATCACTTACAACTCAATAGATTCTACCTTCTTGTAACGTTTCAGCCTGATTGGACCTTGTTTTCACACAAATGAACCCAGAATGATGTGAAATTGTGCTTCGTGCCACATAATTCTGGGTGCCATTTACAAACCATAAGTGCTAATGACTCCATTCCTTTTTGTGGTTGTAGGGGCTGTTGATTGGAGTACACTAAAACAAACCTGATCTCTCTAGGACATTCAGAAGCCAAGTTATATGCCCACAAATGTGTAACTGGACTACTTTTTTAAATTGACACCGATCCGGTGACCTTTGGGACATGGTTTTACCTCCTTAGGAAAGTGCTATCATCATGAAACGTTCAGATCACTTACAACTCAATAGATTCTACCTTCCTGTAACGTTTCAGCCTGATTGGACCTTGTTTTCACACAAATGAACCTGGAATGATGTGAAATTTTGCTTCGTGCCACATAATTCTGGGTGCCATTTACAACCCATAAGTGCTAATGACTCCATTCCTTTTTGGGGTAATGGGGGCTGTTAATTGGAGTACTCTAAATTAAACCTGACCTCTCTAGGATATTCAGAAGAAGAGTTATAAGCCCACAAAGGTGTAACTGGACTACTTCTTTAAAGTGACACCAGGCCCGGTGACCTTTGGGACATGGTTTGACCCCCTTAGGAATGTGCGATCATCATGAAACGTTCAGATCACTTACAACTCAATAGATTCTACCTTCTTGTAACGTTTCAGCCTGATTGGACCTTGTTTTCACACAAATGGACCCAGAATGATGTGAAATTGTGCTTCGTGCAACATAATTCTGGGCGCCATTTACAAACCATAAGTGCTAATGACTCCATTCCTTTTTGTGGCTGTAGGGGCTGTTTATTGGAGTACACTAAAACAAGCCTGACCTCTCTAGGACATTCAGAAGCCAAGTTATAAGCCCACAAAGGTGTAACTGGACTACTTATTTAAAGTGACACCAGGCCCGGTGACCTTTGGGACATGGTTTGACCCCCTATAGGAATGTGCGATCATCATGAAACGTTCAGATCACTTACAACTCAATAGATTCTACCTTCTTGTAACGTTTCAACCTGAATGGACCTTGTTTTCACACAAATGGGCCCAGAATGATGTGAAATTGTGCTTCGTGCATCATAAATCTGGGTGCCATTTACAAACCATAAGTGCTAATGACTCCATTCCTTTTTGTGGTTGTAGGGGCTGTTGATTGTAGTACTCTGAAACAAACCTGATCACTCTGGGACATTCAGAAGCCAAGTTATAAGCCCACAAATGTGTAACTGGACAACTTATTTACATTGACACCAGGCCCGTTGACCTTTGGGACATGGTTTGACCCCCTATAGGAATGTGCGATCATCATGAAACGTTCATATCACTTACAACTCAATAGATTCTACCTTCTTGTAACGTTTCAGCCTGATTGGACCTTGTTTTCACACAAATGGACCCAGAATGATGTGAAATTGTGCTTCGTGCAACATAATTCTGGGTGCCATTTACAAACCATAAGTTCTAATGACTCCATTCTTTTTAGTGGTTGTAGGGGCTGTTGATTGGAGTACACTAAAACAAACCTGATCTCTCTAGGACATTCAGAAGCCAAGTTATAAGCCCACAAATGTGTAACTGGACTACTTCTTTAAAGTGACACCAGATCCGGTGACCTTTGGTACATGGTTTGACCCACTTAGGAATGTGCGATCATCATGAAACATTCAGATCACTTACTACTCAATAGATTCTACCTTCTTGTAACGTTTCAGCCTGATTGGACCTTGTTTTCACCCAAATGGACCCAGAATGATGTGAAATTGTGCTTCGTGCAACATAATTCTGGGTGCCATTTAAAAACCATAAGTGCTAATGACTCCATTCCTTTTTGAGGTAATAGGGGCTGTTAATTGGAGTACTCTAAAACAAACCTGACCTCTCTAGGATATTCAGAAGCCAAGTTATAAGCCCACAAATGTGTAACTGGACTACTTCTTTAAAGTGACACCAGATCCGGTGACCTCTAGGACATGGATTGACACCCTTAGGAAACTGCTATCATCAGGAAACGTTCAGATCACTTACAACTCAATAGATTCTACCTTCCTGTAACGTTTCAGCCTGATTGGACCTTGTTTTCACACAAATGAACCCAGAATGATGTGAAATTGTGCTTTGTGCAACATAATTCTGGGTGCCATTTAAAATCATAAGTGCTAATGACTCCATTCCTTTTTGGGGTAATGGGGGCTGTTAATTGGAGTACTCTAACACAAACCTGACCTCTTTAGGATATTCAGAAGCAAAGTTATAAGCCCACAAAGGTGTAACTGGACTACTTCTTTAAAGTGACACCAGGCCCGGTGACCTTTGGGACATGGTTTGACCACCTGTAGGAATGTGCGATCATCATGAAACGTTCAGATCACTTACAACTCAATAGATTCTACCTTCTTGTAACGTTTCAGCCTGATTGGACCTTGTTTTCACACAAATGGACCCAGAATGATGTGAAATTGTGCTTTGTGCCACATAATTCTGGGTGCCATTTACAAACCATAAGTGCTAATGACTCCTTTCCTTTTTGTGGTTGTAGGGGCTGTTGATTGGAGTACACTAAAACAAACCTGATCTCTCTAGGACATTCAGAAGCCAAGTTATATGCCCACAAATGTGTAACTGGACTACTTCTTTAAATTGACACCGATCCAGTGACCTTTGGGACATGGTTTGACCCCCTATAGGAAAGTGCTATCATCATGAAACGTTCAGATCACTTACAACTCAATAGATTCTACCTTCCTGTAACGTTTCAGCCTGATTGGACCTTGTTTTCACACAAATGAACCCAGAATGATGTGAAATTGTGCTTCGTGCAACATAATTCTGGGTGCCATTTAAAAACCATAAGTTCTAATGACTCCATTCCTTTTTGGGGTAATGGGGGCTGTTAATTGGAGTACTCTAAATTAAACCTGACCTCTCTAGGATATTCAGAAGCCAAGTTATAAGCCCACAAAGGTGTATCTGGACTACTTCTTTAAAGTGACACCAGGCCCGGTGACCTTTGGGACATGGTTTGACCCCCTATAGGAATGTGCGATCATCATGAAACGTTCAGATCACTTACAACTCAATAGATTCTACCTTCTTGTAACGTTTCAGCCTGATTGGACCTTGTTTTCACACAAATGGACCCAGAATGATGTGAAATTGTGCTTCATGCAACATAATTCTGGGTGCCATTTACAAACCATAATGACTCCATTCCTTTTAGTGGTTGTAGGGGCTGTTGATTGGAGTACACTAAAACAAACCTGATCTCTCTAGGACATTCAGAAGCCAAGTTATAAGCCCACAAATGTGTAACTGGACTACTTCTTTAAATTGACACCAGATCCGGTGACCTCTGGGACATGGTTTGACCCCCTTAGGAAAGTGCAATCATCATGAAACGTTCAGATCACTTACAACTCAACAGATTCTACCTTCTTGTAACGTTTCAGCCTGATTGGACCTTGTTTTCACACAAATGAACCCAGAATGATGTGAAATTGTGCTTTGTGCAACATAATTCTGGGTGCCATTTAAAAACCATGTGCAACATAATTCTGGGTGCCATTTAAAAACCATAAGTGCTAATGACTCCATTCCTTTTTGTGGTTGTAGGGGCTGTTTATTGAAGAAGTACACTAAAACAAGCCTGACTTCTCTAGGACATTCAGAAGCCAAGTTATAAGCCCACAAAGGTGTAACTGGACTACTTCTTTAAAGTGGCACCAGGCCCGGTGACCTTTGGGACATGGTTTGACCCCCTTAGGAATGTGCTATCATCATGAAACTTTCAGATCACTTACAACTCAATAGATTCTACCTTCTTGTAACGTTTCAGCCTGATTGGACCTTGTTTTCACACAAATGGACCCAGAATGATGTGAAATTGTGCTTCGTTTAACATAATTCTGGGTGCCATTTACAAACCATAAGTGCTAATGACTCCATTCCTTTTTGTAGTTGTAGAGGCTGTTGATTGGAGTACACTAAAACAAACCTGATCTCTCTAGGACATTCAGAAGCCAGGTTATAAAGCCACAAATGTGTAACTGGACTACTTCTTCAAAGTGACACCAGGCCCGGTGACCTTTGGGACATGGTTTGACCCACTTAGGAATGTGCGATCATCATGAAACGTTCATATCACTTACAACTCAATAGATTCTACCTTCTTGTAACGTTTCAGCCTGATTGGACCTTGTTTTCACACAAATGGACCCAGAATGATGTGAAATTGTGCTTCGTGCAACATAATTCTGGGTGCCATTTACAAACCATAAGTGCTAATGACTGAATTCTTTTTTGTGGTTGTAGGGGCTGTTGATTGGAGTGCACTAAAACAAACCTGATCTCTCTAGGACATTCAGAAGCCAAGTTATAAGCCCACAAATGTGTAACTGGACTACTTCTTTAAAGTGACACCAGATCCGGTGACTTTTGGGACATGGTTTGACCCACTTAGGAATGTGCGATCATCATGAAACGTTCAGATCACTTACAACTCAATAGATTCTACCTTCTTGTAACGTTTCAGCCTGATTGGACATTGTTTTCACACAAATGGACCCAGAATGATGTGAAATTGTGCTTCGTGCAACATAATTCTGGGTGCCATTTAAAAACCATAAGTGCTAATGACTCCGTTCCTTTTTGAGGTAATAGGGGCTGTTAATTGGAGTACTCTAAAATTAAGCTGACCTCTTTAGGATATTCAGAAGCCAAGTTATAAGCCCACAAAGGTGTAACTGGACTACTTCTTTAAAGTGACACCAGGCCCGGTGACCTTTGGGACATGGTTTGACCCCCTATAGGAATGTGCGATCATCATGAAACGTTCAGATCACTTACAACTCAACAGATTCTACCTTCTTGTAACGTTTCAGCCTGACTGGACCTTGTTTTCACACAAATGGACCCAGAATGATGTGAAATTGTGCTTCGTGCAACATAATTCTGGGTGCCATTTAAAAACCATAAGTGCTAATGACTCCATTCCTTTTTGTGGTTGTAGGGGCTGTTGATTGGAGTCCACTAAAACAAACCTGATCTCTCTAGGAAATTCACAAGCCAAGTTATAAGCCCACAAATGTGTAAACTGGACTACTTCTTTAAATTGACACCAGATCCGGTGACCTCTGGGACATGGTTTGACCCCCTTAGGAATGTGCGATCATCATGAAACGTTCAGATCACTTACAACTCAATAGATTCTACCTTCTTGTAACGTTTCAGCCTGATTGGACCTTGTTTTCACACAAATGGACCCAGAATGATGTGAAATTGTGCTTCGTGCAACATAATTCTGGGTGCCATTTAAAAACCATAAGTGCTAATGACTCCATTCCTTTTTGAGGTAATATGGGCTGTTAATTGGAGTACTCTAAAACAAACTTGACCTCTCTAGGATATTCAGAAGCCAAGTTATAAGCCCACAAATGTGTAACTGGACTACTTCTTTAAAGTGACACCAGATCCGGTGACCTTTAGGACATGGTTTGACCCCCTTAGGAAAGTGCTATCATCATGAAACGTTCAGATCACTTACAACTCAATAGATTCTACCTTCCTGTAACGTTTCAGCCTGATTGGACCTTGTTTTCACACAAATGAACCCAGAATGATGTGAAATTGTGCTTCGTGCAACATAATTCTGGGTGCCATTTAAAAACCATAAGTGCTAATGACTCCCTTCCTTTTTGGGGTAATGGGGGCTGTTAATTTGAGTACTCTAAAACAAACCTGACCTCTGTAGGATATTCAGAAGCCAAGTTATAAGCCCACAAATGTGTAACTGGACTACTTCTTTAAATTGACACCAGATCCGGTGACCTTTGGGACATGGTTTGACCCCCTATAGGAATGTGCGATCATCATGAAACGTTCAAATCACTTACAACTCAATAGATTCTACCTTCTTGTAACGTTTCAACCTGAATTGACCTTGTTTTCACACAAATGGACCCAGAATGATGTGAAATTGTGCTTCGTGCATCATAAATCTGGGTGCCATTTACAAACCATAAGTGCTAATGACTCCATTCCTTTTTGTGGTTGTAGGGGCTGTTGATTGTAGTACTCTGAAACAAACCTGATCACTCTGGGACATTCAGAAGCCAAGTTATAAGCCCACAAATGTGTAACTGGACAACTTATTTACATTGACACCAGGCCCGTTGACCTTTGGGACATGGTTTGACCCCCTATAGGAATGTGCGATCATCATGAAACGTTCAGATAACTTACAACTCAATAGATTCTACCTTCTTGTAACGTTTCAGCCTGATTGGACCTTGTTTTCACACAAATGGACCCAGAATGATGTGAAATTGTGCTTCGTGCAACATAATTCTGGGTGCCATTTACAAACCATAAGTGCTAATGACTCCATTCCTTTTTGTGGTTGTAGGGGCTGTTGATTGGAGTACACTAAAACAAACCTGATCTCTCTAGGACATTCAGAAGCCAAGTTATAAGCCCACAAATGTGTAACTGGAGTACTTCTTTAAATTGACACCAGATCCGGCGACCTTTGGGACATGGTTTGACCCCCTTAGGAAAGTGCTATCATAATGAAACGTTCAGATCACTTACAACTCAATAGATTCTACCTTCCTGTAATGTTTCAGCCTGATTGGACCTTGTTTTCACACAAATGAACCCAGAAATATTTGAAATTGTGCTTAGTGCAACATAATTCTGGGTGCCATTTACAAACCATAATGACTCCATTCCTTTTTGTGGTTGTAGGGGCTGTTGAATGGAGTACTCTAAAAAAACCTGACCTCTTTAGGATATTCAGAAGCCAAGTTATAAGCCCACAAATGTGTAACTGGAGTACTTCTTTAAATTGACACCAGATCCGGCGACCTTTGGGACATGGTTTGACCCCCTTAGGAAAGTGCTATCATAATGAAACGTTCAGATCACTTACAACTCAATAGATTCTACCTTCTTGTAACGTTTCAGCCTGAATGGACCTTGTTTTCACACAAATGGACCCAGAATGATGTGAAATTGTGCTTCGTGCAACATAATTCTGGGTGCCATTTAAAAACCATAAGTGCTAATGACTCCATTCCTTTTTGTGGTTGTAGGGGCTGTTGATTGGAGTACACTAAAACAAACCTGATCTCTCTAGGAAATTCAGAAGCCAAGTTATAAGCCCACAAATGTGTAACTGGACTACTTCTTTAAATTGACACCTGATCCGGTGACCTCTGGGACATGGTTTGACCCCCTTAGGAAAGTGCTATCATCATGAAACGTTCAGATCACTTACAACTCAATAGATTCTACCTTCCTGTAACGTTTCAGTCTGATTGGACCTTGTTTTCACACAAATGAACCCAGAATGATGTGAAATTGTGCTTCGTGCAACGTAATTCTGGGTGCCATTTAAAAACCATAAGTGCTAATGACTCCATTCCTTTTTGTGGTTGTAGGGGCTGTTTATTGATGTACACTAAAACAAGCCTGACCTCTTTAGGACATTCAGAAGCCAAGTTATAAGCCCACAAATGTGTAACTGGACTACTTCTTTAAAGTGACACCAGATCCGGTGACTTTTGGGACATGGTTTGACCCACTTAGGAATGTGCGATCATCATGAAACGTTCAGATCACTTACAACTCAATAGATTCTACCTTCTTGTAACGTTTCAGCCTGATTGGACCTTGTTTTCACACAAATGGACCCAGAATGATGTGAAATTGTGCTTCGTGCAACATAATTCTGGGTGCCATTTAAAAACCATAAGTGCTAATGACTCCATTCCTTTTTGAGGTAATATGGGCTGTTAATTGGAGTACTCTAAAACAAACCTGACCTCTCTAGGATATTCAGAAGCCAAGTTATAAGCCCACAAATGTGTAACTGGACTACTTCTTTAAAGTGACACCAGATCCGGTGACCTTTAGGACATGGTTTGACCCCCTTAGGAAAGTGCTATCATCATGAAACGTTCAGATCACTTACAACTCAATAGATTCTACCTTCCTGTAACGTTTCAGCCTGATTGGACCTTGTTTTCACACAAATGAACCCAGAATGATGTGAAATTGTGCTTTGTGCAACATAATTCTGGGTGCCATTTAAAAACCATAAGTGCTAATGACTCCATTCCTTTTTGGGGTAATGGGGGCTGTTAATTGGAGTACTCTAAAACAAACCTGACCTCTGTAGGATATTCAGAAGCCAAGTTATAAGCCCACAAAGGTGTAACTGGACTACTTCTTTAAAGTGACACCAGGCCCGGTGACCTTTGGGACATGGTTTGACCCCCTATAGGAATGTGATATCATCATGAAACTTTCAGATCACTTACAACTCAACAGATTCTACCTTCTTGTAACGTTTCAGCCTGACTGGACCTTGTTTTCACACAAATGGACCCAGAATGATGTGAAATTGTGCTTCGTGCAACATAATTCTGGGTGCCATTTAAAAGCCATAAGTGCTAATGACTCCATGCCTTTTTGTGGTTGTAGGGGCTGTTGATTGGAGTACACTAAAACAAACCTGATCTCTCTAGGACATTCAGAAGCCAAGTTATAAGCCCACAAAGGTGTAACTGGACTACTTCTTTAAAGTGGCACCAGGCCCGGTGACCTTTGGGACATGGTTTGACCCCCTTTGGAATGTGCTATCATCATGAAACGTTCAGATCACTTACAACTCAATAGATTCTACCTTCCTGTAACGTTTCAGCCTGATTGGACCTTGTTTTCACACAAATGAACCCAGAATGATGTGAAATTGTGCTTCGTGCAACATAATTCTGGGTGCCATTTAAAAACCATAAGTGCTAATGACTCCATTCCTTTTTGTGGTTGTAGGGGCTGTTGATTGGAGTACACTAAAACAAACCTGATCTCTCTAGGACATTCAGAAGCCAAGTTATAAGCCCACAAATGTGTAACTGGACTACTTTTTTAAATTGACACCGATCCGGTGACCTTTGGGACATGGTTTTACCTCCTTAGGAAAGTGCTATCATCATGAAACGTTCAGATCACTTACAACTCAATAGATTCTACCTTCCTGTAACGTTTCAGCCTGATTGGACCTTGTTTTCACACAAATGAACCCGGAATGATGTGAAATTTTGCTTCGTGCCACATAATTCTGGGTGCCATTTACAACCCATAAGTGCTAATGACTCCATTCCTTTTTGGGGTAATGGGGGCTGTTAATTGGAGTACTCTAAATTAAACCTGACCTCTCTAGGATATTCAGAAGCAGAGTTATAAGCCCACAAAGGTGTAACTGGACTACTTCTTTAAAGTGACACCAGGCCCGGTGACCTTTGGGACATGGTTTGACCCCCTTAGGAATGTGCGATCATCATGAAACGTTCAGATCACTTACAACTCAATAGATTCTACCTTCTTGTAACGTTTCAGCCTGATTGGACCTTGTTTTCACACAAATGGACCCAGAATGATTTGAAATTGTGCTTCGTGCAACATAATTCTGGGCGCCATTTACAAACCATAAGTGCTAATGACTCCATTCCTTTTTGTGGCTGTAGGGGCTGTTTATTGGAGTACACTAAAACAAGCCTGACCTCTCTAGGACATTCAGAAGCCAAGTTATAAGCCCACAAAGGTGTAACTGGACTACTTATTTAAAGTGACACCAGGCCCGGTGACCTTTGGGACATGGTTTGACCCCCTATAGGAATGTGCGATCATCATGAAACGTTCATATCACTTACAACTCAATAGATTCTACCTTCTTGTAACGTTTCAGCCTGATTGGACCTTGTTTTCACACAAATGGACCCAGAATGATGTGAAATTGTGCTTCGTGCAACATAATTCTGGGTGCCATTTACAAACCATAAGTGCTAATGACTCCATTCTTTTTTGTGGTTGTAGGGGCTGTTGATTGGAGTACACTAAAACAAACCTGATCTCTCTAGGACATTCAGAAGCCAAGTTATAAGCCCACAAATGTGTAACTGGACTACTTCTTTAAAGTGACACCAGATCCGGTGACCTTTGGTACATGGTTTGACCCACTTAGGAATGTGCGATCATCATGAAACGTTCAGATCACTTACAACTCAATAGATTCTACCTTCTTGTAACGTTTCAGCCTGATTGGACCTTGTTTTCACCCAAATGGACCCAGAATGATGTGAAATTGTGCTTCGTGCAACATAATTCTGGGTGCCATTTAAAAACCATAAGTGCTAATGACTCCATTCCTTTTTGAGGTAATAGGGGCTGTTAATTGGAGTACTCTAAAACAAACCTGACCTCTCTAGGATATTCAGAAGCCAAGTTATAAGCCCACAAATGTGTAACTGGACTACTTCTTTAAAATGACACCAGATCCGGTGACCTCTAGGACATGGATTGACACCCTTAGGAAACTGCTATCATCATGAAACGTTCAGATCACTGACAACTCAATAGATTCTACCTTCCTGTAACGTTTCAGCCTGATTGGACCTTGTTTTCACACAAATGAACCCAGAATGATGTGAAATTGTGCTTTGTGCAACATAATTCTGGGTGCCATTTAAAAACCATAAGTGCTAATGACTCCATTCCTTTTTGGGGTAATGGGGGCTGTTAATTGGAGTACTCTAACACAAACCTGACCTCTCTAGGATATTCAGAAGCCAAGTTATAAGCCCACAAAGGTGTAACTGGACTACTTCTTTAAAGTGACACCAGGCCCGGTGACCTTTGGGACATGGTTTGACCACCTGTAGGAATGTGCGATCATCATGAAACGTTCAGATCACTTACAACTCAATAGATTCTACCTTCTTGTAACGTTTCAGCCTGATTGGACCTTGTTTACACACAAATGGACCCAGAATGATGTGAAATTGTGCTTCGTGCCACATAATTCTGGGTGCCATTTACAAACCATAAGTGCTAATGACTCCATTCCTTTTTGTGGTTGTAGGGGCTGTTGATTGGAGTACACTAAAACAAACCTGATCTCTCTAGGACATTCAGAAGCCAAGTTATATGCCCACAAATGTGTAACTGGACTACTTCTTTAAATTGACACCGATCCAGTGACCTTTGGGACATGGTTTGACCCCCTATAGGAAAGTGCTATCATCATGAAACGTTCAGATCACTTACAACTCAATAGATTCTACCTTCTTGTAACGTTTCAGCCTGATTGGACCTTGTTTTCACACAAATGAACCCAGAATGATGTGAAATTGTGCTTCGTGCCACATAATTCTGGGTGCCATTTACAAACCATAAGTGCTAATGACTCCATTCCTTTTTGTGGTTGTAGGGGCTGTTGATTGGAGTACACTAAAACAAACCTGATCTCTCTAGGACATTCAGAAGCCAAGTTATATGCCCACAAATGTGTAACTGGACTACTTTTTTAAATTGACACCGATCCGGTGACCTTTGGGACATGGTTTTACCTCCTTAGGAAAGTGCTATCATCATGAAACGTTCAGATCACTTACAACTCAATAGATTCTACCTTCCTGTAACGTTTCAGCCTGATTGGACCTTGTTTTCACACAAATGAACCTGGAATGATGTGAAATTTTGCTTCGTGCCACATAATTCTGGGTGCCATTTACAACCCATAAGTGCTAATGACTCCATTCCTTTTTGGGGTAATGGGGGCTGTTAATTGGAGTACTCTAAATTAAACCTGACCTCTCTAGGATATTCAGAAGAAGAGTTATAAGCCCACAAAGGTGTAACTGGACTACTTCTTTAAAGTGACACCAGGCCCGGTGACCTTTGGGACATGGTTTGACCCCCTTAGGAATGTGCGATCATCATGAAACGTTCAGATCACTTACAACTCAATAGATTCTACCTTCTTGTAACGTTTCAGCCTGATTGGACCTTGTTTTCACACAAATGGACCCAGAATGATGTGAAATTGTGCTTCGTGCAACATAATTCTGGGCGCCATTTACAAACCATAAGTGCTAATGACTCCATTCCTTTTTGTGGCTGTAGGGGCTGTTTATTGGAGTACACTAAAACAAGCCTGACCTCTCTAGGACATTCAGAAGCCAAGTTATAAGCCCACAAAGGTGTAACTGGACTACTTATTTAAAGTGACACCAGGCCCGGTGACCTTTGGGACATGGTTTGACCCCCTATAGGAATGTGCGATCATCATGAAACGTTCAGATCACTTACAACTCAATAGATTCTACCTTCTTGTAACGTTTCAACCTGAATGGACCTTGTTTTCACACAAATGGGCCCAGAATGATGTGAAATTGTGCTTCGTGCATCATAAATCTGGGTGCCATTTACAAACCATAAGTGCTAATGACTCCATTCCTTTTTGTGGTTGTAGGGGCTGTTGATTGTAGTACTCTGAAACAAACCTGATCACTCTGGGACATTCAGAAGCCAAGTTATAAGCCCACAAATGTGTAACTGGACAACTTATTTACATTGACACCAGGCCCGTTGACCTTTGGGACATGGTTTGACCCCCTATAGGAATGTGCGATCATCATGAAACGTTCATATCACTTACAACTCAATAGATTCTACCTTCTTGTAACGTTTCAGCCTGATTGGACCTTGTTTTCACACAAATGGACCCAGAATGATGTGAAATTGTGCTTCGTGCAACATAATTCTGGGTGCCATTTACAAACCATAAGTTCTAATGACTCCATTCTTTTTAGTGGTTGTAGGGGCTGTTGATTGGAGTACACTAAAACAAACCTGATCTCTCTAGGACATTCAGAAGCCAAGTTATAAGCCCACAAATGTGTAACTGGACTACTTCTTTAAAGTGACACCAGATCCGGTGACCTTTGGTACATGGTTTGACCCACTTAGGAATGTGCGATCATCATGAAACATTCAGATCACTTACTACTCAATAGATTCTACCTTCTTGTAACGTTTCAGCCTGATTGGACCTTGTTTTCACCCAAATGGACCCAGAATGATGTGAAATTGTGCTTCGTGCAACATAATTCTGGGTGCCATTTAAAAACCATAAGTGCTAATGACTCCATTCCTTTTTGAGGTAATAGGGGCTGTTAATTGGAGTACTCTAAAACAAACCTGACCTCTCTAGGATATTCAGAAGCCAAGTTATAAGCCCACAAATGTGTAACTGGACTACTTCTTTAAAGTGACACCAGATCCGGTGACCTCTAGGACATGGATTGACACCCTTAGGAAACTGCTATCATCAGGAAACGTTCAGATCACTTACAACTCAATAGATTCTACCTTCCTGTAACGTTTCAGCCTGATTGGACCTTGTTTTCACACAAATGAACCCAGAATGATGTGAAATTGTGCTTTGTGCAACATAATTCTGGGTGCCATTTAAAATCATAAGTGCTAATGACTCCATTCCTTTTTGGGGTAATGGGGGCTGTTAATTGGAGTACTCTAACACAAACCTGACCTCTTTAGGATATTCAGAAGCAAAGTTATAAGCCCACAAAGGTGTAACTGGACTACTTCTTTAAAGTGACACCAGGCCCGGTGACCTTTGGGACATGGTTTGACCACCTGTAGGAATGTGCGATCATCATGAAACGTTCAGATCACTTACAACTCAATAGATTCTACCTTCTTGTAACGTTTCAGCCTGATTGGACCTTGTTTTCACACAAATGGACCCAGAATGATGTGAAATTGTGCTTTGTGCCACATAATTCTGGGTGCCATTTACAAACCATAAGTGCTAATGACTCCTTTCCTTTTTGTGGTTGTAGGGGCTGTTGATTGGAGTACACTAAAACAAACCTGATCTCTCTAGGACATTCAGAAGCCAAGTTATATGCCCACAAATGTGTAACTGGACTACTTCTTTAAATTGACACCGATCCAGTGACCTTTGGGACATGGTTTGACCCCCTATAGGAAAGTGCTATCATCATGAAACGTTCAGATCACTTACAACTCAATAGATTCTACCTTCCTGTAACGTTTCAGCCTGATTGGACCTTGTTTTCACACAAATGAACCCAGAATGATGTGAAATTGTGCTTCGTGCAACATAATTCTGGGTGCCATTTAAAAACCATAAGTTCTAATGACTCCATTCCTTTTTGGGGTAATGGGGGCTGTTAATTGGAGTACTCTAAATTAAACCTGACCTCTCTAGGATATTCAGAAGCCAAGTTATAAGCCCACAAAGGTGTATCTGGACTACTTCTTTAAAGTGACACCAGGCCCGGTGACCTTTGGGACATGGTTTGACCCCCTATAGGAATGTGCGATCATCATGAAACGTTCAGATCACTTACAACTCAATAGATTCTACCTTCTTGTAACGTTTCAGCCTGATTGGACCTTGTTTTCACACAAATGGACCCAGAATGATGTGAAATTGTGCTTCATGCAACATAATTCTGGGTGCCATTTACAAACCATAATGACTCCATTCCTTTTAGTGGTTGTAGGGGCTGTTGATTGGAGTACACTAAAACAAACCTGATCTCTCTAGGACATTCAGAAGCCAAGTTATAAGCCCACAAATGTGTAACTGGACTACTTCTTTAAATTTACACCAGATCCGGTGACCTCTGGGACATGGTTTGACCCCCTTAGGAAAGTGCAATCATCATGAAACGTTCAGATCACTTACAACTCAACAGATTCTACCTTCTTGTAACGTTTCAGCCTGATTGGACCTTGTTTTCACACAAATGAACCCAGAATGATGTGAAATTGTGCTTTGTGCAACATAATTCTGGGTGCCATTTAAAAACCATGTGCAACATAATTCTGGGTGCCATTTAAAAACCATAAGTGCTAATGACTCCATTCCTTTTTGTGGTTGTAGGGGCTGTTTATTGAAGAAGTACACTAAAACAAGCCTGACTTCTCTAGGACATTCAGAAGCCAAGTTATAAGCCCACAAAGGTGTAACTGGACTACTTCTTTAAAGTGGCACCAGGCCCGGTGACCTTTGGGACATGGTTTGACCCCCTTAGGAATGTGCTATCATCATGAAACTTTCAGATCACTTACAACTCAATAGATTCTACCTTCTTGTAACGTTTCAGCCTGATTGGACCTTGTTTTCACACAAATGGACCCAGAATGATGTGAAATTGTGCTTCGTTTAACATAATTCTGGGTGCCATTTACAAACCATAAGTGCTAATGACTCCATTCCTTTTTGTAGTTGTAGAGGCTGTTGATTGGAGTACACTAAAACAAACCTGATCTCTCTAGGACATTCAGAAGCCAGGTTATAAAGCCACAAATGTGTAACTGGACTACTTCTTTAAAGTGACACCAGGCCCGGTGACCTTTGGGACATGGTTTGACCCACTTAGGAATGTGCGATCATCATGAAACGTTCATATCACTTACAACTCAATAGATTCTACCTTCTTGTAACGTTTCAGCCTGATTGGACCTTGTTTTCACACAAATGGACCCAGAATGATGTGAAATTGTGCTTCGTGCAACATAATTCTGGGTGCCATTTACAAACCATAAGTGCTAATGACTGAATTCTTTTTTGTGGTTGTAGGGGCTGTTGATTGGAGTGCACTAAAACAAACCTGATCTCTCTAGGACATTCAGAAGCCAAGTTATAAGCCCACAAATGTGTAACTGGACTACTTCTTTAAAGTGACACCAGATCCGGTGACTTTTGGGACATGGTTTGACCCACTTAGGAATGTGCGATCATCATGAAACGTTCAGATCACTTACAACTCAATAGATTCTACCTTCTTGTAACGTTTCAGCCTGATTGGACATTGTTTTCACACAAATGGACCCAGAATGATGTGAAATTGTGCTTCGTGCAACATAATTCTGGGTGCCATTTAAAAACCATAAGTGCTAATGACTCCGTTCCTTTTTGAGGTAATAGGGGCTGTTAATTGGAGTACTCTAAAATTAAGCTGACCTCTTTAGGATATTCAGAAGCCAAGTTATAAGCCCACAAAGGTGTAACTGGACTACTTCTTTAAAGTGACACCAGGCCCGGTGACCTTTGGGACATGGTTTGACCCCCTATAGGAATGTGCGATCATCATGAAACGTTCAGATCACTTACAACTCAACAGATTCTACCTTCTTGTAACGTTTCAGCCTGACTGGACCTTGTTTTCACACAAATGGACCCAGAATGATGTGAAATTGTGCTTCGTGCAACATAATTCTGGGTGCCATTTAAAAACCATAAGTGCTAATGACTCCATTCCTTTTTGTGGTTGTAGGGGCTGTTGATTGGAGTCCACTAAAACAAACCTGATCTCTCTAGGAAATTCACAAGCCAAGTTATAAGCCCACAAATGTGTAAACTGGACTACTTCTTTAAATTGACACCAGATCCGGTGACCTCTGGGACATGGTTTGACCCCCTTAGGAATGTGCGATCATCATGAAACGTTCAGATCACTTACAACTCAATAGATTCTACCTTCTTGTAACGTTTCAGCCTGATTGGACCTTGTTTTCACACAAATGGACCCAGAATGATGTGAAATTGTGCTTCGTGCAACATAATTCTGGGTGCCATTTAAAAACCATAAGTGCTAATGACTCCATTCCTTTTTGAGGTAATATGGGCTGTTAATTGGAGTACTCTAAAACAAACTTGACCTCTCTAGGATATTCAGAAGCCAAGTTATAAGCCCACAAATGTGTAACTGGACTACTTCTTTAAAGTGACACCAGATCCGGTGACCTTTAGGACATGGTTTGACCCCCTTAGGAAACTGCTATCATCATGAAACGTTCAGATCACTTACAACTCAATAGATTCTACCTTCCTGTAACGTTTCAGCCTGATTGGACCTTGTTTTCACACAAATGAACCCAGAATGATGTGAAATTGTGCTTCGTGCAACATAATTCTGGGTGCCATTTAAAAACCATAAGTGCTAATGACTCCCTTCCTTTTTGGGGTAATGGGGGCTGTTAATTTGAGTACTCTAAAACAAACCTGACCTCTGTAGGATATTCAGAAGCCAAGTTATAAGCCCACAAATGTGTAACTGGACTACTTCTTTAAATTGACACCAGATCCGGTGACCTCTGGGACATGGTTTGACCCCCTTAGGAAAGTGCTATCATCATGAAACGTTCAGATCACTTACAACTCAATAGATTCTACCTTCCTGTAACGTTTCAGCCTGATTGGACCTTGTTTTCACACAAATGAACCCAGAATGATGTGAAATTGTGCTTTGTGCAACATAATTCTGGGTGCCATTTAAAAACCATAAGTGCTAATGACTCCATTCCTTTTTGTGGTTGTAGGGGCTGTTTATTGAAGTACGCTAAAACAAGCCTGACCTCTCTAGGACATTCAGAAGCCAAGTTATAAGCCCACAAAGGTGTAACTGGACTACTTCTTTAAAGTGGCACCAGGCCCGGTGACCTTTGGGACATGTTTTGACCCCCTTTGGAATGTGCTATCATCATGAAACGTTCAGATCACTTACAACTCAATAGATTCTACCTTCCTGTAACGTTTCAGCCTGATTGGACCTTGTTTTCACACAAATGAACCCAGAATGATGTGAAATTGTGCTTCGTGCAACATAATTCTGGGTGCCATTTAAAAACCATAAGTGCTAATGACTCCATTCCTTTTTGTGGTTGTAGGGGCTGTTGATTGGAGTACACTAAAACAAACCTGATCTCTCTCGGACATTCAGAAGCCAAGTTATAAGCCCACAAATGTGTAACTGGACTACTTTTTTAAATTGACACCGATCCGGTGACCTTTGGGACATGGTTTTACCTCCTTAGGAAAGTGCTATCATCATGAAACGTTCACATCACTTACAACTCAATAGATTCTACCTTCTTGTAACGTTTCAGCCTGATTGGACCTTGTTTTCATACAAATGGACCCAGAATGATGTGAAATTGTGCTTCGTGCAACATAATTCTGGGTGCCATTTACAAACCATAAGTTCTAATGACTCCATTCTTTTTTGTGGTTGTAGGGGCTGTTGATTGGAGTACACTAAAACAAACCTGATCTCTCTAGGACATTCAGAAGCCAAGTTATAAGCCCACAAATGTGTAACTGGACTACTTCTTTAAAGTGACACCAGATCCGGTGACCTTTGGTACATGGTTTGACCCACTTAGGAATGTGCGATCATCATGAAACAGTCAGATCACTTACAACTCGATAGATTCTACCTTCTTGTAACGTTTCAGCCTGATTGGACCTTGTTTTCACACAAATGAACCCAGAATGATGTGAAATTGTGCTTTGTGCAACATAATTCTGGGTGCCATTTAAAAACCATAAGTGCTAATGACTCCATTCCTTTTTGGGGTAAGGGGGGCTGTTAATTGGAGTACTCTAAAACAAACCTGACCTCTTTAGGATATTCAGAAGCCAAGTTATAAGCCCACAAAGGTGTAACTGGACTACTTCTTTAAAGTGACACCAGGCCCGGTGACCTTTGGGACATGGTTTGACCCCCTGTAGGAATGTGCGATCATCATGAAACGTTCAGATCACTTACAACTCAATAGATTCTACCTTCTTGTAACGTTTCAGCCTGATTGGACCTTGTTTTCACACGAATGGACCCAGAATGATGTGAAATTGTGCTTCGTGCCACATAATTCTGGGTGCCATTTACAAACCATAAGTGCTAATGACTCTATTCCTTTTTGTGGTTGTAGGGGCTGTTGATTGGAGTACACTAAAACAAACCTGATCTCTCTAGGACATTCAGAAGCCAAATTATAAGCCCACAAATGTGTAACTGGACTACTTCTTTAAAGTGACACCAGATCCCGTGACCTTTGGTACATGGTTTGACCCACTTAGGAATGTGCGATCATCATGAAACGTTCAGATCACTTACAACTCGATAGATTCTACCTTCTTGTAACGTTTCAGCCTGATTGGACCTTGTTTTCACCCAAATGGACCCAGAATGATGTGAAATTGTGCTTCGTGCAACATAATTCTGGGTGCCATTTAAAAACCATAAGTGCTAATGACTCCATTCCTTTTTGAGGTAATAGGGGCTGTTGATTGGAGTACTATAAAACAAACCTGACCTCTCTAGGATATTCAGAAGCCAAGTTATAAGCCCACAAATGTGTAACTGGACTACTTCTTTAAAGTGACACCAGATCCGGTGACCTTTAGGACATGGATTGACACCCTTAGGAAACTGCTATCATCATGAAACGTTCAGATCACTTACAACTCAATAGATTCTACCTTCCTGTAACGTTTCAGCCTGATTGGACCTTGTTTTCACACAAATGAACCCAGAATGATGTGAAATTGTGCTTTGTGCAACATAATTCTGGGTGCCATTTAAAAACCATAAGTGCTAATGACTCCATTCCTTTTTGGGGTAATGGGGGCTGTTAATTGGAGTACTCTAAAACAAACCTGACCTCTTTAGGATATTCAGAAGCCAAGTTATAAGCCCACAAAGGTGTAACTGGACTACTTCTTTAAAGTGACACCAGGCCCGGTGACCTTTGGGACATGGTTTGACCCCCTGTAGGAATGTGCGATCATCATGAAACGTTCAGATCACTTACAACTCAATAGATTCTACCTTCTTGTAACGTTTCAGCCTGATTGGACCTTGTTTTCACACGAATGGACCCAGAATGATGTGAAATTGTACTTCGTGCCACATAATTCTGGGTGCCATTTACAAACCATAAGTGCTAATGACTCTTCCTTTTTGTGGTTGTAGGGGCTGTTGATTGGAGTACAGTAAAACAAACCTGATCTCTCTAGGACATTCAGAAGCCAAGTTATAAGCCCACAAATGTGTAACTGGACTACTTCTTTAAATATACACCGATCCAGTGACCTTTGGGACATGGTTTGACCCCCTATAGGAAAGTGCTATCATCATGAAACGTTCAGATCACTTACAACTCAATAGATTCTACCTTCCTGTAACGTTTCAGCCTGATTGGACCTTGTTTTCACACAAATGAACCCAGAATGATGTGAAATTGTGCTTCGTGCAACATAATACTGGGTGCCATTTAAAAACCATAAGTTCTAATGACTCCATTCCTTTTTGGGGTAATGGGGGCTGTTAATTGGAGTACTCTAAATTAAACCTGACCTCTCTAGGATATTCAGAAGCCAAGTTATAAGCCCACAAAGGTGTAACTGGACTACTTCTTTAAAGTGACACCAGGCCCGGTGACCTTTGGGACATGGTTTGACCCCATTAGGAATGTGCGATCATCATGAAACGTTCAGATCACTTACAACTCAATAGATTCTACCTTCTTGTAACGTTTCAGCCTGATTGGACCTTGTTTTCACACAAATGGACCCAGAATGATGTGAAATTGTGCTTCATGCAACATAATTCTGGGTGCCATTTACAAACCATAATGACTCCATTCCTTTTTGTGGTTGTAGGGGCTGTTGATTGGAGTACACTAAAACAAACCTGATCTCTCTAGGACATTCAGAAGCCAAGTTATAAGCCCACAAAGGTGTAACTGGACTACTTATTTAAAGTGACACCAGGCCTGGTGACCTTTGGGACATGGTTTGACCCCCTATAGGAATGTGCGATCATCATGAAACGTTCATATCACTTAAAACTCAATTGATTCTACCTTCTTGTAACGATTCAGCCTGATTGGACCTTGTTTTCACACAAATGAACCCAGAATGATGTGAAATTGTGCTTTGTGCAACATAATTCTGGGTGCCATTTAAAAACCATAAGTGCTAATGACTCCATTCCTTTTTGGGGTAATGGGGGCTGTTAATTGGAGTACTCTAAAACAAACCTGACCTCTGTAGGATATTCAGAAGCCAAGTTATAAGCCCACAAAGGTGTAACTGGACTACTTCTTTAAAGTGACACCAGGCCCGGTGACCTTTGGGACATGGTTTGACCCCCTATAGGAATGTGCGATCATCATGAAACTTTCAGATCACTTACAACTCAACAGATTCTACCTTCTTGTAACGTTTCAGCCTGACTGGACCTTGTTTTCACACAAATGGACCCAGAATGATGTGAAATTGTGCTTCGTGCAACATAATTCTGGGTGCCATTTAAAAGCCATAAGTGCTAATGACTCCATTCCTTTTTGTGGTTGTAGGGGCTGTTTATTGAAGTACACTAAAACAAGCCTGACCTCTCTAGGACATTCAGAAGCCAAGTTATAAGCCCACAAAGGTGTAACTGGACTACTTCTTTAAAGTGGCACCAGGCCCGGTGACCTTTGGGACATGGTTTGACCCCCTTAGGAATGTCCTATCATCATGAAACGTTCAGATCACTTACAACTCAATAGATTCTACCTTCCTGTAACGTTTCAGCCTGATTGGACCTTGTTTTCACACAAATGAACCCAGAATGATGTGAAATTTTGCTTCGTGCCACATAATTCTGGGTGCCATTTACAACCCATAAGTGCTAATGACTCCATTCCTTTTTGGGGTAATGGGGGCTGTTAATTGGAGTACTCTAAATTAAACCTGACCTCTCTAGGATATTCAGAAGCCAAGTTATAAGCCCACAAATGTGTAACTGGACTACTTCTTTAAATTTACACCGATCCAGTGACCTTTGGGAAATGGTTTGACCCCCTATAGGAAAGTGCTATCATCATGAAACGTTCAGATCACTTACAACTCAATAGATTCTACCTTCCTGTAACGTTTCAGCCTGATTGGACCTTGTTTTCACACAAATGAACCCAGAATGATGTGAAATTGTGCTTCGTGCAACATAATTCTGGGTGCCATTTAACTCCATTCCTTTTTGTGGTTGTAGGGGCTGTTGATTGGAGTACACTAAAAAAAAACCTGATCTCTCTAGGATATTCAGAAGCCAGGTTATAAGCCCACAAATGTGTAACTGGACTACTTCTTTAAATTGACACCAGATCCGGTGACCTCTGGGACATGGGTTGACCCCCTTAGGAAAGTGCTATCATCATGAAACGTTCAGATCACTTACAACTCAATAGATTCTACCTTCCTGTAACGTTTCAGCCTGATTGGACCTTGTTTTCACACAAATGAACCCAGAATGATGTGAAATTGTGCTTTGTGCAACATAATTCTGGGTGCCATTTAAAAACCATAAGTGCTAATGACTCCATTCCTTTTTGTGGTTGTAGGGGCTGTTTATTGAAGTACACTAAAACAAGCCTGACCTCTCTAGGACATTCAGAAGCCAAGTTATAAGCCCACAAATGTGTAACTGGACTACTTCTTTAAATTGACAACAGATCCGGTGACCTCTGGGACATGGTTTGACCCCCTTAGGAAAGTGCTATCATCATGAAACATTCAGATCACTTACAACTCAAAGATTCTACCTTCATGTAACGTTTCAGCCTGATTGGACCTTGTTTTCACACAAATGGACCCAGAATGATGTGAAATTGTGCTTCGTGCAACATAATTCTGGGTGCCATTTAAAAACCATAAGTGCTAATGACTCCATTCCTTTTTGTGGCTTTAGGGGCTGTTGATTGGAGTACACTAAAACAAGCCTGACCTCTCTAGGACATTCAGAAGCCAAGTTATAAGCCCACAAATGTGTAACTGGACTACTTCTTTAAAGTGACACCAGGCCCGGTGAACTTTGGGACATGGTTTGACCCCCTATAGGAATGTGCGATCATCATGAAACGTTCAGATCACTTACAACTGAATAGATTCTACTTTCTTGTAACGTTTCAGCCTGAATGGACCTTGTTTTCACACAAATGGACCCAGAATGATGTGAAATTGTGCTCCGTGCAACATAATTCTGGGTGCCATTTACAAACCATAAGTGCTAATGACTCCATTCCTTTTTGTGGTTGTAGGGGCTGTTGATTGGAGTAGTCTGAAACAAACCTGATCACTCTAGGACATTCAGATGCCAAGTTATAAGCCCACAAATGTGTAACTGGACTACTTCTTTAAATTGACACCAGGCCCGGTGACCTTTGGGACATGGTTTGACCCCCTATAGGAATGTGCGATCATCATGAAACGTTCAGATCACTTACAACTCAATAGATTCTACCTTCTTGTAACGTTTCAGCCTGATTGGACCTTGTTTTCACACAAATGGACCCAGAATGATGTGAAATTGTGCTTCGTGCAACATAATTCTGGGTGCCATTTACAAACCATAAGTGCTAATGACTCCATTCCTTTTTGTGGTTGTAGGGGCTGTTGATTGGAATACACTAAAACAGACCTGATCTCTCTAGGACATTCACAAGCCAAGTTATAAGCCCACAAAGGTGTAACTGGACTACTTCTTTAGAGTGACACCAGGCCCGGTGACCTTTGGGACATGGTTTGACCCCCTATAGGAATGTGCGATCATCATGAAACGTTCAGATCACTTACAACTCAATAGATTCTACCGTCCTGTAACGTTTCAGCCTGACTGGACCTTGTTTTCACACAAATGGACCCAGAATGATGTGAAATTGTGCTTTGTGCAACATAATTCTGGGTGCCATTTAAAAACCATAAGTGCTAATGACTCCATTCCTTTTTGGGGTAATGGGGGCTGTTAATTGGAGTACTCTAAAACAAACCTGACCTCTTTAGGATATTCAGAAGCCAGGTTATAAGCCCACAAATGTGTAACTGGACTACTTCTTTAAATTGACAACAGATCCGGTGACCTCTGGGACATGGTTTGACCCCCTTAGGAAAGTGCTATCATCATGAAACGTTCAGATCACTTACAACTCAATAGATTCTACCGTCCTGTAACGTTTCAGCCTGACTGGACCTTGTTTTCACACAAATGGACCCAGAATGATGTGAAATTGTGCTTCGTGCAGCATAATTCTGGGTGCCATTTAAAAACCATAAGTGCTAATGACTCCATTCCTTTTTGTGGTTGTAGGGGCTGTTGATTGGAGTACACTAAAAAAAACCTGATCTCTCTAGGACATTCAGAAGCCAAGTTATAAGCCCACAAATGTGTAACTGGACTACTTCTTTAAATTGACAACAGATCCGGTGACCTCTGGGACATGGTTTGACTCCCTTAGGAAAGTGCTATCATCATGAAACATTCAGATCACTTACAACTCAAAGATTCTACCTTCATGTAACGTTTCAGCCTGATTGGACCTTGTTTTCACACAAATGGACCCAGAATGATGTGAAATTGTGCTTCGTGCAACATAATTCTGGGTGCCATTTAAAAACCATAAGTGCTAATGACTCCATTCCTTTTTGTGGTTGTAGGGGCTGTTGATTGGAGTACACTAAAAAAAACCTGATCTCTCTAGGACATTCAGAAGCAAAGTTATAAGCCCACAAATGTGTAACTGGACTACTTCTTTAAATTGACAACAGATCCGGTGACCTCTGGGACATGGTTTGACCCCCTTAGGAAAGTGCTATCATCATGAAACATTCAGATCACTTACAACTCAAAGATTCTACCTTCATGTAACGTTTCAGCCTGATTGGACCTTGTTTTCACACAAATGGACCCAGAATGATGTGAAATTGTGCTTCGTGCAACATAATTCTGGGTGCCATTTAAAAACCATAAGTGCTAATGACTCCATTCCTTTTTGTGGCTGTAGGGGCTGTTGATTGGAGTACACTAAAACAAGCCTGACCTCTCTAGGACATTCAGAAGCCAAGTTATAAGCCCACAAATGTGTAACTGGACTACTTCTTTAAAGTGACACCAGGCCCGGTGAACTTTGGGACATGGTTTGACCCCCTATAGGAATGTGCGATCATCATGAAACGTTCAGATCACTTACAACTGAATAGATTCTACTTTCTTGTAACGTTTCAGCCTGAATGGACCTTGTTTTCACACAAATGGACCCAGAATGATGTGAAATTGTGCTTCGTGCAACATAATTCTGGGTGCCATTTACAAACCATAAGTGCTAATGACTCCATTCCTTTTTGTGGTTGTAGGGGCTGTTGATTGGAGTACTCTGAAACAAACCTGATCACTCTAGGACATTCAGATGCCAAGTTATAAGCCCACAAATGTGTAACTGGACTACTTCTTTAAATTGAAACCAGGCCCGGTGACCTTTGGGACATGGTTTGACCCCCTATAGGAATGTGCGATCATCATGAAACGTTCAGATCACTTACAACTCAATAGATTCTACCTTCTTGTAACGTTTCAGCCTGATTGGACCTTGTTTTCACACAAATGGACCCAGAATGATGTGAAATTGTGCTTCGTGCAACATAATTCTGGGTGCCATTTACAAACCATAAGTGCTAATGACTCCATTCCTTTTTGTGGTTGTAGGGGCTGTTGATTGGAGTACACTAAAACAAACCTGATCTCTCTAGGACATTCAGAAGCCAAGTTATAAGCCCACAAATGTGTAACTGGACTACTTCTTTAAAGTGACACCAGATCTGGTGACCTTTGGGACATGGTTTGACCCACTTAGGAATGTGCGATCATCATGAAACGTTCAGATCACTTACAACTCAATAGATTCTACCTTCTTGTAACGTTTCAGCCTGATTGGACCTTGTTTTCACACAAATGGACCCAGAATGATGTGAAATTGTGCTTCGTGCAACATAATTCTGGGTGCCATTTACAAACCATAAGTGCTAATGACTCCATTCCTTTTTGTGGTTGTAGGGGCTGTTGATTGGAATACACTAAAACAAACCTGATCTCTCTAGGACATTCAGAAGCCAAGTTATAAGCCCACAAAGGTGTAACTGGACTACTTCTTTAAAGTGACACCAGGCCCGGTGACCTTTGGGACATGGTTTGACCACCTATAGGAATGTGCGATCATCATGAAATGTTCAGATCACTTACAACTCAATAGATTCTACCTTCTTGTAACGTTTCAGCCTGAATGGACCTTGTTTTCAAACAAATGGACCCAGAATGATGTGAAATTGTGCTTCGTGCAACATAATTCTGGGTGCCATTTACAAACCATAAGTGCTAATGACTCCATTCCTTTTTGTGGTTGTATGGGCTGTTGATTGGAGTACACTAAAACACACCTGATCTCTCTAGGACATTCAGAGGCCAAGTTATAAGCCCACAAAGGTGTAACTGGACTACTTCTTTAAAGTGACACCAGATCTGGTGACCTTTGGGACATGGTTTGACCCACTTAGGAATGTGCGATCATCATGAAACTTTCAGATCACTTACAACTCAATAGATTCTACCTTCTTGTAACGTTTCAGCCTGATTGGACCTTGTTTTCACACAAATGGACCCAGAATGATGTGAAATTGTGCTTCGTTTAACATAATTCTGGGTGCCATTTACAAACCATAAGTGCTAATGACTCCATTCCTTTTTGTAGTTGTAGGGGCTGTTGATTGGAGTACACTAAAACAAACCTGATCTCTCTAGGACATTCAGAAGCCAGGTTATAAAGCCACAAATGTGTAACTGGACTACTTCTTTAAAGTGACACCATGCCCGGTGACCTTTGGGACATGGTTTGACCCCCTATAGGAATGTGCGATCATCATGAAACGTTCATATCACTTACAACTCAATAGATTCTACCTTCTTGTAACGTTTCAGCCTGATTGGACCTTGTTTTCACACAAATGGACCCAGAATGATGTGAAATTGTGCTTCGTGCAACATAATTCTGGGTGCCATTTACAAACCATAAGTGCTAATGACTGAATTCTTTTTTGTGGTTGTAGGGGCTGTTGATTGGAGTGCACTAAAACAAACCTGATCTCTCTAGGACATTCAGAAGCCAAGTTATAAGCCCACAAATGTGTAACTGGACTACTTCTTTAAAGTGACACCAGATCCGGTGACTTTTGGGACATGGTTTGACCCACTTAGGAATGTGCGATCATCATGAAACGTTCAGATCACTTACAACTCAATAGATTCTACCTTCTTGTAACGTTTCAGCCTGATTGGACATTGTTTTCACACAAATGGACCCAGAATGATGTGAAATTGTGCTTCGTGCAACATAATTCTGGGTGCCATTTAAAAACCATAAGTGCTAATGACTCCATTCCTTTTTGAGGTAATAGGGGCTGTTAATTGGAGTACTCTAAAACAAACCTGACCTCTTTAGGATATTCAGAAGCCAAGTTATAAGCCCACAAAGGTGTAACTGGACTACTTCTTTAAAATGACACCAGGGCCGGTGACCTTTGGGACATGGTTTGACCCCCTATAGGAATGTGCGATCATCATGAAACTTTCAGATCACTTACAACTCAACAGATTCTACCTTCTTGTAACGTTTCAGCCTGACTGGACCTTGTTTTCACACAAATGGACCCAGAATGATGTGAAATTGTGCTTCGTGCAACATAATTCTGGGTGCCATTTAAAAACCATAAGTGCTAATGACTCCATTCCTTTTTGTGGTTGTAGGGGCTGTTAATTGGAGTACACTAAAACAAACCTGATCTCTCTAGGAAATTCAGAAGCCAAGTTATAAGCCCACAAATGTGTAACTGGACTACTTTTTTAAATTGACACCGATCCGGTGACCTTTGGGACATGGTTTTACCTCCTTAGGAAAGTGCTATCATCATGAAACGTTCAGATCACTTACAACTCAATAGATTCTACCTTCCTGTAACGTTTCAGCCTTATTGGACCTTGTTTTCACACAAATGAACCCAGAATGATGTGAAATTTTGCTTCGTGCCACATAATTCTGGGTGCCATTTACAACCCATAAGTGCTAATGACTCGATTCCTTTTTGGGGTAATGGGGGCTGTTAATTGGAGTACTCTAAATTAAACCTGACCTCTCTAGGATATTCAGAAGCCAAGTTATAAGCCCACAAAGGTGTAACAGGACTACCTCTTTAAATTGACACCAGGCCCGGTGACCTTTGGGACATGGTTTGACCCCCTTAGGAATGTGCGATCATCATGAAACGTTCAGATCCCTTACAACTCAATATATTCTACCTTCTTGTAACGTTTCAGCCTGATTGGACCTTGTTTTCACACAAATGGACCCAGAATGATGTGAAATTGTGCTTCGTGCAACATAATTCTGGGCGCCATTTACAAACCATAAGTGCTAATGACTCCATTCCTTTTTGTGGCTGTAGGGGCTGTTTATTGGAGTACACTAAAACAAGCCTGACCTCTCAAGGACATTCAGAAGCCAAGTTATAAGCCCACAAAGGTGTAACTGGACTACTTATTTAAAGTGACACCAGGCCCGGTGACCTTTGGGACATGGTTTGACCCCCTATAGGAATGTGCGATCATCATGAAACGTTCAGATCACTTACAACTCAATAGATTCTACCTTCTTGTAACGTTTCAGCCTGAATGGACCTTGTTTTCACACAAATGGACCCAGAATGATGTGAAATTGTGCTTCGTGCATCATAATTCTGGGTGCCATTTACAAACCATAAGTCCTAATGACTCCATTCCTTTTTGTGGTTGTAGGGGCTGTTGATTGTAGTACTCTGAAACAAACCTGATCACTCTAGGACATTCAGAAGCCAAGTTATAAGCCCACAAATGTGTAACTGGACTACTTCTTTACATTGACACCAGGCCCGTTGACCTTTGGGACATGATTTGACCCCCTATAGCAGGGGTGGGCAATTATTTTTTCCATGGGGCCACATGAGAAATAGAAAATATTGTGGAGGGCGGCAGACCAAAAGGCTGAAGTCAATTATGCATAATATTAATGGTATTTCTTTATAAAAAGCAGTAAATACCATTGTTTCTTCAAGCTGGTAAGAGTAGACTATATGTTATAAATGAGCAAAAAGGAAAAAGTGAGGTTGGCTTACAAAAATGTGATTTATTCAAATGTCCCAAGGCAATGGTAAACAAAGTGCGCATTTGGTTTTTGTTAAACATTTGTGACTTCTATTAGTTAACAGTTTCAGTCACATTCACTCCAAAACACATTCTGAGTTTCAAATATTGTTGGAAAGAGGTTCTTAGCATTCTACAGACACACAGTATTGTCTGTAAAATAAAATCACTGAACTGTGATCTTGAGAAAGAGGTTTAAAAAAAGTGTCCCAGTTCACTGCTAGTTGCCTACATTTGTGGTCCAAACACCTTATTTTGTGTTTTTAAGCAATTTTTTTCTTATTCAGTGAGAGAAATCTAGTCTCTGCTGGGCTTTAACGAGTGCATCAAAGTCAGGCTGAATGTCTGAGGTGGAGATGCGAAGCACAGCTGACACATGATCATCAGTGAGAGAGGATCTTTACCTGGATTTTGTAAACTTCATCATTGAAAATGTTTGTTCACAAATGTAGGTAGAGCTGAAGAGAACCAACATCTTCTGAGCATGTCTCTTCAGGTTTGGAAAGTCCTCCTTAAGAGAAGAGTAGAAATCCAGCAGAGATCCTGAATCTCTGCTTTCGAGTCCCAAACCCTCTTCAGCACTTTCCCCAGGCTGAGCCAGCTGACAGCTGTGTGGAGTCCTCCACAAGAGCCACAAACTGTCTGTGATTCATCGCCCGCGCCCTGATGAAGTTTATTATTTTAGTAACAACATCAGTAACATGGTTGATTTTTAGCACTGACTTGCACAACACATGTTGGTGTATAATACAATGCAAAAACACCTATTTTTGATCTGCATCGATTTCTGTCACTTTATCTTGCATGCGTTTCAAAAGTCGACATTTTTCCCTGTAAAGCCGGACGTACACTGTGCGACTTTTTCACTTGTAGCACTCAGCTTCAGCTCAAACTGTACGACTTCCTCGCAGGGCAGATCTCACGAGTCATGTGCTCACACTGTACGACCCAGTTCTCGCATGCGACCTGACTGCTCACACTGTACGTCTGGTAGCAACACGTCGGCCCTAAAAATGTGCTAAAAATAGCAGTTTTTACTCAACACGTCAGAGTTTTTTGTCTTGTCTTGCCTGTTGTCCTTCGGGAGTGCTGCAGGAGGACACACAGGGATTTATGGGGGTTGGATGAGGAAAACCAAATAAAGAAAGTAAATCTGTGTTTTGTGATCAGTTTAATTTGACACGAACACGAAAAACACGCTTTCTTGACAATCTTTGTGAGTAAAAAAAACGTGTAGAAACAAAAACGAACAGCGTGTGTTATTAGGGAAATAGCGAGCGACAAGCGTTGATGCAGGATTGCGCGCGCATGCGCCGTGAGTGGTTCTGATACTTTTTGGGTCGCAGCAGCTCGCAGCGCCGCTTCAACAGTGCGATACCCTCACGAGGGACGAGCGAAATATTAAACACACCAGAGTGCGACCTCACGACTGCTGATCGGCGGCTGGTCACGTGGTGTTAATCGCCTCTCGTAACCCCCTGTACACTACACGACCGCTCGGCGCAAAACTCGCCCCGATGTCGTGGATTCTCGCACGACTGGAAAATCGGCTCAAAAAAGTGAAAAAGTCGCACAGTGTACGCCCGGCTGTGACAGTCTCTCCCATTTCAATCCCGGAGTGTCCATGCACGCATTTACCTCTGTAGAAACATCACTCCCTGTCGTTGTCCCTCTCATCGACCGCATTGCTGCCCGCTCCTCTGTGAGCTTGAAGTCCGTTATCCCCCGGACAAATACGAGCAGCTGGGCTGTGTCCCGGACATCACAGCTCCCGTCTAATGAGAAAAAGTCAAAACTTGCCACTTCACGTTGCAGCTGAAGCTCCAGGTTCCCCGCAATGTCCTCGATCCTCCTGGTCACGGTTCGCTGTTTTTAGCTGTTTTGTGGGATATCACAGAGCTGGTCCTGGTTGCTGCATCCCTGGATGTGTGAAGCTTAGTAAAACAGCCTTGCTGCTTTTGCAACTTTGCTAGCAAAGCTTCGGATGTCCGTGCCCTCTCAGCATCAGACAAGTTCTTGTATTTTTCCGAGTGTTTCTTGTCGTAATGCCGACTCAAATTGTAGTCCTTAAACACGGCAATCTCCTCCCCGCAAACCAAACACACGGTTTTACCTCCGACTTCAGTAAAAAAAATACTTAGCAGTCCAATTTTTGTTGAAAATCCTGCATTCGGCATCTTTCTTTTTTTTTTTTTTTTTTTTTTGCATGAGCGGACATTTCTCAGGCTACAATCACCATGTCAACCGCGGGCACTTGTTGCTATACGTATTGCGTCATTGTGCACGTAAAATACAACTTCAAAATAAAAGCAATGCAGCCTTAGCCCATGCATGAGGTAAAATGAGAAAATACATTTATTTTGTAATTTCCAATTAACCTTACGCGGGCCGGTCAAAATCAACCAAAGGGCCGGATGTGGCCCGCGGGCCGTAAAATGCCCAGGTCTGCCCTATAGGAATGTGCGATCATCATGAAACGTTCATATCACTTACAACTCAATAGATTCTACCTTCTTGTAACGTTTCAGCCTGATTGGACCTTGTTTTAACATAAATGGACCCAGAATGATGTGAAATTGTGCTTCGTGCAACATAATTCTGGGTGCCATTTACAAACCATAAGTTCTAATGACTCCATTCTTTTTTGTGGTTGTAGGGGTAGTTGATTGGAGTACACTAAAACAAACCTGATCTCTCTAGGACATTCAGAAGCCAAGTTATAAGCCCACAAATGTGTAACTGGACTACTTCTTTAAAGTGACACCAGATCCGGTGACCTTTGGGACATGGTTTGACCCACTTAGGAATGTGCGATCATCATGAAACGTTCAGATCACTTACAACTCAATAGATTCTACCTTCCTGTAACGTTTCAGCCTGATTGGACCTTGTTTTCACACAAATGAACCCAGAATGATGTGAAATTGTGCTTTGTGCAACATAATTCTGGGTGCCATTTAAAAACCATAAGTGCTAATGACTCCATTCCTTTTTGGGGTAATGGGGGCTGTTAATTGGAGTAATCTAAAATTAACCTGACCTCTTTAGGATATTCAGAAGCCAGGTTATAAGCCCACAAATGTGTAACTGGACTACTTCTTTAAATTGACAACAGATCCGGTGACCTCTGGGACATGGTTTGACCCCCTTAGGAAAGTGCTATCATCATGAAACATTCAGATCACTTACAACTCAATAGATTCTACCGTCCTGTAACGTTTCAGCCTGACTGGACCTTGTTTTCACACAAATGGACCCAGAATGATGTGAAATTGTGCTTCGTGCAACATAATTCTGGGTGCCATTTAAAAACCATAAGTGCTAATGACTCCATTCCTTTTTGTGGTTGTAGGGGCTGTTGATTGGAGTACACTAAAACAAACCTGATCTCTCTAGGACATTCAGAAGCCAAGTTATAAGCCCACAAATGTGTAACTGGACTACTTCTTTAAATTGACAACCGATCCGGTGACCTCTGGGACATGGTTTGACCCCCTTAGGAAAGTGCTATCATCATGAAACATTCAGATCACTTACAACTCAAAGATTCTACCTTCCTGTAACGTTTCAGCCTGATTGGACCTTGTTTTCACACAAATGGACCCAGAATGATGTGAAATTGTGCTTCGTGCAACATAATTCTGGGTGCCATTTAAAAACCATAAGTGCTAATGACTCCATTCCTTTTTGTGGCTGTAGGGGCTGTTGATTGGAGTACACTAAAACAAGCCTGACCTCTCTAGGACATTCAGAAGCCAAGTTATAAGCCCACAACTGTGTAACTGGACTACTTCTTTAAAGTGACACCAGGCCCGGTGACCTTTGGGACATGGTTTGACCCCCTATAGGAATGTGCGATCATCATGAAACGTTCAGATGTCTTACAACTCAATAGATTCTACTTTCTTGTAACGTTTCAGCCTGAATGGACCTTGTTTTCACACAAATGGACCCAGAATGATGTGAAATTGTGCTTCGTGCAACATAATTCTGGGTGCCATTTACAAACCATAAGTGCTAATGACTCCATTCCTTTTTGTGGTTGTAGGGGCTGTTGATTGGAGTACTCTGAAACAAACCTGATCACTCTAGGACATTCAGAAGCAAAGTTATAAGCCCACAAATGTGTAACTGGACTACTTCTTTAAATTGACACCGATCCGGTGACCTTTGGGACATGGTTTGACCCCCTTAGGAAAGTGCTATCATCATGAAAAGTTCAGATCACTTACAACTCAATAGATTCTACCTTCCTGTAACGTTTCAGCCTGATTGGACCTTGTTTTCACACAAATGAACCCAGAATGATGTGAAATTGTGCTTCGTGCAACATAATTCTGGGTGCCATTTACAAACCATAAGTGCTAATGACTCCATTCCTTTTTGTGGTTGTAGGGGCTGTTGATTGGAGTACACTAAAACAAACCTGATCTCTCTAGGACATTCAGAAGCCAAGTTATAAGCCCACAAAGGTGTAACTGGACTACTTCTTTAAAGTGACACCAGGCCCGGTGACCTTTGGGACATGGTTTGACCCCCTATAGGAATGTGCGATCATCATGAAACGTTCAGATCACTTACAACTCAATAGATTCTACCTTCTTGTAACGTTTCAGCCTGATTGGACCTTGTTTTCACACAAATGGACCCAGAATGATGTGAAATTGTGCTTCGTGCAACATAATTCTGGGTACCATTTACAAACCATAAGTGCTAATGACTCCATTCCTTTTTGTGGTTGTAGGGGCTGTTGATTGGAGTACACTAAAACAAACCTGATCTCTCTAGGACATTCAGAAGCCAAGTTATAAGCCCACAAATGTGTAACTGGACTACTTCTTTAAAAAGACACCTGATCTGGTGACCTTTGGGACATGGTTTGACCCACTTAGGAATGTGCGATCATCATGAAACGTTCAGATCACTTACAACTCAATAGATTCTACCTTCTTGTAACGTTTCAGCCTGAATGGACCTTGTTTTCACACAAATGGACCCAGAATGATGTGAAATTGTGCTTCGTGCAACATAATTCTGGGTGCCATTTACAAACCATAAGTGCTAATGACCCCATTCCTTTTTGTGGATGTAGGGGCTGTTGATTGGAATACACTAAAACAAACCTGATCTCTCTAGGACATTCAGAAGCCAAGTTATAAGCCCACAAAGGTGTAACTGGACTACTTTAAAGTGACACCAGGCCCGGTGACCTTTGGGACATGGTTTGACCCCCTATAGGAATGTGCGATCATCATGAAATGTTCAGATCACTTACAACTCAATAGATTCTACCTTCTTGTAACGTTTCAGCCTGAATGGACCTTGTTTTCAAACAAATGGACCCAGAATGATGTGAAATTGTGCTTCGTGCAACATAATTCTGGGTGCCATTTACAAACCATAAGTGCTAATGACTCCATTCCTTTTTGTGGTTGTATGGGCTGTTGATTGGAGTACACTAAAACAAACCTGATCTCTCTAGGACATTCAGAAGCCAGGTTATAAAGCCACAAATGTGTAACTGGACTACTTCTTTAAAGTGACACCAGGCCCGGTGACCTTTGGGACATGGTTTGACCCCCTATAGGAATGTGCGATCATCATGAAACGTTCAGATCACTTACAACTCAATAGATTCTACCTTCTTGTAACGTTTCAGCCTGATTGGACCTTGTTTTCACACAAATGGACCCAGAATGATGTGAAATTGTGCTTCGTGCAACATAATTCTGGGTACCATTTACAAACCATAAGTGCTAATGACTCCATTCCTTTTTGTGGTTGTAGGGGCTGTTGATTGGAGTACACTAAAACAAACCTGATCTCTCTAGGACATTCAGAAGCCAAGTTATAAGCCCACAAATGTGTAACTGGACTACTTCTTTAAAAAGACACCTGATCTGGTGACCTTTGGGACATGGTTTGACCCACTTAGGAATGTGCGATCATCATGAAACGTTCAGATCACTTACAACTCAATAGATTCTACCTTCTTGTAACGTTTCAGCCTGAATGGACCTTGTTTTCACACAAATGGACCCAGAATGATGTGAAATTGTGCTTCGTGCAACATAATTCTGGGTGCCATTTACAAACCATAAGTGCTAATGACCCCATTCCTTTTTGTGGATGTAGGGGCTGTTGATTGGAATACACTAAAACAAACCTGATCTCTCTAGGACATTCAGAAGCCAAGTTATAAGCCCACAAAGGTGTAACTGGACTACTTTAAAGTGACACCAGGCCCGGTGACCTTTGGGACATGGTTTGACCCCCTATAGGAATGTGCGATCATCATGAAATGTTCAGATCACTTACAACTCAATAGATTCTACCTTCTTGTAACGTTTCAGCCTGAATGGACCTTGTTTTCAAACAAATGGACCCAGAATGATGTGAAATTGTGCTTCGTGCAACATAATTCTGGGTGCCATTTACAAACCATAAGTGCTAATGACTCCATTCCTTTTTGTGGTTGTATGGGCTGTTGATTGGAGTACACTAAAACAAACCTGATCTCTCTAGGACATTCAGAAGCCAGGTTATAAAGCCACAAATGTGTAACTGGACTACTTCTTTAAAGTGACACCAGGCCCGGTGACCTTTGGGACATGGTTTGACCCCCTATAGGAATGTGCGATCATCATGAAACGTTCAGATCACTTACAACTCAATAGATTCTACCTTCTTGTAACGTTTCAGCCTGATTGGACCTTGTTTTCACACAAATGGACCCAGAATGATGTGAAATTGTGCTTCGTGCAACATAATTCTGGGTACCATTTACAAACCATAAGTGCTAATGACTCCATTCCTTTTTGTGGTTGTAGGGGCTGTTGATTGGAGTACACTAAAACAAACCTGATCTCTCTAGGACATTCAGAAGCCAAGTTATAAGCCCACAAATGTGTAACTGGACTACTTCTTTAAAAAGACACCTGATCTGGTGACCTTTGGGACATGGTTTGACCCACTTAGGAATGTGCGATCATCATGAAACGTTCAGATCACTTACAACTCAATAGATTCTACCTTCTTGTAACGTTTCAGCCTGAATGGACCTTGTTTTCACACAAATGGACCCAGAATGATGTGAAATTGTGCTTCGTGCAACATAATTCTGGGTGCCATTTACAAACCATAAGTGCTAATGACCCCATTCCTTTTTGTGGATGTAGGGGCTGTTGATTGGAATACACTAAAACAAACCTGATCTCTCTAGGACATTCAGAAGCCAAGTTATAAGCCCACAAAGGTGTAACTGGACTACTTCTTTAAAGTGACACCAGGCCCGGTGACCTTTGGGACATGGTTTGACCCCCTATAGGAATGTGCGATCATCATGAAATGTTCAGATCACTTACAACTCAATAGATTCTACCTTCTTGTAACGTTTCAGCCTGAATGGACCTTGTTTTCAAACAAATGGACCCAGAATGATGTGAAATTGTGCTTCGTGCAACATAATTCTGGGTGCCATTTACAAACCATAAGTGCTAATGACTCCATTCCTTTTTGTGGTTGTATGGGCTGTTGATTGGAGTACACTAAAACAAACCTGATCTCTCTAGGACATTCAGAAGCCAGGTTATAAAGCCACAAATGTGTAACTGGACTACTTCTTTAAAGTGACACCAGGCCCGGTGACCTTTGGGACATGGTTTGACCCCCTATAGGAATGTGCGATCATCATGAAACGTTCATATCATTACAACTCAATAGATTCTACCTTCTTGTAACGTTTCAGCCTGATTGGACCTTGTTTTCACACAAATGGACCCAGAATGATGTGAAATTGTGCTTCGTGCAACATAATTCTGGGTGCCATTTACAAACCATAAGTGCTAATGACTGAATTCTTTTTTGTGGTTGTAGGGGCTGTTGATTGGAGTGCACTAAAACAAACCTGATCTCTCTAGGACATTCAGAAGCCAAGTTATAAGCCCACAAATGTGTAACTGGACTACTTCTTTAAAGTGACACCAGATCCGGTGACTTTTGGGACATGGTTTGACCCACTTAGGAATGTGCGATCATCATGAAACGTTCAGATCACTTACAACTCAATAGATTCTACCTTCTTGTAACGTTTCAGCCTGATTGGACATTGTTTTCACACAAATGGACCCAGAATGATGTGAAATTGTGCTTCGTGCAACATAATTCTGGGTGCCATTTAAAAACCATAAGTGCTAATGACTCCATTCCTTTTTGAGGTAATAGGGGCTGTTAATTGGAGTACTCTAAAACAAACCTGACCTCTTTAGGATATTCAGAAGCCAAGTTATAAGCCCACAAAGGTGTAACTGGACTACTTCTTTAAAGTGACACCAGGGCCGGTGACCTTTGGGACATGGTTTGACCCCCTATAGGAATGTGCGATCATAATGAAACTTTCAGATCACTTACAACTCAACAGATTCTACCTTCTTGTAACGTTTCAGCCTGACTGGACCTTGTTTTCACACAAATGGACCCAGAATTATGTGAAATTGTGCTTCGTGCAACATAATTCTGGGTGCCATTTAAAAACCATAAGTGCTAATGACTCCATTCCTTTTTGTGGTTGTAGGGGCTGTTGATTGGAGTACACTAAAACAAACCTGATCTCTCTAGGAAATTCAGAAGCCAAGTTATAAGCCCACAAATGTGTAACTGGACTACTTCTTTAAATTGACACCAGATCCGGTGACCTCTGGGACATGGTTTGACCCCCTTAGGAAAGTGCTATCATCATGAAACGTTCAGATCACTTACAACTCAATAGATTCTACCTTCCTGTAACGTTTCAGTCTGATTGGACCTTGTTTTCACACAAATGAACCCAGAATGATGTGAAATTGTGCTTCGTGCAACATAATTCTGGGTGCCATTTAAAAACCATAAATGCTAATGACTCCATTCCTTTTTGTGGTTGTAGGGGCTGTTTATTGAAGTACACTAAAACAAGCCTGACCTCTCTAGGACATTCAGAAGCCAAGTTATAAGCCCACAAATGTGTAACTGGACTACTTCTTTAAAGTGACACCAGATCCGGTGACCTTTAGGACATGGTTTGACCCCCTTAGGAAAGTGCTATCATCATGAAACGTTCAGATCACTTACAACTCAATAGATTCTACCTTCCTGTAACGTTTCAGCCTGATTGGACCTTGTTTTCACACAAATGAACCCAGAATGATGTGAAATTGTGCTTTGTGCAACATAATTCTGGGTGCCATTTAAAAACCATAAGTGCTAATGACTCCATTCCTTTTTGGGGTAATGGGGGCTGTTAATTGGAGTACTCTAAAACAAACCTGACCTCTCTAGGATATTCAGAAGCCAAGTTATAAGCCCACAAAGGTGTAACTGGACTACTTCTTTAAAGTGACACCAGGCCCGGTGACCTTTGGGACATGGTTTGACCCCCTATAGGAAAGTGCTATCATCATGAAACGTTCAGATCACTTACAACTCAATAGATTCTACCGTCCTGTAACGTTTCAGCCTGACTGGACCTTGTTTTCACACAAATGGACCCAGAATGATGTGAAATTGTGCTTCGTGCAACATAATTCTGGGTGCCATTTAAAAACCATAAGTGCTAATGACTCCATTCCTTTTTGTGGTTGTAGGGGCTGTTGATTGGAGTACACTAAAACAATCCTGATCTCTCTAGGACATTCAGAAGCCAAGTTATAAGCCCACAAATGTGTAACTGGACTACTTCTTTAAATTGACAACAGATCCGGTGACCTCTGGGACATGGTTTGACCCCCTTAGGAAAGTGCTATCATCATGAAACGTTCAGATCACCTACAACTCAAAGATTCTACCTTCCTGTAACGTTTCAGCCTGATTGGACCTTGTTTTCACACAAATGGACCCAGAATGATGTGAAATTGTGCTTCGTGCAACATAATTCTGGGTGCCATTTAAAAACCATAAGTGCTAATGACTCCATTCCTTTTTGTGGCTGTAGGGGCTGTTGATTGGAGTACACTAAAACAAGCCTGACCTCTCTAGGACATTCAGAAGCCAAGTTATAAGCCCACAAATGTGTAACTGGACTACTTCTTTAAAGTGACACCAGGCCCGGTGACCTTTGGGACATGGTTTGACCCCCTATAGGAATGTGCGATCATCATGAAACGTTCAGATCACTTACAACTCAATAGATTCTACTTTCTTGTAACGTTTCAGCCTGAATGGACCTTGTTTTCACACAAATGGACCCAGAATGATGTGAAATTGTGCTTCGTGCAACATAATTCTGGGTGCCATTTACAAACCATAAGTGCTAATGACTCCATTCCTTTTTGTGGTTGTAGGGGCTGTTGATTGGAGTACTCTGAACCAAACCTGATCACTCTAGGACATTCAGAAGCCAAGTTATAAGCCCACAAATGTGTAACTGGACTACTTCTTTAAATTGACACCGATCCGGTGACCTTTGGGACATGGTTTGACCCCCTTAGGAAAGTGCTATCATCATGAAACGTTCAGATCACTTACAACTCAATAGATTCTACCTTCCTGTAACGTTTCAGCCTGATTGGACCTTGTTTTCACACAAATGAACCCAGAATGATGTGAAATTGTGCTTCGTGCAACATAATTCTGGGTGCCATTTACAAACCATAAGTGCTAATGACTCCATTCCTTTTTGTGGTTGTAGGGGCTGTTGATTGGAGTACAATAAAACAAACCTGATCTCTCTAGGACATTCAGAAGCCAAGTTATAAGCCCACAAAGGTGTAACTGGACTACTTCTTTAAAGTGACACCAGGCCCGGTGACCTTTGGGACATGGTTTGACCCCCTATAGGAATGTGCGATCATCACGAAACGTTCAGATCACTTACAACTCAATAGATTCTACCTTCTTGTAACGTTTCAGCCTGATTGGACCTTGTTTTCACACAAATGGACCCAGAATGATGTGAAATTGTGCTTCGTGCAACATAATTCTGGGTGCCATTTACAAACCATAAGTGCTAATGACTCCATTCCTTTTTGTGGTTGTAGGGGCTGTTGATTGGAGTACACTAAAACAAACCTGATCTCTCTAGGACATTCAGAAGCCAAGTTATAAGCCCACAAATGTGTAACTGGACTACTTCTTTAAATTGACACCAGATCCGGTGACCTTTGGGACATGGTTTGACCCCCTTAGGAAAGTGCTATCATAATGAAACGTTCAGATCACTTACAACTCAATAGATTCTACCTTCCTGTAATGTTTCAGCCTGATTGGACCTTGTTTTCACACAAATGAACCCAGAAATATTTGAAATTGTGCTTCGTGCAACATTATTCTGGGTGCCATTTACAAACCATAATGACTCCATTCCTTTTTGTGGTTGTAGGGGCTGTTGATTGGAGTACACTAAAACAAACCTGATCTCTCTAGGAAATTCAGAAGCCAAGTTATAAGCCCACAAATGTGTAACTGGACTACTTCTTTAAATTGACACCAGATCCGGTGACCTCTGGGACATGGTTTGACCCCCTTAGGAAAGTGCTATCATCATGAAACGTTCAGATCACTTACAACTCAATAGATTCTACCTTCCTGTAACGTTTCAGCCTGATTGGACCTTGTTTTCACACAAATGAACCCGGAATAATGTGAAATTTTGCTTCGTGCCACATAATTCTGGGTGCCATTTACAAGCCATAAGTGCTAATGACTCCATTCCTTTTTGGGGTAATGGGGGCTGTTAATTGGAGTACTCTAAATTAAACCTGACCTCTCTAGGATATTCAGAAGCAGAGTTATAAGCCCACAAAGGTGTAACTGGACTACTTCTTTAAAGTGACACCAGGCCCGGTGACCTTTGGGACATGGTTTGACCCCCTTAGGAATGTGCGATCATCATGAAACGTTCAGATCACTTACAACTCAATAGATTCTACCTTCTTGTAACGTTTCAGCCTGATTGGACCTTGTTTTCACACAAATGGACCCAGAATGATGTGAAATTGTGCTTCGTGCAACATAATTCTGGGTGCCATTTAAAAACCATAAGTGCTAATGACTCCATTCCTTTTTGTGGTTGTAGGGGCTGTTTATTGAAGTACACTAAAACAAGCCTGACCTCTCTAGGACATTCAGAAGCCAAGTTATAAGCCCACAAATGTGTAACTGGACTACTTCTTTACAGTGACACCAGATCCGGTGACTTTTGGGACATGGTTTGACCCACTTAGGAATGTGCGATCATCATGAAACGTTCAGATCACTTACAACTCAATAGATTCTACCTTCTTGTAACGTTTCAGCCTGATTGGACCTTGTTTTCACACAAATGGACCCAGAATGATGTGAAATTGTGCTTCGTGCAACATAATTCTGGGTGCCATTTAAAAACCATAAGTGCTAATGACTCCATTCCTTTTTGAGGTAATATGGGCTGTTAATTGGAGTACTCTAAAACAAACCTGACCTCTCTAGGATATTCAGAAGCCAAGTTATAAGCCCACAAATGTGTAACTGGACTACTTCTTTAAAGTGACACCAGATCCGGTGACCTTTAGGACATGGTTTGACCCCCTTAGGAAAGTGCTATCATCATGAAACGTTCAGATCACTTACAACTCAATACATTCTACCTTCCTGTAACTTTTCAGCCTGATTGGACCTTGTTTTCACACAAATGAACCCAGAATGATGTGAAATTGTGCTTTGTGCAACATAATTCTGGGTGCCATTTAAAAACCATAAGTGCTAATGACTCCATTCCTTTTTGGGGTAATGGGGGCTGTTAATTGGAGTACTCTAAAACAAACCTGACCTCTGTAGGATATTCAGAAGCCAAGTTATAAGCCCACAAAGGTGTAACTGGACTACTTCTTTAAAGTGACACAACTCAACAGATTCTACCTTCTTGTAACGTTTCAGCCTGACTGGACCTTGTTTTCACACAAATGGACCCAGAATGATGTGAAATTGTGCTTCGTGCAACATAATTCTGGGTGCCATTTAAAAGCCATAAGTGCTAATGACTCCATTCCTTTTTGTGGTTGTAGGGGCTGTTGATTGGAGTACACTAAAACAAACCTGATCTCTCTAGGACATTCAGAAGCCAAGTTATAAGCCCACAAATGTGTAACTGGACTACTTCTTTAAATTGACACCAGATCCGGTGACCTCTGGGACATGGTTTGACCCCCTTAGGAAAGTGCTATCATCATGAAACGTTCAGATCACTTACAACTCAAAAGATTCTACCTTCCTGTAACGTTTCAGCCTGATTGGACCTTGTTTTCACACAAATGGACCCAGAATGATGTTAAATTGTGCTTCGTGCAACATAATTCTGGGTGCCATTTAAAAACCATAAGTGCTAATGACTCCATTCCTTTTTGTGGCTGTAGGGGCTGTTGATTGGAGTACACTAAAACAAGCCTGACCTCTCTAGGACATTCAGAAGCCAAGTTATAAGCCCACAAATGTGTAACTGGACTACTTCTTTAAAGTGACACCAGGCCCGGTGACCTTTGGGACATGGTTTGACCCCCTATAGGAATGTGCGATCATCATGAAACGTTCAGATCACTTACAACTCAATAGATTCTACTTTCTTGTAACGTTTCAGCCTGAATGGACCTCTTTTTCACACAAATGGACCCAGAATGATGTGAAATTGTGCTTCGTGCAACATAATTCTGGGTGCCATTTACAAACCATAAGTGCTAATGACTCCATTCCTTTTTGTGGTTGTAGGGGCTGTTGATTGGAGTACTCTGAAACAAACCTGATCACTCTAGGACATTCAGAAGCCAAGTTATAAGCCCACAAATGTGTAACTGGACTACTTCTTTAAATTGACACCGATCCGGTGACCTTTGGGACATGGTTTGACCCCCTTAGGAAAGTGCTATCATCATGAAACGTTCAGATCACTTACAACTCAATAGATTCTACCTTCCTGTAACGTTTCAGCCTGATTGGACCTTGTTTTCACACAAATGAACCCAGAATGATGTGAAATTGTGCTTCGTGCAACATAATTCTGGGTGCCATTTACAAACCATAAGTGCTAATGACTCCATTCCTTTTTGTGGTTGTAGGGGCTGTTGATTGGAGTACACTAAAACAAACCTGATCTCTCTAGGACATTCAGAAGCCAAGTTATAAGCCCACAAAGTTGTAACTGGACTACTTCTTTAAAGTGACACCAGGCCCGGTGACCTTTGGGACATGGTTTGACCCCCTATAGGAATGTGCGATCATCATGAAACGTTCAGATGACTTACAACTCAATAGATTCTACCTTCTTGTAACGTTTCAGCCTGATTGGACCTTGTTTTCACACAAATGGACCCAGAATGATGTGAAATTGTGCTTCGTGCAACATAATTCTGGGTGCCATTTACAAACCATAAGTGCTAATGACTCCATTCCTTTTTGTGGTTGTAGGGGCTGTTGATTGGAGTACACTAAAACAAACCTGATCTCTCTAGGACATTCAGAAGCCAAGTTATAAGCCCACAAATGTGTAACTGGAGTACTTCTTTAAATTGACACCAGATCCGGCGACCTTTGGGACATGGTTTGACCCCCTTAGGAAAGTGCTATCATAATGAAACGTTCAGATCACTTACAACTCAATAGATTCTACCTTCCTGTAATGTTTCAGCCTGATTGGACCTTGTTTTCACACAAATGAACCCATAAATATTTGAAATTGTGCTTCGTGCAACATAATTCTGGGTGCCATTTACAAACCATAATGACTACATTCCTTTTTGTGGTTGTAGGGGCTGTTGATTGGAGTACTCTAAAAAAAACCTGACCTCTTTAGGATATTCAGAAGCCAGGTTATAAGCCCACAAATGTGTAACTGGACTACTTCTTTAAATTGACAACAGATCCGGTGACCTCTGGGACATGGTTTGACCCCCTTAGGAAAGTGCTATCATCATGAAACGTTCAGACCACTTACAACTCAATAGATTCTACCTTCTTGTAACGTTTCAGCCTGAATGGACCTTGTTTTCACACAAATGGACCCAGAATGATGTGAAATTGTGCTTCGTGCAACATAATTCTGGGTGCCATTTAAAAACCATAAGTGCTAATGACTCCATTCCTTTTTGTGGTTGTAGGGGCTGTTGATTGGAGTACACTAAAACAAACCTGATCTCTCTAGGAAATTCAGAAGCCAAGTTATAAGCCCACAAATGTGTAACTGGACTACTTCTTTAAATTGACACCTGATCCGGTGACCTCTGGGACATGGTTTGACCCCCTTAGGAAAGTGCTATCATCATGAAACGTTCAGATCACTTACAACTCAATAGATTCTACCTTCCTGTAACGTTTCAGTCTGATTGGACCTTGTTTTCACACAAATGAACCCAGAATGATGTGAAATTGTGCTTCGTGCAACATAATTCTGGGTGCCATTTAAAAACCATAAGTGCTAATGACTCCATTCCTTTTTGTGGTTGTAGGGGCTGTTTATTGATGTACACTAAAACAACCCTGACCTCTTTAGGACATTCAGAAGCCAAGTTATAAGCCCACAAATGTGTAACTGGACTACTTCTTTAAAGTGACACCAGATCCGGTGACTTTTGGGACATGGTTTGACCCACTTAGGAATGTGCGATCATCATGAAACGTTCAGATCACTTACAACTCAATAGATTCTACCTTCTTGTAACGTTTCAGCCTGATTGGACCTTGTTTTCACACAAATGGACCCAGAATGATGTGAAATTGTGCTTCGTGCAACATAATTCTGGGTGCCATTTAAAAACCATAAGTGCTAATGACTCCATTCCTTTTTGAGGTAATATGGGCTGTTAATTGGAGTACTCTAAAACAAACCTGACCTCTCTAGGATATTCAGAAGCCAAGTTATAAGCCCACAAATGTGTAACTGGACTACTTCTTTAAAGTGACACCAGATCCGGTGACCTTTAGGACATGGTTTGACCCCCTTAGGAAAGTGCTATCATCATGAAACGTTCAGATCACTTACAACTCAATAGATTCTACCTTCCTGTAACGTTTCAGCCTGATTGGACCTTGTTTTCACACAAATGAACCCAGAATGATGTGAAATTGTGCTTTGTGCAACATAATTCTGGGTGCCATTTAAAAACCATAAGTGCTAATGACTCCATTCCTTTTTGGGGTAATGGGGGCTGTTAATTGGAGTACTCTAAAACAAACCTGACCTCTGTAGGATATTCAGAAGCCAAGTTATAAGCCCACAAAGGTGTAACTGGACTACTTCTTTAAAGTGACACCAGGCCCGGTGACCTTTGGGACATGGTTTGACCCCCTATAGGAATGTGATATCATCATGAAACTTTCAGATCACTTACAACTCAATAGATTCTACCTTCTTGTAACGTTTCAGCCTGACTGGACCTTGTTTTCACACAAATGGACCCAGAATGATGTGAAATTGTGCTTCGTGCAACATAATTCTGGGTGCCATTTAAAAGCCATAAGTGCTAATGACTCCATGCCTTTTTGTGGTTGTAGGGGCTGTTGATTGGAGTACACTAAAACAAACCTGATCTCTCTAGGACATTCAGAAGCCAAGTTATAAGCCCACAAATGTGTAACTGGACTACTTCTTTAAATTGACACCAGATCCGGTGACCTCTGGGACATGGTTTGACCCCCTTAGGAAAGTGCTATCATCATGAAACGTTCAGATCACTTACAACTCAATAGATTCTACCTTCCTGTAACGTTTCAGCCTGATTGGACCTTGTTTTCACACAAATGAACCCAGAATGATGTGAAATTGTGCTTTGTGCAACATAATTCTGGGTGCCATTTAAAAACCATAAGTGCTAATGACTCCATTCCTTTTTGTGGTTGTAGGGGCTGTTTATTGAAGTACACTAAAACAAGCCTGACCTCTCTAGGACATTCAGAAGCCAAGTTATAAGCCCACAAAGGTGTAACTGGACTACTTCTTTAAAGTGGCACCAGGCCCGGTGACCTTTGGGACATGGTTTGACCCCCTTTGGAATGTGCTATCATCATGAAACGTTCAGATCACTTACAACTCATAGATTCTACCTTCCTGTAACGTTTCAGCCTGATTGGACCTTGTTTTCACACAAATGAACCCAGAATGATGTGAAATTTTGCTTCGTGCAACATAATTCTGGGTGCCATTTAAAAACCATAAGTGCTAATGACTCCATTCCTTTTTGTGGTTGTAGGGGCTGTTGATTGGAGTACACTAAAACAAACCTGATCTCTCTAGGACATTCAGAAGCCAAGTTATAAGCCCACAAATGTGTAACTGGACTACTTTTTTAAATTGACACCGATCCGGTGACCTTTGGGACATGGTTTTACCTCCTTAGGAAAGTGCTATCATCATGAAACGTTCAGATCACTTACAACTCAATAGATTCTACCTTCCTGTAATGTTTCAGCCTGATTGGACCTTGTTTTCACACAAATGAACCCGGAATGATGTGAAATTTTGCTTCGTGCCACATAATTCTGGGTGCCATTTACAACCCATAAGTGCTAATGACTCCATTCCTTTTTGGGGTAATGGGGGCTGTTAATTGGAGTACTCTAAATTAAACCTGACCTCTCTAGGATATTCAGAAGCAGAGTTATAAGCCCACAAAGGTGTAACTGGACTACTTCTTTAAAGTGACACCAGGCCCGGTGACCTTTGGGACATGGTTTGACCCCCTTAGGAATGTGCGATCATCATGAAACGTTCAGATCACTTACAACTCAATAGATTCTACCTTCTTGTAACGTTTCAGCCTGATTGGACCTTGTTTTCACACAAATGGACCCAGAATGATTTGAAATTGTGCTTCGTGCAACATAATTCTGGGCGCCATTTACAAACCATAAGTGCTAATGACTCCATTCCTTTTTGTGGCTGTAGGGGCTGTTTATTGGAGTACACTAAAACAAGCCTGACCTCTCTAGGACATTCAGAAGCCAAGTTATAAGCCCACAAAGGTGTAACTGGACTACTTATTTAAAGTGACACCAGGCCCGGTGACCTTTGGGACATGGTTTGACCCCCTATAGGAATGTGCGATCATCATGAAACGTTCAGATCACTTACAACTCAATAGATTCTACCTTCTTGTAATGTTTCAACCTGAATGGACCTTTTTTTCACACAAATGGACCCAGAATGATGTGAAATTGTGCTTCGTGCGTCATAAATCTGGGTGCCATTTACAAACCATAAGTGCTAATGACTCCATTCCTTTTTGTGGTTGTAGGGGCTGTTGATTGTAGTACTCTGAAACAAACCTGATCACTCTGGGACATTCAAAAGCCAAGTTATAAGCCCACAAATGTGTAACTGGACAACTTCTTTACATTGACACCAGGCCCGTTGACCTTTGGGACATGGTTTGACCCCCTATAGGAATGTGCGATCATCATGAAACGTTCAGATCACTTACAACTCAATAGATTCTACCTTCTTGTAACGTTTCAGCCTGATTGGACCTTGTTTTCACACAAATGGACCCAGAATGATGTGAAATTGTGCTTCGTGCAACATAATTCTGGGTGCCATTTACAAACCATAAGTTCTAATGACTCCATTCTTTTTTGTGGTTGTAGGGGCTGTTAATTGGAGTACTCTAAAACAAACCTGACCTCTCTAGGATATTCAGAAGCCAAGTTATAAGCCCACAAATGTGTAACTGGACTACTTCTTTAAAGTGACACCAGATCCGGTGACCTTTGGTACATGGTTTGACCCACTTAGGAATGTGCGATCATCATGAAACGTTCAGATCACTTACAACTCAATAGATTCTACCTTCTTGTAACGTTTCAGCCTGATTGGACCTTGTTTTCACCCAAATGGACCCAGAATGATGTGAAATTGTGCTTCGTGCAACATAATTCTGGGTGCCATTTAAAAACCATAAGTGCTAATGACTCCATTCCTTTTTGAGGTAATAGGGGCTGTTAATTGGAGTACTCTAAAACAAACCTGACCTCTCTAGGATATTCAGAAGCCAAGTTATAAGCCCACAAATGTGTAACTGGACTACTTCTTTAAAATGACACCAGATCCGGTGACCTCTAGGACATGGATTGACACCCTTAGGAAACTGCTATCATCATGAAACGTTCAGATCACTGACAACTCAATAGATTCTACCTTCCTGTAACGTTTCAGCCTGATTGGACCTTGTTTTCACACAAATGAACCCAGAATGATGTGAAATTGTGCTTTGTGCAACATAATTCTGGGTGCCATTTAAAAACCATAAGTGCTAATGACTCCATTCCTTTTTGGGGTAATGGGGGCTGTTAATTGGAGTACTCTAACACAAACCTGACCTCTTTAGGATATTCAGAAGCCAAGTTATAAGCCCACAAAGGTGTAACTGGACTACTTCTTTAAAGTGACACCAGGCCCGGTGACCTTTGGGACATGGTTTGACCACCTGTAGGAATGTGCGATCATCATGAAACGTTCAGATCACTTACAACTCAATAGATTCTACCTTCTTGTAACGTTTCAGCCTGATTGGACCTTGTTTACACACAAATGGACCCAGAATGATGTGAAATTGTGCTTCGTGCCACATAATTCTGGGTGCCATTTACAAACCATAAGTGCTAATGACTCCATTCCTTTTTGTGGTTGTAGGGGCTGTTGATTGGAGTACACTAAAACAAACCTGATCTCTCTAGGACATTCAGAAGCCAAGTTATATGCCCACAAATGTGTAACTGGACTACTTCTTTAAATTGACACCGATCCAGTGACCTTTGGGACATGGTTTGACCCCCTATAGGAAAGTGCTATCATCATGAAACGTTCAGATCACTTACAACTCAATAGATTCTACCTTCTTGTAACGTTTCAGCCTGATTGGACCTTGTTTTCACACAAATGAACCCAGAAAGATGTGAAATTGTGCTTCGTGCAACATAATTCTGGGTGCCATTTACAAACCATAAGTTCTAATGACTCCATTCCTTTTTGTGGTTGTAGGGGCTGTTGATTGGAGTACACTAAAACAAACCTGATCTCTCTAGGACATTCAGAAGCCAAGTTATATGCCCACAAATGTGTAACTGGACTACTTTTTTAAATTGACACCGATCCGGTGACCTTTGGGACATGGTTTTACCTCCTTAGGAAAGTGCTATCATCATGAAACGTTCAGATCACTTACAACTCAATAGATTCTACCTTCCTGTAACGTTTCAGCCTGATTGGACCTTGTTTTCACACAAATGAACCCGGAATGATGTGAAATTTTGCTTCGTGCCACATAATTCTGGGTGCCATTTACAACCCATAAGTGCTAATGACTCCATTCCTTTTTGGGGTAATGGGGGCTGTTAATTGGAGTACTCTAAATTAAACCTGACCTCTCTAGGATATTCAGAAGAAGAGTTATAAGCCCACAAAGGTGTAACTGGACTACTTCTTTAAAGTGACACCAGGCCCGGTGACCTTTGGGACATGGTTTGACCTCCTTAGGAATGTGCGATCATCATGAAACGTTCAGATCACTTACAACTCAATAGATTCTACCTTCTTGTAACGTTTCAGCCTGATTGGACCTTGTTTTCACACAAATGGACCCAGAATGATGTGAAATTGTGCTTCGTGCAACATAATTCTGGGCGCCATTTACAAACCATAAGTGCTAATGACTCCATTCCTTTTTGTGGCTGTAGGGGCTGTTTATTGGAGTACACTAAAACAAGCCTGACCTCTCTAGGACATTCAGAAGCCAAGTTATAAGCCCACAAAGGTGTAACTGGACTACTTATTTAAAGTGACACCAGGCCCGGTGACCTTTGGGACATGGTTTGACCCCCTATCGGAATGTGCGATCATCATGAAACGTTCAGATCACTTACAACTCAATAGATTCTACCTTCTTGTAACGTTTCAACCTGAATGGACCTTGTTTTCACACAAATGGACCCAGAATGATGTGAAATTGTGCTTCGTGCATCATAAATCTGGGTGCCATTTACAAACCATAAGTGCTAATGACTCCATTCCTTTTTGTGGTTGTAGGGGCTGTTGATTGTAGTACTCTGAAACAAACCTGATCACTCTGGGACATTCAGAAGCCAAGTTATAAGCCCACAAATGTGTAACTGGACAACTTATTTACATTGACACCAGGCCCGTTGACCTTTGGGACATGGTTTGACCCCCTATAGGAATGTGCGATCATCATGAAACGTTCATATCACTTACAACTCAATAGATTCTACCTTCTTGTAACGTTTCAGCCTGATTGGACCTTGTTTTCACACAAATGGACCCAGAATGATGTGAAATTGTGCTTCGTGCAACATAATTCTGGGTGCCATTTACAAACCATAAGTTCTAATGACTCCTTTCTTTTTTGTGGTTGTAGGGGCTGTTGATTGGAGTACACTAAAACAAACCTGATCTCTCTAGGACATTCAGAAGCCAAGTTATAAGCCCACAAATGTGTAACTGGACTACTTCTTTAAAGTGACACCAGATCCGGTGACCTTTGGTACATGGTTTGACCCACTTAGGAATGTGCGATCATCATGAAACGTTCAGATCACTTACAACTCAATAGATTCTACCTTCTTGTAACGTTTCAGCCTGATTGGACCTTGTTTTCACCCAAATGGACCCAGAATGATGTGAAATTGTGCTTCGTGCAACATAATTCTGGGTGCCATTTAAAAACCATGTGCAACATAATTCTGGGTGCCATTTAAAAACCATAAGTGCTAATGACTCCATTCCTTTTTGTGGTTGTAGGGGCTGTTTATTGAAGAAGTACACTAAAACAAGCCTGACTTCTCTAGGACATTCAGAAGCCAAGTTATAAGCCCACAAAGGTGTAACTGGACTACTTCTTTAAAGTGGCACCAGGCCCGGTGACCTTTGGGACATGGTTTGACCCCCTTAGGAATGTGCTATCATCATGAAACGTTCAGATCACTTACAACTCAATAGATTCTACCTTCCTGTAACGTTTCAGCCTGATTGGACCTTGTTTTCACACAAATGAACCCAGAATGATGTGAAATTGTGCTTCGTGCAACATAATTCTGGGTGCCATTTAAAAACCATAAGTGCTAATGACTCCATTCCTTTTTGTGGTTGTAGGGGCTGTTGATTGGAGCACACTAAAACAAACCTGATCTCTCTAGGACATTCAGAAGCCAAGTTATAAGCCCACAAATGTGTAACTGGACTACTTTTTTAAATTGACACCGATCCGGTGACCTTTGGGACATGGTTTTACCTCCTTAGGAAAGTGCTATCATCATGAAACTTTCAGATCACTTACAACTCAATAGATTCTACCTTCCTGTAACGTTTCAGCCTGATTGGACCTTGTTTTCACACAAATGAACCCAGAATGATGTGAAATTTTGCTTCGTGCCACATAATTCTGGGTGCCATTTACAACCCATAAGTGCTAATGACTCCATTCCTTTTTGGGGTAATGGGGGCTGTTAATTGGAGTACTCTAAATTAAACCTGACCCCTCTAGGACATTCAGAAGCCAAGTTATAAGCCCACAAAGGTGTAACTGGACTACTTCTTTAAAGTGACACCAGGCCCGGTGACCTTTGGGAAATGGTTTGACCCCCTTAGGAATGTGTGATCATCATGAAACGTTCAGATCACTTACAACTCAATAGATTCTACCTTCTTGTAACGTTTCAGCCTGATTGGACCTTGTTTTCACACAAATGGACCCAGAATGATGTGAAATTGTGCTTCGTGCAACATAATTCTGGGCGCCATTTACAAACCATAAGTGCTAATGACTCCATTCCTTTTTGTGGCTGTAGGGGCTGTTTATTGGAGTACACTAAAACAAGCCTGACCTCTCTAGGACATTCAGAAGCCAAGTTATAAGCCCACAAAGGTGTAACTGGACTACTTATTTAAAGTGACACCAGGCCCGGTGACCTTTGGGACATGGTTTGACCCCCTATAGGAATGTGCGATCATAATGAAAAGTTCAGATCACTTACAACTCAATAGACTCTACCTTCTTGTAACGTTTCAGCCTGAATGGACCTTGTTTTCACATAAATGGACCCAGAATGATGTGAAATTGTGCTTCGTGCATCATAATTCTGGGTGCCATTTACAAACCATAAGTGCTAATGACTCCATTCCTTTTTGTGGTTGTAGGGGCTGTTGATTGTAGTACTCTGAAACAAACCTGATCACTCTAGGACATTCAGAAGCCAAGTTATAAGCCCACAAATGTGTAACTGGACTACTTCTTTACATTGACACCAGGCCCGTTGACCTTTGGGACATGATTTGACCCCCTATAGGAATGTGCGATCATCATGAAATGTTCATATCACTTACAACTCAATATATTCTACCTTCTTGTAACGTTTCAGCCTGATTGGACCTTGTTTTCACACAAATGAACCCAGAATGATGTGAAATTGTGCTTCGTGCAACATAATTCTGGGTGCCATTTACAAACCTTAAGTTCTAATGACTCCATTCTTTTTTGAGGTTGTAGGGGCTGTTGATTGGAGTACACTAAAACAAACCTGATCTCTCTAGGACATTCAGAAGCCAAGTTATAAGCCCACAAATGTGTAACTGGACTACTTCTTTAAAGTGACACCAGATCCGGTGACCTTTGGGACATGGTTTGACCCACTTAGGAATGTGCGATCATCATGAAACGTTCAGATCACTTACAACTCAATAGATTCTACCTTCTTGTAACGTTTCAGCCTGATTGGACCTTGTTTTCACCCAAATGGACCCAGAATGATGTGAAATTGTGCTTCGTGCAACATAATTCTGGGTGCCATTTAAAAACCATAAGTGCTAATGACTCCATTCCTTTTTGGGGTAATGGGGGCTGTTAATTGGAGTACTCTAAAACAAACCTGACCTCTTTAGGATATTCAGAAGCCAAGTTATAAGCCCACAAAGGTGTAACTGGACTACTTCTTTAAAGTGACACCAGGCCCGGTGACCTTTGGGACATGGTTTGACCCCCTGTAGGAATGTGCGATCATCATGAAACGTTCAGATCACTTACAACTCAATAGATTCTACCTTCTTGTAACGTTTCAGCCTGATTGGACCTTGTTTTCACACAAATGGACCCAGAATGATGTGAAATTGTGCTTCGTGCCACATAATTCTGGGTGCCATTTACAAACCATAAGTGCTAATGACTCCATTCCTTTTTGGGGAATGGGGGCTGTTAATTGGAGTACTCTAAAACAAACCTGACCTCTTTAGGATATTCAGAAGCCAAGTTACAAGCCCACAAAGGTGTAACTGGACTACTTCTTTAACGTGACACCAGGCCCGGTGACCTTTGGGACATGGTTTGACCCCATATAGGAATGTGCGATGATCATGAAACATTCAGATCACTTACAACTCAATAGATTATTCCTTCTTGTAACGTTTCAGCCTGATTGGACCTTGTTTTCACACAAATGGACCCAGAATGATGTGAAATTGTGCTTCGTGCATCATAATTCTGGGTGCCATTTACAAACCATAAGCGCTAATGACTCCATTCCTTTTTGTGGTTGTAGGGGCTGTTGATTGTAGTACTCTGAAACAAACCTGATCACTCTAGGCCATTCAGAAGCCAAGTTATAAGCCCACAAATGTGTAACTGGACTACTTCTTTACATTGACACCAGGCCCGTTGACCTTTGGGACATGATTTGACCCCCTATAGGAATGTGCGATCATCATGAAACGTTCATATCACTTACAACTCAATATATTCTACCTTCTTGTAACGTTTCAGCCTGATTGGACCTTGTTTTCACACAAATGGACCCAGAATGATGTGAAATTGTGCTTCGTGCAACATAATTCTGGGTGCGATTTACAAACCTTAAGTTCTAATGACTCCATTCTTTTTTGAGGTTGTAGGGGCTGTTGATTGGAGTACACTAAAACAAACCTGATCTCTCTAGGACATTCAGAAGCCAAGTTATAAGCCCACAAATGTGTAACTGGACTACTTCTTTAAAGTGACACCAGATCCGGTGACCTTTGGGACATGGTTTGACCCACTTAGGAATGTGCGATCATCATGAAACGTTCAGATCACTTACAACTCAATAGATTCTACCTTCTTGTAACGTTTCAGCCTGATTGGACCTTGTTTTCACCCAAATGGACCCAGAATGATGTGAAATTGTGCTTCGTGCAACATAATTCTGGGTGCCATTTAAAAACCATAAGTGCAAATGACTCCATTCCTTTTTGGGGTAATGGGGGCTGTTAATTGGAGTACTCTAAAACAAACCTGACCTCTTTAGGATATTCAGAAGCCAAGTTATAAGCCCACAAAGGTGTAACTGGACTACTTCTTTAAAGTGACACCAGGCCCGGTGACCTTTGGGACATGGTTTGACCCCCTGTAGGAATGTGCGATCATCATGAAACGTTCAGATCACTTACAACTCAATAGATTCTACCTTCTTGTAACGTTTCAGCCTGATCGGACCTTGTTTTCACACAAATGGACCCAGAATGATGTGAAATTGTGCTTCGTGCCACATAATTCTGGGTGCCATTTACAAACCATAAGTGCTAATGACTCCATTCCTTTTTGTGGTTGTAGGGGCTGTTGATTGGAGTACACTAAAACAAACCTGATCTCTCTAGGACATTCAGAAGCCAAGTTATAAGCCCACAAATGTGTAACTGGACTACTTCTTTAAATTGACACCGATCCAGTGACCTTTGGGACATGGTTTGACCCCCTATAAGGAAAGTGCTATCATCAGGAAACATTCAGATCACTTACAACTCAATAGATTCTACCTTCCTGTAACGTTTCAGCCTGATTGGACCTTGTTTTCACACAAATGAACCCAGAATGATGTGAAATTGTGCTTTGTGCAACATAATTCTGGGTGCCATTTAAAAACCATAAGTGCTAATGACTCCATTCCTTTTTGGGGTAATGGGGGCTGTTAATTGGAGTACTCTAAATTAAACCTGACCTCTCTAGGATATTCAGAAGCCGAGTTATAAGCCCACAAAGGTGTAACTGGACTACTTCTTTAAAGTGACACCAGGCCCGGTGACCTTTGGGACATGGTTTGACCCCCTTAGGAATGTGCGATCATCATGAAATGTTCAGATCACTTACACCTCAATAGATTCTACCTTCTTGTAACGTTTCAGCCTGATTGGACCTTGTTTTCACACAAATGGACCCAGAATGATGTGAAATTGTGCTTCATGCAACATAATTCTGGGTGCCATTTACAAACCATAATGACTCCATTCCTTTTTGTGGTTGTAGGGGCTGTTGATTGGAGTACACTAAAACAAACCTGATCTCTCTAGGACATTCAGAAGCCAAGTTATAAGCCCACAAAGGTGTAACTGGACTACTTCTTTAAAGTGACACCAGGCCCGGTGACCTTTGGGACATGGTTTGACCCCCTATAGGAATGTGCGATCATCATGAAACGTTCATATCACTTAAAACTCAATTGATTCTACCTTCTTGTAACGTTTCAGCCTGATTGGACCTTGTTTTCACACAAATGGACCCAGAATGATGTGAAATTGTGCTTCGTGCAACATAATTCTGGGTGCCATTTACAAACCATAAGTGCTAATGACTCCATTCCTTTTTGTGGTTGTAGGGGCTGTTGATTGGAGTACACTAAAACAAACCTGATCTCTCTAGGACATTCAGAAGCCAAGTTATAAGCCCACAAAGGTGTAACTGGACTACTTCTTTAAAGTGACACCAGGCCCGGTGAAATTTGGGACATGGTTTGACCCCCTTAGGAATGTGCGATCATCATGAAACGTTCAGATCACTTACAACTCAATAGATTCTACCTTCTTGTTACGTTTCAGCCTGATTGGACCTTGTTTTCACACAAATGGACCCAGAATGATGTGAAATTGTGCTTCGTGCAACATAATTCTGGGTGCCATTTACAAACCATAAGTGCTAATGACTCCATTCCTTTTTGTGGTTGTAGGGGCTGTTGATTGGAGTACACTAAAACAAACCTGATCTCTCTAGGACATTCAGAAGCCAAGTTATAAGCCCACAAAGGTGTAACTGGACTACTTCTTTAAAGTGACACCAGGCCCGGTGACCTTTGGGACATGGTTTGACCCCCTATAGCAATGTGCGATCATCATGAAACGTTCAGATCACTTACAACTCAATAGATTCTACCTTCTTGTAACGTTTCAGCCTGATTGGACCTTGTTTTCACACAAATTGACCCAGAATGATGTGAAATTGTGCTTCGTGCAACATAATTCTGGGTGCCATTTAAAAACCATAAGTGCTAATGACTCCATTCCTTTTTGAGGTAATAGGGGCTGTTATTTGGAGTACTCTAAAACAAACCTGACCTCTCTAGGATATTCAGAAGCCAAGTTATAAGCCCACAAATGTGTAACTGGACTACTTCTTTAAAGTGACACAAGATCCGGTGACCTTTAGGACATGGTTTGACCCCCTTAAGAAAGTGCTATCATCATGAAACGTTCAGATCACTTACAACTCAATAGATTCTACCTTCCTGTAACGTTTCAGCCTGATTGGACCTTGTTTTCACACAAATGAACCCAGAATGATGTGAAAATGTGATTTGTGCAACATAATTCTGGGTGCCATTTAAAAACCATAAGTGCTAATGACTCCATTCCTTTTTGGGGAATGGGGGCTGTTAATTGGAGTACTCTAAAACAAACCTGACCTCTTTAGGATATTCAGAAGCCAAGTTACAAGCCCACAAAGGTGTAACTGGACTACTTCTTTAACGTGACACCAGGCCCGGTGACCTTTGGGACATGGTTTGACCCCATATAGGAATGTGCGATGATCATGAAACATTCAGATCACTTACAACTCAATAGATTCTTCCTTCTTGTAACGTTTCAGCCTGATTGGACCTTGTTTTCACACAAATGGACCCAGAATGATGTGAAATTGTGCTTCGTGCAACATAATTCTGGGTGCCATTTACAAACCATAAGTGTTAATGACTCCATTCCTTTTTGTGGTTGTAGGGGCTGTTGATTGGAGTACACTAAAACAAACCTGATCTCTCTAGGACATTCAGAAGCCAAGTTATAAGCCCACAAATGTGTAACTGGACTAGTTCTTTAAATTGACACCGATCCAGTGACCTTTGGGACATGGTTTGACCCCCTTAGGAAAGTGCTATCATCAGGAAACGTTCAGATCACTTACAACTCAATAGATTCTACCTTCCTGTAACGTTTCAGCCTGATTGGACCTTGTTTTCACACAAATGAACCCAGAATGATGTGAAATTGTGCTTTGTGCAACATAATTCTGGGTGCCATTTAAAAACCATAAGTGCTAATGACTCCATTCCTTTTTGGGGTAATGGGGGCTGTTAATGGGAGTACTCTAAATTAAACCTGACCTCTCTAGGATATTCAGAAGCCGAGTTATAAGCCCACAAAGGTGTAACTGGACTACTTCTTTAAAGTGACACCAGGCCCGGTGACCTTTGGGACATGGTTTGACCCCCTTAGGAATGTGCGATCATCATGAAACGTTCAGATCACTTACACCTCAATAGATTCTACCTTCTTGTAACGTTTCAGCCTTATTGGACCTTGTTTTCACACAAATGGACCCAGAATGATGTGAAATTGTGCTTCATGCAACATAATTCTGGGTGCCATTTACAAACCATAATGACTCCATTCCTTTTTGTGGTTGTAGGGGCTGTTGATTGGAGTACACTAAAACCAACCTGATCTCTCTAGGACATTCAGAAGCCAAGTTATAAGCCCACAAAGGTGTAACTGGACTACTTCTTTAAAGTGACACCAGGCCCGGTGACCTTTGGGACATGGTTTGACCCCCTATAGGAATGTGCGATCATCATGAAACGTTCATATCACTTAAAACTCAATTGATTCTACCTTCTTGTAACGTTTCAGCCTGATTGGACCTTGTTTTCACACAAATGGACCCAGAATGATGTGAAATTGTGCTTCGTGCAACATAATTCTGGGTGCCATTAACAAACCATAAGTGCTAATGACTCCATTCCTTTTTGTGGCTGTAGGGGCTGTTGATTGGAGTACACTAAAACAAGCCTGACCTCTCTAGGACATTCCGAAGCCAAGTTATAAGCCCACAAAGGTGTAACTGGACTACTTCTTTAAAGTGACACCAGGCCCGGTGACCTTTGGGACATGGTTTGACCCCCTATAGGAATGTGCGATCATCATGAAACGTTCAGATCACTTACAACTCAATAGATTCTACCTTCTTAGAAACGTTTCAGCCTGAATGGACATTCTTTTCACACAAATGGACCCAGAATGATGTGAAATTGTGCTTCGTGCAACATAATTCTGGGTGCCATTTACAAACCATAAGTGCTAATGACTCCATTCCTTTTTGTGGTTGTAGGGGCTGTTGATTGGAGTACACTAAAACAAACCTGATCTCTCTAGGACATTCAGAAGCCAAGTTATAAGCCCACAAAGGTGTAACTGGACTACTTCTTTAAAGTGACACCAGGCCCGGTGAAATTTGGGACATGGTTTGACCCCCTTAGGAATGTGCGATCATCATGAAACGTTCAGATCACTTACAACTCAATAGATTCTACCTTCTTGTTACGTTTCAGCCTGATTGGACCTTGTTTTCACACAAATGGACCCAGAATGATGTGAAATTGTGCTTCGTGCAACATAATTCTGGGTGCCATTTACAAACCATAAGTGCTAATGACTCCATTCCTTTTTGTGGTTGTAGGGGCTGTTGATTGGAGTACACTAAAACCAACCTGATCTCTCTAGGACATTCAGAAGCCAAGTTATAAGCCCACAAAGGTGTAACTGGACTACTTCTTTAAAGTGACACCAGGCCCGGTGACCTTTGGGACATGGTTTGACCCCCTATAGGAATGTGCGATCATCATGAAACGTTCATATCACTTAAAACTCAATTGATTCTACCTTCTTGTAACGTTTCAGCCTGATTGGACCTTGTTTTCACACAAATGGACCCAGAATGATGTGAAATTGTGCTTCGTGCAACATAATTCTGGGTGCCATTAACAAACCATAAGTGCTAATGACTCCATTCCTTTTTGTGGCTGTAGGGGCTGTTGATTGGAGTACACTAAAACAAGCCTGACCTCTCTAGGACATTCCGAAGCCAAGTTATAAGCCCACAAAGGTGTAACTGGACTACTTCTTTAAAGTGACACCAGGCCCGGTGACCTTTGGGACATGGTTTGACCCCCTATAGGAATGTGCGATCATCATGAAACGTTCAGATCACTTACAACTCAATAGATTCTACCTTCTTAGAAACGTTTCAGCCTGAATGGACATTCTTTTCACACAAATGGACCCAGAATGATGTGAAATTGTGCTTCGTGCAACATAATTCTGGGTGCCATTTACAAACCATAAGTGCTAATGACTCCATTCCTTTTTGTGGTTGTAGGGGCTGTTGATTGGAGTACACTAAAACAAACCTGATCTCTCTAGGACATTCAGAAGCCAAGTTATAAGCCCACAAAGGTGTAACTGGACTACTTCTTTAAAGTGACACCAGGCCCGGTGAAATTTGGGACATGGTTTGACCCCCTTAGGAATGTGCGATCATCATGAAACGTTCAGATCACTTACAACTCAATAGATTCTACCTTCTTGTTACGTTTCAGCCTGATTGGACCTTGTTTTCACACAAATGGACCCAGAATGATGTGAAATTGTGCTTCGTGCAACATAATTCTGGGTGCCATTTACAAACCATAAGTGCTAATGACTCCATTCCTTTTTGTGGTTGTAGGGGCTGTTGATTGGAGTACACTAAAACAAACCTGATCTCTCTAGGACATTCAGAAGCCAAGTTATAAGCCCACAAAGGTGTAACTGGACTACTTCTTTAAAGTGACACCAGGCCCGGTGACCTTTGGGACATGGTTTGACCCCCTATAGCAATGTGCGATCATCATGAAACGTTCAGATCACTTACAACTCAATAGATTCTACCTTCTTGTAACGTTTCAGCCTGATTGGACCTTGTTTTCACACAAATTGACCAAGAATGATGTGAAATTGTGCTTCGTGCAACATAATTCTGGGTGCCATTTAAAAACCATAAGTGCTAATGACTCCATTCCTTTTTGAGGTAATAGGGGCTGTTATTTGGAGTACTCTAAAACAAACCTGACCTCTCTAGGATATTCAGAAGCCAAGTTATAAGCCCACAAATGTGTAACTGGACTACTTCTTTAAAGTGACACAAGATCCGGTGACCTTTAGGACATGGTTTGACCCCCTTAAGAAAGTGCTATCATCATGAAACGTTCAGATCACTTACAACTCAATAGATTCTACCTTCCTGTAACGTTTCAGCCTGATTGGACCTTGTTTTCACACAAATGAACCCAGAATGATGTGAAATTGAGCTTTGTGCAACATAATTCTGGGTGCCATTTAAAAACCAAAAGTGCTAATGACTCCATTCCTTTTTGGGGACTGGGGGCTGTTAATTGGAGTACTCTAAAACAAACCTGACCCCTTTAGGATATTCAGAAGCCAAGTTACAAGCCCACAAAGGTGTAACTGGACTACTTCTTTAACGTGACACCAGGCCCGGTGACCTTTGGGACATGGTTTGACCCCATATAGGAATGTGCGATGATCATGAAACATTCAGATCACTTACAACTCAATAGATTCTTCCTTCTTGTAACGTTTCAGCCTGATTGGACCTTGTTTTCACACAAATGGACCCAGAATGATGTGAAATTGTGCTTCGTGCAACATAATTCTGGGTGCCATTTACAAACCATAAGTGCTAATGACTCCATTCCTTTTTGTGGTTGTAGGGGCTGTTGATTGGAGTACACTAAAACAAACCTGACCTCTCTAGGACATTCAGAAGCCAAGTTATAAGCCCACAAATGTGTAACTGGACTACTTCTTTAAAGTGACACCAGATCTGGTGACCTTTGGGACATGGTTTGACCCCCTTAGGAATGTGCGATCATCATGAAACGTTCAGATCACTTATAACTCAATATATTCTACCTCCCTGTAACGTTTCAGCCTGATTGGACCTTGTTTTCACACAAATGAACCCAGAATGATGTGAAATTGTGCTTAGTGCAACATAATTCTGGGTGCCATTTACAAACCATAAGTGCTAATGACTCCATTCCTTTTTGTGGTTGTAGGGGCTGTTGATTGGAGTACACTAAAACAAACCTGATCTCTCTAGGACATTCAGAAGCCAAGTTAAAAGCCCACAAATGTGTAACTGGACTACTTATTTAAAGTGACACCAGGCCCGGTGACCTTTGGGACATGGTTTGACCCCCTATAGGAATGTGCGATCATAATGAAAAGTTCAGATCACTTACAACTCAATAGATTCTACCTTCTTGTAACGTTTCATTCTGAATGGACCTTGTTTTCACACAAATGGACCCAGAATGATGTGAAATTGTGCTTCGTGCATCATAATTCTGGGTGCCATTTACAAACCATAAGTGCTAATGACTCCTTTCCTTTTTGTGGTTGTAGGGGCTGTTGATTGTAGTACTCTGAAACAAACCTGATCACTCTAGGACATTCAGAAGCCAAGTTATAAGCCCACAAATGTGTAACTGGACTACTTCTTTAAAGTGACACCAGATCCGGTGACCTTTGGGACATGGTTTGACCCACTTAGGAATGTGCGATCATCATGAAACGTTCAGATCACTTACAACTCAATAGATTCTACCTTCTTGTAACGTTTCAGCCTGATTGGACCTTGTTTTCACCCAAATGGACCCAGAATGATGTGAAATTGTGCTTCGTGCAACATAATTCTGGGTGCCATTTAAAAACCATAAGTGCTAATGACTCCATTCCTTTTTGGGGTAATGGGGGCTGTTAATTGGAGTACTCTAAAACAAACCTGACCTCTTTAGGATATTCAGAAGCCAAGTTATAAGCCCACAAAGGTGTAACTGGACTACTTCTTTAAAGTGACACCAGGCCCGGTGACCTTTGGGACATGGTTTGACCCCCTGTAGGAATGTGCGATCATCATGAAACGTTCAGATCACTTACAACTCAATAGATTCTACCTTCTTGTAACGTTTCAGCCTGATTGGACCTTGTTTTCACACAAATGGACCCAGAATGATGTGAAATTGTGCTTCGTGCCACATAATTCTGGGTGCCATTTACAAACCATAAGTGCTAATGACTCCATTCCTTTTTGTGGTTGTAGGGGCTGTTGATTGGAGTACACTAAAACAAACCTGATCTCTCTAGGACATTCAGAAGCCAAGTTATAAGCCCACAAATGTGTAACTGGACTACTTCTTTAAAGTGACACCAGATCCGGTGACCTTTGGGACATGGTTTGACCCACTTAGGAATGTGCGATCATCATGAAACGTTCAGATCACTTACAACTCAATAGATTCTACCTTCTTGTAACGTTTCAGCCTGATTGGACCTTGTTTTCACCCAAATGGACCCAGAATGATGTGAAATTGTGCTTCGTGCAACATAATTCTGGGTGCCATTTAAAAACCATAAGTGCTAATGACTCCATTCCTTTTTGGGGTAATGGGGGCTGTTAATTGGAGTACTCTAAAACAAACCTGACCTCTTTAGGATATTCAGAAGCCAAGTTATAAGCCCACAAGGGTGTAACTGGACTACTTCTTTAAAGTGACACCAGGCCCGGTGACCTTTGGGACATGGTTTGACCCCCTGTAGGAATGTGCGATCATCATGAAACGTTCAGATCACTTACAACTCAATAGATTCTACCTTCTTGTAACGTTTCAGCCTGATTGGACCTTGTTTTCACACAAATGGACCCAGAATGATGTGAAATTGTGCTTCGTGCCACATAATTCTGGGTGCCATTTACAAACCATAAGTGCTAATGACTCCATTCCTTTTTGTGGTTGTAGGGGCTGTTGATTGGAGTACACTAAAACAAACCTGATCTCTCTAGGACATTCAGAAGCCAAGTTATAAGCCCACAAATGTGTAACTGGACTACTTCTTTAAATTGACACCGATCCAGTGACCTTTGGGACATGGTTTGACCCCCTATAGGAAAGTGCTATCATCAGGAAATGTTCAGATCACTTACAACTCAATAGATTCTACCTTCCTGTAACGTTTCAGCCTGATTGGACCTTGTTTTCACACAAATGAACCCAGAATGATGTGAAATTGTGCTTCGTGCAACATAATTCTGGGTGCCATTTAAAAACCATAAGTTCTAATGACTCCATTCCTTTTTGGAGTAATGGGGGCTGTTAATTGGAGTACTCTAAATTAAACCTGACCTCTCTAGGATATTCAGAAGCCAAGTTATAAGCCCACAAAGGTGTAACTGGACTACTTCTTTAAAGTGACACCAGGCCCGGTGACCTTTGGGACATGGTTTGACCCCCTTAGGAATGTGCGATCATCATGAAAAGTTCAGATCACTTACACCTCAATAGATTCTACCTTCTTGTAACGTTTCAGCCTGATTGGACCTTGTTTTCACACAAATGGACCCAGAATGATGTGAAATTGTGCTTCATGCAACATAATTCTGCGTGCCATTTACAAACCATAATGACTCCATTCCTTTTTGTGGTTGTAGGGGCTGTTGATTGGAGTACACTAAAACAAACCTGATCTCTCTAGGACATTCAGAAGCCAAGTTATAAGCCCACAAAGGTGTAACTGGACTACTTCTTTAAAGTGACACCAGGCCCGGTGACCTTTGGGACATGGTTTGACCCCCTATAGGAATGTGCGATCATCATGAAACGTTCATATCACTTAAAACTCAATTGATTCTACCTTCTTGTGACGTTTCAGCCTGATTGGACCTTGTTTTCACACAAATGGACCCAGAATGATGTGAAATTGTGCTTCGTGCAACATAATTCTGGGTGCCATTTACAAACCATAAGTGCTAATGACTCCATTCCTTTTTGTGGCTGTAGGGGCTGTTGATTGGAGTACACTAAAACAAGCCTGACCTCTCTAGGACATTCCGAAGCCAAGTTATAAGCCCACAAATGTGTAACTGGACTAGTTCTTTAAATTGACACCGATCCAGTGACCTTTGGGACATGGTTTGACCCCCTATAGGAAAGTGCTATCATCAGGAAACGTTCAGATCACTTACAACTCAATAGATTCTACCTTCCTGTAACGTTTCAGCCTGATTGGACCTTGTTTTCACACAAATGAACCCAGAATGATGTGAAATTGTGCTTTGTGCAACATAATTCTGGGTGCCATTTAAAAACCATAAGTGCTAATGACTCCATTCCTTTTTGGGGTAATGGGGGCTGTTAATTGGACTACTCTAAATTAAACCTGACCTCTCTAGGATATTCAGAAGCCGAGTTATAAGCCCACAAAGGTGTAACTGGACTACTTCTTTAAAGTGACACCAGGCCCGGTGACCTTTGGGACATGGTTTGACCCCATTAGGAATGTGCGATCATCATGAAACGTTCAGATCACTTACACCTCAATAGATTCTACCTTCTTGTAACGTTTCAGCCTGATTGGACCTTGTTTTCACACAAATGGACCCAGAATGATGTGAAATTGTGCTTCATGCAACATAATTCTGGGTGCCATTTACAAACCATAATGACTCCATTCCTTTTTGTGGTTGTAGGGGCTGTTGATTGGAGTACACTAAAACAAACCTGATCTCTCTAGGACATTCAGAAGCCAAGTTATAAGCCCACAAAGGTGTAACTGGACTACTTCTTTAAAGTGACACCAGGCCCGGTGACCTTTGGGACATGGTTTGACCCCCTATAGGAATGTGTGATCATCATGAAACGTTCATATCACTTAAAACTCAATTGATTCTACCTTCTTGTAACGTTTCAGCCTGATTGGACCTTGTTTTCACACAAATGGACCCAGAATGATGTGAAATTGTGCTTCGTGCAACATAATTCTGGGTGCCATTTACAAACCATAAGTGCTAATGACTCCATTCCTTTTTGTGGCTGTAGGGGCTGTTGATTGGAGTACACTAAAACAAGCCTGACCTCTCTAGGACATTCCGAAGCCAAGTTATAAGCCCACAAAGGTGTAACTGGACTACTTCTTTAAAGTGACACCAGGCCCGGTGACCTTTGGGACATGGTTTGACCCCCTATAGGAATGTGCGATCATCATGAAACGTTCAGATCACTTACAACTCAATAGATTCTACCTTCTTAGAAACGTTTCAGCCTGAATGGACATTCTTTTCACACAAATGGACCCAGAATGATGTGAAATTGTGCTTCGAGCAACATAATTCTGGGTGCCATTTACAAACCATAAGTGCTAATGACTCCATTCCTTTTTGTGGTTGTAGGGGCTGTTGATTGGAGTACACTAAAACAAACCTGATCTCTCTAGGACATTCAGAAGCCAAGTTATAAGCCCACAAAGGTGTAACTGGACTACTTCTTTAAAGTGACACCAGGCCCGGTGACATTTGGGACATGGTTTGACCCCCTTAGGAATGTGCGATCATCATGAAACGTTCAGATCACTTACAACTCAATAGATTCTACCTTCTTGTTACGTTTCAGCCTGATTGGACCTTGTTTTCACACAAATGGACCCAGAATGATGTGAAATTGTGCTTCGTGCAACATAATTCTGGGTGCCATTTACAAACCATAAGTGCTAATGACTCCATTCCTTTTTGTGGTTGTAGGGGCTGTTGATTGGAGTACACTAAAACAAACCTGATCTCTCTAGGACATTCAGAAGCCAAGTTATAAGCCCACAAATGTGTAACTGGACTACTTCTTTAAAGTGACACAAGATCCGGTGACCTTTAGGACATGGTTTGACCCCCTTAGGAAAGTGCTATCATCATGAAACGTTCAGATCACTTACAACTCAATAGATTCTACCTTCCTGTAACGTTTCAGCCTGATTGGACCTTGTTTTCACACAAATGAACCCAGAATGATGTGAAATTGTGCTTTGTGCAACATAATTCTGGGTGCCATTTAAAAACCATAAGTGCTAATGACTCCATTCCTTTTTGGGGAATGGGGGCTGTTAATTGGAGTACTCTAAAACAAACCTGACCTCTTTAGGATATTCAGAAGCCAAGTTACAAGCCCACAAAGGTGTAACTGGACTACTTCTTTAACGTGACACCAGGCCCGGTGACCTTTGGGACATGGTTTGACCCCCTATAGGAATGTGCGATGATCATGAAACATTCAGATCACTTACAACTCAATAGATTCTACCTTCTTGTAACGTTTCAGCCTGATTGGACCTTGTTTTCACACAAATGGACCCAGAATGATGTGAAATTGTGCTTCGTGCAACATAATTCTGGGTGCCATTTACAAACCATAAGTGCTAATGACTCCATTCCTTTTTGTGGTTGTAAGGGCTGTTGATTGGAGTACACTAAAACAAACCTGACCTCTCTAGGACATTCAGAAGCCAAGTTATAAGCCCACAAATGTGTAACTGGACTTCTTCTTTAAAGTGACACCAGATCTGGTGACATTTGGGACATGGTTTGACCCCCTTAGGAATGTGCGTTCATCATGAAACGTTCAGATCACTTATAACTCAATAGATTCTACCTTCCTGTAACGTTTCAGCCTGATTGGACCTTGTTTTCACACAAATGAACCCAGAATGATGTGAAATTGTGCTTCGTGCAACATAATTCTGGGCGCCATTTACAAACCATAAGTGCTAATGACTCCATTCCTTTTTGTGGTTGTAGGGGCTGTTGATTGGAGTACACTAAAACAAACCTGATCTCTCTAGGACATTCAGAAGCCAAGTTAAAAGCCCACAAATGTGTAACTGGACTACTTATTTAAAGTGACACCAGGCCCGGTGACCTTTGGGACATGGTTTGACCCCCTATAGAAATGTGCGATCATAATGAAAAGTTCAGATCACTTACAACTCAATAGATTCTACCTTCTTGTAACGTTTCAGCCTGAATGGACCTTGTTTTCACACAAATGGACCCAGAATGATGTGAAATTGTGCTTCGTGCATCATAATTCTGGGTGCCATTTACAAACCATAAGTGCTAATGACTCCATTCCTTTTTGTGGTTGTAGGGGCTGTTGATTGTAGTACTCTGAAACAAACCTGATCACTCTAGGACATTCAGAAGCCAAGTTATAAGCCCACAAATGTGTAACTGGACTACTTCTTTACATTGACACCAGGCCCGTTGACCTTTGGGACATGATTTGACCCCCTATAGGAATGTGCGATCATCATGAAACGTTCATATCACTTACAACTCAATATATTCTACCTTCTTGTAACGTTTCAGCCTGATTGGACCTTGTTTTCACACAAATGGACCCAGAATGATGTGAAATTGTGCTTCGTGCAAAATAATTCTGGGTGCCATTTACAAACCTTAAGTTCTAATGACTCCATTCTTTTTTGTGGTTGTAGGGGCTGTTGATTGGAGTACACTAAAACAAACCTGATCTCTCTAGGACATTCAGAAGCCAAGTTATAAGCCCACAAATGTGTAACTGGACTACTTCTTTAAAGTGACACCAGATCCGGTGACCTTTGGGACATGGTTTGACCCCCTATAGGAAAGTGCTATCATCAGGAAACGTTCAGATCACTTACAACTCAATAGATTCTACCTTCCTGTAACGTTTCAGCCTGATTGGACCTTGTTTTCACACAAATGAACCCAGAATGATGTGAAATTGTGCTTCGTGCAACATAATTCTGGGTGCCATTTAAAAACCATAAGTTCTAATGACTCCATTCCTTTTTGGGGTAATGGGGGCTGTTAATTGGAGTACTCTAAATTAAACCTGACCTCTCTAGGATATTCAGAAGCCAAGTTATAAGCCCACAAAGGTGTAACTGGACTACTTCTTTAAAGTGACACCAGGCCCGGTGACCTTTGGGACATGGTTTGACCCCCTTAGGAATGTGCGATCATCATGAAACGTTCAGATCACTTACAACTCAATAGATTCTACCTTCTTAGAAACGTTTCAGCCTGAATGGACATTCTTTTCACACAAATGGACCCAGAATGATGTGAAATTGTGCTTCGTGCAACATAATTCTGGGTGCCATTTACAAACCATAAGTGCTAATGACTCCATTCCTTTTTGTGGTTGTAGGGGCTGTTGATTGGAGTACACTAAAACAAACCTGATCTCTCTAGGACATTCAGAAGCCAAGTTATAAGCCCACAAAGGTGTAACTGGACTACTTCTTTAAAGTGACACCAGGCCCGGTGACATTTGGGACATGGTTTGACCCCCTTAGGAATGTGCGATCATCATGAAACGTTCAGATCACTTACAACTCAATAGATTCTACCTTCTTGTTACGTTTCAGCCTGATTGGACCTTGTTTTCACACAAATGGACCCAGAATGATGTGAAATTGTGCTTCGTGCAACATAATTCTGGGTGCCATTTACAAACCATAAGTGCTAATGACTCCATTCCTTTTTGTGGTTGTAGGGGCTGTTGATTGGAATACACTAAAACAAACCTGATCTCTCTAGGACATTCAGAAGCCAAGTTATAAGCCCACAAAGGTGTAACTGGACTACTTCTTTAAAGTGACACCAGGCCCGGTGACCTTTGGGACATGGTTTGACCCCCTATAGCAATGTGCGATCATCATGAAACGTTCAGATCACTTACAACTCAATAGATTCTACCTTCTTGTAACGTTTCAGCCTGATTGGACCTTGTTTTCACACAAATCGACCCAGAATGATGTGAAATTGTGCTTCGTGCAACATAATTCTGGGTGCCATTTAAAAACCATAAGTGCTAATGACTCCATTCCTTTTTGAGGTAATAGGGCTGTTATTTGGAGTACTCTAAAACAAACCTGACCTCTCTAGGATATTCAGAAGCCAAGTTATAAGCCCACAAATGTGTAACTGGACTACTTCTTTAAAGTGACACAAGATCCGGTGACCTTTAGGACATGGTTTGACCCCCTTAGGAAAGTGCTATCATCATGAAACGTTCAGATCACTTACAACTCAATAGATTCTACCTTCCTGTAACGTTTCAGCCTGATTGGACCTTGTTTTCACACAAATGAACCCAGAATGATGTGAAATTGTGCTTTGTGCAACATAATTCTGGGTGCCATTTAAAAACCATAAGTGCTAATGACTCCATTCCTTTTTGGGGAATGGGGGCTGTTAATTGGAGTACTCTAAAACAAACCTGACCTCTTTAGGATATTCAGAAGCCAAGTTACAAGCCCACAAAGGTGTAACTGGACTACTTCTTTAAAGTGACACCAGGCCCGGTGACCTTTGGGACATGGTTTGACCCCCTATAGGGAATGTGCAATGATCATGAAACATTCAGATCACTTACAACTCAATAGATTCTACCTTCTTGTAACGTTTCAGCCTGATTGGACCTTGTTTTCACACAAATGGACCCAGAATGATGTGAAATTGTGCTTCGTGCAACATAATTCTGGGTGCCATTTACAAACCATAAGTGCTAATGACTCCATTCCTTTTTTTGGTTGTAGGGGCTGTTGATTGGAGTACACTAAAACAAACCTGACCTCTCTAGGACATTCAGAAGCCAAGTTATAAGCCCACAAATGTGTAACTGGACTACTTCTTTAAAGTGACACCAGATCTGGTGACCTTTGGGACATGGTTTGACCCCCTTAGGAATGTGTGATCATCATGAAACGTTCAGATCACTTATAACTCAATAGATTCTACCTTCCTGTAACGTTTCAGCCTGATTGGACCTTGTTTTCACACAAATGAACCCAGAATGATGTGAAATTGTGCTTTGTGCAACATAATTCTGGGTGCCATTTAAAAACCATAAGTGCTAATGACTCCATTCCTTTTTGGGGTAATGGGGGCTGTTAATTGGAGTACTCTAAATTAAACCTGACCTCTCTAGGATATTCAGAAGCCGAGTTATAAGCCCACAAAGGTGTAACTGGACTACTTCTTTAAAGTGACACCAGGCCCGGTGACCTTTGGGACATGGTTTGACCCCCTATAGCAATGTGCGATCATCATGAAACGTTCAGATCACTTACAACTCAATAGATTCTACCTTCTTGTAACGTTTCAGCCTGATTGGACCTTGTTTTCACACAAATGGACCCAGAATGATGTGAAATTGTGCTTCGTGCAACATAATTCTGGGTGCCATTTAAAAACCTTAAGTTCTAATGACTCCATTCTTTTTTGTGGTTGTAGGGGCTGTTGATTGGAGTACACTAAAACAAACCTGATCTCTCTAGGAGATTCAGAAGCCAAGTTATAAGCCCACAAATGTGTAACTGGACTACTTCTTTAAAGTGACACCAGATCCGGTGACCTTTGGGACATGGTTTGACCCACTTAGGAATGTGCGATCATCATGAAACGTTCAGATCACTTACAACTCAATAGATTCTACCTTCTTGTAACGTTTCAGCCTGATTGGACCTTGTTTTCACCCAAATGGACCCAGAATGATGTGAAATTGTGCTTCGTGCAACATAATTCTGGGTGCCATTTAAAAACCATAAGTGCTAATGACTCCATTCCTTTTTGGGGTAATGGGGGCTGTTAATTGGAGTACTCTAAAACAAACCTGACCTCTTTAGGATATTCAGAAGCCAAGTTATAAGCCCACAAAGGTGTAACTGGACTACTTCTTTAAAGTGACACCAGGCCCGGTGACCATTGGGACATGGTTTGACCCCCTGTAGGAATGTGCGATCATCATGAAACGTTCAGATCACTTACAACTCAATAGATTCTACCTTCTTGTAACGTTTCAGCCTGATTGGACCTTGTTTTCACACAAATGGACCCAGAATGATGTGAAATTGTGCTTCGTGCCACATAATTCTGGGTGCCATTTACAAACCATAAGTGCTAATGACTCCATTCCTTTTTGTGGTTGTAGGGGCTGTTGATTGGAGTACACTAAAACAAACCTGATCTCTCTAGGACATTCAGAAGCCAAGTTATAAGCCCACAAATGTGTAACTGGACTACTTCTTTAAATTGACACCGATCCAGTGACCTTTGGGACATGGTTTGACCCCCTATAGGAAAGTGCTATCATCAGGAAACGTTCAGATCACTTACAACTCAATAGATTCTACCTTCCTGTAACGTTTCAGCCTGATTGGACCTTGTTTTCACACAAATGAACCCAGAATGATGTGAAATTGTGCTTCGTGCAACATAATTCTGGGTGCCATTTAAAAACCACAAGTTCTCCATTCCTTTTTGGGGTAATGGGGGCTGTTAATTGGAGTACTCTAAATTAAACCTGACCTCTCTAGGATATTCAGAAGCCAAGTTATAAGCCCACAAAGGTGTAACTGGACTACTTCTTTAAAGTGACACCAGGCCCGGTGACCTTTGGGACATGGTTTGACCCCCTTAGGAGTGTGCGATCATCATGAAACGTTCAGATCACTTACACCTCAATAGATTCTACCTTCTTGTAACGTTTCAGCCTGATTGGACATTGTTTTCACACAAATGGAGCCAGAATGATGTGAAATTGTGCTTCATGCAACATAATTCTGGGTGCCATTTACAAACCATAATGACTCCATTCCTTTTTGTGGTTGTAGGGGCTGTTGATTGGAGTACACTAAAACAAACCTGATCTCTCTAGGACATTCAGAAGCCAAGTTATAAGCCCACAAAGGTGTAACTGGACTACTTCTTTAAATTGACACCAGGCCCGGTGACCTTTGGGACATGGTTTGACCCCCTATAGGAATGTGCGATCATCATGAAACGTTCATATCACTTAAAACTCAATTGATTCTACCTTCTTGTGACGTTTCAGCTTGATTGGACCTTGTTTTCACACAAATGGACCCAGAATGATGTGAAATTGTGCTTCGTGCAACATAATTCTGGGTGCCATTTACAAACCATAAGTGCTAATGACTCCATTCCTTTTTGTGGCTGTAGGGGCTGTTGATTGGAGTACACTAAAACAAGCCTGACCTCTCTAGGACATTCCGAAGCCAAGTTATAAGCCCACAAAGGTGTAACTGGACTACTTCTTTAAAGTGACACCAGGCCCGGTGACCTTTGGGACATGGTTTGACCCCCTATAGGAATGTGCGATCATCATGAAACGTTCAGATCACTTACAACTCAATAGATTCTACCTTCTTAGAAACGTTTCAGCCTGAATGGACATTCTTTTCACACAAATGGACCCAGAATGATGTGAAATTGTGCTTCGTGCAACATAATTCTGGGTGCCATTTACAAACCATAAGTGCTAATGACTCCATTCCTTTTTGTGGTTGTAGGGGCTGTTGATTGGAGTACACTAAAACAAACCTGATCTCTCTAGGACATTCAGAAGCCAAGTTATAAGCCCACAAAGGTGTAACTGGACTACTTCTTTAAAGTGACACCAGGCCCGGTGACATTTGGGACATGGTTTGACCCCCTTAGGAATGTGCGATCATCATGAATCATTCAGATCACTTACAACTCAATAGATTCTACCTTCTTGTTACGTTTCAGCCTGATTGGACCTTGTTTCACACAAATGGACCCAGAATGATGTGAAATTGTGCTTCGTGCAACATAATTCTGGGTGCCATTTACAAACCATAAGTGCTAATGACTCCATTCCTTTTTGTGGTTGTAGGGGCTGTTGATTGGAGTACACTAAAACAAACCTGATCTCTCTAGGACATTCAGAAGCCAAGTTATAAGCCCACAAAGGTGTAACTGGACTACTTCTTTAAAGTGACACCAGGCCCGGTGACCTTTGGGACATGGTTTGACCCCCTATAGCAATCTGCGATCATCATGAAACGTTCAGATAACTTACAACTCAATAGATTCTACCTTCTTGTAACGTTTCAGCCTGATTGGACCTTGTTTTCACACAAATCGACCCAGAATGATGTGAAATTGTGCTTCGTGCAACATAATTCTGGGTGCCATTTAAAAACCATAAGTGCTAATGACTCCATTCCTTTTTGAGGTAATAGGGGCTGTTATTTGGAGTACTCTAAAACAAACCTGACCTCTCTAGGATATTCAGAAGCCAAGTTATAAGCCCACAAATTTGTAACTGGACTACTTCTTTAAAGTGACACAAGATCCGGTGACCTTTAGGACATGGTTTGACCCCCTTAGGAAAGTGCTATCATCATGAAACGTTCAGATCACTTACAACTCAATAGATTCTACCTTCCTGTAACGTTTCAGCCTGATTGGACATTGTTTTCACACAAATGAACCCAGAATGATGTGAAATTGTGCTTTGTGCAACATAATTCTGGGTGCCATTTAAAAACCATAAGTGCTAATGACTCCATTCCTTTTTGGGGAATGGGGGCTGTTATTTGGAGTACTCTAAAACAAACCTGACCTCTTTAGGATATTCAGAAGCCAAGTTACAAGCCCACAAAGGTGTAACTGGACTACTTCTTTAAAGTGACACCAGGCCCGGTGACCTTTGGGACATGGTTTGACCCCCTATAGGAATGTGCAATGATCATGAAACATTCAGATCACTTACAACTCAATAGATTCTACCTTCTTGTAACGTTTCAGCCTGATTGGACCTTGTTTTCACACAAATGGACCCAGAATGATGTGAAATTGTGCTTCGTGCAACATAATTCTGGGTGCCATTTACAAACCATAAGTGCTAATGACTCCATTCCTTTTTGTGGCTGTAGGGGCTGTTGATTGGAGTACACTAAAACAAGCCTGACCTCTCTAGGACATTCAGAAGCCAAGTTATAAGCCCACAAAGGTGTAACTGGACTACTTCTTTAAAGTGGCACCAGGCCCGGTGACCTTTGGGACATGGTTTGACCCCCTATAGGAATGTGCGATCATCATGAAACGTTCAGATCACTTACAACTCAATAGATTCTACCTTCTTGTAACGTTTCAGCCTGAATGGACCTTGTTTTCACACAAATGGACCCAGAATGATGTGAAATTGTGCTTCGTGCAACATAAATCTGGGTGCCATTTACAAACCATAATGACTCCATTCCTTTTTGTGGTTGTAGGGGCTGTTGATTGGAGTACACTAAAACAAACCTGATCTCTCTAGGACATTCAGAAGCCAAGTTATAAGCCCACAAAGGTGTAACTGGACTACTTCTTTAAATTGACACCAGATCCGGTGACCTTTGGGGCATGGTTTGACCCCCTTAGGAAAGTGCTATCATCATGAAACGTTCAGATCACTTACAACTCAATAGATTCTACCTCCCTGTAACATTTCAGCCTGATTGGACCTTGTTTTCACACAAATGAACCAAGAATGATGTGAAATTGTGCTTTGTGCAACATAATTCTGGGTGCCATTTACAAACCATAAGTGCTAATGACTCCATTCCTTTTTGTGGCTGTAGGGGCTGTTGATTGGAGTACACTAAAACAAGCCTGACCTCTGTAGGACATTCAGAAGCCAAGTTATAAGCCCACAATGGTGTAACTGGACTACTTCTTTAAAGTGGCACCAGGCCCGGTGACCTTTGGGACAAGGTTTGACCCCCTATAGGAATGTGCGATCATCATGAAACGTTCAGATCACTTACAACTCAATAGATTCTACCTTCTTGTAACGTTTCAGCCTGAATGGACCTTGTTTTCACACAAATGGACCCAGAATGATGTGAAATTGTGCTTTGTGCAACATAATTCTGGGTGCCATTTACAAACCATAAGTGCTAATGACTCCATTCCTTTTTGTGGTTGTAGGGGCTGTTGAGTGGAGTACTCTGAAACAAACCTGATCACTCTAGGACATTCAGAAGCCAAGTTATAAGCCCACAAATGTGTAACTGGACTACTTCTTTAAATTGACACCAGATCCAGTGACCTTTGGGACATGGTTTGACCCCCTTAGGAAAGTGCTATCATCATGAAACGTTCAGATCACTTACAACTCAGTAGATTCTACCTTCCTGTAACGTTTCAGCCTGAATGGACCTTGTTTTCACACAAATGGACCCAGAATGATGTGAAATTGTGCTTCGTGCCACATAATTCTGGGTGCCATTTACAAACCATAAGTGCTAATGACTCCATTCCTTTTTGTGGTTGTAGGGGCTGTTGATTGGAGTACACTAAAACAAACCTGATCTCTCTAGGACATTCAGAAGCCAAGTTATAAGCCCACAAAGGTGTTACTGGACTACTTCTTTAAAGTGACACCAGGCCCGGTCACCTTTGGGACATGGTTTGACCCCCTATAGGAATGTGCGATCATCATGAAACGTTCATATCACTTACAACTCAATAGATTCTACCTTCTTGTAACGTTTCAGCCTGATTGGACCTTGTTTTCACACAAATCGACCCAGAATGATGTGAAATTGTGCTTCGTGCAACATAATTCTGGGTGCCATTTACAAACCATAAGTGCTAATGACTCCATTCCTTTTTGTGGTTGTAGGGGCTGTTGATTGGAGTACACTAAAACAAACCTGATCTCTCTAGGACATTCAGAAGCCAAGTTATAAGCCCACAAATGTGTAACTGGACTACTTCTTTAAAGTGACACCAGATCCGGTGACCTTTGGGACATGGTTTGACTCACTTAGGAATGTGCAATCATCATGAAACGTTCAGATCACTTACAACTCAATAGATTCTACCTTCTTGTAACGTTACAGCCTGATTGGACCTTGTTTTCACACAAATGGATCCAGAATTATGTGAAATTGTGCTTCGTGCAACATAATTCTGGGTGCCATTTAAAAACCATAAGTGCTAATGACTCCATTCCTTTTTGAGGTAATAGGGGCTGTTAATTGGAGTACTCTAAAACAAACCTGACCTCTCTAGGATATTCAGAAGCCAAGTTATAAGCCCACAAAGGTGTAACTGGACTACTTCTTTAAAGTGACACCAGATCCGGTGACCTTTAGGACATGGTTTGACCCCCTTAGGAAAGTGCTATCATCATAAAACGTTCAGATCACTTACAACTCAATAGATTCTGCCTTCCTGTAACGTTTCAGCCTGATTGGACCTTGTTTTCACACAAATGGACCCAGAATGATGTGAAATTGTGCTTCGTGCAACATAATTCTGGGTGCCATTTACAAACCATAAGTGCTAATGACTCCATTCCTTTTTGTGGTTGTAGGGGCTGTTGATTGGAGTACACTAAAACAAACCTGACCTCTCTAGGACAATCAGATGCCAAGTTATAAGCCCACAAATGTGTAACTGGACTACTTCTTTAAAGTGACACCAGATCTGGTGACCTTTGGGACATGGTTTGACCCCCTTAGGAATGTGCGATCATCATGAAACGTTCAGATTACTTACAACTCAATAGATTCTACCTTCTTGTAACGTTTCAGCCTGATTGAACCTTTTTTTCACACAAATGGACCCAGAATGATGTGAAATTGTGCTTCGTGCAACATAAATCTGGGTGCCATTTAAAAACCACAAGTGCTAATGACTCCATTCCTTTTTGAGGTAATAGGGGCTGTTAATGGGAGTACTCTAAAACAAACCTGACCTCTCTAGGATATTCAGAAGCCAAGTTATAAGCCCACAAAGGTGTAACTGGACTACTTCTTTAAAGTGACACCAGGCCCGGTGACCTTTGGGACATGGTTTGACCCCCTATAGGAATGTGCGATCATCATGAAACGTTCAGATCACTTACAACTCAATAGATTCTACCTTCTTGTAACGTTTCAGCCTGAATGGACCTTGTTTTCACACAAATGGACCCAGAATGATGTGAAATTGTGCTTCGTGCAACATAATTCTGGGTGCCATTTACAAACCATAAGTGCTAATGACTCCATTCCTTTTTGTGGTTGTAGGGGCTGTTGATTGGAGTACTCTGAAACAAACCTGATCACTCTAGGACATTCAGAAGCCAAGTTATAAGCCCACAAATGTGTAACTGGACTACTTTAAATTGACACCAGATCCGGTGACCTTTGGGGCATGGTTTGACCCCCTTAGGAAAGTGCTATCATCATGAAACGTTCAGATCTCTTACAACTCAATAGATTCTACCTCCCTGTAACATTTCAGCCTGATTGGACCTTGTTTTCACACAAATGAACCAAGAATGATGTGAAATTGTGCTTTGTGCAACATAATTCTGGGTGCCATTTACAAACCATAAGTGCTAATGACTCCATTCCTTTTTGTGGCTGTAGGGGCTGTTGATTGGAGTACACTAAAACAAGCCTGACCTCTCTAGGAAATTCAGAAGCCAAGTTATAAGCCCACAAAGGTGTAACTGGACTACTTCTTTAAAGTGGCACCAGGCCCGGTGACCTTTGGGACAAGGTTTGACCCCCTATAGGAATGTGCGATCATCATGAAACGTTCAAATCACTTACAACTCAATAGATTCTACCTTCTTGTAACGTTTCAGCCTGAATGGACCTTGTTTTCACACAAATGGACCCAGAATGATGTGAAATTGTGCTTTGTGCAACATAATTCTGGGTGCCATTTACAAACCATAAGTGCTAATGACTCCATTCCTTTTTGTGGTTGTAGGGGCTGTTGATTGGAGTACACTAAAACAAACCTGATCTCTCTAGGACATTCAGAAGCCAAGTTATAAGCCCACAAATGTGTAACTGGACTACTTCTTTAAAGTGACACCAGATCCGGTGACCTTTGGGACATGGTTTGACACACTTAGGAATGTGCGATCATCATGAAACGTTCAGATCACTTACAACTCAATAGATTCTACCTTCTTGTATCGTTTCAGCCTGATTGGACCTTGTTTTCACACAAATCGACCCAGAATGATGTGAAATTGTGCTTCGTGCAACATAATTCTGGGTGCAATTTACAAACCATAAGGGCTAATGACTCCATTCCTTTTTGTGGTTGTAGGGGCTGTTGATTGGAGTACACTAAAACAAACCTGATCTCTCTAGGACATTCAGAAGCCAAGTTATAAGCCCACAAAGGTGTTACTGGACTACTTCTTTAAAGTGACACCAGGCCCGGTCACCTTTGGGACATGGTTTGACCCCCTATAGGAATGTGCGATCATCATGAAACGTTCATATCACTTACAACTCAATAGATTCTACCTTCTTGTAACGTTTCAGCCTGATTGGACCTTGTTTTCACACAAATCGACCCAGAATGATGTGAAATTGTGCTTCGTGCAACATAATTCTGGGTGCCATTTACAAACCATAAGTGCTAATGACTCCATTCCTTTTTGTGGTTGTAGGGGCTGTTGATTGGAGTACACTAAAACAAACCTGATCTCTCTAGGACATTCAGAAGCCAAGTTATAAGCCCACAAATGTGTAACTGGACTACTTCTTTAAAGTGACACCAGATCCGGTGACCTTTGGGACATGGTTTGACTCACTTAGGAATGTGCAATCATCATGAAACGTTCAGATCACTTACAACTCAATAGATTCTACCTTCTTGTAACGTTACAGCCTGATTGGACCTTGTTTTCACACAAATGGATCCAGAATTATGTGAAATTGTGCTTCGTGCAACATAATTCTGGGTGCCATTTAAAAACCATAAGTTCTAATGACTCCATTCCTTTTTGAGGTAATAGGGGCTGTTAATTGGAGTACTCTAAAACAAACCTGACCTCTCTAGGATATTCAGAAGCCAAGTTATAAGCCCACAAAGGTGTAACTGGACTACTTCTTTAAAGTGAGACCAGATCCGGTGACCTTTAGGACATGGTTTGACCCCCTTAGGAAAGTGCTATCATCATAAAACGTTCAGATCACTTACAACTCAATAGATTCTGCCTTCCTGTAACGTTTCAGCCTGATTGGACCTTGTTTTCACACAAATGGACCCAGAATGATGTGAAATTGTGCTTCGTGCAACATAATTCTGGGTGCCATTTACAAACCATAAGTGCTAATGACTCCATTCCTTTTTGTGGTTGTAGGGGCTGTTGATTGGAGTACACTAAAACAAACCTGACCTCTCTAGGACAATCAGATGCCAAGTTATAAGCCCACAAATGTGTAACTGGACTACTTCTTTAAAGTGACACCAGATCTGGTGACCTTTGGGACATGGTTTGACCCCCTTAGGAATGTGCGATCATCATGAAACGTTCAGATCACTTACAACTCAATAGATTCTACCTTCTTGTAACGTTTCAGCCTGATTGAACCTTTTTTTCACACAAATGGACCCAGAATGATGTGAAATTGTGCTTCGTGCAACATAAATCTGGGTGCCATTTAAAAACCACAAGTGCTAATGACTCCATTCCTTTTTGAGGTAATAGGGGCTGTTAATGGGAGTACTCTAAAACAAACCTGACCTCTCTAGGATATTCAGAAGCCCAAATTAACAGCCCCTATTACCTCAAAAAGGAATGGAGTCATTAGCACTTATGGTTTTTAAATGGCACCCAGAATGCTGTTGCAAGAAGCACAATTTCACATCATTCTGGGTCCATTTGGGTGAAAACAAGGTCCAATCAGGCTGAAACGTTACAAGAAGGTAGAATCTATTGAGTTGTAAGTGATCTGAACGTTTCATGATGATCGCACATTCCTAAGTGGGTCAAACCATGTCCCAAAGGTCACCGGATCTGGTGTCACTTTAAAGAAGTAGTCCAGTTACACATTTGTGGGCTTATAACTTGGCTTCTGAATGTCCTAGAGAGATCAGGTTTGTTTTAGTGTACTCCAATCAACTACCCCTACAACCACAAAAAAGAATGGAGTCATTAGAACTTATGGTTTGTAAATGGCACCCAGAATTATGTTGCACGAAGCACAATTTCACATCATTCTGGGTCCATTTATGTTAAAACAAGGTCCAATCAGGCTGAAACATTACAAGAAGGTAGAATCTATTGAGTTGTAAGTGATATGAACGTTTCATGATGATCGCACATTCCTATAGGGCAGACCTGGGCATTTTACGGCCCGCGGGCCACATCCGGCCCTTTGGTTGATATTGACCGGCCCGCGTAAGGTTAATTGGAAATTACAAAATAAATGTATTTTCTCATTTTACCTCATGCATGGGCTAAGGCTGCATTGCTTTTATTTTGAAGTTGTATTTCACGTGCACAATGACGCAATACGTATAGCAACAAGTGCCCGCGGTTGACATGGTGATTGTAGCCTGAGAAATGTCCGCTCATGCAAAAAAAAAAAAAAAAAAAAAGAAAGATGCCGAATGCAGGATTTTCAACAAAAATTGGACTGCTAAGTATTTTTTTTACTGAAGTCGGAGGTAAAACCGTGTGTTTGGTTTGCGGGGAGGAGATTGCCGTGTTTAAGGACTACAATTTGAGTCGGCATTACGACAAGAAACACTCGGAAAAATACAAGAACTTGTCTGATGCTGAGAGGGCACGGACATCCGAAGCTTTGCTAGCAAAGTTGCAAAAGCAGCAAGGCTGTTTTACTAAGCTTCACACATCCAGGGATGCAGCAACCAGGACCAGCTCTGTGATATCCCACAAAACAGCTAAAAACAGCGAACCGTGACCAGGAGGATCGAGGACATTGCGGGGAACCTGGAGCTTCAGCTGCAACGTGAAGTGGCAAGTTTTGACTTTTTCTCATTAGACGGGAGCTGTGATGTCCGGGACACAGCCCAGCTGCTCGTATTTGTCCGGGGGATAACGGACTTCAAGCTCACAGAGGAGCGGGCAGCAATGCGGTCGATGAGAGGGACAACGACAGGGAGTGATGTTTCTACAGAGGTAAATGCGTGCATGGACACTCCGGGATTGAAATGGGAGAGACTGTCACAGCCGGGCGTACACTGTGCGACTTTTTCACTTTTTTGAGCCGATTTTCCAGTCGTGCGAGAATCCACGACATCGGGGCGAGTTTTGCGCCGAGCGGTCGTGTAGTGTACAGGGGGTTACGAGAGGCGATTAACACCACGTGACCAGCCGCCGATCAGCAGTCGTGAGGTCGCACTCTGGTGTGTTTAATATTTCGCTCGTCCCTCGTGAGGGTATCGCACTGTTGAAGCGGCGCTGCGAGCTGCTGCGACCCAAAAAGTATCAGAACCACTCACGGCGCATGCGCGCGCAATCCTGCATCAACGCTTGTCGCTCGCTATTTCCCTAATAACACACGCTGTTCGTTTTTGTTTCTACACGTTTTTTTTACTCACAAAGATTGTCAAGAAAGCGTGTTTTTCGTGTTCGTGTCAAATTAAACTGATCACAAAACACAGATTTACTTTCTTTATTTGGTTTTCCTCATCCAACCCCCATAAATCCCTGTGTGTCCTCCTGCAGCACTCCCGAAGGACAACAGGCAAGACAAGACAAAAAACTCTGACGTGTTGAGTAAAAACTGCTATTTTTAGCACATTTTTAGGGCCGACGTGTTGCTACCAGACGTACAGTGTGAGCAGTCAGGTCGCATGCGAGAACTGGGTCGTACAGTGTGAGCACATGACTCGTGAGATCTGCCCTGCGAGGAAGTCGTACAGTTTGAGCTGAAGCTGAGTGCTACAAGTGAAAAAGTCGCACAGTGTACGTCCGGCTTTACAGGGAAAAATGTCGACTTTTGAAACGCATGCAAGATAAAGTGACAGAAATCGATGCAGATCAAAAATAGGTGTTTTTGCATTGTATTATACACCAACATGTGTTGTGCAAGTCAGTGCTAAAAATCAACCATGTTACTGATGTTGTTACTAAAATAATAAACTTCATCAGGGCGCGGGCGATGAATCACAGACAGTTTGTGGCTCTTGTGGAGGACTCCACACAGCTGTCAGCTGGCTCAGCCTGGGGAAAGTGCTGAAGAGGGTTTGGGACTCGAAAGCAGAGATTCAGGATCTCTGCTGGATTTCTACTCTTCTCTTAAGGAGGACTTTCCAAACCTGAAGAGACATGCTCAGAAGATGTTGGTTCTCTTCAGCTCTACCTACATTTGTGAACAAACATTTTCAATGATGAAGTTTACAAAATCCAGGTAAAGATCCTCTCTCACTGATGATCATGTGTCAGCTGTGCTTCGCATCTCCACCTCAGACATTCAGCCTGACTTTGATGCACTCGTTAAAGCCCAGCAGAGACTAGATTTCTCTCACTGAATAAGAAAAAAATTGCTTAAAAACACAAAATAAGGTGTTTGGACCACAAATGTAGGCAACTAGCAGTGAACTGGGACACTTTTTATAAACCTCTTTCTCAAGATCACAGTTCAGTGATTTTATTTTACAGACAATACTGTGTGTCTGTAGAATGCTAAGAACCTCTTTCCAACAATATTTGAAACTCAGAATGTGTTTTGGAGTGAATGTGACTGAAACTGTTAACTAATAGAAGTCACAAATGTTTAACAAAAACCAAATGCGCACTTTGTTTACCATTGCCTTGGGACATTTGAATAAATCACATTTTTGTAAGCCAACCTCACTTTTTCCTTTTTGCTCATTTATAACATATAGTCTACTCTTACCAGCTTGAAGAAACAATGGTATTTACTGCTTTTTATAAAGAAATACCATTAATATTATGCATAATTGACTTCAGCCTTTTGGTCTGCGGCCCTCCACAATATTTTCTATTTCTCATGTGGCCCCATGGAAAAAATAATTGTCCACCCCTGCTATAGGGGGTCAAATCATGTCCCAAAGGTCAACGGGCCTGGTGTCAATGTAAAGAAGTAGTCCAGTTACACATTTGTGGGCTTATAACTTGGCTTCTGAATGTCCTAGAGTGATCAGGTTTGTTTCAGAGTACTACAATCAACAGCCCCTACAACCACAAAAAGGAATGGAGTCATTAGGACTTATGGTTTGTAAATGGCACCCAGAATTATGATGCACGAAGCACAATTTCACATCATTCTGGGTCCATTTGTGTGAAAACAAGGTCCATTCAGGCTGAAACGTTACAAGAAGGTAGAATCTATTGAGTTGTAAGTGATCTGAACGTTTCATGATGATCGCACATTCCTATAGGGGGTCAAACCATGTCCCAAAGGTCACCGGGCCTGGTGTCACTTTAAATAAGTAGTCCAGTTACACCTTTGTGGGCTTATAACTTGGCTTCTGAATGTCCTTGAGAGGTCAGGCTTGTTTTAGTGTACTCCAATAAACAGCCCCTACAGCCACAAAAAGGAATGGAGTCATTAGCACTTATGGTTTGTAAATGGCGCCCAGAATTATGTTGCACGAAGCACAATTTCACATCATTCTGGGTCCATTTGTGTGAAAACAAGGTCCAATCAGGCTGAAACGTTACAAGAAGGTAGAATCTATTGAGTTGTAAGTGATATGAACGTTTCATGATGATCGCACATTCCTATAGGGGGTCAAACCATGTCCCAAAGGTGACCGGGCCTGGTGTCACTTTAAAGAAGTATTCCAGTAACACCTTTGTGGGCTTATAACTTGGCTTCTGAATGTCCTAGAGAGATCAGGTTTGTTTTAGTGTACTCCAATCAACAGCCCCTACAACCACAAAAAGGAATGGAGTCATTAGCCCTTATGGTTTGTAAATTGCACCCAGAATTATGTTGCACGAAGCACAATTTCACATCATTCTGGGTCGATTTGTGTGAAAACAAGGTCCAATCAGGCTGAAACGATACAAGAAGGTAGAATCTATTGAGTTGTAAGTGATCTGAACGTTTCATGATGATCGCACATTCCTAAGTGTGTCAAACCATGTCCCAAAGGTCACCGGATCTGGTGTCACTTTAAAGAAGTAGTCCAGTTACACATTTGTGGGCTTATAACTTGGCTTCTGAATGTCCTAGAGTGATCAGGTTTGTTTCAGAGTACTCCATTCAACAGCCCCTACAACCACAAAAAGGAATGGAGTCATTAGCACTTATGGTTTGTAAATGGCACCCAGAATTATGTTGCACAAAGCACAATTTCACATCATTCTGGGTCCATTTGTGTGAAAACAAGGTCCATTCAGGCTGAAACGTTACAAGAAGGTAGAATCTATTGAGTTGTAAGTGATCTGAACGTTTCATGATGATCGCACATTCCTATAGGGGGTCAAACCTTGTCCCAAAGGTCACCGGGCCTGGTGCCACTTTAAAGAAGTAGTCCAGTTACACCTTTGTGGGCTTATAACTTGGCTTCTGAATGTCCTAGAGAGGTCAGGCTTGTTTTAGTGTACTCCAATCAACAGCCCCTACAGCCACAAAAAGGAATGGAGTCATTAGCACTTATGGTTTGTAAATGGCACCCAGAATTATGTTGCACAAAGCACAATTTCACATCATTCTTGGTTCATTTGTGTGAAAACAAGGTCCAATCAGGCTGAAATGTTACAGGGAGGTAGAATCTATTGAGTTGTAAGTGATCTGAACGTTTCATGATGATAGCACTTTCCTAAGGGGGTCAAACCATGCCCCAAAGGTCACCGGATCTGGTGTCAATTTAAAGAAGTAGTCCAGTTACACATTTGTGGGCTTATAACTTGGCTTCTGAATGTCCTAGAGTGATCAGGTTTGTTTCAGAGTACTCCAATCAACAGCCCCTACAACCACAAAAAGGAATGGAGTCATTAGCACTTATGGTTTGTAAATGGCACCCAGAATTATGTTGCACGAAGCACAATTTCACATCATTCTGGGTCCATTTGTGTGAAAACAAGGTCCATTCAGGCTGAAACGTTACAAGAAGGTAGAATCTATTGAGTTGTAAGTGATCTGAACGTTTCATGATGATCGCACATTCCTATAGGGGGTCAAACCATGTCCCAAAGGTCACCGGGCCTGGTGCCACTTTAAAGAAGTAGTCCAGTTACACCTTTGTGGGCTTATAACTTGGCTTCTGAATGTCCTAGAGAGGTCAGGCTTGTTTTAGTGTACTCCAATCAACAGCCCCTACAGCCACAAAAAGGAATGGAGTCATTAGCACTTATGGTTTGTAAATGGCACCCAGAATTATGTTGCACGAAGCACAATTTCACAACATTCTGGGTTCATTTGTGTGAAAACAAGGTCCAATCAGGCTGAAACGTTACAGGAAGGTAGAATCTATTGAGTTATAAGTGATCTGAACGTTTCATGATGATCGCACATTCCTAAGGGGGTCAAACCTTGTCCCAAAGGTCACCAGATCTGGTGTCACTTTAAAGAAGTAGTCCAGTTACACATTTGTGGGCTTATAACTTGGCTTCTGAATGTCCTAGAGAGATCAGGTTTTTTTTTTAGTGTACTCCAATCAACAGCCCCTACAACCACAAAAAGGAATGGAGTCATTAGCACTTATGGTTTTTAAATGGCACCCAGAATTATGTTGCACGAAGCACAATTTCACATCATTCTGGGTCCATTTGTGTGAAAACAAGGTCCAATCAGGCTGAAACGTTACATGAAGGTAGAATCTTTGAGTTGTAAGTGATCTGAATGTTTCATGATGATAGCACTTTCCTAAGGGGGTCAAACCATGTCCCAGAGGTCACCGGATCTGTTGTCAATTTAAAGAAGTAGTCCAGTTACACATTTGTGGGCTTATAACTTGGCTTCTGAATGTCCTAGAGAGATCAGGTTTTTTTTAGTGTACTCCAATCAACAGCCCCCATTACCCCAAAAAGGAATGGAGTCATTAGCACTTATGGTTTTTAAATGGCACCCAGAATTATGTTGCACAAAGCACAATTTCACATCATTCTGGGTCCATTTGTGTGAAAACAAGGTCCAGTCAGGCTGAAACGTTACAGGACGGTAGAATCTATTGAGTTGTAAGTGATCTGAACGTTTCATGATGATCGCACATTCCTATAGGGGGTCAAACCATGTCCCAAAGGTCACCGGGCCTGGTGTCACTTTAAAGAAGTAGTCCAGTTACACCTTTGTGGGCTTATAACTTGGCTTCTGAATGTCCTAGAGAGATCAGGTCTGTTTTAGTGTATTCCAATCAACAGCCCCTACAACCACAAAAAGGAATGGAGTCATTAGCACTTATGGTTTGTAAATGGCACCCAGAATTATGTTGCACGAAGCACAATTTCACATCATTCTGGATCCATTTGTGTGAAAACAAGGTCCAATCAGGCTGAAACGTTACAAGAAGGTAGAATCTATTGAGTTGTAAGTGATCTGAACGTTTCATGATGATCGCACATTCCTAAGTGGGTCAAACCATGTCCCAAAGGTCACCAGATCTGGTGTCACTTTAAAGAAGTAGTCCAGTTACACATTTGTGGGCTTATAACTTGGCTTCTGAATGTCCTAGAGAGATCAGGTTTGTTTTATTGTACTCCAATCAACAGCCCCTACAACCACAAAAAGGAATGGAGTCATTAGCACTTATGGTTTGTAAATGGCACCCAGAATTATGTTGCACGAAGCACAATTTCACATCATTCTGGGTCCATTTGTGTGAAAACAAGGTCCAATCAGGCTGAAACGTTACAAGAAGGTAGAATCTATTGAGTTGTAAGTGATCTGAACGTTTCATGATGATCGCACATTCCTATAGGGGGTCAAACCATGTCCCAAAGGTCACCGGGCCTGGTGTCAATTTAAAGAAGTAGTCCAGTTACACATTTGTGGGCTTATAACTTGGCATCTGAATGTCCTAGAGTGATCAGGTTTGTTTCAGAGTACTCCAATCAACAGCCCCTACAACCACAAAAAGGAATGGAGTCATTAGCACTTATGGTTTGTAAATGGCACCCAGAATTATGTTGCACGAAGCACAATTTCACATCATTCTGGGTCCATTTGTGTGAAAACAAGGTCCAATCAGGCTGAAACGTTACAAGAAGGTAGAATCTATTGAGTTGTAAGTGATCTGAACGTTTCATGATGATCGCACATTCCTAAGTGGGTCAAACCATGTCCCAAAGGTCACCAGATCTGGTGTCACTTTAAAGAAGTAGTCCAGTTACACATTTGTGGGCTTATAACTTGGCTTCTGAATGTCCTAGAGAGATCAGGTTTGTTTTATTGTACTCCAATCAACAGCCCCTACAACCACAAAAAGGAATGGAGTCATTAGCACTTATGGTTTGTAAATGGCACCCAGAATTATGTTGCACGAAGCACAATTTCACATCATTATGGGTCCATTTGTGTGAAAACAAGGTCCAATCAGGCTGAAACGTTACAAGAAGGTAGAATCTATTGAGTTGTAAGTGATCTGAACGTTTCATGATGATCGCACATTCCTATAGGGGGTCAAACCATGTCCCAAAGGTCACCGGGCCTGGTGTCAATTTAAAGAAGTAGTCCAGTTACACATTTGTGGGCTTATAACTTGGCATCTGAATGTCCTAGAGTGATCAGGTTTGTTTCAGAGTACTCCAATCAACAGCCCCTACAACCACAAAAAGGAATGGAGTCATTAGCACTTATGGTTTGTAAATGGCACCCAGAATTATGTTGCACGAAGCACAATTTCACATCATTCTGGGTCCATTTGTGTGAAAACAAGGTCCATTCAGGCTGAAACGTTACAAGAAAGTAGAATCTATTCAGTTGTAAGTGATCTGAACGTTTCATGATGATCGCACATTCTTATAGGGGGTCAAAACATGTCCCAAAGTTCACCGGGCCTGGTGTCTCTTTAAAGAAGTAGTCCAGTTACACATTTGTGGGCTTATAACTTGGCTTCTGAATGTCCTAGAGAGGTCAGGCTTGTTTTAGTGTACTCCAATCAACAGCCCCTAAAGCCACAAAAAGGAATGGAGTCATTAGCACTTATGGTTTTTAAATGGCACCCAGAATTATGTTGCACGAAGCACAATTTCACATCATTCTGGGTCCATTTGTGTGAAAACAAGGTCCAATCAGGCTGAAACGTTACATGAAGGTAGAATCTTTGAGTTGTAAGTGATCTGAATGTTTCATGATGATAGCACTTTCCTAAGGGGGTCAAACCATGTCCGAGAGGTCACCGGATCTGTTGTCAATTTAAAGAAGTAGTCCAGTTACACATTTGTGGGCTTATAACTTGGCTTCTGAATGTCCTAGAGAGGTCAGGCTTGTTTTAGTGTACTTCAATAAACAGCCCCTACAACCACAAAAAGGAATGGAGTCATTAGCACTTATGGTTTTTAAATGGCACCCAGAATTATGTTGCACAAAGCACAATTTCACATCATTCTGGGTTCATTTGTGTGAAAACAAGGTCCAATCAGGCTGAAACGTTACAGGAAGGTAGAATCTATTGAGTTGTAAGTGATCTGAACGTTTCATGATGATAGCACTTTCCTAAGGGGGTCAACCCATGTCCCAGAGGTCACCGGATCTGGTGTCAATTTAAAGAAGTAGTCCAGTTACACATTTGTGGGCTTATAACCTGGCTTCTGAATATCCTAGAGAGATCAGGTTTTTTTTTAGTGTACTCCAATCAACAGCCCCTACAACCACAAAAAGGAATGGAGTTAAATGGCACCCAGAATTATGTTGCACGAAGCACAATTTCACATCATTCTGGGTTCATTTGTGTGAAAACAAGGTCCAATCAGGCTGAAACGTTACAGGAAGGTAGAATCTATTGAGTTGTAAGTGATCTGAACGTTTCATGATGATAGCACTTTCCTATAGGGGGTCAAACCATGTCCCAAAGGTCAATGTATCGGTGTAAATTTAAAGAAGTAGTCCAGTTACACATTTGTGGGCTTATAACTTGGCTTCTGAATATCCTAGAGAGGTCAGGTTTAATTTAGAGTACTCCAATTAACAGCCCCCATTACCCCAAAAAGGAATGGAGTCATTAGCACTTATGGGTTGTAAATGGCACCCAGAATTATGTGGCACGAAGCAAAATTTCACATCATTCTGGGTTCATTTGTGTGAAAACAAGGTCCAATCAGGCTGAAACGTTACAGGAAGGTAGAATCTATTGAGTTGTAAGTGATCTGAACGTTTCATGATGATAGGACATTCCTAAGGGGGTCAAACCATGTCCCAAAGGTCACCGGGCCTGGTGCCACTTTAAAGAAGTAGTCCAGTTACACCTTTGTGGGCTTATAACTTGGCTTCTGAATGTCCTAGAGAGGTCAGGCTTGTTTTAGTGTACTTCAATAAACAGCCCCTACAACCACAAAAAGGAATGGAGTCATTAGCACTTATGGTTTTTAAATGGCACCTAGAATTATGTTGCACAAAGCACAATTTCACATCATTCTGGGTTCATTTGTGTGAAAACAAGGTCCAATCAGGCTGAAACGTTACAGGAAGGTAGAATCTATTGAGTTGTAAGTGATCTGAACGTTTCATGATGATAGCACTTTCCTAAGGGGGTCAAACCATGTCCCAGAGGTCACCGGATCTGGTGTCAATTTAAAGAAGTAGTCCAGTTACACATTTGTGGGCTTATAACTTGGCTTCTGAATGTCCTAGAGAGATCAGGTTTGTTTTAGTGTACTCCAATCAACAGCCCCTACAATCACAAAAAGGAATGGAGTCATTAGCACTTATGGCTTTTAAATGGCACCCAGAATTATGTTGCACGAAGCACAATTTCACATCATTCTGGGTCCATTTGTGTGAAAACAAGGTCCAGTCAGGCTGAAACGTTACAAGAAGGTAGAATCTGTTGAGTTGTAAGTGATCTGAAAGTTTCATGATGATCGCACATTCCTATAGGGGGTCAAACCATGTCCCAAACGTCACCGGGCCTGGTGTCACTTTAAAGAAGTAGTCCAGTTACACCTTTGTGGGCTTATAACTTGGCTTCTGAATATCCTACAGAGGTCAGGTTTGTTTTAGAGTACTCCAATTAACAGCCCCCATTACCCCAAAAAGGAATGGAGTCATTAGCACTTATGGTTTTTAAATGGCACCCAGAATTATGTTGCACAAAGCACAATTTCACATCATTCTGGGTTCATTTGTGTGAAAACAAGGTCCAATCAGGCTGAATCGTTACAAGAAGGTAGAATCAATTGAGTTTTAAGTGATATGAACGTTTCATGATGATCGCACATTCCTATAGGGGGTCAAACCATGTCCCAAAGGTCACCGGGCCTGGTGTCACTTTAAATAAGTAGTCCAGTTACACCTTTGTGGGCTTATAACTTGGCTTCTGAATGTCCTAGAGAGATCAAGTTTGTTTTAGTGTACTCCAATCAACAGCCCCTACAACCACAAAAAGGAATGGAGTCATTATGGTTTGTAAATGGCACCCAGAATTATGTTGCATGAAGCACAATTTCACATCATTCTGGGTCCATTTGTGTGAAAACAAGGTCCAATCAGGCTGAAACGTTACAAGAAGGTAGAATCTATTGAGTTGTAAGTGATCTGAACGTTTCATGATGATCGCACATTCCTAAGGGGGTCAAACCATGTCCCAAAGGTCACCGGGCCTGGTGTCACTTTAAAGAAGTAGTCCAGTTACACCTTTGTGGGCTTATAACTTGGCTTCTGAATATCCTAGAGAGGTCAGGTTTAATTTAGAGTACTCCAATTAACAGCCCCCATTACCCCAAAAAGGAATGGAGTCATTAGAACTTATGGTTTTTAAATGGCACCCAGTATTATGTTGCACGAAGCACAATTTCACATCATTCTGGGTTCATTTGTGTGAAAACAAGGTCCAATCAGGCTGAAACGTTACAGGAAGGTAGAATCTATTGAGTTGTAAGTGATCTGAACGTTTCATGATGATAGCACTTTCCTATAGGGGGTCAAACCATGTCCCAAAGGTCACTGGATCGGTGTATATTTAAAGAAGTAGTCCAGTTACACATTTGTGGGCTTATAACTTGGCTTCTGAATGTCCTAGAGAGATCAGGTTTGTTTTAGTGTACTCCAATCAACAGCCCCTACAACCACAAAAAGGAATAGAGTCATTAGCACTTATGGTTTGTAAATGGCACCCAGAATTATGTGGCACGAAGTACAATTTCACATCATTCTGGGTCCATTCGTGTGAAAACAAGGTCCAATCAGGCTGAAACGTTACAAGAAGGTAGAATCTATTGAGTTGTAAGTGATCTGAACGTTTCATGATGATCGCACATTCCTACAGGGGGTCAAACCATGTCCCAAAGATCACCGGGCCTGGTGTCACTTTAAAGAAGTAGTCCAGTTACACCTTTGTGGGCTTATAACTTGGCTTCTGAATATCCTAAAGAGGTCAGGTTTTTTTTAGAGTACTCCAATTAACAGCCCCCATTACCCCAAAAAGGAATGGAGTCATTAGCACTTATGGTTTTTAAATGGCACCCAGAATTATGTTGCACAAAGCACAATTTCACATCATTCTGGGTTCATTTGTGTGAAAACAAGGTCCAATCAGGCTGAAACGTTACAGGAAGGTAGAATCTATTGAGTTGTAAGTGATCTGAACGTTTCATGATGATAGCAGTTTCCTAAGGGTGTCAATCCATGTCCTAAAGGTCACCGGATCTGGTGTCACTTTAAAGAAGTAGTCCAGTTACACATTTGTGGGCTTATAACTTGGCTTCTGAATATCCTAGAGAGGTCAGGTTTGTTTTATAGTACTCCAATCAACAGCCCCTATTACCTCAAAAAGGAATGGAGTCATTAGCACTTATGGTTTTTAAATGGCACCCAGAATTATGTTGCACGAAGCACAATTTCACATCATTCTGGGTCCATTTGGGTGAAAACAAGGTCCAATCAGGCTGAAACGTTACAAGAAGGTAGAATCTATCGAGTTGTAAGTGATCTGAACGTTTCATGATGATCGCACATTCCTAAGTGGGTCAAACCATGTACCAAAGGTCACCGGATCTGGTGTCACTTTAAAGAAGTAGTCCAGTTACACATTTGTGGGCTTATAACTTGGCTTCTGAATGTCCTAGAGAGATCAGGTTTGTTTTAGTGTACTCCAATCAACAGCCCCTACAACCACAAAAAGGAATAGAGTCATTAGCACTTATGGTTTGTAAATGGCACCCAGAATTATGTGGCACGAAGCACAATTTCACATCATTCTGGGTCCATTCGTGTGAAAACAAGGTCCAATCAGGCTGAAACGTTACAAGAAGGTAGAATCTATTGAGTTGTAAGTGATCTGAACGTTTCATGATGATCGCACATTCCTACAGGGGGTCAAACCATGTCCCAAAGGTCACCGGGCCTGGTGTCACTTTAAAGAAGTAGTCCAGTTACACCTTTGTGGGCTTATAACTTGGCTTCTGAATATCCTAAAGAGGTCAGGTTTGTTTTAGAGTACTCCAATTAACAGCCCCCATTACCCCAAAAAGGAATGGAGTCATTAGCACTTATGGTTTTTAAATGGCACCCAGAATTATGTTGCACAAAGCACAATTTCACATCATTCTGGGTTCATTTGTGTGAAAACAAGGTCCAATCAGGCTGAAACGTTACAAGAAGGTAGAATCTATCGAGTTGTAAGTGATCTGACTGTTTCATGATGATCGCACAATCCTAAGTGGGTCAAACCATGTACCAAAGGTCACCGGATCTGGTGTCACTTTAAAGAAGTAGTCCAGTTACACATTTGTGGGCTTATAACTTGGCTTCTGAATGTCCTAGAGAGATCAGGTTTGTTTTAGTGTACTCCAATCAACAGCCCCTACAACCACAAAAAAGAATGGAGTCATTAGAACTTATGGTTTGTAAATGGCACCCAGAATTATGTTGCACGAAGCACAATTTCACATCATTCTGGGTCCATTTGTATGAAAACAAGGTCCAATCAGGCTGAAACGTTACAAGAAGGTAGAATCTATTGAGTTGTAAGTGATGTGAACGTTTCATGATGATAGCACTTTCCTAAGGAGGTAAAACCATGTCCCAAAGGTCACCGGATCGGTGTCAATTTAAAAAAGTAGTCCAGTTACACATTTGTGGGCTTATAACTTGGCTTCTGAATGTCCGAGAGAGATCAGGTTTGTTTTAGTGTACTCCAATCAACAGCCCCTACAACCACAAAAAGGAATGGAGTCATTAGCACTTATGGTTTTTAAATGGCACCCAGAATTATGTTGCACGAAGCACAATTTCACATCATTCTGGGTTCATTTGTGTGAAAACAAGGTCCAATCAGGCTGAAACGTTACAGGAAGGTAGAATCTATTGAGTTGTAAGTGATCTGAACGTTTCATGATGATAGCACATTCCAAAGGGGGTCAAAACATGTCCCAAAGGTCACCGGGCCTGGTGCCACTTTAAAGAAGTAGTCCAGTTACACCTTTGTGGGCTTATAACTTGGCTTCTGAATGTCCTAGAGAGGTCAGGCTTGTTTTAGTGTACTTCAATAAACAGCCCCTACAACCACAAAAAGGAATGGAGTCATTAGCACTTATGGTTTTTAAATGGCACCCAGAATTATGTTGCACAAAGCACAATTTCACATCATTCTGGGTTCATTTGTGTGAAAACAAGGTCCAATCAGGCTGAAACGTTACAGGAAGGTAGAATCTATTGAGTTGTAAGTGATCTGAACGTTTCATGATGATAGCACTTTCCTAAGGGGGTCAAACCATGTCCCAGAGGTCACCGGATCTGGTGTCAATTTAAAGAAGTAGTCCAGTTACACATTTGTGGGCTTATAACTTGGCTTCTGAATGTCCTAGAGAGATCAGGTTTGTTTTAGTGTACTCCAATCAACAGCCCCTACAACCTCAAAAAGGAATGGAGTCATTAGCACTTATGGCTTTTAAATGGCACCCAGAATTATGTTGCACGAAGCACAATTTCACATCATTCTGGGTCCATTTGTGTGAAAACAAGGTCCAGTCAGGCTGAAACGTTACAAGAAGGTAGAATCTGTTGAGTTGTAAGTGATCTGAAAGTTTCATGATGATATCACATTCCTATAGGGGGTCAAACCATGTCCCAAAGGTCACCGGATCTGGTGTCACTTTAAAGAAGTAGTCCAGTTACACCTTTGTGGGCTTATAACTTGGCTTCTGAATATCCTACAGAGGTCAGGTTTGTTTTAGAGTACTCAAATTAACAGCCCCCATTACCCCAAAAAGGAAGGGAGTCATTAGCACTTATGGTTTTTAAATGGCACCCAGAATTATGTTGCACAAAGCACAATTTCACATCATTCTGGGTTCATTTGTGTGAAAACAAGGTCCAATCAGGCTGAAACTTTACAGGAAGGTAGAATCTATTGAGTTGTAAGTGATCTGAACGTTTCATGATGATAGCACTTTCCTAAGGGGGTCAAACCATGTCCTAAAGGTCACCGGATCTGGTGTCACTTTAAAGAAGTAGTCCAGTTACACATTTGTGGGCTTATAACTTGGCTTCTGAATATCCTAGAGAGGTCAGGTTTGTTTTAGAGTACTCCAATTAACAGCCCATATTACCTCAAAAAGGAATGGAGTCATTAGCACTTATGGTTTTTAAATGGCACCCAGAATTATGTTGCACGAAGCACAATTTCACATCATTCTGGGTCCATTTGTGTGAAAACAAGGTCCAATCAGGCTGAAACGTTACAAGAAGGTAGAATCTATTGAGTTGTAAGTGATCTGAACGTTTCATGATGATCGCACATTCCTAAGGGGGTCAAACCATGTCCCAGAGGTCACCGGATCTGGTGTCAATTTAAAGAAGTAGTCCAGTTTACACATTTGTGGGCTTATAACTTGGCTTGTGAATTTCCTAGAGAGATCAGGTTTGTTTTAGTGGACTCCAATCAACAGCCCCTACAACCACAAAAAGGAATGGAGTCATTAGCACTTATGGTTTTTAAATGGCACCCAGAATTATGTTGCACGAAGCACAATTTCACATCATTCTGGGTCCATTTGTGTGAAAACAAGGTCCAGTCAGGCTGAAACGTTACAAGAAGGTAGAATCTGTTGAGTTGTAAGTGATCTGAACGTTTCATGATGATCGCACATTCCTATAGGGGGTCAAACCATGTCCCAAAGGTCACCGGGCCTGGTGTCACTTTAAAGAAGTAGTCCAGTTACACCTTTGCGGGCTTATAACTTGGCTTCTGAATATCCTAAAGAGGTCAGGTTAATTTTAGAGTACTCCAATTAACAGCCCCTATTACCTCAAAAAGGAATGGAGTCATTAGCACTTATGGTTTTTAAATGGCACCCAGAATTATGTTGCACGAAGCACAATTTCACATCATTCTGGGTCCATTTGTGTGAAAACAATGTCCAATCAGGCTGAAACGTTACAAGAAGGTAGAATCTATTGAGTTGTAAGTGATCTGAACGTTTCATGATGATCGCACATTCCTAAGTGGGTCAAACCATGTCCCAAAAGTCACCGGATCTGGTGTCACTTTAAAGAAGTAGTCCAGTTACACATTTGTGGGCTTATAACTTGGCTTCTGAATGTCCTAGAGAGATCAGGTTTGTTTTAGTGCACTCCAATCAACAGCCCCTACAACCACAAAAAAGAATTCAGTCATTAGCACTTATGGTTTGTAAATGGCACCCAGAATTATGTTGCACGAAGCACAATTTCACATCATTCTGGGTCCATTTGTGTGAAAACAAGGTCCAATCAGGCTGAAACGTTACAAGAAGGTAGAATCTATTGAGTTGTAAGTGATATGAACGTTTCATGATGATCGCACATTCCTAAGTGGGTCAAACCATGTCCCAAAGGTCACCGGGCCTGGTGTCACTTTAAAGAAGTAGTCCAGTTACACATTTGTGGCTTTATAACCTGGCTTCTGAATGTCCTAGAGAGATCAGGTTTGTTTTAGTGTACTCCAATCAACAGCCCCTACAACTACAAAAAGGAATGGAGTCATTAGCACTTATGGTTATTAAATGGCACCCAGAATTATGTTAAACGAAGCACAATTTCACATCATTCTGGGTCCATTTGTGTGAAAACAAGGTCCAATCAGGCTGAAACGTTACAAGAAGGTAGAATCTATTGAGTTGTAAGTGATCTGAAAGTTTCATGATGATAGCACATTCCTAAGGGGGTCAAACCATGTCCCAAAGGTCACCGGGCCTGGTGCCACTTTAAAGAAGTAGTCCAGTTACACCTTTGTGGGCTTATAACTTGGCTTCTGAATGTCCTAGAGAAGTCAGGCTTGTTTTAGTGTACTTCTTCAATAAACAGCCCCTACAACCACAAAAAGGAATGGAGTCATTAGCACTTATGGTTTTTAAATGGCACCCAGAATTATGTTGCACAAAGCACAATTTCACATCATTCTGGGTTCATTTGTGTGAAAACAAGGTCCAATCAGGCTGAAACGTTACAAGAAGGTAGAATCTGTTGAGTTGTAAGTGATCTGAACGTTTCATGATGATTGCACTTTCCTAAGGGGGTCAAACCATGTCCCAGAGGTCACCGGATCTGGTGTCAATTTAAAGAAGTAGTCCAGTTACACATTTGTGGGCTTATAACTTGGCTTCTGACTGTCCTAGAGAGATCAGGTTTGTTTTAGTGTACTCCAATCAACAGCCCCTACAACCACAAAAAGGAATGGAGTCATTAGCACTTATGGCTTTTAAATGGCACCCAGAATTATGTTGCACGAAGCACAATTTCACATCATTCTGGGTCCATTTGTGTGAAAACAAGGTCCAGTCAGGCTGAAACGTTACAAGAAGGTAGAATCTGTTGAGTTGTAAGTGATCTGAAAGTTTCATGATGATCGCACATTCCTATAGGGGGTCAAACCATGTCCCAAAGGTCACCGGGCCTGATGTCACTTTAAAGAAGTAGTCCAGTTACACCTTTGTGGGCTTATAACTTGGCTTCTGAATATCCTACAGAGGTCAGGTTTGTTTTAGAGTACTCCAATTAACAGCCCCCATTACCCCAAAAAGGAATGGAGTCATTAGCACTTATGGTTTTTAAATGGCACCCAGAATTATGTTAAACAAAGCACAATTTCACATCATTCTGGGTTCATTTGTGTGAAAACAAGGTCCAATCAGGCTGAAACGTTACAAGGAGGTAGAATCAATTGAGTTGTAAGTGATCTGAAAGTTTCATGATGATCGCACATTCCTATAGGGGGTCAAACCATGTCCCAAAGGTCACCGGGCCTGGTGTCACTTTAAAGAAGTAGTCCAGTTACACCTTTGTGGGCTTATAACTTGGCTTCTGAATGTCCTAGAGAGATCAGGTTTGTTTTAGTGGTCTCCATTCAACAGCCCCTACAACCACTAAAAGGAATGGAGTCATTATGGTTTGTAAATGGCACCCAGAATTATGTTGCACGAAGCACAATTTCACATCATTCTGGGTCCATTTGGGTGAAAACAAGGTCCAATCAGGCTGAAACGTTACAAGAAGGTAGAATCTATTGAGTTGTAAGTGATCTGAACGTTTCATGATGATCGCACATTCCTAAGTGGGTCAAACCATGTACCAAAGGTCACCGGATCTGGTGTCACTTTAAAGAAGTAGTCCAGTTACACATTTGTGGGCTTATAACTTGGCTTCTGAATGTCCTAGAGAGATCAGGTTTGTTTTAGTGTACTCCAATCAACAGCCCCTACAACCACAAAAAAGAATGGAGTCATTAGAACTTATGGTTTGTAAATGGCACCCAGAATTATGTTGCACGAAGCACAATTTCACATCATTCTGGGTCCATTTGTGTGAAAACAAGGTCCAATCAGGCTGAAACGTTACAAGAAGGTAGAATCTATTGAGTTGTAAGTGATATGAACGTTTCATGATGATCGCACATTCCTATAGGGGGTCAAACCATGTCCCAAAGGTCAACGGGCCTGGTGTCAATGTAAATAAGTTGTCCAGTTACACATTTGTGGGCTTATAACTTGGCTTCTGAATGTCCCAGAGTGATCAGGTTTGTTTCAGAGTACTACAATCAACAGCCCCTACAACCACAAAAAGGAATGGAGTCATTAGCACTTATGGTTTGTAAAGGGCACCCAGATTTATGATGCACGAAGCACAATTTCACATCATTCTGGGTCCATTTGTGTGAAAACAAGGTCCATTCAGGTTGAAACGTTACAAGAAGGTAGAATCTATTGAGTTGTAAGTGATCTGAACGTTTCATGATGATCGCACATTCCTATAGGGGGTCAAACCATGTCCCAAAGGTCACCGGGCCTGGTGTCACTTTAAAGAAGTAGTCCAGTTACACCTTTGTGGGCTTATAACTTGGCTTCTGAATGTCCTAGAGAGGTCAGGCTTGTTTTAGTGTACTCCAATAAGCAGCCCCTACAGCCACAAAAAGGAATGGAGTCATTAGCACTTATGGTTTGTAAATGGCGCCCAGAATTATGTTGCACGAAGCACAATTTCACATCATTCTGGGTCCATTTGTGTGAAAACAAGGTCCAATCAGGCTGAAACGTTACAAGAAGGTAGAATCTATTGAGTTGTAAGTGATCTGAACGTTTCATGATGATCGCACATTCCTAAGGGGGTCAAACCATGTCCCAAAGGTCACCGGGCCTGGTGTCACTTTAAAGAAGTAGTCCAGTTACACCTTTGTGGGCTTATAACTCTTCTTCTGAATATCCTAGAGAGGTCAGGTTTAATTTAGAGTACTCCAATTAACAGCCCCCATTACCCCAAAAAGGAATGGAGTCATTAGCACTTATGGGTTGTAAATGGCACCCAGAATTATGTGGCACGAAGCAAAATTTCACATCATTCCAGGTTCATTTGTGTGAAAACAAGGTCCAATCAGGCTGAAACGTTACAGGAAGGTAGAATCTATTGAGTTGTAAGTGATCTGAACGTTTCATGATGATAGCACTTTCCTAAGGAGGTAAAACCATGTCCCAAAGGTCACCGGATCGGTGTCAATTTAAAAAAGTAGTCCAGTTACACATTTGTGGGCATATAACTTGGCTTCTGAATGTCCTAGAGAGATCAGGTTTGTTTTAGTGTACTCCAATCAACAGCCCCTACAACCACAAAAAGGAATGGAGTCATTAGCACTTATGGTTTGTAAATGGCACCCAGAATTATGTGGCACGAAGCACAATTTCACATCATTCTGGGTTCATTTGTGTGAAAACAAGGTCCAATCAGGCTGAAACGTTACAAGAAGGTAGAATCTATTGAGTTGTAAGTGATCTGAACGTTTCATGATGATAGCACTTTCCTATAGGGGGTCAAACCATGTCCCAAAGGTCACTGGATCGGTGTCAATTTAAAGAAGTAGTCCAGTTACACATTTGTGGGCATATAACTTGGCTTCTGAATGTCCTAGAGAGATCAGGTTTGTTTTAGTGTACTCCAATCAACAGCCCCTACAACCACAAAAAGGAATGGAGTCATTAGCACTTATGGTTTGTAAATGGCACCCAGAATTATGTGGCACGAAGCACAATTTCACATCATTCTGGGTCCATTTGTGTGTAAACAAGGTCCAATCAGGCTGAAACGTTACAAGAAGGTAGAATCTATTGAGTTGTAAGTGATCTGAACGTTTCATGATGATCGCACATTCCTACAGGTGGTCAAACCATGTCCCAAAGGTCACCGGGCCTGGTGTCACTTTAAAGAAGTAGTCCAGTTACACCTTTGTGGGCTTATAACTTGGCTTCTGAATATCCTAAAGAGGTCAGGTTTGTGTTAGAGTACTCCAATTAACAGCCCCCATTACCCCAAAAAGGAATGGAGTCATTAGCACTTATGGTTTTTAAATGGCAACCAGAATTATGTTGCACAAAGCACAATTTCACATCATTCTGGGTTCATTTGTGTGAAAACAAGGTCCAATCAGGCTGAAACGTTACAGGAAGGTAGAATCTATTGAGTTGTCAGTGATCTGAACGTTTCATGATGATAGCAGTTTCCTAAGGGTGTCAATCCATGTCCTAGAGGTCACCGGATCTGGTGTCATTTTAAAGAAGTAGTCCAGTTACACATTTGTGGGCTTATAACTTGGCTTCTGAATATCCTAGAGAGGTCAGGTTTGTTTTAGAGTACTCCAATTAACAGCCCCTATTACCTCAAAAAGGAATGGAGTCATTAGCACTTATGGTTTTTAAATGGCACCCAGAATTATGTTGCACGAAGCACAATTTCACATCATTCTGGGTCCATTTGGGTGAAAACAAGGTCCAATCAGGCTGAAACGTTACAAGAAGGTAGAATCTAATGAGTTGTAAGTGATCTGAACGTTTCATGATGATCGCACATTCCTAAGTGGGTCAAACCATGTACCAAAGGTCACCGGATCTGGTGTCACTTTAAAGAAGTAGTCCAGTTACACATTTGTGGGCTTATAACTTGGCTTCTGAATGTCCTAGAGAGATCAGGTTTGTTTTAGTGTACTCCAATCAACAGCCCCTACAACCACAAAAAAGAATGGAGTCATTAGAACGTATGGTTTGTAAATGGTACCCAGAATTATGTTGCACGAAGCACAATTTCACATCATTCTGGGTCCATTTGTGTGAAAACAAGGTCCAATCAGGCTGAAACGTTACAAGAAGGTAGAATCTATTGAGTTGTAAGTGATATGAACGTTTCATGATGATCGCACATTCCTATAGGGGGTCAAACCATGTCCCAAAGGTCAACGGGCCTGGTGTCAATGTAAATAAGTTGTCCAGTTACACATTTGTGGGCTTATAACTTGGCTTCTGAATGTCCCAGAGTGATCAGGTTTGTTTCAGAGTACTACAATCAACAGCCCCTACAACCACAAAAAGGAATGGAGTCATTAGCACTTATGGTTTGTAAATGGCACCCAGATTTATGATGCACGAAGCACAATTTCACATCATTCTGGGTCCATTTGTGTGAAAAAAGGTCCATTCAGGTTGAAACATTACAAGAAGGTAGAATCTATTGAGTTGTAAGTGATCTGAACGTTTCATGATGATCGCACATTCCTATAGGGGGTCAAACCATGTCCCAAAGGTCACCGGGCCTGGTGTCACTTTAAATAAGTAGTCCAGTTACACCTTTGTGGGCTTATAACTTGGCTTCTGAATGTCCTAGAGAGGTCAGGCTTGTTTTAGTGTACTCCAATAAACAGCCCCTACAGCCACAAAAAGGAATGGAGTCATTAGCACTTATGGTTTGTAAATGGCGCCCAGAATTATGTTGCACGAAGCAAAATTTCACATCATTCCGGGTTCATTTGTGTGAAAACAAGGTCCAATCAGGCTGAAACGTTACAGGAAGGTAGAATCTATTGAGTTGTAAGTGATCTGAACGTTTCATGATGATAGCACTTTCCTAAGGAGGTAAAACCATGTCCCAAAGGTCACCGGATCGGTGTCAATTTAAAAAAGTAGTCCAGTTACACATTTGTGGGCTTATAACTTGGCTTCTGAATGTCCTAGAGAGATCAGGTTTGTTTTAGTGTACTCCAATCAACAGCCCCTACAACCACAAAAAGGAATGGAGTCATTAGCACTTATGGTTTTTAAATGGCACCCAGAATTATGTTGCACGAAGCACAATTTCACATCATTCTGGGTTCATTTGTGTGAAAACAAGGTCCAATCAGGCTGAAACGTTACAGGAAGGTAGAATCTATTGAGTTGTAAGTGATCTGAACGTTTCATGATGATAGCACATTCCAAAGGGGGTCAAACCATGTCCCAAAGGTCACCGGGCCTGGTGCCACTTTAAAGAAGTAGTCCAGTTACACCTTTGTGGGCTTATAACTTGGCTTCTGAATGTCCTAGAGAGGTCAGGCTTGTTTTAGTGTACTTCAATAAACAGCCCCTACAACCACAAAAAGGAATGGAGTCATTAGCACTTATGGTTTTTAAATGACACCCAGAATTATGTTGCACAAAGCACAATTTCACATCATTCTGGGTTCATTTGTGTGAAAACAAGGTCCAATCAGGCTGAAACGTTACAGGAAGGTAGAATCTATTGAGTTGTAAGTGATCTGAACGTTTCATGATGATAGCACTTTCCTAAGGGGGTCAAACCATGTCCCAGAGGTCACCGGATCTGGTGTCAATTTAAAGAAGTAGTCCAGTTACACATTTGTGGGCTTATAACTTGGCTTCTGAATGTCCTAGAGAGATCAGGTTTGTTTTAGTGTACTCCAATCAACAGCCCCTACAACCACAAAAAGGCATGGAGTCATTAGCACTTATGGCTTTTAAATGGCACCCAGAATTATGTTGCACGAAGCACAATTTCACATCATTCTGGGTCCATTTGTGTGAAAACAAGGTCCAGTCAGGCTGAAACGTTACAAGAAGGTAGAATCTGTTGAGTTGTAAGTGATCTGAAAGTTTCATGATGATATCACATTCCTATAGGGGGTCAAACCATGTCCCAAAGGTCACCGGGCCTGGTGTCACTTTAAAGAAGTAGTCCAGTTACACCTTTGTGGGCTTATAACTTGGCTTCTGAATATCCTACAGAGGTCAGGTTTGTTTTAGAGTACTCCAATTAACAGCCCCCATTACCCCAAAAAGGAATGGAGTCATTAGCACTTATGGTTTTTAAATGGCACCCAAAATTATGTTGCACAAAGCACAATTTCACATCATTCTGGGTTCATTTGTGTGAAAACAAGGTCCAATCAGGCTGAAACGTTACAGGAAGGTAGAATCTATTGAGTTGTAAGTGATCTGAACGTTTCATGATGATAGCACTTTCCTAAGGGGGTCAAACCATGTCCTAAAGGTCACCGGATCTGGTGTCACTTTAAAGAAGTAGTCCAGTTACACATTTGTGGGCTTATAACTTGGCTTCTGAATATCCTAGAGAGGTCAGGTTTGTTTTAGAGTACTCCAATTAACAGCCCATATTACCTCAAAAAGGAATGGAGTCATTAGCACTTATGGTTTTTAAATGGCACCCAGAATTATGTTGCACGAAGCACAATTTCACATCATTCTGGGTCCATTTGTGTGAAAACAAGGTCCAATCAGGCTGAAACGTTACAAGAAGGTAGAATCTATTGAGTTGTAAGTGATCTGAACGTTTCATGATGATCGCACATTCCTAAGGGGGTCAAACCATGTCCCAAAAGTCACCGGATCTGGTGTCACTTTAAAGAAGTAGTCCAGTTACACATTTGTGGGCTTATAACTTGGCTTCTGAATGTCCTAAAGAGGTCAGGCTTGTTTTAGTGTACATCAATAAACAGCCCCTACAACCACAAAAAGGAATGGAGTCATTAGCACTTATGGTTTTTAAATGGCACCCAGAATTATGTTGCACGAAGCACAATTTCACATCATTCTGGGTTCATTTGTGTGAAAACAAGGTCCAATCAGACTGAAACGTTACAGGAAGGTAGAATCTATTGAGTTGTAAGTGATCTGAACGTTTCATGATGATAGCACTTTCCTAAGGGGGTCAAACCATGTCCCAGAGGTCACCGGATCAGGTGTCAATTTAAAGAAGTAGTCCAGTTACACATTTGTGGGCTTATAACTTGGCTTCTGAATTTCCTAGAGAGATCAGGTTTGTTTTAGTGTACTCCAATCAACAGCCCCTACAACCACAAAAAGGAATGGAGTCATTAGCACTTATGGTTTTTAAATGGAACCCAGAATTATGTTGCACGAAGCACAATTTCACATCATTCTGGGTCCATTTGTGTGAAAACAAGGTCCATTCAGGCTGAAACGTTACAAGAAGGTAGAATCTATTGAGTTGTAAGTGATCTGAACGTTTCATGATGATAGCACTTTCCTAAGGGGGTCAAACCATGTCTCAGAGGTCACCGGATCTGTTGTCAATTTAAAGAAGTAGTCCAGTTACACATTTGTGGGCTTATAACCTGGCTTCTGAATATCCTAAAGAGGTCAGGTTTTTTTAGAGTACTCCAATCAACAGCCCCTACAACCACAAAAAGGAATGGAGTCATTATGGTTTTTAAATGGAACCCAGAATTATGTTGCACGAAGCACAATTTCACATCATTCTGGGTCCATTTGTGTGAAAACAAGGTCCAATCAGGCTGAAACGTTACAAGAAGGTAGAATCTATTGAGTTGTAAGTTATCTGAACGTTTCATGATGATCGCACATTCCTATAGGGGGTCAAACCATGTCCCAAAGGTCACCGGGCCTGGTGTCACTTTAAAGAAGTAGTCCAGTTACAACTTTGTGGGCTTATAACTTGGCTTCTGAATGTCCTAGAGAGATCAGGTTTGTTTTAGTGTACTCCAATCAACAGCCCCTACAACCACAAAAAGGAATGGAGTCATTAGCACTTATGGTTTGTAAATGGCACCCAGAATTATGTTGCACGAAGCACAATTTCACATCATTCTGGGTTCATTTGTGTGAAAACAAGGTCCAATCAGGCTGAAACGTTACAGGAAGGTAGAATCTATTGAGTTGTAAGTGATCTGAACGTTTCATGATGATAGCACTTTCCTAAGGGGGTCAAACCATGTCCCAAAGGTCACCGGATCGGTGTCAATTTAAAGAAGTAGTCCAGTTACACATTTGTGGGCTTATAACTTGGCTTCTGAATGTCCTAGAGTGATCAGGTTTGTTTCAGAGTACCCCAATCAACAGCCCCTACAACCACAAAAAGGAATGGAGTCATTAGCACTTATGGTTTGTAAATGGCACCCAGAATTATGTTGCACGAAGCACAATTTCACATCATTCTGGGTCCATTTGTGTGAAAAAGAGGTCCATGCAGGCTGAAACGTTACAAGAAAGTAGAATCTATTGAGTTGTAAGTGATCTGAACGTTTCATGATGATCGCACATTCCTATAGGGGGTCAAACCATGTCCCAAAGGTCACCGGGCCTGGTGTCACTTTAAAGAAGTAGTCCAGTTACACATTTGTGGGCTTATAACTTGGCTTCTGAATGTCCTAGAGAGGTCAGGCTTGTTTTAGTGTACTCCAATCAACAGCCCCTACAGCCACAAAAAGGAATGGAGTCATTAGCACTTATGGTTTTTAAATGGCACCCAGAATTATGTTGCACGAAGCACAATTTCACATCATTCTGGGTCCATTTGTGTGAAAACAAGGTCCAATCAGGCTGAAACGTTACAGGAAGGTAGAATCTATTGAGTTGTAAGTGATCTGAACGTTTCATGATGATAGCACTTTCCTAAGGGGGTCAAACCATGTCCCAGAGGTCACCGGATCTGGTGTCAATTTAAAGAAGTAGTCCAGTTACACATTTGTGGGCTTATAACTTGGCTTCTGAATGTCCTAGAGAGATCAGGTTTGTTTTAGTGTACTCCAATCAACAGCCCCTACAACCACAAAAAGGAATGGAGTCATTAGCATATGGCTTTTAAATGGCACCCAGAATTATGTTGCACGAAGCACAATTTCACATCATTCTGGGTCCATTTGTGTGAAAACAAGGTCCAGTCAGGCTGAAACGTTACAAGAAGGTAGAATCTGTTGAGTTGTGTCACTTTAAAGAAGTAGTCCAGTTACACCTTTGTGGGCTTATAACTTGGCTTCTGAATATCCTACAGAGGTCAGGTTTGTTTTAGAGTACTCCAATTAACAGCCCCCATTACCCCAAAAAGGAATGGAGTCATTAGCACTTATGGTTTTTAAATGGCACCCAGAATTATGTTGCACAAAGCACAATTTCACATCATTCTGGGTTCATTTGTGTGAAAACAAGGTCCAATCAGGCTGAAACGTTACAGGAAGGTAGAATCTATTGAGTTGTAAGTGATCTGAACGTTTCATGATGATAGCACTTTCCTAAGGGGGTCAAACCATGTCCTAAAGGTCACCGGATCTGGTGTCACTTTAAAGAAGTAGTCCAGTTACACATTTGTGGGCTTATAACTTGGCTTCTGAATATCCTAGAGAGGTCAGGTTTGTTTTAGAGTACTCCAATTAACAGCCCATATTACCTCAAAAAGGAATGGAGTCATTAGCACTTATGGTTTTTAAATGGCACCCAGAATTATGTTGCACGAAGCACAATTTCACATCATTCTGGGTCCATTTGGGTGAAAACAAGGTCCAATCAGGCTGAAACGTTACAAGAAGGTAGAATCTATTGAGTTGTAAGTGATCTGAACGTTTCATGATGATCGCACATTCCTAAGTGGGTCAAACCATGTACCAAAGGTCACCGGATCTGGTGTCACTTTAAAGAAGTAGTCCAGTTACACATTTGTGGGCTTATAACTTGGCTTCTGAATGTCCTAGAGAGATCAGGTTTGTTTTAGTGTACTCCAATCAACAGCCCCTACAACCACAAAAAAGAATGGAGTCATTAGAACTTATGGTTTGTAAATGGCACCCAGAATTATGTTGCACGAAGCACAATTTCACATCATTCTGGGTCCATTTGTGTGAAAACAAGGTCCAATCAGGCTGAAACGTTACAAGAAGGTAGAATCTATTGAGTTGTAAGTGATATGAACGTTTCATGATGATCGCACATTCCTATAGGGGGTCAAACCATGTCCCAAAGGTCAACGGGCCTGGTGTCAATGTAAATAAGTTGTCCAGTTACACATTTGTGGGCTTATAACTTGGCTTCTGAATGTCCCAGAGTGATCAGGTTTGTTTCAGAGTACTACAATCAACAGCCCCTACAACCACAAAAAGGAATGGAGTCATTAGCACTTATGGTTTGTAAATGGCACCCAGATTTATGATGCACGAAGCACAATTTCACATCATTCTGGGTCCATTTGTGTGAAAACAAGGTCAATTCAGGTTGAAACGTTACAAGAAGGTAGAATCTATTGAGTTGTAAGTGATTTGAACGTTTCATGATGATCGCACATTCCTATAGGGGGTCAAACCATGTCCCAAAGGTCACCGGGCCTGGTGTCACTTTAAATAAGTAGTCCAGTTACACCTTTGTGGGCTTATAACTTGGCTTCTGAATGTCCTAGAGAGGTCAGGCTTGTTTTAGTGTACTCCAATAAACAGCCCCTACAGCCACAAAAAGGAATGGAGTCATTAGCACTTATGGTTTGTAAATGGCGCCCAAAATTATGTTGCACGAAGCACAATTTCACATCATTCTGGGTCCATTTGTGTGAAAACAAGGTCCAATCAGGCTGAAACGTTACAAGAAGGTAGAATCTATTGAGTTGTAAGTGATCTGAACGTTTCATGATGATCGCACATTCCTAAGGGGGTCAAACCATGTCCCAAAGGTCACCGGGCCTGGTGTCACTTTAAAGAAGTAGTCCAGTTACACCTTTGTGGGCTTATAACTCTGCTTCTGAATATCCTAGAGAGGTCAGGTTTAATTTAGAGTACTCCAATTAACAGCCCCTACAACCACAAAAAAGAATGGAGTCATTAGAACTTATGGTTTGTAAATGGCACCCAGAATTATGTTGCACGAAGCACAATTTCACATCATTCTGGGTCCATTTGTGTGAAAACAAGGTCCAATCAGGCTGAAACGTTACAAGAAGGTAGAATCTATTGAGTTGTAAGTGATATGAACGTTTCATGATGATCGCACATTCCTATAGGGGGTCAAACCATGTCCCAAAGGTCAACGGGCCTGGTGTCAATGTAAATAAGTTGTCCAGTTACACATTTGTGGGCTTATAACTTGGCTTCTGAATGTCCCAGAGTGATCAGGTTTGTTTCAGAGTACTACAATCAACAGCCCCTACAACCACAAAAAGGAATGGAGTCATTATCACTTATTGTTTGTAAATGGCACCCAGATTTATGATGCACGAAGCACAATTTCACATCATTCTGGGTCCATTTGTGTGAAAACAAGGTCCATTCAGGTTGAAACGTGACAATAAGGTAGAATCTATTGAGTTGTAAGTGATCTGAATGTTTCATGATGATCGCACATTCCTATAGGGGGTCAAACCATGTCCCAAAGGTCACCGGGCCTGGTGTCACTTTAAATAAGTAGTCCAGTTACACCTTTGTGGGCTTATAACTTGGCTTCTGAATGTCCTAGAGAGGTCAGGCTTGTTTTAGTGTACTCCAATAAACAGCCCCTACAGCCACAAAAAGGAATGGAGTCATTAGCACTTATGGTTTGTAAATGGCGCCCAGAATTATGTTGCACGAAGCACAATTTCACATCATTCTGGGTCCATTTGTGTGAAAACAAGGTCCAATCAGGCTGAAACGTTACAAGAAGGTTGAATCTATTGAGTTGTAAGTGATCTGAACGTTTCATGATGATCGCACATTCCTAAGGGGGTCAAACCATGTCCCAAAGGTCACCGGGCCTGGTGTCACTTTAAAGAAGTAGTCCAGTTACACCTTTGTGGGCTTATAACTCTGCTTCTGAATATCCTAGAGAGGTCAGGTTTAATTTAGAGTACTCCAATTAACAGCCCCCATTACCCCAAAAAGGAATGGAGTCATTAGCACTTATGGCTTGTAAATGGCACCCAGAATTATGTGGCACGAAGCAAAATTTCACATTATTCCGGGTTCATTTGTGTGAAAACAAGGTCCAATCAGGCTGAAACGTTACAGGAAGGTAGAATCTATTGAGTTGTAAGTGATCTGAACGTTTCATGATGATAGCACTTTCCTAAGAAGGTAAAACCATGTCCCAAAGGTCACCGGATCGGTGTCAATTTAAAAAAGTAGTCCAGTTACACATTTGTGGGCTTATAACTTGGCTTCTGAATGTCCTAGAGAGATCAGGTTTGTTTTAGTGTACTCCAATCAACAGCCCCTACAACCACAAAAAGGAATGGAGTCATTAGCACTTATGGTTTGTAAATGGCACCCAGAATTATGTTGCACAAAGCACAATTTCACATCATTCTGGGTTCATTTGTGTGAAAACAAGGTCCAATCAGGCTGAAACGTTACAGGAAGGTAGAATCTATTGAGTTGTAAGTGATCTGAACGTTTCATGATGATAGCAGTTTCCTAAGGGTGTCAATCCATGTCCTAGAGGTCACCGGATCTGGTGTCACTTTAAAGAAGTAGTCCAGTTACACATTTGTGGGCTTATAACTTGGCTTCTGAATATCCTAGAGAGGTCAGGTTTGTTTTAGAGTACTCCAATTAACAGCCCCTATTACCTCAAAAAGGAATGGAGTCATTAGCACTTATGGTTTTTAAATGGCACCCAGAATTATGTTGCACGAAGCACAATTTCACATCATTCTGGGTCCATTTGGGTGAAAACAAGGTCCAATCAGGCTGAACCGTTACAAGAAGGTAGAATCTATTGAGTTGTAAGTGATCTGAACGTTTCATGATGATCGCACATTCCTAAGTGGGTCAAACCATGTACCAAAGGTCACCGGATCTGGTGTCACTTTAAAGAAGTAGTCCAGTTACACATTTGTGGGCTTATAACTTGGCTTCTGAATGTCCTAGAGAGATCAGGTTTGTTTTAGTGTACTCCAATCAACAGCCCCTACAACCACAAAAAAGAATGGAGTCATTAGAACTTATGGTTTGTAAATGGCACCCAGAATTATGTTGCACGAAGCACAATTTCACATCATTCTGGGTCCATTTGTGTGAAAACAAGGTCCAATCAGGCTGAAACGTTACAAGAAGGTAGAATCTATTGAGTTGTAAGTGATATGAACGTTTCATGATGATCGCACATTCCTATAGGGGGTCAAACCATGTCCCAAAGGTCAATGGGCCTGGTGTCAATGTAAATAAGTTGTCCAGTTACACATTTGTGGGCTTATAACTTGGCTTCTGAATGTCCCAGAGTGATCAGGTTTGTTTCAGAGTACTACAATCAACAGCCCCTACAACCACAAAAAGGAATGGAGTCATTAGCACTTATGGTTTGTAAATGGCACCCAGATTTATGATGCACGAAGCACAATTTCACATCATTCTGGGTCCATTTGTGTGAAAACAAGGTCCATTCAGGTTGAAACGTTACAAGAAGGTAGAATCTATTGAGTTGTAAGTGATCTGAATGTTTCATGATGATCGCACATTCCTATAGGGGGTCAAACCATGTCCCAAAGGTCACCGGGCCTGGTGTCACTTTAAATAAGTAGTCCAGTTACACCTTTGTGGGCTTATAACTTGGCTTCTGAATGTCCTAGAGAGGTCAGGCTTGTTTTAGTGTACTCCAATAAACAGCCCCTACAGCCACAAAAAGGAATGGAGTCATTAGCACTTATGGTTTGTAAATGGCGCCCAGAATTATGTTGCACGAAGCACAATTTCACATCATTCTGGGTCCATTTGTGTGAAAACAAGGTCCAATCAGGCTGAAACGTTACAAGAAGGTTGAATCTATTGAGTTGTAAGTGATCTGAACGTTTCATGATGATCGCACATTCCTAAGGGGGTCAAACCATGTCCCAAAGGTCACCGGGCCTGGTGTCACTTTAAAGAAGTAGTCCAGTTACACCTTTGTGGGCTTATAACTCTGCTTCTGAATATCCTAGAGAGGTCAGGTTTAATTTAGAGTACTCCAATTAACAGCCCCCATTACCCCAAAAAGGAATGGAGTCATTAGCACTTATGGCTTGTAAATGGCACCCAGAATTATGTGGCACGAAGCAAAATTTCACATTATTCCGGGTTCATTTGTGTGAAAACAAGGTCCAATCAGGCTGAAACGTTACAGGAAGGTAGAATCTATTGAGTTGTAAGTGATCTGAACGTTTCATGATGATAGCACTTTCCTAAGGAGGTAAAACCATGTCCCAAAGGTCACCGGATCGGTGTCAATTTAAAAAAGTAGTCCAGTTACACATTTGTGGGCTTATAACTTGGCTTCTGAATGTCCTAGAGAGATCAGGTTTGTTTTAGTGTACTCCAATCAACAGCCCCTACAACCACAAAAAGGAATGGAGTCATTAGCACTTATGGTTTTTAAATGGCACCCAGAATTATGTTGCACGAAGCACAATTTCACATCATTCTGGGTTCATTTGTGTGAAAACAAGGTCCAATCAGGCTGAAACGTTACAGGAAGGTAGAATCTATTGAGTTGTAAGTGATCTGAACGTTTCATGATGATAGCACATTCCAAAGGGGGTCAAACCATGTCCCAAAGGTCACCGAGCCTGGTGCCACTTTAAAGAAGTAGTCCAGTTACACCTTTGTGGGCTTATAACTTGGCTTCTGAATGTCCTAGAGAGGTCAGGCTTGTTTTAGTGTACTTCAATAAACAGCCCCTACAACCACAAAAAGGAATGGAGTCATTAGCACTTATGGTTTTTAAATGGCACCCAGAATTATGTTGCACAAAGCACAATTTCACATCATTCTGGGTTCATTTGTGTGAAAACAAGGTCCAATCAGGCTGAAACGTTACAGGAAGGTAGAATCTATTGAGTTGTAAGTGATCTGAACGTTTCATGATGATAGCACTTTCCTAAGGGGGTCAAACCATGTCCCAAAGGTCACCGGGCCTGGTGTCACTTTAAAGAAGTAGTCCAGTTACACCTTTGTGGGCTTATAACTTGGCTTCTGAATATCCTACAGAGGTCAGGTTTGTTTTAGAGTACTCCAATTAACAGCCCCCATTACCCCAAAAAGGAATGGAGTCATTAGCACTTATGGTTTTTAAATGGCACCCAGAATTATGTTGCACAAAGCACAATTTCACATCATTCTGGGTTCATTTGTGTGAAAACAAGGTCCAATCAGGCTGAAACGTTACAGGAAGGTAGAATCTATTGAGTTGTAAGTGATCTGAACGTTTCATGATGATAGCACTTTCCTAAGGGGGTCAAACCATGTCCTAAAGGTCACCGGATCTGGAGTCACTTTAAAGAAGTAGTCCAGTTACACATTTGTGGGCTTATAACTTGGCTTCTGAATATCCTAGAGAGGTCAGGTTTGTTTTAGAGTACTCCAATTAACAGCCCATATTACCTCAAAAAGGAATTGAGTCATTAACACTTATGGTTTTTAAATGGCACCCAGAATTATGTTGCACGAAGCACAATTTCACATCATTCTGGGTCCATTTGTGTGAAAACAAGGTCCAATCAGGCTGAAACGTTACAAGAAGGTAGAATCTATTGAGTTGTAAGTGATCTGAACGTTTCATGATGATCACACATTCCTAAGTGGGTCAAACCATGTCCCAAAAGTCACCGGATCTGGTGTCAATTTAAAGAAGTAGTCCAGTTACACATTTGTGGGCTTATAACTTGGTTTCTGAATGTCCTAGAGAGGTCAGGCTTGTTTTAGTGTACTTCAATAAACAGCCCCTACAACCACAAAAAGGAATGGAGTCATTAGCACTTATGGTTTTTAAATGGCACCCAGAATTATGTTGCACGAAGCACAATTTCACATCATTCTGGGTTCATTTGTGTGAAAACAAGGTCCAATCAGACTGAAACGTTACAGGAAGGTAGAATCTATTGAGTTGTAAGTGATCTGAACGTTTCATGATGATAGCACTTTCCTAAGGGGGTCAAACCATGTCCCAGAGGTCACCGGATCTGGTGTCAATTTAAAGAAGTAGTCCAGTTACACATTTGTGGGCTTATAACTTGGCTTCTGAATTTCCTAGAGAGATCAGGTTTGTTTTAGTGTACTCCAATCAACAGCCCCTACAACCACAAAAAGGAATGGAGTCATTAGCACTTATGGTTTTTAAATGGCACCCAGAATTATGTTGCACGAAGCACAATTTCACATCATTCTGGGTCCATTTGTGTGAAAACAAGGTCCATTCAGGCTGAAACGTTACAAGAAGGTAGAATCTATTGAGTTGTAAGTGATCTGAACGTTTCATGATGATAGCACTTTCCTAAGGGGGTCAAACCATGTCCCAGAGGTCACCGGATCTGTTGTCAATTTAAAGAAGTAGTCCAATTACACATTTGTGGGCTTATAACCTGGCTTCTGAATATCCTAAAGAGGTCAGGTTTTTTTAGAGTACTCCAATCAACAGCCCCTACAACCACAAAAAGGAATGGAGTCATTATGGTTTGTAAATGGCACCCAGAATTATGTTGCACGAAGCACATTTTCAAATATTTCTGGGTTAATTTGTGTGAAAACAAGGTCCAATCAGGCTGAAACATTACAGGAAGGTAGAATCTATTGAGTTGTAAGTGATATGAACGTTTCATGATGATCGCACATTCTTATAGGGGGTCAAACCATGTCCCAAAGGTCAACGGGCCTGGTGTCAATGTAAATAAGTTGTCCAGTTACACATTTGTGGGCTTATAACTTGGCTTCTGAATGTCCCAGAGTGATCAGGTTTGTTTCAGAGTACTACAATCAACAGCCCCTACAACCACAAAAAGGAATGGAGTCATTAGCACTTATTGTTTGTAAATGGCACCCAGATTTATGATGCACGAAGCACAATTTCACATCATTCTGGGTCCATTTGTGTGAAAACAAGGTCCATTCAGGTTGAAACGTGACAAGAAGGTAGAATCTATTGAGTTGTAAGTGATCTGAATGTTTCATGATGACTGCACATTCCTATAGGGGGTCAAACCATGTCCCAAAGGTCACCGGGCCTGGTGTCACTTTAAATAAGTAGTCCAGTTACACCTTTGTGGGCTTATAACTTGGCTTCTGAATGTCCTAGAGAGGTCAGGCTTGTTTTAGTGTACTCCAATAAACAGCCCCTACAGCCACAAAAAGGAATGGAGTCATTAGCACTTATGGTTTGTAAATGGCGCCCAGAATTATGTTGCACGAAGCACAATTTCACATCATTCTGGGTCCATTTGTGTGAAAACAAGGTCCAATCAGGCTGAAACGTTACAAGAAGGTTGAATCTATTGAGTTGTAAGTGATCTGAACGTTTCATGATGATCGCACATTCCTAAGGGGGTCAAACCATGTCCCAAAGGTCACCGGGCCTGGTGTCACTTTAAAGAAGTAGTCCAGTTACACCTTTGTGGGCTTATAACTCTGCTTCTGAATATCCTAGAGAGGTCAGGTTTAATTTAGAGTACTCCAATTAACAGCCCCCATTACCCCAAAAAGGAATGGAGTCATTAGCACTTATGGCTTGTAAATGGCACCCAGAATTATGTGGCACGAAGTAAAATTTCACATTATTCCGGGTTCATTTGTGTGAAAACAAGGTCCAATCAGGCTGAAACGTTACAGGAAGGTAGAATCTATTGAGTTGTAAGTGATCTGAACGTTTCATGATGATAGCACTTTCCTAAGGAGGTAAAACCATGTCCCAAAGGTCACCGGATCGGTGTCAATTTAAAAAAGTAGTCCAGTTACACATTTGTGGGCTTATAACTTGGCTTCTGAATGTCCTAGAGAGATCAGGTTTGTTTTAGTGTACTCCAATCAACAGCCCCTACAACCACAAAAAGGAATGGAGTCATTAGCACTTATGGTTTGTAAATGGCACCCAGAATTATGTTGCACAAAGCACAATTTCACATCATTCTGGGTTCATTTGTGTGAAAACAAGGTCCAATCAGGCTGAAACGTTACAGGAAGGTAGAATCTATTGAGTTGTAAGTGATCTGAACGTTTCATGATGATAGCAGTTTCCTAAGGGTGTCAATCCATGTCCTAGAGGTCACCGGATCTGGTGTCACTTTAAAGAAGTAGTCCAGTTACACATTTCTGGGCTTATAACTTGGCTTCTGAATATCCTAGACAGGTCAGGTTTGTTTTAGAGTACTCCAATTAACAGCCCCTATTACCTCAAAAAGGAATGGAGTCATTAGCACTTATGGTTTTTAAATGGCACCCAGAATTATGTTGCACGAAGCACAATTTCACATCATTCTGGGTCCATTTGGGTGAAAACAAGGTCCAATCAGGCTGAAACGTTACAAGAAGGTAGAATCTATTGGGTTGTAAGTGATCTGAACGTTTCATGATGATCGCACATTCCTAAGTGGGTCAAACCATGTACCAAAGGTCACCGGATCTGGTGTCACTTTAAAGAAGTAGTCCAGTTACACATTTGTGGGCTTATAACTTGGCTTCTGAATGTCCTAGAGAGATCAGGTTTGTTTTAGTGTACTCCAATCAACAGCCCCTACAACCACAAAAAAGAATGGAGTCATTAGAACTTATGGTTTGTAAATGGCACCCAGAATTATGTTGCACGAAGCACAATTTCACATCATTCTGGGTCCATTTGTGTGAAAACAAGGTCCAATCAGGCTGAAACATTACAGGAAGGTAGAATCTATTGAGTTGTAAGTGATATGAACGTTTCATGATGATCGCACATTCCTATAGGGGGTCAAACCATGTCCCAAAGGTCAACGGGCCTGGTGTCAATGTAAATAAGTTGTCCAGTTACACATTTGTGGGCTTATAACTTGGCTTCTGAATGTCCCAGAGTGATCAGGTTTGTTTCAGAGTACTACAATCAACAGCCCCTACAACCACAAAAAGGAATGGAGTCATTAGCACTTATGGTTTGTAAATGGCACCCAGATTTATGATGCACGAAGCACAATTTCACATCATTCTGGGTCCATTTGTGTGAAAACAAGGTCCATTCAGGTTGAAACGTTACAAGAAGGTAGAATCTATTGAGTTGTAAGTGATCTGAATGTTTCATGATGATCGCACATTCCTATAGGGGGTCAAACCATGTCCCAAAGGTCACCGGGCCTGGTGTCACTTTAAATAAGTAGTCCAGTTACACCTTTGTGGGCTTATAACTTGGCTTCTGAATGTCCTAGAGAGGTCAGGCTTGTTTTAGTGTACTCCAATAAACAGCCCCTACAGCCACAAAAAGGAATGGAGTCATTAGCACTTATGGTTTGTAAATGGCGCCCAGAATTATGTTGCACGAAGCACAATTTCACATCATTCTGGGTCCATTTGTGTGAAAACAAGGTCCAATCAGGCTGAAACGTTACAAGAAGGTTGAATCTATTGAGTTGTAAGTGATCTGAACGTTTCATGATGATCGCACATTCCTAAGGGGGTCAAACCATGTCCCAAAGGTCACCGGGCCTGGTGTCACTTTAAAGAAGTAGTCCAGTTACACCTTTGTGGGCTTATAACTCTGCTTCTGAATATACTAGAGAGGTCAGGTTTAATTTAGAGTACTCCAATTAACAGCCCCCAATACCCCAAAAAGGAATGGAGTCATTAGCACTTATGGCTTGTAAATGGCACCCAGAATTATGTGGCACGAAGTAAAATTTCACATTATTCCGGGTTCATTTGTGTGAAAACAAGGTCCAATCAGGCTGAAACGTTACAGGAAGGTAGAATCTATTGAGTTGTAAGTGATCTGAACGTTTCATGATGATAGCACTTTCCTAAGGAGGTAAAACCATGTCCCAAAGGTCACCGGATCGGTGTCAATTTAAAAAAGTAGTCCAGTTACACATTTGTGGGCTTATAACTTGGCTTCTGAATGTCCTAGAGAGATCAGGTTTGTTTTAGTGTACTCCAATCAACAGCCCCTACAACCACAAAAAGGAATGGAGTCATTAGCACTTATGGTTTGTAAATGGCACCCAGAATTATGTTGCACAAAGCACAATTTCACATCATTCTGGGTTCATTTGTGTGAAAACAAGGTCCAATCAGGCTGAAACGTTACAGGAAGGTAGAATCTATTGAGTTGTAAGTGATCTGAACGTTTCATGATGATAGCAGTTTCCTAAGGGTGTCAATCCATGTCCTAGAGGTCACCGGATCTGGTGTCACTTTAAAGAAGTAGTCCAGTTACACATTTCTGGGCTTATAACTTGGCTTCTGAATATCCTAGACAGGTCAGGTTTGTTTTAGAGTACTCCAATTAACAGCCCCTATTACCTCAAAAAGGAATGGAGTCATTAGCACTTATGGTTTTTAAATGGCACCCAGAATTATGTTGCACGAAGCACAATTTCACATCATTCTGGGTCCATTTGGGTGAAAACAAGGTCCAATCAGGCTGAAACGTTACAAGAAGGTAGAATCTATTGAGTTGTAAGTGATCTGAACGTTTCATGATGATCGCACATTCCTAAGTGGGTCAAACCATGTACCAAAGGTCACCGGATCTGGTGTCACTTTAAAGAAGTAGTCCAGTTACACATTTGTGGGCTTATAACTTGGCTTCTGAATGTCCTAGAGAGATCAGGTTTGTTTTAGTGTACTCCAATCAACAGCCCCTACAACCACAAAAAAGAATGGAGTCATTAGAACTTATGGTTTGTAAATGGCACCCAGAATTATGTTGCACGAAGCACAATTTCACATCATTCTGGGTCCATTTGTGTGAAAACAAGGTCCAATCAGGCTGAAACGTTACAAGAAGGTAGAATCTATTGAGTTGTAAGTGATATGAACGTTTCATGATGATCGCACATTCCTATAGGGGGTCAAACCATGTCCCAAAGGTCAACGGGCCTGGTGTCAATGTAAATAAGTTGTCCAGTTACACATTTGTGGGCTTATAACTTGGCTTCTGAATGTCCCAGAGTGATCAGGTTTGTTTCAGAGTACTACAATCAACAGCCCCTACAACCACAAAAAGGAATGGAGTCATTAGCACTTATGGTTTGTAAATGGCACCCAGATTTATGATGCACGAAGCACAATTTCACATCATTCTGGGTCCATTTGTGTGAAAACAAGGTCCATTCAGGTTGAAACGTTACAAGAAGGTAGAATCTATTGAGTTGTAAGTGATCTGAATGTTTCATGATGATCGCACATTCCTATAGGGGGTCAAACCATGTCCCAAAGGTCACCGGGCCTGGTGTCACTTTAAATAAGTAGTCCAGTTACACCTTTGTGGGCTTATAACTTGGGTTCTGAATGTCCTAGAGAGGTCAGGCTTGTTTTAGTGTACTCCAATAAACAGCCCCTACAGCCACAAAAAGGAATGGAGTCATTAGCACTTATGGTTTGTAAATGGCGCCCAGAATTATGTTGCACGAAGCACAATTTCACATCATTCTGGGTCCATTTGTGTGAAAACAAGGTCCAATCAGGCTGAAACGTTACAAGAAGGTTGAATCTATTGAGTTGTAAGTGATCTGAACGTTTCATGATGATCGCACATTCCTAAGGGGGTCAAACCATGTCCCAAAGGTCACCGGGCCTGGTGTCACTTTAAAGAAGTAGTCCAGTTACACCTTTGTGGGCTTATAACTCTGCTTCTGAATATACTAGAGAGGTCAGGTTTAATTTAGAGTACTCCAATTAACAGCCCCCATTACCCCAAAAAGGAATGGAGTCATTAGCACTTATGGCTTGTAAATGGCACCCAGAATTATGTGGCACGAAGCAAAATTTCACATTATTCCGGGTTCATTTGTGTGAAAACAAGGTCCAATCAGGCTGAAACGTTACAGGAAGGTAGAATCTATTGAGTTGTAAGTGATCTGAACGTTTCATGATGATAGCACTTTCCTAAGGAGGTAAAACCATGTCCCAAAGGTCACCGGATCGGTTTCAATTTAAAAAAGTAGTCCAGTTACACATTTGTGGGCTTATAACTTGGCTTCTGAATGTCCTAGAGAGATCAGGTTTGTTTTAGTGTACTCCAATCAACAGCCCCTACAACCACAAAAAGGAATGGAGTCATTAGCACTTATGGTTTTTAAATGGCACCCAGAATTATGTTGCACGAAGCACAATTTCACATCATTCTGGGTTCATTTGTGTGAAAACAAGGTCCAATCAGGCTGAAACGTTACAGGAAGGTAGAATCTATTGAGTTGTAAGTGATCTGAACGTTTCATGATGATAGCACATTCCAAAGGGGGTCAAACCATGTCCCAAAGGTCACCGGGCCTGGTGCCACTTTAAAGAAGTAGTCCAGTTACACCTTTGTGGGCTTATAACTTGGCTTCTGAATGTCCTAGAGAGGTCAGGCTTGTTTTAGTGTACTTCAATAAACAGCCCCTACAACCACAAAAAGGAATGGAGTCATTAGCACTTATGGTTTTTAAATGGCACCCAGAATTATGTTGCACAAAGCACAATTTCACATCATTCTGGGTTCATTTGTGTGAAAACAAGGTCCAATCAGGCTGAAACGTTACAGGAAGGTAGAATCTATTGAGTTGTAAGTGATCTGAACGTTTCATGATGATAGCACTTTCCTAAGGGGGTCAAACCATGTCCCAAAGGTCACCGGGCCTGGTGTCACTTTAAAGAAGTAGTCCAGTTACACCTTTGTGGGCTTATAACTTGGCTTCTGAATATCCTACAGAGGTCAGGTTTGTTTTAGAGTACTCCAATTAACAGCCCCCATTACCCCAAAAAGGAATGGAGTCATTAGCACTTATGGTTTTTAAATGGCACCCAGAATTATGTTGCACAAAGCACAATTTCACATCATTCTGGGTTCATTTGTGTGAAAACAAGGTCCAATCAGGCTGAAACGTTACAGGAAGGTAGAATCTATTGAGTTGTAAGTGATCTGAACGTTTCATGATGATAGCACTTTCCTAAGGGGGTCAAACCATGTCCTAAAGGTCACCGGATCTGGTGTCACTTTAAAGAAGTAGTCCAGTTACACATTTGTGGGCTTATAACTTGGCTTCTGAATATCCTAGAGAGGTCAGGTTTGTTTTAGAGTACTCCAATTAACAGCCCATATTACCTCAAAAAGGAATTGAGTCATTAGCACTTATGGTTTTTAAATGGCACCCAGAATTATGTTGCACGAAGCACAATTTCACATCATTCTGGGTCCATTTGTGTGAAAACAAGGTCCAATCAGGCTGAAACGTTACAAGAAGGTAGAATCTATTGAGTTGTAAGTGATCTGAACGTTTCATGATGATCGCACATTCCTAAGTGGGTCAAACCATGTCCCAAAAGTCACCGGATCTGGTGTCACTTTAAAGAAGTAGTCCAGTTACACATTTGTGGGCTTATAACTTGGTTTCTGAATGTCCTAGAGAGGTCAGGCTTGTTTTAGTGTACTTCAATAAACAGCCCCTACAACCACAAAAAGGAATGGAGTCATTAGCACTTATGGTTTTTAAATGGCACCCAGAATTATGTTGCACGAAGCACAATTTCACATCATTCTGGGTTCATTTGTGTGAAAACAAGGTCATATCAGACTGAAAAGTTACAGGAAGGTAGAATCTATTGAGTTGTAAGTGATCTGAACGTTTCATGATGATAGCACTTTCCTAAGGGGGTCAAACCATGTCCCAGAGGTCACCGGATCTGGTGTCAATTTAAAGAAGTAGTCCAGTTACACATTTGTGGGCTTATAACTTGGCTTCTGAATTTCCTAGAGAGATCAGGTTTGTTTTAGTGTACTCCAATCAACAGCCCCTACAACCACAAAAAGGAATGGAGTCATTAGCACTTATGGTTTTTAAATGGCACCCAGAATTATGTTGCACGAAGCACAATTTCATATCATTCTGGGTCCATTTGTGTGAAAACAAGGTCCATTCAGGCTGAAACGTTACAAGAAGGTAGAATCTATTGAGTTGTAAGTGATCTGAACGTTTCATGATGATAGCACTTTCCTAAGGGGGTCAAACCATGTCCCAGAGGTCACCGGATCTGTTGTCAATTTAAAGAAGTAGTCCAGTTACACGTTTGTGGGCTTATAACCTGGCTTCTGAATATCCTAAAGAGGTCAGGTTTTTTTAGAGTACTCCAATCAACAGCCCCTACAACCACAAAAAGGAATGGAGTCATTATGGTTTGTAAATGGCACCCAGAATTATGTTGCACGAAGCACAATTTCAAATATTTATGGGTTCATTTGTGTGAAAACAAGGTCCAATCAGGCTGAAACATTACAGGAAGGTAGAATCTATTGAGTTGTAAGTGATCTGAACGTTTCATTATGATAGCACTTTCCTAAGGGGGTCAAACCATGTCCCAAAGGTCACCGGATCTGGTGTCAATTTAAAGAAGTACTCCAGTTACACATTTCTGGGCTTATAACTTGGCTTCTGAATGTCCTAGAGAGATCAGGTTTGTTTTAGTGTACTCCAATCAACAGCCCCTACAACCACAAAAAGGAATGGAGTCATTAGCACTTATGGTTTGTAAATGGCACCCAGAATTATGTTGCACGAAGCACAATTTCACATCATTCTGGGTCCATTTGTGTGAAAACAAGGTCCAATCAGGCTGAAACGTTACAAGAAGGTAGAATCTATTGAGTTGTAAGTGATCTGAACGTTTCATGATGATCGCACATTCCTATAGGGGGTTAAACCATGTCCCAAAGGTCACCGGGCCTGGTGTCACTTTAAAGAAGTAGTCCAGTTACACCTTTGTGGGGTTATAACTTGGCTTCTGAATGTCCTAGAGAGATCAGGTTTGTTTTAGTGTACTCCAATCAACAGCCCCTACAACCACAAAAAGGAATGGAGTCATTAGCACTTATGGTTTGTAAATGGCACCCAGAATTATGTTGCACGAAGCACAATTTCACATCATTCTGGGTTCATTTGTGTGAAAACAAGGTCCAATCAGGCTGAAACGTTACAGGAAGGTAGAATCAATTGAGTTGTAAGTGATCTGAACGTTTCATGATGATAGCACTTTCCTAAGGGGGTCAAACCATGTCCCAAAGGTCACCGGATCGGTGTCAATTTAAAGAAGTAGTCCAGTTACACATTTGTGGGCTTATAACTTGGCTTCTGAATGTCCTAGAGTGATCAGGTTTGTTTCAGAGTACTCCAATCAACAGCCCCTACAACCACAAAAAGGAATGGAGTCATTAGCACTTATGGTTTGTAAATGGCACCCAGAATTATGTTGCACGAAGCACAATTTCACATCATTCTGGGTCCATTTGTGTGAAAAAGAGGTCCATTCAGGCTGAAACGTTACAAGAAAGTAGAATCTATTGAGTTGTAAGTGATCTGAACGTTTCATGATGATCGCACATTCCTATAGGGGGTCAAACCATGTCCCAAAGGTCACCGGGCCTGGTGTCACTTTAAAGAAGTAGTCCAGTTACACATTTGTGGGCTTATAACTTGGCTTCTGAATGTCCTAGAGAGGTCAGGCTTGTTTTAGTGTACTCCAATCAACAGCCCCTACAGCCACAAAAAGGAATGGAGTCATTAGCACTTATGGTTTTTAAATGGCACCCAGAATTATGTTGCACGAAGAACAATTTCACATCATTCTGGGTCCATTTGTGTGAAAACAAGGTCCAATCAGGCTGAAACGTTACAGGAAGGTAGAATCTATTGAGTTGTAAGTGATCTGAACGTTTCATGATGATAGCACTTTCCTAAGGGGGTCAAACCATGTCCCAGAGGTCACCGGATCTGGGGTCAATTTAAAGAAGTAGTCCAGTTACACATTTGTGGGCTTATAACTTGGCTTCTGAATGTCCTAGAGAGATCAGGTTTGTTTTAGTGTACTCCAATCAACAGCCCCTACAACCACAAAAAGGAATGGAGTCATTAGCACTTATGGCTTTTAAATGGCACCCAGAATTATGTTGCACGAAGCACAATTTCACATCATTCTGGGTCCATTTGTGTGAAAACAAGGTCCAGTCAGGCTGAAACGTTACAAGAAGGTAGAATCTGTTGAGTTGTGTCACTTTAAAGAAGTAGTCCAGTTACACCTTTGTGGGCTTATAACTTGGCTTCTGAATATCCTACAGAGGTCAGGTTTGTTTTAGAGTACTCCAATTAACAGCCCCCATTACCCCAAAAAGGAATGGAGTCATTAGCACTTATGGTTTTTAAATGGCACCCAGAATTATGTTGCACAAAGCACAATTTCACATCATTCTGGGTTCATTTGTGTGAAAACAAGGTCCAATCAGGCTGAAACGTTACAGGAAGGTAGAATGTATTGAGTTGTAAGTGATCTGAACGTTTCATGATGATAGCACTTTCCTAAGGGGGTCAAACCATGTCCTAAAGGTCACCGGATCTGGTGTCACTTTAAAGAAGTAGTCCAGTTACACATTTGTGGGCTTATAACTTGGCTTCTGAATATCCTAGAGAGGTCAGGTTTGTTTTAGAGTACTCCAATTAACAGCCCATATTACCTCAAAAAGGAATGGAGTCATTAGCACTTATGGTTTTTAAATGGCACCCAGAATTATGTTGCACGAAGCACAGTTTCACATCATTCTGGGTCCATTTGTGTGAAAACAAGGTCCAATCAGGCTGAAACGTTACAAGAAGGTAGAATCTATTGAGTTGTAAGTGATCTGAACGTTTCATGATGATCGCACATTCCTAAGTGGGTCAAACCATGTCCCAAAAGTCACCGGATCTGGTGTCACTTTAAAGAAGTAGTCCAGTTACACATTTGTGGGCTTATAACTTGGCTTCTGAATGTCCTAGAGAGGTCAGGCTTGTTTTAGTGTACTTCAATAAACAGCCCCTACAACCACAAAAAGGAATGGAGTCATTAGCACTTATGGTTTTTAAATGGCACCCAGAATTATGTTGCACGAAGCACAATTTCACATCATTCTGGGTCCATTTGTGTGAAAACAAGGTCCAATCAGGCTGAAACGTTACAAGAAGGTAGAATCTATTGAGTTGTAAGTGATATGAACGTTTCATGATGATCGCACATTCCTATAGGGGGTCAAACCATGTCCCAAAGGTCAACGGGCCTGGTGTCAATGTAAATAAGTTGTCCAGTTACACATTTGTGGGCTTATAACTTGGCTTCTGAATGTCCCAGAGTGATCAGGTTTGTTTCAGAGTACTACAATCAACAGCCCCTACAACCACAAAAAGGAATGGAGTCATTAGCACTTATGGTTTTTAAATGGCACCCAGAATTATGTTGCACGAAGCACAATTTCACATCATTCTGGGTTCATTTGTGTGAAAACAAGGTCCAATCAGGCTGAAACGTTACAGGAAGGTAGAATCTATTGAGTTGTAAGTGATCTGAACGTTTCATGATGATAGCACATTCCAAAGGGGGTCAAACCATGTCCCAAAGGTCACCGGGCCTGGTGCCACTTTAAAGAAGTAGTCCAGTTACACCTTTGTGGGCTTATAACTTGGCTTCTGAATGTCCTAGAGAGGTCAGGCTTGTTTTAGTGTACTTCAATAAACAGCCCCTACAACCACAAAAAGGAATGGAGTCATTAGCACTTATGGTTTTTAAATGGCACCCAGAATTATGTTGCACAAAGCACAATTTCACATCATTCTGGGTTCATTTGTGTGAAAACAAGGTCCAATCAGGCTGAAACGTTACAGGAAGGTAGAATCTATTGAGTTGTAAGTGATCTGAACGTTTCATGATGATAGCACTTTCCTAAGGGGGTCAAACCATGTCCCAAAGGTCACCGGGCCTGGTGTCACTTTAAAGAAGTAGTCCAGTTACACCTTTGTGGGCTTATAACTTGGCTTCTGAATATCCTACAGAGGTCAGGTTTGTTTTAGAGTACTCCAATTAACAGCCCCCATTACCCCAAAAAGGAATGGAGTCATTAGCACTTATGGTTTTTAAATGGCACCCAGAATTATGTTGCACAAAGCACAATTTCACATCATTCTGGGTTCATTTGTGTGAAAACAAGGTCCAATCAGGCTGAAACGTTACAGGAAGGTAGAATCTATTGAGTTGTAAGTGATCTGAACGTTTCATGATGATAGCACTTTCCTAAGGGGGTCAAACCATGTCCTAAAGGTCACCGGATCTGGTGTCACTTTAAAGAAGTAGTCCAGTTACACATTTGTGGGCTTATAACTTGGCTTCTGAATATCCTAGAGAGGTCAGGTTTGTTTTAGAGTACTCCAATTAACAGCCCATATTACCTCAAAAAGGAATTGAGTCATTAGCACTTATGGTTTTTAAATGGCACCCAGAATTATGTTGCACGAAGCACAATTTCACATCATTCTGGGTCCATTTGTGTGAAAACAAGGTCCAATCAGGCTGAAACGTTACAAGAAGGTAGAATCTATTGAGTTGTAAGTGATCTGAACGTTTCATGATGATAGCACTTTCCTAAGGGGGTCAAACCATGTCCCAGAGGTCACCGGATCTGGTGTCAATTTAAAGAAGTAGTCCAGTTACACATTTGTGGGCTTATAACTTGGCTTCTGAATTTCCTAGAGAGATCAGGTTTGTTTTAGTGTACTCCAATCAACAGCCCCTACAACCACAAAAATGAATGGAGTCATTAGCACTTATGGTTTTTAAATGGCACCCAGAATTATGTTGCACGAAGCACAATTTCATATCATTCTGGGTCCATTTGTGTGAAAACAAGGTCCATTCAGGCTGAAACGTTACAAGAAGGTAGAATCTATTGAGTTGTAAGTGATCTGAACGTTTCATGATGATAGCACTTTCCTAAGGGGGTCAAACCATGTCCCAGAGGTCACCGGATCTGTTGTCAATTTAAAGAAGTAGTCCAGTTACACGTTTGTGGGCTTATAACCTGGCTTCTGAATATCCTAAAGAGGTCAGGTTTTTTTAGAGTACTCCAATCAACAGCCCCTACAACCACAAAAAGGAATGGAGTCATTATGGTTTGTAAATGGCACCCAGAATTATGTTGCACGAAGCACAATTTCAAATATTTATGGGTTCATTTGTGTGAAAACAAGGTCCAATCAGGCTGAAACATTACAGGAAGGTAGAATCTATTGAGTTGTAAGTGATCTGAACGTTTCATTATGATAGCACTTTCCTAAGGGGGTCAAACCATGTCCCAAAGGTCACCGGATCTGGTGTCAATTTAAAGAAGTACTCCAGTTACACATTTCTGGGCTTATAACTTGGCTTCTGAATGTCCTAGAGAGATCAGGTTTGTTTTAGTGTACTCCAATCAACAGCCCCTACAACCACAAAAAGGAATGGAGTCATTAGCACTTATGGTTTGTAAATGGCACCCAGAATTATGTTGCACGAAGCACAATTTCACATCATTCTGGGTCCATTTGTGTGAAAACAAGGTCCAATCAGGCTGAAACGTTACAAGAAGGTAGAATCTATTGAGTTGTAAGTGATCTGAACGTTTCATGATGATCGCACATTCCTATAGGGGGTTAAACCATGTCCCAAAGGTCACCGGGCCTGGTGTCACTTTAAAGAAGTAGTCCAGTTACACCTTTGTGGGGTTATAACTTGGCTTCTGAATGTCCTAGAGAGATCAGGTTTGTTTTAGTGTACTCCAATCAACAGCCCCTACAACCACAAAAAGGAATGGAGTCATTAGCACTTATGGTTTGTAAATGGCACCCAGAATTATGTTGCACGAAGCACAATTTCACATCATTCTGGGTTCATTTGTGTGAAAACAAGGTCCAATCAGGCTGAAACGTTACAGGAAGGTAGAATCAATTGAGTTGTAAGTGATCTGAACGTTTCATGATGATAGCACTTTCCTAAGGGGGTCAAACCATGTCCCAAAGGTCACCGGGCCTGGTGTCACTTTAAAGAAGTAGTCCAGTTACACATTTGTGGGCTTATAACTTGGCTTCTGAATGTCCTAGAGAGGTCAGGCTTGTTTTAGTGTACTCCAATCAACAGCCCCTACAGCCACAAAAAGGAATGGAGTCATTAGCACTTATGGTTTTTAAATGGCACCCAGAATTATGTTGCACGAAGAACAATTTCACATCATTCTGGGTCCATTTGTGTGAAAACAAGGTCCAATCAGGCTGAAACGTTACAGGAAGGTAGAATCTATTGAGTTGTAAGTGATCTGAACGTTTCATGATGATAGCACTTTCCTAAGGGGGTCAAACCATGTCCCAGAGGTCACCGGATCTGGGGTCAATTTAAAGAAGTAGTCCAGTTACACATTTGTGGGCTTATAACTTGGCTTCTGAATGTCCTAGAGAGATCAGGTTTGTTTTAGTGTACTCCAATCAACAGCCCCTACAACCACAAAAAGGAATGGAGTCATTAGCACTTATGGCTTTTAAATGGCACCCAGAATTATGTTGCACGAAGCACAATTTCACATCATTCTGGGTCCATTTGTGTGAAAACAAGGTCCAGTCAGGCTGAAACGTTACAAGAAGGTAGAATCTGTTGAGTTGTGTCACTTTAAAGAAGTATTCCAGTTACACCTTTGTGGGCTTATAACTTGGCTTCTGAATATCCTACAGAGGTCAGGTTTGTTTTAGAGTACTCCAATTAACAGCCCCCATTACCCCAAAAAGGAATGGAGTCATTAGCACTTATGGTTTTTAAATGGCACCCAGAATTATGTTGCACAAAGCACAATTTCACATCATTCTGGGTTCATTTGTGTGAAAACAAGGTCCAATCAGGCTGAAACGTTACAGGAAGGTAGAATGTATTGAGTTGTAAGTGATCTGAACGTTTCATGATGATAGCACTTTCCTAAGGGGGTCAAACCATGTCCTAAAGGTCACCGGATCTGGTGTCACTTTAAAGAAGTAGTCCAGTTACACATTTGTGGGCTTATAACTTGGCTTCTGAATATCCTAGAGAGGTCAGGTTTGTTTTAGAGTACTCCAATTAACAGCCCATATTACCTCAAAAAGGAATGGAGTCATTAGCACTTATGGTTTTTAAATGGCACCCAGAATTATGTTGCACGAAGCACAATTTCACATCATTCTGGGTCCATTTGTGTGAAAACAAGGTCCAATCAGGCTGAAACGTTACAAGAAGGTAGAATCTATTGAGTTGTAAGTGATCTGAACGTTTCATGATGATCGCACATTCCTAAGTGGGTCAAACCATGTCCCAAAAGTCACCGGATCTGGTGTCACTTTAAAGAAGTAGTCCAGTTACACATTTGTGGGCTTATAACTTGGCTTCTGAATGTCCTAGAGAGGTCAGGCTTGTTTTAGTGTACTTCAATAAACAGCCCCTACAACCACAAAAAGGAATGGAGTCATTAGCACTTATGGTTTTTAAATGGCACCCAGAATTATGTTGCACGAAGCACAATTTCACATCATTCTGGGTCCATTTGTGTGAAAACAAGGTCCAATCAGGCTGAAACGTTACAAGAAGGTAGAATCTATTGAGTTGTAAGTGATATGAACGTTTCATGATGATCGCACATTCCTATAGGGGGTCAAACCATGTCCCAAAGGTCAACGGGCCTGGTGTCAATGTAAATAAGTTGTCCAGTTACACATTTGTGGGCTTATAACTTGGCTTCTGAATGTCCCAGAGTGATCAGGTTTGTTTCAGAGTACTACAATCAACAGCCCCTACAACCACAAAAAGGAATGGAGTCATTAGCACTTATGGTTTGTAAATGGCACCCAGATTTATGATGCACGAAGCACAATTTCACATCATTCTGGGTCCATTTGTGTGAAAACAAGGTCAATTCAGGTTGAAACGTTACAAGAAGGTAGAATCTATTGAGTTGTAAGTGATTTGAACGTTTCATGATGATCGCACATTCCTATAGGGGGTCAAACCATGTCCCAAAGGTCACCGGGCCTGGTGTCACTTTAAATAAGTAGTCCAGTTACACCTTTGTGGGCTTATAACTTGGCTTCTGAATGTCCTAGAGAGGTCAGGCTTATTTTAGTGTACTCCAATAAACAGCCCCTACAGCCACAAAAAGGAATGGAGTCATTAGCACTTATGGTTTGTAAATGGCGCCCAGAATTATGTTGCACGAAGCACAATTTCACATCATTCTGGGTCCATTTGTGTGAAAACAAGGTCCAATCAGGCTGAAACGTTACAAGAAGGTAGAATCTATTGAGTTGTAAGTGATCTGAACGTTTCATGATGATCGCACATTCCTAAGGGGGTCAAACCATGTCCCAAAGGTCACCGGGCCTGGTGTCACTTTAAAGAAGTAGTCCAGTTACACCTTTGTGGGCTTATAACTCTGCTTCTGAATATCCTAGAGAGGTCAGGTTTAATTTAGAGTACTCCAATTAACAGCCCCTACAACCACAAAAAAGAATGGAGTCATTAGAACTTATGGTTTGTAAATGGCACCCAGAATTATGTTGCACGAAGCACAATTTCACATCATTCTGGGTCCATTTGTGTGAAAACAAGGTCCAATCAGGCTGAAACGTTACAAGAAGGTAGAATCTATTGAGTTGTAAGTGATATGAACGTTTCATGATGATCGCACATTCCTATAGGGGGTCAAACCATGTCCCAAAGGTCAACGGGCCTGGTGTCAATGTAAATAAGTTGTCCAGTTACACATTTGTGGGCTTATAACTTGGCTTCTGAATGTCCCAGAGTGATCAGGTTTGTTTCAGAGTACTACAATCAACAGCCCCTACAACCAGAAAAAGGAATGGAGTCATTATCACTTATTGTTTGTAAATGGCACCCAGATTTATGATGCACGAAGCACAATTTCACATCATTCTGGGTCCATTTGTGTGAAAACAAGGTCCATTCAGGTTGAAACGTGACAAGAAGGTAGAATCTATTGAGTTGTAAGTGATCTGAATGTTTCATGATGACTGCACATTCCTATAGGGGGTCAAACCATGTCCCAAAGGTCACCGGGCCTGGTGTCACTTTAAATAAGTAGTCCAGTTACACCTTTGTGGGCTTATAACTTGGCTTCTGAATGTCCTAGAGAGGTCAGGCTTGTTTTAGTGTACTCCAATAAACAGCCCCTACAGCCACAAAAAGGAATGGAGTCATTAGCACTTAGGGTTTGTAAATGGCGCCCAGAATTATGTTGCACGAAGCACAATTTCACATCATTCTGGGTCCATTTGTGTGAAAACAAGGTCCAATCAGGCTGAAACGTTACAAGAAGGTTGAATCTATTGAGTTGTAAGTGATCTGAACGTTTCATGATGATCGCACATTCCTAAGGGGGTCAAACCATGTCCCAAAGGTCACCGGGCCTGGTGTCACTTTAAAGAAGTAGTCCAGTTACACCTTTGTGGGCTTATAACTCTGCTTCTGAATATCCTAGAGAGGTCAGGTTTAATTTAGAGTACTCCAATTAACAGCCCCCATTACCCCAAAAAGGAATGGAGTCATTAGCACTTATGGCTTGTAAATGGCACCCAGAATTATGTGGCACGAAGCAAAATTTCACATTATTCCGGGTTCATTTGTGTGAAAACAAGGTCCAATCAGGCTGAAACGTTACAGGAAGGTAGAATCTATTGAGTTGTAAGTGATCTGAACGTTTCATGATGATAGCACTTTCCTAAGGAGGTAAAACCATGTCCCAAAGGTCACCGGATCGGTGTCAATTTAAAAAAGTAGTCCAGTTACACATTTGTGGGCTTATAACTTGGCTTCTGAATGTCCTAGAGAGATCAGGTTTGTTTTAGTGCACTCCAATCAACAGCCCCTACAACCACAAAAAGGAATGGAGTCATTAGCACTTATGGTTTGTAAATGGCACCCAGAATTATGTTGCACAAAGCACAATTTCACATCATTCTGGGTTCATTTGTGTGAAAACAAGGTCCAATCAGGCTGAAACGTTACAGGAAGGTAGAATCTATTGAGTTGTAAGTGATCTGAACGTTTCATGATGATAGCAGTTTCCTAAGGGTGTCAATCCATGTCCTAGAGGTCACCGGATCTGGTGTCACTTTAAAGAAGTAGTCCAGTTACACATTTGTGGGCTTATAACTTGGCTTCTGAATATCCTAGAGAGGTCAGGTTTGTTTTAGAGTACTCCAATTAACAGCCCCTATTACCTCAAAAAGGAATGGAGTCATTAGCACTTATGGTTTTTAAATGGCACCCAGAATTATGTTGCACGAAGCACAATTTCACATCATTCTGGGTCCATTTGTGTGAAAACAAGGTCCAATCAGGCTGAACCGTTACAAGAAGGTAGAATCTATTGAGTTGTAAGTGATATGAACGTTTCATGATGATCGCACATTCCTATAGGGGGTCAAACCATGTCCCAAAGGTCAACGGGCCTGGTGTCAATGTAAATAAGTTGTCCAGTTACACATTTGTGGGCTTATAACTTGGCTTCTGAATGTCCCAGAGTGATCAGGTTTGTTTCAGAGTACTACAATCAACAGCCCCTACAACCAGAAAAAGGAATGGAGTCATTATCACTTATTGTTTGTAAATGGCACCCAGATTTATGATGCACGAAGCACAATTTCACATCATTCTGGGTCCATTTGTGTGAAAACAAGGTCCATTCAGGTTGAAACGTGACAAGAAGGTAGAATCTATTGAGTTGTAAGTGATCTGAATGTTTCATGATGACTGCACATTCCTATAGGGGGTCAAACCATGTCCCAAAGGTCACCGGGCCTGGTGTCACTTTAAATAAGTAGTCCAGTTACACCTTTGTGGGCTTATAACTTGGCTTCTGAATGTCCTAGAGAGGTCAGGCTTGTTTTAGTGTACTCCAATAAACAGCCCCTACAGCCACCAAAAGGAATGGAGTCATTAGCACTTATGGTTTGTAAATGGCGCCCAGAATTATGTTGCACGAAGCACAATTTCACATCATTCTGGGTCCATTTGTGTGAAAACAAGGTCCAATCAGGCTGAAACGTTACAAGAAGGTTGAATCTATTGAGTTGTAAGTGATCTGAACGTTTCATGATGATCGCACATTCCTAAGGGGGTCAAACAATGTCCCAAAGGTCACCGGGCCTGGTGTCACTTTAAAGAAGTAGTCCAGTTACACCTTTGTGGGCTTATAACTCTGCTTCTGAATATCCTAGAGAGGTCAGGTTTAATTTAGAGTACTCCAATTAACAGCCCCCATTACCCCAAAAAGGAATGGAGTCATTAGCACTTATGGCTTGTAAATGGCACCCAGAATTATGTGGCACGAAGCAAAATTTCACATTATTCCGGGTTCATTTGTGTGAAAACAAGGTCCAATCAGGCTGAAACGTTACAGGAAGGTAGAATCTATTGAGTTGTAAGTGATCTGAACGTTTCATGATGATAGCACTTTCCTAAGGAGGTAAAACCATGTCCCAAAGGTCACCGGATCGGTGTCAATTTAAAAAAGTAGTCCAGTTACACATTTGTGGGCTTATAACTTGGCTTCTGAATGTCCTAGAGAGATCAGGTTTGTTTTAGTGTACTCCAATCAACAGCCCCTACAACCACAAAAAGGAATGGAGTCATTAGCACTTATGGTTTGTAAATGGCACCCAGAATTATGTTGCACAAAGCACAATTTCACATCATTCTGGGTTCATTTGTGTGAAAACAAGGTCCAATCAGGCTGAAACGTTACAGGAAGGTAGAATCTATTGAGTTGTAAGTGATCTGAACGTTTCATGATGATAGCAGTTTCCTAAGGGTGTCAATCCATGTCCTAGAGGTCACCGGATCTGGTGTCACTTTAAAGAAGTAGTCCAGTTACACATTTGTGGGCTTATAACTTGGCTTCTGAATATCCTAGAGAGGTCAGGTTTGTTTTAGAGTACTCCAATTAACAGCCCCTATTACCTCAAAAAGGAATGGAGTCATTAGCACTTATGGTTTTTAAATGGCACCCAGAATTATGTTGCACGAAGCACAATTTCACATCATTCTGGGTCCATTTGGGTGAAAACAAGGTCCAATCAGGCTGAACCGTTACAAGAAGGTAGAATCTATTGAGTTGTAAGTGATCTGAACGTTTCATGATGATCGCACATTCCTAAGTGGGTCAAACCATGTACCAAAGGTCATCGGATCTGGTGTCACTTTAAAGAAGTAGTCCAGTTACACATTTGTGGGCTTATAACTTGGCTTCTGAATGTCCTAGAGAGATCAGGTTTGTTTTAGTGTACTCCAATCAACAGCCCCTACAACCACAAAAAAGAATGGAGTCATTAGAACTTATGGTTTGTAAATGGCACCCAGAATTATGTTGCACGAAGCACAATTTCACATCATTCTGGGTCCATTTGTGTGAAAACAAGGTCCAATCAGGCTGAAACGTTACAAGAAGGTAGAATCTATTGAGTTGTAAGTGATATGAACGTTTCATGATGATCGCACATTCCTATAGGGGGTCAAACCATGTCCCAAAGGTCAACGGGCCTGGTGTCAATGTAAATAAGTTGTCCAGTTACACATTTGTGGGCTTATAACTTGGCTTCTGAATGTCCCAGAGTGATCAGGTTTGTTTCAGAGTACTACAATCAACAGCCCCTACAACCACAAAAAGGAATGGAGTCATTAGCACTTATGGTTTGTAAATGGCACCCAGATTTATGATGCACGAAGCACAATTTCACATCATTCTGGGTCCATTTGTGTGAAAACAAGGTCCATTCAGGTTGAAACGTTACAAGAAGGTAGAATCTATTGAGTTGTAAGTGATCTGAATGTTTCATGATGATCGCACATTCCTATAGGGGGTCAAACCATGTCCCAAAGGTCACCGGGCCTGGTGTCACTTTAAATAAGTAGTCCAGTTACACCTTTGTGGGCTTATAACTTGGCTTCTGAATGTCCTAGAGAGGTCAGGCTTGTTTTAGTGTACTCCAATAAACAGCCCCTACAGCCACAAAAAGGAATGGAGTCATTAGCACTTATGGTTTGTAAATGGCGCCCAGAATTATGTTGCACGAAGCACAATTTCACATCATTCTGGGTCCATTTGTGTGAAAACAAGGTCCAATCAGGCTGAAACGTTACAAGAAGGTTGAATCTATTGAGTTGTAAGTGATCTGAACGTTTCATGATGATCGCACATTCCTAAGGGGGTCAAACCATGTCCCAAAGGTCACCGGGCCTGGTGTCACTTTAAAGAAGTAGTCCAGTTACACCTTTGTGGGCTTATAACTCTGCTTCTGAATATCCTAGAGAGGTCAGGTTTAATTTAGAGTACTCCAATTAACAGCCCCCATTACCCCAAAAAGGAATGGAGTCATTAGCACTTATGGCTTGTAAATGGCACCCAGAATTATGTGGCACGAAGCAAAATTTCACATTATTCCGGGTTCATTTGTGTGAAAACAAGGTCCAATCAGGCTGAAACGTTACAGGAAGGTAGAATCTATTGAGTTGTAAGTGATCTGAACGTTTCATGATGATAGCACTTTCCTAAGGAGGTAAAACCATGTCCCAAAGGTCACCGGATCGGTGTCAATTTAAAAAAGTAGTCCAGTTACACATTTGTGGGCTTATAACTTGGCTTCTGAATGTCCTAGAGAGATCAGGTTTGTTTTAGTGTACTCCAATCAACAGCCCCTACAACCACAAAAAGGAATGGAGTCATTAGCACTTATGGTTTTTAAATGGCACCCAGAATTATGTTGCACGAAGCACAATTTCACATCATTCTGGGTTCATTTGTGTGAAAACAAGGTCCAATCAGGCTGAAACGTTACAGGAAGGTAGAATCTATTGAGTTGTAAGTGATCTGAACGTTTCATGATGATAGCACATTCCAAAGGGGGTCAAACCATGTCCCAAAGGTCACCGGGCCTGGTGCCACTTTAAAGAAGTAGTCCAGTTACACCTTTGTGGGCTTATAACTTGGCTTCTGAATGTCCTAGAGAGGTCAGGCTTGTTTTAGTGTACTTCAATAAACAGCCCCTACAACCACAAAAAGGAATGGAGTCATTAGCACTTATGGTTTTTAAATGGCACCCAGAATTATGTTGCACAAAGCACAATTTCACATCATTCTGGGTTCATTTGTGTGAAAACAAGGTCCAATCAGGCTGAAACGTTACAGGAAGGTAGAATCTATTGAGTTGTAAGTGATCTGAACGTTTCATGATGATAGCACTTTCCTAAGGGGGTCAAACCATGTCCCAAAGGTCACCGGGCCTGGTGTCACTTTAAAGAAGTAGTCCAGTTACACCTTTGTGGGCTTATAACTTGGCTTCTGAATATCCTACAGAGGTCAGGTTTGTTTTAGAGTACTCCAATTAACAGCCCCCATTACCCCAAAAAGGAATGGAGTCATTAGCACTCATGGTTTTTAAATGGCACCCAGAATTATGTTGCACAAAGCACAATTTCACATCATTCTGGGTTCATTTGTGTGAAAACAAGGTCCAATCAGGCTGAAACGTTACAGGAAGGTAGAATCTATTGAGTTTTAAGTGATCTGAACGTTTCATGATGATAGCACTTTCCTAAGGGGGTCAAACCATGTCCTAAAGGTCACCGGATCTGGTGTCACTTTAAAGAAGTAGTCCAGTTACACATTTGTGGGCTTATAACTTGGCTTCTGAATGTCCTAGAGAGATCAGGTTTGTTTTAGTGTACTCCAATCAACAGCCCCTACAACCACAAAAAAGAATGGAGTCATTAGAACTTATGGTTTGTAAATGGCACCCAGAATTATGTTGCACGAAGCACAATTTCACATCATTCTGGGTCCATTTGTGTGAAAACAAGGTCCAATCAGGCTGAAACGTTACAAGAAGGTAGAATCTATTGAGTTGTAAGTGATATGAACGTTTCATGATGATCGCACATTCCTATAGGGGGTCAAACCATGTCCCAAAGGTCAACGGGCCTGGTGTCAATGTAAATAAGTTGTCCAGTTACACATTTGTGGGCTTATAACTTGGCTTCTGAATGTCCCAGAGTGATCAGGTTTGTTTCAGAGTACTACAATCAACAGCCCCTACAACCACAAAAAGGAATGGAGTCATTAGCACTTATGGTTTGTAAATGGCACCCAGATTTATGATGCACAAAGCACAATTTCACATCATTCTGGGTCCATTTGTGTGAAAACAAGGTCCATTCAGGTTGAAACGTTACAAGAAGGTAGAATCTATTGAGTTGTAAGTGATCTGAATGTTTCATGATGATCGCACATTCCTATAGGGGGTCAAACCATGTCCCAAAGGTCACCGGGCCTGGTGTCACTTTAAATAAGTAGTCCAGTTACACCTTTGTGGGCTTATAACTTGGCTTCTGAATGTCCTAGAGAGGTCAGGCTTGTTTTAGTGTACTCCAATAAACAGCCCCTACAGCCACAAAAAGGAATGGAGTCATTAGCACTTATGGTTTGTAAATGGCGCCCAGAATTATGTTGCACGAAGCACAATTTCACATCATTCTGGGTCCATTTGTGTGAAAACAAGGTCCAATCAGGCTGAAACGTTACAAGAAGGTTGAATCTATTGAGTTGTAAGTGATCTGAACGTTTCATGATGATCGCACATTCCTAAGGGGGTCAAACCATGTCCCAAAGGTCACCGGGCCTGGTGTCACTTTAAAGAAGTAGTCCAGTTACACCTTTGTGGGCTTATAACTCTGCTTCTGAATATACTAGAGAGGTCAGGTTTAATTTAGAGTACTCCAATTAACAGCCCCCATTACCCCAAAAAGGAATGGAGTCATTAGCACTTATGGCTTGTAAATGGCACCCAGAATTATGTGGCACGAAGCAAAATTTCACATTATTCCGGGTTCATTTGTGTGAAAACAAGGTCCAATCAGGCTGAAACGTTACAGGAAGGTAGAATCTATTGAGTTGTAAGTGATCTGAACGTTTCATGATGATAGCACTTTCCTAAGGAGGTAAAACCATGTCCCAAAGGTCACCGGATCGGTGTCAATTTAAAAAAGTAGTCCAGTTACACATTTGTGGGCTTATAACTTGGCTTCTGAATGTCCTAGAGAGATCAGGTTTGTTTTAGTGTACTCCAATCAACAGCCCCTACAACCACAAAAAGGAATGGAGTCATTAGCACTTATGGTTTTTAAATGGCACCCAGAATTATGTTGCACGAAGCACAATTTCACATCATTCTGGGTTCATTTGTGTGAAAACAAGGTCCAATCAGGCTGAAACGTTACAGGAAGGTAGAATCTATTGAGTTGTAAGTGATCTGAACGTTTCATGATGATAGCACATTCCAAAGGGGGTCAAACCATGTCCCAAAGGTCACCGGGCCTGGTGCCACTTTAAAGAAGTAGTCCAGTTACACCTTTGTGGGCTTATAACTTGGCTTCTGAATGTCCTAGAGAGGTCAGGCTTGTTTTAGTGTACTTCAATAAACAGCCCCTACAACCACAAAAAGGAATGGAGTCATTAGCACTTATGGTTTTTAAATGGCACCCAGAATTATGTTGCACAAAGCACAATTTCACATCATTCTGGGTTCATTTGTGTGAAAACAAGGTCCAATAAGGCTGAAACGTTACAGGAAGGTAGAATCTATTGAGTTGTAAGTGATCTGAACGTTTCATGATGATAGCACTTTCCTAAGGGGGTCAAACCATGTCCCAAAGGTCACCGGGCCTGGTGTCACTTTAAAGAAGTAGTCCAGTTACACCTTTGTGGGCTTATAACTTGGCTTCTGAATATCCTACAGAGGTCAGGTTTGTTTTAGAGTATTCCAATTAACAGCCCCCATTACCCCAAAAAGGAATGGAGTCATTAGCACTTATGGTTTTTAAATGGCACCCAGAATTATGTTGCACAAAGCACAATTTCACATCATTCTGGGTTCATTTGTGTGAAAACAAGGTCCAATCAGGCTGAAACGTTACAGGAAGGTAGAATCTATTGAGTTGTAAGTGATCTGAACGTTTCATGATGATAGCACTTTCCTAAGGGGGTCAAACCATGTCCTAAAGGTCACCGGATCTGGTGTCACTTTAAAGAAGTAGTCCAGTTACACATTTGTGGGCTTATAACTTGGCTTCTTAATATCCTAGAGAGGTCAGGTTTGTTTTAGAGTACTCCAATTAACAGCCCCTATTACCTCAAAAAGGAATGGAGTCATTAGCACTTATGGTTTTTAAATGGCACCCAGAATTATGTTGCACGAAGCACAATTTCACATCATTCTGGGTCCATTTGGGTGAAAACAAGGTCCAATCAGGCTGAACCGTTACAAGAAGGTAGAATCTATTGAGTTGTAAGTGATCTGAACGTTTCATGATGATCGCACATTCCTAAGTGGGTCAAACCATGTACCAAAGGTCATCGGATCTGGTGTCACTTTAAAGAAGTAGTCCAGTTACACATTTGTGGGCTTATAACTTGGCTTCTGAATGTCCTAGAGAGATCAGGTTTGTTTTAGTGTACTCCAATCAACAGCCCCTACAACCACAAAAAAGAATGGAGTCATTAGAACTTATGGTTTGTAAATGGCACCCAGAATTATGTTGCACGAAGCACAATTTCACATCATTCTGGGTCCATTTGTGTGAAAACAAGGTCCAATCAGGCTGAAACGTTACAAGAAGGTAGAATCTATTGAGTTGTAAGTGATATGAACGTTTCATGATGATCGCACATTCCTATAGGGGGTCAAACCATGTCCCAAAGGTCAACGGGCCTGGTGTCAATGTAAATAAGTTGTCCAGTTACACATTTGTGGGCTTATAACTTGGCTTCTGAATGTCCCAGAGTGATCAGGTTTGTTTCAGAGTACTACAATCAACAGCCCCTACAACCACAAAAAGGAATGGAGTCATTAGCACTTATGGTTTGTAAATGGCACCCAGATTTATGATGCACGAAGCACAATTTCACATCATTCTGGGTCCATTTGTGTGAAAACAAGGTCCATTCAGGTTGAAACGTTACAAGAAGGTAGAATCTATTGAGTTGTAAGTGATCTGAATGTTTCATGATGATCGCACATTCCTATAGGGGGTCAAACCATGTCCCAAAGGTCACCGGGCCTGGTGTCACTTTAAATAAGTAGTCCAGTTACACCTTTGTGGGCTTATAACTTGGCTTCTGAATGTCCTAGAGAGGTCAGGCTTGTTTTAGTGTACTCCAATAAACAGCCCCTACAGCCACAAAAAGGAATGGAGTCATTAGCACTTATGGTTTGTAAATGGCGCCCAGAATTATGTTGCACGAAGCACAATTTCACATCATTCTGGGTCCATTTGTGTGAAAACAAGGTCCAATCAGGCTGAAACGTTACAAGAAGGTTGAATCTATTGAGTTGTAAGTGATCTGAACGTTTCATGATGATCGCACATTCCTAAGGGGGTCAAACCATGTCCCAAAGGTCACCGGGCCTGGTGTCACTTTAAAGAAGTAGTCCAGTTACACCTTTGTGGGCTTATAACTCTGCTTCTGAATATCCTAGAGAGGTCAGGTTTAATTTAGAGTACTCCAATTAACAGCCCCCATTACCCCAAAAAGGAATGGAGTCATTAGCACTTATGGCTTGTAAATGGCACCCAGAATTATGTGGCACGAAGCAAAATTTCACATTATTCCGGGTCCATTTGTGTGAAAACAAGGTCCAATCAGGCTGAAACGTTACAGGAAGGTAGAATCTATTGAGTTGTAAGTGATCTGAACGTTTCATGATGATAGCACTTTCCTAAGGAGGTAAAACCATGTCCCAAAGGTCACCGGATCGGTGTCAATTTAAAAAAGTAGTCCAGTTACACATTTGTGGGCTTATAACTTGGCTTCTGAATGTCCTAGAGAGATCAGGTTTGTTTTAGTGTACTCCAATCAACAGCCCCTACAACCACAAAAAGGAATGGAGTCATTAGCACTTATGGTTTTTAAATGGCACCCAGAATTATGTTGCACGAAGCACAATTTCACATCATTCTGGGTTCATTTGTGTGAAAACAAGGTCCAATCAGGCTGAAACGTTACAGGAAGGTAGAATCTATTGAGTTGTAAGTGATCTGAACGTTTCATGATGATAGCACATTCCAAAGGGGGTCAAACCATGTCCCAAAGGTCACCGGGCCTGGTGCCACTTTAAAGAAGTAGTCCAGTTACACCTTTGTGGGCTTATAACTTGGCTTCTGAATGTCCTAGAGAGGTCAGGCTTGTTTTAGTGTACTTCAATAAACAGCCCCTACAACCACAAAAAGGAATGGAGTCATTAGCACTTATGGTTTTTAAATGGCACCCAGAATTATGTTGCACAAAGCACAATTTCACATCATTCTGGGTTCATTTGTGTGAAAACAAGGTCCAATCAGGCTGAAACGTTACAGGAAGGTAGAATCTATTGAGTTGTAAGTGATCTGAACGTTTCATGATGATAGCACTTTCCTAAGGGGGTCAAACCATGTCCCAAAGGTCACCGGGCCTGGTGTCACTTTAAAGAAGTAGTCCAGTTACACCTTTGTGGGCTTATAACTTGGCTTCTGAATATCCTACAGAGGTCAGGTTTGTTTTAGAGTACTCCAATTAACAGCCCCCATTACCCCAAAAAGGAATGGAGTCATTAGCACTCATGGTTTTTAAATGGCACCCAGAATTATGTTGCACAAAGCACAATTTCACATCATTCTGGGTTCATTTGTGTGAAAACAAGGTCCAATCAGGCTGAAACGTTACAGGAAGGTAGAATCTATTGAGTTGTAAGTGATCTGAACGTTTCATGATGATAGCACTTTCCTAAGGGGGTCAAACCATGTCCTAAAGGTCACCGGATCTGGTGTCACTTTAAAGAAGTAGTCCAGTTACACATTTGTGGGCTTATAACTTGGCTTCTGAATGTCCTAGAGAGATCAGGTTTGTTTTAGTGTACTCCAATCAACAGCCCCTACAACCACAAAAAAGAATGGAGTCATTAGAACTTATGGTTTGTAAATGGCACCCAGAATTATGTTGCACGAAGCACAATTTCACATCATTCTGGGTCCATTTGTGTGAAAACAAGGTCCAATCAGGCTGAAACGTTACAAGAAGGTAGAATCTATTGAGTTGTAAGTGATATGAACGTTTCATGATGATCGCACATTCCTATAGGGGGTCAAACCATGTCCCAAAGGTCAACGGGCCTGGTGTCAATGTAAATAAGTTGTCCAGTTACACATTTGTGGGCTTATAACTTGGCTTCTGAATGTCCCAGAGTGATCAGGTTTGTTTCAGAGTACTACAATCAACAGCCCCTACAACCACAAAAAGGAATGGAGTCATTAGCACTTATGGTTTGTAAATGGCACCCAGATTTATGATGCACAAAGCACAATTTCACATCATTCTGGGTCCATTTGTGTGAAAACAAGGTCCATTCAGGTTGAAACGTTACAAGAAGGTAGAATCTATTGAGTTGTAAGTGATCTGAATGTTTCATGATGATCGCACATTCCTATAGGGGGTCAAACCATGTCCCAAAGGTCACCGGGCCTGGTGTCACTTTAAATAAGTAGTCCAGTTACACCTTTGTGGGCTTATAACTTGGCTTCTGAATGTCCTAGAGAGGTCAGGCTTGTTTTAGTGTACTCCAATAAACAGCCCCTACAGCCACAAAAAGGAATGGAGTCATTAGCACTTATGGTTTGTAAATGGCGCCCAGAATTGTGTTGCACGAAGCACAATTTCACATCATTCTGGGTCCATTTGTGTGAAAACAAGGTCCAATCAGGCTGAAACGTTACAAGAAGGTTGAATCTATTGAGTTGTAAGTGATCTGAACGTTTCATGATGATCGCACATTCCTAAGGGGGTCAAACCATGTCCCAAAGGTCACCGGGCCTGGTGTCACTTTAAAGAAGTAGTCCAGTTACACCTTTGTGGGCTTATAACTCTGCTTCTGAATATACTAGAGAGGTCAGGTTTAATTTAGAGTACTCCAATTAACAGCCCCCATTACCCCAAAAAGGAATGGAGTCATTAGCACTTATGGCTTGTAAATGGCACCCAGAATTATGTGGCACGAAGCAAAATTTCACATTATTCCGGGTTCATTTGTGTGAAAACAAGGTCCAATCAGGCTGAAACGTTACAGGAAGGTAGAATCTATTGAGTTGTAAGTGATCTGAACGTTTCATGATGATAGCACTTTCCTAAGGAGGTAAAACCATGTCCCAAAGGTCACCGGATCGGTGTCAATTTAAAAAAGTAGTCCAGTTACACATTTGTGGGCTTATAACTTGGCTTCTGAATGTCCTAGAGAGATCAGGTTTGTTTTAGTGTACTCCAATCAACAGCCCCTACAACCACAAAAAGGAATGGAGTCATTAGCACTTATGGTTTTTAAATGGCACCCAGAATTATGTTGCACGAAGCACAATTTCACATCATTCTGGGTTCATTTGTGTGAAAACAAGGTCCAATCAGGCTGAAACGTTACAGGAAGGTAGAATCTATTGAGTTGTAAGTGATCTGAACGTTTCATGATGATAGCACATTCCAAAGGGGGTCAAACCATGTCCCAAAGGTCACCGGGCCTGGTGCCACTTTAAAGAAGTAGTCCAGTTACACCTTTGTGGGCTTATAACTTGGCTTCTGAATGTCCTAGAGAGGTCAGGCTTGTTTTAGTGTACTTCAATAAACAGCCCCTACAACCACAAAAAGGAATGGAGTCATTAGCACTTATGGTTTTTAAATGGCACCCAGAATTATGTTGCACAAAGCACAATTTCACATCATTCTGGGTTCATTTGTGTGAAAACAAGGTCCAATAAGGCTGAAACGTTACAGGAAGGTAGAATCTATTGAGTTGTAAGTGATCTGAACGTTTCATGATGATAGCACTTTCCTAAGGGGGTCAAACCATGTCCCAAAGGTCACCGGGCCTGGTGTCACTTTAAAGAAGTAGTCCAGTTACACCTTTGTGGGCTTATAACTTGGCTTCTGAATATCCTACAGAGGTCAGGTTTGTTTTAGAGTATTCCAATTAACAGCCCCCATTACCCCAAAAAGGAATGGAGTCATTAGCACTTATGGTTTTTAAATGGCACCCAGAATTATGTTGCACAAAGCACAATTTCACATCATTCTGGGTTCATTTGTGTGAAAACAAGGTCCAATCAGGCTGAAAAGTTACAGGAAGGTAGAATCTATTGAGTTGTAAGTGATCTGAACGTTTCATGATGATAGCACTTTCCTAAGGGGGTCAAACCATGTCCTAAAGGTCACCGGATCTGGTGTCACTTTAAAGAAGTAGTCCAGTTACACATTTGTGGGCTTATAACTTGGCTTCTTAATATCCTAGAGAGGTCAGGTTTGTTTTAGAGTACTCCAATTAACAGCCCATATTACCTCAAAAAGGAATTGAGTCATTAGCACTTATGGTTTTTAAATGGCACCCAGAATTATGTTGCACGAAGCACAATTTCACATCATTCTGGGTCCATTTGTGTGAAAACAAGGTCCAATCAGGCTGAAACGTTACAAGAAGGTAGAATCTATTGAGTTGTAAGTGATCTGAACGTTTCATGATGATCGCACATTCCTAAGTGGGTCAAACCATGTCCCAAAAGTCACCGGATCTGGTGTCACTTTAAAGAAGTAGTCCAGTTACACATTTGTGGGCTTATAACTTGGTTTCTGAATGTCCTAGAGAGGTCAGGCTTGTTTTAGTGTACTTCAATAAACAGCCCCTACAACCACAAAAAGGAATGGAGTCATTAGCACTTATGGTTTTTAAATGGCACCCAGAATTATGTTGCACGAAGCACAATTTCACATCATTCTGGGTTCATTTGTGTGAAAACAAGGTCCAATCAGACTGAAACGTTACAGGAAGGTAGAATCTATTGAGTTGTAAGTGATCTGAACGTTTCATGATGATAGCACTTTCCTAAGGGGGTCAAACCATGTCCCAGAGGTCACCGGATCTGGTGTCAATTTAAAGAAGTAGTCCAGTTACACATTTGTGGGCTTATAACTTGGCTTCTGAATTTCCTAGAGAGATCAGGTTTGTTTTAGTGTACTCCAATCAACAGCCCCTACAACCACAAAAAGGAATGGAGTCATTAGCACTTATGGTTTTTAAATGGCACCCAGAATTATGTTGCACGAAGCACAATTTCATATCATTCTGGGTCCATTTGTGTGAAAACAAGGTCCATTCAGGCTGAAACGTTACAAGAAGGTAGAATCTATTGAGTTGTAAGTGATCTGAACGTTTCATGATGATAGCACTTTCCTAAGGGGGTCAAACCATGTCCCAGAGGTCACCGGATCTCTTGTCAATTTAAAGAAGTAGTCCAGTTACACGTTTGTGGGCTTATAACCTGGCTTCTGAATATCCTAAAGAGGTCAGGTTTTTTTAGAGTACTCCAATCAACAGCCCCTACAACCACAAAAAGGAATGGAGTCATTATGGTTTGTAAATGGCACCCAGAATTATGTTGCACGAAGCACAATTTCAAATATTTCTGGGTTCATTTGTGTGAAAACAAGGTCCAATCAGGCTGAAACATTACAGGAAGGTAGAATCTATTGAGTTGTAAGTGATCTGAACGTTTCATTATGATAGCACTTTCCTAAGGGGGTCAAACCATGTCCCAAAGGTCACCGGATCTGGTGTCAATTTAAAGAAGTACTCCAGTTACACATTTCTGGGCTTATAACTTGGCTTCTGAATGTCCTAGAGAGATCAGGTTTGTTTTAGTGTACTCCAATCAACAGCCCCTACAACCACAAAAAGGAATGGAGTCATTAGCACTTATGGTTTGTAAATGGCACCCAGAATTATGTTGCACGAAGCACAATTTCACATCATTCTGGGTCCATTTGTGTGAAAACAAGGTCCAATCAGGCTGAAACGTTACAAGAAGGTAGAATCTATTGAGTTGTAAGTGATCTGAACGTTTCATGATGATCGCACATTCCTATAGGGGGTTAAACCATGTCCCAAAGGTCACCGGGCCTGGTGTCACTTTAAAGAAGTAGTCCAGTTACACCTTTGTGGGGTTATAACTTGGCTTCTGAATGTCCTAGAGAGATCAGGTTTGTTTTAGTGTACTCCAATCAACAGCCCCTACAACCACAAAAAGGAATGGAGTCATTAGCACTTATGGTTTGTAAATGGCACCCAGAATTATGTTGCACGAAGCACAATTTCACATCATTCTGGGTTCATTTGTGTGAAAACAAGGTCCAATCAGGCTGAAACGTTACAGGAAGGTAGAATCTATTGAGTTGTAAGTGATCTGAACGTTTCATGATGATAGCACTTTCCTAAGGGGGTCAAACCATGTCCCAAAGGTCACCGGATCGGTGTCAATTTAAAGAAGTAGTCCAGTTACACATTTGTGGGCTTATAACTTGGCTTCTGAATGTCCTAGAGTGATCAGGCTTGTTTTAGTGTACTCCAATCAACAGCCCCTACAGCCACAAAAAGGAATGGAGTCATTAGCACTTATGGTTTTTAAATGGCACCCAGAATTATGTTGCACGAAGAACAATTTCACATCATTCTGGGTCCATTTGTGTGAAAACAAGGTCCAATCAGGCTGAAACGTTACAGGAAGGTAGAATCTATTGAGTTGTAAGTGATCTGAACGTTTCATGATGATAGCACTTTCCTAAGGGGGTCAAACCATGTCCCAAAGGTCACCGGATCGGTGTCAATTTAAAGAAGTAGTCCAGTTACACATTTGTGGGCTTATAACTTGGCTTCTGAATGTCCTAGAGTGATCAGGCTTGTTTTAGTGTACTCCAATCAACAGCCCCTACAGCCACAAAAAGGAATGGAGTCATTAGCACTTATGGCTTTTAAATGGCACCCAGAATTATGTTGCACGAAGCACAATTTCACATCATTCTGGGTCCATTTGTGTGAAAACAAGGTCCAGTCAGGCTGAAACGTTACAAGAAGGTAGAATCTGTTGAGTTGTGTCACTTTAAAGAAGTAGTCCAGTTACACCTTTGTGGGCTTATAACTTGGCTTCTGAATATCCTACAGAGGTCAGGTTTGTTTTAGAGTACTCCAATTAACAGCCCCCATTACCCCAAAAAGGAATGGAGTCATTAGCACTTATGGTTTTTAAATGGCACCCAGAATTATGTTGCACAAAGCACAATTTCACATCATTCTGGGTTCATTTGTGTGAAAACAAGGTCCAATCAGGCTGAAACGTTACAGGAAGGTAGAATGTATTGAGTTGTAAGTGATCTGAACGTTTCATGATGATCGCACATTCCTAAGTGGGTCAAACCATGTCCCAAAAGTCACCGGATCTGGTGTCACTTTAAAGAAGTAGTCCAGTTACACATTTGTGGGCTTATAACTTGGCTTCTGAATTTCCTAGAGAGGTCAGGCTTGTTTTAGTGTACTTCAATAAACAGCCCCTACAACCACAAAAAGGAATGGAGTCATTAGCACTTATGGTTTTTAAATGGCACCCAGAATTATGTTGCACGAAGCACAATTTCACATCATTCTGGGTTCATTTGTGTGAAAACAAGGTCCAATCAGACTGAAACGTTACAGGAAGGTAGAATCTATTGAGTTGTAAGTGATCTGAACGTTTCATGATGATAGCACTTTCCTAAGGGGGTCAAACCATGTCCCAGAGGTCACCGGATCTGGTGTCAATTTAAAGAAGTAGTCCAGTTACACATTTGTGGGCTTATAACTTGGCTTCTGAATTTCCTAGAGAGATCAGGTTTGTTTTAGGGTACTCCAATCAACAGCCCCTACAACCACAAAAAGGAATGGAGTCATTATGGTTTGTAAATGGCACCCAGAATTATGTTGCACGAAGCACAATTTCAAATATTTCTGGGTTCATTTGTGTGAAAACAAGGTCCAATCAGGCTGAAACATTACAGGAAGGTAGAATCTATTGAGTTGTAAGTGATCTGAACGTTTCATTATGATAGCACTTTCCTAAGGGGGTCAAACCATGTCCCAAAGGTCACCGGATCTGGTGTCAATTTAAAGAAGTAGTCCAGTTACACATTTGTGGGCTTATAACTTGGCTTCTGAATGTCCTAGAGAGATCAGGTTTGTTTTAGTGTACTCCAATCAACAGCCCCTACAACCACAAAAAGGAATGGAGTCATTAGCACTTATGGTTTGTAAATGGCACCCAGAATTATGTTGCACGAAGCACAATTTCACATCATTCTGGGTCCATTTGTGTGAAAACAAGGTCCAATCAGGCTGAAACGTTACAAGAAGGTAGAATCTATTGAGTTGTAAGTGATCTGAACGTTTCATGATGATCGCACATTCCTATAGGGGGTCAAACCATGTCCCAAATGTCACCGGGCCTGGTGTCACTTTAAAGAAGTAGTCCAGTTACACCTTTGTGGGATTATAACTTGGCTTCTGAATGTCCTAGAGAGGTCAGGTTTGTTTTATTGTACTCCAATCAACAGCCCCTACAACCACAAAAAGGAATGGAGTCATTAGCACTTATGGTTTGTAAATGGCACCCAGAATTATGTTGCACGAAGCACAATTTCACATCATTCTGGGTTCATTTGTGTGAAAACAAGGTCCAATCAGGCTGAAACGTTACAGGAAGGTAGAATCTATTGAGTTGTAAGTGATCTGAACGTTTCATGATGATAGCACTTTCCTAAGGGGGTCAAACCATGTCCCAAAGGTCACCGGATCGGTGTCAATTTAAAGAAGTAGTCCAGTTACACATTTGTGGGCTTATAACTTGGCTTCTGAATGTCCTAGAGTGATCAGGTTTGTTTCAGAGTACTCCAATCAACAGCCCCTACAACCACAAAAAGGAATGGAGTCATTAGCACTTATGGTTTGTAAATGGCACCCAGAATTATGTTGCACGAAGCACAATTTCACATCATTCTGGGTCCATTTGTGTGAAAACAAGGTCCATTCAGGCTGAAACGTTACAAGAAAGTAGAATCTATTGAGTTGTAAGTGATCTGAACGTTTCATGATGATCGCACATTCCTATAGGGGGTCAAACCATGTCCCAAAGGTCACCGGGCCTGGTGTCACTTTAAAGAAGTAGTCCAGTTACACATTTGTGGGCTTATAACTTGGCTTCTGAATGTCCTAGAGAGGTCAGGCTTGTTTTAGTGTACTCCAATCAACAGCCCCTACAGCCACAAAAAGGAATGGAGTCATTAGCACTTATGGTTTTTAAATGGCACCAGGAATTATGTTGCACGAAGCACAATTTCACATCATTCTGGGTCCATTTGTGTGAAAACAAGGTCCAATCAGGCTGAAACGTTACAGGAAGGTAGAATCTTTGAGTTGTAGGTGATCTGAACGTTTCATGATGATAGCACTTTCCTAAGGGGGTCAAACCATGTCCCAGAGGTCACCGGATCTGTTGTCAATTTAAAGAAGTAGTCCAGTTACACATTTGTGGGCTTATAACTTGGCTTCTGAATGTCCTAGAGAGATCAGGATTGTTTTAGTGTACTCCAATCAACAGCCCCTACAACCAGAAAAAGGAATGGAGTCATTATGGTTTGTAAATGGCACCCAGAATTATGTTGCATGAAGCACAATTTCACATCATTCTGGGTCCATTTGTGTGAAAACAAGGTCCAATCAGGCTGAAACGTTACAAGAAGGTAGAATCTATTGAGTTGTAAGTGATCTGAACGTTTCATGATGATCGCACATTCCTAAGGGGGTCAAACCATGTCCCAAAGGTCACCGGGCCTGGTGTCACTTTAAAGAAGTAGTCCAGTTACACCTTTGTGGGCTTATAACTCTGCTACTGAGTATCCTAGAGAGGTCAGGTTTAATTTAGAGTACTCCAATTAACAGCCCCCATTACCCCAAAAAGGAATGGAGTCATTAGCACTTATGGGTTGTAAATGGCACCCAGAATTATGTGGCACGAAGCAAAATTTCACATCATTCCGGGTTCATTTGTGTGAAAACAAGGTCCAATCAGGCTGAAACGTTACAGGAAGGTAGAATCTATTGAGTTGTAAGTGATCTGAACGTTTCATGATGATAGCACTTTCCTAAGGAGGTAAAACCATGTCCCAAAGGTCACCGGATCGGTGTCAATTTAAAAAAGTAGTCCAGTTACACATTGGTTGGCTTATAACTTGGCTTCTGAATGTCCTAGAGAGATCAGGTTTGTTTTAGTGTACTCCAATCAACAGCCCCTACAACCACAAAAAGGAATGGAGTCATTAGCACTTATGGTTTTTAAATGGCACCCAGAATTATGTTGCACGAAGCACAATTTCACATCATTCTGGGTTCATTTGTGTGAAAACAAGGTCCAATCAGGCTGAAACGTTACAGGAAGGTAGAATCTATTGAGTTGTAAGTGATCTGAACGTTTCATGATGATAGCACATTCCAAAGGGGGTCAAACCATGTCCCAAAGGTCACCGGGCCTGGTGCCACTTTAAAGAAGTAGTCCAGTTACACCTTTGTGGGCTTATAACTTGGCTTCTGAATGTCCTAGAGAGGTCAGGCTTGTTTTAGTGTACTTCAATAAACAGCCCCTACAACCACAAAAAGGAATGGAGTCATTAGCACTTATGGTTTTTAAATGGCACCCAGAATTATGTTGCACAAAGCACAATTTCACATCATTCTGGGTTCATTTGTGTGAAAACAAGGTCCAATCAGGCTGAAACGTTACAGGAAGGTAGAATCTATTGAGTTGTAAGTGATCTGAACGTTTCAAGATGATAGCACTTTCCTAAGGGGGTCAAACCATGTCCCAGAGGTCACCGGATCTGGTGTCAATTTAAAGAAGTAGTCCAGTTACACATTTGTGGGCTTATAACTTGGCTTCTGAATGTCCTAGAGAGATCAGGTTTGTTTTAGTGTACTCCAATCAACAGCCCCTACAACCACAAAAATGAATGGAGTCATTAGCACTTATGGCTTTTAAATGGCACCCAGAATTATGTTGCACGAAGCACAATTTCACATCATTCTGGGTCCATTTGTGTGAAAACAAGGTCCAGTCAGGCTGAAACGTTACAAGAAGGTAGAATCTGTTGAGTTGTAAGTGATCTGAAAGTTTCATGATGATATCACATTCCTATAGGGGGTCAAACCATGTCCCAAAGGTCACCGGGCCTGGTGTCACTTTAAAGAAGTAGTCCAGTTACACCTTTGTGGGCTTATAACTTGGCTTCTGAATATCCTACAGAGGTCAGGTTTGTTTTAGAGTACTCCAATTAACAGCCCCCATTACCCCAAAAAGGAATGGAGTCATTAGCACTTATGGTTTTTAAATGGCACCCAGAATTATGTTGCACAAAGCACAATTTCACATCATTCTGGGTTCATTTGTGTGAAAACAAGGTCCAATCAGGCTGAAACGTTACAGGAAGGTAGAATCTATTGAGTTGTAAGTGATCTGAACGTTTCATGATGATAGCACTTTCCTAAGGGGGTCAAACCATGTCCTAAAGGTCACCGGATCTGGTGTCACTTTAAAGAAGTAGTCCAGTTACACATTTGTGGGCTTATAACTTGGCTTCTGAATATCCTAGAGAGGTCAGGTTTGTTTTAGAGTACTCCATTTAACAGCCCATATTACCTCAAAAAGTAATGGATTCATTAGCACTTATGGTTTTTAAATGGCACCCAGAATTATGTTGCACGAAGCACAATTTCACATCATTCCGGGTCCATTTGTGTGAAAACAAGGTCCAATCAGGCTGAAACGTTACAAGAAGGTAGAATCTATTGAGTTGTAAGTGATCTGAACGTTTCATGATGATCGCACATTCCTAAGTGGGTCAAACCATGTCCCAAAGGTCACCGGGCCTGGTGTCACTTTAAAGAAGTAGTCCAGTTACACCTTTGTGGGCTTATAACTTGGCTTCTGAATGTCCTAGAGAGGTCAGGCTTGTTTTAGTGTACTTCAATAAACAGCCCCTACAACCACAAAAAGGAATGGAGTCATTAGCATTTATGGTTTTTAAATGGCACCCAGAATTATGTTGCACGAAGCACAATTTCACATCATTCTGGGTTCATTTGTGTGAAAACAAGGTCCAATCAGACTGAAACGTTACAGGAAGGTAGAATCTATTGAGTTGTAAGTGATCTGAACGTTTCATGATGATAGCACTTTCCTAAGGGGGTCAAACCATGTCCCAGAGGTCACCGGATCTGGTGTCAATTTAAAGAAGTAGTCCAGTTACACATTTGTGGGCTTATAACTTGGCTTCTGAATTTCCTAGAGAGATCAGGTTTGTTTTAGTGTACTCCAATCAACAGCCCCTACAACCACAAAAAGGAATGGAGTCATTAGCACTTATGGTTTTTAAATGGCACCCAGAATTATGTTGCACGAAGCACAATTTCACATCATTCTGGGTCCATTTGTGTGAAAACAAGGTCCAGTCAGGCTGAAACGTTACAAGAAGGTAGAATCTGTTGAGTTGTAAGTGATCTGAAAGTTTCATGATGATCGCACATTCCTATAGGGGGTCAAACCATGTCCCAAAGGTCACCGGCCCTGGTGTCACTTTAAAGAAGTAGTCCAGTTACACCTTTGTGGGCTTATAACTTGGCTTCTGAATATCCTAAAGAGGTCAGGTTTGTTTTAGAGTACTCCAATTAACAGCCCCTATTACCTCAAAAAGGAATGGAGTCATTAGCACTTATGGTTTTTAAATGGCACCCAGAATTATGTTGCACGAAGCACAATTTCACATCATTCTGGGTCCATTTGTGTGAAAACAATGTCCAATCAGGCTGAAACGTGACAAGAAGGTAGAATCTATTGAGTTGTAAGTGATCTGAACGTTTCATGATGATCGCACATTCCTAAGTGGGTCAAACCATGTCCCAAAAGTCACCGGATCTGGTGTCACTTTAAAGAAGTAGTCCAGTTACACATTTGTGGGCTTATAACTTGGCTTCTGAATGTCCTAGAGAGATCGGGTTTGTTTTAGTGCACTCCAATCAACAGCCCCTACAACCACAAAAAAGAATTCAGTCATTAGCACTTATGGTTTGTAAATGGCACCCAGAATTATGTTGCACGAAGCACAATTTCACATCATTCTGGGTCCATTTGTTTGAAAACAAGGTCCATTCAGGCTGAAACGTTACAAGAAGGTAGAATCTATTGAGTTGTAAGTAATCTGAACATTTCATGATGATCACACATTCCTATAGGGGGTCAAACCATGTCCCAAAGGTCACCGGGCCTGGTGTCACTTTAAAGAAGTAGTCCAGTTACACCTTTGTGGGCTTATAACTTGGCTTCTGAATGTCCTAGAGAGATCAGGTTTGTTTTAGTGTATTCCAATCAACAGCCCCTACATCCACAAAAAGGAATGGAGTCATTAGCACTTATGGTTTGTAAATGGCACCCAGAATTATGTTGCACGAAGCACAATTTCACATCATTCTGGGTCCATTTGTGTGAAAACAAGGTCCAATCAGGCTGAAACGTTACAAGAAGGTAGAATCTATTAAGTTGTAAGTGATCTGAATGTTTCATGATGATCGCACATTCCTAAGTGGGTCAAACCATGTCCCAAAGGTCACCAGATCAGGTGTCACTTTAAAGAAGTAGTCCAGTTACACATTTGTGGGCTTATAACTTGGCTTCTGAATGTCCTAGAGAGATCAGGTTTGTTTTAGTGTACTCCAATCAACAGCCCCTACAACCACAAAAAGGAATGGAGTCATTAGCACTTATGGTTTGTAAATGGCACCCAGAATTATGTTGCACGAAGCACAATTTCACATCATTCTGGGTCCATTTGTGTGAAAACAAGGTCCAATCAGGCTGAAACGTTACAAGAAGGTAGAATCTATTGAGTTGTAAGTGATCTGAACGTTTCATGATGATCGCACATTCCTATAGGGGGTCAAACCATGTCCCAAAGGTCACCGGGCCTGGTGTCACTTTAAAGAAGTAGTCCAGTTACACCTTTGTGGGCTTATAACTTGGCTTCTGAATGTCCTAGAGAGATCAGGTTTGTTTTAGTGTACTCCAATCAACAGCCCCTACAACCACAAAAAGGAATGGAGTCATTAGCACTTATGGTTTGTAAATGGCACCCAGAATTATGTTGCACGAAGCACAATTTCACATCATTCTGGGTTCATTTGTGTGAAAACAAGGTCCAATCAGGCTGAAAAGTTACAGGAAGGTAGAATCTATTGAGTTGTAAGTGATCTGAACTTTTCATGATGATAGCACTTTCCTAAGGGGGTCAAACCATGTCCCAAAGGTCACCGGATCGGTGTCAATTTAAAGAAGTAGTCCAGTTACACATTTGTGGGCTTATAACTTGGCTTCTGAATGTCCTAGAGTGATCAGGTTTGTTTCAGAGTACTCCAATCAACAGCCCCTACAACCACAAAAAGGAATGGAGTCATTAGCACTTATGGTTTGTAAATGGCACCCAGAATTATGTTGCACGAAGCACAATTTCACATCATTCTGGGTCCATTTGTGTGAAAACAAGGTCCAATCAGGCTGAAACGTTACAGGAAGGTAGAATCTTTGAGTTGTAAGTGATCTGAATGTTTCATGATGATAGCACTTTCCTAAGGGGGTCAAACCATGTCCCAGAGGTCACCGGATCGGTTGTCAATTTAAAGAAGTAGTCCAGTTACACATTTGTGGGCTTATAACCTGGCTTCTGAATATCCTAAAGAGGTCAGGTTAATTTTAGATTACTATAATTAACAGCCCTCATTACCCCAAAAAGGAATGGAGTCATTAGCACTTATGGTTTTTAAATGGCACCCAGAATTATGTTGCACAAAGCACAATTTCACATCATTCTGGGTTCATTTGTGTGAAAACAAGGTCCAATCAGGCTGAAACGTTACAGGAAGGTAGAATCTATTGAGTTGTAAGTGATCTGAACGTTTCGTGATGATAGCACTTTCCTAAGGGTGTCAATCCATGTCCTAAAGGTCACCGGATCTGGTGTCACTTTAAAGAAGTAGTCCAGTTACACATTTGTGGGCTTATAACTTGGCTTCTGAATATCCTAGAGAGGTCAGGTTTGTTTTAGAGTACTCAAATTAACAGCCCCTATTACCTCAAAAAGGAATGGAGTCATTAGCACTTATGGTTTTTAAATGGCACCCAGAATGATGTTGCAAGAAGCACAATTTCACATCATTCTGGGTCCATTTGGGTGAAAACAGGGTCCAATCAGGCTGAAACGTTACAAGAAGGTAGAATCTATTGAGTTGTAAGTGATCTGAACGTTTCATGATGATCGCACATTCCTAAGTGGGTCAAACCATGTCCCAAAGGTCACCGGATCTGGTGTCACTTTAAAGAAGTAGTCCAGTTACACATTTGTGGGCTTATAACTTGGCTTCTGAATGTCCTAGAGAGATCAGGTTTGTTTTAGTGTACTCCAATCAACTACCCCTACAACCACAAAAAAGAATGGAGTCATTTGAACTTATGGTTTGTAAATGGCACCCAGAATTATGTTGCACGAAGCACAATTTCACATCATTCTGGGTCCATATATGTTAAAATCAAGGTCCAATCAGGCTGAAACGTTACAAGAAGGTAGAATCTATTGAGTTGTAAGTGATATGAACGTTTCATGATGATCGCACATTCCTATAGGGGGTCAAATCATGTCCCAAAGGTCAACGGGCCTGGTGTCAGTGTAAAGAAGTAGTCCAGTTACACATTTGTGGGCTTATAACTTGGCTTCTGAATGTCCTAGAGTGATCAGGTTTGTTTCAGAGTACTACAATTAACAGCCCCTACAACCACAAAAAGGAATGGAGTCATTAGGACTTATGGTTTGTAAATGGCACCCAGAATTATGATGCACGAAGCACAATTTCACATCATTCTGGGTCCATTTGTGTGAAAACAAGGTCCATTCAGGCTGAAACGTTACAAGAAGGTAGAATCTATTGAGTTGTAAGTGATCTGAACGTTTCATGATGATCGCACATTCCTATAGGGGGTCAAACCATGTCCCAAAGGTCACCGGGCCTGGTGTCACTTTAAATAAGTAGTCCAGTTACACCTTTGTGGGCTTATAACTTGGCTTCTGAATGTCCTTGAGAGGTCAGGCTTGTTTTAGTGTACTCCAATAAACAGCCCCTACAGCCACAAAAAGGAATGGAGTCATTAGCACTTATGGTTTGTAAATGGCGCCCAGAATTATGTTGCACGAAGCACAATTTCACATCATTCTGGGTCCATTTGTGTGAAAACAAGGTCCAATCAGGCTGAAACGTTACAAGAAGGTAGAATATATTGAGTTGTAAGGGATCTGAACGTTTCATGATGATCGCACATTCCTAAGGGGGTCAAACCATGTCCCAAAGGTCACCGGGCCTGGTGTCAATTTAAAGAGGTAGTCCAGTTACACCTTTGTGGGCTTATAACTTGGCTTCTGAATATCCTAGAGAGGTCAGGTTTAATTTAGAGTACTCCAATTAACAGCCCCCATTACCCCAAAAAGGAATGGAGTCATTAGCACTTATGGGTTGTAAATGGCACCCAGAATTATGTGGCACGAAGCAAAATTTCACATCATTCTGGGTTCATTTGTGTGAAAACAAGGTCCAATCAGGCTGAAACGTTACAGGAAGGTAGAATCTATTGAGTTGTAAGTGATCTGAACGTTTCATGATGATAGCACTTTCCTAAGGAGGTAAAACCATGTCCCAAAGGTCACCGGATCGGTGTCAATTTAAAAAAGTAGTCCAGTTACACATTTGTGGGCTTATAACTTGGCTTCTGAATTTCCTAGAGAGATCAGGTTTGTTTTAGTGTACTCCAATTAACAGCCCCTACAACCACAAAAAGGAATGGAGTCATTAGCACTTATGGTTTTTAAATGGCACCCAGAATTATGTTGCACGAAGCACAATTTCACATCATTCTGGGTCCATTTGTGTGAAAACAAGGTCCAGTCAGGCTGAAACGTTACAAGAAGGTAGAATCTGTTGAGTTGTAAGTGATCTGAAAGTTTCATGATGATCGCACATTCCTATAGGGGGTCAAACCATGTCCCAAAGGTCACCGGCCCTGGTGTCACTTTAAAGAAGTAGTCCAGTTACACCTTTGTGGGCTTATAACTTGGCTTCTGAATATCCTAAAGAGGTCAGGTTTGTTTTAGAGTACTCCAATTAACAGCCCCTATTACCTCAAAAAGGAATGGAGTCATTAGCACTTATGGTTTTTAAATGGCACCCAGAATTATGTTGCACGAAGCACAATTTAACATGATTCTGGGTCCATTTGTGTGAAAACAAGGTCCAGTCAGGCTGAAACGTTACAAGAAGGTAGAATCTGTTGAGTTGTAAGTGATCTGAAAGTTTCATGATGATCGCACATTCCTATAGGGGGTCAAACCATGTCCCAAAGGTCACCGGCCCTGGTGTCACTTTAAAGAAGTAGTCCAGTTACACCTTTGTGGGCTTATAACTTGGCTTCTGAATATCCTAAAGAGGTCAGGTTTGTTTTAGAGTACTCCAATTAACAGCCCCTATTACCTCAAAAAGGAATGGAGTCATTAGCACTTATGGTTTTTAAATGGCACCCAGAATTATGTTGCACGAAGCACAATTTCACATCATTCTGGGTCCATTTGTGTGAAAACAATGTCCAATCAGGCTGAAACGTTACAAGAAGGTAGAATCTATTGAGTTGTAAGTGATCTGAACGTTTCATGATGATCGCACATTCCTAAGTGGGTCAAACCATGTCCCAAAAGTCACCGGATCTGGTGTCACTTTAAAGAAGTAGTCCAGTTACACATTTGTGGGCTTATAACTTGGCTTCTGAATGTCCTAGAGAGATCAGGTTTGTTTTAGTGCACTCCAATCAACAGCCCCTACAACCACAAAAAAGAATTCAGTCATTAGCACTTATGGTTTGTAAATGGCACCCAGAATTATGTTGCACGAAGCACAATTTCACATCATTCTGGGTCCATTTGTGTGAAAACAAGGTCCAATCAGGCTGAAACGTTACAAGAAGGTAGAATCTATTGAGTTGTAAGTGATATGAACGTTTCATGATGATCGCACATTCCTATAGGGGGTCAAACCATGTCCCAAAGGTCACCGGGCCTGGTGTCACTTTAAAGAAGTAGTCCAGTTACACATTTGTGGCTTTATAACCTGGCTTCTGAATGTCCTAGAGAGATCAGGTTTGTTTTAGGTTACTCCAATCAACAGCCCCTACAACTACAAAAAGGAATGGAGTCATTAGCACTTATGGTTTGTAAATGGCACCCAGAATTATGTTAAACGAAGCACAATTTCACATCATTCTGGGTCCATTTGTGTGAAAACAAGGTCCAATCAGGCTGAAACGTTACAAGAAGGTAGAATCTATTGAGTTGTAAGTGATCTGAAAGTTTCATGATGATCGCACATTCCTAAGTGGGTCAAACCATGTCCCAAAGGTCACCGGATCTGGTGTCACTTTAAAGAAGTAGTCCAGTTACACCTTTGTTGGCTTATAACTTGGCCTCTGAATGTCCTAGAGAGATCAGGTGTGTTTTAGTGTACTCCAATCAACAGCCCATACAACCACAAAAAGGAATGGAGTCATTAGCACTTATGGTTTGTAAATGGCACCCAGAATTATGTTGCACGAAGCACAATTTCACATCATTCTGGGTCCATTTGTTTGAAAACAAGGTCCATTCAGGCTGAAACGTTACAAGAAGGTAGAATCTATTGAGTTGTAAGTGATCTGAACATTTCATGATGATCGCACATTCCTATAGGGGGTCAAACCATGTCCCAAAGGTCACCGGGCCTGGTGTCACTTTAAAGAAGTAGTCCAGTTACACCTTTGTGGGCTTATAACTTGGCTTCTGAATGTCCTAGAGAGATCAGGTTTGTTTTAGTGTATTCCAATCAACAGCCATTACAACCACAAAAAGGAATGGAGTCATTAGCACTTATGGTTTGTAAATGGCACCCAGAATTATGTTGCACGAAGCACAATTTCACATCATTCTGGGTCCATTTGTGTGAAAACAAGGTCCAATCAGGCTGAAACGTTACAAGAAGGTAGAATCTATTGAGTTGTAAGTGATCTGAACGTTTCATGATGATCGCACATTCCTAAGTGGGTCAAACCATGTCCCAAAGGTCACCAGATCTGGTGTCACTTTAAAGAAGTAGTCCAGTTACACATTTGTGGGCTTATAACTTGGCTTCTGAATGTCCTAGAGAGATCAGGTTTGTTTTAGTGTACTCCAATCAACAGCCCCTACAAACACAAAAAGGAATGGAGTCATTAGCACTTATGGTTTGTAAACGGCACCCAGAATTATGTTGCACGAAGCACAATTTCACATCATTCTGGGTCCATTTGTGTGAAAACAAGGTCCAATCAGGCTGAAACGTTACAAGAAGGTAGAATCTATTGAGTTGTAAGTGATCTGAACGTTTCATGATGATCGCACATTCCTATAGGGGGTCAAACCATGTCCCAAAGGTCACCGGGCCTGGTGTCAATTTAAAGAAGTAGTCCAGTTACACATTTGTGGGCTTATAACTTGGCATCTGAATGTCCTAGAGTGATCAGGTTTGTTTCAGAGTACTCCAATCAACAGCCCCTACAACCACAAAAAGGAATGGAGTCATTAGCACTTATGGTTTGTAAATGGCACCCAGAATTATGTTGCACGAAGCACAATTTCACATCATTCTGGGTCCATTTGTGTGAAAACAAGGTCCATTCAGGCTGAAACGTTACAAGAAAGTAGAATCTATTCAGTTGTAAGTGATCTGAACGTTTCATGATGATCGCACATTCCTATAGGGGGTCAAACCATGTCCCAAAGTTCACTGGGCCTGGTGTCACTTTAAAGAAGTAGTCCAGTTACACATTTGTGGGCTTATAACTTGGCTTCTGAATGTCCTAGAGAGGTCAGGCTTGTTTTAGTGTACTCCAATCAACAGCCCCTACAGCCACAAAAAGGAATGGAGTCATTAGCACTTATGGTTTTTAAATGGCACCCAGAATTATGTTGCACGAAGCACAATTTCACATCATTCTGGGTCCATTTGTGTGAAAACAAGGTCCAATCAGGCTGAAACGTTACATGAAGGTAGAATCTTTGAGTTGTAAGTGATCTGAATGTTTCATGATGATAGCACTTTCCTAAGGGGGCCAAACCATGTCCCAGAGGTCACCGGATCTGTTGTCAATTTAAAGAAGTAGTCCAGTTACACATTTGTGGGCTTAAAACTTGGCTTCTGAATGTCCTAGAGAGATCAGGTTTTTTTAGTGTACTCCAATCAACAGCCCCTACAACCACAAAAAGGAATGGAGTCATTAGCACTTATGGTTTTTAAATGGCACCCAGAATTATGTTGCACAAAGCACAATTTCACATCATTCTGGGTCCATTTGTGTGAAAACAAGGTCCAGTCAGGCTGAAACGTTACAGGACGGTAGAATCTATTGAGTTGTAAGTGATCTGAACGTTTCATGATGATCGCACATTCCTATAGGGGGTCAAACCATGTCCCAAAGGTCACCGGGCCTGGTGTCACTTTAAAGAAGTAGTCCAGTTACACCTTTGTGGGCTTATAACTTGGCTTCTGAATGTCCTAGAGAGATCAGGTTTGTTTTAGTGTATTCCAATCAACAGCCCCTACAACCACAAAAAGGAATGGAGTCATTAGCACTTATGGTTTGTAAATGGCACCCAGAATTATGTTGCACGAAGCACAATTTCACATCATTCTGGGTCCATTTGTGTGAAAACAAGGTCCAATCAGGCTGAAACGTTACAAGAAGGTAGAATCTATTGAGTTGTAAGTGATCTGAACGTTTCATGATGATCGCACATTCCTAAGTGGGTCAAACCATGTCCCAAAGGTCACCAGATCTGGTGTCACTTTAAAGAAGTAGTCCAGTTACACATTTGTGGGCTTATAACTTGGCTTCTGAATGTCCTAGAGAGATCAGGTTTGTTTTATTGTACTCCAATCAACAGCCCCTACAACCACAAAAAGGAATGGAGTCATTAGCACTTATGGTTTGTAAATGGCACCCAGAATTATGTTGCACGAAGCACAATTTCACATCATTCTGGGTCCATTTGTGTGAAAACAAGGTCCAATCAGGCTGAAACGTTACAAGAAGGTAGAATCTATTGAGTTGTAAGTGATCTGAACGTTTCATGATGATCGCACATTCCTATAGGGGGTCAAACCATGTCCCAAAGGTCACCGGGCCTGGTGTCAATTTAAAGAAGTAGTCCAGTTACACATTTGTGGGCTTATAACTTGGCATCTGAATGTCCTAGAGTGATCAGGTTTGTTTCAGAGTACTCCAATCAACAGCCCCTACAACCACAAAAAGGAATGGAGTCATTAGCACTTATGGTTTGTAAATGGCACCCAGAATTATGTTGCACGAAGCCCAATTTCACATCATTCTGGGTCCATTTGTGTGAAAACAAGGTCCATTCAGGCTGAAACGTTACAAGAAAGTAGAATCTATTCAGTTGTAAGTGATCTGAACGTTTCATGATGATCGCACATTCCTATAGGGGGTCAAACCATGTCCCAAAGTTCACCGGGCCTGGTGTCACTTTAAAGAAGTAGTCCAGTTACACATTTGTGGGCTTATAACTTGGCTTCTGAATGTCCTAGAGAGGTCAGGCTTGTTTTAGTGTACTCCAATCAACAGCCCCTACAGCCACAAAAAGGAATGGAGTCATTAGCACTTATGGTTTTTAAATGGCACCCAGAATTATGTTGCACGAAGCACAATTTCACATCATTCTGGGTCCATTTGTGTGAAAACAAGGTCCAATCAGGCTGAAACGTTACATGAAGGTAGAATCTTTGAGTTGTAAGTGATCTGAATGTTTCATGATGATAGCACTTTCCTAAGGGGGTCAAACCATGTCCCAGAGGTCACCGGATCTGTTGTCAATTTAAAGAAGTAGTCCAGTTACACATTTGTGGGCTTATAACTTGGCTTCTGAATGTCCTAGAGAGGTCAGGCTTGTTTTAGTGTACTTCAATAAACAGCCCCTACAACCACAAAAAGGAATGGAGTCATTAGCACTTATGGTTTTTAAATGGCACCCAGAATTATGTTGCACAAAGCACAATTTCACATCATTCTGGGTTCATTTGTGTGAAAACAAGGTCCAATCAGGCTGAAACGTTACAGGAAGGTAGAATCTATTGAGTTGTAAGTGATCTGAACGTTTCATGATGATAGCACTTTCCTAAGGGGGTCAACCCATGTCCCAGAGGTCACCGGATCTGGTGTCATTTTAAAGAAGTAGTCCAGTTACACATTTGTGGGCTTATAACCTGGCTTCTGAATATCCTAGAGAGATCAGGTTTTTTTTAGTGTACTCCAATCAACAGCCCCTACAACCACAAAAAGGAATGGAGTCATTAGCACTTATGGTTTTTAAATGGCACCCAGAATTATGTTGCACGAAGCACAATTTCACATCATTCTGGGTCCATTTGTGTGAAAACAAGGTCCAGTCAGGCTGAAACGTTACAGGACGGTAGAATCTATTGAGTTGTAAGTGATCTGAACGTTTCATGATGATAGCACTTTCCTAAGGGGGTCAAACCATGTCCCAGAGGTCACCGGATCTGTTATCAATTTAAAGAAGTAGTCCAGTTACACATTTGTGGGCTTATAACCTGGCTTCTGAATATCCTAAAGAGGTCAGGTTTGTTTTAGAGTACTCCAATTAACAGCCCCCATTACCCCAAAAAGGAATGGAGTCATTAGCACTTATGGTTTTTAAATGGCACCCAGAATTATGTTGCACAAAGCACAATTTCACATCATTCTGGGACCATTTGTGTGAAAACAAGGTCCAGTCAGGCTGAAACGTTACAGGACGGTAGAATCTATTGAGTTGTAAGTGATCTGAACGTTTCATGATGATAGGACATTCCTAAGGGGGTCAAACCATGTCCCAAAGGTCACCGGGCCTGGTGCCACTTTAAAGAAGTAGTCCAGTTACACCTTTGTGGGCTTATAACTTGGCTTCTGAATGTCCTAGAGAGGTCAGGCTTGTTTTAGTGTACTTCAATAAACAGCCCCTACAACCACAAAAAGGAATGGAGTCATTAGCACTTATGGTTTTTAAATGGCACCCAGAATTATGTTGCACAAAGCACAATTTCACATCATTCTGGGTTCATTTGTGTGAAAACAAGGTCCAATCAGGCTGAAACGTTACAGGAAGGTAGAATCTATTGAGTTGTAAGTGATCTGAACGTTTCATGATGATAGCACTTTCCTAAGGGGGTCAACCCATGTCCCAGAGGTCACCGGATCTGGTGTCAATTTAAAGAAGTAGTCCAGTTACACATTTGTGGGCTTATAACTTGGCTTCTGAATGTCCTAGAGAGATCAGGTTTGTTTTAGTGTACTCCAATCAACAGCCCCTACAACCACAAAAAGGAATGGAGTCATTAGCACTTATGGCTTTTAAATGGCACCCAGAATTATGTTGCACGAAGCACAATTTCACATCATTCTGGGTCCATTTGTGTGAATACAAGGTCCAGTCAGGCTGAAACGTTACAAGAAGGTAGAATCTGTTGAGTTTTAAGTGATCTGAAAGTTTCATGATGATCGCACATTCCTATAGGGGGTCAAACCATGTCCCAAAGGTCACCGGGCCTGGTGTCACTTTAAAGAAGTAGTCCAGTTACACCTTTGTGGGCTTATAACTTGGCTTCTGAATATCCTACAGAGGTCAGGTTTGTTTTAGAGTACTCCAATTAACAGCCCCCATTACCCCAAAAAGGAATGGAGTCATTAGCACTTATGGTTTTTAAATGGCACCCAGAATTATGTTGCACAAAGCACAATTTCACATCATTCTGGGTTCATTTGTGTGAAAACAAGGTCCAATCAGGCTGAATCGTTACAAGAAGGTAGAATCAATTGAGTTTTAAGTGATATGAACGTTTCATGATGATCGCACATTCCTATAGGGGGTCAAACCATGTCCCAAAGGTCACCGGGCCTGGTGTCACTTTAAAGAAGTAGTCCAGTTACACCTTTGTGGGCTTATAACTTGGCTTCTGAATGTCCTAGAGAGATCAGGTTTGTTTTAGTGTACTCCAATCAACAGCCCCTACAACCACAAAAAGGAATGGAGTCATTATGGTTTGTAAATGGCACCCAGAATTATGTTGCATGAAGCACAATTTCACATCATTCTGGGTCCATTTGTGTGAAAACAAGGTCCAATCAGGCTGAATCGTTACAAGACGGTAAAATCTATTGAGTTGTAAGTGATCTGAACGTTTCATGATGATCGCACATTCCTAAGGGGGTCAAACCATGTCCCAAAGGTCACCGGGCCTGGTGTCAATGTAAAGAAGTAGTCCAGTTACACATTTGTGGGCTTATAACTTGGCTTCTGAATGTCCTAGAGTGATCAGGTTTGTTTCAGAGTACTACAATCAACAGCCCCTACAACCACAAAGAGGAATGGAGTCATTAGGACTTATGGTTTGTAAATGGCACCCAGAATTATGATGCACGAAGCACAATTTCACATCATTCTGGGTCCATTTGTGTGAAAACAAGGTCCATTCAGGCTGAAACGTTACAAGAAGGTAGAATCTATTGAGTTGTAAGTGATCTGAACGTTTCATGATGATCGCACATTCCTATAGGGGGTCAAACCATGTCCCAAAGGTCACCGGGCCTGGTGTCACTTTAAAGAAGTAGTCCAGTTACACCTTTGTGGGCTTATAACTTGGCTTCTGAATGTCCTTGAGAGGTCAGGCTTGTTTTAGTGTACTCCAATAAACAGCCCCTACAGCCACAAAAAGGAATGGAGTCATTAGCACTTATGGGTTGTAAATGGCACCCAGAATTATGTGGCACGAAGCAAAATTTCACATCATTCTGGGTTCATTTGTGTGAAAACAAGGTCCAATCAGGCTGAAACGTTACAGGAAGGTAGAATCTATTGAGTTGTAAGTGATCTGAACGTTTCATGATGATAGCACTTTCCTAAGGAGGTAAAACCATGTCCCAAAGGTCACCGGATCGGTGTCAATTTAAAAAAGTAGTCCAGTTACACATTTGTGGGCTTATAACTTGGCTTCTGAATTTCCTAGAGAGATCAGGTTTGTTTTAGTGTACTCCAATCAACAGCCCCTACAACCACAAAAAGGAATGGAGTCATTAGCACTTATGGTTTTTAAATGGCACCCAGAATTATGTTGCACGAAGCACAATTTCACATCATTCTGGGTCCATTTGTGTGAAAACAAGGTCCAGTCAGGCTGAAACGTTACAAGAAGGTAGAATCTGTTGAGTTGTAAGTGATCTGAAAGTTTCATGATGATCGCACATTCCTATAGGGGGTCAAACCATGTCCCAAAGGTCACCGGCCCTGGTGTCACTTTAAAGAAGTAGTCCAGTTACACCTTTGTGGGCTTATAACTTGGCTTCTGAATATCCTAAAGAGGTCAGGTTTGTTTTAGAGTACTCCAATTAACAGCCCCTATTACCTCAAAAAGGAATGGAGTCATTAGCACTTATGGTTTTTAAATGGCACCCAGAATTATGTTGCACGAAGCACAATTTCACATCATTCTGGGTCCATTTGTGTGAAAACAATGTCCAATCAGGCTGAAACGTTACAAGAAGGTAGAATCTATTGAGTTGTAAGTGATCTGAACGTTTCATGATGATCGCACATTCCTAAGTGGGTCAAACCATGTCCCAAAAGTCACCGGATCTGGTGTCACTTTAAAGAAGTAGTCCAGTTACACATTTGTGGGCTTATAACTTGGCTTCTGAATGTCCTAGAGAGATCAGGTTTGTTTTAGTGCACTCCAATCAACAGCCCCTACAACCACAAAAAAGAATTCAGTCATTAGCACTTATGGTTTGTAAATGGCACCCAGAATTATGTTGCACGAAGCACAATTTCACATCATTCTGGGTCCATTTGTGTGAAAACAAGGTCCAATCAGGCTGAAACGTTACAAGAAGGTAGAATCTATTGAGTTGTAAGTGATATGAACGTTTCATGATGATCGCACATTCCTATAGGGGGTCAAACCATGTCCCAAAGGTCACCGGGCCTGGTGTCACTTTAAAGAAGTAGTCCAGTTACACATTTGTGGCTTTATAACCTGGCTTCTGAATGTCCTAGAGAGATCAGGTTTGTTTTAGGTTACTCCAATCAACAGCCCCTACAACTACAAAAAGGAATGGAGTCATTAGCACTTATGGTTTGTAAATGGCACCCAGAATTATGTTAAACGAAGCACAATTTCACATCATTCTGGGTCCATTTGTGTGAAAACAAGGTCCAATCAGGCTGAAACGTTACAAGAAGGTAGAATCTATTGAGTTGTAAGTGATCTGAAAGTTTCATGATGATCGCACATTCCTAAGTGGGTCAAACCATGTCCCAAAGGTCACCGGATCTGGTGTCACTTTAAAGAAGTAGTCCAGTTACACCTTTGTTGGCTTATAACTTGGCCTCTGAATGTCCTAGAGAGATCAGGTGTGTTTTAGTGTACTCCAATCAACAGCCCATACAACCACAAAAAGGAATGGAGTCATTAGCACTTATGGTTTGTAAATGGCACCCAGAATTATGTTGCACGAAGCACAATTTCACATCATTCTGGGTCCATTTGTTTGAAAACAAGGTCCATTCAGGCTGAAACGTTACAAGAAGGTAGAATCTATTGAGTTGTAAGTGATCTGAACATTTCATGATGATCGCACATTCCTATAGGGGGTCAAACCATGTCCCAAAGGTCACCGGGCCTGGTGTCACTTTAAAGAAGTAGTCCAGTTACACCTTTGTGGGCTTATAACTTGGCTTCTGAATGTCCTAGAGAGATCAGGTTTGTTTTAGTGTATTCCAATCAACAGCCATTACAACCACAAAAAGGAATGGAGTCATTAGCACTTATGGTTTGTAAATGGCACCCAGAATTATGTTGCACGAAGCACAATTTCACATCATTCTGGGTCCATTTGTGTGAAAACAAGGTCCAATCAGGCTGAAACGTTACAAGAAGGTAGAATCTATTGAGTTGTAAGTGATCTGAACGTTTCATGATGATCGCACATTCCTAAGTGGGTCAAACCATGTCCCAAAGGTCACCAGATCTGGTGTCACTTTAAAGAAGTAGTCCAGTTACACATTTGTGGGCTTATAACTTGGCTTCTGAATGTCCTAGAGAGATCAGGTTTGTTTTAGTGTACTCCAATCAACAGCCCCTACAAACACAAAAAGGAATGGAGTCATTAGCACTTATGGTTTGTAAACGGCACCCAGAATTATGTTGCACGAAGCACAATTTCACATCATTCTGGGTCCATTTGTGTGAAAACAAGGTCCAATCAGGCTGAAACGTTACAAGAAGGTAGAATCTATTGAGTTGTAAGTGATCTGAACGTTTCATGATGATCGCACATTCCTATAGGGGGTCAAACCATGTCCCAAAGGTCACCGGGCCTGGTGTCAATTTAAAGAAGTAGTCCAGTTACACATTTGTGGGCTTATAACTTGGCATCTGAATGTCCTAGAGTGATCAGGTTTGTTTCAGAGTACTCCAATCAACAGCCCCTACAACCACAAAAAGGAATGGAGTCATTAGCACTTATGGTTTGTAAATGGCACCCAGAATTATGTTGCACGAAGCACAATTTCACATCATTCTGGGTCCATTTGTGTGAAAACAAGGTCCATTCAGGCTGAAACGTTACAAGAAAGTAGAATCTATTCAGTTGTAAGTGATCTGAACGTTTCATGATGATCGCACATTCCTATAGGGGGTCAAACCATGTCCCAAAGTTCACCGGGCCTGGTGTCACTTTAAAGAAGTAGTCCAGTTACACATTTGTGGGCTTATAACTTGGCTTCTGAATGTCCTAGAGAGGTCAGGCTTGTTTTAGTGTACTCCAATCAACAGCCCCTACAGCCACAAAAAGGAATGGAGTCATTAGCACTTATGGTTTTTAAATGGCACCCAGAATTATGTTGCACGAAGCACAATTTCACATCATTCTGGGTCCATTTGTGTGAAAACAAGGTCCAATCAGGCTGAAACGTTACATGAAGGTAGAATCTTTGAGTTGTAAGTGATCTGAATGTTTCATGATGATAGCACTTTCCTAAGGGGGCCAAACCATGTCCCAGAGGTCACCGGATCTGTTGTCAATTTAAAGAAGTAGTCCAGTTACACATTTGTGGGCTTAAAACTTGGCTTCTGAATGTCCTAGAGAGATCAGGTTTTTTTAGTGTACTCCAATCAACAGCCCCTACAACCACAAAAAGGAATGGAGTCATTAGCACTTATGGTTTTTAAATGGCACCCAGAATTATGTTGCACAAAGCACAATTTCACATCATTCTGGGTCCATTTGTGTGAAAACAAGGTCCAGTCAGGCTGAAACGTTACAGGACGGTAGAATCTATTGAGTTGTAAGTGATCTGAACGTTTCATGATGATCGCACATTCCTATAGGGGGTCAAACCATGTCCCAAAGGTCACCGGGCCTGGTGTCACTTTAAAGAAGTAGTCCAGTTACACCTTTGTGGGCTTATAACTTGGCTTCTGAATGTCCTAGAGAGATCAGGTTTGTTTTAGTGTATTCCAATCAACAGCCCCTACAACCACAAAAAGGAATGGAGTCATTAGCACTTATGGTTTGTAAATGGCACCCAGAATTATGTTGCACGAAGCACAATTTCACATCATTCTGGGTCCATTTGTGTGAAAACAAGGTCCAATCAGGCTGAAACGTTACAAGAAGGTAGAATCTATTGAGTTGTAAGTGATCTGAACGTTTCATGATGATCGCACATTCCTAAGTGGGTCAAACCATGTCCCAAAGGTCACCAGATCTGGTGTCACTTTAAAGAAGTAGTCCAGTTACACATTTGTGGGCTTATAACTTGGCTTCTGAATGTCCTAGAGAGATCAGGTTTGTTTTATTGTACTCCAATCAACAGCCCCTACAACCACAAAAAGGAATGGAGTCATTAGCACTTATGGTTTGTAAATGGCACCCAGAATTATGTTGCACGAAGCACAATTTCACATCATTCTGGGTCCATTTGTGTGAAAACAAGGTCCAATCAGGCTGAAACGTTACAAGAAGGTAGAATCTATTGAGTTGTAAGTGATCTGAACGTTTCATGATGATCGCACATTCCTATAGGGGGTCAAACCATGTCCCAAAGGTCACCGGGCCTGGTGTCAATTTAAAGAAGTAGTCCAGTTACACATTTGTGGGCTTATAACTTGGCATCTGAATGTCCTAGAGTGATCAGGTTTGTTTCAGAGTACTCCAATCAACAGCCCCTACAACCACAAAAAGGAATGGAGTCATTAGCACTTATGGTTTGTAAATGGCACCCAGAATTATGTTGCACGAAGCCCAATTTCACATCATTCTGGGTCCATTTGTGTGAAAACAAGGTCCATTCAGGCTGAAACGTTACAAGAAAGTAGAATCTATTCAGTTGTAAGTGATCTGAACGTTTCATGATGATCGCACATTCCTATAGGGGGTCAAACCATGTCCCAAAGTTCACCGGGCCTGGTGTCACTTTAAAGAAGTAGTCCAGTTACACATTTGTGGGCTTATAACTTGGCTTCTGAATGTCCTAGAGAGGTCAGGCTTGTTTTAGTGTACTCCAATCAACAGCCCCTACAGCCACAAAAAGGAATGGAGTCATTAGCACTTATGGTTTTTAAATGGCACCCAGAATTATGTTGCACGAAGCACAATTTCACATCATTCTGGGTCCATTTGTGTGAAAACAAGGTCCAATCAGGCTGAAACGTTACATGAAGGTAGAATCTTTGAGTTGTAAGTGATCTGAATGTTTCATGATGATAGCACTTTCCTAAGGGGGTCAAACCATGTCCCAGAGGTCACCGGATCTGTTGTCAATTTAAAGAAGTAGTCCAGTTACACATTTGTGGGCTTATAACTTGGCTTCTGAATGTCCTAGAGAGGTCAGGCTTGTTTTAGTGTACTTCAATAAACAGCCCCTACAACCACAAAAAGGAATGGAGTCATTAGCACTTATGGTTTTTAAATGGCACCCAGAATTATGTTGCACAAAGCACAATTTCACATCATTCTGGGTTCATTTGTGTGAAAACAAGGTCCAATCAGGCTGAAACGTTACAGGAAGGTAGAATCTATTGAGTTGTAAGTGATCTGAACGTTTCATGATGATAGCACTTTCCTAAGGGGGTCAACCCATGTCCCAGAGGTCACCGGATCTGGTGTCATTTTAAAGAAGTAGTCCAGTTACACATTTGTGGGCTTATAACCTGGCTTCTGAATATCCTAGAGAGATCAGGTTTTTTTTAGTGTACTCCAATCAACAGCCCCTACAACCACAAAAAGGAATGGAGTCATTAGCACTTATGGTTTTTAAATGGCACCCAGAATTATGTTGCACGAAGCACAATTTCACATCATTCTGGGTCCATTTGTGTGAAAACAAGGTCCAGTCAGGCTGAAACGTTACAGGACGGTAGAATCTATTGAGTTGTAAGTGATCTGAACGTTTCATGATGATAGCACTTTCCTAAGGGGGTCAAACCATGTCCCAGAGGTCACCGGATCTGTTATCAATTTAAAGAAGTAGTCCAGTTACACATTTGTGGGCTTATAACCTGGCTTCTGAATATCCTAAAGAGGTCAGGTTTGTTTTAGAGTACTCCAATTAACAGCCCCCATTACCCCAAAAAGGAATGGAGTCATTAGCACTTATGGTTTTTAAATGGCACCCAGAATTATGTTGCACAAAGCACAATTTCACATCATTCTGGGACCATTTGTGTGAAAACAAGGTCCAGTCAGGCTGAAACGTTACAGGACGGTAGAATCTATTGAGTTGTAAGTGATCTGAACGTTTCATGATGATAGGACATTCCTAAGGGGGTCAAACCATGTCCCAAAGGTCACCGGGCCTGGTGCCACTTTAAAGAAGTAGTCCAGTTACACCTTTGTGGGCTTATAACTTGGCTTCTGAATGTCCTAGAGAGGTCAGGCTTGTTTTAGTGTACTTCAATAAACAGCCCCTACAACCACAAAAAGGAATGGAGTCATTAGCACTTATGGTTTTTAAATGGCACCCAGAATTATGTTGCACAAAGCACAATTTCACATCATTCTGGGTTCATTTGTGTGAAAACAAGGTCCAATCAGGCTGAAACGTTACAGGAAGGTAGAATCTATTGAGTTGTAAGTGATCTGAACGTTTCATGATGATAGCACTTTCCTAAGGGGGTCAACCCATGTCCCAGAGGTCACCGGATCTGGTGTCAATTTAAAGAAGTAGTCCAGTTACACATTTGTGGGCTTATAACTTGGCTTCTGAATGTCCTAGAGAGATCAGGTTTGTTTTAGTGTACTCCAATCAACAGCCCCTACAACCACAAAAAGGAATGGAGTCATTAGCACTTATGGCTTTTAAATGGCACCCAGAATTATGTTGCACGAAGCACAATTTCACATCATTCTGGGTCCATTTGTGTGAATACAAGGTCCAGTCAGGCTGAAACGTTACAAGAAGGTAGAATCTGTTGAGTTTTAAGTGATCTGAAAGTTTCATGATGATCGCACATTCCTATAGGGGGTCAAACCATGTCCCAAAGGTCACCGGGCCTGGTGTCACTTTAAAGAAGTAGTCCAGTTACACCTTTGTGGGCTTATAACTTGGCTTCTGAATATCCTACAGAGGTCAGGTTTGTTTTAGAGTACTCCAATTAACAGCCCCCATTACCCCAAAAAGGAATGGAGTCATTAGCACTTATGGTTTTTAAATGGCACCCAGAATTATGTTGCACAAAGCACAATTTCACATCATTCTGGGTTCATTTGTGTGAAAACAAGGTCCAATCAGGCTGAATCGTTACAAGAAGGTAGAATCAATTGAGTTTTAAGTGATATGAACGTTTCATGATGATCGCACATTCCTATAGGGGGTCAAACCATGTCCCAAAGGTCACCGGGCCTGGTGTCACTTTAAAGAAGTAGTCCAGTTACACCTTTGTGGGCTTATAACTTGGCTTCTGAATGTCCTAGAGAGATCAGGTTTGTTTTAGTGTACTCCAATCAACAGCCCCTACAACCACAAAAAGGAATGGAGTCATTATGGTTTGTAAATGGCACCCAGAATTATGTTGCATGAAGCACAATTTCACATCATTCTGGGTCCATTTGTGTGAAAACAAGGTCCAATCAGGCTGAATCGTTACAAGACGGTAAAATCTATTGAGTTGTAAGTGATCTGAACGTTTCATGATGATCGCACATTCCTAAGGGGGTCAAACCATGTCCCAAAGGTCACCGGGCCTGGTGTCAATGTAAAGAAGTAGTCCAGTTACACATTTGTGGGCTTATAACTTGGCTTCTGAATGTCCTAGAGTGATCAGGTTTGTTTCAGAGTACTACAATCAACAGCCCCTACAACCACAAAGAGGAATGGAGTCATTAGGACTTATGGTTTGTAAATGGCACCCAGAATTATGATGCACGAAGCACAATTTCACATCATTCTGGGTCCATTTGTGTGAAAACAAGGTCCATTCAGGCTGAAACGTTACAAGAAGGTAGAATCTATTGAGTTGTAAGTGATCTGAACGTTTCATGATGATCGCACATTCCTATAGGGGGTCAAACCATGTCCCAAAGGTCACCGGGCCTGGTGTCACTTTAAAGAAGTAGTCCAGTTACACCTTTGTGGGCTTATAACTTGGCTTCTGAATGTCCTTGAGAGGTCAGGCTTGTTTTAGTGTACTCCAATAAACAGCCCCTACAGCCACAAAAAGGAATGGAGTCATTAGCACTTATGGGTTGTAAATGGCACCCAGAATTATGTGGCACGAAGCAAAATTTCACATCATTCTGGGTTCATTTGTGTGAAAACAAGGTCCAATCAGGCTGAAACGTTACAGGAAGGTAGAATCTATTGAGTTGTAAGTGATCTGAACGTTTCATGATGATAGCACTTTCCTAAGGAGGTAAAACCATGTCCCAAAGGTCACCGGATCGGTGTCAATTTAAAAAAGTAGTCCAGTTACACATTTGTGGGCTTATAACTTGGCTTCTGAATTTCCTAGAGAGATCAGGTTTGTTTTAGTGTACTCCAATCAACAGCCCCTACAACCACAAAAAGGAATGGAGTCATTAGCACTTATGGTTTTTAAATGGCACCCAGAATTATGTTGCACGAAGCACAATTTCACATCATTCTGGGTCCATTTGTGTGAAAACAAGGTCCAGTCAGGCTGAAACGTTACAAGAAGGTAGAATCTGTTGAGTTGTAAGTGATCTGAAAGTTTCATGATGATCGCACATTCCTATAGGGGGTCAAACCATGTCCCAAAGGTCACCGGCCCTGGTGTCACTTTAAAGAAGTAGTCCAGTTACACCTTTGTGGGCTTATAACTTGGCTTCTGAATATCCTAAAGAGGTCAGGTTTGTTTTAGAGTACTCCAATTAACAGCCCCTATTACCTCAAAAAGGAATGGAGTCATTAGCACTTATGGTTTTTAAATGGCACCCAGAATTATGTTGCACGAAGCACAATTTCACATCATTCTGGGTCCATTTGTGTGAAAACAAGGTCCAGTCAGGCTGAAACGTTACAAGAAGGTAGAATCTGTTGAGTTGTAAGTGATCTGAAAGTTTCATGATGATCGCACATTCCTATAGGGGGTCAAACCATGTCCCAAAGGTCACCGGCCCTGGTGTCACTTTAAAGAAGTAGTCCAGTTACACCTTTGTGGGCTTATAACTTGGCTTCTGAATATCCTAAAGAGGTCAGGTTTGTTTTAGAGTACTCCAATTAACAGCCCCTATTACCTCAAAAAGGAATGGAGTCATTAGCACTTATAGTTTTTAAATGGCACCCAGAATTATGTTGCACGAAGCACAATTTCACATCATTCTGGGTCCATTTGTGTGAAAACAATGTCCAATCAGGCTGAAACGTTACAAGAAGGTAGAATCTATTGAGTTGTAAGTGATCTGAACGTTTCATGATGATCGCACATTCCTAAGTGGGTCAAACCATGTCCCAAAAGTCACCGGATCTGGTGTCACTTTAAAGAAGTAGTCCAGTTACACATTTGTGGGCTTATAACTTGGCTTCTGAATGTCCTAGAGAGATCAGGTTTGTTTTAGTGCACTCCAATCAACAGCCCCTACAACCACAAAAAATAATTCAGTCATTAGCACTTATGGTTTTTAAATGGCACCCAGAATTATGTTGCACAAAGCACAATTTCAAATCATTCTGGGTTCATTTGTGTGAAAACAAGGTCCAATCAGGCTGAAACGTTACAGGAAGGTAGAATCTATTGAGTTGTAAGTGATCTGAAAGTTTCATGATGATCGCACATTCCTAAGCTGGTCAAACCATGTCCCAAAGGTCACCGGATCTGGTGTCACTTTAAAGAAGTAGTCCAGTTACACATTTGTGGGCTTATAACTTGGCTTCTGAATGTCCTAGAGAGATCAGGTTTGTTTTAGTGTACTCCAATCAACAGCCCATACAACCACAAAAAGGAATGGAGTCATTAGCACTTATGGTTTTTAAATGGCACCCAGAATTATGTTGCACGAAGCACAATTTCACATCATTCTGGGTCCATTTGTTTGAAAACAAGGTCCATTCAGGCTGAAACGTTACAAGAAGGTAGAATCTATTGAGTTGTAAGTGATCTGAACATTTCATGATGATCGCACATTCCTATAGGCGGTCAAACCATGTCCCAAAGGTCACCGGGCCTGGTGTCACTTTAAAGAAGTAGTCCAGTTACACCTTTGTGGGCTTATAACTTGGCTTCTGAATGTCCTAGAGAGATCAGGTTTGTTTTAGTGTATTCCAATCAACAGCCCCTACAACCACAAAAAGGAATGGAGTCATTAGCACTTATGGTTTGTAAATGGCACCAAGAATTATGTTAAACGAAGCACAATTTCACATCATTCTGGGTCCATTTGTGTGAAAACAAGGTCCAATCAGGCTGAAACGTTACAGGAAGGTAGAATCTGTTGAATTGTAAGTGATCTGAAAGTTTCATGATGATCGCACATTCCTATAGGGGGTCAAACCATGTCCCAAAGGTCACCGGCCCTGGTGTCACTTTAAAGAAGTAGTCCAGTTACACATTTGTGGGCTTATAACTTGGCTTCTGAATATCCTAAAGAGGTCAGGTTTGTTTTAGAGTACTCCAATTAACAGCCCCTATTACCTCAAAAAGGAATGGAGTCATTAGCACTTATGGTTTTTAAATGGCACCCAGAATTATGTTGCACGAAGCACAATTTCACATCATTCTGGGTCCATTTGTGTGAAAACAATGTCCAATCAGGCTGAAACGTTACAAGAAGGTAGAATCTATTGAGTTGTAAGTGATCTGAACGTTTCATGATGATCGCACATTCCTAAGTGGGTCAAACCATGTCCCAAAAGTCACCGGATCTGGTGTCACTTTAAAGAAGTAGTCCAGTTACACATTTGTGGGCTTATAACTTGGCTTCTGAATGTCCTAGAGAGATCAGGTTTGTTTTAGTGCACTCCAATCAACAGCCCCTACAACCACAAAAAATAATTCAGTCATTAGCACTTATGGTTTGTAAATGGCACCCAGAATTATGTTGCACGAAGCACAATTTCACATCATTCTGGGTCCATTTGTGTGAAAACAAGGTCCAATCAGGCTGAAACATTACAAGAAGGTAGAATCAATTGAGTTGTAAGTGATATGAACGTTTCATGATGATCGCACATTCCTATAGGGGGTCAAACCATGTCCCAAAGGTCACCGGGCCTGGTGTCACTTTAAAGAAGTAGTCCAGTTACACATTTGTGGCTGTATAACCTGGCTTCTGAATGTCCTAGAGAGATCAGGTTTGTTTTAGTGTACTCCAATCAACAGCCCCTACAATTACAAAAAGGAATGGAGTCATTAGCACTTATGGTTTGTAAATGGCACCCAGAATTATGTTAAACGAAGCACAATTTCACATCATTCTGGGTCCATTTGTGTGAAAACAAGGTCCAATCAGGCTGAAACGTTACAAGAAGGTAGAATCTATTGAGTTGTAAGTGATCTGAAAGTTTCATGATGATCGCACATTCCTAAGTGGGTCAAACCATGTCCCAAAGGTCACCGGATCTGGTGTCACTTTAAAGAAGTAGTCCAGTTACACATTTGTGGGCTTATAACTTGGCTGCTGAATGTCCTAGAGAGATCAGGTTTGTTTTAGTGTACTCCAATCAACAGCCCATACAACCACAAAAAGGAATGGAGTCATTAGCACTTATGGTTTGTAAATGGCACCCAGAATTATGTTGCACGAAGCACAATTTCACATCATTCTGGGTCCATTTGTTTGAAAACAAGGTCCATTCAGGCTGAAACGTTACAAGAAGGTAGAATCTATTGAGTTGTAAGTGATCTGAACATTTCATGATGATCGCACATTCCTATAGGCGGTCAAACCATGTCCCAAAGGTCACCAGATCTGGTGTCACTTTAAAGAAGTAGTCCAGTTACACATTTGTGGGCTTATAACTTGGCTTCTGAATGTCCTAGAGAGATCAGGTTTGTTTTAGTGTACTCCAATCAAGAGCCCCTACAACCACAAAAAGGAATGGAGTCAGCACTTATGGTTTGTAAATGGCACCCAGAATTATGTTGCACGAAGCACAATTTCACATCATTCTGGGTCCATTTGTGTGAAAACAAGGTCCAATCAGGCTGAAACGTTACAAGAAGGTAGAATCTATTGAGTTGTAAGTGATCTGAACATTTCATGATGATCGCACATTCCTATAGGGGGTCAAACCATGTCCCAAAGGTCACCGGGCCTGGTGTCACTTTAAAGAAGTAGTCCAGTTACACCTTTGTGGGCTTATAACTTGGCTTCTGAATGTCCTAGAGAGATCAGGTTTGTTTTAGTGTACTCCAATCAACAGCCCCTACAACCACAAAAAGGAATGGAGTCATTAGCACTTATGGTTTGTAAATGGCACCCAGAATTATGTTGCACGAAGCACAATTTCACATCATTCTGGGTTCATTTGTGTGAAAACAAGGTCCAATCAGGCTGAAACGTTACAGGAAGGTAGAATCTATTGAGTTGTAAGTGATCTGAACTTTTCATGATGATAGCACTTTCCTAAGGGTTGTCAAACCATGTCCCTTAGGTCACCGGATCGGTGTCAATTTAAAGAAGTAGTCCAGTTACACATTTGTGGGCTTATAACTTGGCATCTGAATGTCCTAGAGTGATCAGGTTTGTTTCAGAGTACTCCAATCAACAGCCCCTACAACCACAAAAAGGAATGGAGTCATTAGCACTTATGGTTTGTAAATGGCACCCAGAATTATGTTGCACGAAGCACAATTTCACATCATTCTGGGTCCATTTGTGTGAAAACAAGGTCCATTCAGGCTGAAACGTTACAAGAAAGTAGAATCTATTCAGTTGTAAGTGATCTGAACGTTTCATGATGATCGCACATTCCTATAGGGGGTCAAACCATGTCCCAAAGGTCACCGGGCCTGGTGTCACTTTAAAGAAGTAGTCCAGTTACACATTTGTGGGCTTACAACTTGGCTTCTGAATGTCCTAGAGAGGTCAGGCTTGTTTTAGTGTACTCCAATCAACAGCCCCTACAGCCACAAAAAGGAATGGAGTCATTAGCACTTATGGTTTTTAAATGGCACCCAGATTTATGTTGCACGAAGCACAATTTCACATCATTCTGGGTCCATTTGTGTGAAAACAAGGTCCAATCAGGCTGAAACGTTACATGAAGGTAGAATCTTTGAGTTGTAAGTGATCTGAATGTTTCATGATGATAGCACTTTCCTAAGGGGGTCAAACCATGTCCCAGAGGTCACCGGATCTGTTGTCAATTTAAAGAAGTAGTCCAGTTACACATTTGTGGGCTTATAACTTGGCTTCTGAATGTCCTAGAGAGATCAGGTTTGTTTTAGTGTACTCCAATCAACAGCCCCTACAACCACAAAAAGGAATGGAGTCATTAGCACTTATGGTTTTTAAATGGCACCCAGAATTATGTTGCACGAAGCACAATTTCACATCATTCTGGGTCCATTTGTGTGAAAACAAGGTCCAGTCAGGCTGAAACGTTACAGGACGGTAGAATCTATTGAGTTGTAAGTGATCTGAACGTTTCATGATGATAGCACTTTCCTAAGGGGGTCAAACCATGTCCCAGAGGTCACCGGATCTGTTGTCAATTTAAAGAAGTAGTCCAGTTACACATTTGTGGGCTTATAACCTGGCTTCTGAATATCCTAAAGAGGTCAGGTTTGTTTTAGAGTACTCCAATTAACAGCCCCCATTACCCCAAAAAGGAATGGAGTCATTAGCACTTATGGTTTTTAAATGGCACCCAGAATTATGTTGCACAAAGCACAATTTCACATCATTCTGGGTCCATTTGTGTGAAAACAAGGTCCAGTCAGGCTGAAACGTTACAGGACGGTAGAATCTATTGAGTTGTAAGTGATCTGAACGTTTCATGATGATAGGACATTCCTAAGGGGGTCAAACCATGTCCCAAAGGTCACAGGGCCTGGTGCCACTTTAAAGAAGTAGTCCAGTTACACATTTGTGGGCTTATAACTTGGCTTCTGAATGTCCTAGAGAGGTCAGGCTTGTTTTAGTGTACTTCAATAAACAGCCCCTCCAACCACAAAAAGGAATGGAGTCATTAGCACTTATGGTTTTTAAATGGCACCCAGAATTATGTTGCACAAAGCACAATTTCACATCATTCTGGGTTCATTTGTGTGAAAACAAGGTCCAATCAGGCTGAAACGTTACAGGAAGGTAGAATCTATTGAGTTGTAAGTGATCTGAACGTTTCATGATGATAGCACTTTCCTAAGGGGGTCAAACCATGTCCCAGAGGTCACCGGATCTGGTGTCAATTTAAAGAAGTAGTCCAGTTACACATTTGTGGGCTTATAACTTGGCTTCTGAATGTCCTAGAGAGATCAGGTTTGTTTTAGTGTACTCCAATCAACAGCCCCTACAACCACAAAAAGGAATGGAGTCATTAGCACTTATGGCTTTTAAATGGCACCCAGAATTATGTTGCACGAAGCACAATTTCACATCATTCTGGGTCCATTTGTGTGAAAACAAGGTCCAGTCAGGCTGAAACGTTACAAGAAGGTAGAATCTGTTGAGTTGTAAGTGATCTGAAAGTTTCATGATGATCGCACATTCCTATAGGGGGTCAAACCATGTCCCAAAGGTCACCGGGCCTGGTGTCACTTTAAAGAAGTAGTCCAGTTACACCTTTGTGGGCTTATAACTTGGCTTCTGAATATCCTACAGAGGTCAGGTTTGTTTTAGAGTACTCCAATTAACAGCCCCCATTACCCCAAAAAGGAATGGAGTCATTAGCACTTATGGTTTTTAAATGGCACCAAGAATTATGTTGCACAAAGCACAATTTCACATCATTCTGGGTTCATTTGTGTGAAAACAAGGTCCAATCAGGCTGAATCGTTACAAGAAGGTAGAATCAATTGAGTTTTAAGTGATATGAACGTTTCATGATGATCGCACATTCCTATAGGGGGTCAAACCATGTCCCAAAGGTCACCGGGCCTGGTGTCACTTTAAAGAAGTAGTCCAGTTACACATTTGTGGGCTTATAACTTGGCTTCTGAATGTCCTAGAGAGATCAGGTTTGTTTTAGTGTACTCCAATCAACAGCCCATACAACCACAAAAAGGAATGGAGTCATTAGCACTTATGGTTTGTAAATGGCACCCAGAATTATGTTGCACGAAGCACAATTTCACATCATTCTGGGTCCATTTGTTTGAAAACAAGGTCCATTCAGGCTGAAACGTTACAAGAAGGTAGAATCTATTGAGTTGTAAGTGATCTGAACATTTCATGATGATCGCACATTCCTATAGGCGGTCAAACCATGTCCCAAAGGTCACCGGGCCTGGTGTCACTTTAAAGAAGTAGTCCAGTTACACCTTTGTGGGCTTATAACTTGGCTTCTGAATGTCCTAGAGAGATCAGGTTTGTTTTAGTGTATTCCAATCAACAGCCCCTACAACCACAAAAAGGAATGGAGTCATTAGCACTTATGGTTTGTAAATGGCACCAAGAATTATTTTGCACGAAGCACAATTTCACATCATTCTGGGTCCATTTGTGTGAAAACAAGGTCCAATCAGGCTGAAACGTTACAAGAAGGTAGAATCTATTGAGTTGTAAGTGATCTGAACGTTTCATGATTATCGCACATTCCTAAGGGGGTCAAACCATGTCCCAAAGGTCACCAGATCTGGTGTCACTTTAAAGAAGTAGTCCAGTTACACATTTGTGGGCTTATAACTTGGCTTCTGAATGTCCTAGAGAGATCAGGTTTGTTTTAGTGTACTCCAATCAAGAGCCCCTACAACCACAAAAAGGAATGGAGTCATTATCACTTATGGTTTGTAAATGGCACCCAGAATTATGTTGCACGAAGCACAATTTCACATCATTCTGGGTCCATTTGTGTGAAAACAAGGTCCAATCAGGCTGAAACGTTACATGAAGGTAGAATCTTTGAGTTGTAAGTGATCTGAATGTTTCATGATGATAGCACTTTCCTAAGGGGGTCAAACCATGTCCCAGAGGTCACCGGATCTGTTGTCAATTTAAAGAAGTAGTCCAGTTACACATTTGTGGGCTTTTAACTTGGCTTCTGAATGTCCTAGAGAGATCAGGTTTGTTTTAGTGTACTCCAATCAACAGCCCCTACAACCACAAAAAGGAATGGAGTCATTAGCACTTATGGTTTTTAAATGGCACCCAGAATTATGTTGCACGAAGCACAATTTCACATCATTCTGGGTCCATTTGTGTGAAAACAAGGTCCAGTCAGGCTGAAACGTTACAGGACGGTAGAATCTATTGAGTTGTAAGTGATCTGAACGTTTCATGATGATAGCACTTTCCTAAGGGGGTCAAACCATGTCCCAGAGGTCACCGGATCTGTTGTCAATTTAAAGAAGTAGTCCAGTTACACATTTGTGGGCTTATAACCTGGCTTCTGAATATCCTAAAGAGGTCAGGTTTGTTTTAGAGTACTCCAATTAAAAGCCCCCATTACCCCAAAAAGGAATGGCGTCATTAGCACTTATGGTTTTTAAATGGCACCCAGAATTATGTTGCACAAAGCACAATTTCACATCATTCTGGGTCCATTTGTGTGAAAACAAGGTCCAGTCAGGCTGAAACGTTACAGGACGGTAGAATCTATTGAGTTGTAAGTGATCTGAACGTTTCATGATGATAGGACATTCCTAAGGGGGTCAAACCATGTCCCAAAGGTCACCGGGCCTGGTGCCACTTTAAAGAAGTAGTCCAGTTACACCTTTGTGGGCTTATAACTTGGCTTCTGAATGTCCTAGAGAGGTCAGGCTTGTTTTAGTGTACTTCAATAAACAGCCCCTACAACCACAAAAAGGAATGGAGTCATTAGCACTTATGGTTTTTAAATGGCACCCAGAATTATGTTGCACGAAGCACAATTTCACATAATTCTGGGTTCATTTGTGTGAAAACAAGGTCCAATCAGGCTGAAACGTTACAGGAAGGTAGAATCTATTGAGTTGTAAGTGATCTGAACGTTTCATGATGATAGCACTTTCCTAAGGGGGTCAAACCATGTCCCAGAGGTCACCGGATCTGGTGTCAATTTAAAGAAGTAGTCCAGTTACACATTTGTGGGCTTATAACTTGGCTTCTGAATGTCCTAGAGAGATCAGGTTTGTTTTAGTGTACTCCAATCAACAGCCCCTACAACCACAAAAAGGAATGGAGTCATTAGCACTTATGGCTTTTAAATGGCACCCAGAATTATGTTGCACGAAGCACAATTTCACATCATTCTGGGTCCATTTGTGTGAAAACAAGGTCCAGTCAGGCTGAAACGTTACAAGAAGGTAGAATCTGTTGAGTTGTAAGTGATCTGAAAGTTTCATGATGATCGCACATTCCTATAGGGGGTCAAACCATGTCCCAAAGGTCACCGGGCCTGGTGTCACTTTAAAGAAGTAGTCCAGTTACACCTTTGTGGGCTTATAACTTGGCTTCTGAATATCCTACAGAGGTCAGGTTTGTTTTAGAGTACTCCAATTAACAGCCCCCATTACCCCAAAAAGGAATGGAGTCATTAGCACTTATGGTTTTTAAATGGCACCCAGAATTATGTTGCACAAAGCACAATTTCACATCATTCTGGGTTCATTTGTGTGAAAACAAGGTCCAATCAGGCTGAATCGTTACAAGAAGGTAGAATCAATTGACTTTTAAGTGATATGAACGTTTCATGATGATCGCACATTCCTAAAGGGGGTCAAACCATGTCCCAAAGGTCACCGGGCCTGGTGTCACTTTAAAGAAGTAGTCCAGTTACACCTTTGTGGGCTTATAACTTGGCTTCTGAATGTCCTAGAGAGATCAGGTTTGTTTTAGTGTACTCCAATCAACAGCCCCTACAACCACAAAAAGGAATGGAGTCATTATGGTTTGTAAATGGCACCCAGAATTATGTTGCATGAAGCACAATTTCACATCATTCTGGGTCCATTTGTGTGAAAACAAGGTCCAATCAGGCTGAAACGTTACAAGAAGGTAGAATCTATTGAGTTGTAAGTGATCTGAACGTTTCATGATGATCGCACATTCCTAAGGGGGTCAAACCATGTCCCAAAGGTCACCGGGCCTGGTGTCACTTTAAAGAAGTAGTCCAGTTACACCTTTGTGGGCTTATAACTTGGCTTCTGAATATCCTAGAGAGGTCAGGTTTAATTTAGAGTACTCCAATTAACAGCCCCCATTACCCCAAAAAGGAATGGAGTCATTAGAACTTATGGTTTTTAAATGGCACCCAGAATTATGTTGCACGAAGCACAATTTCACATCATTCTGGGTTCATTTGTGTGAAAACAAGGTCCAATCAGGCTGAAACGTTACAGGAAGGTAGAATCTATTGAGTTGTAAGTGATCTGAACGTTTCATGATGATAGCACTTTCCTATAGGGGGTCAAACCATGTCCCAAAGGTCACTGGATCGGTGTATATTTAAAGAAGTAGTCCAGTTACACATTTGTGGGCTTATAACTTGGCTTCTGAATGTCCTAGAGAGATCAGGTTTGTTTTAGTGTACTCCAATCAACAGCCCCTACAACCACAAAAAGGAATAGAGTCATTAGCACTTATGGTTTGTAAATGGCACCCAGAATTATGTGGCACGAAGTACAATTTCACATCATTCTGGGTACATTCGTGTGAAAACAAGGTCCAATCAGGCTGAAACGTTACAAGAAGGTAGAATCTATTGAGTTGTAAGTGATCTGAACGTTTCATGATGATCGCACATTCCTACAGGGGGTCAAACCATGTCCCAAAGGTCACCGGGCCTGGTGTCACTTTAAAGAAGTAGTCCAGTTACACCTTTGTGGGCTTATAACTTGGCTTCTGAATATCCTAAAGAGGTCAGGTTTGTTTTAGAGTACTCCAATTAACAGCCCCCATTACCCCAAAAAGGAATGGAGTCATTAGCACTTATGGTTTTTAAATGGCACCCAGAATTATGTTGCACAAAGCACAATGTCACATCATTCTGGGTTCATTTGTGTGAAAACAAGGTCCAATCAGGCTGAAACGTTACAGGAAGGTAGAATCTATTGAGTTGTAAGTGATCTGAACGTTTCATGATGATAGCAGTTTCCTAAGGGTGTCAATCCATGTCCTAAAGGTCACCGGATCTGGTGTCACTTTAAAGAAGTAGTCCAGTTACACATTTGTGGGCTTATAACTTGGCTTCTGAATATCCTAGAGAGGTCAGGTTTGTTTTATAGTACTCCAATTAACAGCCCCTATTACCTCAAAAAGGAATGGAGTCATTAGCACTTATGGTTTTTAAATGGCACCCAGAATTATGTTGCACGAAGCACAATTTCACATCATTCTGGGTCCATTTGGGTGAAAACAAGGTCCAATCAGGCTGAAACGTTACAAGAAGGTAGAATCTATCGAGTTGTAAGTGATCTGAACGTTTCATGATGATCGCACATTCCTAAGTGGGTCAAACCATGTACCAAAGGTCACCGGATCTGGTGTCACTTTAAAGAAGTAGTCCAGTTACACATTTGTGGGCTTATAACTTGGCTTCTGAATGTCCTAGAGAGATCAGGTTTGTTTTAGTGTACTCCAATCAACAGCCCCTACAACCACAAAAAGGAATAGAGTCATTAGCACTTATGGTTTGTAAATGGCACCCAGAATTATGTGGCACGAAGCACAATTTCACATCATTCTGGGTCCATTCGTGTGAAAACAAGGTCCAATCAGGCTGAAACGTTACAAGAAGGTAGAATCTATTGAGTTGTAAGTGATCTGAACGTTTCATGATGATCGCACATTCCTACAGGGGGTCAAACCATGTCCCAAAGGTCACCGGGCCTGGTGTCACTTTAAAGAAGTAGTCCAGTTACACATTTGTGGGCTTATAACTTGGCTTCTGAATGTCCTAGAGAGATCAGGTTTGTTTTAGTGTACTCCAATCAACAGCCCCTACAACCACAAAAAAGAATGGAGTCATTAGAACTTATGGTTTGTAAATGGCACCCAGAATTATGTTGCACGAAGCACAATTTCACATCATTCTGGGTCCATTTGTATGAAAACAAGGTCCAATCAGGCTGAAACGTTACAAGAAGGTAGAATCTATTGAGTTGTAAGTGATGTGAACGTTTCATGATGATAGCACTTTCCTAAGGAGGTAAAACCATGCCCCAAAGGTCACCGGATCGGTGTCAATTTAAAAAAGTAGTCCAGTTACACATTTGTGGGCTTATAACTTGGCTTCTGAATGTTCGAGAGAGATCAGGTTTGTTTTAGTGTACTGCAATCAACAGCCCCTACAACCACAAAAAGGAATGGAGTCATTAGCACTTATGGTTTTTAAATGGCACCCAGAATTATGTTGCACGAAGCACAATTTCACATCATTCTGGGTTCATTTGTGTGAAAACAAGGTCCAATCAGGCTGAAACGTTACAGGAAGGTAGAATCTATTGAGTTGTAAGTGATCTGAACGTTTCATGATGATAGCACATTCCAAAGGGGGTCAAACCATGTCCCAAAGGTCACCGGGCCTGGTGCCACTTTAAAGAAGTAGTCCAGTTACACCTTTGTGGGCTTATAACTTGGCTTCTGAATGTCCTAGAGAGGTCAGGCTTGTTTTAGTGTACTTCAAGAAACAGCCCCTACAACCACAAAAAGGAATGGAGTCATTAGCACTTATGGTTTTTAAATGGCACCCAGAATTATGTTGCACAAAGCACAATTTCACATCATTCTGGGTTCATTTGTGTGAAAACAAGGTCCAATCAGGCTGAAACGTTACAGGAAGGTAGAATCTATTGAGTTGTAAGTGATCTGAACGTTTCATGATGATAGCACTTTCCTAAGGGGGTCAAACCATGTCCCAGAGGTCACCGGATCTGGTGTCAATTTAAAGAAGTAGTCCAGTTACACATTTGTGGGCTTATAACTTGGCTTCTGAATGTCCTAGAGAGATCAGGTTTGTTTTAGTGTACTCCAATCAACAGCCCCTACAACCTCAAAAAGGAATGGAGTCATTAGCACTTATGGCTTTTAAATGGCACCCAGAATTATGTTGCACGAAGCACAATTTCACATGATTCTGGGTCCATTTGTGTGAAAACAAGGTCCAGTCAGGCTGAAACGTTACAAGAAGGTAGAATCTGTTGAGTTGTAAGTGATCTGAAAGTTTCATGATGATATCACATTCCTATAGGGGGTCAAACCATGTCCCAAAGGCAGTGTTGGGAGTAACACGGTACAAAAGTAATTAACTACTGTAATGCATTGCTTTTTGCTGTAATGTGGTAATGTAAGGCATTACAGGGAAAGAAAATGGTAATATTTACTCGGTACATTTGTCAGTAACGCGGTAATTACAATGCATTTTTAAACCCAGAATCAAGATGTGGGTTTCCTAAAAATTCAAATTGCGGGAAGCCTGAAAAAAGATCCAGTATCCACATATATGACGTAATTTATGGACTCAGCTTTGCGGGCATTCTATGAGCAGAGAGGACGCAGCGGTAATGGCTCAAATACTCCAGCTGCGTCCTGCGCGCGGCCGCTGTTATATTCACAAAATCGCTCCACCAAAACAAAGTAATTCGTTTGCGATCGTTTATATCCGCCCATATTCTCTGGTACTTCATGTAATTTTTAGCTGAGTTCATAATCTGTGCGCCGGTGATTTCAACTCCTTGCTGCTGGAGCGCAGCGCGAAGCTTTATTTATTTATTTATTTTTGTGTTCGGTAGATCCCTTTGGCTGATTAGTTAGAAAGTAGGAAATCTAGTTTACAGTTTTTCTAGAAGACGGAGAAAGCATGCAGCATGCAGGAAGGTTAGAGAGAGAAAGGGCTGGACATTATTCAAATAAAATCAAGAAAACAAAACAAAGTGCTTGAAAAGAAAAAAGTAGGTAGATTTATCCCCAATACACATTTTTACCAGTGAAAAGCAATAATATATAAGCATTTAATATTTATACATGTGATAGAATCAGATCACCCCAGAAGTCAGTCCCACATCCAGGGCCGTATCAAGGCATTTGGGGACCAAGGCAAATATAGGCTTGGAGCCCCCACCACCTCACTCCCTGCTCAGTTAATATAAGATGGCAGCATGCTGAGAGTACAGATTGTTGTTGCTTTTATTAAATAAACAATCATTTTAAAGCACTGTTATTATATCTGACTGTTTTTAACAGCAATCCTAGCTCAGACACCACATCACTTTCCACATATATGTCATGAGCTCACTGAGCGTCACATGACCAGATTCATATTGAAGTTGTTTTGGTGAAAGTAACTTAAAGTAATGCAAAAGTAGTGTAATGCCTTACATTTCAAAATCAGTAATATTGTAATGTAATTAATTACTTTAAAATGAGGGTAACAAGTAATAAATAATGCATTACAGTTTTGAAGTAACGCCCAACACTGCCCAAAGGTCACCGGGCCTGGTGTCACTTTAAAGAAGTAGTCCAGTTACACCTTTGTGGGCTTATAACTTGGCTTCTGAATATCCTACAGAGGTCAGGTTTGTTTTAGAGTACTCCAATTAACAGCCCCCATTACCCCAAAAAGGAATGGAGTCATTAGCACTTATGGTTTTTAAATGGCACCCAGAATTATGTTGCACGAAGCACAATTTCACATCATTCTGGGTCCATTTGTGTGAAAACAAGGTCCAATCAGGCTGAAACGTTACAAGAAGGTAGAATCTATTGAGTTGTAAGTGATCTGAACGTTTCATGATGATCGCACATTCCTAAGGGGGTCAAACCATGTCCCAGAGGTCACCGGATCTGGTGTCAATTTAAAGAAGTAGTCCAGTTACACATTTGTGGGCTTATAACTTGGCTTCTGAATTTCCTAGAGAGATCAGGTTTGTTTTAGTGTACTCCAATCAACAGCCCCTACAACCACAAAAAGGAATGGAGTCATTAGCACTTATGGTTTTTAAATGGCACCCAGAATTATGTTGCACGAAGCACAATTTCACATCATTCTGGGTCCATTTGTGTGAAAACAAGGTCCAGTCAGGCTGAAACGTTACAAGAAGGTAGAATCTGTTGAGTTGTAAGTGATCTGAAAGTTTCATGATGATCGCACATTCCTATAGGGGGTCAAACCATGTCCCAAAGGTCACCGGGCCTGGTGTCACTTTAAAGAAGTAGTCCAGTTACACCTTTGTGGGCTTATAACTTGGCTTCTGAATATCCTAAAGAGGTCAGGTTTATTTTAGAGTACTCCAATTAACAGCCCCTATTACCTCAAAAAGGAATGGAGTCATTAGCACTTATGGTTTTTAAATAGCACCCAGAATTATGTTGCACGAAGCACAATTTCACATCATTCTGGGTCCATTTGTGTGAAAACAATGTCCAATCAGGCTGAAACGTTACAAGAAGGTAGAATCTATTGAGTTGTAAGTGATCTGAACGTTTCATGATGATCGCACATTCCTAAGTGGGTCAAACCATGTCCCAAAAGTCACCGGATCTGGTGTCACTTTAAAGAAGTAGTCCAGTTACACATTTGTGGGCTTATAACTTGGCTTCTGAATGTCCTAGAGAGATCAGGTTTGTTTTAGTGCACTCCAATCAACAGCCCCTACAACCACAAAAAAGAATTCAGTCATTAGCACTTATGGTTTGTAAATGGCACCCAGAATTATGTTGCACGAAGCACAATTTCACATCATTCTGGGTCCATTTGTGTGAAAACAAGGTCCAATCAGGCTGAAACGTTACAAGAAGGTAGAATCTATTGAGTTGTAAGTGATATGAACGTTTCATGATGATCGCACATTCCTAAGTGGGTCAAACCATGTCCCAAAGGTCACCGGGCCTGGTGTCACTTTAAAGAAGTAGTCCAGTTACACATTTGTGGCTTTATAACCTGGCTTCTGAATGTCCTAGAGAGATCAGGTTTGTTTTAGTGTACTACAATCAACAGCCCCTACAACCACAAAAAGGAATGGAGTGATTAGCACTCATGGTTTTTAAATGGCACCCAGAATTATGTTGCACGAAGCACAATTTCACATCATTCTGGGTTCATTTGTGTGAAAACAAGGTCCAATCAGGCTGAAACGTTACAGGAAGGTAGAATCTATTGAGTTGTAAGTGATCTGAACATTTCATGATGATCGCACATTCCTATAGGGGGTCAAACCATGTCCCAAAGGTCACCGGGCCTGGTGTCACTTTAAAGAAGTAGTCCAGTTACACCTTTGTGGGCTTATAACTTGGCTTCTGAATGTCCTAGAGAGATCAGGTTTGTTTTAGTGTATTCCAATCAACAGCCCCTACAACCAGAAAAAGGAATGGAGTCATTAGCACTTATGGTTTGTAAATGGCACCCAGAATTATGTTGTACGAAGCACAATTTCACATCATTCTGGGTCCATTTGTGTGAAAACAAGGTCCAATCAGGCTGAAACGTTACAAGAAGGTAGAATCTATTGAGTTGTAAGTGATCTGAACGTTTCATGATGATCGCACATTCCTAAGTGGGTCAAACCATGTCCCAAAGGTCACCAGATCTGGTGTCACTTTAAAGAAGTAGTCCAGTTACACATTTGTGGGCTTATAACTTGGCTTCTGAATGTCCTAGACAGATCAGGTTTGTTTTATATACTCCAATCAACAGCCCCTACAACCACAAAAAGGAATGGAGTCATTAGCACTTATGGTTTGTAAATGGCACCCAGAATTATGTTGCACGAAGCACAATTTCACATCATTCTGGGTCCATTTGTGTGAAAACAAGGTCCAATCAAGCTGAAACGTTACAAGAAGGTAGAATCTATTGAGTTGTAAGTGATCTGAATGTTTCATGATGATTGCACATTCCTATAGGGGGTCAAACCATGTCCCAAAGGTCACCGGGCCTGGTGTCACTTTAAAGAAGTAGTCCAGTTACACCTTTGTGGGCTTATAACTTGGCTTCTGAATTTCCTAGAGAGATCAGGTTTGTTTTAGTGTACTCCAATCAACATCCCCTACAACCACAAAAAGGAATGGAGTCATTAGCACTTATGGTTTGTAAATGGCACCCAGAATTATGTTGCACGAAGCACAATTTCACATCATTCTGGGTTCATTTGTGTGAAAACAAGGTCCAATCAGGCTGAAACGTTACAGGAAGGTAGAATCTATTGAGTTGTAAGTGATCTGAACATTTCATGATGATAGCACTTTCCTAAGGGGGTCAAACCATGTCCCAGAGGTCACCGGATCTGTTGTCAATTTAAAGAAGTAGTCCAGTTACACATTTGTGGGCTTATAACTTGGCTTCTGAATGTCCTAGAGAGATCAGGTTTGTTTTAGTGTACTCCAATCAACAGCCCCTACAACCACAAAAAGGAATGGAGTCATTAGCAATTATGGTTTTTAAATGGCACCCAGAATTATGTTGCACGAAGCACAATTTCACATCATTCTGGGTCCATTTGTGTGAAAACAAGGTCCAGTCAGGCTGAAACGTTACAGGACGGTAGAATCTATTGAGTTGTAAGTGATCTGAACATTTCATGATGATAGCACTTTCCTAAGGGGGTCAAACCATGTCCCAGAGGTCACCGGATCTGTTGTCAATTTAAAGAAGTAGTCCAGTTACACATTTGTGGGCTTATAACCTGGCTTCTGAATATCCTAAAGAGGTCAGGTTTGTTTTAGAGTACTCCAATCAACAGCCCCCATTACCCCAAAAAGGAATGGAGTCATTAGCACTTATGGTTTTTAAATGGCACCCAGAATTATGTTGCACAAAGCACAATTTCACATCATTCTGGGTTCATTTGTGTGAAAACAAGGTCCAATCAGGCTGAAACGTTACAGGAAGGTAGAATCTATTGAGTTGTAAGTGATCTGAACGTTTCATGATGATAGCAGTTTCCTAAGGGTGTCAATCCATGTCCTAAAGGTCACCGGATCTGGTGTCACTTTAAAGAAGTAGTCCAGTTACACATTTGTGGGCTTATAACTTGGCTTCTGAATATCCTAGAGAGGTCAGGTTTGTTTTATAGTACTCCAATTAACAGCCCCTATTACCTCAAAAAGGAATGGAGTCATTAGCACTTATGGTTTTTAAATGGCACCCAGAATTATGTTGCACGAAGCACAATTTCACATCATTCTGGGTCCATTTGGGTGAAAACAAGGTCCAATCAGGCTGAAACGTTACAAGAAGGTAGAATCTATCGAGTTGTAAGTGATCTGAACGTTTCATGATGATCGCACATTCCTAAGTGGGTCAAACCATGTACCAAATGTCACCGGATCTGGTGTCACTTTAAAGAAGTAGTCCAGTTACACATTTGTGGGCTTATAACTTGGCTTCTGAATGTCCTAGAGAGATCAGGTTTGTTTTAGTGTACTCCAATCAACAGCCCCTACAACCACAAAAAGGAATAGAGTCATTAGCACTTATGGTTTGTAAATGGCACCCAGAATTATGTGGCACGAAGCACAATTTCACATCATTCTGGGTCCATTCGTGTGAAAACAAGGTCCAATCAGGCTGAAACGTTACAAGAAGGTAGAATCTATTGAGTTGTAAGTGATCTGAACGTTTCATGATGATCGCACATTCCTACAGGGGGTCAAACCATGTCCCAAAGGTCACCGGGCCTGGTGTCACTTTAAAGAAGTAGTCCAGTTCCACATTTGTGGGCTTATAACTTGGCTTCTGAATGTCCTAGAGAGATCAGGTTTGTTTTAGTGTACTCCAATCAACAGCCCCTACAACCACAAAAAAGAATGGAGTCATTAGAACTTATGGTTTGTAAATGGCACCCAGAATTATGTTGCACGAAGCACAATTTCACATCATTCTGGGTCCATTTGTATGAAAACAAGGTCCAATCAGGCTGAAACGTTACAAGAAGGTAGAATCTATTGAGTTGTAAGTGATGTGAACGTTTCATGATGATAGCACTTTCCTAAGGAGGTAAAACCATGTCCCAAAGGTCACCGGATCGGTGTCAATTTAAAAAAGTAGTCCAGTTACACATTTGTGGGCTTATAACTTGGCTTCTGAATGTTCGAGAGAGATCAGGTTTGTTTTAGTGTACTCCAATCAACAGCCCCTACAACCACAAAAAGGAATGGAGTCATTAGCACTTATGGTTTTTAAATGGCACCCAGAATTATGTTGCACGAAGCACAATTTCACATCATTCTGGGTTCATTTGTGTGAAAACAAGGTCCAATCAGGCTGAAACATTACAGGAAGGTAGAATCTATTGAGTTGTAAGTGATCTGAACGTTTCATGATGATAGCACATTCCAAAGGGGGTCAAACCATGTCCCAAAGGTCACCGGGCCTGGTGCCACTTTAAAGAAGTAGTCCAGTTACACCTTTGTGGGCTTATAACTTGGCTTCTGAATGTCCTAGAGAGGTCAGGCTTGTTTTAGTGTACTTCAATAAACAGCCCCTACAACCACAAAAAGGAATGGAGTCATTAGCACTTATGGTTTTTAAATGGCACCCAGAATTATGTTGCACAAAGCACAATTTCACATCATTCTGGGTTCATTTGTGTGAAAACAAGGTCCAATCAGGCTGAAACGTTACAGGAAGGTAGAATCTATTGAGTTGTAAGTGATCTGAACGTTTCATGATGATAGCACTTTCCTAAGGGGGTCAAACCATGTCCCAGAGGTCACCGGATCTGGTGTCAATTTAAAGAAGTAGTCCAGTTACACATTTGTGGGCTTATAACTTGGCTTCTGAATGTCCTAGAGAGATCAGGTTTGTTTTAGTGTACTCCAATCAACAGCCCCTACAACCTCAAAAAGGAATGGAGTCATTAGCACTTATGGCTTTTAAATGGCACCCAGAATTATGTTGCACGAAGCACAATTTCACATCATTCTGGGTCCATTTGTGTGAAAACAAGGTCCAGTCAGGCTGAAACGTTACAAGAAGGTAGAATCTGTTGAGTTGTAAGTGATCTGAAAGTTTCATGATGATATCACATTCCTATAGGGGGTCAAACCATGTCCCAAAGGTCACCGGGCCTGGTGTCACTTTAAAGAAGTAGTCCAGTTACACCTTTGTGGGCTTATAACTTGGCTTCTGAATATCCTACAGAGGTCAGGTTTGTTTTAGAGTACTCCAATTAACAGCCCCCATTACCCCAAAAAGGAATGGAGTCATTAGCACTTATGGTTTTTAAATGGCACCCAGAATTATGTTGCACAAAGCACAATTTCACATCATTCTGGGTTCATTTGTGTGAAAACAAGGTCCAATCAGGCTGAAACGTTACAGGAAGGTAGAATCTATTGAGTTGTAAGTGATCTGAACGTTTCATGATGATAGCACTTTCCTAAGGGGGTCAAACCATGTCCTAAAGGTCACCGGATCTGGTGTCACTTTAAAGAAGTAGTCCAGTTACACATTTGTGGGCTTATAACTTGGCTTCTGAATATCCTAGAGAGTTCAGGTTTGTTTTAGAGTACTCCAATTAACAGCCCATATTACCTCAAAAAGGAATGGAGTCATTAGCACTTATGGTTTTTAAATGGCACCCAGAATTATGTTGCACGAAGCACAATTTCACATCATTCTGGGTCCATTTGTGTGAAAACAAGGTCCAATCAGGCTGAAACGTTACAAGAAGGTAGAATCTATTGAGTTGTAAGTGATCTGAACGTTTCATGATGATCGCACATTCCTAAGGGGGTCAAACCATGTCCCAGAGGTCACCGGATCTGGTGTCAATTTAAAGAAGTAGTCCAGTTACACATTTGTGGGCTTATAACTTGGCTTCTGAATTTCCTAGAGAGATCAGGTTTGTTTTAGTGTACTCCAATCAACAGCCCCTACAACCACAAAAAGGAATGGAGTCATTAGCACTTATGGTTTTTAAATGGCACCCAGAATTATGTTGCACGAAGCACAATTTCACATCATTCTGGGTCCATTTGTGTGAAAACAAGGTCCAGTCAGGCTGAAACGTTACAAGAAGGTAGAATCTGTTGAGTTGTAAGTGATCTGAAAGTTTCATGATGATCGCACATTCCTATAGGGGGTCAAACCATGTCCCAAAGGTCACCGGGCCTGGTGTCACTTTAAAGAAGTAGTCCAGTTACACCTTTGTGGGCTTATAACTTGGCTTCTGAATATCCTAAAGAGGTCAGGTTTGTTTTAGAGTACTCCAATTAACAGCCCCTATTACCTCAAAAAGGAATGGAGTCATTAGCACTTATGGTTTTTAAATGGCACCCAGAATTATGTTGCACGAAGCACAATTTCACATAATTCTGGGTCCATTTGTGTGAAAACAATGTCCAATCAGGCTGAAACGTTACAAGAAGGTAGAATCTATTGAGTTGTAAGTGATCTGAACGTTTCATGATGATCGCACATTCCTAAGTGGGTCAAACCATGTCCCAAAAGTCACCGGATCTGGTGTCACTTTAAAGAAGTAGTCCAGTTACACATTTGTGGGCTTATAACTTGGCTTCTGAATGTCCTAGAGAGATCATATTTGTTTTAGTGCACTCCAATATACAGCCCCTACAACCACAAAAAAAAATTCAGTCATTAGCACTTATGGTTTGTAAATGGCACCCAGAATTATGTTGCACGAAGCACAATTTCACATCATTCTGGGTCCATTTGTGTGAAAACAAGGTCCAATCAGGCTGAAACGTTACAAGAAGGTAGAATCTATTGAGTTGTAAGTGATATGAACGTTTCATGATGATCGCACATTCCTAAGTGGGTCAAACCATGTCCCAAAGGTCACCGGGCCTGGTGTCACTTTAAAGAAGTAGTCCAGTTACACATTTGTGGCTTTATAACCTGGCTTCTGAATGTCCTAGAGAGATCAGGTTTGTTTTAGTGTACTCCAATCAACAGCCCCTACAACTACAAAAAGGAATGGAGTCATTAGCACTTATGGTTTGTAAATGGCACCCAGAATTATGTTAAACGAAGCACAATTTCACATCATTCTGGGTCCATTTGTGTGAAAACAAGGTCCAATCAGGCTGAAACGTTACAAGAAGGTAGAATCTATTGAGTTGTAAGTGATCTGAAAGTTTCATGATGATCGCACATTCCTAAGTGGGTCAAACCATGTCCCAAAGGTCACCGGATCTGGTGTCACTTTAAAGAAGTAGTCCAGTTACACATTTGTGGGCTTATAACTTGGCTTCTGAATGTCCTAGAGAGATCAGGTTTGTTTTAGTGTACTCCAATCAACAGCCCATACAACCACAAAAAGGAATGGAGTCATTAGCACTTATGGTTTGTAAATGGCACCCAGAATTATGTTGCACGAAGCACAATTTCACATCATTCTGGGTCCATTTGTTTGAAAACAAGGTCCATTCAGGCTGAAACGTTACAAGAAGGTAGAATCTATTGAGTTGTAAGTGATCTGAACATTTCATGATGATCGGACATTCCTATAGGGGGTCAAACCATGTCCCAAAGGTCACCGGGCCTGGTGTCACTTTAAAGAAGTAGTCCAGTTACACCTTTGTGGGCTTATAACTTGGCTTCTGAATGTCCTAGAGAGATCAGGTTTGTTTTAGTGTATTCCAATCAACAGCCCCTACAACCAGAAAAAGGAATGGAGTCATTAGCACTTATGGTTTGTAAATGGCACCCAGAATTATGTTGTACGAAGCACAATTTCACATCATTCTGGGTCCATTCGTGTGAAAACAAGGTCCAATCAGGCTGAAAAGTTACAAGAAGGTAGTATCTATTGAGTTGTAAGTGATCTGAACGTTTCATGATGATCGCACATTCCTAAGTGGGTCAAACCATGTCCCAAAGGTCACCAGATCTGGTGTCACTTTAAAGAAGTAGTCCAGTTACACATTTGTGGGCTTATAACTTGGCTTCTGAATGTCCTAGACAGATCAGGTTTGTTTTATGTACTCCAATCAACAGCCCCTACAACCACAAAAAGGAATGGAGTCATTAGCACTTATGGTTTGTAAATGGCACCCAGAATTATGTTGCACGAAGCACAATTTCACATTATTCTGGGTCCATTTGTGTGAAAACAAGGTCCAATCAAGCTGAAACGTTACAAGAAGGTAGAATCTATTGAGTTGTAAGTGATCTGAATGTTTCATGATGATCGCACATTCCTATAG